>NC_132783.1:73125574-74562517 GCF_048418805.1 Vulpes vulpes | reverse complement strand
CGCTTCACATGGTCCTTGAGGTGTCTTGTCTGGGGGCTGTGGATTATGCTGTGGAAAGGGGACTCCAAAATGCCACCCACACCTGCTGTGCTTATCACCTGCCAAGTGAATCCACCCAAAGCACAGCCTCTTCTGTGGTCACGAAACCTACAAGCCCTGCCAAAGGGTCAATAACAGAGGTAGCAACAACAGTGCTGGGTGCAGTAGCAACCACGTCTGATCAACACAGCAATATCAGGAACAGCCAGCAAGGGTCCAGGGGTCCTTAAAAGGTACATCCAGACCTGATGGCAGGGTATGCACAAAGAAGTATGACCAGATGAGGAATTGTTCTGTATCCAAGCAAGGTGGCAGGTATGTGGGTGCTTACTGTTGTAATTTCCCCTATTTAACTGTGTCTGAGATCAGGTGACCTTATAATCTTTGACAGCCAGGTGACAGTTGTGATGAAGTTGCATTGCCTTAGAAAAAAAATTTAACCCAAGTTTCTTTCATTTATGTTTACCTTTTTATGTATGCACAAGAGTGATATAGGGCAAAAATACATCTAAGTCTGAAGGACCAACCTCTTTCACTATATATAAAATAAAAACTCAAGTGATGAAAACAATGGCTACAGTTCAGTGAAAACCAGTTTCCTGGAAGAGTTGGCACGTAAGTGGATAATACTCCTCTTTCCTGTACTGATTTGGTATGAAGACTCCTCTTCCTGCTTCATCATTCCTTGATTTAAAAGGAACACCAAATCCTTCCCTTTTCCAAATTCATCATGAACAAAAAGTAAGACTGTCTAAAGACAGTCAGCTAAAGCTTTAGGGGCACCTCAGTGGCTCAGTTGGTTAAGTGGCCAACTCGAGGTTTTGGTTCAAATCATGGTTTTGGGGTCTTGGAATTGAGTTTACAGGGAGTCTGCTCTAGGATTCTCCCTTATTTATTGGGAGGGATTGCCCTCCTCCCAATAAATAAATCTTAAAAAAAAAAGAAAAGGACTGTCATGGGGGTGCCTGGGTGGCTCAATCAGTTAAGGGTCTGCCTTCAGCTCAGGTCATGATCTCAGAGTCCTGGGATCTAGTACTGCATCAGTCTCCCTGCTTAACAGGGGAGTCTCCTTCTCCTTCTCCCCCTATTCCTGCTCTTTCTCTCCCTCCCTCCCTCTCTTTCTCACTCTCCCTCTCAAATAAATAAATAAAATCTTTTTAAAAAATAAAGAAAAGACTGCCTTTAACTTTAGATAAGACTATAGTTTCGGTTGTTTGTTTTTAACACTGAATGTGATGTTGAACAGAGGGTAAATGTTATCTTGCTTCAAGTTGATTCCAGTGTTTCTTGAAGATTTAAATTTCCTCTTTTTCCTAAAACTTTTTATCCCCACTTCTCAATAGCAGTGGTTTAACTTTGTGTAACACTAGGTTCCAGCACTTACATATATGCTTGCTCATTTAATTCTCAAATTAGTGACTTGCCCAATGTCATAAAATTGGTAAATAGCTGACTAGGCCTGAAATCTAGGTCTGTCTGGCTGTAAGCCCAGTACTCTTTCCACTACACACAGCTAAATATCTACTGGAGTGACATCGAATGTTGGTAATAGCAGAAATAGACTGTTAGGGTAACCCACTGTAATTACATAGGTTATTTTGGGTTTTCCTAAATTCACAGTCCTGAGTACCAAGAGATTCAAGCTAAAACGGGAGTTACTATTGTTAGTGGCTCTATTCTCCTCTGGGGTATTTGCCAAGAACTATTCACAAACCAGACTGGGCAGGAACAGACCTTGTGAGGGAGGGGGGAGGTAGCCGTGAGGTCACAGGCTCTAACTCCTTGGACTCTGAGCCAAGCTGTCCAGTTGCTTCAGCATGAGCCAGGATGAAGAGAGCCAAGTTAGCAGGAGTCAGGCATTCTATTCAACAAAGTTCAACAGAGGGGAGGCCAAGGAAAGTAGAATTTCAGGGCAGGTTTCTTATCCAGTAAGCTGACACCTGGGAAAAGTCAGGCAAATAAAGGCAGAAAGGCAATGATTCAACCAACTTTGTATTAGGTTAGTGTTTGTCAAACAAGGGAGCAGAAGAGAACTCTCCAAAATCCCAAAATGTTCTTGGACCATTTATCTGTTGTTGCATCAGCAGGGCTGCTTCATTTCCATCTAGAAAAAAATAACTTCCCTGTTTATTTGTGGTGGATCTGGCATGAGAAAAACTCTTTTCATATAATTTGTATATATACATTTATTTATATATACATTTATTTATATATATGTCTTATATATGTTTTTTAATTTTATTTATTTATTCATGAGAGACACAGAGGGAGAGAGAGGCAGAGACACAGGCAGAGGGAGAAGCAGGCTCCATGCAAGAAGCCTGGCGTGGGACTCAATCCCGGGACTCCAGGATCACACCCTTGGCTGAAGGCGGCGCTAAACCCCTGGGCCACCCGGGCTGCCCTATATATATATGTTTTAAGATTTTTCTTTTTAGAATAACATCTACACCCAATGTGAAGCTTGAACTTTCCACCCCAAGATCTAGAGTCACATGCTCTACTGGCTTAGCCAGCCAGGTGCTCCTACCTATATATATATTTTTTACAAGCACTTCAGAATACTGAGGCATCTCTAATCAAATCCTCTTCAACCATTATAGTCACTACCCCAATTACACAGACCTCAAACTTCCAGTTCTACCTCTTGCTCTGACCCTTTGCTGCAAAATGCTGACCCATCTGGACTTTGTTTCAAAGAGAAGGGTCACATATTGGGAAGGGATCAAGGGAATCATGAAATACTGGAAGATGATAGGGTTTGGTTACTCTTAAATAAATATAGATGAGAGGAGACTTAGAAACTGAATGGTAGAGAAGAAATGATTGAAGTCATAAGGCAGAAGTTTATTTTTATTAATTTTTGAAAGATTTTATTTATTCGTTCATGAGAGACACACATAGAGAAAGAGGCAGAGACATAGGCAGAGGGAGAAGCAGGCTCCATGCTGGGAGCCGGATGTGGGACTTCATCCTGGGACTCCAGGATCACACCCTGAGCCTAAGGCAGACACTTACCTGAGCCACCCGGGTGTCCCAAGGCAGTAGAGATTGTTCTTATGTTTCTAGGAGAGATTCCCCTCCAGCTTCCTTTTAAAAAATATTTTCCAAAGTTATCAAAATTCTCAAGTCCATTGTTATTTAGTCCTGTGTCCATGCTTCCTGCTGCCATTCCACCTAAGCAACACTAGTATAGGAGACCTCTGAGTGACAGTCCAGGGAAGTCACGTGAGGGCTTCAGGGAAGGGAAGGGTCATAGCAAAGTAGCACATACAAAATAAGGATTTTACCATTAATTTAATATTTTACCTCTCACTTTCACTTTGACTGTACTCTTTACTTCTGAAATGATCTCTTTCACCAGTCTTTATATTTTCCCCACCCTTCAGGGAACTGGAAAACCCTCTGGGAGTGTCTCTCTTAGAACCTTGTAGGCAAAAGGTTCCAAAACAAAAAGTAAGAAGGCCAAGGAGATGGGGAAGGAGAGATGAAGAGGAGGGGGGAGAGAAAGAGAGAGGAGGAGGAGGAGGAAGATGAGAAGAATGGAGAAAGAGAAAATATGACAAATACATAATACTTTCTATCCTGACATGTTTATATCATATGCTGTTGACATTCAGTCCAGAAACAACTGTGGGAAGAATGATGCAACCTCAGATGTGAGGACCTCGGGACTGTGGCCAGAGACTTTTCACAGCATACATGGAAGCTGGCCAGACTCAGCCTTGGCCAGACAGCTTATTATGTGATGAATTCTCTCTCACCAGTTCTAAAACCTGCACAACTCTGATTTGACTCCTACATGGCTTGACTGCCATGTTCATCACACTATTCTTTTTCAGATTTGGGGGGAAAGGAGAAAAGTAACTGGGGAAATAAACCAATTGGAGAATTTTGGCTCATGATGTTGAAATAATTTACAGAACTCTCTTGGATTCTTCAGTTATCACAGAGAAAATATCCTACTTGATTAAATTGTAACAATTGGCCGTGTTTTAGAAGAAGTATATTTTGTAATTGTATAAACCATTAAAGCCTTTTTTTCCTTTTGCGTAAATGCACTTTGTATACCTCATATGAAAATTTTCAAATATATCAAAAAGTATAATAGTATAATGAACACCCATATACCCAAAACCTTGTATTTAGTGGTTAACATTTTACCATTTCTTCACCACCTATTTGTTTACTAAAATTTTTTAAGGAAATTCTAAATAATATATTACTTCCTTCTAATTACTTAGTATTCATTTCTAAAAAATAAGAGCATTTTCCCTAGTTTACTATAATTTAATATAATGAAAGTAACATCAGTTGCACTTTTTATTTATTTGTAACTGATGTATTTAGAATACAGTACACACCCATGCACCCATCACTACTATAAAACAGAACAGATATGAACATTCTTGTCTATGTATTTTGGAGCACATATACATGCATTGCGGCTGAGCATATATCTAGGACTAGAATGGCTGGGTTATGTGTGATGTGTATCTTCAGTTTTAGTTGATATTGCCACTTTTCCAAAATGCTTATGCCAATTTACACTAACACTGGCAGTGAATGAAAATGACATTTGCAAGGGGTCCCTGGGTGGCGCAGCGGTTTGGTGCCTGCCTTTGGCCCAGGGCGTGATCCTGGAGACCCGGGATCAAATCCCACATTGGCTCCCGGTGCATGGAGCCTGCTTCTCCCTCTGCCTGTGTCTCTGCCTCTCTCTCTCTCTCTTTCTCTGTGACTATCATAAATAAAAAAATTAAAAAAAAAAGAAAATGACATTTGCTTTAAATTGCTGTCGATACTTAGCATTTTTTGTCTTTATCATTTTAGCCATTCTGTTGATATGCAGTTTATCTTACCGTTTAGCTCTTTAAAAGTTGACTTGTGCTCCTAATACTTTATCCTAATAAAGGATATGCTCCTGAAGATAACTCTATTAATTTTTTGATTAATAAAAAATGCCTAATGCCTAATGACCTTTATTCAATTTTTTAAAAAGATTTATTCATTTATTCATGAGAGACACAGAGAGAGAGAGAGGCAGAGACATAGGCAGAGGGAGAAGCAGGCTCCCCTCAGGGAGCCCAGTGTGGGACTCTATCTTGGATCCCAGGATCACACCCTGAGCCAAAGGAAGATCCTTAACTGTTGAGCCACCCAGGTGTCCCATCTTTCTTCAAATTATGCCCTTCACCTCTCAATAACATTTGACATCACTAACCACCACTTTCTTCTGGAAACTCTATTTCATTGACTTCTATGACTGCATTACCCTGGAAAGTGCACCTTTATCCACAATTTTGGAATTGTGGATAAATTCCAATATCCAGTACAACCTGAAAACAAAAAGTTTTTATACTACTCATTTGGTGGCAAAAACCTATCCTGAGCTATCATCAGACTATTTAGTCCTTCTTTATCCCACTTGGTGTTATGTTTACCTGATTCGTTGATGATTTGTCAATGTGTACAGTTATTATGAGACACTGTGCCAGTCTGTTCTATATTATGGAGTATAAGCACCATATTAGCTTTTGAAAATTCAGAAAATTCTGAATTCCTAAATAGATTTGACTCTCATAGTTTGGGGTAAAATTTTGTAGGCTATCATAGAAAAAGCATTAACACTGGAGTCAGAAAAACCTGGGTGTTGTTCCCACTTCACTCAACCTCTTGAAACTTCAGTTTTGTTTTGTTTTTAATCTCATCTCTAAAGCAGGGATTGAAATAACTAGCTGATAAGGCTGTGAACATCCTTACTTGTATGACTCACACATCTAAAACTCAATATATTGAAAACTGAGCTCACCATCCTCCCCGCCCCCGACCATCTGCTTCTTTGTTCCCTATCTTAGGGCATGGCACCAGCTTCCCACCCATTTGCCCAACTCAGAAACCTAAGCACCTCAGTTTATTCCTCCTTTCCCAGTCCATTAGCAAGTCCCGTCAAGTCTACATCCTGAGGGTTTCTCAGTTCTGTATATTTTTCTCCATTTCCACTGCCATCTTGCCTATTTCAGACAGACTCCTAAGTTGTCTTCCTTTCTCCAGTGTTGCCACTTTTCAGTTCACTCTCTACACTAGAGCCAAAGTGATCAATGCAGATTTTTTAAATTTTTTTTTTTTTAAGATTTTATTTATCCATTCATAGAGACAGAGAGAGGCAGAGACACAGGGAGAGGGAGAAGCAGGCTCCATGCAGCGAGCCTGACATGGAACTCAATCCCGGGTCTCCAGGATCACACCCGGGCTGCAGGCGGCGCTAAACCGCTGCGCCACCAGGGCTGCTTGATCAATGCAGATTTGATTATGCCGCTCTCCTGCTTATAGGTATCATCTTCCTATTGCTCTAAGATAAAGTCCCAGTTCTATCATGATTTCCCAGGTCTTCTCAGATGGTCTGCTTACTTCTCTAGATTCATGGGCAAATTACCTTTCATTCCTTAACTTGCCATATTTTTCTCTTGTGCCCTGGTCTTTGACTATGCTTTATCTGGTGTTTGAAGCACACTTTCCCCACACCCTGTACCTGTCTATTTTCATGAAAACTTAAGATCTTACTTTGAATGAGACTTCTTTCTGAAAAGCTAATCTGTTTTGGGCTGAATTGTGTTTTTCCAAAATTCGTATGTTGGAGCCCTAATCCTCAATGTGACTCTATTTGGAGATGGGGTCTTCAGAGAGGTTATGAAGGTTAAATGAGGTCATAAAAGTGGGGTCCTAACTCAGTAAGACAAGGTCCTCATAAGAAGAAAACATGCCAGGCGCCTGAGTGGCTCAGTGGTTGAGCGTCTGCCTTCGGCTCAGAGCATGATCCCAGGATCCAGGATCAAGTTCCACATCAGGCTCCTTGCAGGGAGCCTGCTTCTCCCTCTGCCTGTGTCTCTGCCTCTCTCTCCGTGTGTCCTTCATGAATAAATAAATAAACTCTTTAAAAAAAAGTAGAAGAAGAAGAAGAAAACACACCAAGGAAAAGCCCATGTGAGGTCACAGGAAGAAGGTAGGCAAGGAGAGAGAGGCCTTAAGAGAAACCAGTTCTGCCAATCTTGATCTTGATCTTTTAGCCTCTAGAACGAAGAAAAAAAAATTTATGGGCAGCCCAGGTGGCTCAGTGGTTTAGCACCACCATCAGCCCAGGGCCTGATCCTGGAGACCCAGGATGGAGTCCCACGTCAGGCTCCCTGCATGGAGCCTGATTCTCCCTCTGCCTGTGTCTCTGCCTCTCTGTCTCCCTCCCTCTCTGTGTCTCTCATGAATAAATAAATAAAATCTTAAAAAAAAAAAAAGAAAAAAGAAAATAAATTTCTGTTGTATAAGTCACTTGGTGTGTGGTGTTTTGCTATGACAGCCCTAGCAAACTAATACATAATCCTTCCTCTATTTCCTCATGGCATGCTAGGATTCTTCATTAGAATTTTCATCATGTGATATTGTAATTATCTGTTTTCCACATCTCCATGTCTCCTTTTGGACTGGAAGCTACTCCCAGGGCAGGGATTTGTCTTTTTTGTTCACCATTGCAGCCTGAACTCCTCACAGAATAGTTTGCATATCATAGACACTCAAATATTTTTGAATGAATTAATAAGTAGAATAACATATGTGAATATTCTTGTCTGATTAACAATAGATATTAACACTCAGTGTTTATTGTATCTTCTCATTTCTCCTGTTTCCAATTGCTTCTTCCTAGCATAAGCTCCTTTTCCCATCCAGTAAATGTAATTGCAGCTTGAGTCTGCTATTTAAATTTAGACATGCCCAAGCACGTCTGAAGATCTTGTAGGACAGACCCACCAGCCATGACTGTGTATACAGGTTGTATCATCTCCTGAGAATCTAGCATTACACATTTAACTTAGGAGTAACAAGCCTTGGTGGGCTGTGGGGAGAAGTGACCCAAAGTGTAGTATGATATCTATTACTAGGAGAGCCAACCAACTTGGTTGATTCCTTTCAAATATAGGCCAGCTCCAAAAGGGAGTGTACTAGTTTGCTAGGGCTATCCTAACAATGTACTATAGACCAAGAGATTTAAACAACAGAAATTGATTTTCTCTAAATTCTGGAGGCTAGAAGTCCAAGATCAAGGTAATGGCAGGGTTGGGTTCTTCTGAGGCCTCTCTCCTTGGCTTATAAATGACTGGCTTCCCCCTGTGTCTTCACATGGTCTTTCTTCTGTGCATATCTCTGCCCAAATTTCCTCTTCTTGGAAGGACACCAGTCACGTTGGATTAGGGTCCAGTCATCTGACTTCATTTTACCTTAATTATTTCTTTAAAGGCCCTAAGTCCAAATATAGTCACCTTCTGAAGTACTAAGGGTCAGGATTTCAATATAAGACTTTTAGGCACACACAATTCACTCCATAATAAGGACCTAGGTGTTCATTTCCACATTGCCATCAAATGTGGATATCACACCAGGGACAGGAGCCAGAGAAATAGCATATTGCCCAGCAGAGGTGGCAGGACCACCTGAGTGAGAAGGAAGTGGCAGTGGTGCCCAGCAAAGAGGGACTAGACAGAAAGGGGGAAATGGAAGTTCTCAATAACTTCCAGAAATATTTGAAGGAAACTTTGAAGAGAGTCCTGGGTCCTATTTGAACAAGAAAGAAATGAGGTATTACTTTGGTATTTTCCAAGACTGTGAGCCCTCTACTAAAACTAAACTAAACTCCCTTTAGACAATGCACAATTTCAAACTTTAATGATTACCTCTTAAAAGATTCTAATGAAAATTACTCCTTTATCCTCAACCTATTTCCCGAGGCTGAACATGCCACTTGTACTTCATTTCCAGCTTCTAGCTTTCCTGTGTTAGTTCATAACTCCAACATCCTTTCATCTTTGACCTTCCCTTTTTCTCACTTCCAAAATCCAATCATAAAGATTCTACCTCTATAATTTTTCTGAAGGGTGCTTTCTTTTATTCATGAATTCCTTACTGGTCCTATGAAATAGCTTCTAAACTTTTCTTCACATTCCAACTAATTCTTCATATATTTATGAGTGATTATAATGATTTGGCTTTGGCCACAATTAGCCCCATCCCTCTCAGCTTTAATGAAATATAGCTTTAGTCATAGCTGGACTTACAGCAGGACCTGAGAAAAATTTGTAAGTATTGGAATGGGCAGGAAATGAGATTCCTATATACAAATGAAAATGATTAGCAGCTATATGGATGAATTTCATCTAAGGTTGAGTAAAACAAGTCAGAAAAGAACATGGATGATATAGTTTCATTTATTTATCAAGCCATAAACAACAAACAACGTCACTTTAGGGTACATATTTGGTAAAACTGGAGAGGAAGAAGATGTTAAACTCAAAAGTTTAAGACAGTGGCTGTCTCTAAGGTGGGAGGAGGGACATGATGGGGAGATATGTATGTGGAGTCACAACAGTGTGGGGAACTGATCCGTATCTAAGCCAGAGTGATACTGTTGTATTTTCCCTTTTTCCCATCTCTAAAATTAGGTGACCATACAATCACTGTCAACTAGGAGGCAGTTCTGATAAAGTGGTATTGCTTTAGAGAGACTTTAATAGGTATGAGGACTCATCTTCCTGCTGTGCCATTCCTTGTCCTGAAGGGGAGTTCAAATCTTTTCCCATTTTCAACTTCATAGAATGAAAGGTAAGACTAACTTTAACTTTAAACAGAAATTAACTATAGATTTTGTTTAAGACTGAACATAGTATTGTGTGGATGGTAAGCATCATCTTGATTCAAGTGTAAATCTTTGACCTTAGAGGCAATTTTAACCTCCATTACCTGCCCCCCTACAACAGTGGTTCACTTAATATTTTGTGTGAAGTAGAATAGGTGAAATTCTTTTTTTTTTAGGTGAAATTCTTAAACAAATGAATAAATTCCAATATAACTGAAGAATGCTGAAAATTAAATAAAAGCTAAAATGTGCATTTAGTGGTCTATACCTATAGTTTTGTTGAGGATTTCCTCTTACAGTACCCATGGTTCTTTGAAGAATGAAGAGGCAGACCAGACAAAGAATGGCAGGCAGCAAAGTTAGTTTATTGACCAATAGTAAAGTAATGGTACAGAGCTCCTGAAGAGGGAGGGGACCCAAGAGGGTTACCACTGGAATTTCTAAGTCTAGGGTTTTTTATGAGCTTAATAGCACACTGTTTTCATCTGATTAACCCTCCATGTGCCTGTCATCCAATCAGGTTTTTTAATTTTATTTTATTTATTTATTCACGAGAGACACACAGAGAGAGAGAGAGAGAGAGAGAGAGAGGCAGAGACACAGGCAGGGGGAGAAGCAGGCTCCATGCAGGGAGCCCAATGCAGGACTCGATCCCGGGTCTCCAGGATCATGCCCTGGACCGAAGGCAGGCGCCAAACTGCTGAGCCACCTGGGGATCCCTCCAATCGGGTTTTTATCTTTTGTCTATCACGTGGAAAAGGGTGGAGGGCTTCTTCCCCAGTGGGTATAAAATCCTTTTAAGGGTGGTTTCCTCTTAGAGTTGGAGTGGAGCCTGTCCCTACCTGCTTTCTTCCAACTATCCTTCAACAGTTTCATGTTAAGACATCTCAACCCAGAATAGATCCACTCCCAGAGGTGACTTATGGTATGTGCCAAAGATCCCCAGAATAGAGTAACACTTCATTCATCATCTTGCATTGTCGATATTACTTGTGAATAAATGATTGAAAACATCATTTTATTTGTACCTCAGACTTTAAAATACTGATTCAGGAACTGGCCAAAGGACCAGGAACTGATCAAAGATGAGTGCTCAGGTGTCCTCCATAAGTCACTTCTGCCCTGGAGCCAGAGTTCTTGGTGTCAAAGTGTATGGGGTTGGTGGTCTTGAAAATTGTTCATTATGACCTTGCCCTGTCACTCCTTAGATGTAATCTATTGTGCTAGAAAACTCCAAAGAAATCATTAACTCCTTGACCATTACAAGGAGGACATACATTAAGGCATCTGTAAGGTGGGGGTGCAGGTCCTAGTGATGTAGGAACTGATTGGCGTTTGGAACTGATGACTAAGAAATAATTCTTGAGATGTCTTCAGTGCAAAAAGGTGGTTTTATTAGAGCATGGAGATAGGACCTTTGGGCAGAAAGAGCTGCACGGGGGTCATGAGGAGTGGCTAATTATGTACTTTCAAGTTGGGAGGGTGTTAAGGATAGCACAGACTCCCAGGTGTTTTGAAAACAAGGTTTCCAGGACCGTGAGGGGACTAGCTAGTGTTAGGAAAAGGTCATTTGTTACTGTCTAATAAAACCTTAGTCATGAGCCCCTTCAGATGTGTATTAGTGGGTCATATACTTGGGGGATGATTACCAACATATACCTTGGGGGTAGAGATAAAAGAAGTTTCCAAGGGAATTTTAGTATATTAAAGTAGACTCACAGGATCCTGGGCGTCAGGCTAAAATTGCCTTTTGCCCTTAGCAAAGTGTTAACATTGAGGCAGCTGAGTCCTTGGAGGACGGTCTGTTTCAAGGACTTGTTAATGGACAATAAGTAGTAAGGAAACTTTTTTTTCTTTTACCTATTTCCCACATCACTAGCAAGAATAAAAGCTGTAAAAAAGTCTTTTATGGAGGTCTCTTCAGTGTCCCTGTCTCACAACCTCTTGTATACAAGCTATGATAAAGTTAATAGTTATTAGCAAACTCCAAAATGTTCTCCTAATACTCAGAAAAACTGAATGGATTTGGTTTTGTAACTTGGGCAGAATGAGCAATTTTGTTTGTGTGTGTGTGTGTTATTTTATTATTTTCCATTTAATAGTAGTTACAGGATACTTCTCCTTTGCAATAAGTAATAACCAAAGCATCCCCAGAACAAGGCTACAGAGCCAGACCATTCAGGGCTTGGAATTGTTAAAAAACAAACAAACAAACAAACAAACAAAAACACAAAAAACAAAAAACAAACCCTTAACTGAGTAAATTTGAAGATCTAATTAGCTTTATTCATTGATTCATGAATCTGGCTGCATTCCATCTAGCAAGTAGAAGGAGTTCTGAGAAACTGTACAAAATGGAAGGTTTTGGGACAGGGACAAGGACTGCAGAAACAAAAGAGATGACTATTTTGGGCAAGGTTGCCTTTCTTGGCAGAAGAGTGGAGATATACCATGCAGATTCCCTCAAGAGCGTTGACCAGGAAATTCCAGACTGATTGATAGAAAATTCTACTCTTGGGAGAGGCTGAAACTTCAATTAGGTTAGATATTAAGTCTTGGTTTGCTGACACCTAGGCTCAGCACAAGTGACTCCATCTTGGGCCTGCTGCTTCTTTTTTAACATAATGTAGATTTTTACACTTGTCTCCAAATGAAATTACTCTTACACCCCCAGAGATACAGAAAAGACTGAGAACAGACGGCATTTATCACACAATTTCAAACGTGTATTCCTTCCTGGATGCCATGCTTGTAGTGCACTATGAATTCATTTGTTTTATGAATCTCCCAATTATCTTTTGAATGACATGATTCAGTTTGTTGGATGACTATTTAAATTGTGTCCTAATTGGGGTACCTGGCTAGCTCAGTCAGAGGAGTGTGCAACTCTTGATCTTGGGGTCATGAATTGGAGCCCTACATTGGAGATAAATATTACTTAAATTGAAAAAAAAAAACTATGTCCCAATTTTAAGCCAATTTTTGGCATGTCTTCATCGTTTAACATAATGAGACTTGGCCCTTTCTCTCTCATACACAAGGAGCCCTGCAGAACTACTGGTTGTCTCATTTTGTTCAATACTGAATGAACACAACCAATGAAGTACTCTTTGTAAAACTTACCTGGCATCTCTGTTCCCTATTTCTCACCAACTTCACCTTGAGCGAGAAGTAGGATTTAAAAAAAATATTTCCAAAGCAGTGGTTCTTTAAGCCCCATCTCTGAGGAAACTCAAATTCTTTCCAAATAGTTCTAGGAGTCCCCAGTGCCTCAAGTGTGTCTCAGATACTGTAGGGCTCAGATACTGTAAAGCCCATAAAGGATGATATGGATTATATGGCAGCTATTATTTATTGAATGCCTACTATGTGTCAAGGTGTTCACAAGGAAAGGGACAATCTGGGCAATGGCAGGAGACATTCTCCTGTCCTTTGTAGAAACTCAGGGGAAGGGGAAGTCATATCACCCACTGACATGTGATTAAAACTTGGTCTTAAAGATCTTCAAAGCCTTGAGAAGACAGGAAACCAGAAAACACTGTAATTTCAAATTCTTGGGTGATTCCCCATGTTGGAAGTTGTAGAGACCCGAAGTCACTTTTGTGGCCATCTTCCTCCTGAATTGGAACAATTCTTCTAATAGGTTGTAAAAGTGAAGAACCTTTGCTGACATAGAGACATTTTGACAAACTCCACTTCTTGTCGCTGACAGCTGCTTTGGGAGTGACAGGGTTTTAAAATGTTTTTAGTAGGGAAGAATGAATTGCACCTGGGAGATTGGTGACCTTTAAAGGGACTACCTTTTAGCTGAGAGGCAAGCACACCGGGTCAACCACCTACATTCATACTATCCTTCTGTGCTACCTTCTCTCGTTACTTTCCAAAGTAACTCTCCTCTTCAGACTCCCTGCACCCCTGGTACCCCCTAACTCTTAATTGATGACCTGGCTTCAGACTTTACCAGGAAAATGAAAGAAAATAGAAAATATAGTCATTTGGGAGTGATTCCTTTAAACCCTAAACCAAATCTGCCAATTTGTCTTCAGCTGTACCTTCTCTTGCTTTTTCTCTGTGTCCACAGATCCTTAACTATCAGATCATGTTTCTTACCTAATCCCAATCAAACCTCCACTGTGGCCCATATGGAGCAAACTCCCTTAAACCAGACTCCAGAACTTCATAAATGTTCTGATTTTGCCCTTCCTGCTCTGGGACACTTAGCCTGTGCAGGTAGTGCTTTCCCTTATCTTGGTGAGAACACTTACCTTAGCAACAGCCAGCTCTTCCTTGGGAGAGCTGAATGGCTGCCATCTCACCTCAGACACTTGGCTTCTACAGCTAGCCTTTCTTTTCTGCATTATTGTTCTCTTTCTCTCTACTGGGTCATCATACAAACCCACCCATCCTTAAATCCCCATTTGTTCACGCTTGTATCTCCTAACTTCCAGCACTTTATTGCTTCCCTCACAGGTATGTGAGGTATGTCTTTAAACACACACACACACACACACACACACACACACACACACACACAATGTTTTAAATAATATATTCACATACTTCAAAAACTCCAATGGCTAATTCTCCTTGCTAGAGGCATCTTGTATGTACTTGGAGAGATACACATATGGAAGCATCCAGCAATAATACTATAATGCACACACTGTTCTTTACCTCTCACTAGACAACAGATCCTGGCAGTCTTTCTGTATCAGAGCAGAAAGATCATAGCCAAACTTTTCTGGTTGTTCTTGTCTAACTTTCCTAACCTCCTATTCTCTCTTTAATTTATTCTAGTGTGGCTTCTGTCCCTTCCAGTGAAATGGCTATTTTCAAAGCACTAAAAATCTCCACTTGCTAAATCTAAACGTTGCATGTCAGTCTATCACCAAGATGCACAGGTGCAAGAGAGAGTACCTGGTGCCAGGGACCCACACAGATCAGGTTTGGCCACTCGCGGCTGATCAAATTCAAAAACAGAGAGATGGGTGGCAGTGAAACAAGAAAGGGATTTATTCAGTGAAGCAAACCCCCTTAGGACAGAGGACTAGCATCTCAAAGACTGCCTCCGAGGTGCTGAAAACACTGAGATTTATATAAGAAAAACACAGAACAAAGGTCAGTGGGTAGCTCTAGGTAGGCAGTGGAGGTCAGGTCAATCATTGTCTTGGAGTCAATCACAGGTGGGCAGGGTCTTGTCAGATCAGGGCAATCCCTAGTCTTGAGACAGTAGATTGGTTCCCATGGTAGGGGGGGTTGCGGGAGGGTCTTTCTCCTGAGTCAAGAGATAAACTGGAAAGAAGAACTTACTCAATTAGGAAATACAGACAGAGGTCAAAATGGAGATAGTTGAAGTCCTCTTTCAAGTCCTCATCTTATTTCACTTCTTGGCAGCATTGGACACAGCAAGCACTCTCTCCCTCTTGTGCTTCATCGCCTTGCAGAGAAGAATTTGCTGCAAAGTAAATGAAACATGGACCACTGGCACCTGCTCCTCCCAAGGACCCACAAGGAGTTCTAGCCATGTGTTCACAAGATCATGTAATTTTGTAAAATTTGTAAAGTACTTTCACTGGAATTGGTCAAGATCATTGTCTTTTTTTCATTCTTTTTTTTTTTTTTCATTCTGAGCTCAATTTCATCACGTTTCTCCCTGCATTTAGCGTCCCTGCATTCAGCTCAGGGAAATGGAGTTGCAAACACATTTAGGTGGGATTTATCACACCAGTGCAGTGGGGTCTGTGTGGCAGGAGGTCCAGGAATTCTCATTCGGCCCACTTTCCCCACCTCTCACCCAGAGCTGTGACGTGAAAATGCAGACCTGGGGTCATATCATGACATCATCATGTCCTATGGCACCCTGCTCTGTAGGTACACAGGTTGTGGGGGAAACAAGTTTTGACACAGATTAAACTGGAAGCTAATCCGTGAAAAAGTCTTCTAATCTTCAGACACATATATTTGTAAGCAGGGAATTAGATTCTCTTTGACAGTTTACCAAATTAAAAGTCCTCTCCTATCAGGTATTTATATGCTCAATCATGCATCACGTGCATTAAAAATGTGCTGTGCTTTTTAAAAATGGGACTCATGCAAACCAGAAATTATCAGAAGGAAACTATAGGGCAGGAACATGCACAGTACTGCAGTGAGTATACACATATATACAGTTGAGTGTTGTATGCATCTTGATGTACTGGATTGCATTTTAATGTACTTGCCCCTTCAAAATCTGGTGGTTCTGGATGAAATGGCACCAAAATTGGCACCAAGAGAGTGAAGTGGTCTAAAGAAACTAGCGTTTCAGATGAAGAATTCCTATACATTTTCATCAGAAAGTGAATGTATATAGAATAAAAGAAATTTGGTTTCACAATTGCATTGCTCTATGCAACAGAGCAGCAATTAAAACGTATCTGAATTGCTCTTCTGTATACATTCATTTTAGATCTTTGTTTTTTGGTGCTAGCGATTATTTCACTATTCAACTATGATGAAGAGGCAGTATCCTCATGAAAGCCAAAACATAAACTATAAGAAAGAACAGGTGGAAGGTTTAAAATGCCACCCCCCCCCAATTTTTTTTTTATTATATTTCAACAGAAACTAAAGTCTCTGGTATTCAAAATCATGAAGATTAGGGAAAGATTCATGATAGCCAACAGAAGAGATAAAAACGCTTGTGATAATGAAAACGCTTGAAACAGGAAACAAAAAAAAGAAGGAAGATGAAAGAGTGAAGAAAAATGAACTTTGTATCCTCAAAGGAACACAGAAACATCAGAATCTGCTTCACTTTGATGAGTTAATTGATTTGGTAATTGCCATGATCTTTCATTGTGGTCTGTTATGAAGAACAATAATTTTATTCAACATCAAATGGAGTTCACTTTTTCCAAATTTTGGTCTAATAATATTCACAGAGAATTCAACAGAACAAATCACAGGAAAGCATATACTTCTCAAACAGATACATTTGGGTCAAACTGCTATGAGAACCTGGCTGGCCTATTCTAAAACTAAAAGTTGCATTTTTTTTCTTTTGTTTGTAGACTGTTTTCAACAAGACAGATTACGTCAGATGGGTTTTAGTACTGGGTAAATATGCTAAGAAGTTTAAAAAGTTAAGTATATCCCACAGAGTGCTAGGTTTGCAATGTTTACTTGAAATACCAGTTGACTCTAACAACACAGGTCTGAACTACATGGGTCCACTTATTCATGGATTTAAAAAAAAAAAAATACAGTACTTTATTCCCCCCCTCAATACAGTACTTTAAATGTATTTTCTCTTCCTTATGAGTTCCTTAATAACACTTTCTTTTCTCTAGCTTATTGTGGGAATACAATATACCGTATGTATAACATACAAAATACGTGTTAATTGACTATGGCTTCTGGTCAACATTAGGCTATCAGTAATTAAGTTTCTGGGGAGTCAAAAGTTATACTCAAATTTTTGACTTCAGAGGGTTGGTGCCCCCTCCAACCCCTACATTGTTCAAGGATCAACTGTATATATATATAAGTCTAATTAAAATGCACTAAACCAGCTTCTTGAAAAATCAACAGGAAAAAAAACAGGAAAAACATTCTGAATTATTTAGAATGCCATAAACAGTAGCAGCAGCTATTACATTTTTAAGTAAAAATGGCTTCAGAGGTCCTAGTGAAACATTGTGTTCTTCAAACAAAAGTAGGTAATTTCGCGGTAATCCCTGAACTAATTGTTGAATTTTGCTTTTGTATAAGAACTTGGAAAAAATGTCAAAATAAAAGAATGAACGTGACTCATCTAAAACTTATGGACAACAGGTGTATCAAATTAACTAGTGAAATAAAATACATAAACCAGATATCCAATACTACTCTATTAGTGAAAGTCTATACATGGCAGTGCCAGATTTTCAGATGGCGATTGTTGTATTCTCCATTAACAATAGAAACTTTCACCCATGAACAATTTTTAACTTATCACTAACTAAAAACTATCTGTGATTTTATTCAACACTTGCATTCTTCTATTGAATAGTATTCATGGTCAGGTGTGCTATCATGTAACTGCTAGGGATGGCTGGTGAAAGCAAAGAGCTACAAGCATTCTTTTAAAACACTAGTTATGGAGCGCCTGGCTGCCTTAGTTGGTGGAGCATGCGATCTAATCTCAGGGTCGTGAGTTTGAGCCCCATGTTGGTCATAGAGATTACTTGAAAATAAAATTTTTTAAAAACCCAGTAATTATGCAGAATTTTCTTAATTTGAGGGAAAGAAAAAGCTGCCTTGGTAGTAATCTGAAGTTATTCACTATGTCAGTATTTTGCAACAGTTATATTTTACTGTTTTGATTTTCTCTCACATATATTTTATTTCACTTAAAATTTTTTTTTCTTTTCAAAGTTTTATTTAAATCCTAGTTAGTTAACATATAGTATAGTTTAGGTTTCAGGAGAATTTAGTGATTCATCACTTACATACAACACCCAGTGCTCATCACAAGTGCCCTCCTTAATGGCTTCACCCATTTAGCCCATCCCTCACCCACCTCCCCTCCAGCAACCCTCAGTTTGACACCCAGTGCTCACCACAAGTGCCCTCCTTAATGGCTTCACCCATTTAGCCCATCCCTCACCCACCTCCCCTCCAGCAACCCTCAGTTTGTTCTCTATTGTTAAGAGTCTCTTATGGTTTGCTTTCTTCTCCCTTTTTCCTTTCCATATGTTCATATGTTTTGTTTCTTAGATTCCACGTGTAGTGAAACCATATGGTTGTCTTTCTCTGACTGACTTAGTTTGCTCAGCATAATATTCTCTAGCTCCATTCATGTTATTGCAAATGGTAGAATTTCATTCTTTTTGATGGCTGAGTAATATTCTGTTGTTTATATGTACCACATCTTGTTGGTCCATTTATCAGTTGATGGGAATTTGGGCTCTTTCCCTAATTTGGCTATTGTGGATAATGCTGCTATAAACATTGGGGTGCATGTACAGAGCATACAGAGCATTTTAAATAAACATGCCAATTTAGGTTTTTTTTTTTTTAAGATTTTATTTGAGAGAGAGAGAGAGAGCATACAAGTGGGGGAGCGGGGCAGAGGAAGAGGGAGAAGTAGGCTTCTCACTGAGCAAGGAGCCCATCACAATCCTGGATCTCAGGCCCCTGAGGTCATGACCTGAGCAGACGGCAGATGCTTAATCGATTGAGCCACCCAGGTGCAGCTCAGATTTTTTTAAGAAGAAATCTAAGTGTAATGAGATTATCTTCCCATTATAAAGCTGTTTTAAGCCTTGCAATATGGATATAACAATGTTTCAAGGATTCTAAAACATATTTTTCCAAGACCCAGAAGAGAAAGCTTAACACAACCAGATGCAATGAGTTTATTCAAAGCGTTGGTTAAATTAGACTATGTTGTTTTAATTGCAATTTGGAAAAATGTTTTGGAGTATTTCAAAAACAAGTAAGAAATTACAGACTGATTTGGACTTATATAAAGGATATTTCTTATGTCATTTTAAATTTATTGATATATAAAATAACAGAGAATTCAGAAGAAAAGAGGATGGAATGTGAAATAAAAGTGATGTTAGGGGTACCTGGGTGACTCAGTCAGTGTCTGACTCTTGATTTCAGCTCAGGTCATGATCTCAGGGTCCTGAGATCAAGCATCATGTCTGAGCAAAGAGCTTGCTTGAAATTCTCTCTCTTCTTCTCTCTTGGCCCCTCTCCCCATCTCTTTCAAATAAATAAATCTTTTTTTTTAAATAAATCTTTTTTTAAAAAAAACTGATAGATTAATTATCCTGATATTGAGAAACAAATTGTAACAGATTAAGATAAAAGCAGCAACACATTGAGAGGAAGAGATATATTTTGAATGGAAGGAATGAATAAACTTGTGAATTGTTTGGAAATCCCGCTAATAAAGAGAAGTAAGTCATGTAAACATGTTGAGAAAAAAACTTACATTCCTTGCTAATTTACATGGAAAACTAATAGTGATGAAACTAACATAAAGCTTCAATATGACACTACAAGGACATCAGGACATTGGTGACAACTGGTAAAGGAAAACTACGGAAGAAAACCTGAAATGCCCTACTATCCCACAGCTTGTGAAACAAACCTGATAGAGGTTTCCTAATTTTGACATTAGTCTTAGAAACATACATGACATTACAAACTATGACCCATGAGGTTCAAAGCAACTTTTTTTTAAAAAGGTTTAATTTATTTATATGAGAGAGAGAGCAAGCGCACACAAGCTCTCATGTACAAGCTGGGGGAGGGGCAGAGGGAGAAGCAGACTCCCTGCTGAGCATGGCGCCCAATGTGGGGCTCAATCCCAGGACCCTGAGATCATAACCTGTGCTGAAATAAAGAGTGGGGTGCTTTTTTAAAAAAGATTTTATTTATGTATTTATGAGAGACAGAGAGAGAGACGTGTGGGCAGAGGGAGAAGCAGGCTCCCTATAAGGACCCCGATGTGGGACTGGATCCCAGATCCTGGGATCACACCCTGAGCTGAAGGCAGAAGCTCAACCGCTGAGCCACCCAGGTGACCCAAGAGCCACCCAGGTGCCCCAGTTGAAAGCAACTTTTAAAAATTAATAATAATAAAACAAATTCAATCTACAATGCCAGAGGAAAGATTGAATTCTTTCTATTCAAACCATAGATAATTATACACTAAAGCCATAGTTATGTGAATAATCAGTATGAAGCCAAAATATGTAGGATAAGAAACTATTATGAGATGATTTTTTTTGCTTATTCCAAATAAGTGTTCACTCTACCTAATTTTGTTTTTGTAATTTTGCTTCTTTAAAGGAGGTTCCTCCCCAGTGCTAAAGTCCTCAGGCTCCATAAAATGTAAATATGCTCCCATACATCTGGTTTTCATGATGCTACTGCCCTGGTTTTCTTCCTAACTCCCCCTTATTGCCCCTACTCATTTTCTTTTCTTTTCTTTTTCTTTTTTTAAGGATTTATTTATTTATGTATGATAGAGAGAGAGATAAAGAGAGAGAGAGAGAGGCAGAGACATAGGAGGAGGGAGACGCAGGTTCCATGCCGGGAGCCCGACTCAGGACTCGATCCCGGGACTCCAGGATCGCGCCCTGGGCCAAAGGCAGGCGCCAAACCGCTGGGCCACCCAGGGATCCCCCTACTCATTTTCTAAGACGTATTGTGCCCCAGGGTTCTGAGATGGGACTTCTGCCTGCTCCATGCACAGTTTCTCCCAGTGCTGCCCCTTGTCTATCCCCTGAACTCCGAAGGCCTATTTGACAATCTGGGTGTCCAACAGGCATCTCAAATGGAACATGTCCAAAACAAAACTCTTGACACGCACAAAAACTAATAAGCAAGAACTATTCCTCTTTCAGATTTACCAACACAGGAAATGTCATCAAAGCCACCCAGTTATTCATGTCAAAACCACCAGTGATCATCCTTGATTACTCCTTCTCCTTCTCCCCTTACTTCTCATCCATTACCGAATCCTGTTGACTTTTCTCCCAAACCTGTCCTTGAGCCATCCACTTCTATTTCCGTCTCTACCATCCTAGGCCAACCTGCCATCATCCTCTTCCTATACACTTGAAACAGTCTCCCAACTGGTCTCCTTGTCTCTCCCTTTCACAGTCCATTCTCCACAGCCATAGTGGCTAACCAAAGTTCAATAATGGTCTTCCCTTGCTCAACAACCCACCTTAATAAATCTCTGTCACACTAATAATAACATCTAAGTCTTTACTTTGGCCTGAAGGTCCTGTGTGGTTTGACTTTCGTCCACCTCTCCAAAGCCATCTCCATAGTCTTTCTGCTCCTTGAGCCCTCCAAGCTTGTTGCATCACTGCAGTGAAAGTGGATCCAGCATTCCTTCTGCTCAGAATGTTTTTCCCAAATGGCTATTCAAGAGGCTCTTACCAAGCCCTTCCCTAACCACTTATTCTAGTGGTTCTCCATGAGGGTGGCACCAATCTCAATGAGGTGTTTAGAAAATGTGTCGGAACATCTTTGTTATTCACAATAATTGAGGATACTTCCGGCATTTAGTGACAGAGTGGGAGGGGATGCTAGAAATGCCTGATGTCTGGCAATAAATAGTAGAGTCGTCCCAATGAAGGATTGGCCTACATACTGCCTGACTTTGAATATCTTACTTGTCATGTATGAGAAAAAAAACCTGTTTCTAATTATATGTACCAAGAATCCTCTCTGTAGACCCAGAGATATCTAATGACTAAATATTTTTTGCCTAGTTTTAACATCCACTAAAATTTCTAGGGATGCAATTACCATGTGAGTTGATGAAAGATAATGCATTGTTTTGTTTGAGGCATTACCCAGAGTTGTTCCTTATTTAGGTAAATCATGTCACTAAGGGCAATGCCAGTGGTATAAGAGTCACTGGTAACACTCCTGTAATCACTGGGCATTTGTGGCTATTGCATTCATGGTGACTCAATGCATGAATGCAAACATCTGACTGCCTCATCATGTTTTCAAGTATAGTCATATTCAATCATTTACATATTGGAATGAATATTTTCTTATAAAATTATGTCCTTTTATTTCTCTTCATTATTAGTTGGACATATATATTTATATATGTATATGCAAATTATGTATGAAGTAGACTATATCATATAAGAGTTTATATTTTGGAATCATAAATGCTATTATATTTGTTATGGAGAGAGGATGTTGGGTTTGATAGGATTGAAAACTGTTGAGTTAATCTAAAGTAATCACTTCCTTTTACTTACCTTGTTTTATTTTCATCATAGCAATTATCACTAGCTAATAGTTTCTTGCTAATTAATTGGTTGATTTGATTGTTATGCATACCCATTCTGAAAGGTAAGCTCTGTGAGAGTATCAGTCTTATCTGTCTTATATAATGTTTAATTTTCAGTGCCTAGAAAAGTGTCAGGAACAAAGTTCCTTCAATGAATGTCATTCAAAGGATGGATGGATGGATGGATGGATGGATAGAGAGGATGACAAGTGCCTGTTAGCTGTTCAGCTGCTGAGATTGGATTTGAGTCTCTCTAGCTTAAAAGTGATGATCAGAAACTTTTCTTTAAAAAAAAGTTTTCCTTGTTCTTCTTTTTCCTTCGAGATAGTTATCAAAAAAGGGTGCTGCCACATGATCCCTATCACAGCAGCTGACCTTGACTTCTGATAGCCAGGCTGTGATGCACCCTGCCCTAGCCTAACAACGCTTCAACTATCAACACAGTCGACACCAGCCCAGCAAGGCTCAGCCACAGCTGAAGCTGCTGAGGCCTGTGACAAGGGCGCCACCTTTGGCAGGGTCTTTACCTCTGTTACTGTAGGATTTCCATACTCTGGGGTCTGTGTGAACACACCTCAGGGGAGATAGGATGATGGTAGGAGGGGGGTCAAAGAACAAAATTTTTCCCTTCCCTCCCCTCCCTTCCCTTCCCTTCCCTTCCCTTCCCTTCCCTTCCCTTCCCTTCCCTTCCCCTTCCTTCCTTCCTCCCTTTCTCCCTTCCTTCCTTGGCTCCATGCCCAAAATGGGGCTTGAACTCACATCTTCAAGATCAAAGTCCCATGCTCTACTAACTGAGCCAGCCAGGGCCCCCAAAGAACAGTTTTTTTTTTTTAAAGATAGAAGTTATTGGACTGTTTGCTGCAGGGAATGGTTCAGTTGTGAGGGAGAAGATGAAGACAGAGAAAACAAAGAGAATAATGCATGGGAATGGAGGTTTTGAAATCTAGCCACCCTGGGTCTAGTAGAGGAGAAGAGGTCTCTTGACCCTTCTTATTGTAGCAGGAAAGAACAAGACAAGGATGAACACAGACACTGGGAGGTTCAGAGATTCAGTGCTGGGAAGATGAGGGCCCAGTAACAACACCTGATGTCTGATGGCTTCTACTTTGTTCCCGAAGCAAGAGGGTATTTGCTTAGCTCTGCAGACCCCCGTCAATCTCTTACTTAGCAAGCTTTCACAGGAACAGGCATCCATGGTGATCAAACACGTAAGCTTTGTAGTCAGGCAGACGAATTATTTTGTGTGTGTGTGTGTGTTTGTGTGTGTGTGTGTGTGTGTGTGTGTGTGTCTTGGGTGCACAGAATTGGAATTCACAGTAGTTCTAATGCTATACTTTCACCTTTGGTCCAGGCTGGCGCTTCACTGCTAGCTCCTCTGTGTGACCTTGGACAAATAATTCGTTGCTCTGAGTCTTAGTTTTCCCAACTACACATCTCATCAACTACTATTTAACATAGAATTGGAAGTCCTGGTTAATACTATTTAAAGAAAAGTATTTTCCCATTGCATCACTGAGCAAAGCCCAACTGCTATCAAGAGAGACAATTTTCTAATTCCGGGACAGAACAAACAAACAAAAAGCACAATAAGAATATAGAAAATCTAGAGACCTTCCCTTCACTTTTCACATCAGAGCATGCATAGAATAGGATAATTTTGGGGGCACCTGGGTGGCTCAGTAGATTAAGCATCTGACCCTAGATTTTGGCTCAGGTCATGATCTCAGGATTGTGAGATGGAACCCTGCATCAGGCTCCATACGGGGCATAGAGCATTTTAAGATTATCTCTCCCTCTCCCTCTGCCCTTCTCCCCTCTCTTTAAAAAAAGAAGAAAAAAAAAGGAATGATAATATTGTATGAACTCTTGGTTAGAGTAATAATGCAGACCTGGGCAGAAGTACCAATCTAGATGCCAGGCCCCTGACCCGGCCTATCCTGAGCTGAGGGGGTCAATAGTTTCATTTCTCTGTAACCCTTTTGTGGCATACCTGTTGGGAAGCTCTTAATGGAGAAGAGGTTAGTAAAGTCCAGATAACTGAGAAGGGTTTCATGGAAGAGATGAAAGTAGAACTTGGCTTTGAAAGATGGTAAGTTGGAGGGGCAGTACTGATGGAAAAAGACATTCCAGCAGAGGAAATGACATGAACCAGAGCAGAGCAGTGGCACTGAATGCTAGATCTGTGGGCTCTGGGGAGAGCTGAAGACAGGGACAGATGACAGCAGGAGATCTAGGTTGAAATGTAGAGGAATTTTTGCGGGTTAGACCCCAAATAGGGAAATCTTAGAAATGGTCACATTCAGGCTCAGGGAAAAAGGAGGTGAATATTTTTTAATTAATTAATTAAGTCGAGAGACAGAGAGAGAGAGAGGCAGAGACACAGGCAGAGGGAGAAGCAGGCTCCCCATAGGGAGTCCAACGTGGGACTCGATCCCGGCACTCCGGGCTCACGCCCTGAGCCAAAGGTAGAAGCTCAACCACTGAGCCACCCAGGCATACCAGAAAGTGAATATTTTTTAAAAGTCTGTGTTGGGGAGACTTGAGGAAATAGACACTTCTGTATGATGCTGATGCAATATAAATGGATGACCTCTATGGGGAAATGTTTGCAGAATCTATCAGAATTACAAATGCACATGTCTTTTGACCCAGAATTCCACTCAGAGGAATTTCTTCTATGTATATAGGTATATACCTTATATATGGGTATGTACAGGGTTACTTACATACTGTACCATTTTTGTAATAGCAAAGGTTGAAAACAAGATTTGGAAACACCGTGACTATCTACTAACAGGGGACTCATTGAATAAATTACGGTACATAATTTGGTACAGTAGAATACTAGTTTTTATAGTTATAAAAAGAACAAGAGAGTCCTATGTATTTCATGTTTTCAAATATATGCAGGATACAATGTTTAAAGTGCTCATACAGGTGCAAAAAAGCAAGGGAAAGAGGAGGTGTATACGTGCGTGTATTTATGTATAAAATAAAAGATTCATAAAAAATTAACATTGATTGCTTCTGAGTCAGGAAACTGGTTGCTAAGGGACAGGAGTGGGAAGAAAACTTTTTATAGCATATCTTATTCTTCTTCCAAACATTTGAACTCATGTGGATTCATTATGTACTTAAAAATAAATAAATCAAAATTGAGAGAATCCCTTTGACTGCTTAAAAAAAAAACCCCACACAGCATCCATGATTCTCGATGCTCTAAGCATACAGGATACTTCCCAAGAGAAAAAAATTGATTAGTTTATTTTAAAAAATCAGACCTTTGTTTATTCTACTTTTATGAGTCTTCTGGATTCCTATTTTCATATTAAATATTCCAGCAATGGTCACTTGGTTCCACTTTTAATTCAAAATCTCTTAATATCATCTGTACTTAATTAACTATCCAAAAACATTTGATTGTGCTTATTTTGTACATGGATTCAAATGAATTGTATCACTCAAGCTTCAGACTGAAATACACTGTGTATGGTCCTCACAGTCATTCACATCATTTACTTCTATCCTTTTCATGTAGGTGCTCAATTAAGATCGAAAGATAATGCTATCCCCACGTGTATTAACAAAAGACCTTGGTGAAACTAACAAGTCTATTCATTGTTTTCATCCTTGAAAAAGAAATTGAAAATTGCCAAATGCACATTTTCCCCAGTTCTAAGTCTATGTCTAACCACACCCTGTCTGGACATAAAAATGCAGCCTCATTCGAGTTTGTTATTGGTAAGTACTTCCAGACACCAGTAAGCAACTTCTTCCTGTCCCCTGATCCCCACCCCCAAAAAGAGAAGAAAAAATTTTGGTAGAAAGCTTATAAATTTTTATCAATAATTGGGTCAATAAAGTAGACTTTCCTGAAGTAATACCTTCTATCAATAGGTAGTCTAATCCCTTTGTGACAAAGGAAAAGGAAAATTTCTCATAAAATAGGATGGTATCTCCGTGGGAGGGCCCTACTTAAATTCCATTATAAAGGAGTGCTAGACACAGCCTGCATTCTTGTTGTAATAAATATTGCTTGAAATATTTAAACCTCTCTGGGCCATGGAATTTTGTGTTAAAAATAGTTGTTCTTGTTATAGTTGTAGCTGTGTTTTAACAGACTGGTACATTTGCTGTAACTGCGTGTTGCTGCCCACCCAGACTGTACAAGTCCAGCTCCTAAAGCAGTAAAGCACTGTCTCCACCAGCTTACCAGTTAGTAAATTGGAAAGAATACTGGAGGTTGATGGACCAAAGGGATAAGATGGGTCGTCTCTCCTTTCTACCAAAGGGCAGGTAAAGCTGAGGCTTTGGGTAAACCAAAGGGAAGTTTTCAATGGTCCCCAAATAACTTTTTAAAGTTTACATAGTCCATAGGTCCAAGTAGCACTAAGTAACGGGAAAGCAAATAAGGCATCAGAACAAATGCAAGCAAAAGCTTTTCTTTCTTTTTTGATCGCTGTCAACCACAATGTAGGTTTTCAATGATTTTCTTTTTTAGCCAATAACAATCATCTATTTTAACAGGAGTATCACTGAACATGCTCTTGTGGAGCTAACAAAGCCTAAAGCATCATGAAAAGTTGCTCTGGCATGTGCTGATGACTGAATATCTCAATTTTCAGTACCGAAGCCCAATGCTCACCTCTGTGCCCCTCCTCCCACAAGGCATCCTGCATAAAATGCTTCTTAAATTACAGAAGCAGCAGCAAGAGGGAACCATGGAGCGTTTGCAGGCCTGCTCCCGTGTAGTTTCTTAATATGTCCTCTAGGTGTCTTCAGTGACCAGTGTTCTTGGAGATTTTCGTGCACAGGGGCCAGCTGGCGCTGGGTGAGTTCAGTTTGCAAGAAAGAGTTCTGCAATCGCTTCTTTGTAGCATTTGGATTACCAAGAATGAAGTATTTTGGATTTCATGTTTGTATTTTGTGCAATAAATACTTCTGAACATTTAAAAACCATTCATCTTAGGTAAAATACTGATCTTCTATTTCTACAACATGACTACTTAGGAAACTCTCCTTAATGTAAGTGGTTTAGGTGAGTTCATTAAAAAAACAAAAACAAAAACAAAAACAAAAACAGCAACAGCAACAACAACCCAAAGCAGCTAAAGCAAACATATTTCTTGGGATGGAGGGGGGAGGTTAGGAGATAAAACGTGCAATTACTGAAAAATGTGAATCTAGCCTGCATTATGCAAATTAGTTGGCACAAAAGATAGACTCGGTTAAACTCTTCAGTAGGCTTAGGTTGTCAGCCTATGAGCTCCAAACTGTTCCTTTGTTATTATAAGTTTGGATTTGGGGAGAATTCTAAAAATAATATCAAATAGGAAGATCGCGTTGTTCTCTAAACCTAAGGGAAAAAGTCGGAGGAGGGGCATGTGATTTGGAATTTGACAGGTAAATGTGGGTAGGGTCGGCATATATTGAGCTTGGGAGTTTCTGCTGCAAGCCTGGTCTATTGACTCTATTTGACTCCATGATGCTTAGTATAAGATATAGTGATCCAGCAGGGGTTTGCAACATCTAACAAGGTCGCTTTCAAATAAGCTTCATTCAAATAGTTTTCTTTTTTTTTTTTTCAAATAGTTTTCAAATACGTTTTTACGTTCAAAATAAGTAAGCAAGACAATGTGCAATTATAATGAAAAGATAATAGTAAAGCGTCCCATGAAATCATTTCCTTTTGTTCCTTTGTCCTTAGAACTGCAGAATATCAAAGCATCTCTTTTTTAAAGCTTTTATCTGGAAATAGTTTCAAACTTACAACAAAGTTTGCAAAAGTAAAGAGAGTTGCACAAACACTCTTAGACCTTTTCTCCAGATTCACTTATATTTAACATTGATTCCATTTACTTTGTCAGTTGTGCCCTTGATCTCTCCCTCCCTCTTTCTCTGTATTTTTTTCTGAACTCTTTAAGGGTAAATTACAAATATCGTGGCCCTTTGCACCTATATTCTTCAGCGGATATTTCCTATGAATGACTACCACACACTCATTTACTTCCTAGATTTACATTGATATGAGGCTTTCCTGTCATCAGCTCTCCATGTTCCAATTTTATTGGTAATCTAGGGATGTCTTTTTATAGTATTTTTTTCCCATCAGTGGATCCAGCCTAGGTTTAGGTATTGCATTTAGTTGTCAAGTCTCTCTAGCCTCCTTTCATCTGGAGCTAATTCCGTCACCTTTCCTTGTCTTTTACAATACTGACATTTTTTTGAAGAATATTGTTGGCCTCCCCCCCTTTTAAAAATGAATATAACATTTCTCATTTTGTGTTTATCTGATGTTTCCTTGTGATTAGATTGAGATTGTGCACTCTCAACCAGATTACTGCCTAGGTGCTATGTCTTCTCTGGACGTTGCATCTGGAAACACACAATGTCCATCTGTCTCTTTTTGGTGATACTAATTTAACACCTAGTCAAGGTGTTGCCTGATTTTTGCATTATATAATTCTCTCTCTCTCTCTCTCTCTCTCTCCCTCCCTCCTAATAGGATTATGCAAATGTCCTGCATCTCATTCAAAATTTCCTTCAAGATTTAAAATTCATTGACAATTCTTAGTTTGACTTTAACCATAACAGTTGCAAAATGATAATTTTCTAACTCCAGTACCACCTCTAGATTTACTATTTGGTCCTCTGCATTCTAGGTAAGCTAGAGACTTTGATCTTTATCTATCTATCATCTATCATTATTATTTATCATCTATTATAATCGTTATTATCTATGTATTTTTGGAATGGACAGATGAGTTATTATTTATTCAGTGGTTTAAAATTCATGATTGATGCTGGGACACTGATGCCCAAATGTTCCAGATTTGGTCAGGAGTAGCCCACTCAAGCCAGCTTTGGTGTCCTTATAACATGCTTTCGTCATTGCTTTACGTACCTTCTTGCTTCCTGGCAAGCAAGATATCCCGAGGTCTTATCCTGTCTCTGGAATCAGACATTTCTCTGAGAACCCTTAGATCTTTTTAGCGGAGAGCTGTATTAGAGACCAAGATCTAGGTATGCTTGTTGCTACTGCCGGCATCTTTGCCTCTTGGCCCTTTTAGTGTATAGAACTAAGAAATATATATATTTATATATGCATATGTATACACATATACATGTTTATGATATGCAAATAGTTGTGCACATAAACATACATATTTTTTTTATTTTTTTTAAAATTTTTATTTATTTATGATAGTCACAGAGAGACAGAGAGAGAGGCAGAGACATAGGCAGAGGGAGAAACAGGCTCCATGCACCGGGAGCCTGATGTGGGATTCGATCCCGGGTCTCCAGGATCGCGCCCTGGGCCAAATGCAAGCGCCAAACCACTGCGCCACCCAGGGATCCCAAACATACATATTTTAGAAATCATAGTTCATACCAGTACCTCCAATTCCAGCATACTTCTACAGGATTCTTTTTGGCTTTCTCTCTTATATTTGTATGGCCCTTCTTCCACAATGAGAATATGGCTCTCAATAATATCAACCCATTTACTCATTTTGAAAGCAGTTTTTTTCAATCTTTTATATATAGTTCCACACACAGGAGACCATTATTTTTGAAAAGCTTGCTATGTAGACTAAAAGGAATAATGCAAAAACAAATTTCTAACTATTGAACAAAACTAAAAAATGGAAAAGCCTGATTATTTTTTTCTTTCAACATTCAGGACTTTTAAATCTGTAGTACCAGTTCTCATATAATTTCTTAAATTGGAGATGGGTTGAGCAAGACAAATGCTCTGAATTAGAAAGGCAGAATAGCCTGCTGCCCTGTACTACACAGGGTGGGATGGAGTGTAAGTTTCCCATCCCATGTGACTCATTATTCTCCAGTATGTTTTCTTTTATGATGTGGGACAGGAAGAGGACAAAAGGAGACTGAGGCAAGAAGTAAGCCAGCAACAATGGTGAGAGATGATACTTGGAAGTACCAGTTACAAGAATGAAGCTCACTGCTTCTGGTCTCAGTTTTATTTTTTTATTTTATTATTTTTTAAAGATTTTATTTATTCTTTCATTCATGAGACACAGAGAGAGAGAGAGAGAGAGAGAGAGAGGCAGAGACACAGGCAGAGGGAGAAGCAGGCTCCATGGAGGGAGCCTGACGTGGGACTCGATTCTGGATCTCCAGGATCACACCCTGGGCTGAAGGCAGCGCTAAACCGCTGAACCACGCAGGCTGCCCCTGGTCTCAGTTTTAGAACTGTACTCAGACAGGCCTGCATCTCAGTCTAGCTGCCTTTTTTGGGATTGGGTCATAGAACAATTTCTTGAAAAGAAGAGACTGTATCATTATTGAAAATGACTTCCTCTTTGCATTTTTAAAATGAGAATAGACTACTTTTAGTTTAGAATACTGTGGGAACGACCTCTCTGAAGACTGATAGCTGATTGAAAGTGTCCCCAGTATCCTTTCGGCTTCTAAGATTCTGCTGTCCTGTGAATAAAGAGTGAAACATTCCAATTACTGAGTTGGTTTTGCAATTGTCTAATTAAAATGCAGACATTCCTGGAGTGATATTCCCTTCCCAGGGAATTCTCTAGACTCTCATCTGTAACTACTCCAGTCTTTGGACCTTTCTGTTCTTAAAACCCCTCTGTTTCTCTAGCTACTCTCCATGTTGCAAGGAGACATTAGTCACTGCAATTCTGATTTGACCAGTTCCAAACTCAGTATCAGGTAGGTCCTAGAAATGTTCTCTTCTTTGGATGGGCACTTGCTTTCTGTGCACACACCTCCTTTCCCCTTACTTCCCTAATTCAACTCTTTCCTGTTTTTCCAATGTCTCTTCTTCCTTTCACTCTTCAGGTACCAATTCGCTTCTAAACCAGGACTGATGGATAGCATTCCCCAGTATGGCATCCCTTCATTCTTAAAATTTAGAGACTTGACCCAATACTGAAGATCCAAAGAAAGTTTTGCTTTGGATCCTTCAGGACAGGGCTCCATCTGCCTTCAAGGGAAACAAAATACTCAGTGAGTTTCAGATAATGAAAGAGAGCTAAAGATAACCTTCCTGGCTCTACCAAGTGTCTTATAGGGACAGTTTCATTCATTCATTCATTCACTCATTATATGAGCGCCAGGCAGGAGATGGACAATGGGTAGTAAATAAGTAAGTACAAAAGTAAATGAATTAAAAACAAGATAATGAAAGTCTGTGGTAAATCTTAGGAAATAAACAGGATGATGATATAAAGTGTAACTGGGGTAGAAGTTTCATTTCTTAGTCTTTACAAAAGGGAAAAAACTTCATAAAGATGGAGATTGGAGATCAGATAGGGGTCCTCCTGACATCTGATCCCGCTCCATCTATTCAGTTACTCTCCATCAGTGCCTTTGATGCACACTTTTAATCAGACATGTCTCATTTTCCTAAGAAGGTCCCCCTTCACCTCTGTCCCTGTACCATTATGCTTTTTGGATCTCCTGTCTTTTCTTCTGATCCATGCTGTTATCCTAGATCTTACTTCTCTCTTCGTTCACTCATTCAAAAGCTCCATGACTGCTCTATTTTTTTCTCCCTTCTCTTAGTTTTGTAGCACTTGACAGTGTATCACACAATTTTAATTACACATTGTTTTAACGTATTTGATATTCTCACCTACCCTAGTTTTGTGTCTCTGATCTGTTAGGTCTTGAAGTCAGGGATGATGCCTCATATTTGCTTTGTGCTCAGCAATCACTGGGTATACAAAAAGTGTTCATACAAGTCTTATACTTAGCCAGTACTGATTGGTTGAAGAGAATATTGGGCTGTGCATGCTAGTGTGAGAGCTATTTTATGGCCAGCAGGGCCTTGTTGTACACGTCAAATGGTGCTACGTAGGTGGTTGCCCTTCTTCCTACACATAAGGCTGGCTGGCACTGTGCTGACCTACCCAGCTGCAAAAAAGCTCTCTTCCAGAGTGCAGTACCTGCCAATGACTTCTTCACTCACTTCCTGGCAGGATGTAGACCAAAACCCCAGACAAACCACAATTTGTTTTATTTAATTATATCACTAGTGTTCACTGTTTCTCCTTTCTTCTTCCCCTCCCTCCTGCAAAGACAATCCAAATCTCTAGAGCATAATTGGATTCCACAAATACGCAGTTATTGCTCCTTGGGCAGTTGGAAGAGAAGGAGAATACCATTTACTATTTTGTTTTACTGTGATAAGAAGTAGCAGTCTCTGAAATAGGAGTCTACACAGGCAAAGTTAGATTTTCCCATTGGTCATAAGATCTGGGTGATACGGATAGAGATATTGTTGACTGACGCAGACATCAGTTATTTGAAAGCATTTTAAGTGGCATGGGTTGATAAACCATTTGTCAAATCTAGGTACATTCTTTACTCAGTGGAAGTATGATTTGCATTATAAAGATAAGTTAGAAAGCAATACATCTACAAAGATCATATCAGCTTTTCCTTATTGTTTACTCATTCATCGACAAATGGTTTCTCCAGTTTCTGGTTCCTTTCCTCAATTCTCTGGCACTTGAAATCTATGCTGTTTCATATAAATTCTTCAGTTTGATATTTATAGTCTTTATTTGATATTGCTTCATCGAATCCATTTATTTGTGGGATTTTATATACCTTCATGCTTTGTCTAAAGGAGACTATTTTAGTTCTGTATGTTGAATCCAGCCATGGTGGACAATAAAAGTAGAGCTCGTGAAAAGGAACTCATGTTCTGTGCAAGTGAGTTCCTGCTCAGTTAAGCTTTCTGAGAATAGATATTTGTAGTCCCTGCACTTATATATTGATTCTGTACTTACTATCGGAAAATTGACTCTTCATCTCATTTCACGGCAAACAAAACAAGGCAAGTTGAAGGGATTAAATGCTAGAGTACGAGAGGGGAAAGTTGCAGATTTCCTGTGGTTACTATTGAAAACATTCTGAACTAGTGCCTGACGTATTAGAGGCTTGTTTGTTTCCTTCTTAAAAAGAGCTTGGATGTGAATGGACCCAATAGTGGAAAGAGGCTCCTGCAAAACCAGCGTTTCCAGCATGGAATTTGTGAGTGGGTGGGAAATGCTTACTTGCTATTTACCTGCCTTGCACTGCCTTTGACACACATGATGAGCCAGCGTCGTTTGACTGTCACCTCCTTAGGAGGCAGGATTCTTCAGCCCACACTCTGCTCAGCACTGATTTCTTCTCTGTGCATGCTTTGTGTCTGTATTTTTTGCCCAGACTGTGCATTTTGAGGGAAGCACCAACCCAAGACAGGCTCCTCAGCTTTGTCATTGTAGGGAGACCGACAGAGCCTCCCACACAGCGACACCCTCAAAGGGAGGCAGGGATGCCAATTCCTTTGAAGAAGCATTTCTTAAACAAAAGGGATTCCCCTATGTGCTGGAGTGCCTGACAGTTCTTTCTTTCCCATCACATTGGGCAGAACTCACAGATGGGTGGCTGTCTATTTGTACTTATTAGGACATACGTTGCTAAATAAATAAATAAATAAATAAATAAATAAATGTTTTAGACCTCTAGGCTCTGGCTTCAACTCATTAAAAGTTTAAGTTGTTGCGAAGATGCAATTACAGATTTATAAACGAGCTAAATGTATTTTAGAAATAAAATAGATGGGGACCCAATATAACAGCTCTGGCTAGTACATGAGCCAATAATAGTGAATTCAGATATGCCACAAGTCAAAGTGTATTCTCTGAAACATGATAGAGCCGATAGTTAAAGCAAGAAATACCAGTTAGGATGCGGTGACGTTTGCCTTCTACATATGAAGTATCTTCTGTAACTCTCAGCAAATGTGTGCCGCTGGAGAACCCCATCACTGACGTCTTCTGCTAAGAATGGACTTGAACTACCAGATTAGTATCAAAATACACTCATTCTCTGCAGGCTTCCTGGGAAGGGAATAGCCCATGGCCAGCCCAGCACCCCAGGCATCTGTGTTCTAGATGAGACTAATCTGGTCCTTCAGCAGTCCTATAATCTGACCTATAACCCCAGGTCCAGGTGTGAACGAAGTCAGTTATTGAGGGAGTGTGCTGCCAAGGGGAAGTTGGGGTTCTCTGGGTGTTCCTCAGTGTGTCAGCCCACATTCTGCTGGCTCCCCTCTCCCGACAGAAGCTTCATTGAATACACCAGGACAATGGGAGGCCCAACCCTTGCCCACAACAGCTCCCACCTGCCACGCAAGGTGCTCCATGAGAGTCCCTCAGGGCCTGGGTGGAAGTTGGCGCTGCCCTGGCAGGCCCAGACACTAGCTTGGGAGAAGGTGTACTCACTCCGGGGGCTTTCCATTAGTTGTCTAAACTGGTTCAGCTCTCCAACTCTATCCTACTTCCCTGTTTGTTCTTTTCCTCCCTTTGGGGCACATATTCTTCTCCTTGATGGCCAACTCACCTGCAAATTCAAAATGTCCTTGCTTACAAAGCTCCCTTCACAATAGCTTTAGATTCCCAAGCAGCCTAACAAATTAGCAGGGTACTTTTTTCCATTCTCAGAAAATCCCTTGGGAAACATTTCTCTATTTACTACTATGTCCCTTGATTTTTTTTTTTTTTTTCCTTCTTCTTCCTGGTGGACTCTTCTGGTCTGTGGATGCTCTTTACACGTGATGGCAGATATTCAATGGGTATGTCATCCAGGTTGTGCAGGACACCTTTACTTCCTTTTCCACATCCCACCCCAAGGGCCCAAGGAATTGGACCTGTCTTCCATGCTCTGGTGGAAGATGAGAGGAAATCAATGTTCTCCTCCTATGATTCTGTTTCTCTATCTCCATTTGGGGCCTGTTTGCTGATTTAGGTCCACAGAAAGGATAATTTGTGGAATTGTTTTTGGTAGACCAGAGGAAAGGAGATGGAGCCAAGACTCAGCCTGTGTTTACGTGGCAATCCACTGGCTGAGTGAGGAGGCAACATGCCCAAGGGTGGTGAGGAAACTGCAATTCCTTCTATGGCGATAAGAACTAGAACACATGGTGAATTCCCCTGGGTCAAAGTAAAGGCAGAAAGATGGGGAGAATGGTGAAAAGCAAGATGGCGCCTTTGTCTAAATATAGTATGGCACAGCAGCAGTGATACTACCATTAAAACAGACTTTGGTGTTCTGGTCAGGGCAAGCTATTTATGTATTTCTGTTTGTGCTGAATACCTAAACATGTGGGAGCCTGGAACAGTTTGCCTATCTCTGAATTTTTACACCGCTCTCACCAGAGAACCCAGGTGCTCAGACTGCACCCAGTTGGATGACTTGCCCCCTCCCAAAAACCTGGCAGGGGCCCAGGCTAAACATGACAGTAATGTTTGAGCAAGTGAGACTCCACCCCTGCCCAGGTCCTGCCTTTAAACCTCCTTCCCCTCCCAGCTGGAAGCAGCTAGGCCCCTCATGGGATCAAGTGAACAATCAGGTCAGCTTCTGATAATGAGGTCTTGGGCTTCAATCAGAAAAGAAGGAAATTGAGATTAGCACTTAAACACTATCCATAGCCCTGTCTGGTGGCTTCTACACGTTCATTGACTGCTCACTGACACTGGGAAGAAAGCTCTAGGCAGGGATGACATGACTACCTGGCACAGCGCTGTGGGGAAACACAGAGGAGGGTGTGTTCCTTTTATCACACTGTCCAAAGGATGGCAGGGATGAGGAATAGCTGGCCACCTGGCATGACTGGCACTAACCCTGTTTGGAGAGTTCCCACCAGGGTACAATATGGCAGCATTTCCTCAGTTTCATGACTTTTGTCATCTTAGTGTGCAAGCTGCCCTGTGGTTTACTTACTAGTTTCTAAAAACATCTATCTACTTTGGAAACAGATTCTCCTTTAGCCTTGTCCTAAGCAATGATATCATGAAATCACTGGTTTGATATTTTTTAATATACTTTTGAGTAAATATGTAACTGCCAAAATTAAACATAAAATAAAGTATATAAAAATAAAATCAAAAGTACTAGTTCATGAGGCTCCTAAAATTATTAGGAGTACCATGTTTTAGGAAAACAAGGGAGATATGTTGGCTTCAGAGGACAGGATATACTCAGTCAAGAACGTTGTACTGTGTCAATGTGAGAAGGTTGAAAGTGAGTTGATTCCACATTCTTCTTAAAAAAAAAAAGATCTATTTATTTGAGAGGGAGTGGGGTGGGCAAGGGCAAAGGGAGAAAGAAAGAGAGAATCTCAAGCAGGCTCCCCATGCAAAGAGCCTGAAGCAGGGCTTGATCTCATGACTCCAAGATCATGATCTGAGCTGAAATCTAGAGTTGGACGCTTCATCAACTGCAACACCCAGGCACCCCAATTCCATATTATTCTAACATGAGATTCAAGATTCCATTCTTCTGGTAAAGAAGGAGGAAGAGGAGGAGGAGGAGGAAGTAGATGTAGAGGAGGTAGAGGTGGAAGCGAAGAGAGAAAGAAAAGAAGAAGTACACGTTTGGCTATTAGGTGTCTAGGTAATTGTAAAACATGGATTTCAGACGGTGGGGCTAAGATAAAACAATTTCATAATCATACAGACCAATACTTTTTGCTTGTAGCACTAACCCTGACCAACCATATCTCAAGTCTGCAGCAGTGTATAGGCCGGCTAAGCTAGGTAATCCTGAAGTGACCCAAGACTTCAACATCCTGGTGGCTCAACACACATTAGTTTACTTCTCCCTCACACAAAGCCTGCTGTAGGTTACGTGGATTCTCTGAGGCATCTTCCTTCCAAGGATGAGTCAGAGATCCAATCTTATGGCTTTGCTACCTCAGCACGTGGTTGTCAGAGTTACCATAGCAGAGGAACAGCACCTGGAGAGTCACACAGGGATGGTTCACTGCCCAAGCCCCAAAATGACCTGTGTGGGTCACGTGGCCCTGCCTAGCAACAAGAGGGCCTGGGACGTATTTTTTCCTCTGGGAGTCCAGAAAAACGAGAACAGGACATGGATGAGCACTGACAATCTCTACCACAAGCAAGAAGAATACAACTTTTCGAACGTGACCATCTGTCTTACCGCTCACGGTTATGTATTTCTTCATACATAACACCAGCATAAGGCTGGCCACGTTGTGCCTTTGCCACGAGGTTAGGAGAGATATTACATAGAGAGTGCCCAGGGTTGTTTTGCCTTTATCTAGTTAATCTGGACCAAAAAAAAAGTGAGGTGTGATAGAGATAGCAAGATTGCTTTAGGGAGTTGGATGCTGAGCTAGGACTTAATTCCAAACCCCAGGGTGAGGCTGCTATTGTTAGACATAGTGCATCCCCCTGTGTGGACCTGCGCCCCAGCAAATGATAATTCTCCTTTCCTCCCCTTCTTGGCAAGACTGAAGGAGCCAGTGTTAGATTTTAAGTTCTCTTTACAATGCTACAACAGCAACAACAACTTTTTAAAACATTGTGGTAGAAAATACCTAACAGAGGGATCCCTGGGTGGCTCAGTGGTTTAGCGCCTGCCTTTGGCCCAGAGCGTGATCCTGGAGTCCCAGGATCGAGTCCCACGTCAGACTCCCTGCATGGTGCTTGCTTCTCCCTCTGCCTGTGTCTCTGCCTCTCTCTCTGTGTCTCTCATGAATAAATAAATAAAATCTTTTTTTTAAAAAAAGAAAATACGTAACATTAAATTCACCATCTTATCCGTTTTCAAGTGTACAGTTCAATAGCGTTAAGTGTATTCATATTGCTGTGCAACAGAGCTCCAGAACTTTCTCTGTACACAAAACTGAAGCTTGATACCATCCCTCCCTTGCCCCGGCCCCTGGAAATCACCATTCCACTTTCCATTTCTATAAATTTGATGGCTTTAGAAACCTCATGTAAGAGGAACAACAACAACAATTTTTAGTTAAAAACCATGATTAGAAAACAAATCCCCATGGATAAGAAATGTGCCCCTCTTTCACTACAAAGAGAATTTTGAAATCAAGAAAGGGAATGACAGGATCTGTGACACTGGTAGACTTGATGGATCTAATGTCTCCTCTGGTGGCTGTAAAGCAATTAACAAAACACAACTGTGGAAGTTGAGATCCTTATATTTCCTCATAAAATTCACTTCTTGTGCTTAATCTGTTACTCTCACTAGTGAAGTTTGAGAGTCATCAATATGACAGTACAGCAATATTGCCTCATCAGTCATGATTTACTTAATGTTTTCTGAATTTAGTAATATTTGATTAAAATTTAATGTGAACATATCATATCATGCCATATATATTATTGCATCCATTAATCAGGTAACTATAGTAATGAAATGCCGGAAGGTTGGATGAAAAAGGAGCTCAAGTCTTGATATATGTTTGACATAATCCTGTGAGTGATTAACCAAAAAAGAAAAAAGTCAGTCATACAAAACTTCATTAATATATATTACTTTTACAATCGTCTATGTATCATCAGATATTTTTAACCTTTGTTAAGCTGGATTTTTAATTTACTTAAAGACACTGAATATTAATAACCATGAAAGATATACATTGTTCCATTGAATCATAAGTTGACAGAATGATTCATTGTTTATTCTAATTTTTTTGTATAATGATGTGTTAAAACATTATTTAAGCTATTCAATCAGTTTATCATGGGGGGAACAGCACATATTCAGCATATGGCTGTGCAAAATACTAATTTAAATATCATATATTTCTATCATCTTCAACTTCCATATCATTGACCGTAGCAGGTGATCAGTATGACAATGCGTAATTTATGTCTGCCACAGACTAGTTTTTGTGTACAAAAATTATCTTTTTACTATTGAGACATTGAAATTAGGCATAACTTGTTTCCTTTAATACTGTCATTTTAATAAGCTAATAAATGACCAGTTGCTATGTAAATATCTATCTGCCCTGTTCATCAAAGTAGTTAAGGGGTGGAGGGTTTGGAGAAAATGGAGAAATAATGAATAGAATAGAAGGGGAGGAGGGCGGGTGTTGGAGGGGAATGGGTGACGGGCACTGAGGTGGACACTTGACGGGATGAGCACTGGGTGTTTTTCTGTATGTTGGTAAATTGAACACCAATAAAAATTAATTTAAAAAAAAAAGGAAAAAAAATAAAAAAAAATAAAATATAAAAAAAATAAAATAAGTATATATGTTTAATGTAAAAAAAAAAAAGAAAATTGGTTGCAAAATAGTTTTATTTTGACTCAGTGGAGGAATGTTGATAATTTAAACACAGTTTTCCTCTTAGTTGTTCTCTTTTAAAAATTCTGTCAGATTGCACTTTGTTCACTCATTCATTCATCACATTTTTTGTTGACCACTTCTCTTGACAGGCATTGTTCCAGGCTCTGGGATACAACATGAAGAGATACAGTCTGGTCCCTGGTTCCCAGTAGCTCACAATCTAGTGATGGGCAGGGACGACCTCCAAAATGGAGTCTGCACAAAGTGCAGTGGGACACAGAAGAGTGTTGGAGGGAGCCTGGAGCTGTCTGGAAAGGCTTGTCAGGGGCTGCATCTACCTTGTGTGGAGACTTGAGATGTAAATTAAGAGTTTCTCAGACACACATATGGGGGTGCACCTGCAGGTGAAGTGCGAAGATGGGCAGATTCTAGGAAGAACGAGCAACATGTGCAAAGACTCAGAGGCATGAGAAAGCATTTTTGGGATGAAGCAAAATTCACAAAACTGCCTCCATCTAGTTAACGTATACTGTGGTGTGATAGAGATGTCAAGATTGCCTCAGGGTGCTTCATGTGGAGCTTTGACTCCTTTCCAAGCCCTAAAGAATTGTAGCTCAGAAAATACTACCGAGAAAATTAACTTTAATTTTCCCTTTAAGTGTTCAAACAGAGTAATTATAGATGGAATCAGGGAACTTAGGACTATGATATACTTTGTAGCTAACTCCTATGTTAGTAGGGAATCCATCCTAAGAAAGGAGACGTTAAGAAGGGATTCAAAGAAAAAGGACAACTGGACTCTAGGGGTGTTGGAACAGGAATCATTTCTAGGATAAGATTGATTCCAAATAAAGAGATAATAGAGTTAGGAAAGAAGGAAAGTGATATCCGGAAGGAAAGATCAAACCTGCCTGTCCTATGTATCCGAAATGTTTGACCCTGTCCTTGGGAGTGGGAAGTGGCTCCCAGTTGGAGATGAATGCTTTTCATGGTTGGATGAGTCTGGTCCATGGTGAGGTCAAACATCATTTTCAGTGACTTGTTGCAACATTCATGATTAATGTTGATTTATTACTCGATCATTGTGTTATGTAAATAGGCGGCAGTTTTTTTGTGTGTCTTGGTGTGATGCTGGTTTAATTGAGTTTGGGAATGGGGGGAGGAGGTGGGAGGTTCCAGGGTTAATACTGTTAGCTTCTTCCTCAGTAGCAAACTCTTCTCATGATGGATGAAACAGCTAAACTGTTAATGGAATTCCATATGGAAAAGAGGGGTTTTATTATGGCAATCTTATGACAGTAACAGAGAAAGATCTATAAACTAAAGAAAGTTACTTATAAATGTTACCATGAATCAAAAACGGCAACAAAGCATATACTAATTTGCTGACTCTTTAGGCAAACTAAAATTTTATTATTTTACTCAATAATGAGCTTATTTAAACACAGACAGACATGGATACATGGACACACGCACAGGTGCAGAGACAATTCAAATGAGAAGCAAACGTATATTTTCCAATGTGATTGAAGTTTATGACAAATGAAAATGGAAAACCCCATTTTTGTTATAAGATTTCTATGATGAAAATGGAATTGTTTTATAATCAGAAAAAATTAATTAAATCCACATTGAACCAATGCTTTAAGTATCTAGTTCATTATCTGGAAGCTTCTATTGGGGATTTGAAACTTGAAGTGGAAACAACTTTCATATCCCTGAAGGAAACACTTCTAGGATTTACTTGGTACCAAGAACTATCAGAAAAAGAATCTCTACCCTAAGGTTTGGAGATTCTGAATCGATACCTGGGTTTCTGATGAACCAAGGAATCTTTCCTATCAATCTGCTTAGGCCCTGTGGAGCTGCTGATCCAGAGTGTGGGAGGTGAGTAGGACAAAGCCTCTTCAATTGTGATCAGATAGCTGTTCAGAGAAAGGTCTTCCCAGAGTTTGCTGTATAGAAAGTGCAACCCACACATCATCATTATTCATTCTTCCAGCTTAAGAGGCTTGTTTTTCACAGATGTGCCCTTCCTGTTTGGCATTTGTAACTGTGGACTGTTGTTCAGTTGAGGAAAATGCGTCATCTAAATATGAACTGAGATTTCGAGCTGATTCATGAACACCTTTTGTTGAGTGAGACATAAAAAGGAGTATCGTTGCCCAGAGTGAGGTATGCAGCCCGGCAAAATTTTACTACGGTATGCCACACCGGGCATAAGGGAGGAGAGAGCACCGCTGGTGCAGTCAGGGGAGCCCCTCTCTCAGAAAAAAGGAAAATATGAGCGATAAGAAATTTCCTGGAGAAAATAAATAGACAATCTGCTTTAGCTTCCATTTTGCTTGTGTACACACTCTATATTTCTCTGGAAGCTTTTCCCACAGAGATAGTGACATTATTTTTTAAGCCAACTCCCCGATTCATTCTTTGAAGCAAATTAGCCTTCCTCCTACGCTTTGATTTAGACATTTGTTTTAGGGAATGTTGTATCTACTGAGGCAGTAGAGGGAGGGGAGTTACTGACTCAGTCAAAATGACAGGAAGGGATCTTGTAATTACAGGGGATATATTCATTCATTTAACATTTATTGAGCGCCTATTGTTAGCTAGGTGGTGTGTGCAGTAAATGTTTGTGGAATTGATTTCTTGCCACTTCCACGACACTTCAAACTTCCTGTGTCAGATGGTGAAATACGACCCTCGCAAATTTGGTCTGGGGATTCAGAGTTCAGAACTCTGTGCCCATGAGAAATCATGGAGATGGTAACAACACCTCAAGGAATATATTTTTATCAGGCTGAACATTTGCTCAAAGTTGGTCAGCTAGTTATTATCAGAGAAAATGAGATCATTCTAATAAAGGACACATATAGTTTCTCTCATGTCTTTTACTGTTTCCACAGTGAATCATCATCATCTAAGTTCACATTTGCATTTCACCAACTGGGAGGAAACAAACACTGCCACCTTATTTCTAACCAGTGTTTTATAGAAATAGTCTAATTTGGTCAAAGTTCTGAGTCTGACTCCTAGCTGTTTCTCAACTCTGTGACCTTGGATAAGTCACTCCTTCCAATCTCGGTTTCCTTAACTAAAAAAAGAATAGAGATTAATAAACATGGAATGAGATGATGTTTATAAAAATTGCTGTATTTTTTATTTTATCTTTTTTAAGATTTTATTTATTTATTCATGAGCGACACACACACACACACACACACACAGAGGCAGAGAGAGAAGAAGGCTCCATTCAGGGAGCCTGACGTGGGACTTGATCCCGGGTCTCCAGGATCACACCCTGGGCTGCAGGCAGTGCTAACCCACTGCACCACCGGGGCTGCCCTAAAAAACACTTTAAACCTGTGAAGCCCTATCCAAATACACAGTACAGTGAATTTAAAAAGCTTAGCTTAAAATTAATTAAGTCAAAGGCAGGGAAAAACTTTTGGTTAGGTAAAATTTATTCTGTTGTATTGAACCCCTTAATCCTTTTCCACTTAATTAGAATCTCCTGGATGCCAAATTCTGAAATGAAATTGATGGCTGGAATTCCACCTCAAAATGTGGTTATCCCTGTTCAAATGCAAGCATATATGAGCTGGCTATTAGTCATTTACATCTTAGTATAACTGAGATGAGATTAAGAAGTTTATTTTAGGGGGTGTTTAGGTGACTTAGTTAGTTTGGTGGGTGGCTCTTGATATTAGGCTCAGGTCATGATCTCAGGGTCCTGGGATTCAACTCTGAGTTGCACAACTCTGTGCTCAGTGGGGAGTCTGCTTGAGGATTCTCTTTCTCCTTCTCCCTCTGCCCCTCCCTCTGCCCCTCCCTCTGCTCAAGCTCTCTCTCCCTCTCTCTCTCAAGTAAATGGATAAATCTTTTTTTTAAAATAAGTTTATTTTAAGAAGGGAGATAGGCTGAACATCCCTAATGGGAGGCTGAAGGGTTGGAAAAGATGTGCATGTTCCCTGAAACTGTAATTCTGAAATCTTTAAGCCACGGGATTTTTTTTTGTAACTCATTTAGCAACAAAACCTGCCCTGAATGGATATGAGACTGTTTAGATTCTTAATTTTTCCCACTTAGTATAATTGGTTGTTCATATGCTTTGCTGCAGAATATAAATGGGTTTGACTATAGGGTGGTTTTCCCAGGCCCCGCTGAGTGTACAGCTTATGCACAAAATATAAAAAAGTTTAAATCCCCAAAACACAGGGCCTCAATGATTTCATTGAACCTATACAAATATTTTGTACTGCCCAGATTACTTCCATATTATTGCCCAACCCAACTGAGTCCTTTTAAATGCTTGCCTGTTAGCAAGAGAAATAAGCCAAACTGTATGTAAAATTAATGAACCCATGGAGTTATAAACAACATAGGATTAGCTTCCAAAGTGCCTCATTTTACCTACTTGCATCTATTCTTTTTCTGAGGGGTGAGGAGAGAGGTGGGGGAGAAACAGAGAGAGGAGAGGAGAAAGAATATCAATTAGACTCCACATTATTCAGGGATCCTGACGTAGGGCTTGATCTCAAGACCCTGAGATCATCACCTGAGTTGAAATCAAGACCCAGATGCTTAACTGACTCAGCCATCCCAGGTGCCCCATCATCTGTTTACTTCTATTGGCCTTTTAATTGCAAATCCTTGGTCTTTTGGCTTCTCTGTTATCTGTGTGTTTCAATTTACAGGTTGGGTGTTTTGTTTTGTTTTTTGTTGTTTGTTTTTAATTTCTAAACTTCGGGTTTATCTCTGGATTCTGTTTTCCCCATGTCATTCGTCTGCTTGGATTGACAGCTTTGTGATGACAGTATCACTGGAGAGATCATGGGGCCCTAATTCTGATGTAGTGAACTAGGAAGTGACCTTCACTGGGAGCTGCCTGGCCCTCCAGCTAGTCCCCAAACACCACTAATCAGTGCAAAGGGCACCAGAGTAAGTGTTTAGTGCCTTAGGGCCTTGCCTTTCAAAGTGTGGTCCCTGGACCAGTACAGGCTTCACCTGGGAGTTTGTGAGGAAGGCAGAGTCTCAGACTCCGACTCTTTCTGAACCAGAATCTGCATTTCAATAAAGTAATTGTTTATTTAAGCAAACTGATACTCCCAGATTTACAAAGCCCCTTGATTTAAAAAAAAAAAACAAAACTCATCTTAAAATAATCAATGTATCTCACCACTAGTATGCTTAAAAATCTCTAGATTATTATATACATTCCTTCTCAACATTTACTATAGACCCTTTTGGTAAGTCATAGGTTGCTGCTCAGGTGGCATATTTTGTAAGCAAACTAATAAACTCAATTTTTCATTTTTGGGTATGGTCTTGGGCTTTGTGATGTGGGATCATAAAAGCCCAAAATCTCCAGTGCCTTTCCTGGGGTGAACTTTGCGTCTACAGTGCAGACGGAGATGGCTGTGTCACGAAGAGAGTATAATAACTGTTATAAAAGCATAAACAGGCCACCAGAAGACTTTGGAGAAAAGAGAGAACACATCTGGTTGGTGGGGGTGGGGGGAGGCCAGGGGGTACATCTAGAAAGTCTTTCATGAGCATGAACTTTTATCACAAAAACTCTTACTTTTTTTATGGATAAAAATATAAGGAAATCTAGTCCTGCCTACATGGTTGCTGCTGTTTCTTTTTTTTGTCTTCTACTTTGTGCCTTATCTCTCCAAGATGACAAATGGAAAAGGAGAGGGAGAGAAGGAGAGAGAGAGAGGAGAGAGAACACACTGTTTGCTGGTGGCTTTATCTGCGAGACTCCCAAGCCCCAAGTGCTGGTGTGCACCATCGCTTTGCCGACTGGCCTGGGACTGCCGTGTATGCCATGTAGACAGTCTTTGCCATCTGGTTGCTTCTCCTGGCCTCTGGCACTGGAAGTCGGAGGTTCCCTGTACGACATTGCCTGTGCTGGTCTTCAAAGATGGAAGTCTCGACTTTCAAGAAGGAAGGAGATGAAAAGGAAGGAAGTGGGGGCATGGGAGGACATAGCAGACTCACAGCAGCAGGCCAAAGGCCACTGACCTAGACCACTTCAAATGGGACAACTATGAAAATAAGACTTTTCATAGTCTTTCAGTTACTGGAGATCGATGATATATATTCCATTTATCATATAGATCTACATTATATCTTTGCTGGGCCAGAATAGTAACTAAATTTAGTCCCCCTAGTCTGGACCAAGGAGTCAGGAAAGCTGACTTCCGGTTGACTAAAAGCCATTGCCTAGCCGACCTTAACAACCCTGTCCATCCGTCTCTCATGTTCATGGCTTTTACATGCAAGTGATAACTCCTGATGATAACATGATCTAGAAGATCTAGAAGTTTTTTGAATTCTCTGGCCAAAGCATTCTCCTTAAACCTGACACAACATAGGACAATATAGTGAAGTGTGAAACTCTGGTAATAAATAGAAGGGAAGCAGAACTCGTCACCAGCGAGGTTGCTTCCAGCTTATCACAGAATTCTTGAATGACTGGTATGTATACGAGTCTTGTGTTTTTCATTATTCATAGAAAAATAGACCCATTGAAATATTTGTTGAGGCCAATCTTAAGATGCAGTTGTTTGTATGAGGCAGGAAAGTGAATTTGCAAAACTGTAAAATGAAATGCATCATCTCATTTTTAAGCATTTTAAGTGAAAACAGATTTGGGAATGGAAAATCTATATTTCCACAAAATGTTGGAAATCCAAGATCTAAACTGTTTGACTAGAAATTGTGAATCATGATAAAACCAAATTTCTCCCCAAAACCTGACCTATTTGGTTTTGGCTATGCAGTGTAGTTATATATTTATACACCCTAGAATCCTGCCTGACAATTGAACATTCAGAGCAGAGCACAGAAATCAGATTGGAAGCTAATAGAGAGCTCCTTTCTCTTTGCAAAAGTTTGCTGGGTCAGGCAGTGTGGGAAATTTTACAGGGCTCACACTCTCTTCTTATTCTAAGAAGTAAATGGCTTTAGAGCCCTTGGGCATTTTTGGGAGGAGTGTGGTCACAGACTTTCAAAAACTGGCCTTTTTTTTCCACCACGAACTTATTTGTTAATCCTCTTCCAGTCTGTAAATACACCCTTCCCCCTGTTTCCCTGAATAAATTATGAGCTAAAAAGCTGTTTAAGGCAAGATGTTTTGCTCAGATAAGATGGAAAAAAAAAACCCCAAAAAACCCCCCAAAACAAAACTATGTGAGGCACTCAGTAAACGTAATGGGGCAGTTGGGCTTCCAGGCAACTCACCAAACCTTGTCTCTCAGTTTTTCCATCTGTGAAATGGGGAATCATAATACATATTCTGCTACCCCACAAATAATTCCTTGTTAGGAGACTATTTCCATGAGGGAACAAGGAAACTCCCAGTAGAGAAATGAAGGCCCTTCCTAAATGAATGCTTGTGTGTTCATTCATTACACATACACTGTATTGAAGGTCTTCACGTCAGGTAAGTGGACAGTTCTGGGAACACAGCAGTGAGAAGATAAACTGGGGGCACCTGGATGGTTTAGAGGTTGAGCATCTGTCTTTGGCTCAGGTCATGACCCTGTGGTCCTGGGATCGAGGCCAGTGTCAGACTCTTCATAGGGAGCCTGCTTCTCCCTCTGCCTCTTTCTGTGTGTCTCTCATGAATAAATAAATAAAATCGTAAAAAAAAAAAAAAGATAAATTGAACTATCTGAGCAAAGCAGAGGCAAGACAGAGTGTCCTTATGCCTGGCCGGTATGGTCTTGTGCCTGATTCCTAGGGAGAGGGACGTTGATTCAGAAATAACTGTGATTGTCAGAATATGATCCCCGTGGTCCAGGGGGAGACCTGCTGTACGATTCACAGAACAGGATGTGATCCTGGCTTCAGGGACATCAGCCCCCCACCCCCGATCCATAGCAGAGATGGATGCTCTCACTCGGGCTTTTGTGACTTTCGGGAGCCTCCACAGCCACAGGCAGCTGGAGTGGGAAGGATGTCTCAGTTCAGGATGTTAGAACAAATACGTAGACCAAATTGCTGAAATGCATTTATTTCTCATGCTGCAGAAGCCAGAAGTCTAAGACCAGGGTGCTGGCAGATTTGGTTTCCAGTGTGGACCCTCTCTCCGCCTGGCAGATGGCTTTCTCACTGTGTTCTCACACGGTGGGGACAGACAGACAGGGACCTGCTTGTAAACAAGGACACCAGTCCCATGGTGGGGGCCACTCCCTCATGAGATCACGCAGGCCTAGTTACCTCTCAAAGGCCTCCCCTCCAGGTCCCATCACACTGCGGGGTGGGGCTTTCGCATATGAATTCTGGGGGGCTGTAAACATTCAAGTCCATGACAGGAGGGAGACTGCAGATGACCCTCAGAGCCAGGAGCTTGTGAGATCCCCTGGGTGGGATCCTCTTGTGAGAAACCGCGGTGGCTGAGCTTTTCCAGGGAATATTGTGATGGTGCCACGACAATGAATGAGCTAAAGGCTACTAGAGCAACACTGTTCCTGATGCTATGGTGGCTCACCACTGTTACTGCTGCTGTTGTTACTACGGCTACTACTACTACTACTACTGCTACTACTACTACTACTACTACTATTACTTCTACCAATATGTTGATGATGATGTCTCTTTAGGCACAAGGAATCATTCTCTGCAGTAGCAGTAGTGGTTGTATTGGACTTGAACCATGGCTGCGAAAAATAGGAGAAACAAAATCAAACCAACGTGTAAGAATTTGGCCTTCCAGAATTATATAGATCTATCACTGGAAGCAATATGTGAAGCTCAGTCAGTATTTTCATGGTCGACACCATTAATCATGGCATCTTTAAAAAAAATAAATCAGGGCAGCCCGGGTGGCTCAGCGGTTTAGTGCCGCCTTCAGTCCAGGGCCTGATCCTGGAGACCCGGAATCGAGTCCCATGTCCGGCTCCCTACATGGAGCCTGCTTCTCCCTCTGCCTGTGTCTCTGTCTCTCTCTCTGCGTGTCTCTCATGAATAAATACATAAAATCTTTAAAAATAAAAATAATAAATCATTACTCTTTTTTTAAAAAAAAGAAATCATTACTCTTAAAAGATCCAAAACGAATTCTTGATTTTTCCTGATTATCTTTTTTTTTTTTTTTTTTTTTTTTTTTTTGCGGGGGAGTATGAATATCTTTTCGTTGTGTCTTTCTGCACACATTTTCATCTATGTGAAAACATTGTTTTGGTCTATTTTTCAGATTGTCTGAAATGGGTGGCTAGACTTCCACACAGTTTGAACAGTTGGATAGGATTTGACTGTGATTCTCTTGGCAGGTGGCAGTTTGAGGAGTAACTAGAACTCATGCCACTGCAGACTGAGGGAGGGAAGCCGTGTGAGAGAATGGTAACCCTCTGGAAGTGTAGAAAATTTCATTAATAGATAGATGCCCTGAATTCAGGCATTAAGAAAAAAAGCTGGGGGGGGGGGTGTTGAAATCAGTATTTATTACCTATGCTCCAGATTACACTGATTCTCTCAAAACTATCCCTTCAATTTTAAATGTTTGTGGTTCCCATAACTTCGTATTTGGTGCAATTACTGCAGCTGGGTGCTCTGTTCTGCCATAAGACATGGCCATAGTGTCAGGGTTGGTAAGGCACTTATCCTACTATATCGGGACCAGGGATTTTCTGTTTCTCTTTCCCATTGCCCAGGAATGATCACCTCTGCATCTCTGGCATCCTAACACGTTCAGGCAAAAAGTTTGGGTTCTGTAAGTGTTGGGTGAATGAATGCTCACCAAATATTCTATTATCACAATATTCTATTATCACATATATTCTGTTGTGTCTCATTGCAATTAAGAAGCTCTGAATGAGTAATATTTAGGACATAAAATAGGCAGATTTGGTGATTCATCGGATGTGGGAAGAAAGAGAGAGAGAGAGAATGAGATCAATCAATCTAAGATGACTCCTAAGAGTCTGGAGTCCTAAGCTAAACAATCATAAGCACTTTGAGTGACATTCATCTAAATAGGAAGTAAGAGATGAGTAGTATTTTGGGGAAAAAACAATGAGGTTTATTATTTCTATTGACAGATGAGAAAACTGAAGCTTAATAGAATTAAATATTGTGCCTGCAACCAAACACCCAACAAGTGGCAGAGCAAAGATTCAAGCCTAGGCAGTTACACAACTGCCCTGACATCTATTATTAGAACATTTCTTAATCTTAGGCCCCGCCTACCTGCTCAGGAGGAGCAGGCATTTCAACCAAAGCAGGATGACTGGGGAGACTAAAATGTCTATTCCTCCAACACTGAGCGCATCTGTGAGCCCAACTAGAAGCTGTGACCAGGACATATTAAGACATACCAATATTATTAGTATTAAGTGTTTCAGAATATCATCAATTTTTTTTCAAGGAAAATATCTTTTTTTTAAAGATTTTATTTATTTATCCGTGAGAGACACACAGAGAGAGTCAGAGACACAGGCAGAGGGAGAAGCAGGCTCCCTGCAGAGAGCCTGATGAGGGACTCGATCCCAGGACCCCAGGGTCACGACCTGAGCCAAAGGCAGATGCTCAACCACTGAGCCACCCAGGTATCCCTCAAGGAAAACAATTTGAGAAATTATTCCTAAATATCAAAGTGAAGAAAGCTATATTTACTAAAGATATTTATTAAAATATTAGTACTATATTAGTAAAGAAAACTGAAATATCCATTTATGCAGGTATATATGTGTTTGTGTGCTTGTTGCTTTCTAATTTTCTCATCAAATTCTCTTAATTTATTTTATGGAGGAAAATTTCACATTATAGGGTAAGAATTTGTAAGTGCTTAAAAGACTTCCCAAACTAAAAGCAACCCCAAAGAATTTTAACAGCAACATCTATCAGTTTATTGTTTTTATCTGTAAACTGACAATATTATTTACTATTACTTAATTCAGAGGACTAAATAATTTAATATACTTAGAATGCTCAGAATAATTTCTGACACATTGTAGAAACTTTATAAACTTTAACTCTTATTATTGATAATAGTTTTTATTTCCCTTCTCCACAACTATCTATTGAATACTTACTCTGTCCAAGCACATATGGACTCAAAATCCAGCTGTGCTTAAAATAGCCTTTTCAGGAAAACAAAGGTTCAAAAAATATATCCTATAAACTTATGATAAGAAAGGGTTTTAAGAATTATTAACATTAGATGAAAAAGATGCTTTTCTCTAAGCCATATTTTAAGATAAAATTTCTAATCAGGCATGAGCCAATCACACGCCATAACTGGATAAAATTCACTTCAAATTTATATGTAACAACATACATTTCTTTAACAGGCTGTGAATCACATATTTATTTAAACAGTTGAAAACTTTACAAATTCTTGTATTTAAGATATTACTTTTTAATATCTTTGCATTAGAATGAAAATGATTACTTTTTAATATTACTAGAAACCACCCTATCCCCAATTGTAAAGATATATTTCTTGTGTGATTTTATTATATGCTTAATAATAGTACCTGTGAGCTCAGATTTCTTTTGAATAAAATTGATTGGAAACAATATCTACCCTAAAGCATCTTTAATGTCATTATAGATGGGTAGGAGTAAATTAAGCGGTATTTAGGCACCAAAGTCTTTAATTTCATTGCATTTGAGTAGGAGTTAGACATTATGAGGTCCAATTAAAAAAGTCGCTAATGTTTTTACATCTGAGTAGGAGTAAATTAAACAAAATCACTCCTGAGCTGCTAATATCATTTTAATTGAATGTCATTCAGTTTCTAACTGCTGTTACAACACTACAGATAATGAGGCTGTTTCTACACAGCATCTGAGACTCTGGGGCTGTGGCTGCTGAAAATAAAGTTATAGGTTAGGAGATGACAAGGCAAACACTGGGACGTGGAAAAAGAAAGCAGCCGACGCATTGAGAGAGGTGACATCCTGTTTGATGACATGACCTACATATATTAAAGCTACTGGATCAAGGAGCCTGAAAACCCTCTGGCTGCAAGTTGGATTGTAACTCTTACGGAATTGGCTTTCAAAAGCTGCATCTTCCCCCATGATAAGATTTATAGATTCTGAAAGCAAGAAGCACTAATCCCATTGATTTAGCCACTATGAATTATTCATAAAGTTTGATTTAATGGAAAATTTGAGGTTGAGACAATAGTTAAGAAAGGCATCTAAAATAATAGAGTGATAACTTTAAGACAAAGTAATACAAACATTAAATAAAGTTTCTTCTGTACCTAAGGTTATTATTTGAGAGATTTTAATAATTGGTGGAGGAAAAATTTGAAAAGGAAATCCAGGCTTGGTGCCTAAGCCATACAGTAACACTACTATTGAAAATATTATTATTATTTACAGTGAAGTTTACAAGTGTTGAATGGGGATGCAGAATATTTATTAATGAAAACTACTATTGGGATCCCTGGGTGGCGCAGTGGTTTGGCGCCTGCCTTTGGCCCAGGGCGCGATCCTGGAGACCCGGGATCGAATCCCACGTAGGGCTCCCGGTGCATGGAGCCTGCTTCTCCCTCTGCCTGTGTCTCTGCCTCTCTCTCTCTCTCTCTCTCTGTGTGTGTGACTATCATAAATAAATAAAAAAAAATTAAAAAAAAGAAAACTACTATTAATTCTTTTATAAAATGTTATCAAAGGATGTTTATCTATGCAGTACATTTGTGTACATTTATACATTTAAATACACATTTATGTACACTCACAAGTTAACGGTTTAGAACATTAAGCACCTGTTCCCTCTACCTCCTCATTCAAAAACTGTAAGTTGAACCATCCTAAGTTGGCAATCATTTGTATAAAGAACAAATGACAAATGTCCTTTGGTAGATCAGGTAATTGTTCCTAGGTCTTTACACCCTCTCTCTGAGAGGAGTGTGCACTATCCACTTTGCCATGAGACTTGGCAAAGCTTCCAAGGAAAATAGGTGGGTAAACATCCTGGCCCTACTGATATTAGGATTGGCCACCTGACTTGATTTGGCCAATGGAAAGTTAGCAGATCTGATGATCTAAATATGCTTGCATACTTTGTCTTGGCCTCTCGTGCTTCTGCCATCTGTCTTGGAAATAAGCATGTCCTGAGACAACATTGGGTCCCAGAATGAGAGATTTGCAGCAGACTGTACCCAGGTAAGCCTCAAGCAGGGTTTCCCCAGCCAATCTGCAGGCACACACAGGAGAAATGGGGGTTTACAGGTTATTATTATTTTTAAAAGGATATTATTTATTATAGAGACAGTGAGAGAGAGAGAGAGAGAGAGAGAGAGAGAGATTATGAGCAGAGAGGCAGAGGGGAGGGCAGAGGGAGAAGGGGACTCTCCTCTGAGCAGGAAGCCACGTGCAAGACTCAATCCCAAGATCCTGAAATTATGACCTAAACTGAAGGCAGACGCTTAACTGACTGAGCCACCCAGGCGCCCCTGGGGGCTTGCAGTTTAAACCACTAGCTTTTCTTTGATTGTTTAGAATATTATGATGGAAATACAGTCACCAATAAAAGACTTACAAATAAATCAGGAAAACGTTCGAAACCTCAATTGAACATGAGCAAAAAAACCGAGAATAGACTAATCTCTCTCCAGCAATTTCCAGTTATCTCTCTCTCTCTCTCTCTCTTTTTTTTTTGCTCTCACTTGCTCTTGCTTTTGTTCTTACACAGACACAAAACATAAAATGTCAATCAACACATGGAATAGTATTCAATCTTAGTAATAACTAAACTCAGATTAAAATATCAATGATCTATTCCTCAACTTCTCAACTTCTACTGTAATACTCTAGATGGAACTATCATTTTTTTTTTAATAACCAATTACCTGGTGTTCCCTGGCCCGTTCCTATTGTTCAATAATTTATTCTCCATATCACAGCAAGAAGGAATTTTTCAAAATTCAAATCCTATCATGTCACCTCCATGCTAACCCCTCAGTTATATCTTGACCTTATCTCAAACCATTCTTACAGTATTCTATTCATTTCCTATAGTGCATTTATCTGTAATTGTATTTCTTTTTTTTTTAAGATTTTATTTATTTATTCATGAGAGACAGAGAGAGACAGAGGCAGAGACAAAGGCAGAGGGAGAAGCAGGATCCCTGTGAGGAGCCTGATGTTGGGCTCAATCCCAGGACCCTGGTATCTCGACCTGAGCTGAAGGCAGATGGTCAACTCAAGCCACTCAGGTTCCCCTGTAATTATATTTCAATTTGCATAATTATTTTTTCAATATCTATCTCCTATACCAAATTACACACTCCAAGAGATCAGAAGCTAGGTCTGTTTTTGTTTGCTAGTATATTCCTGGATAGGTATTTTGTCTAATTAATGATCATTATTATTTTGCAATTAATTGAGACTGATGAAACAAAGTTAGCATGTCATGTTGGCAAAGCTACAATAAAGGGGTGCCTGGCCGGCTCAGTTGGTAGAGTATGTGACTCCTGAGTTTGTGAGTTTGAGTCCCACACTGGAGGTAAAATTTACTTAAAAATTCAGAAAATAAACCTACAATAAAATAAGCACTCTCAGAAAATGCTGCCAGAAGTTTAAATTTGTATTACTCTTCTGGACAGAAATTTTATAATATATACCAGGTTTATAGTTTTCATGACCTTTGAGCCAGTTATTTCACTTCTAGGGATTTAATCTATTTATTCATTTATTTATTTTAAGAGAGAGAAAAAAGAGAGTGTGCATGGCCATGTGCAAATGAGAGAGGGTGGCTGAGGGAGATGGAGAGAGAGAATCTTAAGCAGGCTCTAAGCCCAAGGCAGAGCTCATGTGGGGCTCAATCTCATGACCCCAAGATCATGTCCTGAGCCAAAATCAAGAGTTGGATGTTCAACAAATTGAGTTGGCTGGGTGACCCTCAGTTTACATTTTTTAAACAAAAGCATATAGTTTTACTCACTTGTTAGCTTTTAAATGCTTTCAAATACTCTTTCTTCATTATTTTGCTTAGCTTTTCTAATTGTCCTCAGAGGAAAAGGTGGTCCAAATTACATGAGTAGAATTTAAAGTTGAGATCATTTGTGTTTTCTAGATACCGATTTTTCTCCATTTAAAAACCCTGCTACATTATTAATATCCAGTTTTTTTTAATTTGCTGTAATCAGGACAACACTAATTATGTCAGAAGGATAATTACTGGAAGACCATTCATTAGAAGATGATTTTAGTTGTCTGTCTTAAGGATGTGTTTGGTTATCTTGATTGTCCTTACTCATTTCCAAGTTTTCCACCAGCCATATAAGTATATAAGTGAGATACATATTAGATGCTTTTATAATGGCTAAGTCCATCCATTTTGACTAGTTAAAAAAAACAACAGTTTCCCCATTAGATGAAATTTTATTTATAAATGTCCAATCATCCTATTTACTAGCTACATTGTATGCATTTAAAAAAAAAACCACACTATAAAATCTGGTTTAAGGGTTATTAAATATGAGATCAAAGCCACAATACACTTAATAAACACTAATAAGCACCTACTGCATGCCAGGCAGTGTTCTAAGCAATGGACCTACAGCAGTGAATAAAACAGAATAACAACTATAACAAAACCCAACATCAACAACCAAAGAACAAAGCAAACCCAAGAATCTTTGCAAAATAAAACTTTTCCTTAAGGCCAAATTCAATGATCCTTATCATTCTTCCTAATTTGATGAGCTTTGCTTTACTTTGTGTGTTTGTCATATCCTACAAGCTCCTTCCCAGCCTTACATATGCATAGATTACCATGCACAACTCTGTCAAACACTGTGGACTACTCTTTTCTTCCAGTCTTGGATGAAGTCTTAAGAAGAGCCCATAACGTTTATCATCAGTTTCAGGAAATAAATTCTTGACTCATTTCTGTCATTCACTTGTGCAGCCAGTGTCACAATGGACATCTAGAGCCTCATTTAAAGTTAAGTCTTCTCCCTTCCTTGCGACCTGAGCTTCCCTCAAGTTAACAAGCCTGTGGCTGGGAGGTAGAGTATCTTCTATTCTTCCATTCATCTCTACAGGTTCTCCTTATGCTATCCCCCCTCACTTGATTGTTTCTGGCTCCTTGTGGATTGAATTAGGAGCTGAAAGATGAAACATTTCTCATGAATTGGCACATGCATAATTTAGTGATGTTGCCTGCTGGGTATGAAATACTCCCAATGTAGTCTTTCTTCTCCCTTATTTCATGCTCTCATGGGTTCCTTGCAAGATATGTATGCTTGGAACTGTGTCTACACTTCCCATGGCATGAGAAAGTTCACTTTTCTAGCTAGTCACTCAGAATTCCTAGACTTCCCATGGTCCACCCCCTCATTGGGCCACTTCATTCCTTGAGGTAGTCTTCTTAGGTAGGATTCAATCCAGCCATGTACTTATGCATTTTTGCTCTGTCTTTGGTGTAGGTACGTTCTCTTCCAGTGCAATCACACCATCCATTTGCTCCCTTATCTCCAGGAGACACTTTGGTCTTTTGAGTGGTTCTCTTGCAACTCCCCTTCTTACTTGGCTGAACCGAAGCACAATGCTCTTCCATCCTTCCCTTCTTTAGGGGAGGCAGGGAATACACAGAACACCAATAAATCTCCAAATAAATTCTCTGTCTTCCTGTATAACTTCAATCCTTTTATATTCTTAGGCAGTGGCATGGGTTAGGGGTCTGCAAACTATTTTTTGCTACCCCTTTGGCAAATCCTTCCTAAATGGTCCAGCATTCAATTTGGAATATCATGAGATTTGGCACTTATTGGCCATTAGGCCTTACCCAAAATTAAGGCAGAAATTGTCCTGTGTTAACAACCTGTTGCATCAACTATAAAGTATTTGTATTCTGGCACAGTGGGAAGAAAAAATATTGCTAGCTATAAAAACTAACTGCACCTGCTTCTTCTTTTCTCTATAAGGGCAATGTCTTAGTTCATCTCAGGAAAGATAGATTTTTACTTATTTTAAAAAATAAGTGATGGACATCTTTGACTTGAAAAGGTGATTATAGCAGTTCTGCAAGGAGAAGGGGGAACACACAGTGTGCTGATGTGTTGTGCTTGATAGGGGAGAGAAATTCTTGAGTTTCTCAGGAAAGGGGCAGAAGGGGCCTGGAAGGGGAACTCTGTAAGGAGCCATGAAGTGGTTTGGTGAGGCTCCCACCCTATTGGGAGATCCTGGCCTAAGGAGAAAGGATGATTGATGACAGGGATGGTCAAGGGAATTTAAACACAAGGACGCCTACCATTAACTGTTGAAGTGTTTAGTGCCAATTCTCTTTTAATAAGTAGGCTATAGATAGTGACCTTGGGTTAGGAGGTGGCTTTGGAAGTTAAAGCAAAAAAGATCTTGTGTAATGTTTGGGATGATGTTAAATACAGGAAACAAGACTCTCTAGTGAGACCATGTGGGAGCAGGAAATCAAGAGAGAGTTGACCATGAAAGGTAAATCATGGAGAGTGCACTAATCTTCCCATTGTATGGGTTGGGAGGATTGGGACACTTAAAATTTCTTTCCTCATAGACATTTTGAAAAACACTCAGAAATAGCATTGAGAACTTGGTTACCCATCACTCAGTTTCAAAAACCATTGAGGCATTTAAAAATTTTTAATATTTAAGGAAAAACTTAGTTCATTAAAGATGAAGCATTTGGGACAGGGGCACCTGGGTGGCTCAGTAGTTGAATGTCTGCCTTTGGCTCAAGTCATGATCCTGGGTTCCTGAGATTGAGTCCTGCATCGGGCTACACAGGGATCCTGCTTCTCCCTCTGCCTGTGTCTCTGCCTCTCTCTTTGAGTCTCTCATGAATAAATAAATAACATCTTTTTAAAAAAAGGACTTGGTACAAAAATGGGGAGGCCTCATCTGGGTTATAGTTGCAAAATGGGTGATTGGGAGGCTTCTTATAATGTTCTAGAAACAGCAGTAGAGTCAGTTCATTCACATATCAATAACTTCTCTTACAGGAGATCTCTTAGACCCGAAAGATTTCTTCCATGAAGAAGTAATTCCAACGTCCCTTAATTTTACCCAGTACTTAACAATTTATTTGAGGGAGATGTGTGCTTGTTTATTTTGTCATATGTATTTGAGTTATGTGTAAATATGCATTTGGCAAGGCATTACAAGACATAGCAGTCTTAGAAAATTGCTCAGTTTTTTTCAGGTGCGCAGATTCCTGGAAAGTCACTGTACCAGTTAGGATGATGTCAGTATCCTAAAACTCATTGAAACAACAACAAAAAATTCATTTGTTATCTTGCATACCAGGAAGTTCAAAGGCAGAATAGTTCCAGGGTTAATTCAGTGGTTCTGAACATTATCAAGGTTCCAGGCTCCTTTCATCTTTTCACTGTGCAATGGCTAGTTTTGATTTTTCCTTATCTTTACCCTTCATGTTTATAAGATGACTGCTGTAGATCCAGCCATCACATCCTCACATGGTAGCACTTCCAGGAAGAAAGAGGAAGAATTTTTTCTTGTGTCCTATTAAAGAAGACAACCGTTCAGAGATGCCCAGAAAATTTTTGACCAAAGCACATTGGCTAAGATTAAGTCATGTTTTCATGCCCTAGCCACAACGAAGGCTGGGAAAGAATGACGTGATTTTTTTTTTTCCTTTCTGGATGATTCAAATAGGGAGCCAGCGTTGAGAAGCACTTCTTTAGATTTTCACATTTTCTCCTTTGGCTCAGTTTCACATTCTTTTTTTTTCCCCCCATGGTTAATATTCTTTTTCTATTTTTTAATTATTTTTTTTTTATTGGAGTTCAATTTGCCAGCATAACACCCAGTGCTCATCCTGTCAAGTGCCCCCTTCAGTGCCTGAGAATGACGTGTTTTGAAATTTATCTTAGGAAGTGGGCTCTGCCTAAGAAAAATGTAGGTTGGAAATGATCATCAGTAGGCAACCATTGGTGTCTGTTACTATTATTTAGGAAGTAACTATGTTTAAATAATGGTTTTTATTTATTTATTTTGGTATTTATTTCTATTGCATGCTAATATTCTTAGCACCTATGGTATGCAAAACGATGCCAACATGATGCTGATATGGTGTCCTTACAGCTACTATGCAACAGCAGCAAGTCCTCAGAGAATGCACGGTAGAGTTTTTATGATTATACCAGGGAAGGTCAAGATGTAGAGGAATGAACCCAGAACTGGAGGTCAGAAGACTAAGTATTTAGATCTGGCTTTGCTCCTTTCCAGCCTGACACCAGTGCAAGTAATCCAATCTTTAAAACTCTTTATTTTCTTAATCTATAATTATCTGTGGAATAGGGATGTTTGGGTTTGTCTTGAAGTGATTTCCCTTTATTTTAGTAAGATCTCAATTTTTCCTTCAGTGCTTGCTATCTTGGTAGGTCAGTTTCCTGCCCAGCTTTGGTCAAAGGATGGCAGAGAATCTCAGTGTGGCCAACTGAATCCTTCTGATTCTGCATCTGTTTGCAGATACTGCCCTCTTTCCATGATCTACTTTATTATTATTATTTTTTCCATGATCTACTTTAGAGAGAAATACCTCAGAGGTCTTTTTTCCTCTTCTCGCATTTTTCTCTTGAACCTCTCCCACTGGTCTTTTGCTCCTACCACACAATCAATACTTCTTCATTGTTGCCAGCAGCCAACATGTTGCTAAATTCACTAGTTAATTCTATCTTACTTGACCTAGAGCTCTCATTTGGCACAGAATCTCTTGAAACATTTTCTTTGCTTGGTTTTTAGGATACAAGTCTCTTTTGGTTCACTTTCCATTCCTTTGTTGAATCTCCCTCATGTCTCTGACCTGTCAATACTTATGCCTCCATATGTATTTCTGGGGTGAAGTCAAACAATCCTATGACTTTAAATGCTACTTATAGAGTGACAACTGCCATATTAATACCTTGGGATGGATGTCTACCCTAAGTTCTGGATTTATATATCCAACTACTGCTCAGGATGTCTACTTGGATGTTTAACAGCCATCTCAAATTAATTCCTCCCAAATAAAATCCCTAATTCTCATTCCAATTTCCATGTCCACTACCTGCCGTGTAACTTGTTCCACCTTACATGATTAATACAAATTCTCTCTTCCCTTAGTGTCATTATGACACCTTCTCATCACTTTTCTTCAGTTGTTAAGACAACAAGAGATTGTCTTAACAACTTCTGACCTGAGCCAAAGTCAAGAGTCAGATGTTTAACTGACTGATTACACTGGCACTCCTAGAATAATATGATTAGTTTAAATGCTCTTCGGGAATTTTGGTCAGAACTACATTGATTACATAAAATAATCTGAAGAAAATGAGCATTCTTACAATAATGAATCTTCCCTATCCTGTTCACAAACCCAACACAGCTTGCATTGTAATGAATTCCACTTTGATAGTCAAATTATTTGTTAAATAAAAATTCCTTAATACAAATACGGGATTTTCCTACACTAATGATCAAAATTTTGTTTGAATAAGGAGTAATGCACCCATTTGTCCTTTAAAAGAGCTTCTAAATGAAAATTACCATAATGGTTAGTGTGTGTGTTTTTTTAAAGCAAGCAAATATTCAATGAGTAAATTTTGCTTCTTCAATATTTAAATATCTCTTCATAATGTCAGTACTGTTTCATGCACCTTTGACTGCTCTTTCTTTTTTTATATAAATTTATTTTTTATTGGTGTTCAGTTTGCCAACATATAGAATAACACCCAGTGCTCATCCCGTCAAGTGCCCACCTCAGTGCCTGTCATCCAGTCACCCCCACCCCCCACCCACCTCCCCCCTCCACCACCCCTAGTTCGTTTCCCAGAGTTAGGAGTCTTTCATGTTCTGTCTCCCTTGACTCCTCTTTATATTTGTCATCTACCTCCAGTCAAATTCCATGTTTCAGGGAACCATTCTGGAATATTACTAAAATCTTTGTTCCATTTTCATTTCTGGTGCCACTAACCTAAACCAATCAGTTGTTTGCAAACTTGGCTTAAACAATTATTAGTGTAGTTTTTCTAGTTGCTCTCTCACTTTCTTCTTTTACTTTCAGGCTGCCATCTTGTTACCCCATTCTTTTATAGTCTTTTTGTGTGACATGTTGGTTTTTATTTTACTTTTTTTTAAGTTTTAAGTTCTAGTTAGTTGACATGCAGTGTAATATTAGTTTCAGGTATATAATATAGTGATTCAACACTTACATACAATGCCCAGTGCTCATTACAAGTGTGCTCCTTAATCCCCATCACCTGTTTCACCCCTCCCCCCACCCTCCTCCCCTTTGGTAACCATCAGTTTGTTCTCCATAGTCAAGAGTCTGTTTCTTGGTTTGTATCACTCTCTCTTTTTTTCCCTTTGCTAGTTTGTTTGGTTTCTTATATTCCACAGACGAGTAAAATCATATGGCATTTGCCTTTCCCTGACTGACTTATTTCCCTTAGCATAACACTCTCTAGCTTCATCCATGTCCTTGCAAATGGCAAAAGTTCATTCTTTTTGATGACTGAATAATATTCCATTTGGTATACATACCAGTCATCTTTATCCATTCATCAGTTGATTGGATACTTGGCTGTTTCCATAATTTGGCTATTGTACATAATGCTGCTATAAACTTCAGGGTGGATGTATCTCTTTTAATTAGTGTATTTGTATTCTTTGAGTAAAAACCTACTAATGCAATTGCTGGATCATAGGATAGTTCTCTTTGTAACTTTTTGAGGAACCTCCATGCTGTTTTCCGGAGTGTCTGCATCAATTTGCATTCCTACCAACAGTGCAAGAGGGTTCCCCTTTCTCCACATCCTTGCCAACACCCATTGTTTCTTCTGTTGTTGATTTCAGCCATTCTGACAGGTGTGGGGTGATAGCTCATTGTAGTTTTGATTTGTAGTTCCCTGATGATCAGTGATGTTGAGCATCTTTTCGTGTGCCAGTTGGCCATCTGTATGTCTTCTTTGGAAAAATGTATATTCATGTCTTCTACCCATTTTTAAATTGGATTATTAACCTTTTGGGTGTTGGGTTTTATATGTTCTTTCTAGATTTTGGATACTAATCCTTTATCAGATATGTCATTTGCAAATATCTTCTCCCATTCTGTGGGTTGCCCTTTAATTTTGTTGAACTAAAGCTTTTTATTTTGATATAGTCCCAATAGTCTGTTTTTTGCTTTTGTTTCCCTTCCTTCAGGAGATGTATCTAGAAAGAAATTGCTATGGCTAATATCAAAGGAGTTACTCGCTGTGTTCTCTTCAAGGAGTTTTATGGTGTCAGGTCTCACATTTAGGTCTTTAGTGACATGATTTTTAAATATTATTTTGTATTGATGTGTCCCTTATCACTAAGCCTTCAGTTATCCAATAGCATGAATGCAATCCACATCTAGCATCCAATTTTCACATCTAGAGTTAAGAACATAGACAGTACACCAATGATGGAGCTATAGAAAATGGAAAATAACCTGGGTGCTTGATGATATTGTTGGGCTCCAGGTCAGTTTAGCTGGAGACATACAACAAACTAGACTTCTTGGTATAGAAAATAACAATTTTCTTTACCAAATTGAGCTGGAATTTCCTGATACATGTTGATAAAACCACCCAAAGTAACATAGGATCTCATATTAATGCTGGTAGATGTCCAAGCCTGCATGGTAAGAGCCTACCTCTAGGTTCCTGGCCTGAATTAAGAGCAGCTGGTGCTCTTAATGGCTTTCATAGGCAATAAGATGAAGAGAAGGTTTGAAAACTCTAGCAAGGAAACCTTTCTTGCAAGCCCTCATGTCACACTGGCCAGGACTGGGTCATGGGTGTGAGGAACAAGATGATCATGATTGCTGTGGTGCTGGGGAGTCAATGATAATGCCCACATTTTTATTTCATTGAATATTTAGTGATAGGTATTGTTTTGTTGAATTGTTGCTTTTAAGACTCTTAAAATGTCTGATTCATAATATCATAGCCTTTAAAGCTGGTAGCATAGTGCTGTCTTTCCCCAACATGGCAGTTTATTCATTGAAATCACCCGAAGTACCTCACTAACCAAACAAAAAACAACTGGGCAAACTCCCTTCCTCCCAAAAGATTCTCATTTATAGATTTGGTAGAGGGTCTAGGAATCTGTATTTACAAAGCACTTCTCAGGCTTTGGCAATTACTCCTCTGAAGATTATCTAGTCCAATCATTGCTTTTGCACATTAGGAAAACTGAAAATGTGAGAAGTTCAAGTGATATGGGTGCTTTTTCCACTTTTCCAGGTTTGATAAGCAGGTACCGGTGCACATATCATCCTGCTGCTGGAATTAAAACTTCCTCTGGTGTCTGAGAGCCATCTTTGGAAAGTCTCACTAATGGATTCAGTTTGATCAAGAAAAGCACACGGGCGCGCGTGCGCACACACACACACACACACACACACACATTTTTCTTATCTTTTGCTTCTTTCCCTTACAAAGAAGAGAGTAAACAATATCAGCTTAATTATTCAATTAAGGGGTCTGGTTAGAGCCCAGTTAAAAGATTTCATTTAAATCAGAGCAATAATGATTTAAGTTTTCTGCTAGAGAAAGAAAGAGAATGAACAAACTGCTTTTATCCATACAAATCGAATTTATCTCAGCAGCTTCCCCTTAGTTCTTTAAGAAGGAAATATAAGATTTTGCCAACTTAAGAAATCATAATTACTTATTTGGAACTAAGGTCATATGGTTGTCATGCTTAATTGTGTAAATAGTGTGTCTTTTTTTTAACCTCCTAAATTATTGGCAGCATTTAAGAAAAGGAATTCTATAAACCTTCCTGTGATATTTATATTATTTTCCAATTTAAGAATTCCTTTTCCTTCACAATAAAAGATTATTTAAACTTATCAAAATCACTTTGATTTTACACCTACAATTGGGATCCTAACATCTTGATTTTCGACACTTATAAATGCTTTAATAGATACATGGACAGTAATTTAGTTTGACTTAAATGTAATAATCGAGCCCATTTATCTAGGCTGACAAGATTTCATTTCCTAATGATCTTTTATTGTAAATTTATTTGATTTCCTTTAATATATTATCTCATTTCTCATCGCCTTTCCTTTAGAAAAATTATGAATAATTTTGTATGGAATTATGAAGACTTGGCCTTGAGCTGACAGCTCTGGGAAGCACTGAATATCTCCACCCTTAAAACAAATTACATAGTTTGATAACAAAGTCCCAAGAAGAAGGGAACATTAGTTTATCAAGAACCTATTCTAAAAGATGCTGGAATTGTACTTTCAGGGGCTCTTGCTTTCCTTGCAAGAATGGGAACCAAAATAATTCAGCCAGTCTGACTCCTTTTCTATATTTCCAGCTACCTATCTGAGCTCTGAGTATCCACAGCCAATTCACATTCAACATTTGGTCATAAAGCCAAACTTACCTTCTCTTCCCCAAAATTACTTCTCCTAAATTTGCATTTACATTACATTTACATGAAAAATAACACTATCCATTCAGTCAGTCAAGTTGAAATTTTCTAAGACATTTTGGAGACCTCCCACTCTACAAAATAGTCATCTGGCACAATGTCTTGACTTTTATAAATTCCAAATCATTCTGAGAACTGTCCCCACTTCTCCATTCCTTTTGTTGTTGTCCTCATGATTCTTATTTGGGCACTCAGTGAAACCTCTTACCTGGTTTCTTTGCCTCCAGTTTCATTCCACACCACCCATCGTCTGTGCTAGAGCAAACCTGATCCTTAGGGGAATGCCAATCTGATCTAACCCTCTATTTGAATACTCTTCATTGGCACCTTAGTGCCTGTAGGATTGACTCCATCGTCCTCAGCTAGCCATATGAAGCCCTTCAGGACTTGGTTCCAACCTAGTTCTCCAGCTTTATCTCTTGTCACTCTTTCTCTAGATCTGCTCTCCTACCTCAAACTCCTCTCCATCTTTATATATATATTTTAAAGGTTTATTTATTTATTTATTTATTTATTTATTTATTTATTTATTTATTTTAGAGAGAGAGCAAGCAAGTGGAGGGAAGGACAGAGGGAGAGGGAGAGAGAGAATCTCAAGCAGACTCTACGTTGAGCATGGAGCCCTATGTGGGGCTTGATCTCATGATCCTGAGATCATGACCTGAGCAGAAACCAAGAGTCAGATGGGTAACTGACCAAGCCACCCAGGTGCTCCTCCTCTTCATCTTTAGAGAGTAAACTCAAACATCCCCTCCTTTGATGATGAGCTGGCATAGGCGGCCTTGGTCTCCACTGTACTTCTATGTCCCCTGCTTGCCTCTAAGGTTCTATTTACTCAGTGCTGTAATCTTTCATGTCTCTCTCTCACACCAGACTGTAAGACCCTCAAGAGAAAGTACTGTATTTCACTCATTGTTTTCTCAGTTCCCAGTGCAGTATTTGGCATGATCATTACATAATGGATATTCACTGAATGAAGAGTTGAATGACCGAATAAGCTCTGAAGAGCTGTTTAAATTATTTTCTTTGGCTGGATGTCTTACTTTTGTCTCTGTGAAGCATAACTAAAATTTGCTGTTTATTATGTTTGTTGAAATGGCATTTGATCTGAATGTCACAAGTCTATAGTAGAAAAAAAATGCCCAATATGGGAATTAAGAAAACTATAGTTGTAGTATAAACATAGGCTGTTTACAATTTTAATACTTTTTTAAAGATCTTATTGCAAAACTATGTTTTCTTTCCCTTCTCTGCCCCACCTCTTTTGTAAACACCATATACATGTGTGTTTGTTTATGTTGTAGAGAAGCCTTCTGTACTGGTTTCCCCCCCCCAACTTTATTGAGATATAATTGACAAATAATACTATGCAAATTTGAGGTGTACAATGTGATAAGCGATATACATATATATTATGAAATGCTTATCACAATAAGGTTAGTTAATACATCCATCATCTCACATAGTTACCTTTGTGTGTGTGTGTGTGTGTGTGTATGTGTGTGTGTGTGAGGTGAGAACATTTAAGATGTACTCTCTTAGCAAATTTTAAGTATACAATATGGTATTGTTAACTACCATATGGGGTTTTGCAATAACCCTTCCCTTCTGCAGAATCAGGTAAGCATCCCTTCCATTACGCCCAGGATGTGAGGCAACTTGAATAAACAACACACAATCAAAAGGCTGTAGGTATTTTTGTGAATGAAAAGACAGCACCACTAAAATCTGCTTATTTTCTTATATCCCATCTTGTTTAAAACAGACTTAAACAGGAGTGCCTGGGTGGCTCAGTTGGTTGAGCGTATGACTCTTGGTTTTGGCTGGGGTCATGGTCTCAGGATCATGAGATTGAGCCCCCATCGAGCCCCAGGTCAGGCTCCAAGCTTAGAGTGGAGTCTGTTTGGGATTCTCTCTCTCCCTCTTCCCCTCTGCCCTACTCTGTCTCTCTCTCGCTCTCTCAAATAAATAAATGCATCTTTAAAAAAAACCAGACTTAAAACAGTTGCTAGTGTTTCTTACTGTATACACTCTTACTAAAGTAAAGCAGAAAATGCCCTGAATTTAGGAGGGCATTTAAAATATAAGACAAATAGGAAAAAAGCCTAAAAACTACTTGCCCCTCATCAAGAAGCACATTAATTTTATTTATAGTTATATGATAGCATTTTCCAGGTTAATTTTTCTTCCTTTTAAAAAATCAGCTCTCTGTTTCAAAAGGAAGATGGATGATGATTTTGTTAAAAATATTTTTATGATCTTGGCATTCAAGGTCCTTCACAGTGTAGACCTAAGTAACCTTCCTTGCTGTCAGCACACCTGTTCTTGGGGGAAGTCACTGCTTTCTTCTCTGTGGCTACATGAGATCTACCCACCTGCTTTTCAGAGCACTCATCACCTCAGTTAGAGTTTTCTAAATGCCACTTGATTGTCCAGCTAGGCTGTAAGCTTCTTAAAATTCTTCTTTCCTTTTTAAATTGCTATATACATGAAATGCACTAATATTTAGTGCACAGCCTGATGATTTCTTACATTTCCACCCAGGTCAAGATACAGAGCATTTCTAGCATTCCAGTTTGCACCTTTGGGCTCCGTCTTAGTCAACAGCCCACCCTCACTCTTATGACTTCCATCACCATAGATTTTTTTGGCTTGTTCTTAAACTCCATACAAATGGAATCATACTGAGTGTATTCTTTCATGTCTGACTTCTGTCTCTCAACATTATACCATTATACATCCATGTGGTTGAATGTGGTGATAATTTATTCTTGCAATTGTTGTATTCTATTATATAATATTCCAAACATACTGCAATTTATTTACCTATTCTACTGTTAATGGATATTTTGGCTCTTTCTAATTTTTTGCTATTATGAAAAAGCTGCCACAGACATTTTTGCACATTTCTCAGGATGGATGCTCTCATTTCTCTTAGGGACATATACAGAAATGGATGTATTGGGTCATAGCATAGGCATTTGTTTGACTTTAGGAGTTTAGTGAATACTGGCAAATAATTTTCCAACGTATTTGTAATAGGCTTTTGTAAAGCCTATGACAGTTTTTGTCATCTTTATTTCTTCAGGGCCTAATACAATATTTGGCATGTAGTAGGTGTCCAGCAAACACGTAGTGAATCACTAGATGCTGAGATGTAGCGGTAGGATTCTTTGGTTGTACACAGTGGAACTTCCACCTATGTTGTCCCAGATTACTTTAACTCCTGTGTAAAGCCATCACTTCGCAGTGCTCACAACTGTCTTCCAAATCTCTTGCAGGTACATCTGTTTGTTGGGCCCAAGTCATGTATGAACTTGAGGTACAAGGGCTTCTGGGAAGTGTAGTTTCAACTTCCAGCCTCCTTAGCTCAGGAAGTGTGCCAGAGGACTTAGAGATGAAATGGGATGAGCCATTATGCAGATTCTGATACAGATTTTAAAGGGTGGGCTGGAAAACAAAATGAAAAAGACAGAAGCCAGGGCTTTTTTGGAGACCTGGATGACAGAAACCAACTTACCTTTCTTTTACAGATATCATTCTTTCCTTGATAATAAAGATTAAAAATCTTGGAAAGGAGTGTCCATGAAGATCCAGTTGCACACCCATTTCATGGGTAGGAGAGGACTAAACTGACAATCCCACCAGAATGGCATTCAATAAAGGAGTAGTTCTCAAAGAAATGGGATGCTCTAGCCAAGATGAAGGGAAATGTACTTTGGGGCAAAACCCCCATGAATTCTCACTACAGGGTTAAAAAGAATAAGGAATGATAGTTTGTCTTTTTTCTTTTTAAATTACTTTATTTGTTTATTCATGAGAGAAAGAAAGAGAGGCAGAGACACAGGCAGAGGGACAAGCAGGCTCCATGCAGGGAGCCTGACCTGGGACTCGTACCTGGGTCTCCAGGATCACACCCTGGGCTGAAGGTGGCGCTAAGCTGCTGAGCCACTGGGCTGCCCCTAGGAATGATAGTTTGAAAGTCAAATTACATTTCATGCATTCTGCCTGAGAACCAACATCCCCATGAATTATAGTAGTTAGAGACAAACAGGATATAGAAAGGCCATTGAAATGGATGGAGCTAGAGTGTATTATTATTATTATTATTTTAAAATGTTTTATTTATTTATTTGAGAGAGTGAAAGAGCACAAGTGGTGGTAGGCAGAGGGAGAGGAAGAAACAGGCCCCCCACTGAGCAGGGAGCCCACTGTGGGGGCTCGATCCTAGGATCCTGAAATCATGACCTTAGCCAAAGGCAGACTCTTAACTGACTGAGCCACCCAGGTGCCCCTAGAGAATATTATGTTAAGAGAAATAAGTCAGTCAGAGAAATCCATATGATTTCACTCCGTATGGAATTTAGGAAACAAAACAGGTGAACGTATGGGAAGGGAGAAAAAAGAGAGAGGGGAGCAAACTGTGAGAGACTCTTAATGAGAGAGAACTTGGGGCTGATGGAGGGAGGTGAGCAATGGGCTAGATGGGTAATGGGTATTAAGGAGGGCATTTGTTATGATGAGCACTGGGTGTTATATGTAAGTGATGAATCACTAATCTACTCTTAAAACCAGTAATGCACTGTATGTTAACTAACTAGATTTTAAATAAAAATTTGGAAGAAAAAAGAAAGAGAGGGCATTGTATGGGGTCAGGTATATTATAGTATTTACATACTCTAAACTTACCTTTTAATTTTTTTTATTTTTATTTATTTATTTTTAAAGATTTATTTATTTATTTATTTATTTATTTATTTATTTATGATAGTCATAGAGAGAGGGAGAGAGAGAGAGAGAGAGGCAGAGACATAGGAGGAGGGAGAAGCAGGCTCCATGCCGGGAGCTTGACGCGGGACTCAATCCCGGGACTCCAGGATCGTGCCCTGGGCCAAAGGCAGGCGCTAAACCACTGAGCCACCCAGGGATCCCTAAACCTACCCTTTTTAGATGTAGAGCACCACAATCAAGATATGGAATTATTTCCCCCCCCCCCCCACCCCGCCCCAATTTCCCTCATGTCCCTTTGTGATCAATTCTCTTCCTCATCTCTAGTCCCAGCCCCAACTCCTGGCAGCCACTGATTTGATTTCTGTACCTTTGGTTTTGCCTTTTCCAAAATATCCTATAAATGGAAATATATAGTTTGTAGCTGTTGAGTCTGACTTCTTTCACTTAATGAGAGACCAAATTGTTCAATGGTTTGCAATCTCTTTCCCCCTCTTCTAGGAACATTTTCTTTTCCCCTAAATAAACTTTCATGCAGAAACTTTATCTTTGAGACAGCAAAAAGCAGGTTGCTTTTATGAGTCACAGGGAGGAGCCCAAACCCAAGGTGGCTTGTGATGAAGCAAGGGCATTGTTATTTGCTCACAGAATTTTATTTTTCCTGTGCATTCCATAGACAATCAGTTCAGAATCTCTGTGCTTTTTAAAAGTAGGTTTCCAGTTGCAGAAATGTTCACAGAGCAATTTCAATGGAGGAAGACATGGCCTGGGAAAACTATCAGTAATGCTCCCAAATTTCCAGTCCTTACATTTTTTGTTAAAGCATGGATTCTTACTTAGTTTTCTTGCTAAAAATATTCAGTTCAGGTCCACTAGGTGTCAGTTGCCATCTCTTCCATCTTTTTTAACCTGCTTCTTATAAATGCTGCCACTAACCATTAGAATGGCAAATGTCCATGAATCACTCCACCAAACAAACATGAAGGCAAGCTTCTGCAAGATGTGGCTTCCAGACCTGTGTTGTTCCAAGTGGCAGTCACTGGCTGCACATGGCTATTGAGCACTTGAAAAGTAGCTAGTCCAAATTAAGATGTGCTGTGGCTATAAAGTACACACTGATTTGGTAGACTTTGTAAAAAAAAATATATAGAGAAACACCTTGTTAGTAATTTCTATATTGATGATATCTTAAATCTATTGGGTTAACAAAATATTATTATAAATAATTTTCCCGGTTCCTTTTTGCTTTTTAAAGTGTGACTACAAGGAAATTGAAAACCACACATGCAGCTCATATTTGTGGCTTGTATTAGATTTTCATGGCATGGCACTGACTTTCCACCTCTTGATTTATTTCTGTAAATTGCATATACAATCTTTTTTGGAGGTGACTTCAGAAGGCAAAATTGTGACTGTGATAGGCCCTGTCTTCCATCTTTCTCACACATCTGCTACTTGATCTTTCTAGTCACCAGGGTCTCTGTCACTTCCCAATATTACTCTGAAGCCTCGCAAAACCTGCAACAAAGGTGCCTTGTTAGAAAGTGAAAGGACTATACTAATTCCACCCCAAACTCCTCTTAGCAGTGATATCCTTTGAGGGGGTGGGGTGATGCAAGTTTGGGGCAGAAAAGAAAATAAATAGCAGAGGAAGGGAATGACAAGAAATGAACCCCCCATTGCCTGTCTACACACAGTTCAACTGTCCTTCTCACCTGGCGACATCCAGACTCACCCAGAAAGCTCTTTTTCCTGATTGTTAGCTTCTATGGATGCTAGACTGCTCCAAATTGGAGGCATTTAAAATCTATTATCTGGAGGAGCGGGAGGAAAGCTCTATTGGTACCTTCTGCTGGAGCACCCCTCCTAGCCACAAATTGCTCACTTTAAACCCTGCATTAGGCGGGTGCCGCTTTGCCGACTGGGCTCTTGGGTTTTTATTCTACTCTGTGTATATGCCCTTTATGCCTGTAAAGTCGGGTTTTGTTTTGTGACTATGTAAATTGGAGCTAAGGGAGTTTTCTTTTTTCTCTGTGACTGGAACCATGGTGAGGCATTCCAGCACTTTCTATGCCTCTGCGCTGCGTGGGCAGAAAACAAGGCAGAGGGAGCTCTTGAATGCACTTTACACCTGGTTTAAACCAGAGCTTTGATTCCTCCCTCCTCTTCATCACCATTGGGCTGAAGTGAAAGCAGGATTCACAAGAGTTGTTAAAAAACAAAAACACAAACAAAAACACAACTGTTAGAAGATGTTTGCATTTTAACATTTCAGATTATGGCTGAAATGATCACCCAGGACTCCTGGAATATGATGGAATGCTGGATGGTCTTTTGGTTCGGGCAGGTTTTCTGTCCTTTGCTTAACACATCTCTGTCTGGTGGCTCATTATAAAAGCCAATGAGGTACTTTCTTCACAAAACCAGATCTAATGCATTAGGTCAAAGGATATCACCTCTGAGAGGAGTTTGGGGTGGAATTAGTATAGTCCTTTCACTTTCTAACAAGGCACCTTTGTTGCAGGTTTTGCGAGGCTTCAGAGTAATATTGGGAAGTATGTGACAGAGACCCTGGTGACTAGAAAGATCAAGTAGCAGATGTGTGAGAAAGATGGAAGACAGGGCCTATCACCATGGTGCCATGGCAGGTGGACCACTGAGCCCAAGGCTCACAGTCACAATTTTGCCTTCTGAAGTCACCTCCAAAAAAGATTGTATATGCAATTTACAGAAACAAATCAAGAGGTGGAAAGTCAGTGCCATGCCATGAAAATCTAATGTAACCAGATCTAATGTTTTTGATTGGAGAAGCCTTCCCCTCTTACACATTTATTCCACCAACATTTAACTGAGCTCCTACTGTGTGCTTATGTGCATACAAAACTGTCATTGCTCTTAAGTGGCTGGCAATTGAGGTGGGGGGACATGACAAAGAAGACAGATGCAACACCGCCTCCAGGTGGCCCTCAGCTGCGTCTTGAAGGACAGGTAGCTCTTGGCCAGATGATGAGGGCAAGCAGGTAGGATTTTTAAAAACAGACTATTTTTAAAATTATTTGATTTTATCTATTTAGTTTCCAGCTTTTATTTAAATTCCGGTTAGCTAACATGCAATATAATATTAGTTTCAGGCATAGAAATTAGTGATTCGTCACTTCCATACAACACCCAGTGCTCACACAAGTGCCCTCCTTAATCCCCACCACCTATGTAACCCATTCCCCCCTGCGCACCTCCCCTTAAAACAGATGTTTTTTAGAGCAGTTTTAGGTTCACAACAAAAGTGAGTGTAAGCTAGAGAGATTTCCCTGTATGCCCCTGATCCCCACCACAAGAACCTCTCCTATCATCAACATCTCCCACCAGAGTGGCAATTTGTTACAACTGATGACTCAACCTACACTGATGCATCATTGTCATCCAGAGTCCATAGTTTACATTAGATGTTGTACATTGTATAGGTTGGACAAATGTGTAATGCAACGTGCCCATCGTTTATGGTATCATAGAGTAGTCTCACTGCTGGAAAAATCCTCTGTGCTCTCTCCTCTCCCTTGCCTACATCCCTGCCCCTGGCAACCAGTGATCCCTCTACTGTCTCCAAAGTCTGTGTTTTCCGGAATGTCATATACAGTTGGAATTATACAGTATACAGCTTTTTCATATTGGCTTCTTTCACCTAATAGTGTGCATTTAAGGTTCCTTCATGTCTTTTCACAGCTTGATAATTCATTTCCTTTTAGCACTGAATAGCATTTCACTGTCTGGATAGACCACAGTTTAGTATTCATTCACCTACCGAAGGACATATTGGTTGCTTCCAAGTTTTGGCAGGGATAGGCATTTTAAGTAGATAGAGTAGAATTGTAAAGGCACGAAGGGATGAGTGCAAAGTCCTTTGGAAACCTGCAAGTGACATATAGAGTGTGGGGAGATGTTGCATAAGCAGTAACCGAGAAAGCTCATCCTTTATTTGGAGCATCATTCCAAAACCACAGTGTGGATCCTATTACTCTGGTGACATTTCCACCATTATAATGTGTCTCCTTGTATATCTTGCCTGGAAACAGAAACAGGGATGTCCTATTTACATATGATTCACAAGTTTATTTGGTTAATTTTATAATCTTACCTAAAAACCAAAAAGCTTCTATTAGGATGATCTTAAGTTGTGGGCTATGTTATGAAAATCAAGTCAAGGGATAGAGTAACTTGTGGGTTTGAGTACAGTTTGGCCTTCTTATGACTCAGGGGATTGCGTGGTTTTGGCTTTTGGTGAGAGCCCCATTGCATATTTTGGACAGAAGCCTGACTTGGGAGGTTGTTGGTGGTGGTACTGGTGGCAATCCAATTCACCTGATGCCAATGAGCCACTCTTCATTTAGAAATAAATGAAATAATAAAGGAGTCACTCTGAAAGCATAGTCTACAGCCTCATTAACAGCAAAACAATTACTGTTCCTGTTCAATACTTTATGAACTAAGTGTGGTTTACATGATAGATGTAATTATGCCTTTAGCATGTCTGTGATCAATCGGATCAATATTTCACTTGAAGAATCGAAAGGCACCTCTTTTTCCCTCTGACAGACTTTATTTTATCTCTTAATATAACAAACATTGGTTGATCTTTAATATTCTCTCTTGAACACACTTCAATTACTGATAAACTCCATCAGCATCTGTCCCTAAGAAACTCAAGTCTTTGTAGCTTGGAGACGTGGAGTTTTATTTCATTTGTGAAAGCACTTCAAAAACTATAAGGTGTTACATTAATGCTAGATATCATTATCCTACTTTTTATCTACTCCCCCCTTTTTAGGACAACAAAGCAGCTTGATGTAGAGATTTCTGTCTTCTACTATGGAACTATTAAGAAATCCTGTTGTAAAGATATTCAAACCTATGGCTCAATAATCCCAAACTAAGGGATGAATTTTATTATTTTACTATTTTTTAAAGACTTTATTTATTTATTTGACACACAGAGAGAGAGAGAGACAGAGAGAGAGAGACCGAGAGACAGAGAGCAAGCACACGTAGGGAGAGGGAGAGGGAGAGGGAGAGGGAGAAGCAGACTCCCCGATGAGCAGGTTAGCCTGATGTGGGGCTCGGTCCCAGAACCCTGGGATCATGACCTGAGCCAAAGGCAGATGCTCAATTGACTGAGCCACCCAGGCACCCCAGGGATGAATTTTAAATAAGTAATTCTGCAGGATTAAAGTGTCCCTGCTTCACTGCTTGGTCATTGTGGTGTTATTTTCAATAGGAGAGGCAACCCAACTAAAATAAGCAATCAGTGTGGAAATCTAAATATATACCATTATGGAAGTTCATATTAAGAAAATCTTATTGGCATTCATAATTAGCCATATACAGAAGTGCATTAGAAAATATATCTAAATATTTAACATTATAGAAATACTTTAGTAACCAAATATTTGAGGAAATATTATGCTAGCATTAATATGGTAGTTGGGAAGGTTGGTATAGAAAGGTGGAAAGATGCTTGCTTACAACAGATCATGTGAAAGAGCAGAATGCAGACTGACCCATGTACTCAAACATGAAAAATGAACAAGCTTGCAGAAAGAAAACTATGACATTAAAATTTGGAGAAGGTTAGGGAGACGGAATTTACTGTGCTATTCTTTTTTTACTGAAATATTTCTTAATATTAATGTGCTATCTTATCAATGATTTTAAAATTAAAGCCCTTTAGTCCTTCAATACAAAGAGTGTCAAAGGGGCACCTGAGCAGCTCAGTGGTGGAGCGTCTGCCTTTGGCTCAAGCAGTGATCCCAGGGTCCCAGGATTGAGTCCCACATCCAGCTCCTCTAGGGGAGCCTGCTTCTCCCACTGCCTATGTCTCTGCCTCTCTGTGTGTGTCTCTCGTGAGTAAATAAATACAATCTTAACAACAACAACAACAACCAAAGAGTTTCAGAAAATTTCATTTTAGGGCAAACCTGAAAAGAAACTATTTCTCATAGGGCCAACTGAGGGCATCATCACATTCAAAGCATATTTATTGGATATTCTTGATTTGTGGCTAAGGGTAATTAAATACTTGCCCTCTAATGGCTTAAAGTTGGGAAAAGACAATTTTGGTTTAGTTTTTGTTGCTATTGCTAATGTCCCTCTTTTTGAAGATAGTAATATGTAAAATACCCAAGGTAAAACACTTATACAATTACAGTGTGGAGTGTGACCAAAATGCGTAATGTGGTCAACTCTTCCTAAACTTACCTTTGCAGCTTACAGCTATTCATAAGGTTCTGGAGGGCAGAGTGGCGTAGGAGTTGCAAGCCTGGACTTTGCAATGGAAAGAACTAGATAATTTGAGGTTCTTCCACACACCAGCTTGGGCACGTTCATTCCCTTGTTTTCTTCATCTACTAAGTGGGGATAATAATACTACTTCAGGGGCGCCTGGGTGGCTCAATCGGTTAAGCATTTGCCTTGGGCTCAGTTCATCTTCTCAGGGTCCTGGGATCGAGCCCCTCGTCCAGCTCCCTGCTCAACCGAGGAGTCTGCTTCTCCTTCTACCTCAGCCCCCACCCCTCCATCTGCTCATGTTCTCTCTCTCAAGTGAAAAATAAAATCTTAAAAAAAAAATAAAAAGAATACTACTGCATAATGTTCTTTGGATTATGAAATACTCATAATAATGTGTCATGTAGCACAAGTGTATGGTGTGTAAAGTGCTATTATCATTACTATTTTCCAGGACTGATTTGGGTGCTATAGGTATTGATCTTGGTGCTAAGGATGAAGAAAGAAATGCAAGAAAAATTGGCCTTTAGAGAGATTTCCACCTGTTTAAGAGACAAGACATGTTTCCACGCAATAATTGGGAAAATACATAGTAAGTAAAAGCTAAAGGGGTGATAAAAGTATACATCATTGCTCCTAAGACAGAATTTATCATGCTTCATGTCCATGTTCCTGGGGTGCATCTAATAATTGATAATGACTTATTTAATAATTGGTAGCATCATTTCATTTTTTAGTTGTGTATAAAATAATGGTGCATTTTGTAAACTGATGGTGTCTTGGATTCAATGACCTATGGTAGCCAGTAGTAATATGTAACATTTTAAGACATTTGCCACAGTCTAGATAAAGAATGGAATTTGGCATTCCTGTGTGTGGAATGCAAAATTGTACAACCACTTTGGAAAACAGTTAATTCTTAAAAAGTTAAACATATGTGTAGCATGTGACTCCTTTGTTTATTTCTATAATGTTCTAGAAAATGCAAACTAGTCTATAGAAACAGAAAGCAGATCATTAGTGGCCTAGGTAGAGACAAGGAGAGGCATGATGAAACTTTTGGGGGTGATAAAAATTTTCCTTATCTTGACTACGGTGATGACTTCACAGGTGTACAGATTAAGTAAAACGTCACACGGTGTGCTTTATGTATAGTTGCATCTATAGTGCTTCAATAAATTGTTTTTATTTATTTTTAGTTTTAAAAAAGATTTATTTATTTATTTTAGAGAGAGAAGGAGAGTGACAGTGTGGAGAAGAGAATCTCCCATAGACTCCCTGCTGATGATGGAAGCCCAAAGTCGGGCTCCATCTCACAATCCTGAGATCAAGATCTGAGCTGGAACCAAGAGTCAGATGCTTGACCAACTGAGCCACCCAAGTGCCCTGAAATTGTTTTTAGAAAGAAAAAAAAAAAGAATGGAATGGGTTGTAAACATCATCAAACATAATCCTTAGGAGAAGCTCTGTGGATTTGGAAAATGGGAAAAATCACTAGAGAAATCAATGAATCTTAAGGCAGTGAAGTTATAAAGGACTCCCAAGGCCTGACTTGAGCTAAATTGCTAAATGAGAAGACTCTGTTTAAATAAGCCCTGGAAAGGCGGGATGGGGATTCCAGGAAGAGAGATGCTGCCCATGTGATAACCTGCTTGGAAAAGCTGTGGTCATTACCTGCATGACCACTCTGGTTATTTATACTTTATTAGAACCTCTCCCATCTTGACTGTATTCCTTCAAAGGGAGGACCTGCCAGAGATTTTCTTTAGTGCGATTTCTTCTCATCCATTTTGCTTTTGAATTTTAATTGCTTAAAGCAGAATTTCTCAACCTTGGCACTATTGACATTTTGGGCAAGATAATTCTTTGTTGTGGGTGGCTTTGCTGTGCATTGTGGGATCTTTAGCATCATTCTGGGCCTCTACCCACCAGATGCTGGTAACACCTCCCCGTTGTGACAAAAAAATTGTCTCCAGGCATTGCCAAGTGTCCCTTGGAGTGTGGGGGGCAAAATAACCCCTAGTTAAGAACCACTGGCTGAAAGAAAGGCGCATATCTGCCTTTCTTCTCTTTTCCTATGTGTGTGTGTGTGTGTGTGCGCGTGTGTGTGTGTAAGGAACAACATTCACAAACTTTATAATTTTTTTAACAACTCTTCTATCTTGCTGTGAAGTCTAGCTAGTAGACCACAATGATGCCATTGTGTGTAAGTTTAACAAGCAGCTGCTCACTTGCTGTTTTGCTAACAATTCTGAAGTTTGAAGGGGTAGGGGGACTGGTGCCTGGGGAGCACATTTTTAAAAATTTTACTTTTGAAATAATTTTATGTTCCTGTATATCTGCCTCCCAACTTCCTCTAATGTTGACATCTTACATAGCTGTGATACATTTATCAAGACTAAGATCTTAGCAACAATTGATGCAATATTATTATCTAAACTACAGACTTTATTTGGATTTGCTCAGTTTTCCTACAAACCTTTTTCTTTTCCAGGGTCCAACACAGATTGCTTGTGGCATTTAGAAAGAGCATAACTCTTTTTTTTAATGGAAAGAATATCACATATTCCTAGAAAATTGCCGATTCTCAGATGATGACAGAGAGCAGAATTTTCTAAGCAAGGACCTCCCTGCATTAGCACCCACTGAACTAAAATATTCCCTTATTTCTGCTTAAAGTAGAAAGTGGAATCAACACTTGCCAAGGCAAAAACAGCTATGACAGTTCATATTTTCTAAATTTCAAAAAAAAAAGTAGCCTAAAGATGGCTTTTGTCTTGACTCTCGGTCTACACCACCCTCATTTCATCTTTTTTTCCTAAATGACAAATGCTAATGGAGTGAACCAAAAGTATAGTCCCAAATTGCTGTTTCATATTTAGGGCACACTGAATGGTTCTTTTCCAATTCTTCCTGACAAATACGACACGAACACAAAGTGACATGGAAAAGCTGTAATCTATTGAGCCTGGTAAGTGTGAGTTGTAAGTAATTGCGTTTCCTTCTTAGTCCCATTTGCTGCTCAACCATTTCTCATTATATGATCCCTTCAAGTCAACCTGATTCAGGAGCAGATCAATACTAGGGAAACCCTTTTGTCTTCTTTTAGGGCATAAAATTTAAAAGATGTTTAAGTCAATATTCCTTTTAATAATGTGTCTTACGGAAATGCCCGGGTTCCCTCTTCTTGTTATATAATTAATTGAGCTGCCTGCCACCCACAAGGTATAGTCATTCCCTCCCATAATTCTCCGTTGGCCTAATTGCCATTCTGTTTTCAGTTCTATTTGTCTTTAGATATTTCTTTTCTCCCCAGTAGTGTTGGGCATGCTTTGTACTTAGTTTTATCTTTCTGTGCTTTTGCTTCTAAATGTCAGCATAATTTTTCTGCCTTATAATATTGGAGATGTCATAACCATCCATCAGCCCAATAGAAGAGCAGAAAAGATTAGATATCATTTATCTGTATTGGTTGTTCATTGTAATGACCCAGTGGACAACATGAACAGATAATCTGTTGCTTTGATGAAAACTAATTATTCTTAAGCATGACAGCATCGAAATAGCTTTTGTGGCATTGTTTTTAAAAATGACGGCTACCTAGTCATTATTAGTGTAAGCAGACATTCAGTGGTGGTGTCTGATGATTTCCCTACTTAAGCAACACAACAGTTTGGATCTTTTATTACCGCTTTATGGGAAAAATTGAACTAAAATTTAAGAAATTTAAAATTTCAACTGACATTCAAATATAAGGACTATCCAATAATATTTCTTATTGTGAAATAATTTATTGTTTCCTTGAGAAAAGTAAAAGTACAATTAGCAGATAATTTTTCCAGGAGGGGTTAATATAGCTTGATTTATTTTTTTTATAGCTTGATTTTTATTTTGTTGCTGGTGATGGAACAAATCATGGGGTTTGGAAGATGGAGTTAGAATTCATTTCTGATGGAATTTCCTAAGTGAAAAGCATGGTTCTGTGATTAATTCTTAAAATAATATAATTTATCTGCACAGATAGGAAGTTTTATTTTCTGCGTATTTATGTGTAAACTGAAAAACCACAGTATATTGGCATATTGCTGTGTTTATATATTGTTCCTTAAAATGCTTTTGAAACATAATCAATACTCTATGACAGTATTTGTATTACCAGTACCACTAATATCCAAATTGAGATTTGCATATTATTACAGGCCTGTAGTGCAGAAATGCACTTTTACTACAGTGTGCCATGGTTTGAGAACAGAAGCAAATCCAGTAAATGTTTCCCTTTGTTGTAGAAGCTTTAAGCCTTGGGGATGATTGAGATGATGACATAAACCATGGCTAATGTATTGAAATGTATCAAATAAGTTTATAATTACACAAGTAACACTGATTGTAAAAATTTATTGCTGTAAAAGCATAGGAACAACGATAAAGTAGGTGGAATAGAAATAAAAGCATCCTTTTACCTTCTACTCTTTCTGGTTTCTTCAATTCCTTTCTCTTCCTCAGAGGGTTGTTGAATAATTTCACACATATTGTTCTAGGCTTTTTGCAAGCACGTATGTACAAGCATATGCACACATACACACCCCTTTAGGATTGTGCTATGGATATTTTTTAGACTGCTCTTTACATTGTATTTTTCACCTAAAAATATATTTTGTATATCTTTTCACATATGTATATATAATTCTTAAAAAACTGGTCATTCCCATTTTTAACTATTATTTTATCTCATGAAATAATGTTTGCCCTTTCATGTTATCCTCTGTCTTAGGAAGTCTCATTCGGATGCAAATAAACTGGAGGAAAACTTCAGCAGGAGTCTCACTTGTTAAATGGCTGACTTGGGTTAAGCCCTTCTAACCATACCCAAAGAAGGACCTCATCCCATGATTAGAGGGGATGTGAGTCCCTGATTCGGTGCAAGTGCAGTTGGGAAATGTGGCTCTGACACTTGAACAAGTCACCTCTCTAGGCTTCAGTTTTTCCATTGGAAAATGGGAGCAGGGGTGGACTGGGCCAGGTTTGTCCTGTTCCTCTCCAAATATTACGTCCTCTGTTTCCGTTTTCTGAGCTAAATGCTGCATTTTTGCAAAGGGTAATTCTGGGATTAGTTATATTTGTGTGCTCATGACAGACATCCAAAGTTTTAAATATGGGCACTCAGGGCTATTTTGACCAATAATGGACATATATACCTTTGTCCTTGAAAACACTGCTTGGGATGGCCTTTGTCATCACCCAGGTGTGATAATGCTAACCAACAGGAAGAGAAAGAAACTGCCTGCCCCTCCTGTGGCCACCTAAGAAAGCTGTACTGGGAGACTTACTTGTTATTATAACTTGTAATTACAGCCTGTTAAAGACGATTCTTGATATCCCTCCACTATCATTAGAAACCTGTTAGTTGACTTTAGAATTTACACTGTGCAGATGATGCTTATCAACAGGTGTTGCTGGACCACATTTACTTTTAGAAAGATGTGTTCAAACACCGTAAAAATATTAACAACAGCAGCTAACATTAATGAGCACTTACTATGTGGTAGTAAGTGTTCAAAGTACTTTGAAAGTCACCCACTGCAACCCTCTCAAATAGTTTACAGATGGGGAAATAGAGACTCAGAAAGGATAAGTCATCTATCCAAAGGCAGAAAGTTGCAACTTTGTGCATGATACAACTAGGATGCAAATTTCCTCTCAAGGGAAGAGATTCAGGATTTAACTGACTAATTACATAGTTCTAAACTGATTAAAAATTTAAACTGAAGGTGGTGACAGATCTGGCCACGCGCAGATGGTGAGTGCTGGTGCTTCTCCCTTCTTGTGACGACACTGTAAAGACTGTTGACTTGAAAGCGGTCGCCTGTTTCTCAGGCACACTCATGGTGCTGTCTATTGTCGTGGGTTCTTTAAAAAATATATAAACAAAGCAATTCCTTAATGTTCTCTCTGTGGCTATAGATCATTCACACTGACTTTTGCAAAGCTCCTGCCCTAGTAGACAAGCCCTAGTGTTGGAATCTGCAAAGTTGATGATTAGCCGAAACAGTCTGGACTGCAGCCACAGGACATCTTGTAGCACAATCAAGCACCACTTCATCATGCCTGGTGACAGGAGTTTCCCTGCTAAGTTTCCATCAGTAGCAGGGAGCCAGGGCACTGCTCAGCAGCTAATTAGACAAGGCAACATACAAGGCTGGTACATGCCAACTTCAATAGGCTGGAGTGGTGGATCTGTCAAACGAATCTGTCTTGCCCTCTCTCTTTATATCCATGACTGTACCTGGTTGAACATTAACACTCGGAAATCTGCTGATTTTCTCCAATATCCTGGCCCATGCAGAGAAGGAGTTGAAAAGGAACTGGATGTCTTTAAGGTAGTCCCATGCTTCATTATCCTGAAAAGCATCAATCTTCAACTCATTGTTAAGGAAGCATCACAAGATGTGGAAATGTTGAGAGGATGGGTGGAAATGCAGTGTATGGACTTTTTAGTGTCTCTGCGACCATTTCCTCTCTTTCCTGTGATATTGGTTTTGAAAAAAGTCAAAGACTTAAAAAAATGAAGAAAAAAGTTTGCCAGTTGAGACAAAAGCCAAGAAATTGTGAGTGTTCCCCTCTCTCTCTTGCTTCTGTACGTCCTAAAAGATTAAGGTTAAAAAGAAATCTTAGAGTTGTGTGTGTGTTTTTAAACAACTTGTCAAAATATAAAGGCAGATACTCCAAAAAGAATGTAAACAAATATCTGGAATGTAAAGGTAATATCAACAAATACTTAAACATGCAGCAGCAGGAGCAGCAATGACAACCAAAAGCCAAATATTGTATATCGGGTTGGGATATAATCCTGACCACTTAAACCATTAACCCTATACAGTATATCAGTCTTAAAGATGTCAATTCCGTGTGTGGATGTGTTTTCATCAGCAAACCTTGCCAGCCTCTACTCGCTGTGGCAGCAGAAGCAGATGTTGTTGAAACCAGGAGACTTGCAAGGCCATCTTGTTCAATTTGCTCACTTCACAGGTGAGAAAACCATAGGTGATCTATCCATGAGAATGTTGGTGGCATGGACAGACCCACTGCCACTGCTCTTTCCTGCTGGGGGCCCACTGCTTTTTCTATGACACCCTGCTGCCTGTCATGTGATGGGAATTTGGGGGTAGGGGTTCTCTTCAGATGTGGAGATCTTGGGGGTCAAATCTGCCTCAAAACCCTGAAGGCTGGAAACTGTGACTACAAGGGACTACTCCAGCTTTCCACTTTGTCTACCGATAGAAAATATTTCCTTGTGTATTTGTATTTCGGAGAGTGAGGTACTGTCATCTTCTGATTGAGTAACTTCATGGAAAAAATGTATTCAGAGGTGAGTCATGACGTGCTGTGTTAATTTGTAGACTGCTCTTTCTGCGTAGCACAGTGGACCCTGCTGATCACAGAATGAACAGTGTGGCTCAAGAGGAGGCCCTGATTTATGAGTGAACACTAATAATAACAATAAAATAATGACAATAATGTTCTGCCGTTGTCTTCAGAGCTATGGAGCTATGTGGTATGCCGTCTGAGGGTAGACCCCCAAATCTATGAGTGTGACTGACAAAGGATAGGCTTCTTATGGCTTGTATTTAACGTGGTCAATAAATCTTCCAGTCCCATGGTAGTGTCATAGAGTTGCTAATAGTTTATAACAATTGCTAATAACATACTGAATGGCAAAATTGGAATCCTGGGTGTAGGTTTCTAGATCGTCCGCAAACACTGAATCTCTTTGAGCCTCCGTTCCTTCAGATGTAAAAATGATGGATTAAAGTGAGCTTATGTCTAAGGGCATGTTGACGTCTAACGTTGAATGATTCTCTGATTTTAACAGTTTCAGTATTACTGCTATGAAATATTCTTTACTTGCACTTGAAAAATTTTTTTTAAAAGATTTTATTTATTCATGAGAGACACACAAACATAGAGAGGCAGAGACATAGGTAGAGGGAGAAGCAGGGTCCTTGCAGGGAGCCCCATGTGGGACTCAATCCTGAACCCCGGGATCACGACTTGAGCCGAAGGCAGACATTCAACCGCTGAGCTATGCAGGCGTCCCTCTTTGCTCTCATTTTTTAGTTGATTTGTTCAACTGGGGTTCAACTTACTGCAGGCTAACTGGTGCTACTTCATCTGGTGTCCATAGAGGTGACTCCTCAAAAAGACAGAGAATTTTTTTTAATAGAAAAGTGTATTCATGGTAGGAGATCATACATAGATAAGAGCTTGTCAGTTTTCATAACTGAGAAAAAGATGTCTGAAAATATATATTAGGCATTAACTTCATAGAGGAAGCATAGAAGCAAACAAACTCTATCTTTGCTTATCCTAAAGTTTTGTGCTGAATTTAGATTTGCCAGAAGCGAGGACTGGGAGTGGAGGACTGGGCCTGAAGGCTGAAGGCTGAGTGGGTGAGATGGGGAGGTGTGGAAAAGAAAATCTAAGGAGCAAACCTAGCTGATCTTGACACCTGAAGGCAGAGCTTGTGCACAAGTTTTTTGTTTTATTTTCTTTGTTTCTTTGCTTTTCAGCCCACACAGTGTTACTTGGATCAGTGTTTCTAAAACAAACAAATAAACAAACAAACAAAAACAACAACCAAAACCAACCAAACAACAACAGCAACAGAACTAGACTGAGTTGCCAACATGGGAGAAGTTCAGATTTCTGGCTTTTCTCGAAACATCAGACAGTTTGGCAGCCTTGGGTCCTAAACCCCAACATGTCAGCAAGTGGCTGGAGGTGCATGGTGCTTACCAGTTTTAGATGGGCTTATTGCGCTCCCATTTTCCACAGTCCCCACCGCTCCCTCCTACCATCATCGAGGCCTAACGTCAGTTGCCATTTATTAGCACCCTTGGAATGTTATTCTCATGTAGCAGAGTGCAGTTAAAATCTATTTCTTCTATCCATGTCTCCATTAAAAGTGGGAAAATAAAACCAGACTGAGCGGGTTGTGTGCTTCTTATACCCAGTCTACTTTATGCATTGATGTTATATGTCTTTCTCTTGCAAATAACTGAGTTTTCAAGCCCTGTCCTAATGCTAGCTCTGTTCTTGAACTCAACAGCCAAGAAAAATAATCTAGCTAAACTAGAGAAGCACAACATGTAAAATATTAGCCCAAATCCTCTCCCTACCTCATTATATGTTCCTTTTGATTGTTATTCTTTAACCAGTTTGAAACAATCAGGGCTGGAATTTTGAGGGTCTTCCCTATTTTGTAGCTGGGGCTAAGGGAGAAAGTACAGGGATGGCACAGGTAAGACACAGAGGTGGGAGTGGAGCTTATTCCTCTGGCCTCTCTTGCCTACAAGCCAACTCACCAAGGATGCCAAGGAATGCCCTTGTGGTGAATTTACCAGAACAGCTCCTGTCTACAAGTCAGCTAGCTCTAATTATTTGTGGTTCCCTGTTTAACCTGCATATCTCCCCATAGAAATAGTTGGGGTTTGAGGTTTGCCGTCTCAAATTCTGAGGGCATTGGGAAAACCTGAAAAAAATGTTGCAATAATCTTTATGAGTTGCTTTTTAGGTTAGATTAATAATAGCTGGTCTGGAGTGATTTTTTCACTCCAGAAGGAACACTTGAATGGTAAGTCTAATTAAATATTCAAGTCTTGAGCTACGCTTTTGTTCTTGCATGACCTTTTTAGTCTCACCTTTTATGTTCCTTAATTCTTTAATTAATGAGATTATGAAAATTTCAAAGGAACTACACAAATGTGGCACCATCAAAATGCTAGTGTAGACATGAAATTGGATTATGAAATTGGGAATAAAGACAAGTCATAGCACTTAAATTTGAAGTGCAGTTTTTGTCTCTTTTATTTTCAGCTTCTCATTTATTCCCTCAAGAGAAAACAAAATCTGGAGATATCAAGGGTGAAATTGGTAAATGACTGTAAAAATTGGCTTGTTTTGGGGGACTCTTGCACAGACAGGTAAACTGTGTGTATGTGGGGGATGTGTGTGTGCTGGTGGGAATTTAGTGGAGTGTTAGGTAGGAAAGTATCAAGCTCAAGACCCAGATAAACATGCCGACATTTCAGTGCTCACCCAGCTCTTAGCCCTCTTGGGTTGGGAAACAACATGAGAACAGCCTTTGTTTTTATATTCCAGTTCATTACTGGTGGGACCTTAGCCAACAAGAAAACGCTGTCGGAACAGCTTCAGAATTCAGACAAAGAATCACGTCAGTTCTTATTTTAGACGAACTGGTTCGGCCATTCCTCCTTCAGAGAAGTAGGGTGGGTTTCCCCTGGTGAGCCTAATTGAAAGGACTTGCTTCCACTTGAAAGATGTGGTAAACATCTGGCAAAGTAAGGGGAGTTTGGAACTATGTAGAAATCTTGGAAGAGACCAGGAGCCGGAGGCATAACTAACTAGATTCAGGGCCAGGGTCACTGGTTTCATGCCTGACTTCTCCATTCATTTGACTTTGACCTTGGATGTGACTTGGTTATGTGTTTCCCCTCTGTTGAATGGGGATGATGAGATGATGAGTCACATTTACCACTGGGACAATTAATTGTGAACAACTAAAAAGCACTTTACAAGCAAGGGCTTCCACAGGAGCCCAATTATGCTCAAATAGCTGGAAACATTTTGGTAGTGTACAAATTTGAAGGCAGTAACCATAAACCATAGATTTTGCTGCATAAGAAAACACACTTTTCGTTAATTTCAGGACAGTTGCAAGCTTTTATTATCAAAGGATATTCCACGGTAGAATAAGGAGTGCAGAAGAATAGGTTAAGACCAAAAATACTGAGAGGGATTTTATTCATTAGTGAACTCAACATGTATTGATTGAGCTTTTTCTATGAACTATGAGCTGGGTTGAAATAGGAATTAAATACAGGCTGTCCTTGCCCTTATAAAGCTCACTGCCTAGTAGAGATGCAAAAAAGAAAATACTAACTGTAAATTTGAGTCCTAGAGGTATGGGCAAGCATCCTCTGGTGTCTCATTTTTACATCTGAAAATTAGAGATCACACCCCTCACTAGCATTCATTCTAAGATTAAATGAGTATTTCATGTAAAGTACTTAGCACAGTATTTATGATAGTAGAGAATGTTTATTGGAAATGTATTTTTAAAAAATTGAGATTTTTTTGTATAATTAATCAAACTGCAGGAATCATTACTAACTGTTGGAAGACTTCCATTGATAGAGGTGGGTTTGAAAACAGTGAAGAAATTAGACGTTTCAACAGCCTCATATGCAATGATAGCCTCATACACAATGCTGGAGAGGTGTCATGGTAGGCCTTACACAAACAAACATGAAATAGAAGAAAGAAGAGTAGGATTCTAGTCTTGGCTGTGTTGCAACTGAACTGTGAAATTGTGGAAAACTCAACTTTATGGACTTCAGTTTCTTCATCTATAAACTGGATTGGTAGTTGTATTTCTGGCTTACTCCAATTCTAAATTTGATGACTCTCTACAATAAATCTTATTGAATAGTAGTAGTCAAAAAATGCAATGCTGGTGCTAATTTCTTTTAGATGAGGACTAAGACATGAGCCTATGCTAATAAGTGTCACTTTTAGGTATAGCAGAATAACAGTATAAATGAAGAAAAGTGTTCTAGACTTATTCATAGAAGGATTAAAGACATATATTTATATTATATATATTAAATATACATATAGTGTGTATCTATATCTATATCTATATCTATATCTATATCTCACCATTTCAGATAACCATAGACAATGCTACTTAAATTGGTAAGCAAATCAGACTACTGCTTATGAATATGCCTGAGCAAAGTGGTAAGTAGGCATAGAAATCTTAAGGAGCTAAAAACTAACTTTAAAAAAAGAGAAGACCCTATGCAGTCCTTAGGTAAGATAACCTAGGGTTTCTAAAAGTGCTGTTTCTGAACCATGAACATTAGCATCACCTGGGAACTTGTTAGAAATGCAAATTATCAGGCCACACCTCAGACATATTAAATAAGAACCTCTGAGTGTGGAGCCTAGCCATCTGTTTAACAAACCCTCCAATGATTCTGATGAATGTTCAGGTTGAGACTCATTGAATAGACTCTTGTCCAGATAAGTGCTAAAAACTGAGTAAGGAGCAGCAAAGAGAAAATTAAGTTTGTGATTAATTAATTGATTAATCTGCTAGGTGTAAAGCACTTTGATTCTGTAAAGAGATACAAGGATTTACTCTGAAATAAAATGAAACAATGTTGTGATTGACAACATGGGAACCTAGTGAAAAAAAGATGACCAAAAGTTAAAATCTCAAAGAGATTGCCTCTCCTCTTCCTCGAGCTAGTGATGGAACCATGGACACACCATCTCCAGTCTCTGGATTTTAGTTTCTTCTGCTGAACCAGAAATCAGGGATTCTCATCTAGGAATGAGAAGATGGTGGGCATATCAGAATCAGCCTGAAGATTTCACTCAGAACAAGAAAACTTACCCCCCAACTTTGTCTTTGAGAAAGTACTGTATTCTTCCCACAGGCTGGGGTAGGGAAAAGAATGAAAAAGAAAACGAGAGACAACTAGATTAGATGCCCTTGAAGTGACACTGACCAGGATCCGGTATGATCTCAGAAAAGCAAAACTGGGTGGAGACTTGTGGGTGAAGAGTTTTAAAGGTTAGGTAGAGTAATCTGGGGATTTATAGATTGAGAATAAGCCCCACAGTTCTCAGGAATCGAGAGGCAGCCTCTCAGGGCCCAGGTGCTTTGGCTTGGTGGTAACATGAATGAGAGCTGAGTACACAGAGTACTTTTCTTCCAAGGATTTGATCTTTATTGTTTCTTTCATTCTCTTGGCCTCTCCGTGAGATAGGCGTGGGTGGGTGCTATTTCCCCATCTCCTCGTAAACAGGAACACCAGGAAAACCTGTGCCTTTGATTGGAGCAAGCTCCATCAGTCAACAAATATTTATTAAGAATCTGACATTATTTCTTGGAATCCCCTCCCTCCTCCTTTTTAAAGGAATGTGTAGTAGGGATGTCCCTTCATTTGGAGAATATGGAAAGGTAACTCAATGAATTAAGGGAAAATTAAGGTTCTATTGTTTATCTAAAATCACTATGAGGAATAGTAGGGACATGGACTTTTTCTGCTAAGCACACTTGATCACCATGACTCACTCCTGCCCTTCATAGGAGCTCTTCTGCTGCTTGCTAATGACCCAACATGAGGTTGGAGTGTAGTGAGATCTCCATGAACCAGGAAAGGTGGTTAAATAAAGTTTTCTTATTAATCAAAGTCCAAATTAAAAACAATTTCCAGGACTAACGTAATAGTGCAAATAGTTATAGAACAGGTGGTAGGAGACCTTCATTTAAGCCTTGTCTCTGGCATCCGGTGGTGCCACGATGGGTGCACATATCACTTAGACCCCTTTGGCTTCAACTTTTCTCATCAGTAAATGAGAAGGTAGTTCCAGATGATCTTTAATGGCTCCTTTGAGCACCCTTTTGAGGTTTTATGCTTTCTTTCTGACGGGCAGGAGCATCAGTGTCCCAACATTAATTTGTATCCAGGTCTGCAACAATAAACTGAGAAAGTGAGAGAAAATGGGCCTGGTATGCTCTGGATATAAGCAAAAACACTTAGTGTTACTTTTTGAAGAAAAAAATTGGTATCAGCTTGTTTTTAAATATTTTCAGTGTTTAATATGCTTCAGTATATTTGGTGTAGGTTTGTTCTGACTTATAAACTAATGTGTATTTCATATATTTGCCAATCTAGTTATCGCTAAGTGGTAAGACAGCAGGTGATTTTAATTTTTGCTCTTCACTGTTCGTTACAACTATGTAATAAACATATATTACTTATGTAATAAGAAAAATAGCTAATAAAAAATGAACATTGTGGAAGTAGAACCAAAGAGGTTAAAAGCTGAAAAAGTTCACAGGACTGGTCAAAGTCATCTATTTTCAGATTGGCAAACTAAGGACCAGAATGATATGTGACTGCTCAAACTCTGAACCTGTTAGAAGCAGTCTTGGGACAACGGATCAAGATTCTAGTTCTGATGGCGTACTACATCCATGTTTTTCCATTTGTTCCTTAAAAAAAGGAGACCAAGAAGAATATTTGGACATTCTTGTTATTCAGATTCTGCTTAATCAAGATTTGGTAAGCCCTGTGGAGGTGGTCTGTTGGAATCCAGGTTTTGCCAGTAGACTGTGGTCAAAATTCATGTATAGTGCAGTTATGTCGAGAGTGGCCTTTATTTTGGTGTTGTGTGACTCTGCTCCGCTGTGCACATTGTAGGAGTGTTTCACATGAAATGCCCTCATGATCATCACAGAGATCATTAGGAACGTATTTGGGAGACTAAGGAGGGCAGAGGAACAAAACAGAAATGAGCAATGGGGGACAAAAGCCAAGGAGGAGAAGATAGCTACTCCCTGGGCTTGCTACTCCAGTGATGTAAGCACACAGGATGTTGATGCTCCTTCCCAGTTAGCAGAGCCTGTGTGCAAAGACTCAACACTTTTTACATGGGCCTCATTAATCGTCCCACCCTTCATTCTGATGGTTTCACACACACAAAAAAGGGACTTACTTTTGTCCGTTTGAAGTTGACTTATTTGTAGAAATGACCTAACTGCATTATTACCCCAAATGAGAAGTTCTTCTGGGTAATGCATGACAAGAAACGATCTACAGAATGAAGAATATTTGCAAGTGGGTATGAAGGGGATTATCTTTATATGGAAACCAAGTTGGGTGAATACTTTCGGCTTCAACTGTGAACAAGGTTCCTCAAAAACAAGCTTATTTTTTCCCTAATCTTCATATGTAATTTCTACTAATAAATATTTCTTATGCTTTGCATCTGGGTGGAAAAATTGCCTCCTACACAAGCCCCACCTTCCAGCCACATCCAAACCTCTCACCACCAATGTTATCATTATACTCAGGATTCCAGCTGCCTTTGGTTATGAGGATTTCATGCAAATCTGAACCAAAGAGAGCAAAACATAAAAAGCTGCCATTTTTTTCCTTCCCATTTCCCCAAGTTAAATAACAGTTTATTCTGCAAGCTTTCAAATCACTCCCACAAAATTGGCAATCCAATACAATTGACACATTCATGCTAATCCACCCAGAAGTAAATACACTATGGTAAAATTGTGACATTTGCAAGGACCAGGGCTCCCCAGTTACTGAAGAATTAACTAGGGATATAATGAGGGAGGGCCAAGTGTGATTCAGCCTGGAGAGAAGCAGCCTTGCCATTCTATGTCTAATCCTCAACCAGAAACTTTTCTATACATTCGAGAACTTAGAAGCGTGTGTAGCTTCAACATTTGATTTAAATATAACGTTGCACCACATTTTCTTGGTTTCAACCTAAGGACTGCCACAGTGCCCCTAAAGAGATACTGGCTTTGGATTTCTTTTCTTTTTCTTTTCTTTTCTTTTCTTTTCTTTTCTTTTCTTTTCTTTTCTTTTCTTTTCTTTTCTTTTTTTTCTTTTCTTTTCTTTCTTTTTCTTTTTCTTTTCTTTTTTTCTTTTCTTTTCTTTTTTCTTTTCTTTCTTTCTTCTTTCTTTCTTTCTTTCTTTCTTTCTTTCTTTCTTTCTTTCTTTCTTTCTCTTTCCTTCTTTCTTTTTTTTGGAAGTAGCCACTACTAGAATATACTAAACTCTTGCAGGAATGTTTGTCAGGAAAGCACAGTCCAATCCTTGTTGGATGTCTGTAGAAAGAAAGGGAATTCGTTGGCTTTGCTTTTCTTGAGTCTTGGGATGGGAGAAGGCAAGCTGGGATTTGGGCTCCAGATTTACTCTGTTACTAACAAGGGCCCTGGGATAAGCCATTTGTTCAGCACTCTACAAATTACTGGAGTTTTTATATGCATTTTTGCCTTACATTGACCTTGTGAGGCAACAGAGGCAGTGTTTAGTCATTCCTGTTTTATAGGTGAGGAAGCTGAGGATCAGAAAGGTGGTTAGTTAATGTGTTATCTCACAGCACCTCCTTCCTTCATGTAGCAGACGAGTCCAGGCAGAAAGAAGTCCAGAAAAGGTAGCTCCCTCACCTGGCATCACACAGCAAGTCTGATGCTGGACCAGGCATAATTTGTCTGGAATTTCCAGCCCATTGCTTAGGTCACTGGACCATGTCGTCTACCTGCGTCCAGCCTGGCCTGGGAGGTGAGCCACCTCACATTTTATCCCCAAGGCCAGGAAACTCTTCCTGGGCTCTGACTGGCTCCAAGTGAGCACAACAGTCATAGACAAGTAGTTGGGAGAGGAAATAAAATGCTAATGATGTTCTTTGCATTTACAAGAGCATCTTCCGTCCCTATAAATGGACAGCTTGGATAGACAACTCTGTAGTCATAATAAATAAAGACTTGCCACCACTTTAATCTCTGATCCCAGGCCACCCACAGCTTTCAGGAAAATGCCTGACTGAGCAGACAGCTTCACAGACTTTAGCCGGTGTCCGATCAGGAGGGGAAGAACTTTCCGGAGGCGTGGGCCCTCCAGGAGAAGGCTGGTCTGCTCCTAGACAGCTCCTAGACTGCATGGCAGGCAGCTTTGCCTAGACAGCATCAGACAGCCCAACACCAGAGTGGGGAGTCAAGAAAAACATTTTTCTCCTACTGGATACTTGAGTATAATGAAGTACATTTTATTCAGCGCGTATTAGATGCAGGACTAAATTCAAATATCTAACAAATGCTAATAAGCAATGATATAAAACTTTACATGCTGGACCTTCTGCTTCTCCCAAGATTTGGGTTTCATCAAAAAAATTAAATCGTAGTGGGAAAAGAAATCTAGTTTTTGAATATAGGGAGAGAAGAGAATAAAAGAGCTGTAGTAAATAGTTACTGTTATATTTGTTAAAAGCACCATTTATAAATTTGAACTCACTTGGTTTAGGAACAAAAGGTGCATTTGGTGCAATTTGTTTAGAAAACGACGATTCTTTGTGTGCTCTGGGATATGAAATCTGAAAGTGAAAATTTCAGAAAAAGATTGGACAAAGGAGCCTCTGCCAGAACAGTCTTCAGAATTAGGTATCATTTTTGGATTTTCTTTTTTTCTCTTTTACTCTAAGAACTTAAATTATAAATATATATTCTTTTTAATAGTTACTAAATAACTATAACAAAGATTATTGTGAATCAGAAATATGGTTCTTAGCAAAAACAGACAAAAGACTCCAACAAAACTACACACACACACACACACACACAAAAAAAAAAAAACAAAGAAATTGAGAATCCCGTTCATCCATCAAATTAAAGTTACCTGGTGTTATTTTTTTTCATTTTCCTGCATTTCATATTGAGTTTTCCTCTGCGTAAGTGTTGATTATCTAATGACTTAGTAAGTTTTATGGTGTTTCCCCCCAGTAAATTTGTTTTCTATTTGACCTTAAGTACCTATTGCCTTTAGTTACCTTCAGGGGGACCTCTATGTCCTTGGTTGACTTTAAACCTTCCATCTCCCCAGCAGAGAGGAGCTCAGCAGGGGGAGCTTATGCCTCTCCAATTTCTACCTGTCAGACATAGGCCTGCAGATTCCCTCAGGTTCCCCTCTGTGGCTGTGGGAGGGTGCGGGAGGAGGAGACAAGAGGGATTGGAACTCCACACTAGGATCAGAGTTTAAACTTTTGGTTTCTGCTGCTCATTAATGAATGATATCTGATATTTGGTAGACATGGAAAATAGGGGATTTAAAAAATATGAAAGATAAAATAATTTCAATATTAAAGATAAAGAGAATCATAGCTGTTATATTTTACTGAATTAAAGACTTTGGATCATGTGTGTATGTATTTTACTCCTCTCTGTGTCTGCTCCTTTTTCAATAAATATTGAGTAAACATTTACTAGTATGCGCCAGGCCCAAGGCTTTACACTGGGGATTTGGAAATGAGTGACACAATCTTTGCAGTATCTGGGGCAGCTGTTTCTCACACATTGTTTCATCTTGTTTTTTTTCAGCCATGCTCTAAGGTACATATCTTTACTCCCGTTTCACAGATGAAAAAACAGTTTTGGAAAGTGTAAGCATCTTGCTCAAGGTCATGAAGTAAGTGAATGGATAACTTGGAACAGCCTGATAACGCCAAAGCCTCTGCTCTGGCACCTTGGCCATGGCTGGTAGAGCCTCCCAAGAACCTGATGCAAGACTGGAGTATTTCAGAAGAGCTCCAGAGAAGGACGGTGGAGTGCATGAAGGAAGAGAACATCTGACTAGGAGTAGAAAGGGAAAATGAGGCCTCCCTATATGCTGAAGAGTAGAGTAGGCAAAGGCTGAAGTAAGCATGGTGAGCAGTGTGTGTGGGTATGTGTGTGTGCGCGTGCACATGCATGTGTGTGCAGCAGGGGGGATGGGGAGAGTGGTGATGGGAGATGGAGCTGAGGGAGGTAGGGGTGATGGGGGAGGCTGGCTAAGTAGGCAGTGCAGGTCAGCTTGAAAACCAGACCAAAGAGTTTGAATCTGAAGCTAAGTTTTGAATCTGAGAATAAACTCTAGCTATTGGAGGATGGGAGAGATTGAATTTTAGTGGGAAAAATTAGTTCCCAATGCAGCCATACCATAAGTGGAGAGAAATGAGATTGTTTCCTATTTCAAGGTCTGTTTATAATAACTCATTCTTAGATTCTTCTATGGTTTCAAGGTGATTGTTCTACTCAGGTCTTAGTGTGACTTACACATGCCTAAGAAATCCCCTCGGGAAGGATTTCAAAAGTCTCACATATAGACTCCTGTTGGTTGAGTCTCAAAAAAGGAACCAGAAAATAAAGTCACTTATTTGCTGAGGACACAGAGTGTGTGAAACATTGTTCTAGGCACGGTTGGGAACAAGACATAATGCAGGAAAAATGTACCTAGCAATACAAGGAAATCTTGAGACATGATGTCATAGTTATGCTGTGAAATACATTCTGTTGATATGAATTAGTGTGGACAGTGGTCCCATGAGACAAGAAAGAATTGCTAAGTATCAGAGGGTCATATAGGTGGAAGGGGCCCCAGAGTGGGCACACCTGCATAAGTTGGGTCCAATTGGAAAGATATGCATGAAACTTTTTGATGAATTTGAAGTCGTGTTTTACAGAAAAAAAGTGGGGGAAGTGATGGGGGAAGTGAAGACAATCATGAGGAAGGCCATGGGATTGATGATGCCTGGGCGACAGGAGGTCTGACCACTTACTGCTTTTTTCATCTGAACATGAAAGACCTGAAACTTGATGGTACCCGAAAGACATTAAGCCAGTTGCAAACCAATATCTCATTTACCACAAATCTTTTCTTCATGTTAATAAACTTTGGCTAGTAGGATTCCTTGGGGCAGGGAGTATATATCCCGAAAAGAAATATTGAAAAATTACAGAAACATTCTTATTGCTAATGACTTGGTCAACTGAGAGTGCGTAATAGGCCTCATTTCTGATTGTTATTAGGCATAACGTTTTATTCCTTGGTGTAGAAAATATGAGCTTTTGATATCACTGCTTTAGTATAATTGACTCTCTGAGCCCTGTCTGAACTTAGTGATTCATCATTTTTCAAATTAGTAGGGACACGGGTAGGGTAATCTGAGGCTATAATCAGTAAAACCTTCTGAATGCCTTCCACAATAATGGATTAGGCTGTCATTTGTTGTATCTCTTATTTGTGTTATTGTGTGAGCCTAGGATGTCAATTTAAGCTCATTAGTTTAATTTTTAAGATGTTTCTCCTTGCTTCTGACAGCAATAGGAAGCATGTCCACTGGGTGTGTGGGTGTGTACTGCCTTATTTGCTGAATTTGGCAGCAGTGACTCCCCCCCCCCCCCCCCCCCCCGGCCTTGTAAGAGACAAGATACTCAAGTGTCAAGAGCTTACAGGGTCATCCATCTTCCTCGGCCTTCCACCCACTGGGCTGGACCACATGCACCCACTGTTCGGGCCCCTTCTCTGCTCTCTTTTTGTCATTATGCTGTTGTCAATTCCACCGTTTATTCAGTGATTAATCATCATTTGGAAGGTTCTGCTGGGAGCCAACAGAAAGGGGAGTATTCCTGCAGGTGGTTTCTCTCTGATTAGTCAAAAGTGATAATGACTTGCTGCTGGGGCTTTGTCATGAGGAAGGGAAGAGGGCGCCTCCTTTTTCTTTTGCAGGAAAGCACTGGAATTTTATAAACCTAAGAAATAAACTTAATTGTACAAACATTAGTATAGGTCTTTTAAAAGTGTTCCTTGGAGATCCTGTTTTCAGTTAAATCACATTTAGAATCACAACTCACTTAAACTCTTACTCTGATTTTCTTTTCTTTTTAACCTAAGGGCATCAAGGTGCACATATATCAACTTAGGTGCATAAGAACAACTCCAAGGGAGATGAGATATCTGGTGGCTTACCAACAATCACTTCTCAGTGAAGTAATGTATTTAATATTTTTACCTTTGCAGCCACAAAGATGGATAATGTTGGTATTTAACTTGGTGCAGTATGACTCATATATTACTTATTTAGGAAAAGAGTTTCCAATGAGGAAGGTATTGGTTATATGGTTTAATGATGACTAGTTCCGTTAAAAAATAAAAAGCACTTAGAGGGATGGACATGCTGGAAGACTTTCCAAAGAGGCTCAGGCCCTGTCAAAGTGGGGGTGCCTAGTTTGTGGTGGAGGCGCAGCCAGGGCAGGAAGTAAGCATGTCTCTGGGTGGTGAAGGGAAGTAGAACAGGGAGGGTGGGAAGGAGCCAGGGAATGCGGTTCAGCCCACTTCCAGCCCGACCAGTCTCTCTACCAATTCTTACACATGTGATGTCTAGGTGAGTAGGTAGGGTTTCCAGGACGAGTAAAGTAAGACCTTCTGTGGACGGTGAGAAAGACTATCAGTGTACGTGAACTTTTTTTCACTTCTCATGAATGTGAGAAGAAGGATGAGTGGGCTCAAAGAGATTTACTTATTTCAGCCTTATTCTGTGGGCAAATTCAGAGATTCTCGGATGCTGCTCTGTGGGTTTTTTCATTATTTTCATCTGCTCCTAATGTGGAGTTTCTCTCAATTGACATGTGTGGATAAAAGAGACTAAACATGTCAAGATTCCAGAACCAAATATTCATGTCTGGTATTTACTTTGACTAGCAAATTATCTCCTCCTCCTCAGGCTCCCTCCTTTTTGCTGGTGATTCAGGTTTTTCCTTGGATCTTTGTTCTCTTTGGTCTGAGGCTAAGCATGGTATTTGGAGTCCAGGAGTGATCCCTGCAGGATCGCTATGTGGGTGGAGGAAACAGCGGTCACTTGAAGTGTGCTGCTGGTGGGCATGGCTGGCACGTGTGTGAAGGGTGGCCAAGGGATCCCTCCCCAAGACAGCTGCCTCTTGGGCAGGGAGCTTGGACCAGTACTGGGGTGATTTGCAATTCACCAGTTTCTCTTTAACAGGCCATTTCCCCAGGGGACTGGGAGCAGCTGTTGCCTGACAGGGAGACAGGTTAGAGTGACATCTGAGCTGCCAGCCTGGGAGGTGGCTGGGGGTTCTGTGGTGGAGGAAGGGCTTTCGCAGAAGATGACTCCAGAGTAAGGGATCCATATGGATGTATGAGGGGCAGGGGTGGATGTAGGGAGCCGTCCAAAGTCCTCTCCTGGGGGGAATCAGCAAAGCACTGAACACAAGCCTCAGTGTCCCCTCCTGCCCTTCCAGCTGCCAGCCTGCCACCCCAAAATCTAAGCCTGCTCTTAGAGACCTTTTCCACCCTCAGGTGTAAGAGACTGATGACAGCTGGAGTGTAATCTCTTCTAGGTGGAGACTGCTTTTGAATGGATATCATGACGTCTAGCAGTGGCTCCCAAAGTGTGGTCCCTGGGCCAGCAGAGTTAGCATTATTTGGAAACTTGTTAGGAAGGCTAATTTCTAAAAGAAAAGAAAAGAAAAGAAAGGAAAGAAAGAAAAAGAAGGAAAAAAAAGAGGCAAATTCCTGGTCCTTACGTACTGAAGCAAAAACTCTGGGAGTTGGGGCCCAGCATTTCAGTTTAACGAGCCCTCCAGGTGATTCTGATGTACACTAAAGCCTGAGACTTGCTGACCTAGAGTGACTGCGCTCTGACCCAGTGGTATTTGGGGCATTTTCCAGTGAATTGAGGCACAAGAACACTAAGGAGAGCAGGGCCTCATGAGCCTCTCTTGTCACTCCTCCCAAGAGACAACCTATGTACGTGTAACTAAAGCTTTCCTACTGACGGGTCTGAAGCCACTGAATTCAACAGAGTAAAAATAGCCTTTTTAGCCAGAGTATTTCAGCTTTGGCTAAACTGCTGAAAAGCTTGAGCAGATGTGGCTTTCCCTTCTTTTTCCCTTCAAGTTAGGCTTTCCAATCATCCTCCTGTAGCAGAGCCATTGCCTTTCATGGAGTGATTCTCCAAGGAGGGTGAGGGAGAAAAGAGATCTGTATTTATTAAGATTAGCAAGCAAATGGTGCTAAAAAAGAATGACAGGATATAGAAGATTTCCCAAACTCAAACTCTATCTCCAAAGCAGCCCCCTGCCTTAGGAATGGCACCAAGGAACATTTGATGGAAGAAGGTTAGGATTGCGTCCAAAGTCGTGGTCAGTACAGAGCAGTAGGTCCTTGGTAGATTCTTACTGAATTGAAAACCTCCTTAACTTCATCTCAAGAGTCTATTTGTAACTCTTCATTCATACGTGTGTTTCAACCTCCTTGAACCTAATTTTAATTTTGGTTTATATAGGATCTTGTAGGAACAAGTCCCAGATGAGGTAATGAATTTACTACCCACAGTGTAAAGGAATGTGTCCCTTTATTTATCCTAAAACGACCTCTTCCAAGTTTCAAGGGTGCTTATCTGAAATCTTAACTCTTAGATTTGGGTGTTGATTGCTTCCGACTTGGTCTAAGATATTCTCTTTGTGATTGAGCAAAGATGAGTCAGTGGCACTGATCAGCACTGCCACACCACGCCAGGCTAGAAACTCCTCAATGAGAGGAATGCCATCTGCCTCCATTCCAGGGCCTGACTTACCTCTGCTAGAGTTGGTGGTCATTTCCATAATTTGATTTAGGAACTCACAAAGACCCACCACATTCCTCTTGAATTAGTGCTTCATCAGTGGAGTCCCACTGCTTTGGGTAAAACATTTCCTTTACAAGTATTTTCTCTTACTGGATTTGACTTTCATAAAGGCGGGGAGCATGGCTCGATCTTTTTTTGTGAGCCCCTTTTTTTTCACCTGTCACTGAGCCTGAAATAGGAGGCTTCTCATAACTCCTTGTATACACATGGACACATATTCGTAGAGAAAACAAGTTATTCATTTACTCCTTAGTATGAATAGGATGTGAAGGTGGAGACAAATGGTTGAGGCACATTCCTTGCCTTCATGACAGTTAAATCTAGTAGGAGAACATACCTGTATGTTGACTGAGAGAAATGAGTTTCCAAAGGTAAAAGTTTAGGCATTTTTGATTTGGCCAACTGGTGGTGCAGCCAGAGAGGAGTCATCTTCCTCCCTCACTCCTCTGCAGGGTGTCTAGATGGGACCTCAGCTTAGAGAAAAAGTTTTGTCTATTCCCTGGAAATTAGGAAAAGCAGGACAGCATGAGTGTTTGGGTGACTGGAGGATAAAAAAGAAAAGGGTGTGTTGAAATAACAGCTCACATTTACTGAGCGTTTACCATGTGCCAGAAATTCTTCAACATGTTTAATAGTTGTCAACTCACTTGATTCTCGTAATAACCCTATGAAGGAAGCACTCTTAGTATTCCCACTGCAGAGAAGAAAAAAGTCAAGCTGCAGAGAAGTTAAGTAATGGCTAAGGAGACCTATCTAACAAGGAGAAGAGCAGGAATTCAAACCCAGGCAGTTTGATTTCAAAGCCTGGCTCGGTGGCAATATGCCCTACTGCCTCCCTGCTGGGGACAAGGGGCACAGAAAGGCAACATCAGGGCTGAGGCCTAACTACTTCTACCCCACCATTTTGCCGAGGATGAGCCCAATATGGATGTAGCAGCAGCGTTCCAGGGAACCAAGGTGGGATAGTGCCAGGATCCTGGGAGGAGATGCAAGAAGCAAATGCAGGTCCTCTCGTAGACATAATCCTGCTTTGCCAGGTAGGGGAGGGAAAGGGTTATTTAGAGGCAGATCAGAAGCCCCCTAATAATTTGATCAGTTCTCTGTGGAAAGCACTTAGTTGCTATGGTAATGAGTACTCTATAAATATTAATAGAATAAGGCCAAACAGAATATTACCCCATTAACACCGAGGCTCACGGAATTAGCCTTGAACATCATGGTCTAATGATGGACCACTCAGTCATTTTGTTTTAAATCCCACTGAACACATGCGCTAGCTCTGGACCTCATAGTGATTAGTAACAAAGGTCTGGAGTAAATGCTGTCGTGTTGCTTTGGAAGCCCAGCCCACCTCTTCTCAAGTGCTGTGTACATCATATATGTTCACGGTTTTGATGTTTTTCGTGGAATTTAATAGAAACAACTGTGATTCTGATTATTTGATATTGAATTTGGACAATGCACGGGAATTTAGCATTGAAGGACTACAGATAGATGCATCCAATTTATTTCTTTATTTAAGAGATTTTATTTATTTATGAGAGAGAGAGAGAGAGAGAGAGAGCACAAGCAGGGAGTGGGGAGGGAAGTGGGAGAGGGAGGAGCCAATTCTCCACTGAGTAGGGAACCCCACAAAGGGCTTGATCCCGGGACCCTGGGATCATGACCTGAGCTGAAGGCAGATGTTTAACTGAGTGAGCCATCCAGGAGCCCCAGATTCATCCTATTTAGAGCAGAAAAGGATCTTAGGGATTTGTTAGACTAGGAATCTTAAACTCAAATGCCTACAGGGTCGAGGCAAGTAAGGTAAATGAGAGAAGAAGAAGACTGGGGTGAGTGGCAGATGCTGCGGTATATGCCTGACCCTTGAACTCTTAATTAAATTAATTAACTAATTAGTTAATTAATTAATTTTAAAATATTTTATTTATTTATTCATGAGAGACACACAAAAAGAGGTAGAGAGACAGTGGGAGAAGCAGGCTCCCTGTGGGAGTCTGACGTAGGACTTGATTCCAGGACCTCCAAGGTCATGACCTGAGCCAAAGATAGACACTCAACCACTGAGCCACCCTCAACTCTTATTTTAGATGCACCATATTTGTTTACTCATTTCCCCCCATCTTGGGATTGAAGGTGATACAAGGAAATGCAATTAAAAAAATAAGGAATAGGATGAGGTGGAAATAATAAGTAAAATAAAACTAAGGATAAAGTTAATAAACATAATAACTTAAAGTTCTATGTAGTTTTGCACAAATCTATGAACTTCCTAGCAGTCAGTGTAAAGAAAGGAACAGAACCAAATATATAGAAACCCAGATTACTTTCAGTTCTGAAGACTGAAGCTCCCTGTGGACTCCCTTCTTTAAACTCTGTCCTTTCCTTCTCTCTTGGTTCTCCTCCCATTTCTCTAACAATTTCTCCTGAGCAGCTTTTGTAAACAATTTTCCCTCACTGATCCTTTTGGGTTCATCCCAGCTTACCCACTGCTGAGGTTTCAAACACTAGTGGTCAAATGTTGAGCACTCGCACTTTCACCCATGAGTTCAGAGCTGACTTCTACCTTCTAGATCTATATATCCGGTCAAGTTCCCCAGTACAGATCTCATCACAGACATTCCTTATGTCATCTTACCCCCAAACTGAATTTATCACCTTCCTCAGCTCCACTCTTCACTCTAAGACTGGTCCTTCCTCTTTGTCTAGTAAATTCTACTGCCAGCTCTAGCCATCAGATTGCCCTGAGCAGACATCTGGGATTCATGTTTGAGCCTTTCCTCCTCTCATTCTGTATGCAGTTGAGGAGGCCTACTAGTCTTGCATCTTCTATACCACTCAAATCTCTAGAGCCTTTGTGTAAAGCTCAGGTTCCTTACCATGGAGTATGTGAGGTGTCTTGCCCACCTCCCTTTGCCTCAGTCACATGGAAATGACAGTCATACAGAAAATGACTCTAGATAAGTTATGCACTGTCTCCTGCACAGGGACTACTCCTCTGTCAGGAGCTTTTCTCCCACCATGTCTTCTACTACATGACTATTTCAGTCACCCAGAATCCCTCTCCTCTTTCAGAAAGCCTTTTCTGAACTTCCTTCCCCAGGTTTAGGTTAGGAACCTTTCCTCCACTCTCCGAGAGCAGACATTCTTGACCTGGCATCCAAAGACCCCTATGTAATTTCAAGAAGCTTTGGTTAAGGAACCTAATGGCTTAAAAAACTCCAAGTATAGATGAACTCAAGGACCAGGGGCTTAAATAAGCATTCCAGAGTTGACTTCTCCACTTGTCTGCTCTGATCTTCTCTCCATTGAATTCCTTTCCAGGCATGCTTTCCCATGTAGTGGCTTCTTGCAGCTTCATACCTATCTGAAAAAAATAAAATCCACAAATCTGCTCTTTGCTTTTTAACAACTTCCCATTTCCCTTCTAGAAAGGATGGTAGCCTTTTCCGACTTCTCCAACCACGTTCGTTTTTTTTGAGAAGTCAGTTGTCAATCTCTTGTTCCTTTGAAGTAAATTATCTTTCTTTCTGCCTGCTTTTGAGGATTTTTCTTTGTCAGTTTTTAGCAGCTTTAGTACAATGTACTTGAGTTTTAGTTGTTTGTTTTGATACGTAACTTGTTCACTGTGCTTCTTGAGTCTGTGCTTTTATGTTTTGTGCCAATTCTGAATACTCCTTGGCTTATTTATTCACACACTTTCTTCTGCCTTATTCTCTCTCTTCATCTTCTAGGATTCCATGACACATAAAGTAGAACTTTTCACTCTGTCTCATGTGTCTCATGAACTTTTACTTATTCTAAGCTTTTCTTTTCTGTCTGTCATTCCAGATATTTTCTCCTCACCTGTCTTATTCACTTCATTTTTGTCAAATTTTCTGTTTAAAATATCTGAGGAGTTTTTAATTTCAGTTACTGTATTTTCAGTCCTAGAATGTCCATTTTCTTTGTAGATTCCAGTTCTCTGCTAAAATCCTCCATCCTGACTTTTTTTTTTTTTTTACTAAAGGTATCAATCACTGCCATTTAAAAGGCCCTCTCTATCTGATCATGTTGAATAGGTATCATCAAAGGGTCTATTTCATTGTCTGTATATTTTTTCTCTTGGTCCTGTCTCTTGGTACATCTGATAACTTTTGATTGAATGCTGAACATTTTTAATGAAAATCCCTCCAGAGAAGATTTAGTTTCTGGCAGACATTTAGAGTAGGAGTAGCTTGCATTAATCCAATTAAGGGTTGAACTGGTTCCAGGCTGGGTTTCAGTCTTCTTGTGGTCCAGTCAATTCCCCAATTGCCCTTATTCCTAAAAAGTAGTCCTGTAGGAGTCTGATCTGAGAGCCTGAGGTAATTACCACATGCCCTTTTCCTTGGCATTCCAGAACTCCAATTTTTATCTCCTCTCCATTCCGAGCCTATTAATTGCTCTATTTAGCTTCTTCTCTGCTGCGTTCTGTTTAGCCCCTGTGTGTCTGAGGCCAGGCAGCTTCTGAGTCAGCAAATACCTCATGGGCAAGAGAGGTTCAAATGACCAGATTCAGCCTTCCTTCTCTAGGCTTCTTTTTCACCTGTAATCTTCGTCCCTTATATCCTGGATGGCTTAGTGGCCATGAACCTCAATTTCTGTACCCTGGCCGCATAAGACTATCACAGTCTACCTCTCTCCTGCTTTCTGCTGGGCTCCCAGCCTCTCTGCCTGAGTGGTGCTGATGGGCAAACTAGCAGATGCTCAGAGGGCAGAGGGAGGTCGAAGTGGGGCTTATCTCAAAAGTGTCCCTTTTCTCTGCTACTATGGTCCTTCAGGTCTGCTATTGTCCCCGCTCTCCAATGCCTGCAAATGGTTGTTTTTTCATATTATCTAGCTCTTCTAGTCGTTCTTGCCAGGTTTGTCTGCTTGGCTTAACTTTTGCTTATGGAGAAGCCCCCTACAAGCCAAGGAACCCACTTGATTCATTCAACAGCAACATCAACAATGTTTCAAGACTGCTCCCAAGATCTTTAAACCTCCTGGGACTCTATGAGAATGAATGTGTTTTATAATTATGATATCACTGCACAAGTTTTTAGATTTTTGGGGGAAAAATTATTTAATTTTTTAAAAAAGATTTTATTTATTCATTCATGAAAGACAGAAAGAGGCAGAGACATAGGCAGAGGGAGAAGTAGGCTCCTAGCTATGGGCTCGATGTGGGATTCGATCCCAGGATGTGGGATCATGACCTGAGCCAAAGGCAGATGCTCAACTGCTGAGCCACCCCGGTGTCCCTTGAGAAAAAGTCTTATCTCCGACTAAGTGATTAATTGACTGGTTAACTAACTAACCTCACTAGCCACCATTTAGGGAGGAGGTACTTACTATGTGCCAGGGACTGTTTAAACAGTTCTATATACGCTGTTTCATTTACTCCCCACAAGGACTTTGAGAGATGAAGTCTTATATTATTTCCATTTTTTAGATGAGATGTTAAGTGATTTTGTAAGATTACTCACTGCCTGAGTGGCAAAGCCAGAGTTTCAACTCAAAAAATGAATTCAGAGTCCCTGACCACTAATTTTTTTGCCTTTTCCTAACCACCAAATTATTACCTTTGTTGTGATGGCAAAGGCAAATAAGAAGTTATGAAAGTATTTTGAGAGATGCCAATGTTTTAGGAATAAGTTTATGAACTCAGTACTGGAGACAAATCTTATTTATATGAATAAGATATATATATATAATATATAGATAATATAATAATATTAATATATAATAATATTAATAATATATAATAATAACATAAGAATAATATATATATATGTCACAAAAACCTGCAATGTCTCTACTTAATGACTAATTTGTGGTGAATTTGCTAGATAGAATCAAATTTATATTCTATTACCTGTCAAAAAGAAACAAGAAAACATAGTCATTTAGACTTCACATTCAGGTCTTGTTGGTTCATTACAATCATGACTCTGAGAAGAAACTCTATGCTTGGATTCTCTAAGCATATATGACTCACCTACTTTTCTCAATCCTGAGCAAGTTTTTTCCTAGTCAGTATTACTATAAAAATCACAATTCATCATCTCAGGATGGTATGAGTTCTCTTGAAAGTTGTTCTTCTCATAGACAAATCAAAACACTGTAAATAAATGTAATAGTAGCTATCTATTTCCACAATTTAAATTCAATATTTAGCACAGTTTAAATTCTAGGTACTGAGATCATATCTAAAATTTTCTAGGACTATATTGGTTTCAAACATTCTAGTTCATTGTCTTCATAAAAGTCAACCTTATTTCCTTATTTGGGGTCCAGAAAGTCTGGTGATCATGCTTTTAACCTTTTTGTCCACCTTGCAGAAGACTATTCTCTATGAGAAATCCACCCTGTTTATCCCTGAGTAGCTAAGTACCTCAAAAGGCACTGGATTTACTATTAAATATTTCCCAGGTTGAGAGTTACAATTGTTTTTGTTTTTGTCTTTAACCTCTAAGTGGAACTGAGTCATCGTATATTAAAGTGGCTTTGTTTACAGGAACTGTCTCTGTAAGGAAATAAATACACTTCTTTCATTTTTGAGTTTAGGTAAACTTGGAGTTTATTTTTCTCCCAAGATGGAGTCAATTATTCTGTCAGGTTATCTTTTACCGTGTGTCAAATGACCTAAACTTAGTGGCTTAAAGCAATTTCAAACATTTACTGTCTCACAGTTTCTGTGGGTCAGGAATTTTCAAGTGGCTTAGCTTGAATGGATGGTTCTGGATCAGGGCTTCTTACAAGGGTAGAGTCAGAGTGTTGTCCAGAGAGCACCAATCATCTAAAGCCTGGACTGGGACTGGATTTTTTTTCCCCCAGGGTTCAATTCTAAGACAGCTCACAGTATCTAATAAGTGCTGGCTATAGACAAGAGATTTAATTCCTTACCAAGTGGTCCTTGCCATAAGGATACTAAAGTGTCTTTGTGACACAGTAGCTGGCTTCTCCCAGATACAAGGATGTAAGAGAGAGTAAGTAGGAACTCAAACATCTTTTATGGATCTAGCCTTAGATGTCATAAACCTTCATTTCCACAATATCTTAAGAGATACAGGAGTCAACCCTATTCATCGTGGGGGAGGACTCTAACTAGGGCATGAACACGTAGGAATCATTGGGGGCATCTTGGAAATTGGCTTCCACAGTTATTCATTTAATGAATAACTAAGACCTATTGAGCATTTACTTGCCAGTGTGAAAGATTGGAAGAAATACCAAGTGGAAGCCTGCCTTCATGTGCCCTTGCAGGCTAGAGAAAAACACTAAGCAGTGAAAGATAATGCATATTAAATAACTAATGCTCATTTCAGGCAGTGATATCTACTGAGCAGTGCCCCTAACTTGGAAAGTCAGTGAAGGCTTCAAGGATACATGTGATGAGTGCCAGAAAGATGGGGGGGGGGGGGGGGGGTTGGAAAATTTGGATGAGTAAGTGAAAAAAAAGAAGCTCTGGTTCTTTCTACTTCCCTCTCTGAGCCATGGTCTATTTCTAAAACAAAATACCAAACTATATCAGGTAAGGCTCTTTGGGTCAAGTAAAGATGACAACACTGGTCGGCTCAAGAAAGGAAAAGCAAATTATCAGGAGAATCCTGGGGTTTCTCCTAGGAGCCAAGGATAGGGGATAACAAGATCTAGAGAGATTAAGTGTCACACCAGACCTGGGGATCTTGGTGGTGGGAATGCATAGTCAAGTTCCCTAGGATTAGACATTAAATGAATCTGCTTCATGGACCTTCCTTTTGAGGGCCCAGAAGAGAGTCTGACTGGTCCAGCTGGTATCATGTGGCCACTCCAGTGGAGGAAATGAGAGAACCTATGATTAGCTGCCTCCCAGAATCACAAGGAGTGGAGAAGGGCCTGGACAAGAAAGGCTTGTTTCTTTGCCCCAAGAAAGAGAGCCTGGACGGATAGCAGACCTCCTTTTAAGCCCGAAAAGTTCTCTATTTTTAAAAATTTGTCTTTGCATTTTAAAGAAAATAGAAGTCTCATTAAGTCTCAAACATTATTCTATTTATTTTTAATTTCTTTATGTTGACAATATTGTTGGGGGTGATGCTACATTTCAGAGGGAAAATAGCAGAACAACTGCCTTAGGCATTGATTTTTTTTCCCCCAGAAAGGCACCCAATTTATTTTGGGTTTCTGATGTGTTTGGGTTTCTAATTAGTTTGTCTGAGATTTTCCAGAATGCTGTCCTCTGGAAATGACCAGTTATCCTTTCCTGCCAGAAGCAATAAGGTATCGAGAGAATTTCCCAACAATTTTTTTCATGGTATTTCTCAATCTTTTTTTTTCCATTCTACTTACCAGTTTATAATTATTATTTATTATTATCTATAATGATTAATCTGTTTACATATTTGAAACATCTGTCCTCATCACTGCCAAAATCGTTGCTAGCACTTATTATAAAGCAAGATTTCTCAATCTCGACCCTATTGAAACTTTGAACAGAGTAATGCTTTGCTTTAGGGGGTTGTTCTGTGCATTCCTGGGCATTGCAGGATGTTTACCGACATCCTTGGCCTCTTCTGCTAAATGCCAGTAGTACTTTCCTAGTCATGACCACCAAAAAATGTCTCCAGATATATCCTGGGGGACAAAATCATCCCCAGCCAAGAACCCCTCATGTATATATAATTTATGTATATAGGAATGTGTTAATTGATAGACTTACCCAGAAGTGTGATGGTATTTCTAAAAGCTTGAATTCTTGGGATTTTTCTAATCCTTGAATGAATGTTGCCCATTCATTTATTCTGATTCATTCATTCACTCATCTCTCTATTCACCAAACATTTATTGAGGCCTAATCATGGAAAAAGGTCAGGGATGCTGCTAAGCAGTCTACAATGCTCAGAGGGCCTGTGCTAGATATTACAAGGTTAAGGCTGACAAAAACATGAATTACTTTCAGTTTATTGTACTCCAGAGAGGACGGTAATTCATGTGGCCCATTTTGGGTCAAGCTAACTCTGCCCTGCAATGCCTTCCTCATTCTTCCCTGCTTTCCTGCCTCTTAACCACCTTTCACAGCCAGGGGTTGTGCCTTCTGGAAGCCTGTGCAGACAGGGTCTGGATTTGAAGTTTTCTCTGCATAGCTTCCTCAATTCCTCTGATATTGGTCATTTGGCCTTTGCATCTACCATACTGCCTTGGCATTTTAGAAATCTTAGAAGTATGTCTGGGCTTCCTAAATAGATGTCGGGAAGAAGTTTATTACAGTGGAAAAATCTTTAGATATTAAAGTAGTTCTAATCCTACTTCTGCCATCATCACTCTAGCTTTGTGACCCTGGGCAGGTTGCTTAATTGCTGAGATTCTCTTAATGTATAAAATGAATATGTTCATTTTATCTGTTCTACAATTACCTTATAAGAATATTGAGGCTATTAGGTCAAATAATAGATATCAGTATATTTTGTAAATTTAAAAGCTCCATACAAATGTAATACACTAGCATTCTCCGTTAAGAATAATGATACAAACTTTTTGAGGCAGGAGCTGTATTTGACCTATCTTTGTATCTCTACAGCCTACCGTATGGCTGCCTGTCTAGTTGGGAGCTCCACCGTGATGGTGGAGACGCCAATATGTTGTCTTGTGAAGTGTGGATCTCACTCATTATATAAACTTGTTATCTCTGATTATACAGTAGTCAATAAATAGTTGTAGAGTTAAATTGAATTTCAGATAATCACCCAAGAAGTCTGTAATATTGCTCATGCATATGTATGCTGGCAGCTTCTGAAGCTACGAGTTGTAAATATTCTATATGAAACATATTTTAAGGACCTAATGGTGTCTTATGGGTTTTTATTGAGAACTTAGAGAATATTTTATTTTATATAGGTACATATCAAATAAGGTGGAAGTGCTGGTAGGATTTCACTCTGACTTATATTAAGACTCAAAGCAATGAATTTTCAGCACTTGAATAGATTCTTTTGTTTTGTTTTATTATAAAAGAAAGTGACAAATCCTCTAGAATATAGTAAGAGATTAATCTAGCTGAAAGATCCATCTTTTCCAACTATTCCCTGAATTTTAAAAATGGTTTTAACCAGTGTATAAACTAAATTGACTAAAATTTGTCATGGCAAAAGTCACAGTTGGTTCTGTCCTCCTGATATTGGCCTATTTCGTGGTAATGCTAAAATTGAACACCATAGTAACAAATTTGTTTTACTAAAAATATTGAGATAACACAAATAAGACATTAAGCAAACTCGTACATTAGCTGAGTTGACCTTTCTTGAAAAATAAATACTAAGGAAATATTTTGAGGGAGTTCCTTTTTTTCCCCTCAACTTAGGGTTCACTTCCAGGCAAATACTGCTTTTGTTTAAAAAGAATTAGGTTAATACCTGTTAAATGTGGCAGTAAAGTTTTACTACATATAATTAAGTTGTAAAACCAAATGGACTTTATGAGTATAATTTCCAATACAAGCTTTTATTTTTTAATAAAAAAATAGCTGACTATCTTATTGTACTAAATACTAAACTGGTTACTACACTGGTTACAGAGCTTTGAAAATATTTAGTTTGTTTTTCTAAAATGGAAAATTCAGAATGAGTTTTTTTAAGTCCATAAAAAAAGTGATGTATTTGTAAAAAGTGTATTTAATTAGCATGGCACTGAACTTTTTCTCTATATAAATTCAGATTCAGAGGACAGTTACTGACTATCTTCTGTAGCCCAAAGATAATGTTAGCTTCTTTCTCGTAAGTGGTCACTTAATCTTCCAAGAGCCCAATGATGTCATCTTTTAGAGAGAAGAATCTGAAACTCTTTGAGGTGAGGAGACTTGATTAAGTTACAGTTTAAAAAGTGGCAAAGCTGGGATACAAACACAGATTTCCATATTGGGAAGTCAATATTCTCACAGTCCACGTATGCAGGATGACGTGAACTCAGGTGCCATTGTGGTGGTATTATAACTTTCCCCACGTCTAATGTGCTAACATCTGTTGACCTCAGGAACAACTGACCAGTGTCTGTCTGTAATCTCTAAATTTCTTTAAAATTTCTCTGAGCTTGGCAAAATAACAGTGACATGCCTATGTGAAAATGTTTGTTGGCTACTATTTAAGTCAAGAAAGTGGGCTGAAATTGAGATTTTTATCAATTGAAATGGACGAGTTCCTTCCAAAGTTCTTGTGCAGAGGACCAAGGTAAAATGCTCAGTGGCTGGGTTGAAACCAAAACCTCACTGCATTCAGTCCATCTTTCATTCATTCATGAGCTTCTTTTTGTTTACAAATGCAAATCCATCTGGAGCTGTTAAAAGGTCATGTTAAAAAGAGGCAGTTTCACAAGACTAAAACTATTTCATGATTAGAAATTGGTGGGAAAAATGTTTTGAAAGTAACCAATAATTCTTTGTGCCATTGTTAAAACTGGCTATGTGTGCAATATAAAATGCCCTGTGAACCCTTAGGCAAGGTTAGGAAAGAGGAAGGGATAGTGAGGACAGAGTGATGACCCAGCTCTAGGGTGGCACCATCATTTTAAGCCCAAGGGAATCAGACAAAATCTAGTCCAGTCCAGCAGGAATTAGACCCAATAGTTCTCATCCAAGGATCAGAGTTTTGACAGAGCTTCTTGACCAAGGCAAGTCTCAGTATCTAATGGGTATCCTAGTGGAATTAGGGAGGGCATGGTAGGTTCTAGTAATTGTTTATGCACTCCCTATTCTTTCTTACACATGGTGATGGAAATTAATACTTTTCTCTAATGTGCATTTCCCTATCCTCCAGAATTAGGATTCCCAAATATTAGCTAGGCACACGGCCACCCAGAGTTTATTTCTCAGCCTCCCTTTCAGTGAAGTATGGCCATGTAACCACTGGGGTGAAAGCAGAATGATACATGAATCATTCAGGAAGTATTTTTAAAGTCTCCACACTTTCTCTCTCCTAGCTAGTCAGACTACAGACATGAAGGCTGGAGCAGGAGCAGCCATTACAGACATATTAGGAAGTGGGGCCTCTTAATTTGGGAGGTAGAGAGATTTAGATGATGTCCTGAGGGTGGAGCCCCCACCATGAGGATTAGTGTCCTTCTAAGGAAAGGAAGAGAAACCTGAGCTCACTTGCTCTTTCTTTCTCTGTCAATCTCTCTCTCTTTGCACACACAAGAGGAAATCACGTGAACACCCAGAGAGATGACAGACATCTGCAAGCCAGTAATAGGATCCTCACCAAGAAATGAGTCTGCTAGCACGTTGATTTGGGCTTGTGAGAAACCAATGCCCATTGTTTAAGCCACCTAGCCAGTGGCATTCTGTTTCAGTGTCCTGAACTGATTATTGATGGGCCGGCGGGGAAACCGGGGCTCCAACATGGCGGATCACCCCGCCAGCCCCCTCCAAGATGGCGGACTTCCCCGCCACTTTCGCTGCGGCCTGCAGGTCGCCACCAGGAAACTGAAATTCTCCACCCAGGAACTTCCCCATTGGGAACTGTCCATCACGGGCTTCTCCCACCCCACGACCTCCAGACCTTACCTAATATGGACACAAGCCTATGTCCTGCCTCAACCCGATAAAAGGACCCCGCCAACTCCCTCCCAACGCGACTTCCACGACTCACTCTCTCTCTTTCTCCGCCCCCCCCCCCCCATGAGTCGTGGAACCTCGCCCCAGGGTGTTTGCAATAAAGTTCATCTCTCGGATCCACTTGCCTTGTAGCCTCTTTTCTTACCACCGTCGGCGGGAGCAACTTTACTATTACGACAATGTGGAAGTCCTTTGATGAGGACAGTAGATCTGCAGGTAAAAGGAACCTGAGACCTGGTGATTCTGGAATCACCAATCCAAGTCCTGGACTGCCTACATTAATATGAATTTAATTTTACATTTTATGAATAACACACTGATAGAATCCCTATATTATTGGGGATGGCACTATATCCAACAATAAAACTATGTTTCCTAACCTTCCTTGAAGCTTTATATCCCAAAATCTGTCAGTTCTGGCTTGAAATAAAGTAGAAATTATGAAGCAGTTCTGGAAAACTTTTTTAAAAGAAGCATGGACAGCTGGAGAAAGTTCCTTGTGTCTTTTCTCCTTCCTTCCAACTGCTTGAAATGTGGTTGTGGTGGATGGGGGTCTAGGGACTGTTTTGGACTATGAGAGCCCTGGAGAAGCAGAATGACAGGTGTTCCTCTTCTTCCTTTTCCAAAATTCCTCAGCGACTTTGTGAAGTCAACTTATTGGTGGGGCCACTTGCTTTTGGACTTCTTTTACACAAAGAAATAAATCTATTGGTTTTTAAACCTCTTTATTTTGGGTTTTCTATCAGGTGCAGCCAAATCTAATCCTATCTGACAGAGAGGTTCGTTAGAGTTGACAAGAAGGTACAGGAAACATGGATCAACCTCAGAAATCTGGGTCTGGGGGCCTGTGCCTCAACTCTAATTGGAAAACTGGAGTAGAAGTAGCAACTTCCTGGCAACAAGCTGGCCAACGAGAGGTAGAAGCAGACACGCCTCTCTTAGACATGGTTAGGGCAGAACCAGTATGCTGGACCTCTCCTCCTGGGGTGGTAAGCAGTTGGATGACTCTCTCTAACATCCAGGCTTGTGAGACTCAGCTTTGCTTCTCTCCCTCTGTCATGTGTGGGCCAGCTGTATCCCTACTGGTCCTCATTTCCCCTGCACTGAGCTCATTTTACTCTCTGGGGACTAATTGGACTGTGAATACTCTGGACTCCAGAGTGTGGGAAAACTGGAGACACAAACAACAGAAGCCTTAATGCTTAATGCTAGTGGGGGGGGGGGGGGGGCGGGGCAGAGAGAAGTGGCTTCCCTTTGCTTAGCATCATGTCAGATCAGACATACAGTTTGGTTGCTGGTGGCATTTTGTAGTCAGAGAAATTTTAGGCAGTGACTCAGGGAGACAGCCTGTCACTGAGCAAAGAGGATGCAGGTCTGCATTTTGGAGCTGAGAGACTCCTGGGCCCATAAGAGAAAAGCCCAGAGCTTTCACTGTCAATGACATAAGGTGGGTAGAAGCATGTTGTGAAGTATGAAGTGTCCTACAGATGACTGTAATTGCACTGATACTGATGGAGATAATAACAGCAAAATCACCCCTTTCCCCACTGTTACTGAGACCATGAGGTACGGACCCCCTTTGACACCTCCCAGAGATGGTAGGTTGCCCTTTCCTTCTTTCCTCCCCATCAGGTCTGCCTTTGGGATTCATTTTAACCAAAGTTATTATAGATTTAAGAAGACTGGAGGAGGGGCACCTGGGTGGCTCTGTCAGTTGAGCACCTGACTCTTGGTTCTGGCTCAGGTCACAATCTCAGGGTCATGAGATCGAGCTCCTCATTAGGATCCAAGCTCACACGATGTCTGCTTGTCCCTCTCCCTCTGCTCCTCTCCCCGCTCTCTCTCACATACATACATAAATAAAATCTCAAAATGAAAAAAGAGAGAAAAGGAATAAGGAAGAATAAGAATATTTAGAATGACTTTCCAGAACCTATTTTTTCTGGGTGTGTCCTGCTCAGAATACTATTCTTGAACAAAAATGCTCAGCATATCTTCAAAATTAACCATGCAAATGATGGGATATACTAATTGTGTATGCAACCCAATTTACATACTAATCACATATCCCATTTACGATTATTTACTCCATTTCCAGAAGGGTGTTCTACTGTTAATAGGTGTTACATGAAGAAATGTTTGTAATTTTGAGAAACATTGAGTTAAAGCAAGTTGAGCTGGAAAATTATTACTGGGTGTGTGGGTCCAGGGGGACAGAACCGTCCAAAGTTCTGAAGTGAGGGTCTTCATTGCTCCCTGTAAGGAATTTGCTGGGATAGATAATAATTTTCTCTGCCCTCATTAGTCAGAGAAAGCCTCTAACCTGGGCTTGTCTGTTCAAATGCTTCAACCTGAGATGTTCATCTGGGGAATGGCATAGTCAAAGTAGGAGATGAAGTGACTCGTGGTGGCTGGATTTCCAGGTCTTTCTGTGCCTTGGTTTTCCAGCCTTCCATCCACTCTGGGAGCTACTTCATATTCCTCTGTGACCCCCATTTCTCCTTAGGGTAGGCAGAGTTTGGCCTGCAGCTGAGGGCATTGACTAAAGCAGAACTGAAATGAGATTCTTTTTTATTTTTTTTAAGATTTTATTTATTTATTTATTTATTTATTTATTTATTTATTTATTTATTTATGAGAGACACACAGAGAGAGGCAGAGACACAGGCAGAGGGAGAAGCAGGATCCCCACAGGGAGCCTGATGCAGGACTCAATTCCAAGACCCTGGGATCATGACCTGAGCCGAAGGCAGACGCTCAACCACTGAGCCACACAGGTGCCCCCTGAAATGAGTTTCTTTACCACTGGGCTCTCAAGACCTTTAATGTGCTGCTCTGCATTGTGATTCTCTAAAAGGTGCTTTGCTCCAGAAGCTCTGCTCTAGAGTAAATCCAGGATCTCATAAGAAATTATGCTCTTTTTGTGGATTCATAGTGAATCTCTCTCTAGAGGACCATCATTGGCCTCGCGTACACTGCCTCCTCTATATATCCTCTGTGCTGGCAGTGAGATCCTGGGACTGCCATAGATGCTTGTGGAACACTTTGTAAGAGCCAAAATACATCTTATTTTCATCCAACCCATTACATCTGCTAATGACTTAGGTCAACTGGGTAAGCAATGTGGTCATTCATAATTAATTTTGCTGTTCATTATAGCCAATTATTTGTAACCACTGGATCATTTGTATTTGTATACAATCTGCAGTCTTCCAGGAACATACAAAAGCTTAATGGGTTGTATAATGTGCAATCCCTGATCCATGATTAACATACAATTTAATGAGTACAATTCTAAGAAAGCTCAAAACTTTGGGTCCCCAGTTTCTTCTGCAAAACAAGGTGCTGAAATGAAAAGTTGGCAACAGTAATGGGTTTTGAATATTTTAAGTGGAAAGTTATCCTCACCTCACTGAGACTCTCCTTGCAGGCCAGGAGCATCCCCTCCTTCCACAGCCACGCTGCAATGTTGGTGAGTAGGGATGGCAGTGGGAGCTTAATAATAATGCCAACTTCTGGTTTCCGGTCCTAGATATTCTGATGCAGTAGGTCCAGGGTGGGTGAGGCATGGACTTTTCCAACAAAAATACTAAGAATCTTTTTTTTTTAAGATTTTATTTATTTATTTGAGAGTGAGAGATGGTGAGAGAGAGCTGGAGCAGGCAGGAGAGGGAGAAGCAGACTCCCTACTGAACTGGGAGCCTGACGTGGGGCTGGATCCCAGGACCTGGGGATCGTGACCTGAACTCAAGGCAGATGCTTAACCAACTGAGCCACCCAGGCATCTCTGTACCAGGAAATGTTGACACTGGGGTGGTGGCTCACACTTTTGGAAATATTAGACTAAAAATGTTCCTTTGAGGTCTAATTGTGCTGGGGAACTGGATTTCCCAGTTGGGGAAGTTGGAGGTCAAGAGATGGCTCAGGGTCATCTGAGCATGGTGTTTGTCTCTGGCTTCTCTCTCTGGAGAAGCATGTGACCTCACTAAGGCTGAATTTGATTCATGCACCGGGAGAACCCAATACTTGTGAGCATTCCCTGAATGCAGGCATACAGGTGATCAGTGGGATGTTTTGTCGGGAATCCTCAGTGTGGAAGGGTGTGGAAAGCAAAAAATGGGCTTTCCAGGTTCTTCCAGACCTGACTTTCTGGGATGCTGTGTCCAGCACTTAGCTGTGGACTCCCTTTAGCAGTTCAACAGCCATGAGAAGCTGCAGAGACAGCTTCCGTACCTGCTCCTGTCTATGTGGCCGCCGTATATCCAATAATTTTCTGTATCTTTGGTGAAGTACACCAAGCACCTAACCCAGTCTGATAGGCAGGTGGATGCGTGTGTGCCTGAAATGCTGTGGTGTGAAGTAATGGGTGGCTTTTATCTTACTCTAGTTCTCGACCGCGTTGAGATCCCAGGGGAAAGATGACAAGATAATCTATTCAATCCCTTAACAATTTTTGAGTGTTTGACTTTGCTTCTTATTGGTGACTAAGCAGTTACTTAACCTTTGCAATTTTCTCAGCACAATAATGGTATTTCTCCTTTAGGGCTGTTGGTAAGATTAAATGAGATAAAGTGTGTAAAGTATTTAACACAATTCCAGACATAGGGATTCAAAAATATTAACCGTTACTTTTCCTCCTTCTTCTCTCTCTCTTTTTCTTCTTACTCTCCTCCCTCTCTACCCCCTACTCCCTTCTCCTAAGTGACAGGCTGCTTTAGAATATGTATTTGGAAGGAAGGCTTAGATTTTTTTTTTTTTTTTAAGGCTTAGATTTTGAAGTCAGGTTGGAGGGTGAAGAGGAGTGGGCTAAAAAATTGTTTTAAGATTGAACTTGCCAAGCACAGGTTCCCTTGGATTTTTTTAAAAATATTTTTTACTTATTTATTCATGAGAGACACAGAGACAGAGAGAGAGAGAGACAGAAGCAGACTCCATACAGGGAGCCCGATGGAGTCGATCCCGGATCTCTAGGATCAAGCCCTGGGCCGAAGGTGGCGCTAAACCGCTGAGCCACCCGAGCTGCCCAGGTTCCCTTGGATTATGCATTTATTAGGGACTGCTGAGGTTGGAACACTGAAATCCAGAAGCTGTCCCTTGGCCCTACCAGGTACTATGCCAAGGACCTGCAGAGAGACAAAGCGATAGTCTCCTTTCTCAAGGAACGCGATCTAGGGAGATGTTTGTGGTTTGGTTGGCTACATTCTATATAAGGCAACTTAAATTACTTAAGTTACATTAAGTAAGTGTGCATTATTTAAGTTAGAACAGAGGTGCCTTGGCCATGGCAGCACAGAGGAAGGAGCAATTATTCTTGGACAAAGTGTTATGTCTCTATTCAGAATCCAAAAAAAAAGAGTGCCTGTCTGTAAAAATAACAGTACAGTCATGTGTAGAGTGCATCAGGTAAGTTATTGAGGAGAACATAAGCAAAGGCTATACTGTATATATATCATAGTATATCCACAGGGTCAGAAAGAAAGTGGTAGTGGAAAGGATCTGAAGAGCTTCTTCACTACAACAGAGCTCTGATTTCACCCACAAAACGTGTAAAGGGAGTTCTGCTCTTATGCAGAAGCGGTGAAGGTGAAGTTGAGAGATACCAGGGGAAACCAGTGTTTGCCTGTAGTTGTAGGCAATAAATTGCGTGGAAAATGCCAATTTCAAAATTCCTCCTTTCTACATGATTCAATGTAAGACAGAATCATCATTGGTGGCTATAAAATCCGTCTCAAAGACTCAAAAATCATTAATGTCCAATCATACTGATTTGTTTTCTGTTGAATCTGAGTCTTGCGGGTTCTATAAGTCTTTCCTTTGGCAGAAAGTTCAATAATTTGTTATCACTGGAGGTAAAGTAGTCTCAAAAATGTTTAGTTAGGCTTTGGCATTGTACACCCTTAGTCCCTAAAATGTTGGTTCTGTCCCCATAGTTCTTTATGGAGAATTAATTAAGTTTCTTGTTTCTGAAATTTACAGCTTGACTGTGTTTTTTGTTAGAGGTCTAGTGGGAATTCTCATCTATTTTTGGTTTTCACTTTACAAAAACATTTTCTGTGTTAACAATTGCGGAATGGCGAACCATAGGCCAAGAAGGCTGTGATACCACAACAATTTTTTCTAGCTTATTATTATTTTTTTAAGTGAAAATAAGACTTGGGGACATCAAATCCTGACAGAATTTCTAAAAGATATGCTTTCTGGAAGTTTTCATTTGAAAAAAAAAAAAGTGCTGATTTTCACACACCATGCTCATATTTCAAACTATTCTTTATTGAATGACAAACGCTGTGTTGTCCTGCAGTCAAAAATCCCATGATATAATGATATTCCCTGGGAAGAGCTCATGGAACTTGTGAGAGAATCAGAGGAACTTGCATTTTTAATGGTCTCCAAGTGCAAATAACAGAATGCAAGCTCATTAGTTTGAGAGAATATCTCCATTTAGATGCAAAGCTGAGTCTGTTTAAATTTCAGGGACTTTTAAGAAGGTTAATACAAGACACTTCTTTGAGACAGACCCTGTTGGTGTCGGCTTTGACTGAGAGGAGTGGGGGGTTCTAGGTTGCTGATTTCCTTCTGTCCATGCACTTAGAAATAAGGAGTACTTTTTGAGAAAATAACATATGTGGAAAATAAGAGGTAAAATCAGAAGGAGCCAATGGCATATTTTATTTTTATTTTTTTAGATTTTATTTTATTTATGAGAGAGAGAGAAAGAGAGAGCGAGCACAAGCAGGGGGAGGGACAGAAGGAGAGGGAGAAGCAGACTGCCCACTGAGCGGGAAGCCAGAGTCTGGACTCGATCCTAGGACTCAATCCTAGGACCCTGGCATCATGACCTGAGCTGACGTCAGACACTTCACTGAGCCACCCACTCACCCCCAGTTGGCATATTTTTAAAGCATTGCAGGTAACCATAAATTCTGAGAGAGACCAGGCCTTGCCTCTCAGTCATGCGACCTTAGTATTCTTTCCTTCATGTTCCACAGGTTGTCCCAATTGTGCCACATGCCTCCTTTCTTCCCTTTTGGACAGCAGGCAGAAGGGGGACCCCAGTTAATCAGATTCTCTCTCTTAAGACCCACATGGAGAGACCTGGGGTGGATAGTGGTGGGTGTGGAACTAGAAGATTGGCAGCTGGAAGAGTGTGGCTGATGTTGAGCAGGTGCCCACGGGAGCTGGGGAGCCTGCAGGAGACCTAGGAAGGGGGACGCAGGGGCCCCAGGGAACGAAGTGCCCTGTCTTGAAAAGAAGATTTGGAGATTCCTCTGATCTCTGGAACATGCTGGACCCGGGTTAGCCAGTTTCTACTTGGCACTTGGGGTTTTGAGGAGGAGGCCCTGGCGTCACCTCACTTGCAGCTCGTGGAATTTTTGGCACTGCCCTGAATCTCTACAACCACCCTGCTACAGTGTTTGCGTGGTGTGAGGAGGCTTCTGGTGTTTACAGCTGCAAAAGCCTCATCGGAACCTAAATGGGGTCAGGAGTGCTGCAGCTTCTCCTCTGCATAGAACATACTGTTTTGTACCTATTCGTGACTTTTATGGAAGTTATCTGCAGCACTGAAAGGGAAGGTGGATTGGCCTTTCAGAACAGAGAGTGATGCCTGGGCGGCTCAGCAGTTGAGCATCTGCCTTTGGCTCAGGGCATGTGATCCCTGGGTCCTGGGATCGAATCCAACATCGGGCTCCCTGCATGGAGCCTGCTTCTCCCTCTGCCTATGTCTCCGCCTCTCTCTGTGTCTCTCCTGAATAAATAAATAAAATCTTAAAAAAAAAAAAAGAACAGAAAGAGAAAATTCTCCTCTTAAGGAGTCAACTCATCTGATGACTTTTCCATGTCATTTGCCCAAAGCAAATGAGGCAGATGGTCTTTGCAAGTAAGAGCTGGTCCCACGTACCAGTGAGCCTGTAACTCCAACGTTGTGTGTGTGTGGGGGGGACCAGAGGCATATCTGCAACCACCAGAGAACAGCTCATGACATGGGATGATTACATGCTCCATTGTGCGGCACTAAGTACATGTGCATTAGATCTGAGGAGGTGAGGTCAGGGCAGACTGGAGACTTGGGAGTGACAGAGATGGAGATAGAAAGAGAGATAGAGATAGAGATTGGAGGTGAGCTGCAAGAAAGCGTGCTCGGGCCTCTGAATGGGTAGCAGCAGCAGAGGAGCAGGGTGTGGGCAAGTTCTGAGAAATAGGAAGGAGTCTCACTGGAGGATCTTACCTGTGAGGGAGTTCCAAATGTCTCTGTAGGGGGGGCAACCCCACTTACCCCAGGCCTGGGGTCCACTGCCACACACAACACATACAGGATGAAAATGCATCAGAAATGACACAGGCCAGATGTGGCTAATAAGCAAAAGAAATGTCCTAAGAAAGAGTTTAGAGAAAGAAGAGTTCTTTATGACCCAGAGGGAGTTGGGACAACAGGAACACCCTGTTAAAATATGCCAATATTTTATGCCATATTTATATGCCATAAAATATGCCATATTTAACATATGCTCACCCCAACTGGGGGTGAGAAATTTTGGGCAGGAGAGTGACTTTGGAAATGAGGCTGGTGAAGCAGGTGGGTCCGGTGAGAAGCGTGAAGCCAGGCTTGCATGAGGCACGATGGTGGTTCTCAACTTTGGGTGATGTCAGCTTTTACTTATTAAAAAATCTTAGTGGAAGCTCAGTGAACGCAATAGCTGAAAAAATGATTAGTTCTGGGTGGAAAGGAGGAATGGGTCTGCGACTAAGCCCCACGCCTCCCATTCCCTGAGGCTTTTCCACAGTACTTAGGTGCTCCTCTGGAAGCTGCTTGAGAACCTAAAGCAATAGGGAGGCACAGCCAGGCCTGGTGGCTGGGCCGAAGCACACCTGTACCGAAGCCTGCTGCAGGTGAGCAGGAATGGGGAGAGAGCAAGGGAAGGACCACCAAACAGGTGATGGGGAGGAGTTCAGGGGTAAGGTCCTGAGGGAGTGGGCACAGGGGAGGAGGTAGTGGCCTGTCCTGCTGCCCATGGCTTTCTCCAAACTACCATGGGTCCTTTGTATTGCCCCTTGACTTTCATTTCTCATAGTCTTTTTTTCAATTTAAAAATAATTTTAAAGATTTTATTTATTTGATACAGAGAGAGAGAGAGGACACAAGCGGGGGAGTGGCAGGCAGAGGGAGAGGGAGAAGCAGGTTCCCCGCTGAGGGGCTTGAACCCAGGACCCAGGGGTTATGACCTGAGCTGAATGTAGATGCTTAACCAACTAAGCTACCCAGGTGCCCTTGGTGTTCATAGTGTTCATTGGAATATGGAGTGAGGAGTTCTCGGCCTGTTCCTAAATCACACTCCCTATGCCGGGAATAAAGGAACTTTAATAGATGAGCAGTGCCAACTGCCTAATTCTTAGGGTTCACCTCACAGGTGTTCCTTCTAGAAGCATACCTGTCTCTCCTCTTCCAGATGTGAGCTGCCTTTTATGTATTTCTGACATTTTACAGTTTCCTGCTTAGGGAGAAAGTATGCTTCCCAGGGGGTTATATTAAATTGAGTTGATTGTCAGGCAGCATTGAAGAGTTACTACAAAAAAGAAGGCAGGCCATATTCATCTCTCCAGCTTTTTATGTTCATGTACATTTTTTTTTTTTTTTGCTTCCAAATTAAGTTTCTATTGGTTTTGTCCAGTTAGCCCAGCTTCCTATCCTAAAATACAGAGCCACTTAACCTGATTTCCATGAGTGGTGATGTGACAATGACCCAGCCCCTGAGTGGGGGCACTTATGGACTCATCCATTTATCCATGTCCATAATCTTCATTAACCAAGCTGAGCAGATTGAAATATCTTAGCAACCAATCCACACTTGCCAACATGAAGTAATTTGGTAAATGGGAAAATAACGTTGGTCTGTAATGAAAGACTATTATGTGAGGCTCAGACAGTGAGTTCTTAGATGGGAAGATTTACATTGTCAAGAACCTAGCTAAGGAAATCTACTTACTAAAAAGTAGAAAAGGACAATAAACAAAACAAAAAAACAACACCCCCCCCCCACCCTGACCTTTTAAGATGGCTACTGTTTGCTCTTCAAATATGGAATTTCCCTTATGAAATTAAAAGGGAGAAAAACATCAAACTGAACCAGAAATACTTCTAAGTAAACATTCTGAAGCACAATCCTTTTTTTTTTTTTTTTTAATTTTTTTTATTTATTTATGATAGTCACAGAGAGAGAGAGAGAGAGAGAGAGAGGCAGAGACACAGGCGGAGGGAGAAGCAGGCTCCATGCACCGGGAGCCCGATGTGGGATTCGATCCCGGGTCTCCAGGATCGCGCCCTGGGCCAAAGGCAGGCGCCAAACCGCTGCGCCACCCAGGGATCCCATGAAGCACAATCCTGATCATGTTGCTCCTTTGCCCAAAAACTATCTGTAAGATAAATTCTGGCCTCTCTCTGGCTTGGCTTAGGCCTGCCTTGCCAGTCTCAACTCCACCTGCTGCCTCCAGGCCTCCCACAATCACCATTTCTGAAGCATAGTGCCAAGTCTCACCTCTGTGCCTTTGCTATTATGAGCCTTGGGCCACTAGAAAGCCTTTGCTGACATCCTGCTGGAATCCTACAAAAACCCCACTGCCTGGTTTATGGATGCTGTTCCCTCTTGTGAAAACTCTCCCTCAACTTCCCTGGAAAAGGTGCCTTCCTTCCTTTACAAGTTTAAACTGGGCTTATAGGACATTACCTCCTTTTTTCCCTCAAAGATTCATTTATTTATTTGAGAGTGAGAGTGTGCAAGTGGTGAGGAGGAGCTGAGGGAGAGAATCTCAAGCAGATCCCCTGCTGAGCATGAAGCCTGATGCAGGGCTTGATCTCATGGCCCTGAGATCATGATCTGATCTGAAATCAAGAGCTGGATTCTTAACTGAACCACCCAGACTCCACCCTCCTTTTTTTTTTTTTTTCTTTTTAGACATCTTTGGATGCATGACTTGTAAACTCTATGCATGACTTGTTTTCCTCCATGGTGGAGATAGATAAATTGATAAATAGGAAAACATGGGCTGTGGGATCAGGCCGATTGGAGTTTAAATTTTAGCTTGGCCACTTAATATCTGGGCTTAGGCAAATTCTGTTTCTGCCCTGTGCCTCTATGTCATCTGCTAAATGGGGGTCATGTTAATTGCCTCCCAGAGTGCTTGAGAAACTGTGAGAGGTCAGGAATGTGAAGTTTCAGCCTGGTGCCTGACTTCCTAGTAGATGCTTACTGAATGCTAGTTTGCCTTATGTATACCCTGCACCATTTAGTATAGTTCCCAGCAGTGTTAAGGTACTCAGCAACATTTTCCAAATTGAATTAAATTGAAAAGGGGTTAGATTTAGATTTGGAACCTTGCCAGCAACATTAACTCTTTTCAGACCTCTTAGTACTACTTAGTGCATCTGTTTTTTTTTTTTTAAGTGCATCTGTTTTTATTTAAATTTCAGTTGGTTGCATACAGTGTAATATTAGTTTTAGGTGTACCACATAGTGAATCAACACTCCCATACAGCACCCGGTGCTCATCACAAGTGCACTCCCTCATCCCCATCACCTATTTCACCCATCCCACCCCCAGTCCTCCTCTGGTGACCATCAGTTTGTTAGGAGTCTGTTTCTTGGTTTGCCTCTCTCTCTTTTTTTCTTTTGTCTCTTTGGCCTTTTGTCTTATTCCTTAAATTCCACATATGAAATCACATGGTATTTGTCTTTCTCTGACTGACTTATTTCACTTAGCGTAATACTCACTAGCTCCGTCCACATTGTTGCAAATGGCAAGATTTCATTTTCTTATGGCTGAGTAATATTCCATTGTATACATATACAACATCTTCTTTATTCATACATCTATCGATGAACCCTTGAGCTGATTCCATAATTTGGAATTCTTTTGCATGTTGCTTGGTGAATCTAAGTAATAATTTGCAAAATAAACCAGAAAGCAAAACACTGTCTTTCATAATTTTTTGTAAGGTGGAGGTCCATTTATTGGGGTGCAGCAGGCAAACAGAAAACATGATGAAGCCATTTTCTCTTGCATCCTCCTGTCTTAGTCCTAGAGGGTGGGCTCTTTTCTGGAGAGAAAGGTTGCTGGCTAACGAGCCTCCCTGATAGAGGACCCATGAATGGTGTGTCAGATAGTGGTGGTTAGAGCTTGAAGACATGGAGAGCAGCCTCTGGTCTGTGTGTGGGCTCTGGGATGGTATAAAGGCACCTGGTCAGCCACCTGGCTTCCCGACCTTGTCCAGATGGCTAAGCAAAGAACTTTGTAAAAACCTGATAGTGCTTCTCTAGAGCACCTAAGTCCAGGTTAATGTAAAGCACCTGACCCACATCTAGAAAGCAACTTTCTTCAGAAGGTTCTGACATCTTAGTGTTAGCTCTTTATATACTGAGACTTCAAAATCATAAGGGCATACTTTTCTTGGATAGATTTTTCTGATTCTAAAGAAGTACTACATGTTCACTGAATACAACTTGACAAGTACGGAAGGAGCAACCATGCCATACCTAAATTTTAAGATAGCTTTTATTTCAAAAAGTAATTATATACTGCAAATGATGTTTCATAGACTATATTTACATCTAAACAATTTATTATGTTCATTTTCCTATGTCAATAAAATTTCTATAATACCAAGTTAATAGCTTCCTAGTATTCCATCACATGAGAGTTTCTGAGTTTTACTTAATTTTTTAGAGTTGGAAATTTTTAATATTACTGAAATAAATATGCATGTCCATAACTATAAATCTATATCATCTATACCTTTATCTATATTCCTTTTGGATAAATTCCTAGAAAAAGAATTGCTAGGTTAAGGGTATGTTTAAATGTGGTGAAATTGCAGCATTTGTACCAATTTTCACCGTTCTTCTCTTTGACAGGTTATTTCCAATTTTGCTATTGTCAGTTATATTGTGAAAACTTCCTTGTGCATGATATTTTGCACATTTGAAGTTTTCTTGGGTTAAAATCCTTACAGCTACAATTGCAGTATCAAAGATATAAAATTTTTAAAGCTTTACCCCGTATTGTCAAATTTTCTTCTAGAGATGTTGTTCACTCTTACTCCCAGTGATTATAATTCTTTTTGGTTCTCAAGATGCTTGCCAGGATGTAACTTATTATTAAAAAAGTCATTGCTAACTGGACAGTCCAAGAACAGTAATTCTGTATTTTGATTTCGTTGGTTGTTAACGAGGTTGAACATATATTTACATGTTGTTTTCAGTCTTAAGATTAATATAGTAGCTCATCTCAGCTTTATAAGTAGTTAAAAATACTAGGATTAAACCACACAACTTCTATTTTGGCTGAATTAATTAGGTCTGATACCCTGAATCAATAGCTATATTGATTACTGACTACCTGTGGGACCGCTGCCACTGGGAGGATGCAGCAGATGAGAAAAAGTGAGTTTCTGTCTCTAAGAAGTTGAACTGCTGGAGAGATAATGCAGATATATACAAATAGATCATTTAAAATGGGTAATCTTGTATATTTTATTTATTTAATATTCATAATAGCTAAAATAATATGTGATAAATATTTGATAAAGGATCTGAGACTAACAACAAATAATATAGATCCAATAAAACCATTAAGACAGATTAAAGAATGGAATTTACCCTAAGCTTGAAAAAAAATTGCTAATTATAATGTATGAAACTTAACTCCAAGCTTGTTGACAGCCAGAGGGAAATGTGAAGGGTCATGTAGCAATTATTAGTTAATGAAAGGATGCGTGTAGGTTTGTTATAAAGGATGAAATCTTTCTAGTACTGTACTAGTAGAAGAATTCTCACATAAGTCTTTCTATAGGAAGCATTGGACCACATAATGAGCAGTGTCTTTGAGAGAATTTTATTAAAAATTCAGTCTCCACATGACCATTTCTTATAGTAATAACAAAAAAGAAGACATAATGCTACATTGCAATCCTTAGTGTTTCTGAGGGAGGTAAGACGTATGCATTTCCAATAATCTGATAGTACAGGAGTAGAACCTTGAGAACCTTGAGAATCTAGAATCAGAATTACCAACATAAATCTTTGGCTAATTCACTTCAAAGTCAGTCGTTTTACTGTACCAATCTTTGAGGATGATTGAAGATGACAAAAAGCATAAGATCATTGATGCCCATCAACACAAGGTATAGGTATTCAATTATTGATCAAAATTAGTTTTCTGTGTTTCATTTATTCATTTATGCATTCAAAAATGTTTAATAAGTCCAAGATACTGAGCTAACAACAGTTCCACAGGAGATCACAATTTAGGAGGAGATAAACAGTTCAAACATAATGTGGTATAACTATTATAATAGTAATAAATGCAAATTGCAGAGTAAAAGTAAGTCTGTGTATCTATGTATGTGATGTCAATAAAGGTTTCTGAGTGGAATTGACATTTGATTGAGGTTTGCAAAGCTGAACCTTTGCAAAGATAGAAAAAGTAAGAAAGGCCTTCTAGGCAACAGCATGGATATATAAAAGTACAAAGAGTGTTGGAAGAAGATACATAGACTATTGGGGTCAGGGTATAGTTTGTAAAGGTGTGGGGAATGTAGGATTTGCAAGGCCAGGTTTGGTGGGCTTTATCTTCTAGACCTATGCTGTCCAGTAAAATAGTCAGAAGTCATATGAACCTATGTTTAAGCTAATTAGAATTCAACACAATTAAAAATTTATTTCCTCAGTAGCACCAGTCACATTTCAAGTACTCAGTAGCTACAAGTGGCTAGTGACAGCCATATTAGAGAGCATAGATAGAGAAATTTCCATCATTGGGCAGCCCAGGTGACTTAGCCGCTTAGTGCCGCCTTCGGCCTGGGATGTGACCCTGGAGACCCGGGATCGAGTCCTGCGTTGGGCTCCCTGCATGGAGCCTGCTTCTCCCTCTCTCTCTCCCTCTTTCTCTCTCTCTCTGTCTCTCATGAATAAATAAATAAAATCTTTAAAAAAAAAAGAAATTTCCATCATTGCAGCAAGTTTTATTGGATAGAACTTCTAAGGACAATGGAATGCTTGAAAGACTTAAACAGCAAAATGATGCAACCAGACCAGTGTTTTAGAAATAGGTTGCATTGGGAAAGGAAGTTCTGAGGGTTAAGCTGAGAGAAGATGAATGACAATGGTAATGGAGAAATGGGTTCAGTCTAAGACATTTGGAAGGTAGAAGGTAACATGACCAACTAGACCAACTAGGATGAGGATGAATAATTAAGTAACAATGATATTTTATGGCTGGATGGAGAATGAAAGTGATACCACTCATGCAAACAGGGAATAAAGGAGGAGTCTTGGAAAAAATAACAGGCTGAGTGTTGGGCATGTTGCTGCTGAATTACCTATGGGATCTCCATGTGAACAGGCAGTTTAATGCTCACAAAAGAGGACACTTCTTGCAGACAAATGTGGGAGTCTTCAGTATGTAAGTATGTTCACCATATAAAATCATAATAGCTAACAAGGATATGGGACTTAAAGTGCCAGGCACTGTTCCAAGTGTTTCGGATATAGTTTAGCTCCTGTGATCTCCCCTATAACTACATGAGGTTGGACTTAATATTACTATTAATCCTATTTTATAGGATGAGGAAATTGAGGCACAAAGAGATTATACAATTTATTGCCCAAGCTCACATGTGTGAGTGAGGGAGTTGAGATTTCAACTCAGACAAATTAGTTAATAAAAAATTCATACATAAGGAATAATGTGACCTACAAAGGCAGGTGAGTTTGAATAATTATGGGGGAAATCCCAAGAAGTTCTAAAAATTAAATCACATTTAATTGCATAATGAAGGCAACTTTTACAGAAAGCATGAAGTAGAATAATTTGGAACTGATTAAAAAATTTAGAACCTATGACTATTGGTTATGCAGTATTGGTTGAAGTCATGGGAGACAACATGTTTGCCAAGAAAGAATGTGAAGGTGGAGAGGAAAGAGAATTTAGAAGAGAACTCTGGAGAACACTGATATTCAAGAGTTTGTTGAGGGTCAGCAAATGAGACCAAGAACCAGGAGGTAGTGACATGTTGAAAGCCAACAGAACAAAACATCTGTCAAACAGGGAAGGCCAATGAGAAGAGTTCAATTATAATAAAGCCTGAAAAGGTTTTCAGTGAGTTTCTTAAGCTCCTGCTTGTTGGCCTTTGTCAGAATAATTTCCATGATACAGAGGGTGCTAGGGTCAGAAGGTAGAGTGGGAAATGCACAGAACATGAAGAATGTAGACTTCCAGAAATTTGATGGTGAAGAGAAAAAATATGGAGTTCTAGGCATAAATAATCTTAAATATTAATGTGTAGGCAGAAAAGGGCCCCTCCATCTCTCTGAGGAAGTGGGCCATTGGAGTTCCTGTAGATGAGTCTACACCTTTTCTCAAAAAACAGCTTCATAGTAGCTCAAATGCTTGAACAAGGACTTCACCGAAACCATGGAATATTTAAACTTAAAGAAGGTCCAGGCAATATATAATTATCTTACATTCAGCATTCGTGCTTTAACTTGTAAGAAATGACAAGGAGGATCACGGCGTAGCAGTTTGGCACTTTGCTGAGGTGGGGATTTTAACTGTGTGTGCAGAGGCTGCTGAGAGGGTGTCCACCACTCAGCTGGTTGGTGGACCTACCATAGAGCCCAACATCCACCCCCCACCCCAGAAACAGAAACAACATCTGTTTCTTTATGAACAAATGGTCATCAAATAAGAGATAAAATCTGAAAAGGCAGTTTTCCTGCAGTGTATAGCTGGTGTCCAGACACATATGTTTCTAAATGCGAATAGAATTTAGGAGACAGTTAGGAACCTGAACCTATTCTCATGATTTTGACCTTCTGGAAGTAATGGGAATATATCCTTCATAAATGTCAAACATCCCTGGACCAAATAAGTAAGGTGACTGTGTATTCTGGCCTGTCTGGGATATTCTCTCTCTCTCTCTCTTTAAAATGTTTTGTTTATTTATTTGAGAGAGAGTGAGTGAGAGAGCACAAGCAGAGGGAGGGGCATAGGGAGAGGGAGAAACAAACCCCCCAGTGAGGGAGTCCAATGAGGGGCTCAATGAGGGGCTGGATCCCAGGACCCTGGGATCATGACCTGAGCCAAAGGTAGACACTTAACTGACTGAGCCATCCAAGAATCCCTGCCTGGGATATACTTGATTGACTTTTGTTGAGCTGGCATAATATTTTGCAGTGTTTTCATTCTCTCTCGGAAAAGCCCTGTGATAAATTATAAGGTCATGACACAAGTAATATTACAATGAATTGATTATGAGGAAGGAGAGAGGGTAGACAGTGGTATCAGGGAAAACTTTGTAGATACAGCCCTGAAAAATGGACAGATTTTCAACAAGGCAGAGAAGGGAGGGAAGGCATTCCTGCTGGGATGTGATAAAAGTATAGAAGTGCTTGCTTCACAGAAGACAGATTACCTTGAATTCTCCTTCAAACCACATTCCTATAAAAACCATATTCCTACAAAGAAGTTAAACTGAAAAGCAGAATGCAACCAATATCCTCTATGAGACCACTGCCTTATTTTCTAGTTCTGATTATCTTAAAGGTATTTGTTGATATTTGCACTATTTTTAAAGTTGTTTTCTGTCCCTACAGAAATACTATTGGACAGTAATATTGCATCATAATGGCCCCAAATCAACTTTTTCAGCCCATTCTTAGATTCCAATCTTTCAGAAGTTGTAGAAATTACAGCTTCCCTGGCTGGCTAAAGAGGGGTTTGGAAAGAGGAAATAAACTTAATTTAAACCATAGAATGTTTGAAGGTTTCCTCCCTATTGTAATGATAAGAATTATATTTAATATTTATGTAACAGATATCCACATCTTGTTGGGAAAACAACTCCCTTCACAGAAGGTGAAAAAAATACTGCAAATATTTCATTATGCCAGTTGTTTATTCTTTCTAAAACCCCAACAGTATCATTTTCCTCAAAATTAATCCTGATTATCACTAAATGTTCTTTACTTAGTTGATTCCCAACTGCTTGACACTGCCTTTCCCCCCCCCCCCCCCCCCCCGGTCTTGTGCATTTGTATGTGTGAGGTTTAGATACACTAATGAATTCTGAACCTTTCTGGATGAGGATATTTGCAAGATCACTGTCAGAAATCCTGTTAGTGCAGAATATCTGGGGATATCTCACTGCACAAAAAGTCATTATAACAAATATGATTATATGTGGGAAATTGGATCTAGATCTTCAGTACAAAGAAAGCCTAAAAATCTTCTTGCACAAAGGTAACACTGGAATAAAAAATAGGCTCAATTCTATAACTTCCATAAATCTGTGAATTTTCTTATTTTCATGACATATTGGTATCATTTACCAGATGTAGGAGAACATTAGAAACACTCCTGATAGTCTACATATAAGACCTCAATTCTATTGGAGATGGCAATGTGCCTTACCTAAAAACCAAAAACTACATTTTCCAGATTCCTTTGTAGGTGAAAGTAGCCACGTGACCTCATTCCAGCCAATGAGATATAAGTAAAAGTCACCTGGTGAGACATCTAGGAAAAGCCATTGTTTTCTTGTTAGAGGAGACATACTCGGCTGGTAAACATTTTATCCTATGCCTTTCCCTATCTTTCTGCCTGGGGCTGCTGAGTGATGACAGACATGGTGCTGCCATCTTGGACCATGAAGCAGTAAGCATGAAGATACACAAAGGATGGCTCAATGAAAATACAGTCTGATGCACTGTGGGATTTCTATGTCAGTCCTGAATGTCTTCTGGTGGAATTTCTGTTGTATGAGGAAGATACACCTGTATCCATTCAAGCTACCATTTATTAAGTATCACGTTATGGATAGTCAAGCACATTTGTAACTGATAAATTCTGATTAATAAATCAGGGAATATGCTAATTTTAGTAATATTTTATCTTTGTGATTCCCTCCTCCTCTGAAAAGCATTCACAGCATCTGGGGACATTTGTGAGAATTAAATAAGGTAGTACAAGTGAGGTGGTTGGAAAAGTGACTGATGTTCAGAAAATATTGGCTACTGTTAGATTAAATGGGCCCAAATTCCAAGGAAAACCTCATTCTTTTCCCAGTATTTTAATCTAGGAGAAATTAGGTGAAGTGAATCTTAGGCTTATTAGAATGTTTCTATTGGTAACAGCAGATAACCTATTTTAAATTATAACTTCATTATTTCATACCCAGTTTTTTTTCAACAATTGACTTGGGATGGTCCATAGCAGAAGAACATGCAATTAAACAATCAAATAAAAATAAAAATACGTGTCAGTGGAAATATAATTAAAATAGGAAGCACGGAAGACCAAAAAAAAAAGAGTATAGATCTGAACACCATTCAATCCAGTAACACATTAGTGGATAAGTTATAAATTTAACCTAGAGATTCTTGGTGACCGTAGTGAAAAAGGAGTATCAATCAGTGGCATTGATTCAATATAGATGCTTATTGAATGTCTATTAGGTGCCAGGGATTGTGTGAGGCTCTAAGGACATTAAGGTAAAAAACCCCAGATATGTTCTCTGTACCATGGAGCTCATAGTCAGTAGGAGAAAAAGAAATGAATTAAATAATCACATACATGGTTTTCAATGTGGACAAGAAGAAAGATGTATGTTCTTTAGGGAAGCAACAATTTTCTCGGCACCTCCCTCTAGATAAAATTTTTCATGAGAGGTACTTCCAACCCAAACCTTGACAATGAAGCATGAACATGAGGCTGTAACTCCAATTCTGACCTGGTTCCACATGGAGCCACTTTGTCCTTCTCTGCTACTAAACTTGTGGTTTTTCCATTGGGAAGAAGGATATTAAATATAACTATCAGCTTTTTCCTAACTGCATGTCTGTTCTGATTACTTCACAAAATGCTAAAATTTTAGACATTCTTATCCATTATATGTCGCCCTGGGAGAAAACAAAACTACTGGCAAAAAATTTTACATTAGATGTATTGATGATTTTGTTGACATCTTTGGTTGAGTAGACTTTGGTTTGTTACAGAATATGCAAAAGTGTTGGTAGGAGCTAAATGCAGCACAAGATCATGGACAATAAACCAAGTGGGGAACATTCATGGAGCACTAGTTATGTGTAGGACTCAGTGTTGGTTCTGTGATCTGGGGTAAATTTTTTCATGAAGTGGGACCTTTGGTAGCATGTGTATTGCAACTGTGAGGGGAAAAAGCAGCTCAACATGACCCTTGCTCAAGAGACACATGCAAATTCATGAAGTTAATTTTCTTTTTCTTAAGGCTTTATTTATTTATTTGAGAGAGAGAGACAGGGAGAGAGAGAGAGAGAGAAAGAGAGAGAGAGAGAGAGAGAGAGCATGGGCTGAGGGAGAGGGAGTTGGAGAGGGAGAGGCAGACAGGGGGCTTGATCCTAGAACCCTGGGATCATGACCTGAGCCATAGGCAAATGCTTATCCGAATGAGCTACCCAGGCGCCCCATACGGTCATATTCTTTAAGCATATGAAAAAAATGAAGTAGTTATGAATTCCAAGAAAGAAAAAAATTACACAAGAATGTAATCATAGTATACAATGTGGCTTAACATCAAACAGTATTTACTTAATCATAATAACTAAAACACTCGGAATGGATAACCCAAAATTATAGTGTAGCTAATTGGGAGGATGAGAGAGGTGAGGATATTGGGAGAGAGGTATCTATAATTGATGAATTAGGCAGTAACAGTATATTTGTGTTATGTTTGGGGTAAGTTAGAGGACAAAAATCACTAAAATAAATGGAGTTCCATCTGGGTGAGGTGGGAATGGCAAGGAACTGCTCTTTTTAGTGATTAACATTTTAGACTGTTTTTGAACTTTGATAAGTTTTTAAGCTAAAAAATTAATTGAAAACTACATTCTGGACAGAACAAAAAATGGATTGAAAGCAAAAGATCAAGAGGGAATGATTCCTTGGGAGCGGCAGTTGACAAAGCAAATTATAGAATATACTCAATGAGAATCAGATGAAACACGGGAGATAAAAGGCTCAGGACCAAGAGGTCCCTGGGAGGCATTCAGAGGAGAAAGGCTGCAACCAGGAAGTCCACACACACAGCTGCTTCCCCGGCCCCGGTGCTCACCCAGGAACAAAGCCACTTCTGTCTGAGGAAACCACAGTGAGGCAAGGCAGGGAGCAAAAAGCCTTTAATTGGGGTGGCGAATGAGTGGCCCCATGAACTCCAAATGCCTCCAGCAGGCTGGGGCACGCTTTCCCTCTCCTCCCTTCTTTGGCCACCAACTGGTGGCCTTACTCTTTGGGGCTTCTCCACAGGCATTGTCAGTCTCTTGGCTTTTCCCTCTGCCTGGGGTCCTGAGCCATCTTTCTGTCTCTTTGCTGTTCCACCCTGAGTACCCTGCAGACCAGTGTCCCATGTCCTCACCTTGGACTCCTCTCCATCAAATGCTTCCATCGGGGTTCCATTTCCTCAGAACCAGTTTGGTGACTGGCCAACTAATCTGATAATCCATTTATAAGAGTGGTGGTACAACAGAAGGCTGAATCAGCCTAACATGTTAATCCTTTCTTAACATTTCCAATTTAAGAGTGGCCTTTGGGGATCCCTGGGTGGCGCAGCGGTTTGGCGCCTGCCTTTGGCCCAGGGCGCGATCCTGGAGACCCAGGATCGAATCCCACGTCGGGCTCCGGTGCATGGAGCCTGCTTCCCCCTCTGCCTATGTCTCTGTCTCTCTCTCTCTCTCTCTCTCTCTCTGTGTGACTATCATAAATAAATAAAAATTTAAAAAAAAATAAGCTCTTTAAAAAAAAAAAAAGAGTGGCCTTTGGAGCTTCAGCTCAGAGGAATTATTTATCTGGGAAAGTTGACAGGCAGCCTCCAGAGGGGAGGGACTTGGGGTGGTCATCTCCTGTTTCTCTGAAATTGTTCTATATAAGAAGCATCTGTGAATAAAGGCCAGCTTTGATACCCCTAGTTAAAGTTTTTGGGTATTGATGCTTCCCCCACCTTTACCGTATTTCCCTCAGCATTTTAAAAATTCAGTCAGTTCTGCACTATTCTGTGCTTGTTCATAGGTAAGTTTTCTTTTTTTTTTTTAATTTTATTTTGTTTTTATTTATGATAGTCACAGAGAGAGAGAGAGAGAGATGCAGAGACATAGGCAGAGGGAGAAGCAGGCTCCATGCACCAGAGCCCGACGTGGGATTCGATCCCGGGTCTCCAGGATCGCGCCCTGGGCCAAAGGCAGGCGCCAAACCGCTGCACCACCCAGGGATCCCCATAGGTAAGTTTTCTAAGACAAGTCACATATGTGTCCTTTGTTTTTCTGTTTTTAATTTGTTTTTATTTAAGTTTGATTTGCCAACATATGGTATAATACCCAGTGCTCATCCCATCAAATGCCCTCCACAGTGCCTGTCATTCAGTTACCCCAACCCCCAACCCACCTCCCCTTCTACAACCCTTTGTTTCCTAGAGTTAGGAGTCTCTCATGGTTTGTCTCCCTCTCTAATTTTTCCCACTCAGTTCCCCTCCTTTCCCTTATAATCCCTTTCACTATTTCTTATATTCCCCATATGAGTGAAACCATATGATGATTGTCCTTCTCCGATTGACTTAATTCACTCAGCGTAATACCCTCCAGTTCCATTCACATAGAAGCAAATGGTAGGTATTTATCTCTTCTGATGGCTGAGTAATATTCCATTTATATACAAACTCTCCTTCTTTGCAGATTACATGATACTGTATATAGAAAACCCAAAAGACTCCACCCCAAGATTGCTTGAACTCATACAGCAATTCAGCAGTGTGGCAGGATACAAAATCAATCCGCAGAAATCAGTGGCATTGGGATCCCTGGGTGGCGCAGCGGTTTGGCGCCTGCCTTTGGCCGGGGGCGCGATCCTGGAGACCCGGGATGGAGTCCCACGTCGGGCTCCCGGTGCATGGAGCCTGCTACTCCCTCTGCCTGTGTCTCTGCTTCTCTCTCTCTCACTGTGTGCCTATCATAAATAAATAAAATTAAAAAAAAAAAAGAAATCAGTGGCATTTCTATACATTAACAACGAGACTAAAGAAAGAGAAATTAAAGAATCAATCTCATTTATAATTGCACCCAAAAGCATAAGATACCTAGGAATAAACCTAAACAAAGAGATAAAGGATCTATACCCTAAAAGCTACTGACCATTCAACTGAACACTTCTGAAAGAAATTGAGGAAGACACAAAGAGATGGAAAAACATTCCATCCTCATGGATTGGAACGATAAGTATTGTGAAAATGTCTATGCCACCCGGGGCAATTTATATGTGCAATGCAATCCCTTTCAAAATACCATGGACTTTCTTCACAGAATTGGAACAAATAATCTTAAGATTTGTATGGAATCATAAAAGACCCCGAATAGCCAGAGGAATATTGAAAAAGAAAACCATGCCAGGGGCATCACGATGCCAGATTTCAAGCTGTATTACAAAGCTGTGATCATCAAGACAGTGTGGTACTGGCACAAAAACAGACACATAGATCTATGGAACAGACTAGAGAACCCAGAAATGGGCACTCAATTCTATGGTCAACTAATATTTGACAAAGCAAGAAAGACTATCCACTGGAAAAAAGGACAGTCTATTCAATAAATGGTGTTGGGAAAATTGGACAGCCATGTGCAGAAGACTGAAACTAGACCATCCTCTTACACCATACACAAAGATGTCCTTTGTTTTCCTTAACTGGTCAATGACCTCTGGAGAGCTGGCATCCGTTGTCAACTGATGTGATGTCTTTATTATCCTTTATTATCTCTACATATCCTCATTAACTCATTTCAGAGGCCTTGACTAACATGGTACCAGAGACCTTTGGTAAGAAACTTGTTCCAGTTATGAGACACAGTGCAGATGGGAAGGAAGACACCAGCCTATTCCATTCTAAATAGAGCTGAGAGAAATGAAGATGACCTTCCTGGAGCTAAAGGAAGGAGGCAGACCAAGGAGGCCAAGAACTGTGGTGCTCCCCAGCAGGGAGGATCTCCAATGTGGGGGTCATATCGTGTTTCTAGGAGGTCAGGAATCCACATCTGGGGACCCAATCATGTTAAAATATTCTTTCTTGACTGTTCAAGCTGGGCTCATAAGAGAGATAAAGTATTGGGAAAAGACCTGTTACACCTATAATTCTCAAAATCTCATTATGTACATAGGACAGAGTTGTTATAACACTGGACAGATCCATCTGAATATTTTTTGGCCTATGTTTTGGTTTGTCTGGTGATTTCAAAATGCCAGAAATGGTGAAGGGTAGGCTCCTTAGACAGACCCAGGTTTAAAAATATTTACCTGTAAGGAAGGGCTCTGAGTGGATTGGAGATAGCTAGAAATGGCAATTACAGAAACTGGTCTTTAAAAAAAAATAAAAATAAACATTATTGTATTTTAAAATATAAAGGCATGAAATATGCTCTTTTTATATGAAATGTATAAAAGCAAAAAGAAGAAAATAAAAACACCCATATGAAATGGTGAGATTTTTCTTTTAAGATTTTTTCAAGGATGCGTGGGTGGCTCAGTGGTTGAGCGTCTGCTTTTGGCTCAGGGCATGATCCCAGGATCTGGGATCAAGTCCCACATCAGGCTCCCTGCATGGAGCCTGCTTCTCCCTCTGCCTGTGTCTCTGCCTCTCTCTCTGTGTCTCTCATGAATAAATAAATAAAATCTTAAAAAAATATATTTTTTTATTTGAGAGAGGGAAAGAGTGCATGGGTATGAGGAGGGGGAGAGAGAGAAAGAATCCACAAGCAGACTCCCCATTGAGTGCAAAGCCTGATGTGGGGCTCCATCTCATGACCCCGAAATCATGACCTGAGCCGCCACCAAGAGCTGGCTCTTTAACCAACTCAGCCACTCAGGTGCCTCTGAAATGGTGAAATTTAAAGGGTGAAAGCTATCACTTTGTTTAACATTGTCAGGCATTTATAAAATGCATATATTCATAAGTATTTTTATGTATATGTAAACCATCAGTGGGATCATACAGTATGTATTGCTATAGAATTTGCTGTTTTACTCACTACATTGATAGCCTTCTTTCCATGTCAATAAATACTTATTTAATTTATCATTTCTCAAGTCTGAGGCACATTCTTTTGTGTAAATATGCCAAAATTTAACTAACTCCCTCCCTACTGTTGGGTATTCGAGTTGTTTCTAGGTTTTAATTATTTTAAGTGATGCATCATTTCACATTACCGTAATTTTAAGTTATTATTATTATGCCAAATATTATGCTTATTATTATTTCATTGCTATTTAAAGTCACCAAGAAACTTACAGCTCTTGTTGGCAGGAGAGGAATAGGTCCAAAGAACTAGGTCAAGAAGGAGCTGGGTTTAAGCTGGAAGAAAGTGACCTGAAGCTACAAAAGCTAGGGCATCCTATTACTAGAAGAACAATAAGCAATTAGATATTTAAGAAAAATATAAAGATTTGAGGGCCCCTGGGTGGCTTATTTGGTTAAGGTCCAATTCCTGATTTCAGTTTAGGTCATGATCTCAGAGTTGTGATATTGAGCTGTGCATTGGGTTCCAGGCTAGGCATGGAACCCGCTTGCAATTTTCTCTCCCTCTGCCCCTTCCCACTTCCCCTATTTTCTCTCCCTCTATTAAAAAAAAAAAAAAAGAAAGAGAAATAAAAGATTTTTACTAATTTAACAAATGAAGAGATACTTCATTTTAAAAAGCCATCTTCTTTTTGTTTTTATTTCTCAGTATTTAAAGAAGATAACACCAATGTTCAAAAAATAGAAAGCATGAATGGTAAATGTTTTCTTATTCCTTTCCATTTCTGCTATGAAAGTCTGAATGATATTTTGGTTACCTACATATCCTCAACAAGTGGCAGCTTCCAGAGAAGCAAGCATGATCCAGGGGAAAAGTTTAAAGCCTTTAAAACTTAAGCTAATGTGTGAATTTATTAAGAAAGGTAAAAAAAACAACAAACATGTATCAGTTCTCAAACTGGGTATACTGTCCATAAAGCTCTACAATCACACTGCTCTATATGGTAGGCACCAGCCACAGGTGGCTACTGAACACTTGAAATGTAGCTAGGATGACTGGGAACTTAATTTTTAATTTAATTTTAATAATTTAAATTAAAAACCAAAGCCATGTATTTTCCTATTGTTTTGGTAGGGCCACATTTCACTTTACTGCATTGGGTCAGACACTTTTCATAGTGCATGTATTGAGTACATGTGTTATTCCTAGTGTCATACATAATGTCTAATCAAGTAGCTGGTGTCAACAGATTGATGTAGTTCAAATTTTTTTCTCTGCATTGATGTAAAACAATAATGTGTTTATTTGAATATTATATGCAAATAGCATGAGTTACAGTAATACTCATAAATTGAATTGCTTATTTAATTGTAATATAACTCAATTATTTGTCTAGTTAAAAATAAATGCGAATGCACTTTTAAAAGGAAGGCATCCTACTGATAGAGAATCAAGTGGAAATGCAGAAATAGTACAATGACAAAGGAAAAAAGATACTGAAGGAAGGTATATTGCATATTTCACAGTGAATGGCAGTTGCAATTTGCAATGACAGAGAAATGTGAAAAATCTGTTTGTGTGTGTGTGTGTGTGTGAGAGAGAGAAATTATATTTTAACATAAAGAATTGGACAATTTTAAGAGACTTTTAGCAAATGCATAGTGAATTTGATAAGAAGTTTCCTCTTAACAGTCAAAATTTGATGAGAGGAGGCACCTAAAATTTGACTTTAATGTCTAATATGTTATTTAAAAATGAGGTTTTAAAGTTTTATTTTTTTATTTTTTTATTTAAGTGGGCTTCATGTCCAACATGGAGCCCAATGCCAGACTTAAACTCATGACCCCAAGATCAAGACCTGAGCTGAGATCAAGACTTGGACATCCAATCAGGTGCCACCCAGGCACCCCTAAAAATGATTAAGATGATCTGAACTATAACTTTGGCCAGGTATAAGACTGCTTGCACTCTTGCACATGTATAAATGCACACATCACACACAGGGTTTAGATGGAGGGGGGTAAAAGAAGTTATTATTGCAGTGATGGAAATTTTGATAGGAAAAGACTAAAAAAGATTACAAAACGTGAAAAATCTTCAAATAAACCCAAAATAACTCCCCAAACATGACTGTTCTAACAATATAAAAATATCAATTGATTCAAAATTATAAAAATTTTTCTTTAGTTTTAGATACCATGAGAGACTTTGACCAATTAATACTTCAGTTACATTATCTTTCAAAGAAATATTGTCAATTTGTGACCTAAAATTAAACTCATGCTGTACATAGTCTTCGAATCTTTTACAACTGTCAAAGAACAGTTTCAGCTATATTTGAAAAAAGTTACTTTTTGTCATAATGGTTGGTGCTTCAATTGTATCAGATCAAAAATTCAAATTTACTGAAACTTTAAAACAAGTGATTGATATTTCTCTTACATGAGATATATGATATTTAGAAAACATTTGTGCTCATTATTTGTGCTTATTTTGCTAAAACAAATTCTGTGACAGTGTTATGGATATAGTTGTTAAAATACTTTAATATACATGTGCAAATGCTGTGAATCATCAGCAGTTTGCTGGAACTGTTGAAAAAAATAGTAGACAATGAATTTAATGATCTTGTGTTCTTTGCCAGGGCTCATTGGTTGAGTTGTGGAAGAGTTTTACAGTCCTACTGTATTGTCAACTCTGACTTTCTTAGAACAAAAGGAATGCTTGCTAAATATTCAACTATCAAAGATGCAAATGATAGTACAATTTACATTTTCCAACTGATATCACACTGCATATGAATGAGCTAAATTTAAAACTAGCTCCAAGGAAAGGGAAAAACTTATTTGTGACCTAGGTAGACAAACAGATCAATTATGTTGAAATGGGAACTTTTCATAATGCAAGTTAATAATGATTTTCACATTTTTATAACATGAATCAATGTGAAGAGCATTTTCATGAAAATCGGCTGACAACAGTACAAGTGAAATTTGAACACTTTGTTGATATTGACAAATTTAGAATTGTATTTCAATTTATAAATATGTTTTTGAGTTTCATGTTAATAATCATGAGTGAACACAGGAGAGATTGCATTTATTTAACTTGGATAGACGTAGTTTTAAAGCTGATATGTTTTTGCTACAAAGTCAAATCAAATTGTCTTGAAAAAAGAACTAATTTTAGAGCACCTGGCTGGCTCAATTGGTAGAGCATGTGAATCTTGACCTCGAGGTTGTGAGTTTGGGCCCCATGTTGGATATAGAGATTACTTACAAATAAGAAAATCTTTTAAAAACAAAAAAAGAATCAGTTTTGTCAATTTGGATGTGAATACTAAAGAATTGATTTTTGAATAATTGATTAATGGTTGGAAAACTTTTAAGTATATTTAGGACAACTTGGGCACAGGGATTTATTTTTATTTTAAAGATTTTATTGATTGATTGATTGATTGATTGATTGATTTTATTTATTCATGAGAGACACACAGAGAGAGGGAGAGACATAGGCAGAGAGAGAAGCAGGCTCCCTGTGGGGAGCCCGAAGTGGGACTTGATCCAAGAACCCTGGGATCGTGACCTAAGCCAAAAGCAGATGCTCAGCCACTGAGCCATCCAGGCATCCCTAAAGATTTTATTTATTTGAGAGAGAAGGGAGAGAGAGAGCATAAGCAGGGGGAGGAGTAGAAGGAGAGGAAGAAGGAGGCTCCCCACTGAGCAGCGAGCCTGATTCATGACTCTGGGATCACGACCTGACCCAAAGGCAGATGTTTAGCCAACTGAGCCACCCAGGTGCCCAGGAATTTATTCTTTAACTATAAATTTTATGAAAGCATTTCTGAGCATATACATTGAGGTAATCTGTAAATATAAAATCTATGCTGGATTTTGAAGACTTAGTGTAAATATAAGAATGTAAATACCTCATTAATAATTTTTGTTATTAAAATGAAAAATTGAAATTATATTATTTTGAATATGCTGAGTTAAATACATTTTATTAAAATTAATTTCACCTTTCTTTTTTAGTTTTTTTTATTGTGGTAACTAACACAAAATTTAAAATTACATATGTTGCTTGCATTACATTTCTGTTGCAAAGGACTTGTCCCAAAGTTCTAGCATTATGGATTTTGTCAAGTAGTTCCAAAATCCCAAAGGTATCAGTATCTAGTTATATATAACATTGCCCAGATCAAGGCCAATTGTCATGAAATGGCGTTATTTGTAAGCTACTGACCCACACACATCTTCTCCGCATTGTAAACTAGGGAGTTTGTTTATGAGTCTGTGGCCAGTTTGTGGCCATGGAAGTGACTTTCCTTGAGAACTTTGCCTGTCCATGGAGGAACTGCACTGGTGATCCTGGACTGGTTATTGTTTACTTCAATCATCTGAGGTAAACTCTGGGAGGATGACCAGAGTTCAAATCCCACAGGATTATGTTAGTCAGTATTTGATATACTCACCTATGCCTGAAAACAAATGCACACATAATGCCAAGGATTCTTGGAGATAAGCCAACAGCTGAAGTCATTGTCTGAGTTCCTGAGAACCGGGTAAGAAAAGATTGCCACAGAGGGAAGAATAATCTGGAAGTCTCCTATGTCCCCTACCTACCTTTCCTATAGTGTTTCTATGTCTGGATTGGTGCCAAGTTCAGGGTATTTGTGGTTGTAATGTCCTGTGGTTTAAAGAAGCGATTATTGGACTTAAGTCAAAGGATTCAAGTGAGCGGTCCTATGTTGTGGTTTACTAAATAAATGACTGGGTAAATCACTTAGTCTCAGTTTTCTGTTCTGGATTAGATGAGGTGATCTATAAGACACCTTCCAGAACCAAAGTTTTGTGTTTCTAAGTTTTTCTGGCAGTGGCTGAGACAGAAAGCCCAAACGAGGGAAATGCACTTAAAATCTCAATACCATTCTGAGAATGGGACCAAAAGCCATCATTTTCTTTCTTTCCTATCAGAGGAAGATGAGTGTGAAGTAGTATCCTTTTGCAATGTTCTATTTACAGAAAGTCGCTATTACATTGTTGTAGAATGTAGAAGAGCTGCTTAATTTTTTTAAAAGTAGGTTCCATGCCCAGCACAGAGCCCAATGCAGCAGAGCTTGAACTTACAACCCTGAGATCAAGACCTGAGCTGAGATCAAGAGTCAGATGCCAAACCAGCTGAGCCACCCAGGTGCCCTGAGCTGCTTAGTATTTTATCTTAGCAGAAAGAAGCAGCAAGAAGGAAGATTTAAGAATGCCGTTACATTTCTAATTTTGCTCTTATAGTGGGGGACCCTAAAAATGAAAATCTATATATAATAGAGTTACAGAAAAAAAAAGTGGCCAAGGAATTTGACAAAGACTTCAAATGTTATTCTGAACTTTTATTGGTATTAGAAGTGGAAACTAGCTCTCCAGGGTAGATGATTTTTATGCTAATTTCTTGCACCCCAATGTACACAATTATTATAGGGCATGTGAATGATCCATTCACTGAATGAAGAAAAATTATTCCAAATGATTATTGATGAGTTAATCAAGATAACCATGTCAACTTTCCTTATCCATTAGTGGTAACATCTACAGTATTTCACAATCATAATAAGAGCCAAATGCTAATGGGCGAGGTAATCAAACCTTAATGAAGAACGGTGAAAAATTTGCTTTTTAAAATAGTTTACAGTTTTCCTAATCACTGAAGTGGTCAGTTAGTCCCATGATTCTTCATATTTCATAATGTGTGCTTGCAAATTTTTTTCTCCATTGAAAAATAGTCGGATTTTCCTAATGTAAGAAAGAATGGAAATAAATGGAGAGAGTCCTCTTTTTAAATGAATGCATACTTAAAAAGTTATTCATATTGCAATGTTGACCTAAAACAGGGGAAATGTCTATCCATTTAAAAACTCACAATTTTACTTTTATGCTTTTCCTCTTGCCTTTGTCTTTTTACTCACATTTGGTAATTTCATTATTGTAAGCTCAGATAAGTTTGGACTTGGAGCTTTATTATAGTTATTTATTATATACTGTGGTCTAAATTTTATATTTATGGATTGATTCTGACACCCCAATGTACTGTCATATTGATCTGAGAACCTGCCACCCACAACCCACTTTTGAAAAAAAGCAAGTTAAAGTGGTCCCCTAGGAATATGTCCCTATGCTTTATATCATATGGCCTTGTTACCCTGGCACCATTAACAAAATATCCTAGGCAGTAGCAACTGATTCAAATATATTCCTATATCTATAGTTGGCCTGTGACCCATAAGAGAGCTTGACACAACAGCTCTGCCTCAAAAGATACACTATTGAGGCACCACAATCAGATTCTTTGGGCATTTGTGAGAGATAACAAGAGATGTAAGAGACAGTAGAGTGGTACAGAGAAAAGGCAGTGCACAGAATCCATGAGTAGAAGTTTTCAATAAGCAGAAGTTATGAGGTAGATTTAGAGTAGGAAGTCAGTAGCCAGCAGGAGAAGCAAATCTTTACACCATGAGTATGGCAGTGGGGCTTTTCTGACAGCACCACCCTAAGAGCAGCTGTTGGGTCCAGAGATTTGCTACTGGATGATGAGATCTAGTGTTGTCTCCTGAGGGAACTTCCAATTCTCTGTAGAATTTGGTTATACCTATTTTTTTTAAAATGTTGCCTATAGGGGATCCCTGGGTGGCGCAGCGGTTTAGCGCCTGCCTTTGGCCCAGGGCGCGATCCTGGAGACCCGGGATCGAATCCCACGTCGGGCTCCCGGTGCATGGAGCCTGCTTCTCCCTCTGCCTGTGTCTCTGTCTCTCTCGCTCTCTCTGTGTGACTATCATAAAAATAAAAATAAAAAAATAAAAATAAAATGTTGCCTATAAATAAAATAAAATAAAATGTTGCCTATGATTTCCTAGATTTCCAAGAAGCCATGTAGGGGCCTCCACAAGGGAAATGGGGGCACCAGATGGGCAGGACTCTCCCTCACCTCCAGCATCAGCTGCAGTTGTACTCTTTGTTTTATTTTGAATATTTTTTTCCACCTGAGATTTCACGCGAAGGAAGAGTTCTACTACAGTTGAGAGTTATTTAAAAATCATGTCTTTTCAAGGATTCACAATTTGCAACTGGAGAAAATGTACTCTACCCTTTTGTTGAACATCATCCTAGAATATGAGACTAAGAGGGTTATATTTTTTTCCTTCCAGAGTCTTCTCCCCCATGCATTTGTTTCAAACCACAAACATTTTGAGATGAAATGTCAGCTGCATGTATCTATAACTCTTTTGTCATTTTGTTCTACCAGGTAATTTTTAGGGCTACTCTGTCATTTATTTTTCAGTATGACTGGGCAGGAGTACTCAAACCTGGCTGATGGTAGAATCATCTAGAAAGCTTTATAAATAGCAGATCCCCAGGCCTTACCTTCCATTTACAAGCATTGGGGACTGGCTCCTGGGGAAATTGGTATTTCTAAAGCTCCCCAGATAATTCTGATTCTCAATCAAATCTTAGCACTACTAAATTAGACCAAATAGGTACTGACTGAGTAATGGGGCTTGGGGTTAGGGAGAGAAGCAGACATGTCAAATGAAGTGTGATTCTAATAGGAGAAAAAAAATTCTCCTAACTTACAATTTGATCTAGAGTTGACCTGAGGGCATTAATTTAGTAGAAGTGTTCTTATTCTATGCTCTTAAAACTAGTAGTTTGTGGGTTAAATTAAAGTTAGAGTGAGGAATAATAATAATACCTACATACATTTTCATTATTTTATTTAAACTTAAAATATATAAATGTATACTCTTTAAAAAATCTTTCACACAGAGTCATGGCTTCATCTTTGACTATGCATCTTTGCTTATGGAGTTTTCTGTCATCTTTCTTGCAAAAACCTCACCTGTTTTTCAAGTTTCATTATTCTTTTTTTTTTTTTTAAGATTTTATTTATTTACTCATGAAAGACACAGAGAGAGAAAGACAGAGACGTAGGCAGAGGGAGAAGCAGGCTCCAGGCAGGGAGCCTGATGTGGGACTCGATCTTGAGACCGCGGATCATGCCCTGAGCCAGGGGGGCAGGTGCTCAACCGCTGAGCCACCCAGGCGTCCCAAGTTTCATTATTCTTAAAGTGGGTTCTTTAAGGAATTTATAGACATCGCAAAGTTGTGTGATGAGTAAAGAATTTCAGAATCTGTAATTTAATAGAAAAACTTCTAAAAATTTATACTTATTAATTCAAACATATTTACAGCAACAATTCTCTTTTTGCAATCATTGTGTACTTCCATGGGTTTATATAACACTTGATTAAATTACAAAGGTCAAGGAACAAATAGAACCAACAAAAATAGATTTGTGAACAAATAGAATTGACTCTTAGACAGCAGACAAGTTAATTGGAAATGCATATTGCAGAGTTGTCTATAGTTCCAAGTATCTAGCATGTTTTGGTCATCAGTCAGTGTGTTTTATGGAAAAAATAGAGATCTTAATTAATCTGGTGAACTGGTTAAGTGGGGGTTGGTTAAAACAACTTCTACAGTAGTTTCCCCTTATTCTCAAGGGGATAGATTTCAAGACCCTCAGTGGATGCCTGAAACTACAGATAGTATGAACCCTGTATATACTATGTTTTCTCCTATACATATGTACTAATCATAAAATTTAATTTATATATTAGGCACAGTAAGATATTAACAACAATAACTAACCATAAAATAGGACCATTGTAATGATATACTGTGAATGTGGTCTCTTTCTCAAGATATCTTATTCTACTGTACTCACCCTTCTTCTTGTGGTGATGTGAGATGATAAAATGCCAATGTGATGAGATGAAATGAGGTGAACAATGTAGAAATTGTGACGTAACGTTGGACTACTAGTGACCTTCTGGTAATACCTCAGAAGGAGGATCATTTGCTTCTGGACCTTGGTCGATGGTGGGCCAGTGAAACTGCAGAAAGTGAATCTGCAGATAAGGGGGTCTACTGTATTGTACATTGTTCTGTAGATGTATGGAGTAAGGGTTTAGGGAGTTACAGTTAAATGAATACTGGATTTTAACTTTTTACTTTATGAAATATACTTTAAGGCCTCAAGCTCTGTTTCTGACATACTAAATTTCAATATATGTATTCTTTTTTTACTAAGCATAAAACTGTGATAATAGCCAATGAGTTAGACAGATTTCTCCTCTGTGGCTTAGCTAGAATTATGTTTTATTATGTTAAAAATACACCTTATGCAGTCTGGTAAAGTCAAAGCTCAGAAGTAATTGAGAGGATGGCAGAAAAGTCAATCTGAGGTTGTAAAATAAATGGGTTTTTAGAACACAGCGATGCCATTTATTATTTTAAATTAGTCTACACTAACCTAAGAGTTTTGTTTCTAATAAAGAGTCTCAATGATCTAATGCTCACATATCAAATATTGGGGTGTAAACTATTACTGTATAAAGAAGCATGTCTTATACTTAACACTCAATAAATATTTAATGAATGAATGATTAAAGTCTGTGAGTGCTTGCAGAATGTTGAAAAGTCATTCTAAATCTTCATCGCTATAATTTTTAAATGTTAATTTGCTTGCTAAATTAGATTTCTTAAAATGGTTTCCTGGCCTTCTTTCAGAGTTATGGCACCTGGTGTTTTGTTTTCCTGGAAAGCACATTATGACATATGGTGGAGTGATTAATAAGAGCATGAATTCTGAAGTCAAATGGAGTTCATATCACAGTTCTACCACTTACTCATTGAAATATTGGGCATGGAATCTTTACCTAGCTTTGGGAATAATAACAATTTCTACTTCATAGATTTCTTATAAGGATTAAACGCGATAGATAATATTTGCTAACAATAGATCGTTTAAAAAAAAGCCTGCGTGGGTTTTGATTGTGTTTGTGTTTAATTTATAGATCAATTGTGGGAAAATTTATCTGAACAATACCAAGACTTCTGACCTACAAACAAGGTATATCTTTCCATTTATTTGTCTTCTTTAATTTCTCTCCATGATGCTTTATAGTTTTTAATATACATGATTTTTGAATGTTAAACCAACCTTGCTTTCCTGGGATAAACAAGTTGGTTTTGTTTGGCTTTGGTATCACAGTAATACTAGTCTTGTAGGATAAGTTAAGAAGTGGTCCTTCATCTTCAATTTTCTGTAAGAATTTATATAAAATTGTTATAATTTCTTCCTTAAATGTTTGATAGAATTCAAACATAATGAAGCTACCTGGCCTGAAGTTTTCTCTGTGAGAAAAGTTTAAACTACAATTTTAATTTTTAAATAGTTTTAGGAATGTTCTGATTATTTTTCTTGAGTAAGTTATGGGAGTTTGTAAAGTCTGTAGTGATATCAGTTTTCTCATGCCTGACATTGATGGTTTGTATCTTCTTTTTTTTTTTCCTTATCAGTCAAGCAGGAGGTTTATAGATTCCATTGATTTTTTTTTCAAAGAACCAGCTTTCGTTATTTGTTTTCTACTTCATTTATTTCTGTTCTGATTTCATTTCTTTCTGTTTAATTTAGGGCAATTTGTTGTTTTTTCTAGCTCTTTAATGTGAAACTTAGGTCACTGATTTAAGACCTTTTAAAATTTCTAATTTAGGCATTTTATGCACTGTTTCCTCTTAAGTACTGTATTAGCAGTAGTCCACAAATTTTGTTATGTTTTTCATTTGCATGTAATTGAAAAAATATTTTTCCTTTTGATTACTTCTTCTTTGACCTATGAGATATTTGAAGGGAATTCTTTAGTTTTCAGATATCTGGGAATTTCCAAGACAGCTTTCTGTTATTAATTTCAAATGTAATTCCATTATGGCCAGAAATTATACCTTGTATACTTGAATCCTTTAAAATTTATTGAGATCTTTTTACAGGCCAAATATGGTGTATCATGGTAAATGTTCCATAGGCATTTGAAAAACATGTATGTTAGGGGCACATGGATAACTTAGTTAAGTGTCTGACTCTTGATTTCAACTCAAGTCATGATCTCAGGGTCTTGGGATTGAGCCCTGCATTGGGCTCCATGCTCTGTGGGGAGTCTGCTTGAGATTCTCTCTCTCTCCCTTTCTCCCTCTGCCCCTCCACCACTGCATGCTCATTCTCCCTCTCTCTCTCTCTCTCTCAAATAAATAAATAAATAAATAAATAAATAAATAAATAAATCTTAAAAAAAAAGAAAAACATGTGCATTCTTTTGTGTTGTGGAGATTTCTACAAATGTCAATTATTCATGTTCATTCATAGTGTTGTCAAGTCTTATATTCAGGGATCTAGAGGTCCATAAACTTTCTCAGTAAAGGGCCAGATAGTAAATATTTTCATTTTTGTGAGCCATACATTCCCTGTCACAACTACTGATATCTGGAGTTGCAGCAGGAAAATATATAAATGGATATTGCTGTATTTGACCCACCATGAAATGGATTTGGTCCAAAGACTCATTTACTGATGCCTATTCTATATCCTTACTGATTTTCAGTCTACTTGTTCTATTAATTACTGAGTTATGGGTGTTATAGGTCCAACTATAATTGTAGATTTCTTCTTTAAGTTCTATCAGCTTTTGTTTCTTATAATTTGAAACTCTGTTATTAAATGTAGAAATGTTTAGGATTGTTATATCCGCTTGATGAATTGACCCATTATAATTAGGAAAGATCTTCTTTATTCTGGTAATACTCTCTGATCTGAAATTTACTTTGTCTCTTGTGAATATAGCCACTCCATATTTCTTTTAATTAGTGTAAGCACAGTATATCTTTCCCACACTTTCTTAGAGCATCTGTTCTTGGGTCAGGCTCATTTCCTCCTCTGCCAGGAGGTGAGCCACCTGTCTGCCTGGAGATAGGCCTGAGGTTGTCCAGGTCTACCAGTGCCTGGTTGGGTAAGTCTAATTTACTCAGATCAATTAGGAAATCATTGTGGCTGCCCATCTAATTCATACTTCCCAGACTAACTTGAATCTATAAACAAAAAACAAACAGTCTCTAGTGTCTATATTTCCATCCATTCAAAATTTGGTAAAAGAGGGAGGTGTTTCTAACTGGCTTGCTCCAAGTCCCACAGTAGTATGGTGTGGAGAAGGAGATATTGCCTGGATACCAGCTTTTGTTGTCTCATAAAGTTCTAACTCTGAACACTGTACTGGCCCCACAGAACATCTTAATGCTGCCCATTTGGATGTACCAAAAATTTTAAAAAGCTGTGTTCTATTAACAAGTAATTTTTACAAATATTTTGTTTATCAAGTAAGACAAGTAGCATTTCCCTATCCGCATGTTATACTCTATCACTGTCCCATTCCTGTCTCTGACTTTCACCACATTCAAGGTTGACCCTGAGATCCAGGAAGAATGGTAGGCAAAATAACCGCTCAGGGAGATGAGCCTGTGGAATGGGATGAGAAGGGGTGGGGTTCATTGTCCCTGGTAAGAAGAAACACCAGAAAGTTTGATGTTTTTTGTAGTCATGTTAAAATGAAGAATCCTTTAAGCCAAAAGCCAAAAGAACTTTGTCAGATACATCACATACCTTCAAGTGCAAGCTGCCTGGACAACCTTCCCTGTATTGGGGTCAGGTCCTATCACATGGCTCCAAAGTCACATTTTGAAGCCTGGGGTGATCATATACATTTGACATTTCCTGGGGATGATTCTAAAAATCATGGGACATGATTGTTTTGGGACAAAACAGATCAAATATCCGAAGATCATGACAAGGCCCTGGACCTTCTAGAGAACACTAGTAGCATCAACACAGGTCTTTCCCTGTGACCTGCTCCCTGAAAGGCAACCATAACTTAATGCCTCAGGTATTTATTAAAGGACCTATTGAGGTCCATTTCTTCATACACTGCTGTGGAATTCCTAAGAATTTGTGCGACTTATAAAATTATAAGAATTTTCATCTGAGTGCTTCACCTCAGCCTTATCACATAAGTGGCCATTCTAGATTTTGTGTTTCTACTTCTTACAGATTATTTAAATATCTAGCTGTGTAGAAATTCAAATATCTCTTAATGAGGTGATCTGGTGAACTTCCAAGCAGAGACTTGGGTTCAGTGTTAACTACTTTTCAATTACAAATGAAGTGAAAGGTTTGCAAATGGCTGGCTCCATGGAAGATGTCAGCTTTAAGTTCCCTAAAAAAAAAGTCCTCCAAGCTAGTCCAAGGCCAAGTGCACCCCACACCTTTATAGCTAAGGGATCTCAACCTGTTCAATATGTTTAAAGAGAGAATAGTGAAATATGAGTTGACAAGAAGAGAACATCCACAAAGAAGGAAAGAGCACAGAGAGAAATCAGTCAGAACCTCAGAGGACGGAGCTGTGCTGGGTGTCACACTGTGTTAAGTGTTAACTAGCTCTTCCTCTGACATTATGAATCTGATATGATTTGGAGAGACAGTAGGGCAAAATGGACAGAAAATTTATTCTAGCCTAACATTCTTCTTATTCCATATAGCAAGTGGCTTATTACCAAAATTTATTTCTCCTGAAACATAGTTTCTATATGGCCAGTTGGTTTTGTTTTGCACCATGACCCCTGCCTAGCTCTTACCCTTCTCCTGCTACCTGGCACTCAGAGACCAAAGGAAAGAGGATGATGGTCCCAGCAAATAATAGTGAGTCAATTCAGTAAAACAGTTCAAAGAAGGGTCTTGTGAAAATGGGTACATAGAGGGCTCATTTTTATATGAGAAATTATCACGCATAGGATAGGTGTTAGCTACTTCTGTTTTCCAAAGACAAATAGCATAATGGGGCTATTAAAAGACAAGGCTGAACTCAACCTCTTATTGAGGTCAGGGAGGTGAGACATTTGTATAGAACAGAAGAAGATCGTACTGTCTAAGACTGCAGACTGCTCCTTCTCTCCTTTCAGAGCTGTACACTGGTGACCTTTGCTGGTGCGGGTAGGGGAGTTGGTGTTTGCAGGCAGTTTCAGGGGGTCAGGGAGCTTCCAAGGTAGAGAAGCAAGAAAAGCTGCTTAGAGCCATCCAGGGAAGATACATGATGAGATACTGGGGATTTCTGCTTTTTGTTTTAGTGCATCCTGCGCTAGAGAGCTGATAGGGCCTTAGAACAGAAGTCCAAATCAGGAATCGAGTGTATAGTTTTGGCTCAAAGTTTGCCTGTGTCAAATCTTTTAGGATTGGGAGATATATAAATTATATGTATTTATTAATGATTTATTGATTATTATATATATGATTATATATAATTAAATTAAATTAAAAATGTATTTAAATTAAATATATATTTAATGAAAGGGACTCCATCCCATATAATTAGGAGATGGAACACCAACAGATAAGCGCCCCCAGCATAGGGGAACTCTAAAAGTACTCCTAAATCTAGATTCTTTCCCTCCCATCCCCACTGAGACTTAGCTCTGACAAAATAGCAAGGTGCAAAGGTGTTGACTCTAGGCAGTTAACAAGTCCACTAGTGTTTCTACATTACTCACTCTTAGTCACCAGGCATTCACTAAGCGTCCACTGTGAGCATGAACAAGACGATGGGCTGTTAGTTTGTGTCATTCTCTGATGTGCCTGCCCTCTTCAACTGCTCCTGCTTCCAACATCTATGTCATATTCTTGTAGCTCCTGACAATGCAACTGGGTTGGGTACTAACAAAGAAGGCCAGCATGAGCTCAAGGGTATTGCATTATTGCTGGAAGAGTGTTCCCATTAATAAAAGCAGGCATTGTGTAATGTCATTCACATATTACTGTACAAGAGATGATGCAATGTAATACTGGCCCTTGATTCACCCGGAGCTTAATGGGAGAAATGAGACTGGTCATTTCAAATCCTTGCATTTTTACCACTGAAGATCATAAAATATTAGATCTGGAAGGGACTTTAGAGCATATCTCACCCAACCTCCTTTGTTTTACCAATGGGGAATCTGAGGCTTATGTTATTCTTCATTGAATCTACAAACTGGAATCTGTCCAAAGTGCCTGTTTCCACTCACAACTGCAATGTTTGAAAACAGATTGGGTCCTGTGCCATCTGCTACCACCCTTGGTACACTGGAAGACTAAGAATCTAGAATATTCCAAGGTGTCTAATGTACTTCATTTACATAATAGTATGCTGGTTCCAGAAATTCTCTCCCTGAGGGTAGAGTGATGTGGGATAAAGACAGGGAAAATAAAAATAATTCTTGTTTTCTTATAATTTCATCTGATTCATCGCTGCATCAAGGTGAGCCTTCTAATCTTAGATCTTAGATCTTAGATCTCTAGGGCACGGGCCCAGCCTTCCTTGTTTGATACAGAACTATGAAGGTTGTCCAGCTTTGGTAGCAATCTCAAAGGTATGTTTGTGTTGGATGATTTAAAAAATGACATAGTCTTCATTGGAGCTTGCACCTGTGTGTTTGTCTACCTTCTGTTGTATCTCCTTAATAGGGAGGCAGGTAGGGATAGTCTACCACTTAGGATGAGTTCAGGCTACATAGTCTATGCAGCATCAAGATGTGGATGATGTAGCTGTCAAGTTATTTTTTGTAAATTATTTGTGAAGTTGTGAGACGGGTTACAAGAAGCTTCCCTAAGAATTATTCTTGGCTTTGGCAGGCTTTGTTCAATGGAAACATGTTTGGCTTTGTGTAAATTGGCCTAACAGAAAAGTCCTGGACAACATCATTTTTCTCTAGAAAAGTTTTCAACTAAAGAGTACTGTAAATATCTTGGGTACACAGAATCAAATGAATCTATTGACCCAGGATTGACCATCACTTGCTTACAAGTGACTTGTAGCCAGAGACATATTTGCCTGGGATCAAGATGCTTAGCAGGACTTCTGAGAATGCCACAAGGGAGACTGGAAATTAGTAGAGTTTGCTTCTGTTTTTGAGAAGGCCCTCCTATGTTTACAGAATACAAAGCTTTGGAAATAGAAAACTCTGGCCAGAAAGTTAGAGGCCAAGAGAAGAAATAGAAATTAAATGAAATGCTTCCTCTTGCCTCCCCCTCAATTCTGTAAAAATAGACCTAGACTTCCTTTTCCACTTACAGAGGGAAGAGCTCTGCTTTGCACTTACAGCTGACTTGTGAGGTTGAGGCAATCTGAGTGTTGACAGCTCTGAGTTTTGGTCTCCCTGAGTTGAAACCCCATCCCGAAGAGGGTCTTTGGATCGGGAAACAGTGTGACCTCCTGGGCTCTGCATCAAAGCAGGAGGCACTCAACTTAATGCTAGAACATAATTTTTTGGCAAGCCACAGTATTTAGCTAGACTCCTCTACTCACCAGAAATTGGGTGTTGAAACTCATCCCTGCCACTCGCCACAGAGAGAGTGAAGACTATCAGAATGGTCTTCTGAAGTATCTGTAGGTTCAAGAGAAGATGCAGTTTTATTTCATTCATTCACTTACTTAGTAAACATTTATTCAACCCCTGCCTCTCCTAATCTGTACAATTTGCCATGTTCGTGGAGAATGGAATATGAAATGACCAAGTCTTGGCCCTCTGTGATCTTTCATGTTAAGGGAGATAAGATAGACCGACAGATAATGATAATCAAAAGTGGAATGTAACAAGCCCCTGTAGAAAGATAGGAATGAAAAGTTACAGGAATTCAGAGTTGAGGAAGATCTGGCTGAGTTGAGGAGAGCAGGAAAGACTTCGTGGCGGAGAAGAAAGCAGGCATGGTGAGCAGAAGCATGCCAGATGGTGAACATCATGTGAATAAACATTAAGGCCGAAAAGCATGGAAGTGTGTTTGGAAAATAGTGAGTCTTCCAGCTGGAGGCAATGCAGAGGGTGAGATGAGAGTTATAGGAACTAAGACTGAATGGAAGGTTTTAAATGCCAAGCAAAAGGTCTGGACTGCAAGGCAGGAGAGCATTGAAGAACCACTGCAGAAATGAACCACGCCTTAGAAAAATATATCTGGCAGGTGGGTTTAGGAGTGAGAGACAGGAAGGAGGAGGTGATTCAGGAAGCTATTACAAAGTGTAGACCACAGAAAATGAAAACCCGAATGGGGGATGGGGGAGAGAGAGAGAGAGAGGGAGAGAAGAGAGGCAGTAAAAATGGAGAAGGCAGCTATCGGAGACAGTGTGGGATAAGATGGTAACTAATTAGATGTGGGGCATTTAAGGCAGAATGCACTGTCAATGATGGCTTTGAGGAATTTTAGCTTGGTTGCAATTCCTTCTGGGTTATGATCAAACCATTTCTATTTAGGGGGGAGGGCTTAAGAGAAAACGGATTGTCACAGAGAATCTGTCGACAGAAATTTCCCCGGCAGAAATAACGATCTCCAAAGGAATAGTTCCATCAAAGCTGAGGAACAGCCTCAAAGAATGCACTGAGGACCCCACTGTAGAGGGGCTTTCCCAAGGGCAAAGGATATGGAGGAGGTACGGGCAGGAGAGCAGCCTTCAGACAACTCACAGTAGTAGGGAGGCAAGAATAACACAAAGACCTAACAGCCCAGTGGGTAGTGCAGGCTGCAAATTATACAGACAATTAGAGGAGAAGAAGAGCAGTGGAGGGGTGAGGCTTCGCGGAGGAAATGGGACCTGAGGTATCATGATGGCTGGGATTTGGAAAGGTGGAAGACCGCCAGGCAAGAGAACAACACCAACAAAGGCAGAGTTTCAGGAGGGGATTGTTGTGTTTATGAGGAAGCAAAGAGATTGAGCCAGACATCTCTTCACCCAGAATTTAAGAGAGTTCTCAAAGTCAGTTCTCCGGGAGATATGAAGGGTGCCCAAGACGGAGGCACGAGCTCAGTGTACTACTCGTGCCAATGGTGAACGATATTTGCAAAGTTATAATGTGAACCTCCAACCATTGCTATTGACTGAATGGTGTTATAATATTGCTAGTTTGGGGTGATGAGAGAAGGAAAGCTGGATATGTGTGTATAAAATAGCAAAGTTCCTATCCTCTTTGGCAGGAAACCCATAAATAATGCGTAACAGTAATAAATAAGAAACAGCACTGTAAGCATATTGCTTCCCGGTATAGCGGCACCTAGGAGAAGCAAGGGCTCAACAGGTTGAGGGTGGTTGCCTCTGGGGAGCAAGAGGACAGGGCTGAAGTGAGTTGGAGGACTGCTAATTGTAGTTATACCATGTGAATTAAAAAACTCTGTGAATATAGTGTTATAGTTTTGGACAAAAAGAAAAATTTAAATTTAAATGCCTGATACTTTTCCAGGGGAACAGTCCAACAGGTGATTTGAGTGACTAAGTAAGATGGGACACTTGGATCCATTTTGCTGCCTTTGATGGGGACCCCAGAGTGGCTTTCTGGGAGCCTGTGAGGCTCAGCCCGGCTGGCTCCCTATGTTCTTCTTTCTCACCTTCTCGCTGGCCCCCAGACTCAGCCGAGTGCCTTAGCCTTCCCTTTGGGGCCTTTCCCTCTACTCGGTCCAGGGAAGGATGGAAGCAATGTTTCTAGCTCCTCCCCCTGTTGACGACTCTGAAGAAAGAAGCTCTAAAACTTTTTTGCCAGGAGACAGCAAGGTGCTAATGAAAATGATAAATGTGAGGAAATGATAAAGTTGAATGCATCTTAGTTCTCACACTCATGATCTGGGCTTTGAGTTCTGAATTCTCTTGTCTGCTCCCAATTCTCTGGACTGGATTTGATTTTTTATTCTAGATGGTCCATCCCTTCAGGGGGGAAAAAGAAATGGAACAGAGCGGATGACGTGTCACAAGGAGATAATGTGTCCTTCTGGGGATATCCCCCGCATAGGGGGAACTAGGTGAACACTAATTCTACAAAAGGTGAGTCTTCTCTCTCCAGACTAAAAACAATCACCAGAGTTCTTAATCTGTTTTGAACATATTCTCATCCAGTTTCTTCCTTCCCTTCTACTCAACTCTCCTCCAAGAAAGCAAAAGAAAGGCCTTTAACCTCTCCAGATCTGGGAGAGACAATAACAGAGGTCCACCTGAGTGACATACTTGGAAATTCATATTGAGTTCTGCACCTGTATTTGTAGATTTCCAATAATTATTTATTTTGGAGATTTCCAAACTAAAGCGTGCAGCCCAGTCAGAGCAGAATTAACAGGCCAGGAAGGACATCTGTGAAAGATGTTCTAGCATGTTCTGGTCCTCATCATTCCCCGGCAGTCCTTCCTTTAAACAAGTCCCTGCTCTCAATACCAAGTTTCTGCTGAGAAAAGCAGAAGATTGTCTTTTCCTTTTCTCTCACTCCCTTCCTTCTGTTTGCAGCAACCCAGCTCCAAGCCCGAGCTCTGGGGCATTAGAGTTTACAAAGGACCTTTGTCTCAGTCGGAGCCCTCAGAAATGGGGCCTCTGATAGGCTGGCATGTTACTGGTGAAAGCCCCAGGCCAAATTTCCTTATCTGGCTTTTTCATAGCCAACAATCAGTGATAAATGGGACATAAATATTCAGTAATAGCTAATAAAAGCCCAACTTCTTTCTCAGTCTTTGGGAACCCCCATTTCTGAATGGTATCCACTTTTATCTAAGGGAGGTGCCAAGAGTCTAGGAACCAAACTGATATTGGAGGCTGGGTCTAACCAAGGGGCACTTTTCTGGCTCTCCTGTGCCATCCTGTGCCTCTTTTCTCATCCGTACATGAAGCTTGATGGAGTTAGGAAAGGATTTTCCCATCTGCCCCCAGATGACAAGTATTTTTGCTTTGTTTTGTGTTCTGGTTCTTCAGCAGAGTGAGTGAAGGGAGCAGTAGTGCCAAGGGTCCCAGCTGAAGAGTCGGTTGCCAGAGGCCTGTACCCTCGCAGAAGGGGGATACATGTATAGGGCAGGGGATAGCAGAAGGGGGGAGGTGTCCTCCCTAATTAGACAGATTCTTCCTTGCATCTTTTTGTCTTTTGAGACTGATTTCACACCCAGAGCAGAACAGTGGGAGCAGAGCAAGAACAGGGGACACTTCCAGAAATATCCTCATCCATTTCTGACCGCCAGTGAGTTTGCCAGTGGAGGGAGCCTGAGGAGAAAGACTCAGGGGCTGCTGTGAACTGCAGCCTGGGCCCTGCCCACCCACACTTCACCCCGTTGTGGAGGCCACCAATAGAGGGAGTGAGAAAGAGAACTGCCTCGGCAGACCTTCTGAAATATGGATCCGCAGGTCAGTGGGTACCTCTCTGGTTTTCTCTCTGGACCATTCAGTAAGTGGACCTTTTCAGGCCAGGCTGACGCTTGCTCCGTGTGCCTGAGATAATTTAATGACTCCAGTCCATTTTGCCCTCTGAGCCTGCCCCCCCAAGAAGAGAAGGAACCCTTTACACACAATAGTTTTTCAGTACGGTGTTTGCCTACTCCTGGCTGATTATCAGATGATGCCTCTCTTTTCTGACCACCACAGGAGCCCTTTGGTGAGGGATCTGTAAGATGCTGGTTTCTAATGAACTTTGTTACTTCAGTCTTCTGGGAACATTCCAGAGGACCTCTTTCTCCATCGCCTGAGTGAAACACATAAACCTTCAGATTGCATCTTTTCCCCTTTTCTCTCAGTGCAGGTCCCGAGTGGCTGGTATTCTCATGGGGGAGACGCTTTCTGCTTCCTTAAAGGAAATTCTTGAACACTTCCCTACATCTGTGAAGAGGCAAGCCCGAGTCAATCCCCTCTGAATCACCGCAGGTTTGTCTGCCAGTTGTTATCAACTACAAATTCCTTGGAAATCCTACTCTGAAAGATTTTTGATTTCCAATGAAAGGCTTACAGAGTCTAGGGAATTACCATCTTTTCCACAAGCTCTGGTATGGGGACTGGGAAGCTCTCAGCTACCAGTCATAGGACTTTATTCCAAAGATAGTGCAAGCCCGTCTTCTGTGCTGAGCCATAGGGGCCTGAGCTTCCCTCTGAGCTACTCTGGGCTAAATGTCATCAGGCACCCACGGCCTCTTCAACATCTGTGCGTCTAGTCTGTCCCTTCTGTATGCAGGATCTCTTGCCTTCAGCTTGTTCCTCTGATAAGCGATGCGACAGTGTCCCTGGTGACTCATGGGAGAGAAGGGCAACCGCCCTCAGCTTTCTGTACATCGAAGGAGGTTTTGGGGGGATAGTTCATTTTTCTTCTGTACCTTTGGCATTTGCCTCTGTTAATCTTGTCTTTTTGACATCTTTATTCACCATTCTGTCTCTAGCAGAGGTCCTGAAGGATCAACATTTGACCCTTCCTAGCTCGGTAATTTTGAGAAATGTTGCCTGCATATTACTTTTGTGAAATAAATTAGCACAATACGTGACTGACATATTCCAGATCCTAAATTAATTTCTTTTCTTCTCCCCCTCCCGCTCCTTCTTCTTTTTCTCCTCCTCCTTTTTCTCCTCCTTCGTTAAAAGACAAAAACAAAAACAATTTGATTCCTTTGGGGGAAAAGGAAGAGTTTGGGGAAATATCCCCATTCAGCGATGTCCTAGTGCCTACTGGAAGGCTGAGCCACCCCGTAGTTGGAATGAAAGCAATGGGCTCAGGACCAATACTGGCTCGTGAGGAGTCACATGTCACAGAGAACAGCGCTCAAATCCTAGCATCACACCTATTGCTCCGTGAGCTTGGACCATTATTTAGCTTCTTGGAGCTTCTGGTTTTTCATCATTAAATGGAAAAATAAGGAACTGCTTCAAAAGACTGAGGGTAAAATGCTATGATATCTAGAGCACAAAACATGGTGCACCACAAGGGCTCCATCCTCAGCACCCATGGCATGTGGGTGGTTCTCTGAGGGAATTAAAAAAATCTTGCCTCTTCTTCCCCCATCCTTCTAACATACTTCTAACCTGGACTCACAGTGAACTGATGTATTCTGAAGGAATATGGAGCCATTTTTGAAATTAGCTTAAGCAAAGCTTTGCAGAGAAATAATTTCTAGTCATCTTCAAAGTTCCTGTGTGTGAGTGTGTGTGTGGGCATGCGTGCACGTGCACACGTGCGCACTCCAATGGAGATATATTTCTAATTTCTTTCTTTTTTTAAAAAAATATTTTATTTAAATTCAATTTGCCAACATATAGTATAACACCCAGGGCTCATCCCATACATTTCTAATTCCTAAAAAGTTTATTATACTTCCTTTTGGCTTAATAGCATGGATAACAAAGAATTTATTCAGATGCTCCTTCTGTGAAGTCTTTCCAAGACCTGTTGAGCTTTGGAACCTTGGGGAAGATGCCGTTTTCTCACCAGTATTTCCTAGTTCCTTTTGTTGTTCTGTTCCTCTAGGTGACTCTTAGGTTCCCTGAGGGCAGTGCCTTTCTCTGCTTAGCATCCTCCATGGCACCCAGCAGGGTCTTGCATGGGAGAAGATAAGCAGACTAGTGTTGGGCTTAAGAGCTTGGACTCAGCGGTCAGGCTTGGGTTAGCTCCAGTCGCTACTCGCTGGCTTCTCCGGCAGCCTTACTTCATTTCTTCTAAGTCTCCATTTCTGCTTTTGTTCAATAGGAATATATTAAGGCTGTTATAAGTTTGGCATGAGGTAATCTATATAAATCAGTGGGTTCAGTTCCTGGAATGCGATGAGAAATAAATGATATTCTAGCTACATATTATTATCACTATTATTCATGTGCTACATACGTGTTCTGTTGGATGAATGGACAGATGAAAGATGGAAGGATGTCATTCCCTGTGGCTGCAGCAGGCCGTCATTGCAATAAACTACAAAAGTATTGCTTCACTTTCGGCCTACCAGGTCTCTTAACAGGAATTAGAGATTGTGAATTCCCATATTTTTAAAGCGCCACCTCTGTTCTCAGTTTTGTTCCAATCTTCATTGTGATCCCTGAGGTTTGTTCTGAGAGCTGATACCTGACTCTCCCTGAATCTCCTCAAGAGTGAAAGCCCAACTTTTGCTGATAGACTATCAACAATAGTAATATTATTTCTAGAAGCATAACCCTTATCTTTATGGTTGCTTTCTAACATAAACGGAGAAGAGAAAATAAAAGAATTCTGTTTCCACACCATGCAGTGGAGAAATAAACAAAAATGTGGCTAACCCCTATGGTAGAGGAGTGCTTTTGCATGCTCAATTACCTGCCTGAGCTGTTGGCTGGCTTCCTGGCTGCTTTTCTTTGCATTGCTTGACCTTTAGACTAATGCCATTAAAATACATACCCAGTACCACATAAATGGTTTTCAATGGCCTGGCTGCTTAGGGAAAGCTCATTGACATGCAGTGTACAGGTACTTATGCATGTGAAAATAGAGATTAAGAGTCCTTTTTGACATCAGTTTGCTAGGTCACATTTTGTTATGGCACCTCTATAGATTAGTGATCTCCCTATGGACTGCTGGCCTCAAATGACACTTAGCACCTGGCATCTCCTCTAGCTACCAGGTAAGGAGGTGTATCCATGGCTGAGAAGTTCTCTGTTCTCTGCCCTTGGTTCCGTCCTGGGCTTGTTGCTGTCAATGATGGATGGAAAGAGTGGCATTATATTCCTCAACACTTCCATGCATGTCTCGATTCATCTGTGTCTTTCACTGTGTTCTTGATTTCATTTGACTCTAGAATTGGAATTGTATACTCTCAGAACAGGGAGTTTTTTTCCACCTTGATTCTCTCCTACAGTTTGCTCCCTCAAAGGGAAATAAGGCTATAAATTCAACAAGGATTCTGATCCTAAAAAGTCAGAGAGAGGCTCCAGTTAGGTAAGAATGCCCCTTGGTTTTGAGCTGTCGCCTTTTGGGGTTCATAGAATGATTCAAGCATTCATGAACATTTAAAATAACAAGTTCATCTCATTCATTTGTTTTCATTTATGTCGACCATTAGGAGGAAATAGAAATGAATGTAAGACATGTCTTACATTCTGAGGAGACAGATCAGTGTGAGACATAAAGGACGTGACTATGGAGAGCTGGTCATGTTCCACAGGAGAGACCACATTTGAACTGAGGCCGAAAGCCAAGGCAAGGCTTTGGTGCACAGAGGTGGTAGAGAAGGGCAAATGTGCCAAAAACCAGCATCCATCATATAAACATGACTGTTGGGGACCCCTTCTTGCAAATCAGGGTGTTTTTTCCAGAGAGAGGGGAACTTAATGCACTTCAGAAAGCGTCTATGGCATTCACCTCACAGAGGACTGACTTTAGAGTCAGTTTATAGCCCTTTCCACTTGGAAACAGCCCTTTGCTGGTGCCAGACATATGGAAGTAACAACAATGAGAGCAAAGAAGGTCAGTGCCCCTTTCATTTTCTGCATCAGCCATCCCTATGGCTAGAACATCTTGCCCATGCAAATTTATCCTCAATCTAACTACATATGAAGGTACATAAACTACATATATAAGTATATACATGCATGTGTAGATATATCTTCTATATTTATATTATGTATACAATATATACATTATAGTCGACATATAGTATAAGATTTAAAAGTAGATATATTTGTGAATTGATCACAGAGTATACTGCATGATATATTCCATTATGTATTATGTGTTACTTTTCAGAGCAATTTTCCCTCCCTTTCCTCTTACAGTAACACCAGATTTTCCATCTTACTTATGCTGACCGTTCTCTATTTGCTTTATTACTCTTTCCAGATCCACTCATTTTCCCCTTCCCCCTCTCTCTGTGCCCTGGAGGTAGACTATGAGGACCTTGTCATCCAAGCTTCTTTGATGACTGACTTGCAGTTCGGTTTTGCCACCAGAGGCACTGCAGGAACCAGAGAGAGAGAGAGAGAGAAAGAGAGAGAGAAGTCTCAGGATATTACTTTCCTGCTCCTTCCCAGCTTCTTTACTGCACGACTACAGCTTCTGCCCTGGACACCAATACCATTGCTCCCTTCCTGTATCTCTTACGGAGTCTTCCATAAGTCTTCAGCTCAATAGCAATCCCAATACTGTTTTTACTGCCACAAGACAGATGAATAATAACAAAGTGGTTATGACAGATCAGATCATATCTTCATTGTGAATTTTCTAGTTCTACAAGGCCGTACTTGGCATAAGCAAATTTGCAGAAGCCATTTCACCCAATCTCACACTACTTGGTAAAGATGAATTCCATGCTGGGGGAAATCTTGTTGCCAATAGTTGAGTGTGCCTTTAGTATTCTAAGCTGCATTTATTCATAGGTTCTGGAGGTTTGCTTTGCTAGGTGCTAAGGCAGTAATTGTAGGACATGGAGAAGGGTCATCTCTGTGAGTTGCCATACTCACCTGCTGCTGCTTCCTTCCTTGCTTCCTATCTGGCCACACTGTCCTTTCTTGAGCTTTGTCATGCCAGAGGCCCATCTCAGGCCCTCATGTAGCTATTGACTCTGCCTGCCTCCACTTTTTGCTTGGCAAATCCCTTCCACCTTCAAGTCTATGGGGCTCGATAAGACCAAATCTGATTGCTTTTATAGTGTCCATACTATTCCCTCACAGCAGAATTATAGTTAAAGTGTTTAAATATTTCTTTAACGTATGTTTTCCCTTTCAGACTGGAAGTAACATGAAGTCAGGGATTATGACATAACATCTATTTTGTTCATTTCAGTTTCTCCAAGGCCTAGCCCAGGGCTTCATATATAGTAGTCATATAACAAACTTGGTTGAATGTTGAATGAATTAATACATTTGAGGAACTTATAATCATAATGGGCAGTCAAGCCATGTGCAGAATGAATGAATGAATGAGTGAATGAATGCACTTATTTATTTATTACTAAGACATTTCAAATGTTGGAGTAAGGCCTACCATTGCTGGCAAATCCAGGTGAGAAATGTGATGATGCTTACAGAAGTCTTTGCTCTAATCAAGTCCCAAAAAGTTATTATCCACTGACAGGCCAAGAGCAACAGCTGTTTGCCTCTAGGATGTGGAAACTGGGGATCTTCTTTTAGATGATGTTCTAAGCCCTAGAGTTGGGCAAGGCAGCTAGGGTAAGACATCATGATTGGCAGATGTTCACCCCTTTTCCTCCCTTTTTGTTCCCCTTTTATTTTCTCCATCTGTCTTTCTTTCATCTCTTTTTTTTTCTTACATCTTTCCTGCTGTAGATATTCTGTGACCCCATGGACATGGTTTGGTTATGATGATCCAATCTAAAGAGGAACATATTCTTGCTCTGGCAGAAATAAAGATTTCATGCTAAAACTCATAAAGTAGTTCTTCTTGAGGTCACAGGTGTTGGCATAGGAGAGTGGCCATTGGGGCTGAAAGTGTAAGCAGAATGGAAGAGTTTGGCAACAGTTTTCCTTTCCTTCTGCTTCAAGAGTTCCACCCGAATGGTTTATAGGCAACCATGGTCAAGTTGACCCTGTCTCCCCTTTTATGTATCCTCAGCCATTTGCAGAGACTCTTCCACCATCTCCCTCGTGAATTATCATAGTAGTCCTTCAACTCTCCTCCCAGACTCTAGGAGTCACATTTCCCAAAGAGTAGTTTGTAAATCCCACTGGCCACCTCAAGATGTATGAGGCCTCCCATTGCTCATATGAATTCCAGTCTCTCAGCCAGTGTTCTTGAACCTTTGACAAAGTGTCTCAAAATCCCTTCCATCTCTAACCCCGTGAAACACTCTCCCAAAACCCATGGAGCTCCCATGTCTTGAACTCTGATTACCATCTCTGTTTCACTCCGTGTATTGTTTCTGGGACTTTGCAGTTCTCATTGCTGAGAAACTTACCTTCCCTGAGAACTCTCTTCAGAATACTTCTTCCTATTCTCAGAGTCAGAATTATATATTCTCTGCTCTGTATGCTCAGGCAAGTTTACTTCCAAGTTAGTCACAATTTGCCTTTAGTGAATTGTTTGTTTCTCTGCTGCCTCTGAGTTCTGCAAAAGCAGAGACCACTTTTTATTCATATAATCTGTATATGATCTTGATTTTCCAGGGCAGTGACTTTTCTGTCTTGTTGTTCTTCTAAGTACATGCTTGGCCATCTAACCATACACCTGTTCCCTACAGTTCTTATGTAGCTTCGTTATAGAAAATGCTCAGAAATTGTTTTGAGGGTTAAATTGAATGAACTGAGTGACTGACTCTTCAAGAATCAGCACTCACCTTGTGGTTCTATGATTCAATCAGGAAAAATATATATAAAGCTTGGACCAGCTTTGTTTTTCTCCAGATGTCCTGGCAGCTAGGGAAAGTTGGAAAGCAAAAACAAAAACAAAAAACCACAATACCTATCCATAAAGAATAATAGAGATTGAGATTTGAGGTGAGGAAGAAAGTATTCAATGAATGAAACTAGAACCATTAAACTTTTGAGGTGCCTGCCCTCCTGCTTGTTGTATCATTGTGTCACATAGCAACAGTTTCCTCTCCTTGCCAACAAGGCCTCACAATATCGACCTTTCATGATGAAAAACAGCAGCTGTAGCACAACCTGAGAACAACACCGCTTCTGTATTAAGAGCCCAGTTCTTGGGAGCTCTAATCACTTCCAAGATAGCATCTCCCCAATTCTCAGAATATCCCTCCAAGGGAAGGAGGAGGCTTATATTGTTATCGGCTCTATTTTGCATATAGTAAAAACAAGGCAAGCTGAGGTTAACTGATTTGTCCTTGGTCAGGTGTGAGTCAGAGTGTGAGCCAGCAGGAGAAGCTTCTTCATTCCCAGGCCATTGTTCTATCCTCTTGATGTTGTCTTTAGGGTTTGGGAAGGCTATAGAAGTTGTTTGATCCACAGTGTTTACAATGGGGAAAATATGTTGTATCCCAGTTTGGGTGCCATATAACTGATGTAGAAACAGAAATATGAATATAGAATTTTACCCGCTATTCTTGTTAACTGGTGGGGAAAAAACTACGGGGGGCGGGTGCCAGTTGGGTTATCCTTGTTTCTTAAAATATAAATGTTGGCCACTGGCCAAGAGAGAGCTCACATGTAACAAGTATAAGGGGAGTTGCCTATCTGTAGTTGTGTTTGTATTCCTTCAGTAATCCATATCTTTGTAGGACTTGTGTATGCCACTCACTTTGCGGGTCACTGGCGAGGTGCCCTCAAAGCATCCACACTAGTGGGATTATATACCTTAAACATGGAAAGAAACAAATGCAATCATCATGATGGATAAGTTCTTTTTTTAAACAGGCTGTGCCCATACATTAGAAAAGTTCATAATTTATTCCCTGTCTCTCAGTAGGACGTTCAAGACCCATTACAATCTATCTTCAAAACATCTTGTGGGGTGCCTTGGTGGCTCAGTCAGTTGGGAGTCTGCCTTGGGCTCAGGTCATGATCCCAGAGTGCTGGGATCCAGTCCTATGTTGGACTCCCTGCTCAGTGGGGAGTCTGCTTCTCCCTCTCACTCTGTTCCACCCCCTGCTCATGCTCTGTGTCTCATTCTCTAATAGATAAATAAAATCTTTAAAAAATCTTAAAAAAAAAATCTTCCATTGCCATCCACTTCTGATAGTACCCCCCTTACTCCTGCAAACACAGTGTTCCAGCCCCACTGGACTCTGAATATCATTCCTGGGCCACTCAGTTTTATGTTTCTGTGGTTTTGTTGATATAAGCTGAGAGACCCTTGGCTTCTCAGTTCACTAACCTTGGCTGGAGGTGAGGGTGTGGAAAGGCTGGAGTATAGTGGGGGTGAGGCTATTTTTTTAAAAAATATTTTATTTATTTATTTTTTCATGAGAGAGAGAGAGAGAGAGACAGAAACATAGGCAGAGGGAGAAGCAGGCTTCCTGTGAGGAGCCTGATGTGGGACTTGATCCGGGGACTCCAGGATCACGACCTGAGCCGAAGGCAGAGGCTCAACCACTGAGCCACCCAGGTGTCCCTAAGGTGAAGCTATTGATGGAGTATAGTGGGGTGAGGCTATTGAAATGCCTGGCTGGTGAGTACATGTGCTGTAAGTGAAGGGGTTGGGAGGATAGCTTGTCATGATCCTTAACACTGTGCTGAGTCCCTTTGTCTGATACCTGGGTATCTGAGTTCTAGTCTTGCCTAGATCTTGGGTAAATCACAATATGTCTCGAACCTCAATTTTCTTATTGGTCACATAAACAGGTAAGCTTAGGTGTTCTCTGAGGGTTTTAGAGTAGGACTAGACCTACAGCTCTTCAACCTGATTTCACTTATATAAAATATATGTGAATGTGTGTGTGCGTGTGTGTATAGGGGCACAGAGTGGTAGGATAAGGGACAGTGATTTTTAAAGTTGGACTGGCCCTTGGGAATTATTGGTTTCTTCTAAAAATGCATAAAACCAGTGCTAAGGTAGAGTTCCATATTCACATTTCTGTTTCTACATCAGTTATATTATATCCAACTCAGAACACAATATAGTTTTCCTATCACAAATATTTGTGAATCAAACAACTTCTGTAGCCTTCCCAAACCTCAAAGACTTTTCTCTGCCCCTTCCTTCCTGGGCCCCCAATCTACAGTGGGGCAGTGCCACAACATGCCTAACCCTCATGAGAGGCCTAAGTGGCTGCCCTCTCAGGAATATCCAAAGCACCTGTCATCTTGGACCTGGTTGCAGAGCCCCATCAGCTTCCCCAAGGTAAGTCAGTGCTGGCTTCCAGGTCACTGAATTAGATCTTGATTTTTTTCTCATTGCTTGTTTCTGGGGAGGAAGTCAATTTCCTGGACTTTTATTGCTTTCAGCCATGCACTGAGTGAGTCTTCAGGTTTACCCCTAAAATGTAAGACTCTTTTACAACACTAGTGGCCCAGCAAAGTCTGATTTCTAAACCAAAGAGATGTGTTGCATACTTGCGAACACCAGGTCCTTACACACAGTTGGGTAACAGAATATCTTAGTGACTCCTTCAAACAAATGCCAAATGCTTAGGGGTTTCAAATCAATGGGATGAGTTTTACAGAACCTATAATATAACTGACATTTACATGTTTTCAAGTATTTTAAAGCTACTCTTTCCAAATGGAGTAGAACTTTCCAGTTATTCTTCCCAATTATACAGTTTATTTCTTTCAATCAGTTGAAAAGCTAAGGCCTCAGTGATAGATCTGAACCAGGCAGAAAAGATCTGTCAAAAATAACTTCTTGTCCAGTAAATGGTGAGACCGAGCCTTCAGGTTTCTAACTACAGAGCCCCAGAAACCAAGTTATCTTCCTTGGGCTCTATCAGGGTCATTTCCAGGGCCAGGAAAGGAATGAATCAGGAACGGCGCCTGTTTTGGCTGCACAGCCTTACCTTCAGGCCCAGAAATCCAAATCCCATATCAAGAATGTGGTTCACTTAGCATTGTTTTTGTGGGTAGAGACAGTAGAGTTGGGGGGAATTGTTTTATCCCTTGAAGAGGGCTTTGCTTTTTGCATTTGTTCCCAACACCTTTCACTCGGTTGCCTTATATAGAGCCTAGAGCTCAGGACCCAGACTTTATGGGAGCCTCAGGCTCTCCCTTTAAATATAGATCTCTGCTCCTTGTGAACAGGTCTGGAATGAAATTTGCTTCAGAAGAAATCTGAAGGTTGTTATAAGATTTTGGGTTATATGTGCGTGGCGATCTATTCTTACCACTTCCAATCATTTGTTACCATATGGAGTTTTGAGGCCTGGGTGTCTTGTCTTCTCTTTTCTTTTCCTTAAGATTTATTTATTTGACGGTGGGGAGGGCCAGAGGAAGAATCCTCCACTCAGATCAGAGCCCTATGTGGAGATTGATCTCACAACCCTGAGATCACGACCTGAGCCAAAACTGAGAGTCAGAAGCTTAACCAACCGTGTACCCAGGGGTGCTTTTCCTTACTGCTCAGTAAAGAATGCAAAGAGGAAGCCCCCTTGGTTGGCAGCAGCTAGCAAAAAGCATTTTGGCCTCGGGTCCTTGTTCAATCGTCATTCTCGATTGATAATTTCTTTTTTTTTTTTTTTAAGATTGTATTCATTTATTCATGAGACACACACACACACACAAACACACACACAGAGAGAGAGAGAGAGCGCGCGCGGCAGAGACACAGGCAGAGGGAGAAGCAGGCTCCATGCAGGAGCCCGATGTGGGACTCGATCCCGGGTCTCCAGGATCACGCCCTGGGCTGAAGGCGGCGCTAAACCGCTGAGCCACCCGGGCTGCCCTCGATTGATAATTTCTTTATTCCTTTCTTCTTTTTAAGTAGACTCTATGTCCCACATGGTGCTTGAACTCATAACCTTAAGAATTGAGAGCCACATGCTCTACTGACTGAGCCAGCCAGGCACCTTTTGTCTTGAGTTCTTTTTTTTTTTTTTTAAATTTATGATAGTCACACAGAGAAAGAGAGAGAGAGGCAGAGACACAGGCAGAGGGAGAAGCAGGCTCCATGCACCGGGAGCCTGACGTGGGATTCGATCCCGGGTCTCCAGGATCGCGCCCTGGGCCAAAGGCAGGCGCCAAACCGCTGCGCCACCCAGGGATTGTTAAGAACTAAAATGCCAAGGTTGACTTTTTATTAGCATGTCTCTTTTCCTGTAGGAAAAAGTTTTAAAACAGTCCACCCAAGATCCTTCCATTGCTGGTTCAAGAGATGACTTGTGCTTGAATTTGGCCAATTAACATGACAATGTCAATGACAAGATCCATTTCTAGGCAAAAGAGTTGTTCTTTGACAGGCATTGTCTGAAGGTGTCCAGGCTGAGAGGCAGTTTCTCCTCTGGGACTATTTGGATTTTATGTTCCTGAGCCAAAAAACATTCTTTAGCATTGGCTGACAAAATGGGTTTCAGAACAGGAGTTTCTAAAGCTGCAGTGGAAACTTAATTATGTAGATCCTGTCAAAATCCATCTGCTTAATTCGACTGTTTCTGGGTAAGGTACTTTTTATTTTTCCAGCAGTATTACTTGATGACTCTCTGATAGGAATACAAAATTAGCTTTTCTCATAGGCAAGATTTATTCTTTATACTTCTCAGCATTAGGAATATTTGTGTTACGTTGAGGTGTCTTCCTAGAGTTTATTTGCTTCACAGCTGATTTGGTGGAGACACATAAGTGACTTTTAGAGCTGAAAGGTAGAAGGTATCATTTAAGGAAATGCTATCAGAGGTTTCAGTGGTAACAACTTAGTGACTAGCTAGTGCCCATGATTTATGTAAAGCCTTTCTATAGTTTTTCTTTTTTTCTTTTTTGTTCCTTTCTATAGTTTTTAAAGGGAGAGGGACATCAAAGTTGTTTCAGTTTGTACAAGATGCCAATACTTGGCAGATTTGTGGTCTTAATCATGAACCTGTGGTTGTACCTGATTCAATGTGCCTCATCTGAACAGTTGGAAACCTGATATTAGGCAATATTTACATTTATGATGAGCATTCACGGATTTGCTTTCAGGGAGGGAGTGCTTTTGGAGAGACAAGGTCCGAAGTTGTTGCTAAATGTATAAATATTGAATGTGCCAGCATCTGGGATATTTCAGCTTAAATATCAAAGAATGAGCCTTATGCAAGCAACTGACTTAGTAAAACTGTTTGTTATTTTAGGGTGCTTGCCTGGATAATAAGCTATAGGACAAAACCAGCGTTTTCAAAATCAGTAATGTCACATGTTTTTTAAGTAGGGATTAAGGAAAACTAACAGTATAGTTCTCAGTGTTGGGAAAACCTCAGTGAAAATATGTAGAAGAAAGTGGACTTGCTAAGCAGCGATAGTCTTACATCTAGGTGGGATCTGCAGCCAAAGGGCTTTCAAATGTCTTGTTCCCAATTCAAATAAAGAACTCCACTAATTTCACTAGGTCTTCAAACCAGAGAAGTTTCATGGCAAGAGGAAGAAAATACAAAGATTTTGTAGAGCTACTTCTGGATAATGAACATTTCTATGATGGAGTCGCTGCTCTGTATGAAAGTCTTGCTTTCCTGGGCTTGGCATAGGATGGTTTTCAGTTAATTAAGACCCTCCCTTGCTTTTCTCATTTTCCCAGTTTTTCAAACCCTGGGTCATGTCACTCCCAAAGGGTAAGTGGGTTCAGAGAGAGCTTGTTGACAGGTCTGGTGCCATCCCTGCAGTCTGGTGATTGTGCCTGTTTTGCTCACCTGCTTTGGAGTCTGCTTTGCCTCCTGTCTCAGAGCTCTGAATTCTTCCTCACTAGACAGGGAGTAGGGCTTTTTCAGCCCTACTAAAACATGTCTTGGAGATTTTTCTGGTTCTCTACCCACCTCCTCATTTAAATCTTCAGGTTCTTAAAGAAAACAGGAAATAACCTGATTATTTTCTTGTAGGAACAATTCAGATTTTACTACGAGGTATAGGCAACTGAGTTAACCTTAATGGGCTTGAGTTCTGCTTATTTGTTTTTCTGATCTCAAGGGAACACAAACTCTTTTACTTTAGAATCGTCAGTGAGCATGTTAACAATTTATGGTGCTTTATTAAAAATTCATATTCTTGGATTCTACTCCCAGATTTTACAATAAGATCCAAGTATCTATGTATTAAACAGGCTTCCTTACTGATTCTGGTGACTATTGTCCAAGAATCAAGTCTGAGAAACATAAATGTTTTAGAGATTTAATGTAGAAATAACTAAGTGACTGATGAGTCCAAACTTTACAGATGAAGAAATGAACTTAAATAAGATGATAAACCCACAGCTCATCAGTGCCAGATCTGGGACTAGAAACCTGGTCTCCTTTTGGTTAATGAGGCTCTAGGTTGTAAGGTGAGATACAACAATACAGAAGTAAAAGAGCTCAGGGTTTGTGTGATTGAGCAATGTGGCTGCCTCCAGCATGTCAATCTGTGGATGTTACTGAAATGCAGTGATAGGAGGCCCACACAAGCCCTTTTCTGAATGATCTGGAAGTGGCTTGGTGGAGATCTTCAAGTTGAAACTTGCTCCCGGTTATTAAAATCTCCAATATGACATCTTGGCCAAGTGCGCATCCATTTGGTTGAAAACTATTTTATTAAAGGCTTCTAGGGATGGAGTTTCTCCCAAACCTCCAGATCCCTACCCCCACCCATTTTCTACCAGCTCTAATCCCATTACAATTAGTTCTACATGGAAATAAAAATTTCTCCTGCCCACCTATAGCTCCTACCACTAATGCTGATTCTACTTTCAAGAGAGAACAAGTCTAATTTGCCTTCTACATGATAGTGATCATGTCTCTACCTAAACCTCTTTTTCTTTGTCTAGGCTGAAAAATTGAAGGTTCTTTGGCCATTCTTTGTATAACTTAGCTTTAAATATTGTCTTCATTCTGACTGTTCCCCTCTAAAAGCAGTCTGTTTGGTCATCTTTGGTATTAAAATATGGCACCCGGAATAGTCACAGTGCTCAGTGTGCTTTGACCAGTTTGGAATTCATTACTTCTAGACACTTGGCTCCTAATCATCAAGACTAAAAATTCATGATATTTTTGGGTGGCCCAATCACATTCAACTCACAGTCAATTAAAATCCCAAGTTTTTTTCACATGTGCTGCTAAAATCATGCCTCTCTCACCTAGTTTTCATTCGTGACTTTTTTTTTTTTAACACCCATGTGTTTTACTTTACATTTATCCTAGTTGAAATTGACTTACCCCACTATCACAGATTGTGGGACCTTTTTTGGATTCTGAGTCTGTCATTAATCTGAGATTATTTGATTTTAGTCATCCATTCATTCCACAAATATTTATTGAAAACTTACTATATGTCAGTCATGATGCTGGATATTATGACCAAGATAGATGTATCCCTTCCCTCATGGACTTTATAGTCTAAAGAGGTATATAAACTAGTCACCAACAATGGGTGCCTTACTAGTTATGATGAGATTAGTATGGCATGTGGTGGGCACTCAAGGCAGGGTGGAGAGAGATCCAGAGGTGAACATCTAGTCTAGTCTTGGTGGGCTGTGGTTAGGGAAAGCTTCCTTGTAGAAGTGACCTCTAAGCTTACCTGTGAAAGCTAAGGCATAAGAGAAAAAAAGAGAGTTCCAGGCTGGGGAATTGCAGGAGTCCAGGACCAGAGACAAAGGAAGCATGGCCTGGGGAGCAGGTCATGTGCATGTGTGGATGAGATACATATCAGGGGAAGGGCAATGTGAGCATCTGTGGGGTTTCAAACCTATCTGGGATCTTGATGAAAATATTGGGCAGTGATGTCTGAGACAAACATCAATCCATACACCGGCAGTCCTTGGGGAGGACAGTTACCACAACTCTAGTCTCTGCATTACTCCTTCTGTCCACAGAATATCTTGAGAGATTTGGCCAATCATCTTGTTGACAATCAGACATGCCATGTCTTTTGGTTGAGCAGACTAATAAACTTATTAGGTTTTAATATTAGGTTTTGATAACCTTTGGCTTATTAGAAAGAAAATGTGGTTGGCTTTGGCCATAGGCCACATATGACCAATGTCTGATTTCTTCTCTTCACAACTCCCCTTGATGTGGTCCTTGATCTCTCCACCCTGGTGAGGGAGCCAGTGAAAAGCCTATGGAAGATGGGTTTCCTAAAATGCAATGGTGGGTAGATTATGAAAAGTGACATGGAAAAGACTTCATCTTGTCCCAAAGAAGTCACCTGGTTAGAGGAAGCCCTCGGCACTGTCTGGCTGTAATGATAGAGTGCCAGAGACCTAGGTCCCAGAGTCAGATGACCTGGGTGCAAGTCCTGCCTTTCTCTGTTACCATTTTTGCATCTTTGGACAAAAGTTGACTTTCTTCAACTGTGGCAGGGAGACCAAATGCCTCCCTCCCAGGGTAATATGTATTTGAAGTAACAAAATAACGGAGGCCCATGCCTGTCACTTAGTAAGCACTTGATAAATGTATTGCTTATTTTTGAAAACAAATAATATTCATCAAGCCACAAAGAATTTTGTGCCTTCTAATTTCTTTGCCCTCATGTGGTTCTTCTGATTTTTTTCCTCTATGTCCTTTGTGGAGCAGCCCCTGCCCTCTGCTCCTTTTGTTTGTTTGTTTGTTTGTTTGTTATAGCAACTATGAAGTGCCAAAGATATGAAGTGTTTGGAAACAACACTATGTATTTCTTTTGACAAGAGTGATCCCTTTCTCCCCCTCTTATTTTTGAAGTTCTGGCGCCAGCTAGCCAGGCCAATGTGAAGAAATGCGTATGGTGTTGGCTGTGGAGGGTGCAGGGCTCCGTGTGTGCACAATCACCCCCACCCCCCACCAGCAAGTCTGCAGTGAAGGCCGTGGGTGGACCTCTGACAGGAGGTATTCTTTCTCAGTGCTGTATGTGACATCCCAGTCACATGGACAGAGTCAGTCTTTGTGATTTTGCAATGTTTCATTGTTGCTTTGCCCTGTAGACGAGCTACTGTGCAGAGCTGACGGGGCAGCTGTTCAGGAAGGGGTGTTTTTTTTATTAGCTTGTAAGTCACTGATGGACCAAAATTTGTACTTCATTTGTAAATTAGGAAAGTGGAATGAGTCTTTGAGCTCCCTGCATTTGAAAATCTTCCCTACCATTCCAATCATTTATGCAATGTAGTATCTGTAATTTCAGTTGGTAGTTCGGGGGAACTGGAGTTATTTGTTGGGTTTTCCTCCATGTTTGGATCCACATAGGTGTGAGTGGATAAGGGCTAAGGCCAAGGTTTGTCTTTCAAGACACTTTAGGAGCTTTCTGGGAGTTTCTAGAGAACAGCCACATGTGAATGTTCATTTATGTCTTTCCTCTTCCTCTGTTTAAAAGCAAATGTTCTCCTGGGAGTTGAAGTGGTCAAGCTATTGCCAGCCTTTGTCCTCATCCTCCTGTCTGAAACAAGGTGAGCCTGTTTCAGGAAGAGACATGGATGGAGATGGTGCATTTTTAATGAGAATGGCATGCCCTCTGCAGCTTTCTCAGGCGTGGAGCTGGGCCGGGAGCTGGGAACACCTGCTCTTACGTGCTGTATGTTTCAACCCATTGAAAGATCTTAGGGCAAAATCAAGCATGGAATGATGTTCTGCGGTTTTCAAAACGGTTCCTAGAGGGTTTGAGTTGTATAGGCTGAGAACAAACCCATTCACCTGTGACGGATATAACCAGACTCCAATGTCTGGTGAGGGAAAACCGGACATGTTCTACAGAAACTGAGACACTTGGGCTCTTCATGTAGAGCATTTATAACATTATAGTCTGGCCCTATATCCAGCCAAGCTCACACCAGTGAAGAGGGTAAGTGTGTTTGCGTCTGTGTGTTTATGCGATCAAGTGAAATCATCAAATTTGTTCATTAGAAAAACTGCAGATCAATTTGTTGCATGAATAATGCCAACTCGTAGCCTCATGAGGAAGCTCTTAGTTATCTTCAAACCTAACTTTTCTCAGTTCCTTTGGATAAATAAACTTGCTCTATGAATCAATTAAAGGAATCTCAGTTTTTTTAAATATCAAAGACTTGGATTAAAATGGATTGTGCAGGAAATGCTGTCATTAAAAGGGCCAAGAAAAGAAGACATGCTTAATTATTGAGCAGAATATTCATATTTTTTCATATCTATCAGCTCAGTGTGTCCCTAACATGTTTGTAAGATGTACAAAAAGAACACATTTATAAACCCTTCCTTCCTTCCTTCCTTCCTTCCTTCCTTCCTTCCTTCCTTCCTTCCTTCTTTCCTTCCTCCCTCCCTCCCTTTTCTTTCTTTCTTTCTTTCTTTCTTTCTTTCTTTCTTTCTTTCTTTCTTTCTTTCTTCTTCTTCTTTCTTTCTTCTTTCTTTCTTTTTTCAAGGAAAGAAAAATAAATGCCAACATAAACCCTTGATTTTGAATACTTCATTTCTCTTTAGTTGACTGAAATGACGAAATGACGCCTTTCTTTTTCAATCCTCTCTTCCAGGGCGGCCCTCCAGCCAGCCATTGTCTAAAGAGCTTCATGTAAAGGTAAATCCTGCAAGGCCTTGAGAAGGGCTTTGCTACCAAGCTATTGTATTTAATCACCAATGATTACTGGTCCCTGCCTTCTCTGCAGTTAATTGTGGATTTTTGGTGTTTCAATCAGGATAAAGAAAGTTTAAATGTCTGTAGGAGCTCTCAGAGACCTGCAGGCTTACCGTATTTTCCTTGGAGCGCACTTTTAGTCAAGATCTTCCTGAGTGCTGCCTTTAGGTACACCTCTTGACCTGGGTGAAAACTTGTTATATGGACCCTGGAGTAGGAGGACATTAATAGGTATTATCAAGACCCATTTCTTCCAAATAGAGCTCTTTCAGGCCCCTTCTCTGAGTTAGGATATCTGGTGGCTTGAATATGGCCAATAGCAGAAAAGGGACTTGCCACAGTGGTGTGAGACATTCTGATTTTTCTAAGAATATAGACTAGAGAATGGAATACCCATGCCCTTCGCTACCATCTCTCTCTTCCCCTTTCTACCTTCCCTTTCCCCTAGCGTCTCTAGCAGTTTCTCCTCACTCTCCCTCCCCCTCCATTTCTCTGTCACTGTCTCTCACTTTCTCCTCTTCAATGTTATCTTGACTATTTTCTCCCAGATCAAAGATAGAAGTGGGCCATTTGATTAATTGCCATGCAGCAGAACCCTTTGCCTCCTTGACACACAAGCCAAGGAGACAAAGGGCGCTCTTTAGAAGCCCTGAGCTGTGTGGGTGCAGGGTGGGGAATTCACAAGCCTGAGAGCATGGAGCCCTCCCAGCAGGGATGTGAAGGTTCCTAGACCCTACTGAAGAATAAAGTTGCTACTGCTGCACATTGTGTTGAACCATATTTGCATTTGAGGGAACATCAGACAACACCAGCAATAAGCCATGTGGACTATATGGAAATTTGTTTTAAAGTTTGAAAAATCTTTAAATTTCAGTGTGAGGAAATGAGTACCAATTGGAAATAAAAGGGGATTAAGTGATGATGACCCAGTTTAACCTTTTCTATCCTATACTGGGAAAACTGCCCAGAACTGTACCAGCCAATATGGCACTACTCCTCCTGTGTGGCTGTTTTCATTTAAGTTAATTATAATGAGGTACAATTTAATATTCAATTCCTCAGTCATTCTGAGGATTTTAAGTTTTTGATAGCTGTATGGAGCTAGTGGGTACTCTATTAGACAGTGTAGGGGTAGAACATTTCCATCACTGTAGGAAGTTCCCCCTAGACAGCACTGCTCCTGACCCTTTGTCCTTCTTCTTCTTCTAATTTTTTTAGAAAAGATTTTATTTATTTATTCATGGGAGACAGAGAGAAAGAGAGAGAGAGAGGCAGAGACATAGGTAGAGGGAGAAGCCTTGATACCAGGACCCCAGGATCATGCCCTGAGCCAAAGGCAGATGCTCAACCACTGAGTCACCCAAGTGCCCCGACCCTTTGTCACATCCTAAGCCAGGTAGCTTAGAGGAAGCCATGGAGTGCTTCACATTAGAGAGTTGGGAGGGATTCCAGAACTGTCTGAAAATGCAGAAAACTTTTAACAGAATGCCAAGTTAAAGTAAACAGATTTGGAATTCAGTTGATTCAAATGAGATATTGCTGGGGAGGTCTTTGAGAAATTGAGAAGAACTATACAAGAATAGGTGGGATTATGACAGTTATTGTGAGTTTTTCTAAGAGAGGAAGAATGCTCAGCTGAGGGTGAAAACTTAGCCAATGGCCATGTGCATTTTCTACCCATCAGAATTTAAATTCCAGGACCAGACCCTCTAAACCTTGGCTGGGTGTCATTTCCAGTTAGAATTTTTCACGTGAGAAGCCCTGTCTTCTTTGTAAGGCTAATGGTTGCTTGGGGTAAGTAAGAAGTGCTTATACTCTCAAAGAGTAAAGGTCATCTTTCCCAAATCCTAAGAGGGGTCCAGGGTCACTCAATACCTTCAGATAGTGACATTGATAACAAGCACAGAGTTTCTTTAGACTAACCGATAATTTGCCTGTATGGGTTTCACCTATAGCACAGGTTCCACCAGAACTGAGTCTCAGGGATCCCTGGGTGGCGCAGCGGTTTGGCGCCTGCCTTTGGCCCAGGGCGCGATCCTGGAGACCCGGGATCGAATCCCACGTTGGGCTCCCGGTGCATGGAGCCCGCTTCTCCCTCTGCCTGTGTCTCTGCCTCTCTCTCTCTCTGTGACTATCATAAATAAATAAAAATTAAAAAAAAAAAAGAACTGAGTCTCAAATTAACTTGGGGTTCAAGGAAAGGTCTTACAGAAAAGACCCTCAGGCTACTGTGCCCCAGGGTCATGATTGCAAAGACACAGTCTAAGACTATCGATTCAAGTTCTTTGGCTTGCACAAGGTAGGCTTTTCCCAGGTCAGGTGGCAGTGCCATTGAGATCCAGTGTCCCTCAAAGTGAGAACACTGGGTTCTTATGAGAAAGTAGCTGTGGCCGCTGTACTGTGACTTCCTAAATTCACTAACAATCCTGCCCTTCCTCCCCTTCCCCAGGCACTTTCACTTACTCACCAACTCCTTTGGCTCAACCTCTGGAGATTACAAAACCAAATGGGTAAGAGGGTTGGCGTCAGTGTGTGTGTATGTGTGTGTGTGCTGAGTCTCTCTCACCCGTTCCTCAGTGACATGCATGGGAAGGCAGTCTGGGCATTGGATGTTCTAGTAAAATCTTCGTTTCTGAGGTAAATGTTGAGGATGCTTCACTGCCTGGTCTGATGATGAATGGAGCATGCGATTAGCGCAGGGGATGCATACTTGAGGTTTGATCAGCACGTATAGGAAGGAGCCTGATTTTTCATTGGTAACAGTCAGAACTTTGCATCAACATGTTTGTTGTTAATCAACAAATATTTGTTGAGTGCCTGCTCTTCATCAGATACTGAAGTATAACAAAGGAACTTCTAATCTATTTGTCATGTTTTGGACAGATTGATGATATGTTATGATTCATAAACTTTGGAAGTCTCAAACATTTTGTGTAGACTCTTTGAAAGGTTTTGTTTCTGTCATCAAATGTGAAAAGTAGAGTGTGAGGAGAGATTGTGGAGGGGAAAGGTCCCTCCTTGTCTCTATTTTCTGCGCCTGGGATGAACTTTGGTAAAATAGGTAGTTTGAAGGATGAGTCTGTGATGAGCAAAGTCTGGAAATGAATAGGTGGCTTTTAATTATCTGGCGGTTACTGCATTGATTAGCTGTTCATTCAAATAGGAAGCCTATGCCAGAGCTTTCTCTCACATTCCTGGGATCTGAATTTACATGTCTGGTGTCTGCTTTCAGAGCACCGTCGAAACTTGCTTGTCATTTGCCTTATCTCTTCATCACCAACAACCCATATAGTTGGGGGAAGAACAGAGACTCAACAGTCTTTTTTAAAGAGGCAAAGGACCTCCAAAGTCATCTGTCTTTACTTCTTTATCTTATGTGAGATGTGAGAAATCTGAGGTCCAGAGAAGTAAAGCACCTCTGCCAAGGTGCACAGCTTCTTGGGTCAGAGGTGGATGAACCCTGCTTTCCTGCTTTTAAGTGGGCTTGCTACTGCGTTGATGTGTCCTCTGTTTTAAAACCATCCTGCTGATGATCTGTTAAGAAGTTACTGATAAGGAAATTTTAAGGCAAACCTTTGAATACCTTTTCAGGCAAAATCAGAGAATCGTTTTTAGAATCTGGGACAAAAACAATTCTAAATAAAGGCTTCAAACTTCTGGATGCTTAGTAGTTTCCAAGCTTGATAAAATGAGATCACTGGCTTTACCTCCTCAAAGAAAGGCCACCTTTCTTATCGGGCACATATCTGGATACCGTACAATCTGAAGGCAGTGTAGCACAGCGTGGAATCCAGCACCAAACTACTTGGATCCATATTCTTGGCTTTGCCACATACAAGTTGTGTCACCCTGGACAAACCACTTAAAGGCTCCATGCCTCAGTTTACCCATCTGTAAGTTAAGGGTAATGATAATAATGGTGTCTTTCTCGGTTGAATTAATATATTGTTTTTTTTTTAAAGATTTTATTTATTTATTCATGAAAGACACACACACACACACACACACAGGCAGAGACAAAGGCAGAGGGAGAAGCAGGCTCCATGCAGGGAGCTTGATGTGGGACTCGATCCTGGGACTCCAGGATCATGTCCTGGGCCAAAGGCGGGCACTAAACCACTGAGCCACCCAGGGATTCCCAAGAATCAATATATTGTAAAGCACTTGGAGTGGTACCTGTAGGACATATAAGCTATCTTTAATATTTACTCGGCTAAATGCAATTCACCGCCTGCCCTATTTATTTCCTACGTAAAAATATCTCATAAGAAACAAAGCAGGAAAAACATGAAATCAATGGGGTGATGTGATTTGAAAATGTTGATTCCTTCTGCCCCCTGATAGGCCTGAATATCGCATATTAAAGCTTCAAAAAGCTTGAGAGATTCACCAGACCCACCTGCTGGTTTGGGAAAGAATCTGAGGCCCAGGAAAAGGCCTAAGACCTTGACTGTCAGGACCAAGTGCTGGCTGTTCACTGGCAGCCTGGCCATGCCACACTCATCACTCAACAAGATATCTCCCTGGAAAACGGGGAGATGGTTGAGTTATTAATGGACCCTAGCAAGGAGCATGAATAACTTATTTCAGTTGCTGGAAAGCCTTTCAGCTGAAAAATGTTCAATGGGAAGGGGGCACATGATCTGTATCTTTTCTGAGTCATGCTGTACTTCCCCTGAACCCCATTTCTGAGCCTGCCAATGGGGGTCTGTACTGGTGGTGGGGGTAGGGATAGAATGGCTGACTCAGGTCCCCACAAAGCATTTATAAACTTCTTTCTCAGTTGAATGGGGTCCCCTCATGTCTCTTCAAGTTTGGCCCCCACAATCTCCAGGGAGAATTAGATGCCTCTAGATTCATCAGCATCCAGCTGACATACCCACAGAGCCAAGTTCTCAGCCAAATTCTCAGTGGGTCATGACCTCACTTTTCAAGATGGCAAACGGATGAGCTGGGGAGATAATGAGATGACACATTTTAGTGATTAACCTCATTTAGGTTGTATTATCCTTTTTTATTGTGAAATAGATAATACACTCAAAAGATTATATACTCTATATGTGTAATTAAAAGGCAAATAATAAAATGAATACCCACGTACCTTCCACCCAACTTTTCTTGTTACTATTTCTTTATATGGGCTAGACCGAAGCTTTTTGAGGCTGTGTGCATATAGTATGCAATATGTAAGTGTACGTGTGCATGCGTGTGTATGGCATAATTAGCAAATATCACAGAGGTATATATATTACATGTATACACACATATATTTATTTACTTATATGAAATAAAATGCTTAAAGAGGTTAAGCAATTTAAGCAATTGGATCAAGGCTACAGTCATCATCATAAGAGGCAGATCTGGATTTGAAGTCAGGTCTGTCTCAAAGCCTGAGCGCTTACTCACTCTCCTGGGTAGCCTCATCTTCCATCCCCCTTTGCGCGGCAAACTGCCATGTGCTACTGCCCTTTCTGGAGCCAGTCTCTCCCCAGTTTGGTGACATCACGTCGGGTGCCTGAAATTGGCCGTAGTGGGAGCATTCTTGCCATGCACATGTTACAAACCATGGTTCCCCTTCCTCTCCCTGGGAGGGAAATGGCTGGAACATCAGGCTTGCACTGCTGATCTGAAAAGAGAGAAGCAGCTTGGGGCTGTGAGGCCAGGGAGCAGGCTGGCAGGTGAGGGGGAAAGCACTTTGTCCAGTGGGGTGGCAGGGTTGGGAGGGCACAGCAGTGTAGGGTTTCTCAAAGTGAGGCCTGGGGGAACTCACTAGAAATGCTGACACCCAGCCTCCATGCCCAGAGATTCTCCTTCTGTTGATCTGTCCCTGGGCATAGATATCTGCATTTTTAAGCGCCCTGCGTGATTTTGATGCACATGAAAATTTGAGAGCTAGTCCCATCCTTCCCAAATTTTAATGCATATAAATCACCCCAGGGAATCTTGTTAAGATGCAAATTCTGATTCAGTAGGTATGGGCTGGGGCCTGGGATTTTGCATTCTTAACAGGCTTTCATGGAAGTACTTTTGGCGGAAAGGACCCAGTTTAACCTTCTCATTTTACAGAAGAGAAACCTGTGTCCCGGAGTCGCTAAGTGACCCGCATTGTTAATCATTAGACAGCCATTTCCTGAATACAGTGAGGGAGATCCAGGAGTTAAAAACCATTCCTCTTCAATGTATTTATTAAAATAGGGCTGTTTATTAAATACCTCTTCTGCGAGAGATGCAAAGTTACAAATACTAAAAAAGGCAAGAACAATGCTCTCACATTGCTTATGATCTGGTGGAGGAAGGAAGGTGTTTTCGTACCTAAAGTCAACAGAGGACGGCAGGTGAGGACAGGGCGGGAGACATGGAGATTATCTGCCTCCATTGTGACATCTCAGGCAAGTGATTTAAACTTTCTGGAACTCCAGGTTTGCCTGCATAAAACCGGGGAAATTTCAAGCCAGAGACCCCAAAGAGCATATCTAGGATTCTACCAAAATGGAATACTTTTTCTTTTTTTAAATCAAAGGCTGAAAACTGGTAGACCATGGACCAGATTTTGCCCGTAATTTTTTTGTTTTGTTTTTAAGAATTAATTATTTTTAAATAAATATTTTTATTTTAGAATAATTTTAGATTTATAGACAGGTTGCACAGCTGGAACAGTGAAAGAGAATTCTTGTATACCACTCATGCAGTTTCTCCTATTTTGTATAGCCGTGGTACATTTGTCAAAACTCAGAAACTAATATTGGTATGTGACTGTACATGAAACTCCAGTTTTTGTTTTTGGTTTTGACCAGTTTTTCCATGAATGTCCTCTTTTTTGCTTCAGGATCCAATCCAGCCTCTTCAGTCTCCTCTGGTCTGTTCCGGCCTCCCAGGCTTTCCTTGGTTTTCATGACCATGAGAGTCTGCTGGAACGCTAGTTCAGTATCCTCCAGAATGCTCCCCAGTCTGGGTTTGCGGGTTGTTTTTCTTATGATTAGACTGGGGTTATGGGTTTTGGAAAGAATATGGGAGGGCTTGTGGATGTGTTTCTAATCTTCCATCCTATGAGAGGCCAGAGCACATCACGGCAATATTTTACTACAAGCCCAAACCACCATCAGCAGAGCTTTAAGAGGTCTCCTGGCCCATCGTGCTGTGTCTTTAAAAATCTTGAACCAACTTTGAAAGCTTGGGATATTTTTTTTTAATTTTTATTTATTTATGATAGTCACAGAGAGAGAGAGAGAGAGAGAGAATGGCAGAGACACAGGCAGAGGGAGAAGCAGGCTCCATGCACCGGGAGTCCGACGTGGGATTCGATCCCGGGTCTCCAGGATCATGCCCTGAGCCAAAGGCAGGCGCTAAGCCGCTGCGCCACCCAGGGATCCCTTGGGATATTTTATATAAAAAAAATCCAGATTTCTGCCTTTTCTGGAAAGCAAGAAGACCAGCAATGGCACCCAGCCCCAACTGGCTAGAGCTGAGTGAGTTGCCTATTTTTATTGCGACCTAAATTTTCCAGCTCACCACAGTTCCCATCTCTCACACCTGTCATATGCTCCCAAGCTCATCTAATTCCCTGGTATACGATTGCCTTCCTGGCTCCTTCTCGAGGCAGTGGGGTTATCTTTGCAGTACATGTTAATGTCAACATGTGCAAGACCAGGGAGAGAAGCTGGAGGGGCTGGCATGCTGGTGCAGGTCTTCCTGGAGAGATGCAACCTGCCCGGTGCCATGGAGCAGTGGTTCCCAAAGTGCGGGACCACCAGCATCAGCATCACCCAGGAACTTGTTAGAAATGCAAATTCTTGCCACCATCCCTACTGAATCAGAAACTCTGGAGGGGGGCCTACGATCTGGGTCTGTTGTTCGACTGGCCCTGCAGCTGATTCCAACAGTGAGACTGGAGCAGTAGTCCAGGGGCTGGTGGCACTGAGATGGGGCGAGCCTGGTGGTCTTGGCTGTGCAGTGGTCAGGGGAGCCAGGCTGGGCCCCGACCCTCTCGTGGGTCTGCGAGTCAGTGGGACGTGGTGTCAGGGGTCAGTGTCAGTCTACACGCTTATGGATCCTCAGCATGTGTGGACACAGGCTTTGCTTCCACTATTTCTGCTGCCCTGTGTCAGCTTTGGGTAACCACAGCTGGCCCGAGTGAGTTGTGGCTCAGGATTCCACGTTTGTCCTCTCCCATGCCTTCTTCATCAGCCGGCCCCAATTTCTGCACCATCAAAATGTCACCAAGGAAAAGAAAAGAGAACCATTGTGGTCTCTTTTGACTGGCAGGCGATTAAGGCCTTGGAGTCTGTTCTTTATCCAGGTGACAAAATTCCGTGGGTCTGGGTTACAGTGAGAGAGGGTTATGTCTCTATGAGAACACTTTGATGGCTTTCAAGCCTCTCTCATACACATTGTCTATCTTCCTTCACTGTGTTGACTTTTAAAGACCTACTTCAAGTTTTGCCTCCTTCCATCTTCTTCCTGTCAGGAGGGTCTCGCCTCTCTCTGTCACAGGATTCCTCAGCATTCGCGCAGTGTCCATGCTTCTATCTACCCTGATCTCAAGGCCTCCTCTGCAACTAGCTCTCCTCTAGTCCGCCCATCTTCACTCATTCCCTAACTCCTGCCCCTCTTCAGGACTCTTTACTTTGCCTTTTCCGGAAGCTGAGCCCCAGGGAGTGGGAGGGTTTGCTGCAATCTGTTGGGAGTTGCCCAACTTCTCTGTCAGAGCTTATATCTTATCATCTCTGCCCAGCACCTGGCACAGTGCCTGGTGCATAAGAAGTGCTCAGTTAACACTTGCTGACTGAATGAGCTGCCTGCAAACACAGTGCACAGCATGGCCTTGTGGTTAAGTACCCCAGCTTATGGATTCAATCAGCCTGGGTTTGAATCCTGGCTCCGCAGAACTGGCTGTGTGCCCTGCAACAAGCCGCTTAATGTCTCTGAGCTTCTTGTAAAGGGCAACCTGTCTGTCGGTTGTGACCACAGGTGTTTTGTGATGACCACATGAGCTAAAATACTTAAAACAGTGCCTGGCCCTGGTAGTGCTCACTACATATTAGCAGTAATAGTCCCCTGGTGATGATTTATTGAACTGGATTGATACCAGTTTCCAGTTAAAACTTTACCTGAAGAAATTCCTTTATTTTAGGTTGGGGGATAGGGGCAAATGGAGAGGGAGATAAAGAATCTTAAGCAGGCTCCATGCTGGGCATGATGTGGGGCTCCATCTCAGGACCCTGAGAACATGACCTGAGCGAAATCAAGAGTCAGAAGCTTAACCAGCTGAGCCACCCAGGCACCCCCAGATTCCATTTCTCTAAGATGAAGGATTTGTGAGACTTGGAGGTTATGCCTACCTGCTTGACAAGAAAGGCCTTCACTGTCCTCTTCCAGTTATCTTTCCAGGGCAGCAAGAAGCTGGGAAGGATCAGGTTCACAAGGTCCATTTGGGGTAGATGCAGCCTAAGAGAGAAACCCAAAGTTCAGGAGCATATCTGCTGTTTAGAGCAACTCCCGAAGTATTTCTTCCAAACAACTTCAAGAAGGCGTTAAATCCATTCACTTGCTATAGACATATGTACATGACTGCAAGCCTATTTGTATCTGGGAAAAAGATTCTGAATGTGATCCAATTCTTGTGCATTTTACCTATTTTATTTTGAGCTGGCTGCCTTCTGTGACAGGGTTGTAATTAATATTGTAGAACAGGAGGCTCATTAAATCGGTCTCATTATGACTGCTCAGGTTCTGGGGCTCGGCTCAAAAGGATTTCCCTATTATCAGCACCTGACATATATTCCTAATCAAGGAGGCCAATTCTCTTCTGTCGAGGACTGTCTCCCAAATGGAGATGATATTTATTCTGACTTGTACTATTAGTGTGAAAAATGTAGCCCCCGATGACAGATGTGTAGACCTCTGTCATAGCTGGGGCTCCCTCTGCACAGACGTGAGGAATGTAGGAATTTATAAGGCCATATGTGTTCGGTGGCTGGAATGCCCACTGAGTTCAATCCTCGGTCTTTGGCTCAGTGAGAAATTTTGAAAAGGTAAAGAAACATCCTAATTATAAACTTGTGGAAGCTTCATGTCATAAGAGGCTTCAGTAGTCATTGAGTCTTCTCCCTAACATAGAAGCTTTTTCTCAGCCGTCAAGTCTTTTCATGATTGCTTCCTTTGACAGAGTGCTCCCTACCTCCAGTGTGGCCAACTTCATTTTCAAATGGAGCTAAAGAAAAGAATTTGTATTTTTTAAAAGACTTTTTTTATTCATGAGAGAACACAGAGAGAGGCAGAGACACAGGCAGGGGAGAAGCAGGCTCTGTGCGAGAAGCAGGCTCTGTGCGAGAAGCCTGATGTAGGACTCAATCCTAGGACCTCAGGCTCATGACCTGAGTCAAAGGCAGATGCTCAACCATTGAGCCACCCAAGAGTCCTAAGAGTTTATATTCTTGATTTGAAATTTGTCTCCATTTTACATCCTCATTGACTGTAGCTCTCCCACCCAGAGCTGTACAAAACAAGTTTGGTCATTCTTCCTCGAGAAAGCTTTTTGAGTATTTGAGAGAGCTCCCCACTCCCCTTCTAATCCTTTTTTTGTAAAATTAAATGCCTTTTCTTCCCCTTATGCTTGGCCAGATCTGTCATCCTCCTGTTCAGTGATTAAATGTTGATAACTTAAAGCTCTCTGAGGATGTGGCATCCAGAAGGGAATGAACCTTCCAGGTGCAGTCTACCCTAGGGCCCTAGGAGGCAGCTGCCCTGACAGAGACAGGGTTCCTGGAACTTTGTGTGGAGGATCATGTCGCAGGGGGCCCTCTCAGAAGTGGAGGTGTTGCTCTCTCCCCGAGGACCTTTGCCACAGGTAATTGTGCCCTGCCTCCTCCAAACCCGCTCAGGACATCATCTTTGGGAGGTACTGCTGTGCTGGGCTGCAGCTCGGGGATTTCCGTGTCAGGCTGCCTGGGTTCTAGGCCCAGCTCTGCCGCTTGCTGTCTGCTGTGACGTTGAAGAGTTGCCCAACCTCTCTGAGCCTCGGTAGGGATAGTGATGGGACTTACTGCATAGTCTGTTGTGAGAATTGAAAAGATTCCGTGTGTAAGCGTAGCAGAGCTCCTGAGAAACGCCTGAGAGCACGTTAGTGATTATTAACAAGAACCAAACCCTGATCCTCTACACCTCCTCGCTTCCCATACCCTGGACTTGGAGTCTCTTGCTTTTGACACTCTGGGAGAAATTCCAATCCTAAGAAGATGGGGTGGGCAACTGACAGTGATTCCAAATGAGTCTGTTTTTTGTTCAGTTCTTTTCCTGAGTCTAGCCCAACACTAACACACACAGAGCCTTTTCACCTAGAATACTTATTATATAAAATTTTATTTTATGAGAGAGAGAGAGAGAGAGAGAGAGAGAGAGAGAGAGAATGAACTGGATAACTAGATGTTCTTTCAAATGTTTTAGTTATAATAATATCTCTTTCCCTCTCCCCTCCCCTTCCCCCTCCCTCCTTCCCATCCCTGTCTCCTTCCTTCAAATGAAATCTTGCTCAAAACTCAGGTTCTGATGTAAGACAGATAATAGATGAACAGGTCCCTCTGGCAGTTCTAATCTTCATCCTTGGCAAAAGCAGCCTCATTGTTTGGGAAACCCCTGGAGGTTGTCTGTGGAATCTGGCATTGTGAGCTCCAGATTTGAAAACTTCTGCATGAAGCAGTTTTCTGAAATCTGGCGGCAGTCCTTCTACCTGCCCCGATTCCCTTTTCTGTAGATTCAGATCACCTCTGCCGTAGAGACCCCCCCCAAACCAGCAGTGTGTATCGCTTCCCCTCACCCAACTGCTGTGAGGGTCTTCCCAGCTCAACCCTCTTCTGACCTCAACATCCTGGGCCTCTCTGAGAGTTGACAGCCACTCCCCACTCCTATCCTAAAAAAGGACTCCAGGGTTTAGAGGCTGGGTTGTGGAACTGAGGGGGGCGGGGGGGGGGGGGGGGTGCGGCAAGAAGCAAGTCAGAGTCATACTGTGAGGGAGGAGTCTGGGAGGGGAGAATGGAGGAGACAGATGTGCCGCTGAGCTAGTGAGCCATTCACGCAACAAACTTCATTGGAGTCCTTAGCCTCTTGACCTTTCTGCAGTCTCCCTCCCTCCCTTCCTTCCCTCCTCCCTCTCTCCCTCCCCCCTTCCCTCCCTTCCTTCTTCCCTTCCTCCCTCCCTCCCTTCCCCCTCCCCTCCTTCCTTCTTTCCTTCCTTCCTATTCTTTCTTCCTTCCCTCCTTTCCTTCCTCCCTACCTACCTTTCTTTCTTCACTTCCTCCCTTCTTCCTCCCTTCTCTTTTCCCTCCCCTCCTCCCTCTCTCCATTTCTCTCTCCTCCTCCCTCCCTTCCCTCCTTCCCGCCTTCCTATCTTCTCTTTCTTCCTTCCCTCCTCTCCTTCTTCCCTTCCTTCCTACCTATCTTCCTCCCCTCCCCTCCCTCCCTCCCTCCCTCCCTCCCTTCCTTCCTTCCTTCCTTCCTTCCTTCCTTCCTTCCTTCCTTCCTTCCTTCCTTCCTTCCTTCCTTCCTTCCTTTTCATATATTTTCCTGTTACCTGACATCCTGCACTGTTAAGTGTCCTGGGACGCTAGGAAGGAAGTCATCACAGCCCCAGCCCCTGAAGAAGGAAACTAATGAGTAAACTTTGCTGGCCCCCAGGTGTCCCTGAGAGTCACTGATCACTGGCTCATTTGGCTCAAGGTTTCTAGCAATGCATCCCTCATTTCCTGACCTGATTTCCTCTCAGAGCTTAGCTTATGTAATACTGTCTTCTTCAGTGTCCTAGGGCCTGACAAGTGTGAGGAAAAGAACTCCACATACTCTCATGATGCAAATTTTTATATTGCACACCTGTGGCCAGATGAATCTTTACCAAACTCCACCTTCATCACAGCATTCCCTTTCCAAAGACTTCCAAGGAAGTGCTAACTCCTCAGCTTCTCAGACCTCCCCGGCGCCCAGCGGGTTCTTCTTCTTCTAAACTGGCACTGATTGCAGATGCTGATCATTGGGCAATAAATCCATTCTGCCTTGTGGTGTTGCTTGCATTGTTGTCTCGGTTATCGATGAACTCATTACTTAGCTTCTCGTGGATTTAGGCCATGCCTTCCTAATTACTTTTAAAAAATGAGAGCCATTATGGAAAAAAGCAGGATCTAGACCCATTCTGTGTCTTCCTCTCTCCCAGGGAGACATCTGGTCTGTGCCCCTCTTACCATTTAAAAAACATACTTTTAAGTATACATATTATGTATTCATAGATTATATAGAATATGGTTTTCATTATGTGTATGTTTGCATAAATGGTATTGTACGGCATGCATCATTCTACAATCTAAGTTTTTTGTTTGGTATATTTTTGAGATGTATTAACACTGATGTGTACAATTCCTAGTTAGTTCCATTAAATTACTCTATTGTATTCTATGGAGCTAGTGTGCTGCATATTATTTGTCCCTTCTCCTCATGATGGATATTTAGGTTGTTTCTAATTTTTTCTTGTTATAAATAATGCTCCAGTGAACATCCCATACATATGCCAAACTACTTTTAAACCCCGTGGGAGACAGGAACGGTGAATTCTAATTTCTGAATCCTCTGTTCCCCTTGGCACAGTGCCCTGCCTGTGGCAGATAATCAATAGATTTATTAATACATACTTTGTGCAACATTCGTATATGTAAACTAATACCCAAAGGCACATTTTGAAGTGATGTTTGAAGTGCAAGTACAAATTCATAGCCGACAGAGTTCTGGGCATCAGCGTCCAATCTGGGTGATGCCCAGAAATTGGAGCTGCTTTCTCTTCTGAGACAGAAGCTTTTAAGGCTCTTTCTTCTGGATCCAGAGGTGACTCCTATAGAGACTGTAGGGGAAAATAAACAGATTACATGCCCAGAAGGAAACTTGCCACTGGGCATATTTAACACTTCTGTCCTCTGTCCTCCTCAATACCTTTTCTGTTTTTTTCTGATGAAGTCGCTGGAGAGTGTTTGGAGCACCGAATGTCTCAACAAGCCATAGCAGCCAAACCCCTCATGCTAATGGGTGGAGCAGGTGGGTCATGGTATGAAAGCTTCTGCTTAACCTGAGTGCCCCTCAACCATGAGGCAGGCTGAGATCAAGCTGGGAGCCCCCTGAATCTGTTTGAGGCATTCTTCTCTTTCCTTGGATCTGTCAACCCGGCAGGTGTTTGCGCAGCACAGGTGAATCAGAGGTGGGGCTCTTGCCTCAAGGAGCTCGTGTCTACTAGGAAAGCACAGGCAGGAGAACCAGAGCTTCCAAAAAGGAGGCACCAGGAGAGGCATCAGGTACTGCAGGGTTGCAGAGAGGAAGGCACACAGGCCTCCGGGCCGGGATGGGGGGTGGGAGGGAGGAAGCTTCAGTTGGGAGTTGACCTCAGCTTGGAGCCTCCAGTGGGATTTCAGCCAGTAGGACTGGGAATAGGAGGAAGCCATTGTGGGAGTGAGGCCCAGTGGGGTGTCCGAGGGGCTGAGGTAGTGGAGGGAAGAATCTGGCACGTGAGCTAATAGCTCAGTTGTGTTCATCTAGAAGCCTAGGGCAGGGGTCTGGAAGGCAGGCTGATGGGGGGAGTGAGCAGCCGGGGTGGTGCTGCAACCCTGAGTCCCTGCCACACTGTGGCACCCCAAAGGCTTAAGTGTAAGGGCTCCATGAATGTTTACACATGTAACAGCCACACAGTCAAAATGTTCAACCAGAATTGTCCCGGGGCTCCCTCCGGATGACGCAGAAGCCTGTCTCCAACACGCAAGTCACTGCTGCCCTGGACACACATCCCCTGCATCAGTTTTGCCATCGTTCAAGGGCAGGTGACCAGCCTCCCGCAGAGCAACCTGGGGAAGCTTCTTCAGTGGCAACTTGCAGAAAGCTGAAGAGAGGAGGTAGTGGCCGGAGCTTGGGGGAGACGGGAGGGCTTTGCGCCAGGGTGGTGGCCATGACCAGGGGAGGGGGGCACAGCAGGTGGAGGCAGGGGGAGGTGGTGATAAGGAGCTCCTCGGGAACAAGTGAGTGAGGCCGAGCTGTTTGGGGGTGTGCACTGTCCTGCCAGCTCTGGCTTGCTCCAAGACAGCGCCCACTTCCCTCCTGGTCAACTGCATTCAGGAAGGTTCTGCGGGGGCCAAGGAAGAACGACTGTTCTCTGCTACAGGGGTCGCTGCTGTCCCTTACCATGTTCCTCCTCGTCAGCTGTCCCAGCCGTGTAGACAATGAGGATGCCCTGCCCCTTCTGTGGTGGTCAGGATGGCCAGAGGTCTCTGGCACGAAACCTACAGGCTCCAGGGGCTAGAGGAGTCCATATGGGGGTAAAAGAGCAATTCCGAAGAATCAGTAGTGCTAGAATTTGGCCTGTTGGCACTGGCAAGTGCCTACTGCTGAAGTGGACACTGGGGATCTGGCATTTGCTTTTCCTATGGGAAGAAGGTAGTTCCATGAAGCAGTGGGAAGGGCCATTCCTAGGGGCCAGGGACAGATACTTTCCAATCCCAGTATTTTCATCTGAATGAGCTCACAGTCAAGTAGAAACTACAGGAGGAGGGAAATGATCTTGAAGGGAAGAGGAGGCTAAGTGCTATCTGGGGAGAGGGTGGGGGCGTTGGTGAGAAATGCACCGTCCACCACCTCATCCCATATTGCCCATTGGGTCCTGACCATAGTGATGGACTCTGAGCCTTTGGGGTTACCAGTGACTCTCTCCACTGCTACACCTTCAGGAATAACCACCTGCAGACCCAGGTTTAATCATGAAATTAATCCCCCTGATATTTTTCCCAACTTGGAAACAGTTCTGCCAGTTTCTTGCTACTTCATGCCTCGTTGTGACTTTGCTAAGTGTTGAATCTTTAATTTGCGGCATAAACTGGTGTCCTGTGTTGGAACAGGTGTGAGAAGGGAGATTCCAAAAGCAAATAAACACGAAGAAGCCTTTCTTCCCTCATTCATGGGCTGCCAAAATGTGCGGGAGGTGGGGCAGCGGTTGGGGTGGGAACCTCGTGGTGGAGGTAGCCTGTGAATGAGGACCCATCAGCCCTCCACGTCTGGGACACACCTTCCAGCTGGGGAGAGATGTAAACAAATGATTATCAGACACAGTGATATGATAAGTACCACGATACAGGTGCTGTGGGAGTCCGGAGAGGGAGGGATTCGTTCTGCAGAGGCAGTCGCAGAAGGTGAAGACATTGGGGCCAGGTCTTGCAGGATAAGATAACCTAAGAAGGCATTCTAGGCAAAAGAAATGGTGTCAGGCGAAAAAGCAAGAGACTGTGAGGATTGGAAGTCTAGAGTGGAGGAAGGTAGGGGGAAGGAGGAGAGGGAGACAGAGAAATGAGACTTAAAAATTGGCAGGGGGTGGGGGCCATTGTAAGGATATCTGTTGGGGGTGGCTAGAGCCACCGAGTGCTCAGAAGAGATGGCACTGCAGGCCGTGTGCCTGGGAGATTATAGGATAATTGGGCTTGTCCCGAGGGGCAAAGGTGTGAAGTGGTTCATGTTCCTGCCATTACTCTCTGGACTCCTTCACCCCTTTCACGTTCCCCTCGCCAGGTGTCTTTATGGTTTTCCTCCTCCCCCTCATAACAAACCCTAAATCACTGTGCCTGTTTATACCAAGTCAGAAGAGGTGATGGGTAAGTGCCAGGTGGAAGGAGAGCTGAGCTTTGCCAGCACTTGCCAGCCACGTACCGGGCAGCGTGCTAGGGTGGTTGTGTTCTCACCACATCTAAGCCTCATAAGACCTCTGTGATGTTGGGAATTCTTCCCCGCATTTCACAGATGGAAACTGTGGCTCAGAAAGGTTAAAGTAACTTGCTCCAGTTCACACAGCCAGGCAGGGGGAACTGTGTTCGAATTCTGGAGTCCATGGTCTTAACCCCCCACACTGAGCCAACAGTCTCTGAATGCCTCGCTCCACCTGGATCACATATTTGTAACAACGAAGTGCTTAGTACTTGGAGCAGTCGGTTAGACAGGGAAGGCCATGGAGAAGGGGGTGGTGGGAAGTGTGTCAGGTAGGAGACTGTCAATTCCTCGTACAGGGCTGGCCCCAGGGCCACTCACAAAAATATTTTGATCTCTTTTAAAATCAGAAGGAAAAGAATATACTTTTAGGACAAATATATTTTAATCTATAGTACTGATAAATCCATCATCATAACAACACAATCATAAAATATAATCTTAATGTTCTTTTTTTTTTTTTTTTAACGGAGGAAAAGATCCTTCAAGGCAAAAGTGCCGAGTGTGCATGAAAGTCACAATGTGGCCCTGGCCTGGCCTTTTCCACTTTCCCTTCTGCCCTGTGCCAAATTCATTTAGCACCTGGGTTCTCCCTGCCTCTTACATCTGTGTTATCTTCCCTTTCCTTCTGCCAGTATTGTAACTTGGGCCATGCTGGGACCGTTACAGTAGCTTCCTCTCTGGTAATGCTGCCTTCAGCTTCTCTCTCGTCTCCCAACCTTCACCCAGCTTGCAGTGCTCTTCGATCTGTTTCTATTTATTTCAATTTTTATGATATAGTATTTATTCTCGTGGTTGTATGTGTATCACATGTTTGACCAGAGGGTTTGGAGTCAGTTGTGTCCATTAGAAGTTATGGCCAACCCACCTTTAAAATGAAAAAATGTTAAAATTTGTAATATACAACATGGGGCTTAGCATTTTAACCATCTCTAAGTGCATAATCCGGTGGCATTAAGAATGTTCCCAGTGTCATGGTACCACCACCACTATTTCCAAAGGGTTTTCATTGCTGAAGACAGGAACTCTGTGACCACCAGTAAGCTGTAATTCCCTAGTACCTCTCCCCCCAGCCCCTGGTAACTTCTTTTTTTTTTTTTCTAGATTTATGGAGGAATAATTGACATGCAACATTGTGTAAGTTTAATGTGTACATTGTAATGATTTGATATGTACATATATTGGGAAATAATTGCCACAATAGATTAGGTGACATCCATTGCTGTACACAGTGACAATCTGTGTGTGTGTGTGTGTGTGTGTGTGTGTGTTTGTGTGTAACTGTGTGTGAACTTTTAAGATCCACTCTCTTGACAACTTTAAAACACACGATACAGGATTGTTAATTGTAGTCATCATTACATCCCCAGAATTTATTTATCTTCCAGCTGGAAGTTTCTATCCTTCGACTGCCTTCATTCATTTCCTGTGTTCCCCCACTCCCCACCCCTGGCAACCACCAGTCTGTTCTCTGTTTCTATGAAATTGATTTTTTTAGATTTCACAGGTATTTGAGATCACACAGTATTTGTTTTTATTTAGTATTTTTGATTCTACTTTCTGTCTTTATGTTGCCTATTCTAGGTACCTCATATAAATGGAATAATGTAATGTTTGTCCTTTTGTATCTGGCTTCTTTCACTTAGCACAGTTTCGAAGGTTCCTCTATGTTGTAGCCTGTGTCAGAACATTATTATTTTTTGTGGCTGAAGATATTGCATTGTACATATATACCACATTTTGTTTATCCATTCATCTGTTTATGGACATTTGGATTATTTCTACCTTTTGCTACTGTGACTAATACTGCTATGATCATCGGTGTACAAATATCTGTTTGAGTCCTTGCTTTCAATTTTTTGGGTCTATACTTAGAAGTAGAATTGATGGGACATATGGTAATTTTATGTTTAATTTTTTGAGGAACTGCCAAGCAGCAAACCACTTTTTCCATGTGTGATGAACGAAGCTGTCCTCAAGTCCACTCTCCAAAGCCTGGCTCTCGAGATTAACCGACTATAAACATTTGTCAGAACTCATCAAATTGTGCATTTTTAAATGGAGAATTACTCTAAGTGATTATAACTCAATAAACTGGACCTTAAGAATATAACCTTCTTGTATAGGAGGGCAGGTTCCTTATTGGAGGCTTGAGATGGATACAGCAAAGGAGAAATTGTAGAAAGGGATTTTCTGAATGACAGGGGAGAAGAAATGAATGACAGCCTCTCAGTCTCATGTAGGTAAAGCTAGGTGTGTGTTATAAACGTTAGTATTGGTGAGCATAGTTTATGCAACTGTTGTTTTTTTATTCAGCAACGTTCACTTATTATGCATCTGCTGTGTGACATTTTACAGCACCATTTGTCTCAAGTTATAAGCACAGAATGAAAGTGTTAATTAAAAATAAAATGTCACTTAAAAAAATAGAAAAGTCTGATATACAAATCAATGGAAAGATATCCTGTTTTCATAGATTGGAAGAATTAATATTGTTGAAATGTTCAAACTACCCAAAGTGATCTACAGATTCGGTGCAATCCCTATCCAAATCGCAATGGAATTTTTTTGCAGAAATAGAAAAGTCTCTCCTCAAATTCATATAGAATCTCAAGGAACCCTAAAGAACCTAAACAATCTGGAAAAGAAAAGAACAAAACTGAAGCTCTCATATTTCCTGATTTCAAAATGTGCTACAAAGCTACAGCAATTAAAATAGTGTGGTACCGGCATAAAGACAGACATAGAGACCATGAGAGAATAGAGGGCCCAGAAATAGCTCTTGCATATATAGTCAAATGATTTTCAATAAGGGGTCTGAGACCATTCAATAGGGAAAGTACAGTCTTTTCAACCATATGGTGTTGGGAAAAACTGGACATCCACATGCAAAAAAAAAAAAAATGAAGTTGGACCTTTATTTTACAACATTTTAAAAAATTAACTCAAAGTGGATCAAAGTCCTAAATGTAAGAGCTGAAGCTATTAAACTCTTAGAAGAAATCATATGGGAAAATCACTGGATTTGTCAATGACTTCTTAGACATTGACACCAAAAGATAGGTTAAAAAAATTACATAAGTTGGATTTCATCAAAATTCATTATCAACAGAGTGAAAAAGGCAGCCCTCAGAATGGGAGAAAATATGTTAAAATCATAACTGATAAAAGATTGATATCTACAATAAAGAATTCTTACACCTCAACAATATTAAAACAAACAACCCAATTTAAAACTAGGCAAAGGAAAAAAAAATAAAACTAGGCAAAGGATTCAAATAGATATTTTTCGAAAGAAGATATGCAAATAGCCAATAAATATAGAAAAACTGCTCAATATTACTAGTCACCAGGGAAATGCCAATCAGATCAACTCATTCCTATTAGGATGGCTATTATTAAAAAGCCGGAAATAAGTATTGGAGAGGATATAGAGACATTGAATCTCTTGCGCATTGCTGGTGGGAATGTAGAGTGTGGTCACTACGGAAAATGGTAAGGAGATTCTTCAAAAAATTAAACAGAATTTCCATATGATCTAGCAACTGCACTTCTGGATATGCACTCCAAAGGCCCAAAAGCAGGGACTTGAACATATATTTCTACATTCATGTTCACAGCAGCATCATTCACGGTAGCCAAAGTGTCCACTGACACAGGTTATAAATAGATAAAATGCGGTATATACATACACTGGATTGTTATTCAACCTTAAAAAGGAAGGAAATTCTGACACAGAGATGAAACTTGAAAACGTTATGCCAGGTGAAATAAGATGGTTAGAAATGGACAAATACTATGTGATATCACTTATATGAGGTATCTGAAGTGGTGAAAATCATAGAGACATAACAAGTAGAGTGGTGATCACCAGGGGCTGGTGGCGGGGGGCAAGTAGACTGGGAATTAGCATTTGGTGGGTATAGAGTTTCTTTCGGAGAAGATGAGAGAGTCCTGGAGGTGGCCAGTAGTTGCACAACAATGTGAATGTGTGTAATGTCACTGAACTCTGTGCTTAAAAATAGTCAAAAGGGTGGGGCCTCTGGGTAGCTCAGTCAGTGAAGTACCTGACTCTTGATCTCAGCTCAGGTCTTGATCCCAGGGTCTTGAGTTCAAGCCGGCATTAGGCTCTATCCTGGGCATGGAGCCTACTTTAAAAAAATGGTTAAAATGGTAAATTCTGCATTCTTTGTGTATTACACCACACTGGCAGACTGGTAACAGTACTTCTTCATTCCTATTTGCTTCAGAGATCTTTTCAAGCCTTCCATTCAAACCCTCCAAAATCAGGGTTCCCCTCCTTCCCAGGACTGTATTAACTCTTAAAGCTCTCTTCCACCCAAGGCTCTGGTCACAATGTTTAATTGCTATAATCTAGCGTTTCCCTGCTCTGTCCTTCTTTACTCTTTTGCATTTCTAAGTGTGCCCACTTTGCCTAAAATGATGTGTCTTTGAATCCCATCCATTCTCCAAGAGTCAGTGTTAACCTGCTTCAGGGCTGGGGTCTCACTTTCTCTATTTTGGTACTTTTCACTATGGTTTTTTTTTTTTAGAATTGTTCCCCATTTTTGTCTCCCTTGATAAATTTTAAACATTGAGTGATATGTATATATTTTTAAAGATTTTATTTGTTTATTCATGACACACACACACACACAAGAGAGGCAGAGACACAGGCAGAGGGAGAAGCAGGGAGCCTGATGTGGGACTCGATCCCAGGACGCCAGGATCATGCCCTGGGCTGAAGGCAGGCGCTAAACCGCTGAGCCACCCAGGGATCCCCCATTGAATGATATATTAAGAGCGGCCACAGAGTTAGCCTGCAGTAGATAATGAGTGAATGTTTACCAAATGAATGAAGCTTTTCTTTACAAGAAAAGTCCACCACAGGAAACAGAGACTTTTGCTCTTTTTGCTCTTTAACCATAAACCTACAAAGACATTGAAAGACTCAGATGAAATTTTACAAATTTGTTCTGTCAATATTTTATACTGTCCTAGCTATCGCAGGTGAGCAAATTGACAGCCTAAATAGAACTGGTCTGCAGATGCATTTCTTTTTTCTTTTCTTTTTTTTTTTAAGATTGTATTTATTTATTCATGAGAGACACAGAGAGAGAGAGAGAGGCGGAGACACAGGCAGGCTCCATGCAGGGAGCCCGATGCAGGACTCGATCCCAGGTCTCCAGGATCACACCCTGGGCCGAAGGCGGCGCTAAACCACTGAACCACCCAGGCTGCCCTGCAGATGCATATCTTAAGGGTTTTTGTTTTGTTTTGCTATTTCTTGAACTCAGATGGAAGCGTCACGGATGTAAAGTGTAATGAGCAATTCAAAAACTGTATTTTGTTTATTCACAACTACTTTAGATGTATTAGGTCAACGTCCCTGAGGGCGAATGCACAATATGAACAGATGGGAAAGCAGTCATTTGCTTACTGCTCAGTTTGAAAGCAATGCCCTTCCGCACGTAAATGATCAGTTTAATAAATTCAACAAGGGGCAGTAAAGGTGTGATTTGGGGGAGCAGGGACATTATGCAAGATATAAGCTGCATATTTAAAGAACCCGGCTCATGGTGAAACAGGCCTTTCATCATTTCATGTGAAATAGGAAGATCTCTTTAGTCAGAACGTTTTCTAGAAATAAAACTAGAAAAATATTTTTTTAAAAAATGAATTAGGAAGTGGCCCTTACTTCCTGGAAAGGAGTGGCTTCGTGGGAGAGGCAGCCCTGATCAGGAACTGGTGATGAGGCCTAGGTTACCACCTGATACTGCTCCATCTGGGATCCTCTGCCAAGTCAGCCTTCTGAGATGTGCTGTTTTAGGATGAACTTGAGTGGGAACAATACTATGGCAGAAAAGCCATGAGAAGTCGTGGGAGCCAAAATATGATCTTTAAAAAAAAAAATCATTGACATGCAACTTAGATTCAGAAGAGTGCACAAATCACAAGTGCTATAAAATGCACACACCTATGAGACCAGCACCCAGCTCAAGAGAGACAACATCATCAGCATCCCCGAAATTCCCCTATGGCTCCTCCCAACCCCGACCCTCCCTCCTCAGCAGAGGTAAATTTTCTCCTCGCTTCTAAGATCACAGATTCTTTTGCCTGTTTTTCAACTTTATGAAAGTGGAATCATGCAGTATGTAAAAAAAAAATGTTAAAAATAAAATTACCAAGTTCAATTTGAATAAGAAGGAACATTTAAAAATGCGCCTATCCACTAGTTTGTTTTGAGGGAGGGTGAGGAGAAGCACAGAAAGACCATGACTACATCTCTGGGGGTTGGCCACTGATCATATTATTGGGATCTGCTAGCAAGTGCTGGTGAACAGGCCATGCAAGCCATCAAACCTATTCATTTTTTTTGAGTTGGTGGATGAATCATTTGCTCCATGCTTTCAGTCTGGTGAGGCGGAATGCAGAAGCCCCATTTGGTCTTAGCATGTGGAATGGTAAAACTGGCAGATTCCTGAGCTCCAAAATAGAGTCACTAACAAAATGGGCTGTAAGAGGCTAATCCAGTTTGATGGATCCACTTGGAGCATTCTTTCAAGGGCATGAAGTCCACATGGTTACAGATCTAGAATGCCCCATGAAGGCCGTGGGGCTAATGCCCGAGCAAGATAGGTGTCTGTTAGCAAAAGTGGGGAAGTATGGCTGTTGAGAAGTCAACAGTGTCTGCCCCTGTGTCATTGTCATGATCATAGTTGACGAGAGACAGTTCAGCTCTCAGGAGCCAAAGTGATAAAAAACCTACAAAAGATGTCCTCTGTCTATTTTCATGGATGGAAAAAGAACGCCCCCTCCCAACTGCAGGGGGGAATATATTAGTTTTTTCACTTTTTAGGACTACTATAACAAAGTGCTAGAAACTGGGGGGCTTCAAACAATAGACAATATTTGTTGCCTCACAGTTTTCTGGAGGCTAGAAGTCTGAAATCAAGGCTCATCAGTTCATGCTGCTTCTCAAACCTGTCGAGGAGAACCTTCCTCTCCTCCTCCTAGCTTCTGGGGGTGGCTGTCAATCCTTGGTGTTCCTTGGCTCCTTGGCTTGCAGCTGTAGCTCTCATGCCACCCCCTCTCACATGTCTGCTCAGTATTTCTTCTTCTCTTCTAGGCACATCAGGCATATTGAACTAGGGATCCACCTTATTCCAGTATGATCTTATCTTAGCTTGACTACTTACATCTACAAGGACTCTATTTCCAATAAGGTCACATTCTGAAGAACCAGGGTTAGGGCTTCAGTAGATATTTCCCCCCCACAGGCTTTGTTGCCATCTCAGAGCTGGATATGAATCCAGTTTTGTCACCATTAGCAATATAACTGTTTCCCCTCAGGAAAATCAGAAAAATAGTGATTGCAAATGGATATTAAAGGAGACAATTTATGTAATGTGCTGAACTCCACCCTTGAACACTAATAGGCTCTCAACACTGAGAACAGACTTATGCCTCAGTTTCCTTAGAGGGTTAAAAGGTAAATGGCATCTTTCCATGAAAGATACTGTTAGCAATTTTGAATAGATGGGACTTCATTTCTTAACAGTTTTTTCTAAAGTTTCTGTTCATCATATCATTTTGGGGGATGCTTACTATCTTCCCCCCATAAAGTTAACTCTTGCATTTTCTTTTGCTATATTTTTAACTTCAAATTTACCCCCAACATATGAATTCAAGTGATATTACCTTGGCTTTTCAAAGTCTTGTGAAATTGAAGCCAATCTGATACATAATAAGTTAGGTCCCTAAGGTTAGAGTTAAGCAAAGACCAAGATTATAAACATTTTAGGACATGCTTGGAAAAAAAATAGCAGAGCAAAACTTACAATCTAAAATGTGCATTGAATCCATGCTATAGTTTAGAAATCTAATTATAGTAGCTACGATTATCGAGCAGTTACCATATACCAAATGTCACGCTAAAGGCTGAATATATTTTGGTTCATTTATTCTTCACAGCAACTCCATGACCTAGGTACTATTATTAGCCCCATTATACAGACAAGAAGCTGAAGCACAGAGAAGTTATAAAACATATCTAGAGCCACACAGCCAGTGGAGTTGTAATTCTAGCTGAGGTGGTCTAAATTTAGGGGCCATGTGAATAACCACTGTGCTATCCTAGCACTTAGGCAGGAAACCTGATGGTGAGCGTGTTGGGGTCTGGGCACAGGACAACACCCAGCTGGGTCTGTGCCCTGCTCACCTGTCTGCAGTGTGATTCCTGAAGTTGAGTTAACTAATCTCCTCCAGATTGAAGTTCACATTCCATCCATTTTCAACCTCATGGTGTCTGGCTCAGATTCGTTCTCTCTTCCTCCTAATTATGTGGTTGGAGGTTACATGCTAAACTGAGTAGAGCCAATAATCAGTATAAGTAAGGTCAGTCTTAGTAATTACAAATGAACTAGAGCTCAGTGTAGCCAATGGAACAAGCCAGTTGTCCACAATTATTGCCAATAAATGAGTGCATGAATACATCCCATACACATCTGTAAATGTCTACTAAGTGCCAGTTATTGTGCCTGAAAAGGGGCTGTAAATATAAATGAGACATGGTCCTTGAAATTTAGGAGCTCATAATGCAGTGGGGGAGACAGAGAAGCAAAGAAAGCACAAAGAAATGACATACATACCTTAGTAGAAGTTTGGATAAAAAACCATGGAAGCACGGAGACTGGAAACTACCTCTCAGCTGTGTTTGGCAGAGTGCAGAAATGTCCATCAGGCAGAGAAGAAAATCACATTTCTCAGATCGCATCCCTGAGATAGGACGGTGTTTCTAGGCCCCACTCCAGACTTTTTAATCTGCATCCTTGGGGCTGTGGTTAGAGAATCACCATTTGAAAGGAGGGTAGATTTTGTGAATTGCCATGTCCTAGCGCACAAATCGCTGTCCCTTGCAGATTTGGGATGAGGAAGGTAGAGTGTTTGAAACAGAAAGTGCACAGAGAAAATGGCAAGAAATGGCACATTAAGGGCAGGTTGGGGCCAATTTTGCAAATTCCTAAGTAAAGGTATTAGACTTTATCTTGGCAGCAATGGGACCCCACTGAAAATGCTGAAGCAAAGATATGACATGATCAAATCTTTGATTTGGAATGGGTGGGTGAGGAAAACGCAGTATGAGTGATTACCATACTCTCAGAGTGGTGACCAAAGGAGGTGCAGTGCTTCATTATCCGTTATGAAGATGATATAAGCACACCGCAGAGAACAGAAAAAAGATGGAAATTTCCCCATGATTTACCAGCATATTAGGTGTCTTCCACATAAGTCAATGACTGATCAATATTTGTAGGATAAATACTAGTCAGTGCCACCATGTGCCAGCCTTGCGTTGAACGTTTTATATAAGCGATCTTACCTAATCCTCACAAGAACATGGTGAGATAGCTATTACATTTTACACATGGAAAAAACGAAACACTTCTTAGAGAAGTTAAGCAACTTGCCCAAGTTCACCAAGTTACTCAGCAGCAGAGTTGAGCTGCAGACGGCCTGATGCCAGAGTTCATGCACTTGGCCATCATGCACTGTGCCCTGCGCATTTCCCTGCAGTGCTACAGGCATATAGCTTTACATATTTATCACGATCATCCATAAAATTTTATATCTCATTTTACCCAAAGCATACTGTGTTATAAATTTAATTTTTCATAAATCTAATTTTCATAAATCTAAATTTAATGGATACGTGATCATCCACTGAGTGGGTATAGACCACTGACTTTACTCACTAACTTCATTGTTGGTATTGTGGTCCTTGCTCAGTTTTCACTAGTATACTATAGTTACAAAATGTTTTCATGTGCATAATATTTTTTCATATAGAGTTATTTCCATAGACTGAGTTTCTAGAAAAAGGATTACCATTGGATTGAAGGCTTCATGGCAATTGTGAACCCTTAGCTGGCATTGCCAAATTGTGTGTTGGAAATGTTTTACCAGTTCACATACTCACTATGCATCATAAAATCACATGTAAAGTATGACAATATCAACTGCAGCCCACTCTCATTTGCACTGAGCATTACTTTTAAAAAATCCCTCCTATTTTAAAGGTTTAAAATGACACATCATGTGCCATTTTAACCTGTATATTTTCCCATATTCTTTGATTAATTGCATTTCCCTTTTGTGAGTTATCTGCTTGTCCAGTTCACCTAGTTCTCTTTTGGAGAGTTTTTAGGATGTCTTTTCCAGGTAGACTATCCAGATTTGGGGAAGACATTGGTATGAAGGAATGAATTAGACAGAAAAGTCAGAATTTGAGAAAGTCTTCAGCACAGATTGCTAAAGTGGCCACACACCTTCTTAGGATCAGAATGGACCTAACTACAGGTCCTAGGATGATAATAAAGTAACTTTTTAAAAGTGTGAATCAACTGAAAGAAGAAAATAATTGCACGAGTGGTGGTCATTAGCCAGGACAAAAAGCGCAATGTTGGCATGCTAGTGGTTGAAGTTTTGGAAACACAGCTTTACTTTACCATCATCAGCACAGCTCTCTTGAGTGCTCACTAGGTGCTAGGTGCTGTTCTCAATACCAAGGATACAGAGACAACGGAATATGCTGCTTCTTCTGAGAATTCACAGTTAAGATGAGCAAAGGCATGTGAGCTGGGAAATGTGGGAAGTCTGTCCTGATGGCAAGGCAGGGCACACACCAAACAGCCAGAAATCACAGACAATAGCGAAGAATCACAATGCAGCAGCAGAGCCCCCACACGGGCGTATTACAAGGATCTTTCTGCCAGTTTCCCCTCACAATGTTCTTGCCAGGCAAGGTGAAACTAAGTTCTTTCTTCCTCCTTTCTCTCTTTCCATCTTCTCTTCTTCTCTCACATGACATCTCTAATTTCAGATTCATATTACAAGCCCCCAAATTGCCTGCCCCCAAAATGAGGCACCCAGCATATCTAGGTGTGTGCCACAGGGCATCAGTCAGGAAAATGATGTGTATGCACCTGGTACAACAGCCTCAACTGGTAAATCAAGTCTCTGTTCTCACCCTGGTGATTTCCTTTTTAAAATTCATCTTGGAGGAAGTTGTGTAATGTTTATTTTCCACCCTGTGAGCCCTGATGACCATAGGGGTGGGGGAAGGGTGAATATTTCTGGGTGACAGTTCCCCAGTTGTAATAAAAAATATCACCTTGGGAGGATTATAGTGACACTTAGAGGACCTGTGAGATGTATTGTTAGCATTCCCAGATAGGTGTCGGCACCTGCTATGAGCAAGCTGTCATGTAAGGTGCTCTGGGAATAAAGTAGAGGCACAAAAGCCTGTGCTCTCAAGGACCATGCACAAAGACTGGCTGGAGAAATGATTTATATGAGAGTAATAACCCTAACCAAGGGAGTTACACAGGAGATACACAGAGGAAAGATCATTTCTGACATAGGAGATCTGTGAGGAAGATGGCTTAGAGTTTTCCTAGTCTCTTTTCTGACAGACTTATTGAATCAACAAGTTGGTCTTATCTTTGGAAAGGACTTCAACAGACACAGGTAGAAAATGGGGTAATATGGTTAGAAGGGGGTAGACAGTGTGGCGAGGCAGCCAAGCTGTGAAGAGTGGAAAGCACACATTTTATATGGGAGACGAGAAGTGCTTGGGTACATGAGTAGACAAGGCTACGGAGGAAGGTTTATTTAGGGAACTAGTGAATGGGAAGCCTGGAAGGTAGATTAAAGGACCCATTTCATGGGTGATGGAGAGACATTGGCATAGTAAGAGTGACGTTACATTTATTCTCTGGGAATATATTGAGGTAGCTGCACAGAGCATGGGTTGGAGTACAAAGAAACCAGAGATAAGAAACCAGTTGGGCAGCTGTGGCCATAGTAAGGTAAGAAAAATGAGGGCCAGGCTAGGGCTGTGGTGATGAGAATGTGAGAGAGGCAAAGGATGCAAGAGGCATTGTGGAAATAAAATTGCCGTAGCTTGTCAGCTATTTGGACACAGAAGGAGAGAGAATTGGAAGGTGGCCCTAATATGAAGGCTGAAATAGAGTAGAAGTGCTACTAGTTGAGGCAGAATTGCTGGTTTATGGGGAATATTTGGGACTCTCCTTCATCTATGTGTGGATTTAAGCAAAATCAGGCCCATTTTTTTTTTATGGAATCATCCATCACTGGCTGTGCCTGGAGAAACAGGGGTGCTAATGGTTAATAGCCGACATGGTAAAAATTTTCAGGTGATGAGAAGAAACTTAGTAGGAAGGAGGTCTTGGGAAAATGCTTAAAACATTGCTAGGTATTATTCTTGTGACTTCAGAAATTAGTATCTTCAACACTTATGTCCCTGTTCCTGGAGCCCTACGATTTCAGATTCTCTTCTTGGAGCTGTACACCAACAGTCAAAATGTGCCAGTCCTAATGCCTCTTGTCTCAGGGCCTTGTTCTCTATTAGGTGGCAATTGGCTAGCCAATTCATTCATTCATTCAACAAATAGTCATTGAATGTCTACTATGGCCAGGCACTGTTCTAGACATTGTATTGCTGAGAGTATAGCAGCAACCAAAACAGACAAAATCCTTCTTCTTGCAGACCAGCATTCTAGCCGTGGTAGCAGACCATGAATGAAACAAATAAACAAAGAAATGTATTAAATAGTGGTAAATGTCATCAAGCTCCCCAAAGGGAGCCTACTTCTCCTTCTGCCTATGTCTCTGCCTCTCTCTGTGTGTCTCTCACACAGAATAAATAAATAAAATCTTAAAATAAAAAATAGTAGTAAATTCTATGGAGGAAAACAAAACAAGGAAAGAGGCTGGGCATTGTTGGGTTGGGAAAACTGCTGTTTTAAATAGGGTGGTTAGGATAGCCTCACTGACAAAATGACATTTGAGTAAAGACTTGTAGGAGAGGAGAGAGTGAGCCATGTGTATATCCAGGCAAGAGCATTCAGTTGGAGGGAACAGCAAATGCAAAAACCCAGATTTGGATGCCTGCCTGGAGTATTTGAGCAGTAGTAAGGAGGCCAGCAAGGATGGAGCAGAATGAGGGAGAGTGAGGGTGTGCAGCAGGATATGTGGAAAGTAATTAGCTGGGATCTTCTACAGATGATGCCTAAATCCTACAGAGTGGCCCTAAAAATGGGAATTGAGTCATTGGGAAGGAGATGTACTTGGCCACCTTTTACTTATCGTGGGGCTCCCTCTGCAAAGAACCAAGTAAATGTCCGGTCACAGGAAGGAAGAAAGAGGTTTTTCGTCAGAAAACACCAAAGCGCTTGTTCCATTTGGTAGAGGCAACACCCATAATGGAGTGCCCCTCACCACCCCCATCTTGTACTATTGTGGCTGGCACGAGGCCTGGGTCTCCCCAGCAGTCTTTGCAAGGCTGATACACGTCAATATTACTCAAAACGGATAGATCCCCTAAAATAAAAATAAATTATGCTAAAAAAGGATCCATGCTCTTGTTTCATTCTTTGCATCAGAAGTTGCGTTTAGTTTACAGTTCACTTTTTTTTTTTTTTAATATATAACAAACTACAAGGTGGGGTTGGGAAGAAGAAAACCACGTAGGCTAAAGTCCCTCAAATTCTATACTTAAACTCCATCTCCATGGCAGCATGACAGCCTCTGACCATGTGGAACCGTCACAGTTTTGAAGAATAGCTTTAAGAGTTGTAATTCTTCACTTATCTAAAAGCTGCATTTGCTTAATGAAGAGGCTTATTATATCTTCTCTACAGCTATTGACCATCAAATTGGGGAGGGGGATGTTTTCCTTTATTTCTCTGAATTGGGCAACTCAACTGCTTTCATTCTGGCTGGGAGCCTAAACACTTGCAAGGGCAGAGACAAACACAGGAAGGGGGAGGGGGTGGAATGGGACAGAAGGCCTTGCCCATGGTGGAGTCACATGAACTTGTAGATCAAAAGAGCAGTCCTGGCTTTAAAAGACTGTGGCACTATTCATGAACCCGGTGACTGCCTAAGAAGGAACACAACTGCTTGTTGTCACCAAAGATAAAACGCTGCAGCTGGGTCCCCACCCCCCACCCTCAATTCAACTCAGATCCCCCCGTAAGGAAGGTGGAGGCTTTGACTTCACTTGGTCTCATTAGTTGCTGATAAATGACAGACTCATAAAACAGGGCCCAAGAAAGGAAGTTGGCAAAGGAGAGACACCATAGTTTCCTTTTAGAGAATGCTTTCAGACCTGTCATTCTCTTACTTTTATACCATTTGCCTGGTGATGAGTCGTCCTCGCCCTTCATGTTAATGCAAATGAGTTTAATCAGATAACGTTAAGTCCTCCAACAGACTCCGAAGTCTCTACTCCAGCAATTCCCAAAGTGTATCTGTTCCTCAGAATCCTAATTCCACATATGTCGATAGATATTATGTGGGGGAGAAAAGGAGAGGTTCCTTAATCAAGAGAATGTTGAGAAATGCTACATTTAAACAATATTGGGCAGGTTCTCATAACCTCAAGACTCCCCTGAACTGCTGACATTCCTACATAGCAATAGGAGATATCACACCCATTTCCCACACTTGGGTCACCCAACCCATGTTGATGGGAATCCCAGGGAGGTTACAAGACTTACCCTTTGTTAGAACTAGAACTAGAAGCCAAATAACTTGGCATCCCCAGCTTTTCTCATTTGCCTGGAGAAATACAGAGCATAAAAAACTAGGAAACAGAGATATTCATGAACAATTATAGCAAAAGAAAAAGTAAATGTCAGATCCAAAATGTTGGGAGGTCAGTCTTATGTCAGTCTGTAAGTGGAGGACACCAGAGCCAGGGTGTGAGGGAAAGACCAAAAGCCATGGATCAGGGACAAATAAGGCTGCAGAAGACAAACGTTATTCATTTAATCTGGATTTCCTTGCTGAATGTCTATAATATGCTAGGCACCATTCCAGGTATTGGGAATACAGAGGTGAACAAAGGCAGGTCTATTAAAGGCAGCTCCTGGGACACACTCACACAGAGCTCTACCTGAAAGGTGCTTCTGATGCACCTCCTGTGCCATTAAGTAGCTCTTCTATTCACACCAGATAAGGTCTAGGTGCTCTAGGGTACAGGTGAATGCCTACTTGCAAATCCAATATTTGAATTTCAGTTCATCCCAATCACCAGGTGAAAGAGACAAATAAGTTTATGGCTTGAAATATCTTTCTGATGCTTTGATTATTATTATGGAGGCAGAATAAGAAAAGTTTGGATGGTTCTTCAGGGCTTGACTAAAGTGAACCGAGTGGAGCATCAAGCATGTGCTTCTCTGAAGCTGGGAGCAACTGGCAGAGAGCCCTAGGATAAAGAACGGGGACATGAAGAAGAATCTTTGCTACTTTCTCCTATAATTCAATAAGTCTGAGAGGTAAGGAAATGACAACTCCAGTGGGGAAGACCCACTCAAGGTACAAATCAGAATTCATAAGGTCAGTGAGTTGGAAGCTTCTGAAATCCTTAGAGCAAAGAATTCCCTAAAGGACCTCAGGTACTCCAAGTCAAAGTACAGTGGGTCCATCCTGATTGTCTCTAGGTTCAAGAGACCCTCCAGATAATGCTCACAGACCATACATTTGGCTTAGTGGTCAGGAGTTCCTTTTTTGTAAAGGGACATTTCATTGAACCAGCTGGATTTTTAAAATAAGAGATACAGCATGGACGACACTGCAGCCTTACGATTTTCTTGGCACAAAAAGGCATGCGTGGCCATATTAGAACATTTATTTCTTCCATCGATGGATGGTGAGAGGTGGGGCTTGGTGTAGGGTTATACTTTAGCTTCTCCCACCTACTCCAAGGGTTGCAAATTCAACTGCCTACAGAGTCCAAGTAGATCATATAAATGCAGTAAGTGACCTAAATGAAATAAAATGGAGAGAGGTGGGGAGTGTATAAAATGAGGAAGCAAATACCCTGTCCAAAGGAGGGCATCTTCCACTCATCTCCAACTGATTGTTAGCAATGTGACTGAATGGTTGCTTCTGTTTTTTCAAGAGAAGCTACAAGTCAGATTTGTGTGTGTGTGAAAATTTCCAATTTTTAATGGTTGGCAATTAAATTCAAATTTAAGCTAGCACACGAGACCACGTTGTGCTGCAAAACTGAACACATCCAGCTGCTTGAGGGAGTTCAGGGACCACCACTCTCTAACTCCTATGAAAACTAACTCCACTGTGAATTCCTCAAGCAAAAGAAATGAAATGGGTCTTCTCCATCTCTGCTGGGTAAAAGCAAAGTGGCTGTGATCCTGTTGGAGCACAGGCCATGACAGCAACAGGCAGAGAGAGGCACATGATAAAGCCGGAGGGGCTGTCTCTGGAGGAGAGCAGGAGAGACACCAATCCCTGCTATGGAACGGAGCTGGCAAGGCTGAATGGCCAGCGGAGGCCACAGTTAGGGCTTTCTAAGGACCTGGCTATGGGGTGTCAGAGGGACGTTTACAGAGTCAGGCCTGCACCTAGCTGCTAAGACTTAGGGGTGTGTGACTCTGGTGCTCAAGGTGGAGGTCAAAGTTCCTGTTTTCACATTCTAAAGTTTCTTTTCCCAGAACCACTCAGGCTCTTTCTGATGCTATCTATCAGAAGTGATAGAGTAAGAGATCACTTCTCTTACTCTAAACCCAAACTAGAAACCGAGGATTTTTTCTCCTGGAATTTATTTACATGAAAAGTGTTGCAAAACATAGACATTACATTATATTTCACTGTACATGTTTGTGAATCCTTATTCTATATATAAAAGAATACAATTACATACAGAGAAACATAAAATTTGGTAAAAGTGTGATAAAACCCATAATAGGACCTGTATAATACAAGGAGTGAACCCTAAAGTATAAATTTTAGTTAACAATAAAACATCTTTTTTTTTTAAAGTATTTTATTACTTATTCATGAGACACACACACACACACACACACACACACACAGAGGGCAGAGACACAGGCAGAGGGAGAAGCAGGCTCCACGCAGGGAACCCAATGTGGGACTCCATCCCGGGACCCCAGGATCATGCCTTGGGCCAAAGGGAGACGCTCAACCACTGAGCCACCCAAGCATCCCATAAAGTATCAATTTTGACTCATCAGTTATAGCAAATGTACCACAGTGATGCAAGGTGTTCACAACAGGGGAAACTATGAATAGGTGAGAAGGAGTATGCAGGGACTCTATATCTGTTTAATTTTCTGTAAACCTAAAACTGTTAAAAATAATGCCTATTAGTTAAAAAATAAAATAGAAAACATTGACTATTGTGTGTAGAAAAAGTACAGAGAACATTTTTTTTCAGTGAATCATAATTTGGGAAGTTAAAACATGTATGTTATAATTTAATACAATATTTTCTTTCTTACTTTTATTATTTATCTAGTAATGATGCTGATAGCAAATTATTTTATTTACATTTTCTGAAGACCTCAGCTTGTTCAGTAATTGTGTATTTTGTCTAACTTTTTCAAATATCTCTAACCAGGAATTAACTTAATTTGAGTTCCTAAGAGAATCTGCAGTTTCAATGCTCATTGAAGATGTTTCATGATCTCCCAAATGGCTATTTGCTGAAATTTGCCTCTCCACCATGGCATACCTAGGAGAAAGAATGAATTTTTGCTTTGAAAATAAGACTAGAATAATAATATACACAGGACAAAAAACAACTTTCCTGCATAGTCAATTGCTTCTCATTTGTAGATACTTTCTCCTTGCCCGTTAGCCTAGCAAGTTCTCGTTAAACTATAATTTAAGGACATGGTGTTCATTAAAAAGATCATTGCATGATAAAGAAGGAACAGCACTTTGAAAGGGATTTATGGCTCCTCTGGATGACTTTATAATTTCTCCCCAAGCCGAATCCAGTATTTATGACAGGCCCTAGTTAGACTTCAACTTTCTCAAAGTTTTGTGATTTGGACAGTTTCTACATAACTCATCTGTTAGCAGCAGATAAACCAGAGTGAAAACTGCTGTTAGTGATATTCTTTCACAATTTCCTTAGTCCAAAATGAAAGTGAAAATGCAGAATTATTTATGACTTTTGCATACTGCTGGAAAAGTCCAGTCTTCCATGATGTGTTTTGCCCCTTCTTTTGGCAAGAACGTCATGTAAAACATTTTAAACTACCGTTTTGAATAAGAATCTTTAATTTTTTTGCTTTTCTTAAATTCATGGGCTCTTTGAAACATTTTTAATCTTCTTCAAGAAAAGCCATTCTTCTCAGATATCTTGGACTTAATATAATGCTATTTGTACCACACTTGGAATAAATCGTCAAATTGTAGTGACTATTCATATCATATGAATATAAAAATATTTTTACAAGAATAACTTTCCTCCAAGACTGGAAAATCATCAGATGTGTTATTCATAGAGTCAATATGAGTCTACCGTAAGAATCAATCCTCATCGATGTTTTGATGAAGTTAGTCATCAGTTTCTAGAAAAAAAAATCTCTTTGAACTGGTACAAGTTTCCATTTCTGCAGTTAATATTAATGTTATCAGCTGACATGCTAATCGTTGTATTGACCAGTGTACAGCCCTCAGAGCAGAGAAAGTATAACCATTTAGTTGGTCACTTGTTGCACCTGGCAGGACATCAAGTTCAAGAACTTTTACGTTATCTCCAGGAATTTCATTAAAATAACTTACTAATATAGGGACAACTTTTTGATTTTTGTGGTTAGCTGAAGCTGTCATACTGCTGAGACATAAAGGTTTTACCCAGTTCGTGTTGTTAAATCTTTTGAGGTACTGGAGAATTTTTTTTTTTTTAACATTATACCTTTGGTTTGTGCTGATGGAAATTTAAGTTCAGATACCACGGAACTTAGCTCAGAAGTGCAGTCTAAAGATCTGAAGCCATGATTATGTTCTGTGGCATTATATGGAATTACCGCTTCTTTTCTGAGTGTCTTTTTTGAGCTATCTCGTCATTGAATCGTGGAAGCTCCAGATCTGATAGATAATGCCCATTTCCTTATATTGAAAACACAAAAAGAGAGCAGATCGAACCTCAATATTTATCTCACTATCACCTAAGAGGCAAAATTCTAGTTGTGGATTGATACTTTATTTTATATAAGAGTATTTTGTGTATTCTTCCTTCCTGATCCCTACCTTTGTAATCATTTTGATGCTAAAATAAAACTGTTTAAATAATTTTAAGCACACATCCAATATCTCTGAGCTATAGCTCACAGCCTTAACCACTGTAATTAGCATCCCCTATCACAGGAGTCTGCTTTGCCTGACACTTGTAAATATGTACGTGGCTTCATTTGCATGGCACGGACTAGTACCCATCTCCGTGTCCACAGGAGTCAGCTTCTCCCTCTCTTTTCCTTCCACATCCAACGGCTGGCTTTCTTTGTCTTAGAGATGTCTAGCCCCGGCTTCTTTGCCCCCACCCCTCACCTGCGGATGCCTGTGGACCCAGCAATAAACACTTATGAGACATTTTCCACGAACATTTACAAGTTATTGTAATAAATTATTCGGCTTAGGATGCTTTACTTCTGTAGTTCTCAGTATTCTATTTCCTAATCTTTTGGAAATTTAAAATAGCAACATGTGAGTATTATTTTATCTAGAGTCATAGCATCATTGAGTGTTGTAAGGGAGGTAACACAGAGATTAATAATCAACCCACTCATTGTTACTAATGCAGATTCTGAGGATTGGAGAGTAAGGAGACTCATCCAAAGGCACTGAATTCAAATCTTTTGCTGGGTGATCTTTATTTGTCCCTCCTGTTCCACCCTGTGCTGTAGCTACATGGATCAAGTCCTCTTGCTTCCTGGCTTCCCCTTGTATTCACTGAGTGGGAGGCAATGGTAAGAGAGTAGAGGATGAAGGAGGGCAAGCCTGGAGTATTTATTCCTTCAACAAGCTCCCTACCAGCCACATTGGCCAGGGTTGCATTCATTCATTTAAGGCCACAGCTCCTGTTGGCTGCCTTCTCTCCAATTCTAGGAACCATTTCCTCTCCTTATCCCTTTAGACCCAAGGATGATAAGCCTTCTACTTGTGGCCAGCCTCAGAGTGCTTCATCAGACTTTGCTGGCTCCTCTTAACCCTGCCCATGCCTTTGTTCTGTGGTTTCCTTCCCTTGAATAGTCGATGAATATGTCATGGGTTTCTGACCCAGACTCTGGCTACACACATTCAAATCCAGGTCTTCTGACTCCTGGCCAGTTCTATTTCCTTTATGCTTCCATTTCATAAGCTGCTTTGGAAATACGCATGACTCTCTACCTGCTCAGATTGTATGGAAATATTTTCAAAGACTTTGATGAAGTATTAGAAACAGAATCTAAAAGTATGAGTAATGAGGACCACAGAAAGGGGAAAGGCTGACTCTATGGAGCTTCTGCAGGAAATCTTGCAAAGGTGAAATCTGACTGGGGCAGAAAGTGGAACTGTCTCGAGAAGTAGGAGGGCGACGCGGTTCCTGTGTGGTTAGGAGAACTGTGGTTGCAGCCCTTAGTCCTTGCAACAGCCGAAGTTAACCCATGCTGGCGGTGTGTTTTTCATTCAGCGCAGCCCTAAGACGTAAGCTAATACCTTAGCTGTCCTTAGCTGAAGAAGCAGCACATCTTCCAACACTAGATGGGAAAACTGGCAGCACTGATGCTTGGAGAGTTTGCCAGCCACCAGGGGGGTGTCTAATTGAGATATTTTCAAGAGTTGAGCTTACAGCAGAGTTCTTACCTTCTACCCTGACTCCACTGGAATATCATCTTTGCATCTTGGCAGTTCACCTCCATTCACTCCCTTTTGCTTCTTGTTCTTTGCGAAAATGGAGTATGGGAAGAGTCATGAGAATGTAGAGGGAAGTTTCTATTCCTTAGCGATAAAAATAACTTTGTTCTAGTCTTGATCCTATTACTAACTTTGTGTGACCTTTCTCAAGTCTCTGGGATTCAGGTTCCCAAGTGTAAAATGAAAACACTATTAGAAAGATGTTGGAGGTCACTTCCACTTCTCAGATTCTATGATCCTCTGACAAATAGAACTAAACCAAAGCATCTTCCATCTTGAGCTCCCGGCCTGTTTGACAAGAACAGTTTGTGCACTCAAGGAGGTACTGCAATGTTATGTCTAGGACTTGAGACTCTGGAGCCAGCCTGCCTGATTCCAAATGCAGCTCTGGATCTTGGAATCTGTTTCACAGAGAAAGAAATAAGGTCCCAGGACCTCCAGCCCTCTTGGATCTCTACAACTGAAGTCAGATCCAGAGACCACACTTTCCTGGAGCTCATCCTTCTGCATGGCCTCTCTGGAGATGTGTCATAGAGGAAACAGAAGGCAAGAGGTGGAATGTTCCACTATTTGATTGTACTGTTGGGAGGGCCAAGAGAATCCCTCTAAGTCTGGCTGGATTATCCAGATCATGTTTCCATTCTGCTTGATTCCAACTGTCAACATGTGTGAAAAAAAAATAGCTCAATGCTTTTTAAAAAAATCTGCCCAAGGTCAAATGATTGTTTTGGCTAACTTCTCCCTTCATTAACCAGCTGTTTTGATGCCATATGGATTCAACCTATGGAAAACTTAATTTCAACGGTCACTTTCTGCAAAGACCACTTAAATCAAGTGCCTTTCACTTCTTTTCTGCCTGGCAAACATTTGTCTCCACTTTAAAACATAGCTCAAATAGCACTTCCTCTGGGAAGCATTTGTTGACAACACTCTTCTGCAGGTAGAACTAATTCATATCCCCTCTCTCCTCTGTGCTTCTCAGGTGCTGTGCACCCATCTCTGTTCTAACATTTACCACCTTATAGAGGAGTTATTTGTATCTGTGAGGAGTTTCTGAGGGCCAGAAGAACTTCATGTGTACCTCTGTCTAGCAGGAACTGCTTAGTGAGGACTCCTTAAGAAAGAAGAACAGAAGGAAGAGTTAGAAGGAAAGAAAAAGAGCAAGGAATTTACAGAAAATTTTGGAAAATGTATGAGCATCTTTGATAGTGAAGTAGGAAGAAACCAACTGGGCAGAGAAGTGATGAATGGTCTGTTTTCTCTTGCTCCCCCATACATGATTCCTCTATGGCTTGTCTCTGGGTATCTGAAGTTGTTCATTAGGAGAGGCAGAGATTCTGGGGAAAAATGCAGTGACTTTAACTTTGTCAGATACCTACAAGAGACATTTTTCTATTCTGAGAGAACCCATCTCCACACTTCCCTAGAGAATAAAAGCATAAAAGAATCACTGCATTCAGAATTGCTTTTTCTCTGGGATAGGGGAGTTGTCTGAAATCTCAGGCTAGGCATAATTAATAACACTTGCTTGGGGAGAAGAATCTGGTCTGAGAATTAGATGGGATGGGATTAACCAGAGAGTAGTGTGGCCAGAAAAAATTGGGATATTAGTTCTGTTGGGAGTCTGTCCCCCTCTAGCCTGGTGGTCAACAGGTGTATGGGGCTTAAGTGTTAAAACCTTTTTCGACCACTCAATCTTCAAAGACCTCAGAAACCTTAAAAAATTCTGGTTTTCATCTTCTTGATGGATAAGGCAGTTTCCACAGACCCTCTACTGTCAGAAGATGGAAAATGTAGTCAACTATGTGTTTTGGCCTTTTGATACTAACCTATTTATTAAACTTTTCAGTAGTGTGACTGAACTGGTGGTTTTGTCATGGATAACATTGGGGGTCACCCATAAGATGAGGTGCATTTGTGCTCTCTGCCCACTAGGGGACTGTTTATCATGAAGTGTTCTCCTGGAATATTAGAATCTTAGCAAGGGATTTCAAGCTAGACGATTTTTCCATCTAGATTTCTATACAGCATATGAATAAAACCATGAGAGGTGTTACTGTATTTTGATCCCTGATGGGAAAATGTGACTTTATGTTAACCTAGCCTTGGAAAATATAAATATCTAGTTTATGCAGAACACAATTCATTCTATCAAAAAAATTTATTAAGTATCTACTATGTGCCAGGTACTGCTGTAGGTGTTTGAGGTACATCAGTGAAACAAACAGAGATCTTTGCCTTCATGGTGCTTACAATCTATGTGAGAAAAAGACAATAAATAATGCACATAGTAAATAAGTAAATAATGTAGCATGTTAGAAGATGACAGATGCTGTGGAAAAAAAGAAAAGTAAATCATGGTAAGGGGAATTGTATAATGAAAGGGCAGGGACTAGGAAGTTGGCAGTGGGTCCTCAGGATGGTCTCACTGAGATAATGATATATAAGCAAAGATTTGGAAGAGGTTAGCGAGTTAGCCAAGCAGATGCTTGGGAAAAGAGCCTTCCAGGAAGAGGGAGCAGTTAGTACAAAGGTTTGTGGGAATGTGCCAATCTGGTTTGAGAAGTAGCAGGGAGGCTAGAGTGAAGCAGAGTAAGTGGCAGGGGAATGGGGAGAGGTAGGAAGTAGGAGAAAGAAGGTCACGGGGGTTTGGAAGGCTTTACTCTGAGTGATAATGGGAGCCATTGCAGGGTTTTGAACAAAGATGTGACAAAATTTTGCATATGTTTTAAAAGGATTACTTTGTTTTTATTTTCCATTATTTTATTTTACTTATTTTTAAAATTTAAATTCTGTTAGTGAACATACGGTGTAATATTGGTTTCTGGAATAGAATTCAGGGATTCATGGCTTATATACACCCAGTGCTCATCACAACAAGTGTCCTCTTCAACACCCATCACCAACCTGGCCCATCCCTCACCCACATCCCTCCATCAAACCTCAGTTTGTTCTCTATCGTTAAGAGTCACTTATGTCTTGTTTCCCTCTCTCCTTTTTTCTTTTCCCCCTTCCCATATGTTTATCTGTTTTCTCTCTTAAATTCCATATATGAGTGAGATCATATAGTATTTGTCTTTCTCTGATTGAATTATTTCACTTAGTATAGTACTTTTTAGCTATCTACATCATTGCAAATGGCAAGATTTCATTCTTTTTGATGGCTGAGTAATATTCTATCATATATATTTATAATGGCATGTTCCTGATCCATTAATCAGTCCATGGACGTTTGGGGTCTCCATAGTTTGGCTATTGTTGATAATGCTGCTATAAACATCAGGGTGCATATACTCCTTTGAATCTGTATTTCTGTATCCTTTGGGTAAATACCTAGTAGTGTAATTTCTAGATCATAGGGTAGCTCTATTTTTTTAAAAAAGATTTTTAAAATTTATTTATTCGTGATAGACAGAGAGACAAAGAGAGGCAGAGACACAGGCAGAGGGAGAAGCAGGCCCCATGCAGGGAGCCCGACGCGGGACTTTTTCCCAGGACTCCAGGATCGCGCCCTGGGCCAAAGGCAGGCGCCAAACTGCTAAGCCACCCAGGGATCCCCGTAGCTCTATTTTTAAAAAAGATTTTATTTATTTATTTATTTATTTATTTGAGAGAGAGTGAGCATGAGTGGGGGTAGGGACAGAGGGAGAGGGAGAAGCAGACTCCCCACTGAGCAGAGACGGCAGGTGGCAGGACGGGGGCTCGAACCCCAGGACCCTGAGATCATAACCTGAGCTGAAAGAAGATGCTGAACTGACTGAAACACCCAGACTCCCTAGGGTGGTACTATTTTTAGAGGAACTTCTATACTGTTCTCCAGAGTGGCTGCACCAGTTTGCATTCCTACCAACAGTGCAAGAGGGTTCCCTAAAGGGATTACTTTGATCTCAGTGTTGTGAATGGACAATGTTCCAGACAAACCTAGGCTTCATGGCAAATTCAGTCAGGTGAAACCTCATAATAGGACACTTCCCCAAGAAGATTCATAAGATACCACATTCAAAAAAAGCGTTTGGATTCTACTTCCAGAATGTCACTCTGGGAGTGCTGCTATGAGCTTGATTGACTAGCCGTTGTATCCACATTTGTAATAGACAAGACCTTTCCTCCAGGCTCTGTTAGAGTTCATGTTCTTTTTCATCCAGTATATTAAAATTTTAAAAGGTACCATCTTATGCAAAATCCTATGCTAGTCAGAAAGCATGAAAGTCAAGGATACAAAGGTGGACAAGATGTGGTCTCTGTCTTCTCTTCTAATTCCCAAAGAGAAAATTTAGATTCTTGATCTCAAGGTGTTATGTCTCTCTGAAATATGTCAGGTGCTTACTTCTTTTTTCTAAAATATTCTATTTATTTATTAGAGAATGAGAGAGAGGAGGAGGAGCAAAGGGAGAGGGACAAGCAGATTGTGTTCAGTGCGGAGCCGATGTGTGGACCCTGAGATCATGACCTGAACTGAAATCAAGAGTTGGAAATTTAACCAACTGAGCCACCCAGGTGCCCCAGATGCTTACTTGTTTTCTTGAAATAATCAATGGTTTTTTGTTGTTGTTGTTGTTGAGGATCTTTGCTAGGAATAATGTTCTGTTTTCCTGATCTCTGTGCGATGAGCCAATGAATTCTAGTTCTAAATTGTGCTGGATTTCTATAAAGTGCTGGATTCTCAAACCATCATTCTCTAAGAGAGCTGTGCGGCTGTAGGGGACAGGGTAAAAAATGGTGGTATCTAACTAGAAAATTTCAGTTTCTTAATTCATTATCTTTAGACCTTTAGGTCTAAGGTCTTTGAGCAAAGTCAAATCTGAGAGTGATATATAGTACTAGGAGCATTCAAAAGATGCAGCTGGGAATGTGGAGAGCTAAGAATTTTTGTGGGGTTGGTATAACCTACCTTAAAAGAAAGAGATACCTTAAAAGAAAGAGAAACAGATGGTGTATTAATTTGCTAGGCCTGCCATAACAAAGTACCAGAGATTGGGTGGTTAAAACAAGAGAAATGTATTTTCTCACAGTTCTGGAGCCTAGAAGTGCAAGATCAAGGTTGATGGGTTTCACTTCCACAGTTATCTTCTCCCTGTATCCTTCTGGCCTTTCTTCTATGCATACCAATGTCTCTCTGTGTCCAAATGTCCTCTTCTCAAAAGGACACGAGCTAGGTTGGATTGGGGCATACCCTAATGGCTTCTTTTTAACTTAATCACCTCTATCTCCAAATACAGCCACATTCTGAGGGACTGGAGGTGAGGACTTCAACATATGAATTTTGGGGGGGTGGGTTTAAAGACACAATTCAGCTCATAATAGGTGGGATAGTCTTGTTTTTCATGTCTAAGACTGATAATCTGGGGACAGTTAGGCCCTTCTGCAAGGGAAGTATATATGCTTTGGAGTTGACTTTCTTTGCAAAAATATGAAACCCACTATAGGCAGGACCCAGGTCTGAGTTAGGCTTCTAAGAGAAAGAGTGACATTGTGTACCATTTCATTCAAACCCTGTGGGTGCAGAGTGTGCCTATAGCATTCACTTCCATGGGAAACTGAACCAACTGGGGCCTTAGTGGGTTCTCTAATGAACAGACTCAACAAACAAAGGGAAGTAAGAAAACTGATTGAAGGACAGATGGTTCTCTAGTCAGCGTATGGTACATTCTGAAAAGGTCTCACTTGGTAAGCATTTAGTTCTTATTTTCTCATGATGATTCTGAGATGAACTCAGAAACCAGGCAAGAAAAAAAGACATTCCTGATTAGATGTCCTGTGGTTGCTGGTGTGTAGGAATCCTGATTTAGAGTTTGAATGTGGTCTGACAGACCAGGGCTGCGGGAGGGGCATGGATCTGTGCTTAGACTTCCACACTCCCACTCTTTTGTCATTAAGCTGGCTGGACATATTCTTGTGAATATGAGGTAAACACTCTGTCATTCTTTGACCTCAATTCACTCTGCAAGTTGTAAATATCTCTTAAGTCATAGAATCCTCAGTTTGGAGTTCCTTCCAGAGTCATCAGATTATTATATTAAACAGAGATGATGAGTAAGTTATCTGAAGAAGGCTGGTGGTCCAAATGTCTCTACATTACCTTGGTGGATCTGTCAGAGTCCAGGGTTTGGTCTCTAGACCTTAAGGTATCAAAGACACGTAATTTGTCATCATATTGAAAGACAGATGATTTGTTTTAGAGGAAACAATTGCCAATAATTGAATCAATGCAACTTGTGCATAGATCTAGCAAAAAAATACAACTATTAGGAGGACTAGACACTCCTGTCTTCTGAAAAGTCCATTTGGTTTCTGTAACCTCCATGGGAAACTATGTTATAATTGGAAGGTTGCTTGGTGAGTCAGAGACCTAAACAAAAGGAGTTACTTATATGATTCAAATGTTTAAATGCAGGGATGAAAGATAGATTTCATTTCATGAGCAACTCCTATTGATTGTTAAGGGCTGTCTGGAGTGTTGAGAATTATGAGGCCACTTTTAGACCTGGTGGGAAAGCAACAGTTGATTAGCGATGTCTGCCATGGACACAGGATCAGGAGTAAGTGACATGTATGCTCTACTGAGCCATCCCTAGGGTAAAGCCATCACAGATAGCCTTCTAAATTCATAGACACACAGACACATGCACACACACACACACACACACACACACACACATATCACTAGGACTAGGGGCTCAGGAACCTGCACAGTGCTTGGCTGGCAACCACCGACATCCATTTTCAGTGCTTCCATGAGTCATGGGTCTTTCTGACTAACCCATCCTTCCTGTGGATATGTTCAGTCAGGTCAGAGGTAAGTGCTTCAGGTCTGAAAGCAAGCCAGTGTCTTTGAGATGACTGCCTAATCATTTTAGGCTAACTTATCTTTTCACTCCCAGAGGATTATCTTATTGATCAGATTTGGACACCTCTCTACAGCCCCTCTATGAGGAGAAGAATAATCTTCTTTAGCAATTTTCATACTTTAGGTGAAGTCTTTTTTCCCCCCCAAACTAAATCTTATCTGTAACTGGGTTATATCCAACAAATAAGAGCAGCCGGGGACCCAAACCAAAGAATTGAAAGGTTACGTGATTTCCCAAATGCTATTCACCATTTGGGAAATCACGGGTGGGCCTCCAGAAGTCTCAATCGTCACTGTTTGGCAGATACCATTTTTCTGTGTGTAGAAGCCTGGAAACATGGAGTTTTATTTGAAAACCACTTATCTAGGTTAATTTCTTCAGTCCAGAGATGAGAGAATGAAGGCATTGGAAAGTAAAATGGCTTACTCAGGATCGTATACAACAGATGAGGCCATACTGCCCTGAGGATCTCCCATCTCCCATCTGGTGTTCTTTCCACAAGCCCAATACTTATGGGTCTAGGGAAGATTCTGTCAATATTCCAGTGGCCCAGCCTCCTCTGAATCGTATACCTTCAAGGTGAGGAGGTAGCAGGCCTACCTGAGGGGACAGGCTGAGGACCCCATAGAGAAATATGTCTGCTTTGTCTCTCTTCCATTTCACAAGTGAAACCTGACAGCATAGATTAGAAAAATAATAAAAGGCCATCTCATCTGTGTTCCTTATTTATTACACATTATCCAGGTATCTGGTTGCAAAACCTGCACTCCTACTCCTCTCTCATTGTTAACAACGTTTGAAGCAGAACACACTGACCTGCTTCATCAGATAACATCGGCATTTCAGTGAGTGCTCCCTTTCCAGGTGACTTCCACCCTCCCTCTTGGTTGTCCTCTCCTCACTCCCCCCAAAAATTCAGTAGGGAGGAGGGCACTTCAATTAACAGCAAAGCATGCCTTCTTTACTTGATAAGTCTGCTTCCATATGGAGTCAGAGAAAAAAATAAAGGAAAAGTTGCACCCCTTTAAAAGAAAATAGATAGACTACCCAGTAGGGTCAGACAATGGAGTCTGGAGGAATGTGACCCAGTTAACCAAGGGGGTGGATACCTCAGTCCTCCTTCTCTGGTCCTGCTCACTGTCCCCTCCCCAGCCTGTGGAGGACACTATGCTTAGATGAGAAAGCAACTCTTCTTTAGTCTTTGTCAGAGAGAAAGGGACAGCGAGAGAGGAGGAATGTAAGAAGGAAAGGGCTAAGGAGAAGAGAAGAGAAGGGACAGGAAAAGAAGAAGCTGAGGGGGAGAGAACAGGAAGAGGGATGGAGATGAGTGTCAGAAAAAAAGGGGAAGAGCCAGAAAGTGAAACAAGAAGGAGAAAAGGAGAAAAAGATGGAAGAGGAGGAGAGGGAGCTTTGGTTTTATAGTATAGACAGTAAAAACCAAGTCAAGTGGTCCCAGCCTGCGCCACCTCTTGGAGACTCAAGACTGGACACCAGAGGAGAGAGGCGAACCTCCCCACCTACTCTGAATCACCCTGAGCAAGCCTCCTCTCTCCTCTCTGAGCCTCAGTTTCCTCAACATGCAGTGAAAAGGGTCCTTGCAAGGCCCTGAGCGTCTCTACATCCATCTCCACCAACCGCAACCATTGCCCTGGGGCAGTGTTGGGTCTGTGCTGAGGAGACACCAAGAGAACAGAGCCCTTTGTGGCCAGCCGGGGACCGACAACTTGAAAGGCAATGGGGGCAGAAGAATTGAAGCATTTTTGTTGTGGAGGAAAGCGTGGGCTGCAGGCAGGGAGCCAGAAACCACTGACATCACCATAATACTTGGAACAGGGCCTCTGAGAGGTGGGTGGGAGCCTCAGGGAGTGGGCAGAGTTACCTGGTGAAGGGATGGAGGGCCTGAGTCTGGCCCAAGAGCAGCAAGGACACTGGAGAGAAGCCTGGGGGCTCTCAAGGTTTCCGGAGACCGGTGACCGTGAATCCAAAGATAGGAGGAAGGTGAATAGCATTTGGGAAATCACGTAACCTTTCAGTTCTTTGGTTTGGGTCTTGGACCAGAAGGTGGAAGGGGAAGATGAGCATGATCACCTCAAGGCAAAAATCCATTCATCTTTATTTCTGGGCCTTAAGTTGGAAACTCTCGATGCAGCAATGTTGATGTTCACTTTCTCTCTTGGGCCCCCAGAGCCTGCCCAACAGGGAATGGAACTGGAGGCCACCTCTGTGATAGGGCATAGGGGTGCCAGGACTTCCTTTTTTGCTCTCAGCTGCTAAAATGCCACCATGCTTATACTCTCCACTATTATCAAGCCCCTTTTGGATTAAGCATTGCCCTCTTCCCACAGACCTCTTATAAAAGTATTTCCTTCCTCCTCAGGGATTTGCAAGTAGTGACACCTTAGTACAAGCTTATCAACTCTACGGTTCATGCCCCCACCATTCCTTACCAGGGTTAGAATGTTAGGAGAGAGTTGTTCAGGGTACTAGTGAGTGAGGTGCTGGAATAAAGGGAAGGCAGACCAGGAGCTCATTCCTTTGCCCTGAGGAAGCTGTTTATGGGATACCAGGAGATGCCTTACTCTTCAGGATAGCCTTTGCAAAGTCCTTAAAAGTCCACACCCCTCTTCTGCAACCTCCTTGGTGATGGGAACCTCATTACCTCATGAGACAGCTCATTTCATTGTTGAATGACCTAAGTGGTTAGAAAGTGGTCAGCTCACACTAGGTTGAAATCTCTCTGCTTGACAAGTCCACCCATTAGTGCTGGTTCACAGAGCATGTCTGCTTCCTCTTCCCCTGTGTCAGCCTTTCAAGTTGTTTAAGATGGCTATCATGCGTTCCTGGGTTTTCTCTTCTCTAAGCTAAATATATCAGTTTTTGACTCTGCCTCATGTGACAAGGCATTAGAGCCTTCATCATTTTGAGTAACCCCCAGGTTGTCAGTGACTGTTTTATGACCAGTGCTCCAGAGTGAAAAATATATAGTCTGACTTGCACAAGCCTATGGGATAGATACTTATTGAATTGAGTTCATTATTTGATCCTGTGATCTGGAAATTATCCTTCTATTTATGGAACCAAAGACTTGGTTTTTCAAAGATGCTGCTTCACTTTGCCTTGTGTTAAGCTCGTAGTCAGCTCAGACCCTTAGACTGCCTGTACATAAGTTACTACCCATCCCATATTCAACTGATAGGACTTTGTAAAACTGGTTACCACTGTTGCTAAACAGGAATGAGCATTGACTATCCCATTCTGTATGTGGTTCTGTGCCAGGCACAGGACAAGACAGATAAGATATTTGGGGAATTATATTTGAAATTTATTTATTCAACACTTACCTATTGTTAGTACTGACTTTATAGTGGACAATTTGTCAGCATCAAAATTTTACATGTTCTTAGCATTTGTCCAACATTCTATCCTTATTTTCCAGACCAGATTGTTCATATAATGAACATAAAGATATTTACAGAAGGATGTTAATTGCAGCATTTTAGTTATAAAAAAACAAGCAAATTAATTTCAAAGAGAAATGATAAATATAGTATAGTACCTGCAGAAATGGGATATCATGAATCCATTAAAGTGAATGAGTTAGATCTGTCTGTAACAACACAGGAAGATCTTCAAGATATATTGTAGAGTGAAAAATGCAAGTCATAGTAGAGTGGATACACTGTAATCTATGTTTTAACAAACTAAAGTATATTTAGAAAGTATATATATATATATTAAATATAATTAAGAGTGAAATATATACAGTTAACTATTAATGCAAGTTTCTTATTAGCAGGAGTTAGAAAGAGGAGGATAGGCATAGGTGGTATTTGGATTTTTGCAAGCATGTATTCATTTATGACTTGTGTGATTTTTTTTTTAAGTTTTCTAGAAGACAGAGGAAATATATTTCCCAAGCAGATATTAGGGAAGACAAAGAATTCAAAACTGGAGGTGTTATCTCCTTCCCTCAAAACAAGATAAAATCCAGTAGGAGGGATAAGGCAATATACGGATAGTGACAGGATGATGCCATTGAAGGTGTTGAGGAATCCAGATGAAGGAGAGATTCCCTCTGCCTGGAGAGAGGAGAAAAGGTGGAGCCCAGTGGATGGCAGGATTGTGATAGGGGATAGCACTGAGGGACTTTTGTAGGAAGGTAAGAAAGGCTGTACCATCTTTGGATAGGATGTTCAGTCTAGTGTGTTGGAAGTGTAGGGTTTGTTTGAGTCACAGTCAGCAAAAAGTCTAGAAGGGTAAGTTGGGTTAGAGCTCCAATAGCCTTTGATGTGCTTCCTTTGGTAACCTATGGGAAATACCCCTGGGTGATGCCTTAAGTAGATTAATGCAACTATGATAAGGTCAGAAGATTGAAGGACAATGAGACCGGAGGCCCTGGAGAGACCATTTAGGGGAATGAGACCAATAGAGGAAACTATTGCTAGATATCAACATTTTTCCATGCTCTATTCAAAGTTATTAGTGTTTCCCTCATCTACCTCCCTAAATAAGTTTAGTGGCTAAGCAATCTTGGAAAATTTGCCCATTAAATCTTTTCTTGAAGGTCTGCAATACCCTTAACATATTATAGGTCCTGAAAAGTCCTGCAATAAAAATTTATTTAATTTTTATTAACCCAAAATTTCTCAAATTTATTTGATCTCAGATTTGGTTTGTAGCCTGTATTTTTCACAATGGCATTCTGAACAGCAGCAAGCTCTTTGGAAATCTTCTTACAGCAAAATTATAAAAGTCCAAATGGGGGTGGCAGCAGAACAATGGGGAAAACAGGAAGGCTGCAACCATCCTGGAGAAGGAAGTTTTGAAAGGGTTTGCCATGTTGTTTGGATATCGAGAGAGAGAGAAGAGAGAAAGAGAGAGAGAGAGATGTGTCAAAGGCTAAGACTTCCTTACTTTTGCTATATGTCTTCATACCAAAAATTGCAAGCATCAGATCTAATCCTCTGAGTAGTTGGTCACACACACTGAGGCCATTCCTTTTTAGTGGCCCGGCATCAATTGCTAGCCTGAGAAAAAAACTCAGTTCCCCCCCCATGCCACACTCCTCATGAAAATATTCAACTTAAAATGGGATGTAACATAACCGACAGAGTGAAAAGACAACCGATAAAGTGGGAGAACATTATTGCAAATAATATATCTGACAAGCAATTAATACCTAGAATATACAACGAATGCCTACAATTCAACATACACACACAAAAAAAATGAATAAAGGACTAAAATATATTTTTTTCTGAAGGAGAAATGTGACCAATGACCAATAAGCACATGAAAAGATGCTCAACATCATTAATCATTAGGGAAATGTAAATGAAAATCACAGGAGATAAACCTCACACCCATCATGATGACTATTATCAAGAAACCAAAAATAAAAAGTGTTGGTGAATATGTGAAGAAATTAGAAGCCTTGTGCACTGTTGATGGGAATGTAAAAAGGGACAGCCACTCTGGAAAATGGTATGGAAGTTCCTCAAAAAATTAAACATGGAACTACCATATATATATATATATATGATCCAATAACTCTACTTTTGGACACATACCCCAAAGAATTGAAAGTGGGGATTCAGATATTTGAACATCAATGTTCATAACAACATGATTCACAATATCCAAGAGGTAGACACAAACACTTGGGTTATAAATGGATAAACGATGTGGTATACACATACAATGGAATATTATTCAGCCTTAAAAAGGAAGGAAATTCTGACACAGGCTACAACATGGGTAAAGACATCAGAAGACATTGGGCTAAGTGAAATAAGCCAGTCATAAAAAGACAAATAGTATATGAGGTGCCACTTACATGAGGTCCCTACAGTAGTCAAATTCATTGAGACAGGAAGTAGAATGGTGGTTGCCAGGGGTTGGAGGAAAGGGAACAGGGAGTTATTGTTTAATGGATTCAGAGTTTAAAGAAGTTGCAAAAAAATAAAAAGTCTGGAGTTGGCTGGTGGTGCTGGTTGCACAACAATGTCAATTTACTCAATATCACTAAATTGTAGTGATACAATGGTTATCACTACAATGGTTATGATGGTTAATTTATATTATGTATTTATTTTACCACAATTAGAAAACCCCAGCAGGATACAGCATTTTAGTTCCTATAGTCAGAAAGATGCTAAATCTCTTCAACTGACAGTTTTTTCTACAGGTTACTGTCATTGTACAAGCGGTCTGGAGCTTTAAAACCTGCATATACAAAACATTATCACCTGTAGAAAATTTAGAAACTACAAATGCAACACATTATCCACTGTAGAACATACGGAAAATACAAAAGTAAAAAAAGAAAATAACATCACCCACCTCCTATCTGGAGATAACTAATCAAGTTATCTGGAGTAGCATTTTGGTGGATTTCCTTTAAGTCTTTTTTTTTTTTTTTCCCTGGAGTATCTCTGCAAGTTCTCAACCCACCCTCTCTCTCTCTTGCTCTTGCTCAGAGAACTAGGGGCATGACAACCATTGCATAAGATAGCTACTTTTAGCAGGTCTTAGTCCAATCTGTGGCCAAGGTAGCTGGTTATGTCAGCATCGAATAAGAGATTGCTTCTTTCATGAGGTGGATATATGGAGCCCTTACTGATCATCTGAACAGTGCCCTGGCCAGTCTAATATATAAACATAATGGGATTTAGAAGGGATTTGTCATACCAGGAATTAATTAGACTACTGGTTCCCAAGGCACTCTGGAACTTCCTATCTTAGTGCTCGTTAAACTTTATTGTAATGAGTGGTTTGATGTCTATTTCCCACTAGAATATAATGTAGGATCTTTGTTCCCTGTTGTAGCCTATTGTTGACAAGTATCTGGATCATAGAAGTGCTCAATAAATATTGGTTGAATGAATGAATTAATGGATGCTCATAATGACATTCACTTTTGTAGAAAAATAAAGGGGAAGCTGCATAGAGTATTATTCAAGAGCATTGCTTCTGAATTCAGATGACTCACATTTGAATCCAACGCATGTGATGTTGAGCAGATTGCTTAAAGTCTGGAAGCTTTTTCTCATCTGTAAAATGGGGATAAAATTGTACAGTTACTGTGAGAATTGATTGATATAATCCATTATAAATCATTTAGAATAAAACTGCAACATAGTAACCACTGAATAAATATCACTTACCATCACATTTAACTTTCAGTTTGATAGTTTCAAGAGCATTTCCTATGTTATTAAATATTGCTAAATATATGCTAAAAACATGTTTTTAGTGGGTATGTACTATTCTATATTGGAAATTTACCATAATTTATGGACATTTACATCATTTAGATTCTGTTTTAAATAATTCTTGGGTGAGCATTCTTGTAATTGAGTAGTCAGGAGCAGACTTAGTACCAGAGTGCTTGGGTTCATATACTGACTCCTCTCTTACAAGCTCTGTGATCTTGGATAACTAATATCTCTGTGCCTTAGTTTCTTCTTGGTGAGGTGGGGACAATAAAAATTCATGGGAAATTTGGGAGAGATTAAGTAAGCTAATATATGTAGGCTGCGTATAATGTCGGGTAAAATTAAATGCTTTATAGATGTTTGCTATTATATTTTTTTGCTCATCTTTTTTTTTTTTTTTTTTTGAGAGAGAGAGAGGGAGGAGAGAGACGGGGGTAGGGGCAGAGGGAGAGAGAGAAAGAGAATCTCGAGCAGACCCCATGCTGAATGCAGAACCTGATGCAGGGCTCGAACTCACCACTCTGAGATCATGACTTAAGCCAAAATCAAGAGTTGGATGCATAACAGATTGAGCCATCCAACGTGCCTCATTTATTGCTCATTTTTAACTTTCTTAAGTCTTTAGACAACTGAAAACTTGTTGAATTTGCTAGGGAAAACAGCATCTTTTTACTTTTGTTCAACAGGATGAACACTTACTATATTCTAGATAGGAACCACTAACCTAAGTATATCATTTTGTGTTGGAGAAGACAGAGCATCATTAACTGTTAGAGCTTGCGTTAACTGGTGACCCTTCAATAGTTTATTAACTGCATTCAATTGAATATTTTAAAAATGCTTTTAGATCCCTGATTGTTTATAGTTTGAAAAGAGTAGCTAATATTAATTCCTAAATATGATCCTCCATTTCTATTTATCGTCTTATATCTTATACAGTAATTTCTTGGTTGGGGGCAGCACCTGAGTGGTTTAGTGGTTGTGCATCTGCCTTTGGCTCAGGTCGTGATCCTGGGGTCCTGGGATGAAATCCCACATCAGGATCCCCACAGGGAGCCTGCTTCTCCCTCTGCCTATGTCTCTGCCTCTCTCTCTGTGTCTCTCCTGAATAAATCAATAAAATCTTTAAAAAAAAAAATCCCAAAACCAAAAAACACCAAAAATCTCCTGCTTGGATTCCTAAACAATGACTACTTGTTATGTAAATTTATATTTAATTTACTATGAATGCCACCCTAAAGCTATATTTTGCCTTGGATATTAGTAATGATGATTGTACATTTGTGTGATTTATAAGTCAATGACATTTATTTGTAAGGATGACTTACACATTTCTAAATAATAGGAATACTTGATTAAAAAAAAAAAAAAGACTGAAGAGCCCTGATCTAGGTTAAAGCTTAGATCCTTTAGGATGGTGTGAAAGGCCTGACCAGTCCTGCTTTAATTCTCATTTTACTTCATCATCAAGCCCCCACCCTTCACCCTCAGCACCGCCACCATCCCAAACCACCTGCAACCTGTCAGCTGGTGGCTTGGTTAAAGACCTTGTCTTAAGGCTGTTCAATCTTCACACATTTCTTTCTGTTTTTTTTTTTCTCACACATTTCTTTAAGCCATAACCTCAGTCAACAATTTTTTTTAATGCACATGATATAAAATGGTAGTGAAAGGCTTGCCTCTGCCCTTGTTCTGAAGCGCTGAGCCTGTTCCCGTTCCCCAGATTTAATCCTGCTTATTTCCAGCAGCCATTTCACTGTGTTGGCCAGAAAGCCCAATATATTTAGTCTTATGATTTATTTTTATTTCTGCAAAATGATACAAGTTCCTGTTTTGCAGTAGTAATATAAAGTTCTCTTTTAAAATATATCTATTTGTGAAAATAAATCAAATAAAAGTACAAAATGAATAATAGTGCAGAATGCAATAGAAATGGCTGAGATTTGAGAGATCCAACACTGTAGCATGCTGAGATTCCATAACTGAAATGTTACTGGCAAAATGGGGACTAGAAGCTGGATCTTCTAATGGTCCAGGTCCTTATACTGGGCTTTTTCTGGCAGATAGATTTTCCTGTGTAGCTAATGAATGTCTGTCATTGTTTGGCAGCAGGACATAGGTGTCCAGTGATGACATGTCCAGTGATCACGTGTCCAGTAATGCTGAAGTAGAGAACATGGAAGCAGTTGGTTTGAGGGACACGAAAATTAGAGACCTTCCCTGAGGCCTGCTTGCAGTCTCCACCGCAGCTCACACTAGGTGAGGACAGCCACCCCACGTGGTGAGGGGGTCATGGTACTGATGCTTGGTGTTAAGGATGGGGAATCCTGGATCCCCTTCCTGGCACAACGTCTGAGTCTGAGGTTTGGGGATAAATGACTTGACTACTCCAGAGGTGACTCACTGCAATTTGGAAATTCTCAGCTGCAGTCCTCACTTTAAGAAAAATTATTATTATCATCTCTGACTAATAACTAGCAAAGTCAAAGTGAAAAATAACTCATTGGGGATGCAGAGAAAGTTCTTTTTTTAAATCTTTGTATTGAGCTGCCATGTATAATAAGGCAAATGCAGAGAAATGTAGATAACAAATCTTAAAATATTAACTGGGTAATTATGCCAATTAACATTTAATTTTATCTATCTGATCACATTTTATCTGTAATAGCATCATAGGTAACATTTATTGCTGTAGACTTTTGAAAGTTAATTAAAACCACTGAGACAGAACCAACAAAAGACCATTCTTTTTTTTTTTAATTCACTGAAGTTTAAACAATCAATTTTCCATTTTGAAAATTTATTCCAAATGGAAACTGAGAACCAGGGCCAGAGACAGGTGTCTTTCCTTCCTGTCAACTGCCTTAGAATGAGACTCCTGTTGCCAAACTCCCCCTGGCTCTCACTGAGGTGAAGTCTACATAAAAGGCAGTGACTGAGTAGGGACTCGGTTCTTGAGTCCCCCACCTTCCTGGTTTCTGGCCCCTTGGCCTAATGCAAAGGGTCACCTTCTCCCCTGGAAAGAATGGGCTTTCCCCTGGCTCTCCATATTCAGCGGCTGCAGCTCAAGTGAGTTCTCAGTTCCTACTCCGTCCAGGAGCCCTGCAGAAGAACAAGCAGTGGCCGCACGCTAAAATGTGCCATCATGTCCCTCCTGGTTCATTTCTAGCAGGGTCTTTGGATCCCAGGGGAGCTGTCTGCACAGTGCGTGCTGACCAGAGCTGATCAACCGATAGGGTTTGCAACTGTGGAGAGTCCAGGGACCAGGGCATGGGAGAGAGTGGGGGAAAATCTGTCTTTAGGGGACTGCCATGTCCTGGGGGAGGTCCTCGGGACTGCCAGTCCTTTGCACGAGGCTAAAGTTTTGTTTTTTTTTTCTCTCTATTATTCTATTATAAAACCAAGCCTGCAAAATTTGGGGCCCACCTTCTCCCCACACAGAGCCTCATTAACCACTTTTTGTGCACAGGTGTCCGTGCAGTAATTCTCAGAGCGTTCTGATGGGAAAAGAATGTGTAGCTGCTGCTAAATGCAGCCTCCTTAATTTTTGAGTGGGCTGCATGAAAACATATTTTTCCTTTCTTGACTGGGTTCAAGAATCTTTGCCCAGAAAACTAAAGATGATAAATACGTACCTAACTTATGTTTATGAGTCTGCAAATACGGTAGCCAAGCTTTTTATCAATCTTCAAGTTAAGTCCACAGGATCCATTAATTCTACCAATTGGCTGCTACAGCATATGTTTGGAATATGTTTCCTTTGTCTTTTATTATTTATTTATGATTATTTTTTAAATGTTTCAAGTTTTTATTTAAATTCTAGTTAGTTAACATATAGTGTAATATTAGTTTCAGGAGTAGTACTTAGTGATTCATCACTTACATGTAACAAACACCCAGTGCTCATCACAGCAGGTGCACTCTTTAATCCTCATCACCAATCTAGCCCATCCCCCCACCCACCTCCTTTCTAGAAACGCTGTTTGTTCTCTGTAATTAAGGGTCTCTCTTATGGTTTGCAATTGATACATCTGATAAAGGGTTAGTATCCAAAATTTATAAAGAACTTATAAAACTCAATACCAGAAAACAAATAATCCAGCTAAGAAATGGGCAGAAGACATGAATAGACATTTTTCCAAAGAAGACATCCAGATGGCTAACAGACATATGAAACAATGCTCAACGTCACTCATTGTCAGGGAAATGCAAATTGAAACCACAATGAAATACCACCTCACACCTATTAGAATGGCTAAAATTAACAACACAGGAAGCAACAGACGTTGGTGAGGATGCAGAGAAAGGGGAACCCTCTTGCACTGTTGATGGGAATGCAAACTGGTGCAGCCACTGTGGAAAATAGTATCAAAGTTCCTCAGAAAGTTAAAAATAGAACTACCCTACAATCTGGCAATTGTACCACTAGGTATTTACCTAAAGGGTACAAAAATCCTGATTCAAAGGGGCACAGGCACCCTGACATTTACAGCAGAATTTTATATATATATATATATATATATATATATATATATATATGGAATATTATTCATTATTCATATATACTATATATATGCAATGGAATATTATTCAGCCATCAAGAAGAATGAAATCTTGCCATTTGCAATGATGTGGATGGAGCTAGAGTATATTGTGCTAAGTGAAGTCAGTCAGAGAAAAACAAATACCATATGGTTTTACTCACATGTGGAATTTAAAAACAAAACTGATGAACATATGGGAAAGCAAAAAAGGAGAAAGAGAAGCAAACCATAAGAAAGACTCCTTTATCATTTATTAAGAATCAATCAATCAATTAATTTATTTACCAGTATTTATTGCTCATCTGTCACAGTCATGCCACTGTATTAGATGGAGGATAGAGAAGTGTACTGAGTTACGAAGGATATGGTTCTACGTAAACCTGAAAAAAAATGAGTGACCTTCCTGTGTTTTGCTTTATCCAATCGCCACTACCACACCTGTGATTGTCTTCCCCTTCTTGGGACCCTGTACCAATATTTTTGAACATGTTTGATAATACTTACCATGTTCTTCATACATTCAATTTATTTGTGCTTCTTTCCTGGACTACAAGTTCCAAGAGACAGGGACTCTGTCTAATTCCTCTTTTATTCTCTGTAACCTCTGGCACAGGACTTAACATTCCCCAGGTCTCAAAACACTTAGAAGATGATTTCATCAGCAGTGTCCTCTTTCCTCAATTTTGACAGATGACATTTGTTTAACTGTTAAGTATAATTTACACCTGACATTCTTGATTCTTTTGGAACATGATAATGAAAAAATCAACTTCTTTCTTTGAACGTCCATTTTCTCTTTACATCATTTATTGGTGATTTTTGTGTGTGTATTTTAAATAACTATGTCCCAATGAAGCCAACTTATTCTTGATTTTTAAAAAAATTATATAAACTGTAATTTCATTTCTATAGCCCAAATTAAAATACATCACTGAAATTAAAGTAAGCCCACGGGAGTGCCATTAGCGTATTCAAAACCAAATGTTAATAATAATGGTATTTACTAACTGAAATTTAACAGTATTCAATCAAAAAATAACATGCAGCCCTCACTGCTTACACCAAAGAATATGAGTTACTTTAAGTTTCTGTACTCTGATTAGATAGAAAAATCATTTTTCTTCCTCCTGTCTCCTTTTCATTATATCTATATAATTTGAAGCAAAACATCCATTTGAAAGAATTAATGGAATCCTGGGGTCTTACCTGAAGTTTGAAAAAGAATAAATCACCTTTATTTATAAAAGTGAAAAGAGATGCCAGGTATTTACAGACTCAGTCTACCTTCTAAGCATAATCCAAGTATACATCTGAAAATTGATTTGCTTCATCCACTTGCAAATGCCTTGGCACAAGCAAGGCAACAGGATTCAATCAAAACAATTTCACAAAGAACATTTTATATAAGAATTATCTGATCTCTTCATAGGGAAAAACAGACTCTAGTTTTTCCTTTGTAGAGGAAGGGAGGCCTCTTTTACAGACCCAATATGGTTTGCTTTATCATGACTTGAAATGCTGCCTTATGTAGAAAAGCACAACCCAGTTTAGGATGATGTTGAGCCTGAAGCCCTAGCATTCCTCCTAGATCCTCAGGGTCGGTAATAGTAGACTGCCAAAACTGCATGGGGCCTTGGATACTATGCAGACTAATACTTCTAGGTAGCTGGGACCCATGGGGGGAAAGGGACCATACTAAGGCAGTGGATCCCAAACCTGGCTGATCATTAGTCTTTCATTTCATTCATTCAGCAAATGCTTACTTCACACTCTCTGCTAGCACTGCTCTTGGTGTTGAGCATACAGTGGTGGTTGTGACAGCTATGGCTCTTACCATTGTATCTGCCCAGCACCAAGAACACCGCACAGTGATGGACAGGAGATGAGTGACCAGGGAAGAGTGGGGAGGTCTGGGAAGGAAAGGCTTGTGCTGAGATGTGAAGGAAATATCCATTGAGGTTGTTGAAACAGAATACCATAAACTGGGTAGTTGAAAAACAAAAACAAAAGTAATTTATTTCTCACAGTTCTGGAGCCTGGGAAGTCCATGATCAAGGTACCAGCAGATTTTTGTGTCTGGTAAGAATCCACTTTCTAGTTCACAGTTAACTATCTTTTCACTGTAGGACCCGGGAACTCTCTGGAACTCTTATAAGGGCACTAATCTCAATCATGAGGGGCCTACCCTCATAACCTAATCACCCCAAAGGCCCCACCTCTAAATCTCTAAATACCATCACACTGGTGAATAGATTTCAACATACAAATTTTAGGGGTACACGACATTTGGTCTCTAGGACTAGATGTGGGATGATCAAAGAGATGGGGCAGGAGCCATTCCAGACAAGGGGAGTGGTGAGAACACAGGCTCTGAAATGGAAAGGGGTTGGGATGTTTAAGAGGTGGCCCAGCATGGTGAGCATGGGGAAAGAGGAAAGAGCTGTGACTGAAGGGGTAGGACGAGACCAGAACATGTAAAGATTTATAGGTCATGGAAAGGAGCATGGACTTTTAAAACTGGTAACAGGCTGTCAGCTCATCATCAAATTTAACTTTTTAAGAGGGCATTTTCTTTGTTGTTTTTATTGTTTTAACATAGGTTACTGGGGCTAGGCTTCTGATGATTCAGATGTGAAGCTGGACCAACACAGTTATTGGCCAGTTCCTGGGGCTTCAAGTCAGCTACTCCTACTGTATTTTTTTTTAAGATTTTATTAATTTATTTGACAGAGAGAGAGAGACAAAGAGAGAGAGCACCAGTAGGGGGCAGGGGCAGAAGGAGAGGGAGAAGCAGGATCCCTGCTGAGCAGAAAGCCTGATGTGCTGGTGCTCAATCCCAGGACCCAGAGTCGAAGCGAAGGCAGATATTTAACAGACTGAGCCAACCAGGCATCCCTCCTTCCACTGTATTAATGAACCTCTTGCCACCCTCTAGACAAACATGAAAGGGTGGGCCGTGTTACCCATTAGCCAAGGTAAAATTGGCCAAATTTTAGCCACAAACAACAAATTTCACCTAAAATACTATATGATCATATTTGAGCAGACTGTAGCTTAGGCTAGCTAAATTCAGAAAAAAAATGAAATCATCAAGGCCTTTGTCCATGAAGTTGATGATTTTGACCACTCCTCCTGGTCAGGCTGGTCACCCCAGTAGAGTAGACCCAACCACACTTAAGCCACCCCACACAGATGTGTATCTCTTCTGGTTGCACCACAGGCTGATAACCTAGAGGGTGGTAAGCAATGAGTCAGTGCCAACTTCAGAGAAATGGGACAAATGAGGACTACATGGGATGGTCCTGGGGCTGGTGGCCCAAAGTTGCTTTCAGTGACCTAGTGGGCTAGGATCTGGCTGGTCATCAGTTGTTGTTGCTTAGCTTTATGCTATCAGCCTCCCTCATTGGGGGTAAAATGACACGGCGGTATAGAACAGGGTCAGCGCACACCTGGGGAAGGAAACATATGACCTAAATGTTAACTGGCCACCAGCCATCAAGGTGTCGTAGGGATTTCACAAGCATTCAAGGGCCTGGGCCTTCCCAAATAGTAGTTGAGGCTCACATTAGACAGAACTTCAACATCAGCACCAGGAGACCTGACTGGGAATGCCAGCTTCACCTCCTCAATAGCTGTGTGAACTTAGGTGAGGGCCTTGGCCTCTCTGGGTCTCATTTGGCTTCTATGGGCAGTGGGAAAGGTGAACATGGCCTTGCCAACATCACATGGCTGTATTTCAAGTCCCAAGGGAAGTAATGTGTGTGAAAGGGATTTGGGAAGGATAGAGAGCCACATAAAATGTCTGATGAGGCTTTACAAGCTCTGGGAAGTGTGGGAAATCAGGAAGTTCATCAAAGAGTTGATATGGATGCTGAAAGGATCAAAAGGAAAACTTCAGAGGACAGGCTATAGGAACGGAGATTTGTCCATGTTACACAGGAGAGGTCGAGGGCTGTATCCAGCCTGGGACTGGTTCTTACTCAGAACATCATGACTAACTTCTTTCATGTCTCCTGAAGAGAAAACAAAATAAAATACATAATAAAAAAAAAGTGTTTTCTATCTCTGAAGAATGGATGTCTTGCAAGCGTGTTAAATACCAGGATGTGTTACTAAAGCAAGTTTGGTATTTTGTCTCTAATGGACTTACAGGAGACTTGAGTGTAGGGGACTTAAATGTGATTCTGGCTAAAGATAAAGGAAGATATTACACTACAAACAGGGCTTTCCTTTTTTTTGTTTTGTTTTGTTTTGTTTTTGTTCCTGGAATTAAATTCACAAGAATTTCCAAGCTGTAAGCTACACAAAGACAGGAAGTTTTGTTCACTGATGCATCCTAAGCACCTAGCACAGTACCTGGTGTGTAGTAGGTGCTTAATAAATATTCACAGGATGGATTAACAGAACACCATGGCTTGTTCCAGTGTTTGAAAGCAAGACTGGCCTGTCCCTATATATTCACTTGCTCTCTGGTTCACCTACTTAAGTAGGCCCAGTGCCAGCATGTTGAGGGCCCACTTCGTAAATCACAGCAGTGGCTTTCAGACACCAGGGAATTTGCATGGAGTGGAGGGAGTCAAGCCCACTCCAGTTCAACTGTATCACCAAGCTTTGACTTTCTGTATATACTGGGCTTCCAGATATCATTTTCCATGGTTTTGGTTTGGAGCTGCCATCATATGAAAGTGTGTCGTGATGAGAAGCCTGAAGCACAGGAAAATCAAGGAAATAAGTCTTCTGTTAAGGTGTTTTCACTCGAGGATTTCCGAGTAATGGATGAAGGTGCTAACGTGGTCATTTTGGTCATGTCTTTTGTGTTTTTTGTTTCATAAAATCCAGACAGAGAGAAGAAAGGATCTAAATTGTTCCAGCTCTCCTCTTTTTTGAAGTTTCCACGGGCTGTTGCCTAAATAATCTTTTTTTAAGGTTTTATTTATTTGAGAGAGAGAGAGAGAGAGAGAACATGAGTGGAAGGACGGGCAGGAGGAGAGGGAGAAGCAGATTCCCTACTGAGCAGGCTCACCAGGCTCCATCCCAGGATCCTGCGATCATGACCTGAGCTGCAGGCAGGTGCTTAACCCACTGAGCCACCCAGGCACCCCTAAATTATCATATTTTTAAAGAGCAAACTTTCTAAATTCTAAGAGGCTGGGAGTTGGCCAGGTTTCTGGGGAGATTCTGATTGTGTGCTTACAAGGCCATTGACTGAAATTGCTCTGTTACCCAGTGGTGATCACATTGTACCCACAATATTCTCTCAGGCACAATAGCTCCTGAGCAGAAACATACATTCTAGTTAATTATTAGGATAAAAGAAGTAGCGTGACCATGTGTCTAGGCCTGTATTTAACATCAGGGAAGCAGACCCACCAAGGATGCATTCATTCCAAAGGCCTCAAGCCTCAGGGGGACACATTCCCCAAACCCATCTTCAGATGAAAAGGAACACACATATCTGGACCACCTGATATGAAGGTGAAGGAAGAGGCAACAGATCACTTTGAAGGGCTTTAGAACTGGTCAGCAACTGAACGGGTTAGAAGTTCATTTCAGCTGTTGATGGGCCGTCCCTGTCCTGGAATCATAAATGTCGCCTCCTCTCTCACCCCAATCTGTATTCAGCTCCATCACTAAAGGTCCAGCAATCCGCACAATTGCTCTGGGAGATGACGATCGGATTTGCAGTGCATGACCTGCTTTTCAGAATGTGTTCTTAATTCTCTTCCTTTGACTCACTGCAATACCCGGCTGAGGGCAGCTGAGGCAGGTATGCCCAGGCCCATTGCAAAGATGAAGAACCCAAGGCTCAGAGAGGTTAAGTAGCTTGTCTAGTTACACAGGCTGGGGTAGGTCCTGGGAGCGCCTGCTGACAGGTGATGGAGTCACACTGCTTGGGTTTACATCTTGGCACTTCCACTCAATTAGCTCTGTGGCTTGGGTTTTTGTGACTCAGTTTCTTCATCTGTAAAGTGAAAAGAGTAATGATATCTACTTCATGGTGTGGTTGGTAGGCTAAGAGATAAGGCAACATAGTCGGCAGAGTGCTTAGTACACTGTAAATGCTTGCTAAATATTAGCCATTATTATTATCAAGGATACCATTATTGTGGAGAGAAACCATGGAGCCTGATTCCCCATCTAGGGCATTTTCCACTCCACAGTGACACACCTGGCACCAGGTTCTGCCAATCTCCCTCCACCCAATCCTTTCCCTCTGCCCTCACCACCTTCCTCACTCAAGACAGTGAAAACTCAAACTCTCTGTGGCCTTTCTGGTTGCGACTGAAAATTCTGGGCAGGCATGAGGGGACGTGATGTCTTTACATCTTCGTGGCATATGGTTGAGAGTATCATCAGATATGGGAAAAGAATAGCCTATCTCCCAAGGCTGCCACCCGAGGCTTGAGTGATGCGAGTAGAGTGATGCGAGTAGAGGAGGCACTGCTGCTTCCTTCGGCATCAACCACCAACCCAAGATAATGGCACCAGTCTGCGGCAGAGGTAGAACTGGGAAGGGGAATCTTGGGGCTCCTCACCCTGAATTCCTTCCACTCCCCAGCTGCATGCATTGCCTGCATCTATGACCAGTAGATGGAATAGTCGAGGAGGGAGGCTGGCCTGAGAAGGGCTTCTGGGTTGATGTCTCCACAGTGGTCCTCACTCTGGGCTACTGTCACATCAGTGGTACTCACTGTGCTGAGAACAAATGGTGGCAGCTTGGAACTTCCCGATATAAACAAGGCCATTCCTTGCTTAATCCTTTCCCCAGGGATGCCTGGGTGGCTCAGTAGTTAAGCGTCTGCTTTCGGCTCAGGGCGTGATCCTGGAGTCCCGGGATCCAGTCCCACATCAGGCTCCCTGCATGGAGCTTGCTTCTCCCTCTGCCTGTGTCTCTGCCTCTCTATCTCTCTGTGTCTCTCATGAATAAATAAATAAAATCTTCTTAAAAAAATTAAAAGAAAACTTTCCTCAAAGGGCATATCTGAAAAGAAGCCCTTCAGAGGATGTTTTCTAGGGTCCTTGTCCTTGCCCTGAAGTCCAACATCTGGAGAAATCATTAGACATCCCATGCTGTCATCTGGGTAGAATAAATCTGGAGCTCTGTGACCAGATAGCATATGAAAATCTCAGATGGGCCAGGTCTCACCTCTCACTGCTGGGATGGCTCTAGCAAGTTCCTATGCAGAACTCTGCTTGCTGGAGGACAGACAGGGAGCACATTTGGACGTCTCTGCCTTCAGGGACTTTATGGAGTTGAAAAGGGAACAGCACAGAGACTCCGTGAGACAAAGCACAAGGCAAGTCCCAAACACAGGTTACACGCAGTCTAGGAATGTCTCTTCTGGAGCACCGCCCCTAGATTTTGCAGGTCACTCGTTAACCCACTCTTCCTAAATTTTAAGTTTCTATTCTACGCTTTTAAACATCCTTGGAAAAACAACAGTATTATCATCACGCATTTCAATCTTCCTGGGGGAAAAAAACTGTTGTCAGTTAGGTTCTTATAAATGTGGAACTTGGCTTTTGAAGTTTAGATGACGCTTTCCACATGGGCACAGCTTGTTGTAAATTTTGTGTCAACAATCGCTGCTTTCTGGATGAACTTTCCTCCTTATGACCGAAACCCGAAACTCCTCAGCATTACTATCATCATTATTCTTAGAAGCTAGAACTCTGAATTTGGGGATAAATATCAAAAATGCTTTATACATCGGGATTGGAGGTGGAGCTATTCTTTTTGCTCTTATCTGCTGCAGGCTGCTTTCCATCACTTGATGCACTTAGGAGATGTGGGCTCTGGCCACTGAGAAAATAGAGCTCGTATTCTGGCTTGGCAACTTCCCAACGGGTGAATTTGGGTAAGCTCTGTATCTTCCTGAGCCTTAGTCCTCTCATCTGTGAAATGGGAAGAAACAGCCCTGTTCTGCAAGAAGGTTGTGAGGAATAAAGCAACGAACCCAGAAGAACATGGTACACTATCTACAAAGTAGGTGCTCAGTAACAGTAATAACTTAAAAGCTAACAGTGAATACTTACCATGCATACCAAATACCAAAAAGTATGCTAGGTGCTTTTCATCTATCAAAATAATTTAATCCTCAATATACCCTATGAAATATTTATAATCAACTTTTTCCTCTTTATAGAGGAGTAAACTGAGGCACAGATAAGTTATATAAGTTGCTTAAGAACATACAGCTAGGTAGTATCAGAATTAGGATTTTTAAAAAAGATTTTATTTATTTATTCATGAGAGACACAGGGAGAGAGAGAGAGAGAGAGAGAGAGAGGCAGAGACAAAGGAAGAGGGAGAAGCGGGCTCCATGCAGGGAGCCTGACACGGACTCGATCCTGGGTCTCCAGGGTCAGGCCCTGGGCTGAAGGTGGTGCTAAACCGCTGAGCCACCTGGGCTGCCCCAGAATTAGGATTTAAATCTAGGACCTGGGATCTGAATCCAGGCTGTCTGGGCCTCCAGAGCTCAGAATCTTAATCACAAGAAATGGTTAAGATTCTTAAATTGATCTTGTCAAGATTATTGAGTTGAAATATGAAACGTGTGATTTTGGGGAGGGGTTAAATGCTACAAAACAAATCTTCTGACAATTGGATGCACTGACCAGCCCCTTCCTTTTCTCAACATAGAAACAAAAGCTTCTCTGGGCAGTCTGACATTATCTGGAAAAAGGAAAATTGCATTCCATAACCTGGTATTGTAAGCAGGTTAGAGATGTGCGTATAAAAAAAAAATCCAGGAATTCCCTAGTTAGAGTGGACTTCATTTTTCATACATTTAAATGTATAAGCTGAAAGATTTAACATTTAAAGCATAAAAAAAAGGTGATTGGGAATGGAGGTTTGACTTTGAGCCTTTGCCAGCAAACTGACAGACTATCACTTATTAACCTGGCACCCAGGTTGATATGTACCTTGTCTTCAACAATTGTGATAAATGATACATTGATTTACTTTTTACTTCTTGCCAGCAGTGGTAAAGTGATCAGTAGGTTTGACATGATGTGTTTCTACCAGAGAGAGAAAGACTGTACTTCTGCAATCTAGTCATTTTCAACGGGACAAAATTCACTTGGTCTGTCATTTCCTGATTGAGAAATAGACAACGAAGGAATGTTATTTCATTAGGACTGTCACTGAAACACAATACCGATGTCAATAAGCATTTCTGTCGATGTTCTCTCGCTGAAATCTTGTTGGCATATTCTATTCCTTTGCAGAAGTTGAGTGGTAAAAAAAAAAAAAAAAAACCTCAAATGTTAAAATTATAATGCCATTGTCATTAGCCAGGAAAAGATAATGGTGGAGGAAAAGGAGAGACCTTGTAGAGCTTACAATCTTGGCGGTTGGGGGCAGTATGGTTTGGGGAGGGGCTTCCAAGGAGTCTGCTTGCACTGGCTACCCTCAGCCCCAGTGTACCAGGTATGGAAGGTGGCCTGGAGGTTTCCACCCACACTGGACTTTCTCTATTCCATGAATACATTCTCTGCCCTCCCACCTTGGGGCCTTACCACACCTGCTTTTTCTCCTGGGAATGCTCTATCCACTGACCATTCCTTAATCCTTGCTCATCCTTCAGATCTCGGCTTAGAGGAAGACTTCCTCAGCCTTCTAGGCTGAATTTAGTCCTATGTTCTTTTCCTTCATTGGGGTCACACTCTCTCATTGCTTACAATTTTATATTTGTGTGACTAACTATAAGCTCCATGGGGGCAGTAACCAGGCCTGGTTTAAGGCACCACTGTATGTCCAGGCTTTGGCTTAGCACCTGATACACAGTAGATGCTCAAGAAATATCTGTTGACTTCCCAATAGGTGAACTGAGCAACCTCTGCTTAAGCCAGTGCTGCTGCTACAACATGACATCACAGGAGTCTTATTTCCTCCTGTCTGGATGATTTGTGCCAACAAAACACAATTTTGGTTGCACACTGAACTGGTGTGAAGCAATGTTGCTCTCAGGCTTCCCAACAACTCTGATTGGCCTAATCTGTGCTTGTTTTATAGTCTCTGGGATTACTGGATGCCTGGTGAGATGCTGAATGCAGGGAATCATTTATCAGTTTTCTCTGCACATGTGGGCACCTTTAAGAAAGGCTTGGCTGGACGGCAGAGTTGGCAATTAGCCTGGTTTTCACTGAGATGCACATGTCCTATGCCATTCGAGTTTGGATCTGTACTTTCACGTGTGTCCGTAGTTAAGAGCAATTCTGACATCCCTTTGATTCCCACTCCAGTAGCAGTATCAGAATGGGAGTGAGTGAAAAGGACATTACAATAGGAATCGCTTCTAATGATGTTAAAAATGTTTCTTAATAAATCAAAATGCAAATGTTAACATTATTTGTGATATGCCTCATGGCTGATCGTGATTCTAAGTCCACATCATGGGGGAAAGAAAAGCTGGAGACCCCTTACAGAGGAGACTGAGTGCTAGCTGGAAGCCCCCGGCTGCTACGCTTGCTCTTCCCTCCCACCCAATCCCCCAGGCACAGGGGCAAGCCCACCAAATGCTCCTCTCCTTCCTTTCCCCTTCCCTTTTTGGATCTGGAATTCAGGACAAAGCACATCTGAATCTGGCATTAATAATCCTGACACATCTTGGAGTGCTCCATTTACTTGGGCCTTTTGACAACTCTATTTTAAAGAAAGACATTTAATTTGTTCAGGGTTTTTTTTTTTTTTTCAGGGTTTTTTGGGGGGAGTGATTTAAGAATCAATTTATTTGTAAAGGTTGGCTCTTTTAGTTTTTTGATCAGAATAAGTTCAAGTGCCTCAAAGTAGCTGCCCTGGCACATCTCTGTACTAAGTGTCATTCTCTGGCACAGGAGGGGCTCTGTGAACACCTGCAGGGTTCTTCTGGTCTCTACCTCTTTCTTTCCTCACTTACACCCTCCTGGAAGGATCCTGCGCGCCCGACTTCTCCTATTAGAGGGCCTATTAATTTGCTGGCTCTGTGCCAACCTGCTTACTCCATCCGTAACCTAGGTCTAGAGCGCCCGAGAATTCAAATTCTGCCTTCATCCTGGGGAGGAGTGTGTGCCCACGGCGGCCCTGCGGCCCTTGCCCTTTGAGAGCCCTGACCTCAGCTTTCCTCTCCTCAGAAACGCCGAAGAAAAGAGATGAAGTTGGCGAAGGTGACCCATTTCTTCCCTAGTGGGCCGACCCGGGCTCTGCGTCCTGCAAGAGCTGTTCCCTTTCCGGAACCGCGTTTTCCTGCGGGAAGGATGTAGGGACCGGGGCACTGTCCTTGGAATCCGGAGGCCGGCTGCAGGCGGACACCACCACTTACCAGCGGCGTGACTTTAGGCAAGTCGCTTTGGCTTTCCTAGCGCCGATCCCGGAGTGGTTGGCTTGACTTGGTTCCACCACCACTCCTCAGTCAAGAAGAAAAAGAAGAAGGTGCTTACAGGAAGTATCCACAGAGCCGTTTCCAGCGGGGGGGGGGCGGGGGGCGGGGGGCTCCCACCCAGGACTGGCCCCAGGCGCCCTCCCGGGAGCCCGCGGAGCCTCGCCGCCGCCGGGGCTGCCCGCGCCCCAGGCCGCCCCCGGCCCCGCCCCCCGCCCCCCGCCCCCCGCGGGCCCGGCCGGTGCGGCCCCTCAGAGGTGTGAGTTATTAGCGAGCCCGGGATGATTCCAGAGGGTCCGTCACTCCCACTTACTCTAACGCGCTCGTCAGACGGGCCAGGCGAGCCCGCCTCTCCTGGGGGGGCCTTCCGGGCCTCACCCGCCGCCCCAACTCGGCCTCCTCCTCCGGCAAGGGTGCCGCCGAGCGCCGCAGGTGCCCCTCTGCCAGGGCCGCCCCCGCCCGCGCCCCCGCGCGCCCGCGCCCGCGCCCCGGCCTCTGCGCCCTTCCCAGCGCCGCGCGGGCGTCCAGGAGCTCCCCCTCCGGGCGGCGCGGGGCGGCCGCCGACGGGGTTGGCAGCAGCGCCCGGCGCGGGGCGGCCCCGGAGACTCGCCCGCCCATGTGCGTGGAGGGGAGCGAAGCTTCGGCCGCCGCCGCGCCCGCTGCGCGCGTGTGGTGCCTCACCTCGGAGGCCGGCGGGGCCGCAGCCCGAGTCCCGCGGCCGCGACCCGCATTTGCATAACCTGCCCCCCCCCCCCGCCACTTCTGTCGGACTCCAGGCTGGAGATGCGAGTCGGGCTCCCCTCCGAGGCGTCGTCTTGCCGGTGGTCGGCGCGGGGGCCGCGGGGCCGGCCGGAGCGCGGGCGGAGCGGGCTGGCGCACGTGGTAAGCGAGCGGCGTTCTCTTCGTGTTTTCTCCTTTTCTTTTCTTTCTTTTTTTTTTTTTAAGGAATGGGACTTTGCACGTTTACGCCGAGGGTGGGGTCTCTACAAGGGCGCTAACGTCCCCGCGATTTCCTTCCTTTCCCTTTTATTTCTGTCTCCAATGGGGAAAGGGCGCGCGACGCGAGCGATAAACTTTCCCCGACTCCCTTCCTGGGCGTTGGAAGTCGGGCAGGTGGCCGGCCGCCCCACGGGACGGCTTCGCGGCGGGCGGGGGGGACGCGACGCCGGGGCGGAGCAGCAGAAGCCGCCGGCGGCCTCCCCGCGGTCCCGACCCGCGCGCGCTCGGGCCGGGAGGGAGCGGGCTGGCGGCGGCGGCGGCGGCGGCGGCGGCGGCAGGTGAGCGGCGCGAGAGCCGCCTGCAGCGCGCGCTTCCTCCACGGCGTGGCGTCGTGGCTCTCGCCCGCCGGGGTCCGCACGAGGCTGCGGCCGTCCCGGGCCGGGGGGCGGGCGGGGGCCGGGCCGGGCCGCGGGCGCTGCCCCCGCGCTCTGTCCCAGGTGGTGTCGGTTTCGGGGCGGCGCGGAGCCAGGCGGCGGCGGCGGCGGCGGGCTCGGGCCCCGGGACCACCTCCCGCGGGCGTGCTGCGAGCCAGGGCCCGCCGCTGTCTGGGCCCCCTTAAAGTTTTCAAAAATTCCTTCGGGAACTAAACGGGAAGGTCTCCATGCGGGGCAGTGTGGTTGTTTACGTGTTCACTCCAAGAGGGCAGCGCGTGTGGGGTGATGGCGGCCGGGAGCTGGGGTGCGCGGCGCGGGGCGCGGGCTCCCCGGGCCGGCTCTCGGCGGGGCCAGGCGGCGAGGCTCTTCCGAGCGTGCGTGTTGCGGGGTCGGGCCCGGCTGCGGGCCGGCGCGCCCGTCGGGGGCCGGAGGAGGCGGGGCGGGCGCCCGGCGCGCTGTCAACAGGGAGGTGTGTAGCGTAAGGTGTGCGAGTGGGTGTGTGAGAAGGCAGCGGGGGCGGGAGTGTGTAGCGGAAGTGGAGCGCGTGTGCGTGTACGAGTGTGTGTGCGCGTGTGCGTGTGCGTGTGCGCGGCGGGGCAGGGTGAGTGTCCAAGCCTCCATCTGGACGCCCCCACACAGCCGACCGCCCAGACGCGCCGGGAAGGGCGCCCGCTCCGCGCGGCAGCTGAAGGGGGGCGGGGAGCGCGCGGGCAGAGGGAGGGGGTGTCTCCGGCTGAGGACTTCTCTCGAAGCTCGCCGCAGTTACTCTGCTCCTCCTGGGGTCTACCCCCCAGCCCCAAGGTGCCCGAAATACTTAAACAAACAAACAACCCCGACCCCGTTCCGTTTTCGCTCCTGTATAAATAGCACAGACTTTCCAAAAAAGCAATACCGCATTCACTCTTATCACCAGCCACTTCTTTCCACCAAGTAATTCAGAAAAAAACAGTCAGCTTCCGTGAATGCATGCAGCTTTTTTTTTTTTTTTTTTTTTTCTTAGCTGCCTCCTTTTGCTTGCGGTTTTGAGCTGCCAAGAAAGTGAGTAGGGGTTTGACTGTAGTGTCTCGGCTCCGCTCGGTTTCTTTCCGAAGTTTAATTTTCCGGAATGGCTCCCAAACAAGGGCTGGGGGGGCGGGGCCGCCGGCACCGGATCTTCGCCTTTTTTGGAAAGTCCCGGAGAACCGGAATTCCTCCCCGCCCGGGGAGGCCTCGCCGCAGCTAGGACCCGCGAGCTCTTCCCCCCGCGGCCGGAGCCGCCCCCGCGGCGCCCCCGCCCCCCGCTGGGCCCTGCGCCCCGCGCGCGGACTGGGGGTCGGGCCGCGCGCCCCGGACCCCCGCGGGTCCCCGCTGTCCGGGAGCTGGGAGTCGCGAGCCCGGCGGAGCCCGCGCTGCCGAGCCCGTATGCAAATCGGCCATGTGACGGCAAGAAGCCGCCTGGCCCAGCCCTGTTCCTCAGTCCATATATGGGCAGCGACGTCACGGGCATTGAGGCCCTGCCCATAAATACTTACAGCAACACTTTCCGTCTAACCGAGAGAGCAGCAATTGATTAATAGCTCGGCGAGGGGACACACTGACTGTTATAATAACACTACACCAGCAACTCCTGGCTTCCCAGCCGGAGCGCAGGAGAGAGAGTCAGTGGCAAATAGTCGTTTTTCTTCTTTCTTAGGGAAAAAAAAAAACAAAAACCAGCAACTTGTTTGCTAGTTTTATTTGTTGGATTTTTTTTTTTTTTTTTTTGTGGTTGCTTTTAAGCGTGGAGGGCAAAAGGAGACACCAACTTAGACTCAGTCCAAATCCTCTCCAAAACGGCTTCTCTGACGCTCCAGGTAGAGAGGGAGTTGGGTCTCCAGGTTGTGCGAGGAGCAAATGATGACCGCCAAGGCCGTAGACAAAATCCCAGTAACTCTCAGTGGTTTTGTGCACCAGCTGTCTGACAACATCTACCCGGTGGAGGACCTCGCCGCCACGTCGGTGACCATCTTCCCCAATGCCGAACTGGGAGGCCCCTTTGACCAGATGAACGGAGTGGCCGGAGGTAAGCCGCACGTCCCCTCCGCGGGCCGGGCCCCACGCGGCTCGAGGGTGGTGGGTGGGGTGCGGTGCGTGTGCAGGACTTGGAGGAGCGGGTTGGGGCACGAGGCGGGCGCGCGGGGAGCCGGCGGGAGCGAGGGCCGGCTCGCCGGGGCTGGGCGCGCGGGCAGATGCACCGGGTCGTCGGCGAGCGGGCGAGCGTGCGCCGCGGCGCGCCCAGCCCCCGGCGGGCGCGGGGAGGGGAGTAGAGGAGGCGGCCCCCCGGGCTTCGGGCTTGTGCCGGCTGCTGGGCCGGCGGCGGCCGGGCCTCCCCGCTCCCGGGGCAGGGGCAAAGTGATGGGAAAGTTCGGGGCTCCGGAGGAGAGCTGGAGAGCCGGGCGGCGGCGCAGCGCCGGGGGAAAGCGTCCGCCGCTCCCGCCCGGGCAGAGCCGACCCCGGGGAAACCTCCGAGCGCGCTCCGCGAGCGGCCAGAAGGAGCGCCCCCACCTGCGCGCCGCCCGCGAAGTTGAGGGGGTTGGCGAGGCGGGAAGGAGGAGGAGGACGAGGAGGAGGAGGACGAGGAGGAGGAGGACGAGGAGGAGGGCGCACTACGGCGGGAAGCAGCCCCTGGCTGCCGAGGGAGGCCCGCGGGGGCACGGGCGCCGCTGGTTGCCTTGGCGATGCGGTGGAAAGTGGTCTCCCGCGGCCCCCGCTCCTTCCTCGAAGATCCGCCGCGGGCCTGGGGCTGGGGCGTGCGGGTGTGGAGCAAGGCTGCGACGGGGGAAGGGAAGGAAACCTATAGCTTTCTTCCACCGCGGCGCCCCATACCCTCCAGCAGCCGTCAGCTGTAGCGCAGCCGGGGACGGAGGGAGGGAAGGCACCGCGGATCGGTAGCAGCCAGGAAATCACTGATCTCTTTCTCGGGCTCCCCTCTCGGGCGGCACTGGCTGGGATGATCAGTCTCCTGGCTAGTGTCTGCCCTGGAGCCCCGGCCGTGGGACGTCCCCCCCCCCCCCCCCCCCCCCCAGACAAAGGAGAGCGAGAGAAGTTCCAGGCAGATGGGGAATTTTTAATATTGTTGCTATTATTGGGTGTTTTTATTGGGGACGAGAGCCACAGATGGCTGTGTGTGGGGGTTGGGAGTAGCTCATCCTGCTTTCCTGGAGGTAGTTTGAGTCCCAGACTGTCACTGGCTGCCAGTGGGATCCTGGGCTACCCTCTTCTTGCTGTCTCTGGGCTGCAGTCTTCCCACCTGTTGGACTCTGCCCCAGCTCTACTGTGCTAGGATCCTGGGATTTGGGAATGGACCTATGTTTAGAGGGGATGAAAAGGGATTCTTGGCTGCATTCTCATTGCTCCACCTCCATTCTTTCTGTTCCCTCCCCAGATGGCATGATCAACATTGACATGACTGGAGAGAAGAGGTCCTTGGATCTCCCATATCCCAGCAGCTTTGCTCCGGTCTCTGCACCTAGAAACCAGACCTTCACGTACATGGGCAAGTTCTCCATTGACCCCCAGTACCCTGGTGCCAGCTGCTACCCAGAAGGCATCATCAATATTGTGAGTGCAGGCATCCTGCAAGGGGTTACCTCCCCAGCTTCGACCACAGCCTCGTCCAGTGTCACCTCTGCCTCCCCCAACCCACTGGCCACAGGACCCCTGGGGGTGTGCACCATGTCTCAGACCCAGCCTGACCTGGACCACCTCTACTCGCCACCGCCACCGCCTCCTCCTTATTCTGGCTGTACAGGAGACCTCTACCAGGACCCCTCGGCGTTCCTGTCGGCAGCCACCACCTCCACCTCCTCCTCTCTGGCCTACCCACCACCTCCTTCCTACCCCTCCCCTAAGCCAGCCACGGACCCCGGTCTGTTTCCCATGATCCCAGACTACCCCGGATTCTTCCCATCACAGTGCCAGAGAGACCTACATGGTACAGCTGGCCCAGACCGCAAACCCTTTCCCTGCCCTCTGGACTCCTTGCGAGTCCCTCCTCCACTCACTCCACTTTCCACCATTCGCAACTTTACCCTGGGGGGCCCCAGTGCTGGGGCCACAGGGCCAGGGCCCAGTGGAGGCAGTGAGGGACCCCGGCTGCCTGGCAGCAGCTCGGCAGCCGCCGCCGCCGCCTATAACCCACACCACCTGCCTCTGCGGCCCATTCTGAGGCCTCGCAAGTACCCCAACAGGCCTAGCAAGACCCCAGTGCATGAGAGGCCCTACCCGTGCCCAGCAGAAGGCTGTGACCGGCGCTTCTCACGCTCCGATGAGCTGACCCGACACATCCGAATCCACACGGGACACAAGCCCTTCCAGTGTCGGATTTGCATGCGCAACTTCAGCCGCAGTGACCACCTCACTACGCACATTCGCACCCACACTGGCGAGAAGCCCTTTGCCTGTGACTACTGCGGCCGCAAGTTTGCCCGGAGTGATGAGAGGAAGCGCCACACCAAGATCCACCTGAGACAGAAGGAGCGCAAAAGCAGCGCCCCCTCCTCATCCGTGCCAGCTGCCTCTACAGCCTCTTGCCCCGGGGGCTCGCAGGCTGGGGGGCCGCTGTGCAGCAGCAACGGCAGCACCATCGGCGGTGGGTCCCTTGCCCCTTGTTCCTCTCGGACCCGGACACCTTGAGATGAGACTCGGGCTGACACACCAGCTCCTTGAGGCCCCGGAGGCCCCTTGTCCACTGGTCCAGTCGAGCTGCACAACAAACACTACCACCCTTTCCTGTCCCTCTCTTCCTTCCTTGGGCAAAGGGCCCCCTGTCCACTTAGAGGCAGGTCCTTCTTAAAACTCAGCCCACCTTAGTTTCTCTTAGGTGAGTTGACTAGCACCCCAAGGTAATAGGGGAGGCTTAAAAAGGGGTTGGGTGGGGGCCCCTGGCCTAGAGGGCTGAGGCCTGACCCTGCTTTAAAAGGGTTGTTTGACTAGGTTTTGCTTCCCCTTCTCTTGTGTTTTGTCCCAGTACGATTTTTTACTCTGAATGTCAGAGTTGATTTGAGACTTTTTCTACAGTAGGTTGGGAGATGCTGAGCCCTTCAGGTGGGGGCAGCAGGAAGAAGCAAAGCTGATGTGCACTTTATGGCTTGGGACTGATCGGGGAATGGTGTACAGTGAATGAAGCATGGCCTTTATGCTGCATTCTGTGGCCCTAGAACAGTGAATCAAAGCTTGTCTAGTCGTTCCAACCCTCTAAGCAATATGTATTATAAACTCAGAGAATGGAAGTGCAATGTGATGGGAGGGACATAGCAATATCTGCTCCTTTTTGAGTTGTTTGAGAAACTAAAGACTATTTTTTCAGTGTATATCCACTCAGATTTTGTGTATTTTTGATGTGCACTGTTCTCCAAGTTCTGAACCTTTGGGAAAAAAAGTAAAGCATTTATGATCTCTTGAAATGAGTCAGAGGTTAACTTATTTAAAGGGGGATGTACATATATTCTCTGAAACTAGGATGCATGCAGTTGTGTTGGAAGTGTCCTTGGTGCCTTGTGTGATGTAGACAATGTTACAGGGTCTGCATGTAAATGGGTTGCCTTACTATGGAAAAAAAAAAAATCATTCCCTGGGTTAGTATTGCTGTATATTTCTGCCTATTAATATTTGGATTTTTTTTTTAGAAAGTATATTTTTGTATGCTCTGTTTTGTGACTTAAGTGTTACCTTTGTAGTCGAATTGCAGATAAGAATGTAAATAATATTACTGGAGCTGACTTGTTTGGTTATTAGCTCTTAATAGTTGTGGAAATATAAATGATTTATTCTAATGCAAAACCACTAACTGAAGTTCAGATAATGGATGGTTTATGACTATAGTGTAAATAAATACTTTTCAACAATATTTTTGCTGCAGAAATCATTTATGAAAGATTTCCTGGGTGGGAATTCCATAGTCATCCAATGGCTTTTAGTGCTTTGACCAAGCCAGGATCTCCGAGGTTTCTCTGCTGGCCTTTCAACACCAGTCTGTTCACCCCCAAAGCAATCTCCATTCATAATCAAACACTAGTGTTCCGGGGATTTCCCCCGTGCATTAGTGTAAAAGTGGGGAGGCGTTGTTTTGACTCATTGTTCCGTCCTCTATAACAGCCTATAGCTTCTCTTGGCTCCTGAGTGGGCTCCGGAAAATAAATACTTACAAACAAGTGCCCACTCGGAGACTACACATTTGTGGCTGCTTTCAGAACCCTGACCAAGGCCAGGAACTCAGACGAGATGTGGCTTTGTGGAAAGTGTGGTGGCGTGGTCAAGCTGGAAATGACTTTTAGGTTCCAGGATTAGTCTCATGACCACAGAAAACTTTTTGAAAAATGCTATCACCTTTTCAGATCAAAAATGCACTCAGACACCGCTGAAGACAGCATTAATGGGTTGTCAAAGGAATTACCCCAGGACTCATTTCTCTCTCGTCTGCTCTCCCTGATTACCCCTATTTGGAAGGATCACTAATCTGTGATTCGTTTGGTGGGTCCAGAGACTGTCAAAATACCCCGCTCATTAGATAAGATAGGTACACACCAGCCTCAGAAAATCTGAGACATTCTTTGATAGGCAAATTAAATAGGCATATACGGGCTCCGTCATGGTACTGCATAATAGTCTGCAACAGAATATATTATAGGGCTCATTTAACTGCAAGCCTTTTGTAGTGATTTTAAAATATAAATCCAAAGAAAGGTATCTACTGGTCATACAGAGTAAATGGGTTGGATCTCTTGTGAAGTTATTTTACTCTAAAATTGGGCCTCAGTAGCATTTAAGTTCATCCACGGCTTCTGGATCCTGGATCCTCACACAAGTGTAACACATCAGATACCCACTGTTCAGCTGTATCGTCTGAAAACGGTCATGTGTGTCCTTTGCCACTGTCAGCCTCCTTCATATGTGGTTGATAACAGAAGGCCTGAATTTTAGAACAGCAGACAGTGACAAGCTACTTTTTGCCCTTCGGAGCCCTGGAATTTTGAGATCGAACTTGTGGAGGTAAATCAATCCTTCTATTTCCTCTTTCCTATTTCAAAGATACGGAATACCTCTTTTTGTGACTACAAAATAGAAATCCTAAACTTCAGGGCCAGACTTTTCTAGTGACTGGTATTATTCCATTAGATTCATACTTCCTAGTTCATCAGCATATTATTATCCCCACTTGGCTAATTTTGTAAAAATATGTATAAAAAATGCCACATTTTGATAATTGTTTTTGAGTACTACTCCCCTCCTACCAAAATTTCAGTATATTAAAATATAGTACACCTAAGTTTTATAAGATCTAGAATTGGCTTGCCAATTTAAATTTCAGAACACCTTTAATCAAGATAATGTAAACAACTGTGTACAAAGCAGGACTTAAAAACGGCTTTTAAGAAGTCATTTTAAAAAGAGTAAGAATATTTTAATAGTCAAATCTGTTACATAATCATTTTCACCTTGATGTGGGGTTGGTGAAGTGGCATAACATACCATAAGAAACACATCTTGGTGTTTCTTCATAGACAACTTGGCGGCTTTTACTTAACTTTAACATGTTAGGTAAATCTTTAATCAGATTTTACTCTCAGCTTTGAAACATTCAGGGTATTTTAATGCAGATGTCTAATTTTTTACTTTGCTCAAGAAATTAAGCATATAAAGCTAAGTCTGCTCCTTCTTTCATTCAATATGCTTTATCGAATAATATTTCTGATGGTACAGCTGTTACTAGGGATTCTGATTAAACTTCTGGAGAGTAACTGCTTGAAGATGATAATGCAAAAAAACAAAACAAAAAAGATCATAATGCATTTGTGATGGTTCACTGCATATTAAAAATAGGTCTATTAAACCTAAGTAAGGTTTTCACTTATTCATGAATCAGTGTATTTAAAGATCAACTGTTAATGAAATTAAACCTAAGTGTTTGATATATATTAAAAATGGCTGTAGTGATATTTTAACTGTCACACACACACACACACACACATATGAATGAATGGTCAGCATCATCAAGTACCTAAGATGCTGCCAGTCCAAACTGCAATTAAAGTTTACACAAGGGACACCTGGGTGGCTCAGCAGTTGAGCGTTTGCCTTCAGCTCAGGTCCTGATCCCCCAGTCCCAGGATCCAGTCCCACATCCGTCTCCCCGCAGGGAGCCTGCTTCTCTCTCTGCCTATGTCTCTGCCTCTCTCTCTCTCACTCTGTGTCTCTCATGAATAAATAAATAAACTATTAAAAAAAAAGTTTACAGAAACAGTAAAGAGAAGAAACATTTAAGTCCAAAGATTCCTTCCTTCACAGAAAAAATTATTTTTTGCTTTCTTGCACTAGTGTATTTTCCTTGTTAAATATAAAAGGATCTATTTTGTTATAGCAAAATATGATTAGACAGTTGTTTCAGATGTGTTTTCAATCAGATTGTTTCAAAGCTGTCTCAAGGAAATAGACTAAATGTATATTATTACTTGGGCTTTAGAATCTGTAGAAAGCCACCGGTTTTCAGTACGACATAATCCTACTGTATAGACTAAAGCTTTAATAGTAATTAAAATGTAAACATTATAGTAGTATTTTTCTTCATTTTGTAATAATCAAATAAGATTTACATCTAAACAATTTCAAACATGCCTTTATTTTCTGAAAGTACACTGATTTTAATCCAGAAATGTAAACATCTCTGGATCTAAAAATTCAGTATATATATGGGGCTTAACAAACGATTTCCTTGACAGTAGATGCTTCATTACACTGAAAGGATCAGCGGTTCGCTTGTTTGTAACCTGGAGTTCAGAATTCAGAATAGGAGGGTTACTGGAGTGGTACTGCCTCAGGTTAGAGATGAACAGTAATGGGCTGAACCCTTTATTAAAGACATACTGCTTCTTTGCTAAGCAGTAGAATTAGGGCACAAGATACCATCATTGGGATTAGATGAGCAGTAACAGTTTTCCTGGGATGCCAAGGCTGAGGCACCTACAAGAGGACAATGCAAAAGGAGGAATAAAGGGTGTGGATTTCGAGGAATTTAAGGGCTACTGGTCTTAAAAGTTCAGAGGACCCACTCCTGTTGACAAGTATTTCTTTAAAACGGGCCCACAATCTTCATTAATGAACAGCAGTTAGTGTAACTCAATCCATGCAAATCAGTCTTTGTAAAAAAATCAGTTCTCATAAAGTAGTAGGTAGGTATACAATACTCTCCATTAATATAACTGGCTTTTGATATAACCAGAGAATTAAAAAGCTTTAGAAATACTGAGACAAACTTCTCACTCATGAGAGGCAATTATTGCGATTGTTATTCAACAGAAAAGTGGTATCATTGTGCTCATTAGTCTGTGTAGAGGAAGACAAGTTTTTTCCACAGTTGTTACTAAAATATAGTCTACATTGCAGGAATATATGGAAATACAACAGCAGCACATTAAGTCAGTCATGATGAACAGTTTATGCAAAGAGGTGCCAGGTTTGTTGCACCACATTTTGTATTTGTATGAAGAATATTCTTGCCTTAGTGGCTCACTGAAACAAGTTATGTTTTCATCATTAATTTACTCAGAATTTATTAGTGAACCCAAAGTTTCACTGGTCTTATTGAACTAAATTAGAGAGTAGCATATTGCTATTTTGGCCTGTAACAATTCAGCTATTCTTTTGCAAAGCACCTTAGTTTTTTTCATTCAATCTGTTTGTACTTGAGAACTTTAAAGTTTGGAAAAACAATTACTCCTTTTTTACTGTCCTACTGCCAGTATGAGTTTGTCCGTTTAATGTACTCCAGGTTGTATTATATAGCATATACAGCACTATCAACAATCTTTCTAGGTCAATGAACTTTTTGCTATTAATTCAGAGCAGGTAGGCATGTGACTGATAACCATACACATTCATTACTCTGTTATTAAAAAAATTCATTTTGTGAACATTTTTCTAAGAAAATAATCATTTGCATATCTAGGATTCATTTTTAAACCGAATAGCATTAAGATCTGCTTCAAACTGCCCCCCCAGGCATATTAAACTATACCAGAATGTGAAGCTACCATAAAACGTTAATAATCCTAGAAGAAATGGTTGGTATTGTTCCTGTCTCAGGTTTTAGAAGAGTGGCATTTCGCATTGAATAAGCATCTTTCATTTTGTTTTAAAAAAAAATCAAGAATTTGCTTTTTTATTCTATTTAAAAAATTGGGAACAAACATTCCTTCACTCTGGGCCATAGTAACCCAGTGTGCACAAAGAGGCGAAGGCACATACTGTTTCTCTCCAGGGTCAACGCTTTCCGCCAATAGCAAATCTCCCCTTATTGCAGACCTTAGAACTGGATTGCCATTTGGGCAAGTCAATCAAGAGGGCTTAGACAACAGCTGGGCAGATTTTAACGTGTTTATTTCTACAGTTTGTTTTTATTAAAAGTGTTGTGAAAAAGGAATCCTATAAATAGTAAAAAGAGGGAAACAATAGTGCTCCATAGCCTGAAGCAAATGGTGTAAATACATTTGTAAACAAGGTAAAGTTGCTGAGCTTACTAAAAGGACAAAAATAAAACTAATTACAGATAGCACAACTGTTTAAGAGGTTAGGAAGTATTTTGTCCCAAGTTTTGGTGTTCTAAAATGGCCAGCAGTACAGGTAATTCTTTATTCTGTAGCCTTGATCATCTCTGCCTTCTCTCTTCCTATAGAAAACCACACTGGATGAAGCAAACAGTGACTCTACTATTCTGAGGGGTTTTGAGAACACTGCCACCAAAACACAGCTGGAACCACCAGCCTCCTGGAACATTAGAGCTCCTGAGAGAATTTGAAACAGTCATCAACATTTTTCTCTATTTTTGCAGGAAAATACTGGAAGTAAACAGGGGCACGGAATTCAACAGCTGGCTAGGGATGTTTTACATTCAGTGGTTTGGAAGCATAGGATTCAGCTCCTATCAATCTTCTCATCAGAAAACACAGAATTACCCTATCACCTCTTAAAGCACACTAAGACAAAAAGTCATTTGAAGATAATACAATTTTTGCATTAAAGGTCAATCTGCATCAAGAAATCTGTTCAACTCACAGATCTAGAGACTCATGGGGAAGATAATCTGTAAGTGACCACTTGTCACTGAGATATGCAGGTGCTGAATTTCTTAGTAGATGCTGCCAGAGTAAACCAGATGTGGCTACTGGGCAAGAGGAGGAAAGAAATTAAATCTTGTCCTCTACATGCATAGTTTTGTTTTGGGGGTGATGCCCCAACTCTGGAAAAAAGATTTAACTGCCACAGAGAACTAATTCGGCAGGACAGCTCACTTTAAATAGTAGCTCATCTTTTTAAGCCTAGTTTTTACCAATGACTTGAACTAAAAACAATTCAAACCACTGGGTCATGCAGTCAATAAGTTAAAACTATAACAATAAGTAAAAGGGTACAAGGACATAAGTGTAAAACAAAACCTATTTACCCGGGGAAGGGGAGGTGGTGGGGGCATTTAGTGTATTTTGTATAGCATAAGGAAGAGAGAAAAGAATATTTTCATTATGGCTTTAGGATGGAAGCGCTTCAGATAGTCCCCTACCCCTTTTCCCCCAAATCAAAAGCCCGGTGGCAGTGACAGAGCCAGGAAACAACCCAGCCTACCCTCCTTCCCCCGCCCCCTAACCCGGCCCCGTGGCTGCACTCCAGTCGCCCGCGCTTCCCACGGCTCCGGAGGAAGCGGCTATAGCCCATTCCAGTAGATCCAACGCCCAGGCCTGGGGGTAGGGAGAGAGCCCTTATGGTGGGTCGCGGGGCAGCGAGGCCCAGATGTGAATAGGGCACGTCTTCGGCCCAGAACAACCGGGCGCCGGCGGCTTCAAGGGAAGACTTTGGGACCTGGATAGGGCTCCCCCTCGCACCAGAAGTCATCGGCTTGCGGGGTCTCCAGGAGCCACACCTCTCGGGGCAGGTCACAGGCCGAGCTGGAGGCTTCCTTGTCCCTGACGGGCTCCAGCACCCGGTAATAGTGGCAGTCCCTGCCGTCGTCGGGGTCATAGGGCGGGGCCAGAATGTCCAGGAAGGCGGCGGGTCCGTCCACAGCATCGATCTGGTGCAGGTTGTCCTGGTGCGGGGTGAGGACGCAGGGACCGCTGGCCTCGGTGTACTCGGCCCGCGAGCGCAGCACGCCCGGCCGCACGGCGTCCCGCTCGCGGGCCTGCAGCGGCGGCTCGAACTGCTGCTCGGGCGGCAGGGGCCGCGGCTGCTGCCCGCCGCCCGCCTCCAGTTTGTCCATGCAGCTGATGCGCACGGTGCCATAGAGCACCTTGAGCATGCCGTGCATGCCCGGGTGGTCGTGCAACGGGATGGACGTGCCGCTCTTGAGCAGGAACACGCCGAGGCTGAAGCCGTCGGTCTCGTAGATGTGCATGTAGGTGACCGGCGGCAGGTTGGGCGGCAATGGCTGCAGCGTGGCCTTACGCGGGGCGATGTTGAGGTCCTCGGCGCGGACTTGGGTCAGCAGGTTCTTCAGCTTGCTCAGGTTCTCCGGGAAGCCCTGCGGCATCGGGGCCTCGGGGCCCGACGCCGAGCCGAGGTCGGAAGCGCTGCGGCCGCCCCCGCCGCCCCGGAAGGTGAGGCACGCCTGGCGGGCGATCCGTTGGATCAGGGAGGCCATGTTGTCTCGGGGCATGCTCCGCAGTTCCTCCGCGTGCCGAGGCCGGGCCCCGCCGCCCCCGGCTTTCCTCCGCCCCTTGCGGTCCCCGGCGGCCGCCAGGGCTGCCCGCAGCCTGGGGCGAGGCGAGCGGTCCCGCAAGTACGGGTCTTTCCGGCGCGCGGCGGCGCCGCGGCCAAGCTCAGCAGCCTCGCGCCCGCAACGGCCCGGCGCGCCCGCCCCGCGCCTCCGGCGAGCGCGCACGCGCACGACCCACACGCCGCACTCACGCCCGAGGAGCAGGTACCGGCCGCGCGGACCGTGGAAAGCTTCGCATTACGCCCGACGTCCCATTCAAGCGGCCCACACCTACGACGGTGGCCGGGCGCTCCGGCCGTCTTGCAGAGGCATGTCGGGACTTGTAGTCCGACATTGTGGACGAGCTCTGGAAGCGTTTCCTTTGTCAGCTGGAAGAGGAAGGATTGGATTTGTTTCTTATAAAGCGCCCTTCTCTGCGGTTCCAAGGTGTTGACTTCTTTGAAGAGAAGGTGAATTGGGGCACAGAAGAGAAGTAGCCAGTTAACTACAACTCCCGGCACCCCCAGCAGGCGGGAGTGACGCACTTCCGGCAGCTGGCCTGTGGCGTGGTGGAGACTCTTGGCCACCGCTTGCAACAGGGCAAGAGGGTCGTTAACCTTCCGGCGCCGCTGGGTCTTGTTCCGCCAAGCCGACTCGCTCTTTCTCGGTGCTCTACCCTTGGAAAGGAGACTGTTGCGTTCACTTTCTGTCTTCCTGGCCATCTAGGCAGCACTGTCTGCCACGGAGATTCCTGGACGGCATCTTCGAAATCTTCCAAGTTTCTTAGGAGATGAGCGGGTCGAGGCCGTCCCCAGTGACCGCGGGCCCCGGCACAGCCGTCCCCAGCTGTTGTTTGCATCAGGGTGTGATGACGCTGCTCTTCCGGCTGCAGAGCACGATAGCTGTGCTGGGACTCGACAGGCCCTGTGCTGTGGCCAAGGACTGTGTATGCTAAGGATTATCAAACCCTGGTTTTGCCAGGGAAGCACCTGGTTGGGAGGGGGAGGTTGGGAGGAGCTTCTAAGAAATACCGAGTACTGATTGTCATCTTGACACTGATTCACTAGGTGACTCTGAGGCTCCGTATGAGTGAGAAACCGTGAATGGTGTGTGAGAATCAGGCAAGCTCTGGGCCTTCACCTTACCCTGAATTTAGCCCTTTTGGACTTAGCTGAACATGGGCTTTGTGTTCGCTTTGTAATTGGAGTGGCTTTGAAAGTCCCTCCAGCCGAAAACGGCATGCTTTTTCAGTGGGCAGGGTAACCAATCGCATGGGTGCTCAGTATATGCGAGGTACTTTATGCCTAATGAATATTATGCTATTTCATCTTCATGCCAACTCTTTAGAGTTGGCCGCTCTTACGATTCCCAGTTTGCAGATGAAGGAATAAATTGCGCAAGGATAGTAGGAAATGGGCAGGGCCTCAGCAGCAGCGCAGGAAAAAAGTACAGTTTCACAAAACAAAACAAAATTAGCAAATTGATATTAAAAGCACTAAGGGTGGACTCTGGGTATTTTTCCAACCTGTTGTGCTACTTATAAGTTGTAGGTCTTTAGGCAGGTCACACCCTTCTCGGTCCTCAGTTTATGCACTTGTAAGATGCTGGGGTTAGAGTAACAGTCCTTCTGAACCCTACTTACTCATCGGAAGCCCCTGGGGAGCTTTATAAAAATAAAGATTTGGAGGTCATAGGCCAGAGATTCTAATTCAGAAGAACTGCTGTGAAGTCTAGAATTTTTTTTTTTCTAAGTTGCTACCCAAGTGATTATTAATATCAGCCCAGTTTGAGAATCACTTGCTAGGTCTGTAAACTGTGAGCCAGTCTTTAATAATTGGTGATTTTGATTAAGAGGGTGCTTATTTGTTTTAGAAAAGACACTTCATATTTATCTTGCAGAGTTGCCATGTCATTGTTAAGGTATTTAAATTACACTGTCAAAGTTCACCATGTAATGAAATCCCATGCAATCTTTTTCTAAAGCGAGGATTATTTAAAAGGAAGAATCCCCTGTCTTTATTTACAAATCTGGATTTTTTTTTTTATTGGTTTGCTTCTATTGAGGTATAGTTAGTGGGACGTGTAGACTATAGAACACAGACATTAGTAACATATAGATGTGTTTGATTTTCAAATCCGTCACTTCTTAGTGGTTAGCTATACTTACTTACCTGAAGCTCAGCTATGAATTGGAATAATATATGTGTGTAAAAAAAAAAAAGTTAATAAAAAAATACGTTAATAGCGTATGGAGCATAGCTGTCCCATAATAGTAGCTATTATAGTTTTAAGATGGTTAAAAGCTGCCTAGAAATTAGTAAACACCAATGAATTTAAATAATACTCAACAAATATTGCAATGGAATTTGACTTGAGAATCAGCTTATTTAGAGATAGAAAAAAGATAATTTTTATTGGTTAAACCATCCACCTGTTAACACCATCTTTTAGGTCCTTGCTATTATTTGTGACCAAAGACCTGAAAGTTTTCAAAGACTGCATGAATCAATCACCTGGGGGCATTTGTTGAAAGTGCAGTTTCTTAGATCCTTTCTACACCTACTGAATCTTTTGCACATTAAAGATTTTAAGAACGACTGAGTGTCCACAGGGCATGTGGTACTTTTTTTTAGGCCACAGGCGAGCTACTTCCATAATTCCTTTTGATCCTGTCCTTAAGAGCTGCACTAATGGATGAGATCAATCCTAGGGGCTTCTGCTCCTAAGAAACTCCTTGCCCTTCTGCACCACTGCCAATAGCATTGCCTGAGTAGCTTTCTATTACCATTAATGTCCTTCTTTTTATGCTCCTTGTTCTGTTTTCCTTTGTGTTGTAGTAAGCAGAAAGAAGATAAAAAATTTAGAAGAGGGAACAAGGTGAAGTAGTAAACAAGTGCTAGAAATACAAGGCAGACACAAGATTTGGGAAACATTTGGTATAGATGGAATCTATCATTTGGAATCTGTTATTCGACAAGTAGTATCTGCTGGGTTCCAGGCATTGTTCTCAGTTTTGGGGATTCAGCAAGGACTATCTGCTTTCCCAAGGAATTTACCTCTGTATGTGTGTGTATTTTGGGGTGGAGGTTTGTCATATAGTATAAATCAGTGAGCAATACAATTGTAGACAAATTGATGAAGACAAAACAGGATGATAGGATGGTGTGATATTTGTGTGTGCATGTGGTATGTTACTTTAAAACTGGTGATCAGAGGTGACCAGATGATAACATTTGAGCTGTTCCTGAATATTAAGGAATCAGTTATGGAAAAATCTAGGGTCAGAGCATTTCCAGCCTTAAGGTGTTTTTTTTAAGATTCTATTTATTTATTCATCACACACACACACACACACACACACACACACACACAGAGAGAGAGAGAGGCAGAGACACAGGCAAAAGGAGAAGCAGGCTCCATGCAGGGAGCCCAACATGGGACTCGATCCCGGGTCTCCAGGATCAGGTCCTGGGTTGAAGACAGCGCTAAACCACTGAGCCACCTGGGCTGCCCTTAAATGGGACTTTGTGACTGATAGAATAGAATATTGTGACTGATACAGTGGGAAGGAGCTTGGTATAATTGGGGATAAGAATGAAGGTCTATGAAGTTAGATCACAAAGTGACCTTCAGAGTTCCTGGAAGGAGATGAATTTGGGAAGGTAGGCAAGAGCCATATTTGATAGGCCTTATAGGCCATGTAATAGGGGGTTATGGGCAGTTGAGGGCCTTGGTGGGGAGGTGGGTTTTATTACAAGTACAGTGAGAAGCTTTTCGAGAGCTCTGGGCAGGAGAATGACTTATCTGTTTTACATTTCTCAGAGATGGGTGGGGGAAGAGTGCAGCAAAGAAGCTTGACTAGAGGCAATAATCCAGAGGAAAGCCAAGAGAACTAGTGTAAAGGTTAGGAATCTATTTTGTAGGTGAATCTGACAGGGCTTGCTGAAGAACTTGCTTTGACAATCTATTTTTTAAAGTGTATTCTCTCAACAGTTTATTTTTCAAGAGTTGACAGTGATGTAGTGATAGGTAACACGGACAAAGCTTGAATCTCACCTCTTGCCCACATCTAACTATCAAATTTAGGAATGGGCTTAGCATATAGAAGCCTGAGTAAAGCTGTTTTTTTTTTTTTTTTAAATAGTTGCTTAATTAACCAGGAACCAAGAAGAACTGGAGAATCCCCCAAACATGCCCACCCCTCCCCCCCACACACACACACTCACACGCGCACACCCCTTAACTTTACCTCAGTTCTTTGATTTCTTCACTCTTTGGGAATAGGCTTATATTTTGTCTTTCCCTTTTTTCCCCTGGCCCTCCTCTTTGTGAGAACTTACTTTCCTTAATTCACAAGATAGATTGCCTTCTTTTTCCCAAACCTTCTTACAGGATTCATTTTGTCCATCTCCTCTGATCACACTGGGGCCCAGTTAAAAGAGCACAAAAGTATTGACATTCTCAGATGCTCAGAGTTCCTTGCCTGCAGTTACTTGTTTGTTTAGAGGTGGGCAGGATGGTTTCTTTTTTCCCAGTAGCTCTTACCACCTTACTCCTATATCTTATCTGCCTTTTATGTCAGTATAGAACATGGTAACAAAATTGCTAAAAAAATTTTCCTACTTTTAGACCCACTTACTTATACTTAGTTATATTTGAAATATTTTGGGTTCATATTGTGGCTTTCCTTGCAGTTCTTAGAGAATGTTAACATATTTCTCATCTGTTATCATGAATAAATGTCAAGTTGTAAGAAATACTTTCGAAGGCAAAAGAGCTGGTTCTAGGTATGGCTTTCACACATTGAGCAAACCATTTGACTTCACTATATCCTAGTTACTTAGTGGTTCATGGATATATGATCGCTGAGATTCCTCCCAGTAACCTATTAGCTCTGTGTGGATGTTGGAGACAGTTATAAAGACAAATCAGACAAAACCACATGTTTTCTTTCATCTCATTTATCTACAATTATGCCATCACTCTCTTAGCTCTGTACATCTCCACTATTGTCTTAGAAGTAACTCTGCTCTGATGTGTGTGTTTATCTGAAATCAAATCATGTTGGCATATGGACTGTTCAGGTAAATATGGTACACTCAGGGATTTTTAGCGTTGAGGTCAGACATTAGGTGTGCACACAGCACCAATAAATTTTGGAATTTGTGGTGTGTGATATAAGCTGTAGGACATTGTTTTCTGTGTGATTTCTGTAGACTAGTGCATATTGCACTGAGATGGAGAAGAACTTAAAATTGGTTTATTTTTCCTTTTTTCTTGCCAGTGTCTTGTTTCAGGCAATTGGAGACAAGGCAGAAAAATGAAAAATTAGGTGCTTGCAGAGGGAAGTTGGGGGGGTGGGGAAACACGTGGCTTTTGCAATGAAAGAGAATGAATGAAGAGAAGCTCTTGCTTTGTGCGGTCTAAAGCACTGCCAAAGTCCAGGTGTAACTATTTTGGGAGGGGATTTAAGATAACCCTCCCCTATCACTTTCACATGAAAGAGGTTTTCCTTCTCTTCTTTAAGTAGTGCAATTATTATGAGAACCAAAATAGTTCTGAACTGTAAATGAAATCCAAACACCTTTTACCTCTCTTAATTAACCCCCCCCCCAATTTCGTGCTGCTTGTTTTTCTTTCCTTTTTTTCCCCCTCTAAGAAGACATCAGCTGTCTCCACCTCCTCCGCTTCCCCATCTGTCCTTTTCCTCTTGGCTGGAAGAGAGATTTTTACTTTATATTTATTTTAATTAATGGATTTGAATCACAAGTGGTGAAACAGTTGATGTTCATCTTCAAGAGGCAGTAAAAGGGAAAATCATCTTCTCTAACTTGGCAGAAAAGACTTATATGTTCATTGCTGCGGCCTGCCTGAAAAATGACTGCGAAAGGGGAAGGTTCCAGAGTCCTCTGTCCCTGCAGAGAGCAGATGCCACATCGCAGGATCAAGGGAGGTGAAGATGGGAAAAGCTCTTTAGAGTGAGATTGTACTTTCTTCTTTCCTTTTTTTTTTTTTTTTTTTTGGAGAGAGAGAGTGTGCATGGCACCTAAACTGCATGCAAGTGGCGGGGGGGGGGGGGGGGGGGGGGCGGGGAAGGGCAGAGGTAGAGAGACTCTTTTATTTATTTGAGAGAGAGTTCATGTGAGCATGAGTGGGGGCAAGGGCAGGGGAGGGCGAAGCAGGCTCCCCTTGAGTAGGGAGCCCTATGCAGGGCTCCATCCAAGGATTCTGCGATCATGACCTGAGCAGAAATCAAGAGTCAGTCACTTAACTGAGTGAGCCACCCAGGCGCCCAACATTGTTCTTGGGAGATGTCTTTCTCAAAGAATGCTTAGTAAATATTGCCTGATGGTTTATGATCCCAACCAATTAGAGATCAAGGTCCCTAAGAAAAAAATTCATCCCTGGGGCACTGGACTGACTTGTCCGTCATACATGTTTCCTTGGGGGAGTGAAAGGCTGTGAAGCCTTCTTTTGAAAAACCCATCAACAAACACCAAGAACCTTGTCCTACTATTACAACATTTTAGAGAAAGTGTGAAAGATGAAGTATAATTTGAAAGTGGAACAGTAGGAATCGAGGAAGAAAGAACAACGGAGAGGATACCAGTGGATACCAGTTCTGGCACTGGTTCTAACAACCCACTCACTGTGTGATTTTGGGTAAGTCATTTCACTTCTTGGAATCTCAGTTCCCTTATTTCTAAAGTGAAGAATTTAGTTCAGGTGGTTTGCCACTTTTCTTCCAGCTTTTTAGAAAAATCTTTGAATTTTAAAAATTGTAATTATATGACAATAAGTAATATAATTTCCAACTGTGAAATACTGCAGAGCATCACAAAAGACACTTTTAAATGTATTTTTAAAAGCATCAGGTGAAAAGAACACTCAGTAACATGCATACAATGATACTTGATTTCTCTTTTGTGTCTATGTTGTCTCTGCCTGAAGCAGATTATATTGACATTTCTTGAATATAAATCATTGAATAAAGTGAGCAACTCTTGTTTAGAATAATGTTTACCATTATTATTAAGTTTCCATAGTATTTTATAAGGAAAAACTTTTTTAAAATTCTAAACATAAATTATCATGCACCAAGAGTGCCATGCACTGCTGTTGGGAAAAGCAAAACAAGGCTTGAGTTAACTACACATTTCCATGGGACCTGCTGAGGTAATTGACAACCAACATCATAGCGGGAGAAATTCCTCTAAGGCAGCAGAACTCTAGTTTAATTAGATAATTAGCCCTGGTCAGCCTATAATGAATGCACAAGCAATTAGCAATGAATTTGAGCTGCTAAAACCTATTTTTCCTCTTTTGTGTTCCTTCGCTTTCATTAAAAACTCTAACTACCAAACAATTTATATCTTCACCCTAACAATCAACTTTATTATCATCCAACTCTTTGGAAGCGATAAAGCAATGAGACCTGACTGTTGGTTGCACAACATTAAGTGATTATGTTAAATAATGCCATTTATTCACCTAGCTATCCCACTGCTACATTATGTCAAGCAAATAGGGCTTTTAAAAGCAGTGCACACTCCTTGATTTTGATGATTGCTTTATTTGTCAAATCCAAGCAACTAGTAAAAGATGTACCTCAATTTGGAGTTCTTTCTCTGTGGCTTTTCAGTAGACTTGAATAAAAAGGAAACCATTTCATAAATCTCATAAATCCACCTAGAATAAGAGCCCTTTTTTTTTTTTTTTTTTTTTTTTGTGACTTAAAGACTCTTACGTTTGGAAGCCCTTGCAAGTGATTAAGATGCATTTCAGTAGGTGAAAGTCCTGGTTTGGCCATCTTTTCCTATTTGGGGGACAGGCTTCAATCTCATGGATGGCAGAAGGAGCCATTATGGTTTTTCCTCAGATCCCTCTCCTGCAAGTCTTTTTCACCCATCTGACATTTCTTGGGGGAAATGGCAGAGAGAAAAGGAATAGAGAAGAGTGATAAAGTTAGGAGAGAGGGCTTTCAAATATGGAAGAGCAGAAGTTACCAGAATGTGCAGGTCCTAAGAATGAATGTTACTAAAGTGTAAATGTCAGGAAGACATTTGGGATGCTCTGGTTCTGGGCATGTAAATGGAAACATTCATTATATTTCAATCAGAAATGGGCTTTGAAAAATGGCCGTTAAAAATGTCTGCTGGGAAGATTGTACATCTACAAAGAGATATCCTTGCTATATCAGACAGTATATCTGATTACATTTGAATTTAGGGAATCCTTAACATACAGTGTTCTTGTAAGAATTGCTGTTCTACTTATTAATAATTTAAAAAGATTTAGGGGACTAAACCCAATGTTAAAAATTTAGTTAGCCAGTTAATAGCAACTTAGTAACCATTTGAAGAAATACATTGCTTACTTTTAAGCAGAATTAAAAATGTGTAAACAGAAATCTTCTGGTGATTGGAACATGAACATTGGCTTATAATTTCTTATCTTGAGACTTCCCATCTGGCTTGGTCTTGGAAATAATTTTTTCCTTTCTTTCCCCAGCAATAACTAGCAATTAGAGTTTCAGAAATGCCAATTTTAATCAAAACTCTTATTTCCAAAATAGAAAAGCTTACATGAACTATATAAAGCCTCTTCGTTTTATTCAATCGGCTGTTTTGAAAAGTAATTTAAATAATTCAGAGCCAGAATGAAGATGTTCCAGAAATGTTAAGAAAATAGTGTGAATCTTTCCAAATTATGGTCATTTTTACTCATACCACGGGCACAGTAATTTCACTGGCGTCAGTGTTTACATCCTCCAAATATCAACTGTATAGCAGTTAGCTCATACAAAGCAGGTTTTCTCAACTTTAGCCCTATTGACATTTTGGATTGGCTAATTCTCTGTTGTGGGGGCTGTCTTCTGCATTGTAGGATGCTTAGCAACATCCCTGGCCTCTACCCACAAGATGACAGGAGCACCAACTGTCCTCCATTCCCCACCCTGGGATAACCATAAATATCTCCAGATGTTGACAAAAGCCCCCAGGCTCAAGGGCAAAATCACCCCTGGTTGATAATCAGTGATACAGAATAAGACCATGGCAGTTTTTTCCTTTAAAAGCATTTCAGAAAAAAAAGAAAAAAGAAAGAAAGAAAAAAAAAGCATTTCAGCATGAACAAAGTGAAGTATGTTGAATTTGGATATCTAGATAGCCTTTGTAAGTGAGTCTTGATAGAGATAAGACGAATGAGAGCCTTGCTGACCTCCAGTTTGTAGTGGTTTGGAGGGGGCACTGAAAGAACACTCCTGTTCCCATATTCCACTTGACTTTTCCAAATGGCCTGTCATAGTATTAGAAGTTTGCACTCTTATTTGTTCGTTCTGTTAAAAATGTAAATGTTTCCAAGAGGATCATCCTTTATATTAAAACTGAAACTTTAGTTTTGAGCTGAAAACTAGCATGTTATTAACATATAACCCTTATGAAAAGGTCCTTCTAGAAGAGGACACTGAAGAAACTATCCTTGGAAATTGAGAGCTGGTGGGTGAATAGGAGTCAAACACCACGTCTGGGCAGAGGAAGAGTGAAAGGGAGGTGGGAAACACTGAAAAGATCCTTTAGACCTCATTTTTAATGGGTCAGCCTTAGTTACTCTTGCCATGTTTCAGTGTCTGCTTTTTCTACTACTCCTTGCATCTTTAAATCCCACCCCCAACCCCTGCCTTTTTTAAAGCGGCAAAGACTAGTAGATTGTATGATAGTTGTTTTTTAATGTGCTTTCTTTGCCACTTTGTGTTGGGTATCCAAAGTTAATTTTGAAAAATTGAAAAGTCTAGAGCAGGATTGAGTAGACTATCTGCCATGTAAACTCATCCTCCATGCTGATAGAGGACGTCTGGGCCGAATCAAGCCTGCCTGTCCTCCATTGCTGTCCAATAGATCAGTGACTGGCAGTCTCAGGCCTGGAAGGTGGCTGCTTGGACCTTCTAGCACCACCCTGGTTCCCTAGCAGGAACCATAAGGGATGGCGCTGCTGGTATACTTTGCAACCTCTCATAAGTAGATGTTCAGGCTGATGCTCAATTAAAGAAAACACACTCTTTCTAATGATTAAATAATGCTCCACTAAAAGGAGCTTCCTAAAACATGGGAGATATGTGGAGATCTGAAGTCCGCATGCTGAAACTGATTCCAGGGTATTTCCCTCCATGCCTTAGTAGCTCCCTCCACTGAGCTTCCATGTCGCTATAGGATTTAAGTTATTCATGCTGGACATTTGTCTGGTGGCCTGTTTGTATGAAATTACTGTATTGTGGCACTTGGAGCACGACCAAACTTCTAAGTTATAGGTTCTGTTTATTATTGTTTTTCCCATCCAATGTCACTTGCCTCTTCATTTCTTGATTTCTTCCTAAAGTGAGGAGGCTAAAATACATCACAGGTCACAGCTGGATTTAGACAACAGGCATCTCCTTTGCAGGGACTTGCACAGAGCCTGATTTATTTATGTAAACATTTTGCTGCTCACGATGTAAGATTATGGATTCCTTGACTAATTATGGATCTACGTTCTAGTGGTTAATCAACATGTTTTCAAAAGTCCAACTAAATGTCTAAGTAAAAGAAAATATTCTTGTTTATTTCATGAGTTTTTACTTTCATGCTAGATAGCTTAATATTCTGCATTGACCTTGCCATTTTTTATGTTCCTTGTCTCAAACAAGACTAAATGGCCCTCTTTGCTAGTTCTGACTTACACATATTATATAAGCAGTTGTCTTAATGTTATACCTGATACATTTCACATTTGTCCCTTTTGGCCTAAATTTTCCAATCTAGCATTATGTTTTTACTGTTGTTCACTCAACTCAGATTTTCTGGCAAGATTTTACATAAAAATACTGTTTTATTATTGATAATAGTAAGTAGCAAGAGTACTGTAGTACTGATGGCCGTATGAATGTATACCTTTGAGTAGCTTGTGTTAGCCTTTTTTCTCCTTAAAATATAGGAATCTGTGAAAATGATCCTAATCCTGCTTTCAAATACTGAGTTTCCTTGTTCCCTTAAGGTTTGGTTTGCTTGTTTTTTTACAGTATTAGACTATGGTGGCTCCAACTCTAATAGATATGCATGATTTTATAGAGTGGTAGTTACAGACAAGGTGAAACACTGAATAAAAGTTTAAATTGTTCCAAAGAAATAAAATTCTTACTGGACTTTAGGAAATCTAGGACAAAATCCTTAATGATTCTGAATTTATGTTATCTTTGCTTCAGTTATCATTTGTTCTTTATTGTGAGCTATCCTGGCCCTACTTATCCAGGCATTTGTAGACTCCTACCAACAAAGGTGAATAGAAATCTAGGGACTGAATATGAAAGTTGTTGACCAAATTAAGTAAACCCATCTATTTTTTTAAAAAGATTTTATTTATTCATGAGAGACACACAGAGAAAGGCAGAGACACAGGCAGAGGGAGAAGTAGGCTCCCTGCAGGGAGCTTGATGCAGGACTCGATCCCAGGACCTTGGGATCATGACCTGAGCCAAAGGCAGATGCTCAGCCACTGAGCCACCCAAGTGTCCCAAACCCATCTTGACCATGTCCGGGAATCATGCTATACAATTCTTAGATTATATTTTTCTAAACATACTATGTTTAGAGAAAGTTGCTACAGAAATTATCTGGTGGTATTAGCAAACAATCATAAAAAACCATAGACTAGAACAAGTGCTCTGTTACTATCTTGAAGCTCCATAGATTTTGCAGCAATTCCCCAAGTTATATGACTGATAGAAAGTACTTTAATAAGTTGTTGACCAAAGAAGCTTCTTATAAGCATTTCACAAAATAACACTAGACAGAAATATATTTAAGATTTGCACAAACGAACCTGCACAATTTAGTTCCTTGAAAAACTTCTGCCTTAGGTTGCATGTCTTACTGGGGTTAATGAATATGGTCACCAAACCCCTAAGAGGTAAAGTGTCAGAAGCCGCTGTGTTCAGCCAAAGGGTGGGAATCCAAGATGGTGCCGCCTGGGCCATTTCCTCACCGTGGGGGGGCAGGGATGGGAGGGGGAGTTAATGTATCAGGTTTACATTTCTTGAGGTCAAAGACTACATCTAATTAATATATTCTTAGCAGAATTCAGAATGATACTGTGACTATCTTAACACACCTTAGTGACTGTGGGGCTTTTTCTTTTTGTACTCTTTCAAGCAAAGCATATTCTGCAATACACTCCCAGAAGGAATGGTAATTGGGAATTTTCTGGGGGAAGTGAGGACAGCAGTGCAAAGGAGGAAAGAAAATCTGGTGCAGAGATGCTGCTTTAATGTGTAATTTGCCCAAGTGCTAGAGGAATGGATTCTGAATTGCTTTCCTCTTTTCTCTTTCTATGGGGATAGAAAGTTTTAGGTTTTTAAACATCAGTTATGAAGCATTAAAGTGAACTCTCAAATAAGCCAATCTAAGAATTTGTGATTAGGGATGGCACGTCACGTCACTTCCTCTTCCTTCCCTGGTCTGGGGTGCACCGTGGACAGCATGTATGAGCCTGGCTGCAGACATTGACTGAGACGAGAGCACTGTTGCTCCAGGTGTGTTACTGCCAGGGAATAAGCTTTACCTGCCACCTGGAAAGAATCCCCGCAGGAGACTGCCTCTGTCTCACATATTCAGCTGGTCCTTTGGATCCCACAGGGAAGCACTCTCCTGGGTCCTTGTATTGATGAATCAAATGGTCTGGGACAGCTGCTCTGAAAGGCCATCAGTGGACACTGGGAGAACTGAGCCCAGCCATGACAACTTTGGTTTTCTGAGAGACTTTCTCTAATTAGTCCTTATACTACCTTTGAAAGAGAGGGGAAGTGCCAGAAAGTATCACCATGGAAATGAGCATGTTAACTGTTAATCACGGTGGAGACCTTAGAAACTAAGGTTTTAGTTCACATACATCATCAGAGCTGGGTGTGGTTTGGGAGATAGCACCCTAGAGCACATCTGGGGCAGGAGGGCAGCTTAGGGTACACCTGAGCCTAACTAGTTCTTTTGTGCCCCACAGATGAATTTGGCTGTGCTGCACCTCTGTTCTCCCATTCAACTTCCTCCTGCCTCAGTAAGCTCACACCCACCCCCACCCCCCACCCCCATATTCCCCACACCCTCCCAACACCCTCCACACCCACACACATACACACACTATACGCACACACACACACACAGAAATACGTGCTGTCTCTCACCCCTGGCTCAACACTAGGCACATTTCTTCTAGAAACCCTCTTCTCATTTTGGTTTCAGTGCCGCCATTCTCTCCTGACCTTGAGTCTTTGCTCCTCCTGGATCCCCTCAGAGCTTCCTAGCCTCTACTGGGCCCTTAAATGGTGCTGTTTGCTTTCCCTGCCCTTGCCTGGAGAATGTCTGTCTTCTTTACCCTCTTCTTTCTTAGCCAAACAGGTTTAATCTTTAGTCTTCCTCCAGTTATATTGCAGTGTTGTCCAAACTCCAGTTCTTACTCAAGGGCCCCTTGGTTTTCAGGAATGAATCCTGTGAGAATGTAATTTGGTAGGTCACTCTGCCAGCTTTTATTAAATAACTGACTTGTAAGAAGAATACTAAAGTCTTTGGGGGAAGTAGGGGACATCCATCCCTCCTGGTGGGGAGATTATAATCTACCTCAAGATGGGACAGGCAGGGGCTAGAATGAAAACAGCAGGTTCTGGGGATTTGTATAGCATCTGTTACATGTTAGTAAAGGCTGGTAGGGGCTCACAAAATACATCAAAGTCAACCCTAGGCAAGTTGTGTTAGAAAAGGCTTTTCTGAGGATGTGTAGCTTGACCCAGATCTCCACAAAAGAATTGGGAGCAACTGGATGGAAAGGAGAGAACAGGGAACTCCAGTCAGAAAACCTTGGAGCAAAGACTTAGCCCGTATTCTCCCACTTGTCTCTTTGTGGAAGAGTCACACATTTTTCTGTTTGGCCTTGTATGCATGGTGTATCCCAGAGAGGCGGTGAGTCTGGCTCGCTTAACAGAATTCTCTCCAACATTTGGTAATCCTGCCCGAACTATCCCACAAGAGCATCTCCTCTTTTATGGCTTATCCCCCATTACAGTCAGCAGTGTGTGTTCTCTCCCACAAAGGCTTTTGTTCTCCTGTTCGGGGAAGCCCATAGCTCTGCACTGTAGCTGACAGCCAGGGACAGGCAGCAAATCCCTATTTGTCACGTTCTATTTTTCAAATGTACAAAATGGACTTTCGGTAATGGTGCAGTTTTCTTGCTCTACAGCTAAAGCAAAGAGAATTTTCTGCCTAAGTGAACAAGGTTAGTGGAAAACGAATTTTCTATTTAGCCATAGTCTCATTGCATGTTTTTAGTCCATCATAAAGAATGTAGGAAGCCTTGTGGATGCAACTATTTTTATTTTGGTCCTTTGGCATCTGACTTCTAACGATTTCATTCCCAGAGTACACTTCACACCACCGTGTTTCTTTTGTCTGCAAAGACAGATCTTGCTATTTCTTACTAGTTGCAGAATTTTCAATGTAGCAAGTGACTATTTTAGCATGTTAGAATCCCTTTGGTATAGGAAGAGATACTGTTGGTGGGGATAATAGATTTATACAGCACTTGACTTCTAGTGCCTCCAGAGGTAGGATTTGGGACTCTGCTTAGATTTCTCAGAAGGCGTGGAAGTGGGGGGAGAGGAGGCAGGGATGGGTGGGATAATTCAGAAATCATTTCGTATGATGTAGGTGGTGCAAAAGATGCTCAGAGTGCAAAGTAAAGCTCTTGGTATACTTTTAAATGTGACTCATTTTACTCATACCAAGTTGCTTTGAAATAAAAAGGTGGTCCTTACATATAGCAGCTCCCTGGGCATCAGAAGAAAGATGAGGTAATGTTGTATTGGTCAAAAAAAGTAAGTAATAATTTTGTTTTACAATCATGATTCACAGTCTGGTAGTTCTGTCCTCTAATAATAGCATGTACTCAGAAATTTTGTTCTTTAAATTGTTTAGATAATCTTAATGACAAAGGCTTTCTCATTTACATGCTTCATTCACCAGGTATGACTGGGAAATGAAGCTCTCCTCACAAGAACGTTTGTTAGAAAACCCATTAAAAAATAAGAAAATCTACCATGGATTTGATCATGCATTCAACATTTGTGTTTTATCACCCAGTCCAGGTGTTAGGTACCATTGCATGGGTGAGTAGTCAGATGTGGCAAGACAGGCAAGATTCCTGTTTACATGGGACATATATTCTAGAAGGGGAACAGAGACAAAGAAAACAAAGGAACAAGATGATTTCAAAGCACCCTAGGTACTGGGATACAGCTAGCATAGTGACTGTGACTGGATGACTGCCTTAGTCTGGAAACTGAGAAAAATTCTTCTTGGTAAATGTAGCACTTGAGAGGGCTCTAAAGGGCAAGGAGGAGCCAACCATCTTAAGATCTGGATAAAGCATTCCTGGCAGAGGTTCTAAGGTTGGAATAAGCTTGGTAACTTGTGTAGACTTTGGAGTGTACTTTTGTAGTGTATAATGAACAATTTTTTTCTTACATATAATTAATTAACACATAGTGTATTATTAGTTTCATAGATAGAGGTCAGTGATTCATCAGTCTTATATAACACCCAGTGTTCGTCGCGTCACATACCCTCCTTAATGTCCATCATCCAGGGGATCTCTGGGTGGCTCAGCGGTTTAGCGCCTGCCTTTGGCCCAGGGCACGATCCTGGAGTCCCAGGATCGAGTCCCACGTCGGGCTCCCTGCATGGAGCCTGCTTCTCCCTCCTTCTATGTCTCTGCCTCTCTCTCTCTATGTCTATCATGAATAAATAAAAATTTTTTTAAAAATGTCCATTATCCAGTTACCCCATCCCCCCACCCCCTCTCCTCCAGCAATCCTCCATTTGTTTCCTGTGATTAAGAGTTTTTTATGGTTTGTCTCCCTCCCTGATTTCATCTTGTTTTATTTTTTCCTCCCTTACTCTATGATCCTCTGTTTTGTTTCGTTAATTCCACACGAGTGAGATCATATGATAATTGTTTTCCTCTGACTTACTTTGCTTAGCATAATATCTTCTAGTTCCCATTCACATCATTATAAATGGTAAGATTTCATTTATTGATGGCTGAGTAGTGTGTGTGAGTGTGAGTAGTGAGTGTGCGTGAGGATAGATAGATAGATAGATAATTTTTTAAACTAATAATTCAGGGATGCCTGGGTGGCTCAGCAGTTGAGTGTCTGCCTTCAGCTCAGGGCATGATCCTGGAGTCCCGGGATCCAGTCCCTTATGGGGCTCCTTGCATGGAGTCTGCTTCTCCTGTCTCTGCCTCTCTCTTTCTTTGTCTCTCATGAACAAGTAAATAAAATCTTTTAAAAAAGCTAATAATTCATATCTCCTGTCATTTAGACCCTTTGTCTTTTCCTGGTGGTGTTCTTTTTCTGTTGACCATCTCAGTGGGTCATGCTCAGAGAACCCCTCCATCCCTTCTTATTGGTATAGCCTAGGAAGAACCAAAGTACTCCTATATAGACAGATTTGTTGTTATCAGCTGACTCAATTTATACACATATTACAAACAGGGATGAAGCAGCAAAGAGGAAGCTGTGGGTTCTTAGAGTGTTCACTTGTACAGACCCATTCTGTTCTCCTTGGCTGGATTTTAAACTTCAGCATGGAGGTATGGGCCCAGATGTTTGGAGTGAACATTTTCCACCTCCTGTCTTCTCAATCTTTTCATGCCAATTTCTTTAGCCAGGAACTTTTCTTTGTTAGTTTTTAGACAAAGTTACTTACTTCTGGTTCTTCTTCCCAGATGGGTTAATAGTTAAGATGAGTAGACCCATACAAGCTGCTCTGTTTCATTACACCATGCACTTGAACTCTAAGTAGATACGATCTTGAGTACATGTAGATTCTGTCCCAGATTTTAAGGGGCTGTTACCATGAAAATTTTTTTTTTAATTTTTTATTTATTTATGATAGTCACACACACACACAGAGAGGCAGAGACACAGGCAGAGGGAGAAGCAGGCTCCATGCACCGGGAGCCTGACGTGGGATTCGATCCCGGGTCTCCAGGATCGCGCCCTGGGTCAAAGGCAGGCGCCAAACCGCTGCGCCACCCAGGGATCCCGAAAAATTTTTTAAAGGACTTGGTGACTTGAGGAGTGTCAGATTTAAATCTGCAAAAAAGTGAGCAAATTTATTCCAAAATTCACTTGGCATTTTCCAGTGAAATGTTATTGGATGATAGCTATTCAAAAGTTTGTCCAATAGCCACATGCAGAAGAATGAAACTAGATCATTCTCTTATACTATACACAAAGATAAACTCAAAATAGATGAAAGACCTACGTGTGAGACAAGAATCCATCAAAATACTATAGGAGAACATAGGCAACATTTATGAGTTGGCCACAGCAACTTCTTGCAAGACACATCTATGAAAGGCAAGGGTAACAAAAGCGAAAATTAACTATTGGGACTTCATCAAGATAAAAAGCTTCTGCACAGCAAAGGAAATAATCAACAAAACTAAAAGACAACTTACAGAATAGGAGAAGATATTTGCAATTGACACATCAGAGAAAGGTCTAATTTCCAAGATCTATAAAGAATTTTTCAAACTCAACAACCAAGAAACAATCCAATCATGAAATGGGCAGAAGACATGAACAGACATTTCTCCCAAAGAAGATGTGGCCAACAAGCACATGAAAAAATGCTCCACACCACTTGCCATCGGGGAAATACAAATCAAAACCACAATGAGATACCACCTCACACCAGTGAGAATGGCTAAGATTAACAAGACAGGAAATCACAAATTTTGGTAAGGATGTGGAGCAAGGGGAACCCTCTTGTACTGTTGGTGGGAATGCAAGCTGGTACAACCACTGTGGAAAATAGTGTGGAGGTTCCTCAAGAAGTTACAAGTAGAGCTATCCTATGACTCAGCAATTTCACTCCTGGGTATTTACCCCAAAGATACAGATGTAATGAAATGATGGGTCACCTGCACCCCAATGTTCATAGCAGCAATGTCCAAAATAGCCAAACTGTGGAAGGATCCATGATGTCCTTTGACAGATGAATGGATAAAGAAGATGTGGTATGTGTATATATATATATATATATATATATATATATATATATATATACACACACACACAATGGAATAGTACTCAGCTATCAGAAAGGACAAATACCATTTGCTTCAACGTGATGGCACTAGAGGGTATTACGCTGAATGAAATAAGTCAATTGGAGAAAGACAATCATCATATGGTTTAACTCCTATGTGGAATATAGGTAATAGTGAAAGGGAGGGAAATTGAGTGGGGAAAAAATAGAGAGGAAGACAAACCATGAGAGACTCCTAACTCTGGGAAACAAAGGGTTGTTGAAGGGGAGGAGGGTGAGAAGAGGGGGTAACTGGGTGACGGGCACTAAGAGCACTTGATGGGATGAGCTCTGGGTGTTATACAATATATTAGCAAATTGAATTTAAAAATGAAAAATTTAAGATTTTTGATATGTGATAAACATTTAGGTAGTGCCTACAACAAAGATTTCTTCAATATTTTAAAAAGCAATCCCAGGTTTTCTGCTTTGTTCAGGTGCTACTGTACAATGTATAAGTTGTAATGCTAATGCCCTGGACCTGACTCTTCTGACAGTGCTGCCAGAATAATTGGACAGTTGATAAAAGAACCAACTGATCAAGGAGCTGTGTATGTGTGATTCAATGAAGATAAATGATATTTCACTGTGAAAATAGTACCTAGTCACTATTTCATAATTGAAAATCCCCCTCTCTTTCACACCCACTAGTCAAGCTTCTCTTCAATTTAATATTTAAAATAAAATAGTTCAGCTCTCCAGGGGCCACGGGACTTCCCCGGTACCACAGGGTGTGATGTGTCTCTTCACACCTCTAGGCTGGGGAAACCCCACACTGGGCAAAGGGCCAGTTTTAGAACCAGCAGCTCATTAAGAAGATTCGGAATCTAAGGGGCCATGGAGAGACAATTAGAGGAAGGAGACAAATACAGGGAAACAGTACCTGAAGCTGGCACTCTGGCCAAGCTAACCATTATCTCGCCATATTAGAAAGGGGCATGGGATCTTTGAATGAGGCAGTATGGAATTTAGGAAAACACATTATTCTGCACAAGTAAAAGATAATTTCATGGATGGCAGCCCTTGGGAGAAGATAAGGCCATTTATTTTAAGTGACTCAAAGAGATGGCATACGAACTGAGAGAAAGTCCTTCTCAAAACCTCCTAGTCACACCACTTAGGAACAAAAGCCAGCTCAAATGATGGAAGGGGCTCTTGGAAAGCATCTGGTTTATCCTCCGACTCAGGTGCAGGAATATCTTTCAGGGGCTCTTGACTGATGGTCCCCCCGACTTGCATCTGGCCCTAGTGGTGCCGGAGTGCCCATTGCTGAACACACGTGGGTGAGACAGCCACCCCTTGGCTGGACAGTGCAATTGGTAAAAGAGTTCTTCATGTCAAGATGAAATTGCCTTCCTCTAATCTGCAGCCAGAGTTCTTCCTTTGACATACAACACGTCATCTCTCCCTTTCTAACGACTCATTCCAAATATTGAAGACCCTCTTATAAGTTCTAAGTTTTCTCTTCTGCGTGCCAAGCATGTCAGATGTTTCAGTTCTTTTCATGTTTACAGTTCTCACTGTGCTAATCATCCTTTTCTAAATTCATTTAGTTTATGGTGGTCCTTCATGAAAAACAGGGCTGGGAATGGAACATAATCCTCTGATAGGGTCACCTCAGGTTAAGAACTGTTTGCTTTTTTATGGCACAGGATGTGGTTTGTCTTGGTAAATGCACCATGTCAGCTTGAGAAGAATTGTATTTTGCTGTTGTTGGATGAAGTAGTCTATAGATATCTGTTATATCCAGTTGATTGATAGTGTTGTTCAGTTCAACTATGTCTTTAATTGATTTTCTGTCTGCTGGATCTGTCCATTTCTGATAGAGGGGTGTTGAAGTCTTTAACTTCAAGAGTGGGTTCATCTGTTTCTCCTTGCCGTTCTATCAGTTTTTGCCTCATTTAGTTGGATGCTGTATTGTTAGGCACATATATGTTAAAGATTGTTGTTTTCTTGGAGAACTGCCCCTTTGTCATGTGTAATGCCCTTCTTTATCCCTGTTTCCTTTTTAAATTTTCTTTCTTTGAAGTCTGCTCTGTCTAAAATTAACATAGCTACTTCTGCTTTCTTTTGATTAGTGTTAGCATGGTATATTTTTCTCTATGCATTTACTTTCAATCTATATGTGTCTTTATAGTTAAGGCTGGTTACAACATATATTTGGGTCTTATTTTTAAGCCATTCTGACAATATCTGTCTTTTAATTGGTACATTTAGACCATTGATGTTCAAGGTGATTACTGATGTAGTTGGAATAATATCTACCATATTTGTTATGTTTTCTATTTGTTGCCCTTATTCTTTGTTCTTATTTTTGTCTTCTACTTTTTTCCTGCTTTTTGTGGTAAAAATTGAACATTTTTAGAACATTTTATAGAACTCCATTTTATATCCTTTCTTAGCATATCATTTATACTTCTTTTTTTAAAGTAATGCCCTAGAGATTACAATCTGCGTGTATAGCTGCCCAAGCGTACTTTTACATAATGCTATGCCACTTCACAGGTAGTGTGAATACCTTATAATAGTAAAAGAGTCCTAATTCCTCCCTTTCATTCTTTTTTTAGAAAAGATTTTATTTGAGAGAGAGAGAGAGAGAGAGAGAGAGAGAGAATACAAGCGTGAATGGGGTAGGGGTCCAGGCAGAAAGAGCAGGAGAAGCAGACTCCTTGCTGAGCAGGGAGCTGGTGCAGGACTCAATCCTAGGATCTTGGGATCACAACCTGAGCTAAAGGCAGACACTTAACCAAATGAGCCACGTGGGTCTTCCCCCCCCCCATTCTTTATATCATTGCTGTTATAGACAAGCACATATAATTGAGTCTATTGTTGCTAGTAATAATTATTGTTAATATATTGTTATTATTTTGAACAAGCTTACATGTTAGACCAATGAAGAATAAAAAATAAAAGTTTGTATATTACCTTCATATTTCTCTTTTGGTACTCTTCCTTTATGTAGATCTGAGTGACCTATATATTTTCCTTCTCTCTAAAGAACTTTATTTAATATTTCTTGCAAGACAGGACTTATTGGCAACAAATTTCCCCCATTTTCATTTTTTCTGGGAAGATCTTTATTTTTCCTTCACTTTTAAGAGATAATTTAACAAGATATGAGATTCTAGATTGGTCATATTCTCTCTACACTTTAAATATATTACTCTACTCTCTTGTTGCTTGCATGGTTTCTGAGAAGTTGGGTGTAATTCTTTTTTTTTTTTTTTTCTCTATAGGTAACATGCTTTTCCCATCTGGTGGCTGCAGAGGCTTCTTCTTTTTCCTCCTCCTCCTCCTCCTCCTCCTCCTTCTCCTCCTCCTCCTCCTCCTCCTCTTCTTCTACAAGATTTTATTTATTTATTCATAAGAGACACAGAGAGAGGCAGAGACAGGCAGAGGGAGAAGCAGGCTCCCTGAGGGGAACCTGATGTGGGCCTCCATCTCAGGACCCTGGGAACACTACCTGAGCCAAAGGCAGATGCTCAACCACTGAGCCACCCAGGTGTCCATCCCCTTTGGCTTCTTTAACATTTTTTTTCTTTTGTCTTTGATTTTCTGTAGTTTTAAAATGATATGCCTATTTTTTTCCTTTTTCTTTTTTCCCCCCTCTGTTTGGAATTTATCCTGCTTTGTGTTCTTTGAACTTTGTGGATCTGTGGTTTTGTGTCTGACATGAATTTGGGGGAAATTCTGTCATTATTCTTTCAAATATTTTTTCTGTTTCCTTCTTTCTTCTCTTATGGTATTCCCATCACACACTTATTACACCTTCTTAGTTGTCTCACAGTCCTTGGAAATTCTGTCGCCCCCCCCCCCCCCCCAGTTTTGGTGGTTTCTATTAAGATATCCTCAAGCTTAGCAATTCTTCCCTCAGCCACATCCAGTCCACTAATAAGCCCATCAAAGGCGTTCTTCATTTCTGTTACAGTGTTTTTGCTCTAAAGCATTTCTTTTTGGTTCTTAGGATTTCCATCTCTCTGCTTACATTGCCCATCTGTTCTTGCATGCTGTCTACTTTATCCATTATAGCCCTTAGCATATTAATCATGGTTGTTTTAAATTCCTGGTCTGATAATTCCAGCATCCCTGCAAGTCTGGTTCTGATGCTTACTTTATTTCTTCACATTGTGTTTTTTGCCTTTTAGTGCCTTGGAATTTTTTCTTGATAGCTGCACATGGTATACTGAGTAAAAGAAACTACTATAAATAGGCCATAGTAATGTGGTGGTGAGGTGTAGGGAGGGAGAAGTGATCTATAGTCAGTGATTAGGTCTCAGTTTTTCAGTGAGCCATTGCTTCTAGAGTGAACTTCACAAGTCTTTCTCAGTTTTTCCTCCTCCCTTAGGTGGGATAAGATGACTAGAGTAGGCTAGAATTGGGTCCTTTTCCCAGGTCAGTGAAACTTTGATAATAATGCATAAGGTTAGGCTCTGGTTAACTAGTTTCCCCTGAGCACTGGCCTTATTAAGAAGCACAGCTTGCTCTGGTGTATTTCCAAATGGTTCTTTTCCTCTTCCCTCTCCGGTCTTGGGACAGTGGTTTGTTTACCTTGTGTCCTCCCACTTCTTAAGGATCCAAGAAGAGTTGTAGATTTTTCAGTCTGTTTATCTTTTTACTTGATGTTAGGATGCAGTAGAAACTTCTAAGTTCCTTACATGTGGAACCAGAAACTGGAAGTTTATTTGCTTTTTTAGATACCTGTATTGCCCTAGTGGCTTATATTAAACTTGTCACATGAGACTTATTTGCTGCTTTTTAAAATTTGTTTTAATATGACCCATTATAAGTCAGCTTCCTCTCATGCTATATCTGTAATAAAAATTATATATATATGCATGTGTGTGTTCATATTTTATATATACTTACATATATATTTAAATTTGTTCTTCAATACTAGCTCAATTTTCCAATTTCCCTGCCTGCTTAGCATAATGAAATATAGATTCGATAGACATGTTTTTGCTATTTCTACCTCAAGTCATTAATACAGATATGTCAGTGGGAGGAGTGCAGCACACAACAGGTGATACCCAATAGTTACTTCGCTCTGCTGTTAAACCATTCAACTCTTCTATATCCTTTGGGCTATTATTCCCAGCACCCCACCACATTTTTCTATCTTGTCTGCAAGGTTTTCACCATCAGTAGTGTTAAAATGCTTTGCTGGAATGAGGATATACCCCAACTCCATGATGTTTCCTGGTCTAATTGCTTATTAAAGATGAGTTTGTTGTGACTTTGTGAATTCTGTTGGTCTCTTTCTTTTCTTTTATTTTTTTATTTTTTTTAAATTTTTATTTATTTATTTATTTATGATAGTCACACAGAGAGAGAGAGAGAGAGGCAGAGACACAGGTAGAGGGAGAAGCAGGCTCCATGCACCGGGAGCCCGACGTGGGATTCGATTCCGAGTCTCCAGGATCGCGCCCTGGGCCAAAGGCAGGCGCCAAACCGCTGCGCCACCCAGGGATCCGTGTTGGTCTCTTTCTGAACCCAATTTCTTCCTAGTGACCATCACTTTTTTTTTCTTTAAAGATTTTTATTTATTCATTCATGAGAGACAGAGAGACAGAGAGAGAGAGAGAGGCGCAGAGACACAGGCAGAGGGAGACGCAGGCTCCATGCAGGGAGCCCAACGCGGGACTCGATCCTGGGAATCCAGGATCACGACCTGGGCCGAAGGCAGGAGCCAAACCACTGAGCCACCCAGGGATCCCCATCACTTTATTTTTTAAGTGTTCTAAGACACATCAGGACATAACCCAAGTTACTGTCTCATTTCCCTGTTATGCTTAGTTTTATGACTTCAGGCAAGTCAATTTGTCTCTTTTACCCTCTGTTTTTTAAACCTGTAAAATTATGACCTTGATTATTTCTTGAATTTTATAATTTGGGGCCATCTGTTTAACATCCTATTCTTTAATATTTCTAGAAATGATGTGGTTTCTAGATTCTGCTTTTTCCTCTCTTACCCTGTACCTTCCCTTTGAAATCAGAGGCTTTGATCCATCCTCAGTCTTTCTTCTTGATTTCTTAAATGTTACTGACTATGGTGCTCTGATTACATTTGAAATGTTACTTTTCTCTCTCTCTCTCTGTGTGTGTGTGTGTGACACATAGGGTATAATTCTCACTTAACAGTTACTTTCTAATATCTATTTTAAACTTCAGTGCCCTCTTTTTAAAATAAATTTTAAAGTTTTTATTCAAATTCCAATTTATTAACATATAGTATATTAGTATCAGGTGTACAATATAGTAATTCAACACTTCCATATAACACCCAGTGCTCATTACAGTGCACTCCTTCATCTCCATCACCTATTTAACGCATCCCCCATCCACCCTCCTCTAGTTACCATCAGTTTGTTCTCTATAGTTCAGTCTGTTTCATGGTTTGCCTGTCTCTTTTGTTCCCCTTTGCAAGTTTGTTTTGTTGCTCAAATTCCACATATAAGTGAAATCTTATGCTCTTTGTCTTTCTCTGACTGATTTGTTTTGCTTAGTATAATACTCTCCGGCTCCATCCATATTGTGCAAATGGCAAGATTTCATTCTTTTTGGTGGCCAAATAGTATTCCATTGTATATATACCACATCTTCTTTATCCATTCATCTATTGGTGGACACTTTGGCTGTTTCCATAATTTGGCCATTGTAGATAATGCTGCTATAAACATCAGGATGCATGTATCCCTTTGAATTAGTATTTTTGTATTCTTTGGGTAAATACCTATTAGTGTAATTGCTGGATTATAGGATATTTCTATTTTTAACTTTTTGAGGAAACTCTACACTGTTTTCCACAGTGGCTATACCAGTTTGCAGTCCCACCAATGGTGCAAGAAGTTTCCTTTTTTGCCACATCCTTGGCAATACCTATTGTTTCTTGTGTTCTTGATTTTAGCCATTCTGACAGGTGTGAGTAGATACCTCATTGTAGTTATGATTTGTAGTTTCCTGATGATCAGTGATATGCATCTTTTCATATGTCTGTTGGCTATCTGGATGTCTTCTTTGGAAAATGTCTGTTCTTGTCTTCTGCCCATTTTTAATTAGATTTTTATTTTTGGAGGGTGGTGAGTTTAAGAAGTTTAAGTTCTTTATATATTTTATATTATTTTACTTTATATATTTTACTAACCCTTTGTCAGATGTGTCATTTGTAAACATCTCCCATTCCGGAAACTGCCTTTTAATTTTATTCATTGTCTCCTTCACTGTGCAGAAGCTTTGTATTTTGATGTAGTCCTAATAGTTTATTTTTGCTTTTGTTTCCCTTGCCTCAGGAGACACATCTAGTAAGATGTTTCTATGGCCATTGTCCAAAATTCTAGGATTTTTATGGTTTGAAGACATTCAATGCCCTCTTAATGGTAACTACCTTATCTTTTCCCATTTGAAAATTGTTCTTTCTGGTGAATAGGTGACTGTAAAACAGTACTAACCTAATTTGGTAATTACTCTTATTTGCTGGATTATCCCTCAAAAGATTGTTGGCTACTTCAGTCTCCTCATCATTTCCCTTAAACTGTGCCCACCACCAAACAAAAGAGATATTTTGATAAAGTTTCACCACTGCCAAGGATATTCTAAAGAATTTGCTGGAGGCTCTGAAGGAAATGACAAAAGAGTTCTCCATGTTTTAAGCAATAGCAGCATCCTTAGGACAAATGTACCCTTGTCCGAACTATCTACCTAGAACCAATTCTAGGTTGAAAAGTTTTTTATGTTTGTTTAAAAACCAGCGGTGGTGCTTTCCATCGATCTCCCAGATATCCTAAACCACAGATACTGACTGTTCTTTCACTTGGCCTGGAAAACAGCACTTGATTGTTACAATTTCATATCTAGGATTAGGTCTAATTTTCACTGTACTTTTGGTTTAGTCAGTTCTGACTTGAGTTATTCGGATTTGAAGGTATCACTGAACAGACTGGGCCTTAATTAGCTTCCTTGGGAACCTATCCCTTCATAGTTACGTGATTACAGGTATCTTTGATAATCTCATTTGGTTTCAGAAGATTTTGGTCTAAAAAGTAGATTCAAAATGTAAATATATGAAATCATCAGTTTTAGAAGTGTATGGAAAACTATGTTATATAGATATAAATAAAGTGGTTTGCTCCAGCTAGTTGGGAGTGTTGTCCTAAGTCCTTCTGATGCTAAGTCTTGCTAAGGCCCTGAAGGCATTTAAATTTTTTTTTTTTAATTCATGAGGGATACACAGAGAAAAGCAGAGACATAGGCAGAGGGAGAAGCAGGCTTCCTGCAGGCAGCCCGATGTGGGACTTGATCCCAGGACCCTGAGATCACATGAGCTGAAGGCAGATGCTCAACCACTGAGTCATCCAGGTGCCCCGGGACAAAAAATTGCCGTGTACTTTTTCCCCTTACCAAGGTAGGAAATATTTATTCAGAGCCCTTTTAGGATATTGTCCTTATTTAAGAAGGAGTAAGTAACGGAGCATTGTTAAAGTGACTCTGAAATGGGTTTCAGAGAAGGCATGGTCACCGACCATCAGAAGAGAGATTTTTAGCTCTGGGAATCTTGGGTATTAAGAATGCTACATTATTTTCTTTCATAAGATTTTCTTTTTTTAAGGTTTTATTTATTTATTTATTCATGAGAGAAACAGAGAGAGAGAGAGGCAGAGCCACAGGCAGAGAGAGAGGCAGGCTCCATGCAGGGAGCCTGACGTGAGACTCGATCCTGGGTCTCCAGGATCATGCCCTGGGCTGAAGGCAGCGCTAAACCTGAGCTACCCAGGCTGCCCGTCTTTTGTAAGATTTTCTAATATAATAAGCATAGAGCTATGCACCACAACTTTGTTACTGGAAAAAAAATATGTGTGGGTCAGTTGATATTTTAGTTGTTTAATCACATTTAAAATCATTTCTATAAAAAGACAATTTATGATAAACCATTTAATAGAACCAAATACTGTTTTTCTAATTTATAATATCTGTCTGTATCTGGATATATTTTTGTATGTTCACAGCTTTTTCATTTCTCCATAAAATTTGTGCACAAGACATATTATATCTTAGTTATAGGAATAAAAACCTCAAATTGTAGCCACTTTCTTATAGACAAATCTCTTTATTTCTGTCAAACCATCTTACAACTTTCATTGTTCTTCTCCTTTAGGCTTTTGATGCTCCTTTGCCTGTGACTTTAGGAGCAGCATATTGTGGCCCCTCTTACAATTAATGAGGTACCTCATTGTAGGCGGTTGTGGGTGACTGAGGGGAAATAGAGAATCTTTAAGTGGTGAACCTGAAGAGCCTCAAAGCCTTCATTCACCACGAAGGAGGCTGGATTTTCTGATTACGTGTATTTCAGAATATCTGGTTCTGCTCAGGCTGATGTGGCAGCATGGAGTATGACGAGAAATCAGCTGAGCTTATCAAAGAGCTGCACAGTGTCCTACAGATAACTGGGAATTGATAAGAGCTTGATGCTGCTGGTGGTTAAGTAAGCTTATGAATGTAAATTTAGAACCTGGAACATATGCTAATAGGGATAGTACCTTGTCAGTGAGAATGCTTTGGGCTCCCAGAAAACGAACTGTAAGTCTCTTAAATAGGGAGGGATTTATTATCTCACAGAATAAAAAGCCTAGAGGTAGGGCAGTTTTGGGGTTGGTTAATTCAGTGGTTTCAACAATGGTGTATCAAGACCCCAGTTTCTCTTTTGCTATTTTTAACATGTAGGCCTTTTCCTAGGTTTATACCCTCATGGTTGCAAGATGGGTACTCCTGCTGCAGGCATCATATCCTCATCTGTTTTCTTTGAAATGAAGAAAAAGATAGTTTCTCAATTTGTGTCTTATGAAGGAAGAAAACATCTGCAGGGTCCTTAGCAGACTTCCCTTCATGAATCATTGGCCAGAATTATTTTGCATCCTTATTCTCAAACCAATTATTGGGATGCCTGGGGGCTCAGTTGGTTAAGCGTTTGACTCCCAATCTCAGCTCAGGTCTTGATCTCAGGTTCATGAGTTCAAGCCCCACAGTTGGGCTCTGTGCTGGGTGTGGAGCCTACTTAAAAATGAAAAACAAACAAAAAAACCCAAACCAATTACTGATTTAGGAAGTCAAATTATTATGATTGGATTAGATTAAGACTCACTCCTGGTCATTTAAAGGGGTATTTTGTTGAGTATATGATCATATAGAGGGTGAGCAAGATCAGGGCTTAATTAACAAAGGGGAACTGGGGCAAACTGTTGTAGGGTGGGCAACCAATAGTGTCTGTCACAAGTGCTTTCTCTTTGAACAGCATACCTCTTATCTCACGTAATAAAATGAGTCTAGGACATCAAAGTGAAAGGGCGATTCTTTTCATGCCATACCATATTGGAACCAAGTTAGAAGAACTTTGCCTGAAAAATGGAAGTCATACTTCTGCTTCTGTGTAACAGCAAGAAGAAAATCTTCAGGTTTTCATCAAAATAGAAACAAGGGAACACCGAAGACACTATTCATTGACCACTCAGCTGCCATTTTCACCCTCTTTACTTTTTGATCCTTGCTAATGAAACTTAATCTCTTCTGGCAGCATCATACTGACTGTAGGGTTTGCATCATGATTCTCCAGGTTGATCACAGTAATCTTACAACTAGATGCACACAGTTCTAGTTTTCCTCAATGGAGTAGGAGCCATATGATGTAGTTCTGGCCAACAAGTAGAAATCCTCTGAGAATGAGACTTCTGGGAAAGCTTCTGTTTCCTTGGTAAATGGGACAAGTGTTAGAAGAGAGCTTACTGGGGCCTTCAGTCCTCTCTTCTTCCTGCCATGAATGTAAATGTGATGTCAGGTGCTATAGTAGCTCTCTTGACAACATGTGATAATGATCATGGGGAAAAAACTTGCACATTAGCAAATGGTACAACAAAAAGATTTAAAAAAAAATCCTGAGTCACAAGACCAAGCCTGGAACTGCGTACTTTCAAATTTCTGGTTATGTGAAATAACTTCTCATTGTTTAAGTGACTGGAGTTGGGTATCCTATTACTTGCAACTTAATGCATACTGTTACAAAAGCAATGAATGATATCTTCTGTGGTTTCTATCCTATCACCTCTCTCCCCCCAGCTCTCTTCCATTTTAATTTTACTTGGACTCTGGCATCAGAGAGCCTGAATAACTTGCCCACAGCTATACTGCCCTTCAACTCTTCACGCTCAGGTCACTTCATTCTTACATACTCTTAACACTTTAGGATCTACTCTACTTTCTACTTCTTTTCTATACCATTTCATGTTTTCTTTCCCAGTTCCTTCAGAGCAGTGTCTGGGTCTCTTATTCTTCTGGTGTTGATTACTATATTCAGTGTAGAGGGGGTTCTCAGTGACAGGGAAGTGAATGAATACTGTGACTTCCCTTCTTTATCTCAGCCAGCAGGGAGGGGAGTAAGCAAATGATTTATCTTTAGAAGATACAAACTTACCACCTTTTTCATCTCTAAGTAGGAAAACAGCAACCATGGAATATCCTATGGAGACTATTTCAGATTACATCACTAGTCATAGGAAGTGGACATTTTTGAATTTTGGTTACATATCAAAATTTCTATTTCTCTTCTTTATGAACAACTTAGATGTAGGATTAGGTCTGTAACCATCCTTTGATGGTTAGATTGAAACAAAGCATTTTAGGGAAGCACTCTCATGTATTTGAGTTACAGTTGGCAAATGTGGAATAAGGGAACTTCATAGCTTAGGGAAGATCTCCAATGGACATGGTGCCTTTGGGGGTGGTTGGATTGCTACAGCTAAAAAATTCCCTTGCATGAGTTTGTCATTTCAGGGGATTTTGGTCATGATTCAGTGAAGTGGAACTTTTCAGTTGAAATGAGAATCTCATGGTCTCTGAATCTTTGCTCATAGCCAGGGTGACACCTTGTGTGTATTAATGCCCATCACCAGCTTTGCACTTGTCCCTGATTATGGCACCTGGCTCTCACTGTGTCACCTTCTCATCCAAAGCCTCGGCTGCTATTTATTCCTCTATAAGCACAAGTGCTTTTTGTGGTTGGGAGATGTAGCTCCAATACAGTGCTTTATACTGAAGACTGTGGGTTTTCCTTAAGGTAACTGTGGGTGGCCCTTCCATTTATTTTCTTGCTTCCTTTTTGTTTCTGTAAATTCTGCCCTCCACTTTCCCCTGAAGCACATGCTGTTCATGTAATCTGAATGGCCATTTAGAGGAAAGATCAGAAGTTTGTTGTTTCATTACCAACATAAATCAAAACTTTGTGTTCGCACTGCAATCTGAGTGAGCCCAGGAATAGCTTTGGGATTGCTAAGTGTCTGGAGAGCACTGACTACACAGACATGTTTTGAAGCTGGCTATAATAGTTTCTACAGCTGTTAACAGTTCATAGAAGAATGGCAGCATTATATATCAGTGTTTAAAATGTGCATGACTTGCATTGCACAGAAGTCAGATTGGGATAGAATCAGATTTTTTTTTCTGAAACTTGGCCAGGAAAGTCTTTAATAACTAGAGAAATTCTTTTCACTGCTGAAATCAACATGAAGGACATTGTGTTATTATAATTGCTATAGCTCACCATGAAAGTTGTCTTTGTATGAGTGGATGTACGGGCTGTACTGTTTTGTTTTTATTTATTCTGCATTCTTTATTCTAATGTCCTTTCCTTTTTCCTGACCAGAAAGATTGTTATTGAGCCCTTCACAAAGCTGAAATAATGCAGTGTGTTAAAAAAAATGTTAACAATTCAAAGAAGTTATAAAAATTTATAAGTTGGCTGAATGCTTGAGAAATTTCTGCATATTTTAATATAAATAGGTAATGCAAATATTTGTTCTTTGCATTGAGAGGTGAGTCTCTGTTTTCCAAAAGGCCCTGCTATTTACATTAGAGTCACTTTATTGTTTTGAAATAAGGACAGTTTCCATTTTGAATGATGACAAAAGATTAAATATCATGATTATTATCAAATACAAAAAAACCCTTAAAAGTTAGATTTGTTACTGCATCATGGGGTTAAAAAATTTCCAGAAATCAGTAGGAATTGCTTCATGATTAGAATTCCCGTGCTGGTAACTTGCTCAATAATTTTTTTGAGATTTCCAAGTTGAGATTGAGGTTTCACATATGATAGGAACTATTTGGACCAGCTCTGTACCCTGTCAATTTTACTGTCTCTTTAAAGACTTAATTGCCAGACTTAATTCAAGGTAGGAGTGGGAGAGATATCTTGGTAGAATATATATAAATAAAGAAAAATAAATTAAGTAAAAATTAGAAAAAAATCAAATTGTGAAAGAGTTCCTTCTATTGAACTACCACATCAAGACGCATACATTTTGAATGACTATGGGTCAGAGATCTTTGCAGAAGGTTTAAGATCTAAGGTCTAAGGCCTTTGATCTTTCTGAAGTAGCATGCCAAGGCTCATCCAGTGGGAAGCCAGCACCATCCTGGTGGCACTACCCAGGGGAAACCCACCTGGTGGAGTCAGTGTCCAGAGGTGAAGTTGAGATGCTCTGGGGATCATGTTCCAGGCATGAGATAACAGCATCCTGGACACTATTCCAGTGGTCTGTTCCTCCATAAGCGATGCAGGCTGTTGGATCAACTTGAAGATCTGGGAAAACCTCAGCACAACTTTGAGGTTCCTTTGAGAGTGCTAATGAATTCTCATACCTCACCTTTGTCAGCTCCTCATTTACCAGCAAATGCTTTAGCAAATAGTCATCACGATGATAGAGGGAGACAATGGGAAAATATGAAGGAAGACTTTGAGGGTGAAGGGAATGTCTCCCACAGACTTGACACACCAGCCTCACAGATTTATCCAGATAGCATTTGGCTGCCATCACCTGACATCTTCACACTCGTGGCAAGGGGGTCACGTCATCTGTGAAGCCAGTTTGCATCTTCCCATTGGCCTATGCTTCTTTTATGCTTGTGGAAACTAAGGACACATCTGGAGTTTACCTTTCCCTGGAAAAAGTAACTTGCCTGAAATTAAATTGATAACATTTTCCAGGAAGAACTGCCACAAAAACATGAATTTTCGCTTTCCAAACTAAGAGGCCCTATGTGATTGAGAAGTAAGATTAATGGCTGATGTTTTTGTTCATTGCTTATGATGTGCCAAGCACTGTATCGTCTTTTTTTTTTTTTTGATTTTTTTTTGTATCAGTCTTGTTTAAAAACAGGGATGTCAGTGGATATCATGATCAGCAGAAGGAAATGTAAAAGTTGTTTGATGCAATGGCGCATAGGCCACAGGTGAACTAGAAAATAAGTAGGGAAAGTAGACTCAAATCTGGGTTTCTTCAGACACTGAGAATCCTTGGTAAATACATTCCCCTCATTCATGCCTGGTTTTGTTATAAAATAAGAATAAACACTAGCCTGGAATATACAATTCCCATTTCTCAGTCAGGAAATGGCTCTACAGCAGTGGTTTTGTTTTGGTTTTTGTCTTTTCAGACTAACGGAACTCTTAAGAATTGAGAAGTGAGTGCTATGAGCTCTTCAAGAAAGTACACACACATATATGCAGGCAAACTGTGGCACACAAGTTCTGGGGTTGCCAGCTCCTGGAACCAGTCTTCTTAAGTGGATAGAATGTAGTATCACCAAAGTCTGGTAATAGGCAATACTTTTAGGTCTAGGCAGAGAGGATGGCTGGCAGGAAATTCAGAAAGAGAGAAAGAGCGCGCACCTAATGGACTTTCCCAACTATAGGAAGGGGAGCAAACAACAAAACATGTTTCACTGAGGTGGGAGCCGGTGCTGGGTATGACTAGCTGTAGGTGTCAAAGCCTAAGCATGAGGACTGAAATTTAACAGTATAATGCCCATCTAGAGACTCTTGGATTGCCAAGAAAGGAGCCAAGAGAAGGCATCTGGAATTATATAAGATGAAATTACCTGGGACTGGTTTAGAAGGTGCAGACCAGGTCATAAAGAAAGCCCAATAACAAAAACTAGGGTCAGAGCTGAATGGGCTCAGGATTACTTAGCTAGATTTTCCCATCCATGAGATATTTGGCTTCAGATCCTGGCAGTTAAGCTTAAGCCCTCAAATAGGGCAGTGTGAGCCTGACTCTGGGAGTCTGATGGGAAAGAGAGAGCTGGGCAAAGACTGCCTAGTTAGTACAACCCTGGTGTAATTTCTCATGAAAGCTTTAGTAACTTGGCTAAGGGTATGGGTGAATTACATATTCAAAGCTTCTTAACACATTAACTCTGAAATTAGAGAATGTTCTTACTAGGTATTTATCCAAAGAATACAAACATTGTAATCCAAAGGAGCACCTGCACCTCAGTATTTATAGCAGCAATGTCCGCAATAGCCAAACTATGGAAAGAGCCCAGATGCCCATCAACAGAAGAATGAATAAAGAAGAAGTGGTATATGTACAATGGAATATTACTCAGACAGCAAAAGGATGAAATCTTACCATTTACAAGGATGTGGATGGAACTGGAGTGTATTATGCTAAGCAAAATAAGTCAATCAGAGAAAGGTAACTATCATATGGTTTCACTCATATGTGGAATTTAAGAAACCAGAGTAATATAGGGGAAGGGAGGGAAATAAAATCAGAGAGGGAAACAAACCATAAGAGACTTTTAACTATAGCAAATGAAATGAGGGTTGCTGGAGGGGAGGTGGGGATGGGGAAACTGGGTGATGGGCATTAAGGAGGGCATGTGATGTAATGAGCATTGGATGTTATATGCAACTAATGATTAATTGAACTTACATCTGAAACTAATGATATTTATATATATGTTAACGAATTGAATTTAAATAAAATATTAAAAAGGAAAAGATAGAGAATGTTCTTTACTTTTTGTACTTTTGTCATCTTATGGATTTGTCCATTTGTTTACAATTACCTTTAGCCTGCTACTTCTGTACCATCAGCCAGTTCATTTCCAGGCTCTCACTGGGAGACCCACTGGTCTTCATGCTGTGGCCTTCCTCCACAAAATAGAAATTTGTCAGCATCTGTTAGTCCATCAAACAGTTTGGGAATTTTTCTGGTCTGTAAAATCTAAATATTGAGAACTATTTGATTATAGTGTCCCTGATTGGGTAGAGTAAGTACTCAAGAAATATTTATAGTTATAGTGAATAAATGAGTAAATGAGACATAAATTATATCACGTAAAACCAAGGGCTTAAATACCCACTATATGCCTACCTCACTTTGATATCTCTTAAAAGCTTAAGGTGGAAGCAGGTTGAAGTCCACCTGTGCATGGTAAATTAGTAGACTGGGCTATCTTGACTATTCAACAGAGTAGAATAGATAATCTACTGGCAGTTTTTGTTGATGGCATTCAGTATATTAAAATAGCGCTGTTGTCTTTGGTAAAGTAGTGATTGTTTTCAGGAATTTTGACAGAGAGCATACATAAAGAGACAGTTTAGCTGATGAGGTAAATAAGGTCAGAAAAGATTCCCAGTTCTGACTCACACTGGTGAATGCTGTTTCATAGCGTTCCTCTGTGGCCTAAATTACGAATGCTTAGCAGCAATTAATTACACTGCTGTAGGAGCTTAAGTAAGTGCTAGCTGAAATTTAAAATGTAAAATTTGAAAAGTCATGAATACAATGGAGATTAGAGGAAACAACTAAGGAGATATGAAGGAGATTCATAATTCTGGCATAAAGGCCAGACCAAATACTATAAGAGAGCTTTTGTGCTTGAAATGATGAAAGTTCTCTTCTTCAGATTAGATTAAAATTATAAAGGGAGGCATTTAGCAAGAGATTAGTTGCTTAAATTTACCCCTTGACCAGTAGAAAGAAACACAATGTAACTCGAAGTCTAAATCAATGTAATTTAAAATATAATATGTGTGTATGGGAGTGTCCATGGTAAATTAGATGACTGTGGTTTTGAAGAAGGAATAGGATTGAAGAGATTCTTGTCAAATAGGAAAGAATCAGTAAGTAGACAAATTTTCTCATTAAGAAATGGAGCTCCACATTTCTGAGGTACATGGTAATGTAAAAGTGACTGAAAAAATATATCACTCCTCATACAGATTCATAATGCTTTTAAGTGGCTGAGGGGTGTGTGTGTGTGTGTGTGTGTGTGTGTGTGTGTTGCACATGCATCACAAAGCACAGTGTAGTAAGAAAAGAAGAAACCATGAGAGACAGGACAGAGATCATTTGGCTAGGGGTAATCCTACTAATTCATCTCTGTTTCTCCATTAGAACCTCAACTTCTCACCACCTCTTGATGCCCACACTTTCTGCCCAGGTGAGAACCCAGTTACTTCCAAAATGGGTAAAACACTTAGTCCTCCTTTCATCTTTGGAGCAGTTGGTGGGGATCAGGACAGAGGGGAAGACTGAGGTGTCTTAAAGGCAGTGTCTTAAGTGTCTTAAAGGCAGGAGCTCAGCCTGGTTAACCAAAGCCTGGATTATATATGAGGTTCAGATGATTATGGAACACTTTGGGATTCTAAGATGTTGTATGTCATGGGTATCTTTTCCTTTTTAAAAATTTATTCATCTTTATCAAGTGGTCACTTATAGGGTAAATGTGGCAGATTGTATTTTCCATAAATGACCAAATGAAGTTTTTTCATCCCACACAATCTTATCATATACAACCTTGACTTCCCTTTGTTAAGTGGTGGGATCTATGATTTCCCCCCTTAGGCTGGTTTGTCATTATGGTGGAAGTGATACCACATGACTTCTGAGGCTAGATCATAAAACATAAACAACTTCCTCCTAGGTTTCTTGGGATCTTTGCCTTGGGAGCCCTAAACCCCAATGTAGGAAGTCAAAAGGTCTCCATGCTGTGAGGAAGCCCAGGTCACTTGTAGGCCTTCTGGTTGACAGCCAGCATCAGCCACTAGAAATGTGAGTGAAAAATGCCTCCAGACGATTCTAGGTTCTGGGAGTTGAATCACACAAAGCCTTTAGTTCCTTCTTGCTGAGGTTCCAGATGTCATAGAGCAGAATAAAAGCATTCCTACTCTGCCCTTTCCAAGTTTCTGGTACACAGAATCAGTGAGAATAATAAAATGGTTATTTTATGAAGCTAGGTTTGGGGTAATTTGTTATGCTGTGGTTGTAACTAGAACAGTAAGAAAAAAATAAAGAACAGTAAGCACCAATGACCTTTTGCAGTTCATCTGTCTGTTTTGGCAAGATCGGTATTGTAAAGAAGGGAGGGAGGGAATGATCATTGTTTAGAAGGCCCTTCTAGGTGATTTACATATATTATCTCATTTGATCTTCCTAATGACATTGCAAAATTAACATTAGCAACTCTATTGTCCAGAGAACTAAGGCTCAGAGAGGTTAACTGATTTCCCCAAGGTCATACAACTAGAAAGCAAACCTATTTTTTTGTGGCTCTGTAGTTCAAAGGATTTCCCCTGGCACATGAATCTTCCCTAGGCTGGGTGGGAGCCTCTGCAGTATCATAGGAAAAATGAATTCTGCTGTCTAGCTTACCTCTCCATCAGATGGCAACCCTTGATGAACAACTGGGACAGGAGATGGGAGGGAGATGAGGAAAGACATGCCCTCTGCGTTTGCAGCAGTGATCAGCATTTTGGTGGCTAGACAACTGTAAGTCCTATGGAAAGATAAAAGCAACACAAGGCAGTGACTGATCTAGCACTGTGGACCTTAACAGAGGGGATGAGCCACTTTGGAGTCTTGGGCAAGTAGGTGACCTCCTGGTGATTTTCTTTCTAACCATGAAAGTGGGGGGGGGTGCATATCTCCCACTTCTCCCAGATAGTCTTGCTTTATGCTCATTTTCCCAGGGAAATTATTAATAGCATTTCCTTTTAGTGTCAAGTCTCCTGTTTTGGATGATAAATTACATGGTCACCCTAGGGTGGTGCTTTCAAATTGAACTTTTTCAGGTGAAATACTATTGAGTAACAATGTGAAGTGGGATGAAAGCCATGACTCATGGCCCCAAACAAGTAGCAGAGTGTGTTATTTCAGTGAAAAACTTGTCAAAGTTTTGAAAAAACTTTGAAAAAAAGGTAAATAGTGATTTTGTTTGACATAAGTGAATGTTTATTGGGATCAACTGTGTGCCACAATTAAAAATCTGAATTGACAAAAACAAACAATAAACCCTTGCCAAACCAACCAACCAACCAACCACAATTGAATTGGTCAACTAAATTGATCTAATTGGTTTGTGTCTGGCCAAAGTGGCAAGGACAGTCCGTACCTGTCTTGAGGAAAATGAAGGTAAATAAATCTGATGCAAGAACCAGCTATACATCTCAAAGTGTGGTGCACAAACCTTGGGCATCAAACTTACTTGGGGCAGGGGATGAGCGATGGAGGGTGGAGCTTAAAATGCAGATTCTGGGTCTCTACCCTAGCTTCCAGAATCATTCTCATTGAATGGGCTCAGTTCTTGACATTTAGAGCAAGTTCGCCAGTTAATTCTGCTGTACTCTAAAAGTTTGAGGATATCTGAGACTAGGTGCTTAGAACCAAGGAAACACTGAGGCCCTAGAGAAAGTTCATTATTTGGGGAATGTTGTTAGTTTTTTAATTTAAAGTTGATTTAAAATCACGAGTATGTACAGAACTTGGACCAATGGACTGATCCCAGGGGCAGTATTAACCTCAGTCAGCACTATGAAAAGAATATAAAGCTAGTCTTAATTCCAAACCACTTCCCCACATTATAAACCCACCCACAAGGATGGGGAAAGGGTTGCATCATTATATTACAAGAAAAGGGGATATGTTTAAACATAAGTTTGTTTTTTTTTTTCATTATCATCTCTGTCTTTGGGATTAATCCCATAGATTTGCTAACTACTCTCTAACAATATTTTGGAGCTGCAGAAAATGAGGAGCTGTGTTGGTGAGAGTTTGGTCCATTTTGGCCAATTCTTATAAAGATGGGCAGAGGGGACAGAGGTACAAATGGTGCCCTGCAAATTTAAGGTGGTATAGATTGCATATTTCACTCTCTGGAGATAGTTTGTGCCTGTGTAAACAGAACTTTGCAGCAGAGTGAAAGAGCTAGGATATTAGAGCTGAAATGGAGTTTTGAGTTCATCAAACCCAGCCTTCTTATATAGATGGATAAAGTGGGGCCCAGAAAAAGGAAATGGCTGGAAAAAATCCTGGCTTTGCTGCTTTCTATGTCTGTAGTCTTGGACAAGGCCCTACTTGGCACTTGTCATCTCTGAAATACAGGATGATAATGCCTACTTTTTGTAGTTTTTGGGGAAGAGAAAGTGAAATGAAAGAATGTACATGAAGTGCTGAGTATACCACCTGACACCTTGTTGAGGTGCTGTTTTTTATTATTATTAGTTAAAGTCATAGAGCTAGTTAATGACAGATCAGGGCCCAGGCCCCCACTTTCCAACACTCTGCATTTTCTGTGGTATCCACAGGGTTCCAGAGATTACACGAGATACCTGTGTGTTTCCACATCATCAAATGCTATTTTAAGACCTTTCAGAAGGGCCCCAGGACAATGGGCTCTGGCTGGCTGCCTCCAGCCGTACAGTCTGTTCTCAGGGGCGTGTGGCTTCTGGGCTCTGGCTGGCCATCTGTCTGTGCCCCACAGGGCCCAGTGCTACTGGCCCATCGCTGCTCCTAAACCACATAGTGGTGTGAAAGGGGGGCTGAGGCCACAAATGCTGGAGCCACTTTGAGGGGGAGCATTCCTCAGTTGTGAGAAAACCAGGAGGCCTGGGAAGTGTAGGGGTAAAGTATGTGGGTTCTGAAGGCAAACTGCCTGGTGCCACCACTTACTGGTTATGGGGCTTGAGTAAGTTACTTGCCCTTGAAAAAAAGTCCCAGTTTTCTCATCTATAAAATCTGTAACAAGAGTGCCTACTTCACAGGGTTATCGTGAGGGTCAGTGAGGAGATTCACACACAGCAAAGAGCCTGGCCCATAGTCTACAACTGGTGACTTATTGTTGACTTTGAATGACAGCTCATGAATTTAGAGGGGAATTAGTATATAGAGAACTTCTTGATGGAAGAGACAAAAGTCAGAACAGAGAATTGTCATTTATAATGAGTAATGCAGTAGTATTTTGAATATCATAGAAAGGTAAGGCTGAAATTGAGAACTGGTTGAAAATACTGTATAGCCATTGGTGCAACAAGTTACAAAAACTGGCAGTAGCTTTGCAAAGGAAGAACTGGAAGTGCTTTCTACACTTTTCTGCTTTATGAGGTCCTCCTCTTCCACCCATATGCCTACTTTTCCCTCAGAGTTTGCTATGGCTATTTAAGGAATTGGTGTAAAAATAAATATAAAGTTTCTATCCATATTTATTAGCCTACAATGTAGGGACTTTGAAAGAACTTTTAATGAAAAATAAATTACATCAATAGAATTTATTAGCATCTGTAGTATTTAATTAAATAATAGAAGCCTGCTGGCTACCATATAGTAGGCGAGTGAAATGTATTTTGCTAGGTTTTATGAAGAGAAAACTACCAACTCTCTTTAAAATAATTGTTGATATAGGTTAAGCAATTTGGGTGTTGACTAATGTAAACCTCTAGCTTCCTGATACTTCTGCCATGGTGGATATTTACTCATCAGGTTAGGCCAGGTAATGCTGAGGTGACAAGCAACTCTGAAAACTCTCAATGGCCTAAACGAGATTTATTTCTTCCTTATGAGACATGCCCACTTCAGTTTGTCTAGGTCTCAGCTCCAAATTGGCCTCCTTGGGGCCCTGGGCTAATGGAGCCGCCACCATGGGACATGTTGCCAATTATCATGGCTCAGAGAAACAGGATAGCGGATTGAGCCCAGGGTCCTAAAGCTCCCACCTGGAAGGGGCACGCATCATTTCAGCTCAAAATGTCACTAGCAAAAGCATGGACATACCCCACTGTAAGGAAGCAGAAAAGTACAGCTGTGCCATATGTTTGGCTAGAGAACAGAAATGCTGGGTGATTAGCACTAATACTACCACATTTATGTCTAAGTCTTACCAGCCGTAAACTTCTGGAAGGTAATGACACTGACTCATTCCTCTGTTTTTCAGCACCAGCCTGCAGTGGGGGAGCAATATGTGTTGGTAACTGGCTGCCTGCAGAGCTTAGCATGGGAATGACAAAAGATGGAAAAGAGAACCAGACAACTTGGCCTTCTTTCCCCCTCCTATTTGGCACACCCGTCCTTCCCTTGTGCTGGAGTTCTGACTGCAGCCGGAAAATGGAGATATTATTATTCCCTTGTAAAGATGGAGTGAGATGGCATTATGTGAAAGCCATTGGTCAACTTGGGCTTGTGGCCCTGGCTAGTGCCCAGTGTCCTTTCTGGGGGCCCATATGTGTCCACTGCTCTACTTTGCTGCCCCACTGAGGCTGCTGTCCACAAGCAAAGCCTTACTGTGCACTCAGTTTCCTCTGATCTACCCCCACTTTTCTCTTCAGATGTCCATATTGAGACTTACCTGCTCTGTATCCTGTGTCTTCAGGATAGAATATGATAAAATAATCTCTATTAATTCATTAATGGATAGTAATGAGTCAAAAAAATCCTCCCAAACCCAACAATTGCTCGACTGAAGGGGTAGTTCACCCAAGGTAAACTGCCGACAGTCACAGATTCTCAATGTATTCAGAATAAAAGGTACCTTAGAGATCATTTACTATGATGGTTTTCAACCTTTTTTTTTCTCCAACTGAAAGATAATTCAGGACACCACCTACAAAACAAAAAGGGCTCTGCTCTGATTGAGAGGAGGTGGGCAGCACCTTCCTGCTCAGCAGCTCTCCTCAACCAAAAAGCCCTAAAGACATGCGCAGACTTCCACTGATTCTAGACTAATGCTCTGGTTTTGCAGAACAAGACTCAGAGGAAGGGACCAAGGATCCCCCAGATAGGTAGAACTGGGGTCCAAGCACCACTGTCATGTGGGTGCTGATCCAGACTGTCTATTCTGACAGACCTACTTGGGAGAAGGTGGTAGCCAGAGCAGACAGGGTTATTTTTGATGACTCATAGAATTTGTTCGTCTAAGGGCAAAGCAAGTACGTGTGTGTGCGTGTGTGTGCGTGTTTCTTCTAAGGATCTGAGTGATTCTAACCAGAGATAATAAGATACAAAAACTTTTACCTCCAAGCTACTGGTTTGAATGTAGTACATACTGTTAGTAATTCAAGGTCATTATCCTGTGATGGGTTATCGAAGGCCTATGTGAAACGTGTGGGATTTTTATGAGCTTGTTTTTATTATAGTAGAATGTTTAAAGGCCCCTTATGTACAAAGCACTTTGAAAACTCTAATGGGGCCTCATAATCACCCGCATAATTATGAAGGTCAAATTGTGCTGAACAAACTTGAGAGCTATTTTTGAACAAATTAGTGGATGAACAGAACAATATAAAAAAACCCCACAATTCCTTTGGTCACCCCTTTTAGCCCTTCTGGGTACAACAAAATCTTAGAGCTAGAGAAAATTGCTACTCTGATGGATTTCCCCACTTTGTTGGAAACCCAAGGAGGTTTTCTTTCCCTGGGTTTAAGATACAGAATGGACAGAATATAGGCTAGGTTTCCGAGTAAAGAGTTGGTTGTCATGAGTATTGAGATGTATTTGCTAAGGAAACTTGTTTCAGTTTGTTTTTTACCCCGGTGCGCCATTACTCCACAGTCTACATGTGCCCCTCAGGAGCAGGTCGGGCCTCACCGGATGTCCTTCTATAGAGACGCTTGCTGCTTTCACTTGCCATCCAGTTTTCCATCTCACACTAGGAAACTGCAAGGTTAGAAAAACAATGGACCATTTCCTTCCTCTTTCTTTAAACTGAGAGGCTGAAAGGAGAGGACTTCATATTCATTACTCACAAGCCAGACTTCAGGATAAAGGTCATTACAGTTCAAGTGTAACAAAAGTGAAAATCCACAAGTCTCAGTGGGTCCCCAGCCCCACTGGGGTCAAATAAGCACTCGTCCTGTCATTAGGGTCCTGTCTTAACCCCAGGCTTGCCCTAGCTTTGCAAGGATTTCGGGCTGACATTTGGAATCCGAACTTGCTAAATAAGAGCTTAAAAGGGGCACCTGGGTGGCACCTGGGTGGAGCGTCTGCTTCTGGCTCACGTTGGGATCCTGGGATCCTGGGATTGAGTCCCGCTGGCTCCCCGCAGGGCTCCTGCTTCTCCCTCTGCCTATGTCTCTGCCTCTCTCTCTCTGTGTCTCTCATGAATTAAAAAAAAAAGGGGTTTAAAATTATGGGCATGGGGAGGGGAATGAAAGGGCTCAGAACAGCCTCAAGTTGGGGAAGGTCTTCCCTTCTATAGGGCCTTGGCCCCCAGGTGACCTAGAACTGTCATTGTTGTCACTGGTTGTGGCAAGTACATTTCTTAGAACCCCAGATTTGAGTGCTTCCATTGAGCAGTTAAGATGGGTTTTCCTGACATTTTCTGTTTCCTCTCTGTAATATCCTTTTGCTGTACACTGTTTTCTCGTGGCTAGACACTTTGTGGCCAGAAAACCCTCCCTGATGGGTGATATAGACACCCCAGTGGCCGCATTTCCTCATCACGCTGAAAGGGAGAAGGAAACCACCTTCTAACAAGTCACACCAGGCTCCCAGGGTGTGGTATTTATGCTAAGGAGTAGCTTTCATGTTTTCTACAAGCCAGACTCTCGCCACACTTGACATCCAAAGAACCAGAAGTCACAAGCTACAGCGTTGTGACCATGGGAGCAATGAGAGAGATGCAATGAGAAACTGCATCATTAACACAGAGAATGCTGACAAAGCCTGCAGAGCCCACAAGCAGGACTATAGTAGGGCTTTCGGGGAGCCCTAGGTGTGTTTGCCATTGTGGTCCCCTCCTCCATAAAAATTAGATAAATAAGTAAATAATTAAGTTTCATGCCTGCATAGGTAGAAAGATAGCATATTAATGTTACGTATTATATTTCTTCTGACCTAAACGTTCCCTTTCCTCTTATTTTAAAGGAAATTAAAAGATTTTTGGGGTCTCCTAAAAGTCTTTTGAGATGTAGGCAGTGTCTCTGTTGTAATTAATGGATAAATGAGCCCTGCCAACAGGAAGCTTCCTTGGTACAAATTGGAGAGACTGAATATTTATGAATTAGGCTGGTTTCATTAGTTTAAATGACAATGCAAATTGTAAGTGGGCTTCAGTCATAAAATGAGAGAGATTATTTAAATGTCTTATAAATCCACAATCCAAGTTCTCACAGTTAGCAATAGTCTTGTGTATAGACCTTTAATATTTCAAAGTAAATTTTGAATGTTTGGTTTGGGAGCAAAAACCAGGACTGTTATAAATGTTAAGGTGGTGTGGCCTTGAATCAGAATCCTGTTCCACTACACAGACTCAGGCAAGCTACTTTATTCTTCTGTGCCTTGGCTTCCATCTCTGTAAATGAGATGTGATGAAAGCTACTTCTCATAAGGTTACAGGGAGGATGAAATGAAGTCATATTTGTAAGGCATTTAGTGTAATGTCTCAGGTATTGTAAATGTCCAGTACATGCTAGTTATTATAACTACTATTATTACCATCATCATGAAATACTGTTATATCCTGTTGATAAGATGAAGAAACTCAAGGTCTTCCATCCATTATTTTGCTGGACAGTCATTTTGCTAAACTCAGACAGGTAATAACTCATTTAAAAAAAGGATTTATCTGAGATTAGAATTAACAGCACATGAAGAGAAAATAGGAAGTGATATGGAAGGTTCAAAGATAATTAAAATACAGATCCTGGCCTCAGGAAGAGTACTTCATAGTTAGGAAGACAAGACACACCCAAACAGGGTCAGAGACAGTCAAAATGGCACAAGCAAGCTCAAAGGCCTGCTCAGCGGAAAAGGATTTCCAAGAGGGGAAATTGCTCCAGACTTTTACTCAGAAGCACCTACCACAGCCTATCTAGAACTGCCAAAGTTCAGTTTGGATAATTGTTCTCTATTTCAACCGTGTAGGGAGCAAAGGTGGGTGTGACGTTGCCACTGCTGCCACACTGGCAGACTCAAACCAGGCTAGAATGGAACTTGGAGGTACCCAGCTGGAAATAGGATAGAATGAGCAACAAAAACAAACACATTGGCTATGTGGCCACTGCAGAAGTCCCAGCACTTATTTGGATCATACTTTATACAGTGCTTTTAATTTTTAGAGATTTATACATTTGTATTTTTCACCATTAAAATTATATACTCTACAAGGATTGCAATTATTATTTTCATTTAAGGATAAGGCAGTTGGACCTGATTGACTTATCTAGTATCATATTGCTAGGTTTGGGGCCTTAAGGGGTGGAACTCAGATCTGCGAATGCCCTGTCTTTGTTGAATTACCACCAAATCTTCATGTTGACCATAAAAATAATGTGTTGACCATAACAATAATGGAGTATTTCCTTATCCCCTACTATCTCTTTGGCACATGTACTGTTTCTCATGGCTTTCTTATACGGTGATGCTTCCTAATTCCATTTATAGTTGAGCAAACCTAGTCTCCTCCAGGACAAGTAACTTACTCCAGGTTCTATTTCTCATAAATTGAGAGCTGACTCTTGATTTGTCTGATTTTCAGGGTCAAGTTCTTTTCTCTATACATCTTTCTCATTAGTTCTTGGGGTTTGGTTGGATATAATTTTACTTTAATCTTTCATGAATATTGACCCATATGACAAACAAGTAAAGATTATTCTAAGATAATATCCAATGACTTCAGAAAGATGCCTTTGAAAATAATCCCTAGTGTTGTTTACACAAATGAGATTTTTCAAAAATTAGGCTGAGGCATAGGAAAAACAGTATGAATCCCACCCTTATACTTGATCACAGTAAGATTATGTGAGTGTCTGGAGGATTTAAGTCTGCAGGTCTGGGCTAGATGGTGTCAACCTTTGTTTTCACCTTGCTGAGTGAGGTAAGAGGAGCCTTTGGGCTGAGCTCATGTTGGAGAGCCATTGCCACTTGGTAAGTTGCCTGCCTAGAATGTTTTCCTGTTTATTCATGAGGTCGTCTGAAACACTGAGTTCTCTGCCACACATCTTATGTAGCTTTCAATGTAGACAGTGTTGAATATGACACTCCCACCCATCAGAGTGAGAGAAGATTGGAAATGGTGGAGACTAGTTGTGAATTGGTCTTTTTTTTTTTTAAGATTTTACATATTTATTCATGGGAGACACAGAGAGAGAGAGAGAGAGAGGCAGAGACGGGCAGAGAGAGAAGCAGGCTCCATGCAGGTAGCCCGACGTGGGACTCGATCCCAGGTCTCCAGGATCACACCCTGGGCTGAAGGCAGGCGCTAAACCACTGAGCCACCCAGGCTGCCCGTGAATTGGTCTTTTATGCCTGGACCTCAACCTTGTCTCCATGTAAAGGATTCGTGATTCACAAAGGCTTGCCTATATGTTAAAACAATACTCATGTCCCACCTCAGTGATGTTTCGTATTGCTTTTGTGAGCCTAAGTTTCTTTTAAATTTGATAAGTAATAATTTTGAAAAATAAAATTCTTCATGAGCATCCCAAGTCAAGTTTAAAGTTTGAAAGGAAGTCTACAATAACTCTTTTTAAGCATGTGGAAGCATCTGTTAAGAATGCAGCTGGCAGGGGCACCTGCGTGGCTCAGTCGGTAGAATGGCTGGCTCTTGATCTCAGGTCTTGATCTCAGGGTGGAGCCTACTTAAAAAAGTGCAGCTGGCCATTTATTACTGTTTTGTATTAGCTAATTGGAAAACACCTAAATTATAACTAGTCACCCCCGCAGTTCAGGGTTGATTAAACAGCCCATGACACTTTTTCCCTCATAGGCTGTCTCAGGAGTAATTATAATGACTTGCCCATTGGATTGAGTTAATTGTTCCTTATTCTTTCTAGTGTTCCTCTCTGCAAATGTCCTAAAAATATCATACCATCTTGCACCATTTTCTCCCTGCATATTTCACAATGGACATATATAACCAGGAAAGTTTAAGCAATTGTTTGGTTTGGTTCTTTCAAAGGAATAGATAAATCATCATGCTACAACTTGAGAGAGGAAATGACAGTTTTTATCTTTATTCAGGTACCCTATATTTACATGAGACCACAAAAAGTTACTGACAGGATGTTATTGATTGCATTTACCCAACTGGGGACTGAAATGGGGCCCTGCTATACCACATGGCATGCTCTTCTTTTCATTCTTGCCTGGAAACCTGATGCCAGATCTTCTGGACTCTCATATGAAATTGAGAATTTTTAGAATAGAGATTTCAGGCCTTCTGACAGATTTCCCATTAATTATTCTTCTAATTTAGCTCCTTTTTCTCTGTGCCAGTCAGTTACAATATCTCTTTTGTTGGATGCTTGACTAAGTGCTTGAAGGAACTAAGTGAATTTCAAATATTCATTGTTGTAACTAAGGTTGACTGAGTACCGGGCCCTCTTGTAAGTTATTTAAGTGTATTAGCTCATTTAATCCTCACAACTTTATGAGGGAGGATATTTTAATTTTTATTTTATTTTCAATTTTTATTCTTATTTTATAGGACAAGAAACTGAGACATACTGATTTGTGATTTACCTAAGGCAAAGGCCTTCCCCCTGCCTCTCTCCCCTTCTTTTTCCTCCCCTCCCCTATTTTTTCCTTCCCCTTCCCATCCCTGCCTTTTCCCTTTGTTCTTCCCCCTTTCCCCTTTTCCCTCTCCATACCCCTCTTTTGTTCCCATCTCCATCTCTTTCCATCCATCCATGTATCCATCCAAGTCCAGTTGAGCACTTAGAGTGTGCTAAGCAGTATTGTAGGTACTGGAGGTGACAGTGAACATAGCAGACAAAATCCATGTACTCATGGGACTAAACCACTACTATCCTATAATACTCCAGATTACACTTCTCCTCTAAGGAGCTTTTCCAGGTTAATTACACCCAACTTCTAATCCATCTGGATAATCTCAATCTACTTTCCATTTTAATTCACTTGAGTAATTACAAACTTCAAAATTTTAGCTAGTGTGACTGCTTCAAAACCTTTCTGTGCCAATAGGCAGTATCTCTCTTTATCTTAGGCAACTTGGTACATGGTCTTACCTCCCGTGAGGGGTCACAGAATTCAGTGTAACTGGGAGACTGTTTGTGTTGCAACGAGAGAGAGATAATCTGGGACATGACTGGACCTACTTCAGTAAGAGAAGCTAATTTGGATTTCCGGAATGACATTTGCTATTTGGGAGTGGGACGTTTAATCCCAAAAACCATGGATCATGCCATCTTTGGACATCAGCCCGAGTTTTATTAAAATATTCGCCCCTAGGGAGAGTTTCTAGTTATTTTGATTATGATCAGTTAAGCTTGCTTTTTCCTCTCTAACTTTCTCACTTCTCACGTGACACTTCTCATGTCTGCTAGTATAGGGGAAGCCATACCTTTTATATATTTTCAAAATCTGACTTAGCAAAAGTATAACTGGAGACACAGTAAGTATGGGTTTAGTGGGATATATTTACATGGTTTTCCATCCCTTCCATGTCCTGCCTAATTATCCCAGTATACATGTCTTCCAGGAATATTTCTGTTGTCCAATGTGCCAGCTTACCTCATATCTTGATACAGATTCAGGCAAAGGTTCTGTCTTAATATTAATATGTCTGATGGTCCCCAGTACTGGAAGCACGTGGACTGTAGAAGAGAAACAAGGTTCGAGATATATAGAGTTGAAAGCTAGTCTGTGGATTATTCTTCTAAGCCTACAGAAGAATATATATATATATATATATGTATAGGCAGAGGCTTCATAGAGGTCTTCCCAAAGTTGACAATAATCCTAAATATACATATGGTATTACCAGCAATAATAAAAACAAATTTTGACCAACTATATGAAAGAAAGATTTTTCTTTCTGTTCTCTCTCTTAAAAAATATAAAATCATTGTCCTAGGAAGGGGTGATGAAATAATATGTAGCCAAAAGTGTATGAATAAATATTATGTTAGGCAGTTAATTAATGAAAAATATTATGTTCTCTTTTCTGGATTTTGTGACACTATAGTATTTCTCAGCTTTTAATGTTTTTATTTTGTTGTAATTCTCAATAAACACTTACTTTTATACCTAATTTTAATTTGCAATTTGTGTTCTTCAAAAAGATCACTCCCCCATTATATAAATTTTATTTTTTCGAAGCCTGAATTCACCCAGTTTAGGAATGACTTGACACAAAGCAAAATGTGTGTGTGTGTGTGTGTGTGTGTGTGTGTGTGTGTGTGTGTGAAAACAGTCTTTGACCTTTCCTGAACCAGTTACTTATTAAGATTTTTCTTGGTCAAATATAAGAGAACACTAAAAGTTAAAGACACTTTGGAAAATTTCTAATATGTCTCCTCTTCTGAAATAAAAGGAGAAACATGCATATAGGTGAGTAGTAGTGTTCTCAGCCATAGGCTTCAATAGATATGTAAAAAAACCGTTTTTTTTTTTTTTTTTGTAGATGGGAATGGATTCACAGGGGAATAGTCATAGCTCCCAAATCTATGTGCATTTAATTGGGGATGCTGTTGTGCTTTGGTGAAAAGAGTATGGATTTGAAATCAGAATACCTGGTTTTGTATTTGTCCTAGCTCATCACTTGTTAGCTATGTGGCCTTCCATAGGACATGATCTTCCAGAGCATCATTTTCATTAACTGTAAAAAAGGAATGATAATAATATCAGCCTCAACTACTTCATAAATTGTTTTCTGGGTCAAACAAGATCAATGGAAAAATTTATTGTACTCTGTGAGGTACTTTACATAAATAAGTACTCTCTCCCTCCTTCTTCTCTTTGGAGCTCCCACTTTTACTGGCAGGATGATATGTTGTATCTACCTGGCTGTAAGGAAGACAGATGCTAATGCCTATGTTACTAGGAAACTGAACATTGTTTTCAATTTTCCCTCGGGAGAGAATATTTATTTTATAAAAAATATATATTTTAGTTCCTGGATTTGGGGAGTGAAAGAAACCAAGATGGAAGGTATTCCTTTAAACCAATGTTAAAAACAAAACAGTGGATTGTCAGCATCCCCAAGTCTTGCCTTATGCCATCAGCCCTTAAAATTCAGCATGAAAAAATCTTAACTGTCCTTAAAGTCACCTCATTCCTTCTGCAGAGGGAAGGCTTTTAGAATATGATGACACATATGTGAGGAGTGTGGTCTCTTGAAATATTTTCTTTGGGAAAAAAAGTAGAGGAAAAAAGAGTACTATCTTGAATTTTTCTTGAGTTGAGATTATTGAACAAGTAGTATATTAAATGGAGTAGAATGTTCTTAATGAAGGTATTTCATATTTTAAATAAGTTTGTCACATCTATTGATTAACTATTGATATGCACATATTAATTACAATAAGCCATAAAGGGCTGATTGATTTTTATCCATGCAGATTATTTTATGAGCCTCTGGGTCTCTGCCTTGGAAACGGAAAGAACCTCTCCCAAAATGTATCCAAAATGGATACGGTTTGGAGATAATGAAGGGTGTGTGTGTGTGTGTGTGTGTGTGTGTGTTTTCTTTTTTTCACGTTTTCCTTACTTCTTTACAACCTTCCATCTATTGCTGCAGTGGATTATTACTTTAGGAAAAGGCTAAAATAGTTGATCCCAAGAAGTCAACTGAGTTTCTGAATTTATTTTTTAAAGTCATCAGAGAGACAATACTCTGGACAGCTGAGACTTTTGCTATAAAATCCTGATCTCAAAAGCTTAAGATTTTAGAAGTTTGAATACATAGCGTTTATGCCAAACCATAGAGTGAGCAAGAATGATTTATGAGAATTTTTTTGCCCAAGAGAGATCAGGTTTGTTCTCCTCAGTTACCCATGAAGAGAAATAGAAGTTAGAGGCTTGTGAGCAGCTGGAGCAAATTTTTAGTGCTCTGCTTCCCTCTTACAGAGCCTTTGGAGAACCTGAGGATAGGATAGGATAGGATAGGATAGGATAGGATAGGATAGGATAGGATAGGATAGGATAGGATGGGATGGGATGGGATGGGATGGGATGGGATGGGATGGGAGGGGATGGGATGGGATGGGATGGGATGGGATGGGACAGGATAAGATAGGATAGATTTGGGGCCTTGAACCTTGCTTCATGATGAAGCTCAAGAGAAAGGAGCAATTCGTGTAGGTAAGTTCCCATTCCAGAGTGGTTCTGCAGAGTAAAGTATAAAAAGCAAACAGGAAAGTCTCGGTAGAGAAAAATCTTAAGTAGCACTCCAAAAAGCTTGCAACCCTGGACATTCTAGAGAGTCAGAAATTTCCCATTCCCCCTAGATGAGCATATAAGAGTAGGCATTTGCATTTACCATTTTTTAACATGTAAAGTTTGTAACTGCTACAAGAGTGAATCATTGCAATCTAATTTTCCTTCCTCATGACTGGTTGTCAAATAACCCAAAGTCTCAGGAGTCATCTCTGACCTTCAAGGACCCATCAACCTGAGAAAAGAGCAGGAAGATGAAGAGTTTTCAATCATGGATACCACAGTAGCAGGTCACAAGGATCATAGAAAAAGTCCCACTGGAAGTCAGTGTGGATGGATGCTGATAGGTGAGGTTGACATTACAACATGGTACTCACCAATGATGCCACATCAGTTGGTGTCTGTTCTGATTGGTTGGTACATATACCTTATTGCTTGTTGAATATTTTGAGAATCATACCTACTGATGACTTTGTCCTAATACCAGGAAGTTTCAAAAGCCCCTTCCCCCAACTTAGATCACCCCACAGATATAGAATAAAAGAAAAGTAGGGGAGCATCCTGAAATGATGATGATTCCCTCCCAAGGAGACTGGAATAAACTAGTGACTAAGTTCACCTTGATTGTCAAGCTTAAGTTTTCCACTATCAGTTGGTGAACAAATTTAAGTTCATTTACACTGAATAATAAGGGCTCCATTTTTTAACATGTAAATTTCAATACTGCTACAAATGTGGATCACTATATTCTAGCTTTTGCTTCTCCTATCTAGATGTCACAAGTGCCTCCAGGCCTCTAAAGCCATTGGGCATTATGGTTGGGGAGGTCTAAAGGGAGACATGTTCTGCAATTTTAGGGAGTGGAAAAGAGGGCTCAGTGATGGTGTGTTACCACAGTGGAGTTGGACTTGCAGGCTGGCCTAGTGGAACTTTACTTTTCCAATTTGTAAGCATTGAGAAGAATTTGTCAAACCCCACAACAGATAAGAAGCTAAATGATAAGTCTCTTTCACAGGGATTAAAACCAAGACAGCTCAATATCAGATGGGAAAAAAAGCAGCTGGAAGAAGAGTAGAAAAATGAAAACAAAATACTAGAAAGGAAATGGACTGATGACCATAACTTACCATGGAGTTAATTAAAGGGGCTTAAATAATCTTTGAGGGAAGGGATTTTATCAGCATGTCTCAGGATGAAATTTTAAAAGAAATAAATATTTTGAGTCTATGTTTGAAAGCAACAGATAAATTCGGAGGAATTTAGGGCATGGTCTTTGTAGAAAAGTTATATGCTCCTTAAAAAAATGTTCTATTTGCCTGGATAGACTACGACAGGGTCGTTGGATGTCTCTGGTTAGGACCCCAGGGGAGAGATATGTTCACAGATCAAGGGTGAGTTCCTCATATGGAAGTAGTATGGATACTGTTAGACATTGGGATGGGTGATTGGTCAGGGTGATGGAATCTCTTCTCCAGAGGTTATGAAAACCAGGAAACATTTACATTGGTCTATTTGAGTTTTAAACTATTTCAAAGCAGGAGGAAGAAAAGAGGGTGAAGCAGCTGGGTCAGATGTAGTGAGAATCCTGGGCCGGTGCTATACTAGATTGTCTTCAAATATGAATTACCTGTATTTGAAATTTAAACAGTTACAGAATTTTCACTTAAAATAGTGGATAACCAAAATAAGTAAGAATGAAGAGAGCAGGGGGAAATATTATGGACAAGAGACAAAGAGAATTGGTCTGATTGGTCTCAACGTTTAATTTTAAGAGTCAATATGTTTTCAAAATTCCACTAGAAGACATTCCATCAGATTGCTACAAAATATCATCAAGCGGCTCTAATAATGATATTCAAGGCAACCTACAAACCTTCCAGGAATTTGCTACACTAAAAACTGACTTGTGAAAGGTATTCTTCTTTAGGGATCTCCAGGTTTCAGGGTAGTTTCTAGAAAAATTGTATAGGATCAGGATCACTTTTAGGTTGTACAGGGCCCTAGAAAAATATGTTTTGCAAGGCTTTATTTATATAAACACTTTGATTAAAAAAATTAATGGACCTGTGTGAGGTATAATCATTTATCAGTGATGACTTAGAATGATGGGTAAAGAAGTGATACTAACACATTTGTTTACTGTCCAGTCAGTGCTTGTGAAGAGGCGACACTGCAGTGGTGGGAACACTGACATGCCAGCCAATGCCCGGCTGGAGCCCCAAAGTGGACAGTTAACTCACCGCCCTGAATAATCCTATGTCCAATGTGAGTGAGTCACCCAAAGTCAGTGTGCCAACACCTACTCTGGCAGCCCAATCGTATGTGAAGAAACAGCATGCTTGCTGGTGGGGGGTGACCTGTTTGCCAGGCTAACCTCCTGGAACAGATCTGGACCACAGGTCCCAGACAACCAAGAGGTGTGAGGTCAGGGGTTCCTTGGGGGTGGGGCGCATCTGCTGGATGCCACCCTAGGACAGAGCTGTTGGAGAGTGCCCTGAAAAGGAGAGGTGGGGGCCAGGGCCTCTGCAGGCACTGGTCTGGGATGGCGCTGCTGGACTCTTATGGCACTGCCATCCCTGGGAGATCCCAGGCACCTGAGGAAGACTTAAAAAACTTTGCACAATGAGGCAACCCGGGGGGGGGGGGGGGGGCTCAGCGGTTTAGAGTCCTGGAATGCTGGAGTCCCGGGATGGAGTCCCGAGTCGGGCTCCCTGCATGGAGCCTGCTTCTCCCTCTGCCTGTGTCTCTGCCTCTCTCTCTCTTGTCTCTCATGAATAAGTAAGTAAAATCTTAAATAAAAAAAAGAAAGAAAGAAAGAAAGAAAGAAAGAAAGAAAGAAAGAAAGAAGAAAGAAAAGTTTGCACAGACTTCCAAAGCACAGGTGCTCTGAGTTGTGGCTGGGATTGGGCTACTTGCCTGGGTCTAAGGGTGGTACTATGTGGGGTGTTGGGTTGTAGATTTGGAAGCATGTAGGGTTCATATGTATATGGCCATACTGTTGACTCAAAACTGGGTATACGTTAGAACTTCAGATCTTCAGCAATGTTCTGTCAGAGTGAAGGGGTATAATTTTCCAAAAAATGCAGCTATATAATAATTTGTTAGGGGAAGCATACATATGTGTGTGTATTCTGCTAATGCACATGTGTGTTCATATATATTTATATACACATGCATATAAAATAATATATAAGCACATAATTCATTTTATAAATTTTTATGAACTTGCATAAACTTAAACACATGTGTATCTTTCACACATATCTTTCATCTGAAAAATTGGGCTTCATTAATTCATTTGACTCTATTTTTTATTCATATATACCTATTTATTGCAAAGCAACTGTTTTCATGTTTTTCATCCAATAAATTATTTCAATATGAGAAATCATGACACTAATCTTCATTTTTTCACTTTTTAAAAGTAATCTGAATGCTCAAAATAGGTCTTAAACTCACAACCTTGAGGTCAAGAGTCACAAGCTCTACAGATTGAGCCAGCCAGGTGCCCCTCGTTTCTTCAGTTCATAAGGGGGTGGGTATACTGACAACATACTGATTTCTCGTTACGACCATATTTTCTTAATGACTGATACTTTAGTGTAATTTTGTACAATGTAGAAGATTTCTTATTAATTTGACTCTGCTTGTCTACCCTGACTTTTCCTTTTCAGTATATAGTACTTCTTGTTATATTTTCAAGGGAATACTTTATAAAGAAAAATTATTCAGCAAATGAAGGAAATGAAAACCCCAATGGATGTTGTGTAAGAATAGAATTGTATCATTACCAATGAAATATTCTTTCCTATAAACAAAATGAGGAACCATACAGAGAAGTATTAAGTATGCTTAAATATGCTGAGGTCTTGGAAATTTTAACAAGAAGAAGAACATGCATCATTGCATGTGTTTAAGGGGTATAACTCTCTTGTTCTCTACGTTCACTGGAATTTTGAGAAGTAGTACCAAATATATGTTTTGAGCTTTGTCAACTCTGAACTCAGTGGTAAGGCACCTGGTTTGGTGGCCATGTCTCAAGTATGAAGAGAGACAATACAGGTTCAGAGTGGACTTCATGGTGAGGCCTGGTGAATATGGGCCTTGAGGTCTGGGCAGTGGTTTGGAAACTGGAGTAGTGGATATGATGGGGTGCTGCCCAGATGCCCCTTCAGGAGGAGACAGATACACATGGCCCAGCTGTAGGGAGGGTTGGCTGCTGATGGATCTCAGCTGAATCTGTCTCTGAGAGCTGCCTCTTGCCAAAGGTTATACCTCTCTCCGGGGGAAGCTCACCTCCAGTGACTGGTCAGTGTGGTGTGGAATGGAGTGCACAACACCTTGACACAATTTCTAACATCCTGAAGGGCCACCTCAGCTCCAGAGGAGCTTCAGGTAGGATCCACTGGGGCCTCAGTTCTGGACACATCATGGTTCAACTTCACCCTTTGCCCAATCCTGCACCCCTCGGTCCCTCATGGGTCTTCCCAAGAGCTCCCCAGTAAGCATTCTGCACACAAATCACAGTATCTCATTGTCTCTTCCCAGGATCCCTGACTTAGGACAATGTCAGGCTTTCTGGCAGAGGGTGACTTTGGGAAACAGATGAGACATCCAGTCGACTGGGTGTTGTGTTAAATGTAGGGGCAAGCAACATAGAAGTGTGGAAAGGATTCACTATAGTAGACAAAGGGGCGGGTCTGGGGGATGATGAGGATCTGCCATTTTGAGCATGGAGCAGCCTTCTGGCCAAATCAGGTCAGATTATCAAAGTTTTCTGTATATTTAGGGACCGTATTATAATAAGAAATGTAACTGAAAGAAGTCAGTTTATAATGTGCTCTCATTTTTAGATGCAAATCCCATCACTAGTGAGCCTTGTCTTTTGATTTTTTTTTTCAAGAAATCAGGATAGATCTGAGAAGACTGTCTACATAAGCAATCTCCACATGCATTTGCCAAAAAGCTGGTAAGGGTTAAAAGTCTCACTCTTCCCTTTTGTTCCTGCTTGCCCCTATGTGAAAAGTCTACTAAGTACCAGAGATTATGTGTGTGGTCTCTGAGTCTCACAACAACCCTGCAAGGCAGTATTAATATCCCAGTCTTAGGGAGAGGGCAACTGAGCCTTGGGAGGATGGAGGGATTTGCCTAGTGAGTAAGGGGGAAAGATGGGATCCAATCCTGGATTTCTTTAACTTGAAGTCTTCTGCTGCTCAAATTAGATGAGCAGGTCTCATGGAGCCCATGATCTGGGCCTCATGTTCTAGGGCTCTGACTCACCACCAGGCCTAACTGGTGACCAAGACATGTGCTAATTAACCCTTACAAGTCATCTGTTCAAATAACCCAAGCTGCCACTCAGTAACCTAGCAGTCGGTTTAAACAACTGTTCCTTCTTCAGTAACAATAATAATCACAAGAAGCATTTCTATTTTTATTATTTGCAAAGCCCTTTCTATGTGTCGTATTGTCTGAGCTTCACAACAGAGCTGTGCGGTAAGTGTAACAAAGCACTAGCCCCATTCTATGGATGGAGGAACGGAGGCTCAGGGAAGATCATGTGCTCACATTCACTTGACTCAATGGGGGTAAGACCGGGCCTTGACCTCCCATGTTCCCTTTTGTGTTCCTTGTAGCTTCTCCAAAGCTACTTACTTACGCATCTGAGAGGGAATGAGGCTCTGAAGACAATGTTACCTCTGTCTTTGACCTTAGTTGAACTAAATGCTCTGTAAATACACCAAGGTTGTCTGTGAACAATTCATCAGCCAAGAAATAAAAGTGGCATGTTCAAAATGATTAGAACCGAGGTTTGACCCTACTGTAACTTGCTGTGTAGACACCAAAATTCTGGCACCCTCATACTTGACTATAATTATCTCTAATTATCATTCCATTCTGGTGGATGCTTTCTACTTTTATCAAAACCTGATCTTTCCCCCTCATGTCACCTGCAAGGCCCTTTTTCTACACTCCCCAGGATTTGTCATTTCAAGTTGATTGCCATGTCTCACCAGCAAAAAACTCCTGGCTTAGTGAGACAAGTACCTTCTTCTCTGTACTTGGGGTTTTATATCATTGTTTACCTGACACTTTGTACTCTCATAAGTTTTAAGGATTTTCTTTGATTTTTTTTTTCTGTCTTTCTGATGCCATATCACCAAAATAACAATGATTTCTAAGCACTATCGTTTGTATTGAGTTCCTGGCTTTGCAATATACCTGGTATTTGTTAGCACCACAACCCTGCAGGAAAAAGGAAGAGAGATGAAGAGTATTTATAATGGGGGAAAAATGGGATATACCAGATGGGGTGGGAAGAAGTGTAGGAAGAAAGGGGAGGAGCAGAAACAGCCTTCGTGAGAAAATACTTCCTCTGGGCTTGGTCAGACATTGGGGCGTCTCTGTTTCTGAGAAAAACTCGCCCCTCCATTAAAAAAAACAAAAAACAAAAAAACAAAAACTCCATGAAAGTGAATTGTGTATGAAGGAAAAATGACCTCACACATTACTCTGCTTTCTGTAAAATAAAAAAGGAAAAAAAAATCATGGTTGAAAATTTACAAGGAAAACAATTTAATTTCTCTATTTCTCTTGCCATATGATTTTCAAGATTAGCCAACACTTGGATCATTCCTACTAAGTGTCTGTCCTTATTGACCTCATTTCTATTTCCCAATCACTTTATTTAGCAGCTTGCTAAATATAATGCCCCTTCACCCTGGGTCTTTTTTTAAACAGAAGAAGGATGAGAGAGGAAGTGGTGATATAATTTCCCTGGATTCACACTGCGTGTTAACAGCAGAGGCCAGGCCTGTGTCAGGAGTCACATCAGCCCTTTCCCCACTTCTGCTCTAGGGCACAAATCATAGGAGGCAGACCACCCCTCCAGCCTGAAGACTTTATCAGAGGTGAAGGATTTAGTCCTATAGAACAGGCGTGGGCAGACCACAGCCAAGGGCCAAAGATGGCCTGCTGTCTGTTTTTCTTGTGGCCCAAAAGGTAAGCTTTTTTTTTTTTTTTTGTATTTTATTCGAATTTTAAAAATCACAAGAATACTATTTCATGACACACGAAAATTACATGAAATCAGCCTTTCGTGTCCACAAATACAATTGTACTGGGACATAGCCACGCTTGTTTGCTTACATACTGATGCTGTCTTTGGCTGCTTTCGTGCTACGATGGAAGAGTTGAGTGGTTGCAACAGAAACTTGAAAAGCCTAAAATAGTTTATAATTTGTAAATTAGATGGCCTGCAAAGCCTAAAATATTCACCATAGTGCCTTTTATAGAAAAAGCTTGCTGACCCCTGATACAGAAGATTCTGAGGGATGAGGCATGAAATAAGTATTCATTTTTTGGCTCACGCCCAGGGCCCCTGTCTGTCAGCAAAGGGAGGCAGCAGGGGTGGGGCAGTGGATGAAGCTGCAGAAAGTGTAGTTTTTCTCACACTAGGTCCTGTGTGAATCCCTAAGTATATAAAGGCACCCCCCCCCTTTTCAAAGCGATTATGAGTTTTTCAGTTATGAGAGAGGAAACGGACACTTATGGGAGTTCAGTGATTTCCTGAAAGCTACACAGCCAGTCAGTGGTCCGTCTGTGACTTAAGCCCAGAGCTTTTCATTCAAGGCAGGGTGTGCTTCTGCGAGCTGGGGCAGAGAGAAGTCGCCCTTGCTGGCGAGACCCCTCCATGGAGAAGCAGAGAAGGGCTTCCCCCGGGGGGGCTCCCCCGGCACTCCTGAACGGCACCTCCCTTGCGTCCTTAGCGTGCTCTGCTAAGCCTGGCCGTGCTAAGGACCCATGCAGTCGCATCTTATTTCAGCAACTGGAGTATGAGGCCTTTGAATAGGGTTTCCAGATTTAACAAATTAACATTCAAGATGCCCAGTTAAATTTGAATTTCAAATAAATACTTTTTTAGTTCATGTATGTCCCATGCAGTATTTGAATCTATTTGTATGAGATATATTTAAAAAAAGTTACATTAAGAATTGTTTATTGCTTATCTGAAATTCCAGTTTAACTGGGCATTTTGCATTTTCTCTGTTGACTCTTCGTTTGAGGGCAGGGATCAGGGACTCTATCTTTCTTCCCACGTTGCCATCACTCCCACACCCAGTCCCACTGTGCCTTACACTGTGCCTTTCGAAGATACTTGGGTACTAAATTTAATGAAAACCACCCTCTTTCAGGCTAAGCACTTAGCTCCCACCAAGGCTGAGGAGGCAAACATGCAAATAGATTCATTTCACTATATTCTGATACCCACTAACGGCAGGATGAGCCAAGAGCTGCGAGGATCTCAGGGAGGGAGCCCCCTCAGCCTTCAGAATAGGCTTCCCAGAGTATGTGATCTCCAGGGTGACTTTTGAAGTCAGGGTAGGAGTTGACAGACCAGGCAGGGGAGGAGGGTTGGGGAGAGGGAGCAGCGGCAGGTCCCAAGTCCTAACCATATAAAAGGGAGTGATGTGCTCAGGAATGGAGATAAGCTGGGTGATTGGTGAGCTAGGATTTGGGACACAAGAGGCACTTGATAAACAGTGATTCAGAGATTCATCCCAAATGCTAAATTAGGTAGCTCCGTAGAAGTGACCCTGGAGTTAAGACCACACATAGTCTTTGTTCTCACTTCTGTGACTCTAACTGCCAATGCTTGGGCCACTAAGCCCACAGACTTTTCAATCAAGCAAATGTTCTTGGAAAGTGCCTGTTTGCTTCTGGTTAGCTTCATGGCATGTCCTTCACCGTGGCATGAAAGAAATCACATAGTGAGATCTAATATCACTTACTATTCTTGACCTAGCAGTGGGAGGAGACTCGTGGCCTGCCTGGGCCTGAAGCTGGGCCTTTCATCTACCTTGAGGCTCCAAATGGCCAGGAGTGACTGACTCTGTGATATAAAGGAGTCCATTGCTCGTCATCCTGATTCCTATTATCATCAACCTCATGTCTTGCTGTCCTTTGTCTTTCCAAACAACATCAAAAGATAATATGTGTGGTGTCTTCTATGTGTTCCTCTTCTCCACTTTTCCATCTTGCTGGGCACCCCAGGAGGCTGTACTCTATGGACAGTCTCAATGGACCACTTTGCCCTCACTTTGGAAGCTAGGCAGTCAGTGAGGTGGCTCTCTCCCACTGAGTCACTTGAAGTTCAAAGCATCCTGCTACAAAAGGCCCCAGGTTTCATCAAGTATCTTCTCCATACAGCAGCCCTTTCCGGTTCCAGTAAGTGCCTCTCTCCTTGGTCTTCCCCTACTGCAGGCTTGGGTAGTCATAACTTCCCACTCCTGCTTGCCATTGGGTATGCATTTTTCCTGGGTGGTTTTCCTAAACACTACCCACACCTTGATAAATAGTCATCACTTTATTAAACTTTCCTCAATTACTGTTTGAGTGTGCCATTTGTTTCTTGATGGGACCCTGACTGATACAGATAAAACTAGTATGACAACAATCATTTATTTGCTTAGTAATTCCTATTTATAATACTAAAGATGGAGGAAAGGTTAATTCAAGGACATGTCATACTTCACTCTACCATCCACTTTGAACAACATTTATTATGTAAGGAAATATGCTGGTTTGGAAAATAAATTGCATTTCAACTTAGTTAATATCTCTAGGGAGTCTCTGGTAGTCAAACAAAACCAAATGAATTGTTCAATAGAGTTGCTATTTCTTTTGCAAGTGCAGATGAGTTTTGATGTCAGAAAGATTTAGTTTTGAATCTGAGCTCTTTTAGTTACTACCTTGTGGTTATCAGATGAGTTGCTTCTCTTGGCCTTATATATAACATGGGAGTGATAATTCCTCCCTCACCCAGTGGTTATAAAAATAAGATGAGATATTGGGTAAACAACCTGGATAAACATTTTTCCAAAGAAGATGTACAAATGGCAAATAGACATAAAAAAGTGTTTAACATCACTAGTCATCAGGGAAATGCAAATCAAAACCATGAAGAGATATCATTTCACATTTGTTAGGATGAATATTATGAAAAAGACAAGAGCTAACAAACTTTGGTGAGAATGTGGAGAAAAAGGACCCCTTCCGCACTTTTGGTGGGAATGTAAATTGGTACATTCACTTTGGAAAACAGTATGGAGGTTCCTCAAAAAATGAAAAATACAACTATCATATAATCCAACAATTCCACTCCTGGATATATATATATGAAGGATATGAAAACAGGATCTCAAAGAGAAATATCTGTACTTCCATTTTCATTGCAGCATTATTCACAATAGCCAAGATATGGAAACAACCTACATGCCTGGCAATGGATGAATGTGGTGTTTATACAATGGAATATTATTTAGCCATAAAAAGAAGGAAATCCTGCCATTTGCAACAATGTTGATGAATCTGTAGGGCATTTTGTTAAGTAAAATAAATCAGACAGAGTAAGATAAATATTGTATGGTATCATTCATATGTGGAATCTTTAAAAAAAAGTCAATCTCATATAAACAGAGAGTAAAATGGTTGCTGGGATCTGGGGAAGGGGCAAACAGGAAAAGGTAGGTCAAAGGGTACCAATTCTGTTATAAGTTCTGAGGATCCAACGTACAGAATGGTGACTATAATAAATAATACCATATTGTATACTTGAAACATCCTGATAGTAGAATTTAAGTGTTCTCACCACACACACACACACACACACACACACACACGTGCACAGATTAAATGAGATAATGTTTATAAAGCATTTAGTTTGTTGCCCTGTACCTAATAGGATTATTGAAATGCCTGAATGACACACGAGTATTTACCCAAAAAACTAATTCAAAGGGATAAGGCACCCTGTATTTATTGCAGCATTATTTACAAAAGCCCAATTATGGAAGCAGCCCAAGTGTCCATTGATAGATGAACAAATAAAGAAAAAGTGGTATATATACACAAAAGACATTTTTTAGCCATTGAAAAGAATGAACTCTTGCCATTTGCAACAATGTGGATGGAGCTAGAGAGTATTATGCTAAGTGAAATAAGTCAGTTCGAGAAAGACACCATTATGATTTCACTCATTTGTGGAACTTAAACAAAACAAATGAACAAAGAGAAATAAGAGAGAGATAAATCAAGAATCAGACTCTTAACTATAAAGAAGCAACCGATTATTACCAGAGGGGAAATGGGTGGGGGGAATGGGTGAAATAGGTGATGGGGATTAAGGAGGGCACTTGTGATGAGCCCTTGGTGTTGTATGGAATTGTTGAGTCACTATACTGTAGACCTGAAACTAATATAACACTGTATGTTAACTATCCTGGAGTTAAAATAAAAAGCTTTTTTTTTTTTTTTAAGATTTTATTTATTTATTCATGAGAGACCAGAGAGAGAGAGAGAGAGAGGCAGAGACACAGGCAGAGGGAGAAGCAGGCTCCATGCAGGAAGCCCGACATGAGACTCGATCCCGGGACTCCAGGATCATGCCCCAGGCCGAAGGCAGGTGCTAAACCCGCTGAGCCACTCAGGGATCCCCCAAAATAAAAAGCTTAATAAAAAATGCCTAAGTGATGCTTACAGACACATCATTTTTATTGTGTCCAACAATAAGCCTAAATTCCAGAGAAGCACCTTCCAAGAGAACTTTCTGCAGTGATGGAACTGTTCTATGTTTGTACTGTCTAATATGCACATGTTGGATATTTGAAATGTGGATAGTGTGACTTAAAAGATGAATTTTTAATTTTATTTAATTCTAATTAAATTAAAATAGCCACATATGGCTCATGGCTACCATTTTGGACTATGTAGTTCTAGAAAGTGAAGATGAAAATAACCAGTAATTTTGTAAGATCATCTATGCCATTTGGACATGTGAACATAAAAGCCATCAGTAGGATAAAATCAGAAGTATCAACTGTTCATGCTCCTAGGAACTGACATGATAATAGTGTATGTAGTACTCATATAACATTTTTCCTGTATGGGACAGATTGAAGTTATATGCAAACACATAAATATACACACACTTAAAGGGAATATTTTAGGTAAATTTATTTTAAATCAGATTATCTGGATAATTACCTCAATTCCTTGTTTTGCTTTAGTTCAGATATTAATATGAAGACTTCTCTGCCCCTTGCCCTTCCAGAGTCCATGGTGGGCATACTTAACAATATAGCACTTATTCCTGCCAAGCCCAGTTGGGCCTCCCAATCCTCAACAAAACAATGGAGGCCGGTACAACCCATTGATTGAAACTGACATGTGAGATAAAGCCCATTTCCCACCTTAGATTTAGATACATTCTTTTAAGGGAGTATTGGGTAATCTAGAAAGAAAAGTAGCAAATGACATAATACAAAATAAATATATTTAGAGTTATGGGATTTTAGAGTCAGAGAAGCCTCAAAGCATTGTCTTATTTTTCTTGGACTTATTTGTCTATACACAAATGTACTGTATTTGCTGCATGTCTCCTGATTATACTCCACCCACCCCTGCTCAGATCCAGTGTCCACCATTCTCCACCTAGCTATGTGCCTTGGAAGGCTAACCTGTGAACTGATCACTGGGCTTCCTTGCCCTGGGCTTTCTGTTGTAATTGGCCATTTGGAGACACCAGCAGGAGATCTGGCAATCAGGTGAGAATGACATTGGGGTATTTATTCCACTGACTCCCTTCCTGTGGGGACAATGTGGACTTTCTGGATACTAAGACTGTGAATCATAACTCCTGTCACCTGTTGAGGACCCTCTCCTCCTTCTTCTCTGTTTGCTTGGAAACTGCTCCTTCTCATTGCCTCTTAGGGCCTAGGGAGGATAAAGGGAGTGCTGCTGTGGCCAGCCCCAGATGCTACACTCTTTCTTCTTTAACCGTACCCTGGCCACTCCTCTAAAAAGAGTCATTATCATAAACTGTCCTCATACCCCACAATTTAAGTGTGCCATTACTTTCTGCTGGTACTTTGAGTATCAGGATGCCCTCTCTCTGGGCCTGGCTTCCAAATGGCAATTGCTACAGGGATAATTTAGGACATTGCTTTTTAGAGCAGTTGTTTAATCTCCCTGCCTTACCAGACATCAACTTAGACCCCTCTGGAGTGAGTCATTCTATTTGTGTGGGTGGGGTTAGTTAAAAAAATTTAAGAATTTTCTCAAAAGTCCAAGTGCAGAGCCCCAAATAAAATAAACAACTGAAAAAAAAACCAACCAGGACTGTGCATTTAGATGCCTTGGACAGTGACCCACAGCCCAGCCCCTCCTTTCTGGGCAGGATGTGGTCAGAGTACTATACACGGTTAAGAAATTTCCCTTTTGAGCCTCTTCATCATGTAGTGTGGTGTGGATGAAATCAATTCCAAGTAATACCTAGAAGTTAAGGTATCATGTGAACAATATTAGTAGGAGAGCTGTGACAGAGTCAGGATGGCGTGTTAATTTTCTTCTGACCCAAAGATTGTTAAAAATGGCTCTTGGTAGGACTCCCTTTCTTTATTTTGGTCCCAAGCAGAAAAGGACTGACTTTCTGTGGCATGCAATGATAGATGGTGACCCACCTGGACTCTTGTCTGTCTGGTGTCATGCTTTAAGAGTGCTAAAAGCTCCCTGCCCCAAAATACCTTTCTTCCCAGAAGTTCTGTCATAATTCCAGAAATTTCCATTATGTGTATGTTACCTTAATGGTATTACTGAGTTAAGGTATCATTTTCCGGGAAAAGGACATGACATATCAGGTGGTTGATGTCCTGGCAGAAATAAACATATGTGGTTTAAACAATTACCTCCTGGCCTCATGTGCAGAAAAACGGGGAAATGGGAGCCCTGGTTGGGAAGGAGGTAAACAAAGGTGTGAGGCTTGCAAAATCACTCAGGAACAGAGGCCTATTAGGGAGAACAACACAATGGTGTAGGTGGTGACCACGAAGGTTCTGGGATGCCTGGGTGTGCTGGCCTGTGATCAACACTGTCATCAAAGATGAACTCTGCGAAAACATGACACAACAGTCTATGTAAAGTGTTCGGGTTAAAGCTTAATAAATCTATTTCCTTTTCTGCTTCGTCCATAATGTGGCTGAAAGCTGTCCCAGCTAGGAGACTATCAAAGACTACCTAAGGATGTGTCTGATATTGAAGAACTAAACCATTATGATCAATCAGGAGCCAGAATGGCAATCATCTGTCAGGCTGCCAGTCATTAATTGGTAGTAGCTGCATGAAGTGTTGTAGTTGATACGGAATGTGAGGTGGCATCTAGTCACAGTGAATAAGAATGACATTGTAGATTAGTGGTGGGCTTGTGGGTGTGAGCTTGGACTCGAAGGGCGGAGGAGGTGATAGACATGCTGCACATTTGCCAGACCCACCAAGGGCCTTTTTCTGCCTTATTCCACACTCAAACTGTAATTTCCGGGTTTTCTGGGGCCTGAGACTTGCTTCCAGAATCCCTAGTACTGCCTTCCTGGGAATATACTGTTACTGGATGAGTTTACAAAGAGTATATGCATTAATCTTTTTCACCTCTTCCTATGATTAAGCCTCTAATTCAGGGTAGATGCCAGTTGATGGCTTGGGGATTTAGGCTGTGATGGAATGGGCCAAGAAGCGTGGTCTCCAAAAGGAATGGCTGGTGAGGAACCCATCTTCCTATCCTTATTTTCCCGTTTCAGACCTCTAAACTGAGTCAGGACTGCGGGAAGGCCTAGGAGACATCCTTGCCTCTTTCTGTTCCTTCACATTCTCCATCCAACCTCTCTGGAAGAGCTGACATAATCTGTGCTGATGTGACCACTTCTCATCACCTCCACCACCACCACTCCGGCCCACCTGGTGCCATCTCTCATCTGGTCTGCTGTCGTAGATTCCTATCTGGCTGCCTGTATTCACTCCTGTGCCCTGCAGCCTGTCCTCCACACACATTTTAAAAATGTAAATCGGATCACATTCTTCTGCTTACCACCCTCCGATGGCTTTCCGGCACAGTTGGAGTACAATCAGAAGGCCTCACCATGGCCTCAAATATCCACGTGATTTATGCTCTGCTCCTTGTGATCTGGTCTCTCTGGCCTCGTCTCGCCCATTCTCTTCCTCTCTCCCTCTCTTCAAGCCACCCTGGCCTGCCTTCTGTTCTGCCATCTTGCCAAACTCATTTCCACCTCAGCCCCTTTGCCAGTTATGTTCTCCCCCTAGAGCTTCATGTGGCTTTCTCATTAATTCAGGTCTCATTCAAATGTTACCTTCTTCCTTGCCTTCTTTATCTGAAGTGACATCTCTTCCCCATGTTACTCCCTATTCTCTGAACTTTAGTTTTTCTTGATGCTACTCATTACTGCTGAATATCACATTAACTAGTTATTTATGTATAGATTTTCTTTCCTCCTCCCTGGAATGTAAGTCTTTGAGGGAAGGAACTTGTTCATTGTTGTCATGTTTAGAAGAATGCCTAGAACATAGTAGGTACTCAGGAAATATTTATCAAATGAATGTATGGATTTTAAAAGTGAGGGGTCTTCTCTAGGCCATGGGATTGCATGTTATTTCATGTGGAGGATCAAGATAGTGTGTGAATCCACGGCAAGGAGTGTGGTGCCTGAGGCCAGGATCAGCTAATGGGTAAGTGCTGATTGGGAAGCCACACTGCTGGGTAACAGTCAGAAAGTACAGAGCTTCCAGGGAATTGTGAGTCAATGTCAGAATCCAAGTGAATGATTATGACAGCAGATAAGAGTTTCTAGCACAAAGAAGTTAACACTGAGACACTTTCTCAAATGGAAAGCTTCCTAAATTCTTATGCCTGGAGGAGGGACCACAACATGGGGGTCTTGAGTAGGGTTGGGAGTTGAGCTCAGTTCAGAGATGGTAAACAGGGTGATCCAAGGTATTTGGAGCTAGAAGCCTATCTGCTATGAAGTCATCACCAACCAATCCATTTAATTCTACAGAATCTGGGGAGAGACTCCTGCCTTCTGAGATCAGCTCCTAACACGCTACAACTTTGCAGATGTTTTCCCCAAAACCAGTACATCAGAGGAGATGTCATGGTACTGATGATCCCCAAGAGACCAGAGATCAATGAGTTCTGTGTCCCACTTACATCTCATGTTGGGGAACTCCACTCAGCATCAGGGGCCTCTGTGCTGGCTGGGAATCCCCACTGCAGCATCAGTCTCTGTAGGGTTGGGCTGCAAGCTGCTTTTTAGATTAACCACACAGCCTTGTGAGGAGACAATGTTGTGTTGCCTCTGATGAGAAACAAAGCCATTGATGCTGACATATCTGGGAAATGGGAAGGTTTCTAGAGGTTGGAAGCAAATATCCAAGCTGGAGGTATGGCTTGTATTGACCTTTGTGTGCCCCCATCTTCAACTCTGTTTGTACATTTCCAGGCTCTATGTAGAAAGAGGTACCTTGCTGTGTGTTTGTAACTCAGCCCATCAATAGAGGGTAAGGAACAAAAAGGTTTGGCATGGCTTTCAGAGGAAGTAAGGTAAAGATTCTTCTCCCCCGGTCTACTAAGTAAACTGCTTAGGCCTTTCATGACTCAGAAACCACAGACCCACAGACAACATGCATCTATTCATTCTTGTCTACAAATATTGATGGAGAGCCTATTGTGTGACTAACACGGTGCTTGGGTTGAAGATGTAATGGTAAAATAAGATTAACTCTCTCCCCTCAAAAACAGATAATCCCACTCTGGTGTGGAACATTCTACAAAATGAAGGGCAGCATAGTCTAGCAATAAGGAATGTAAGCTGAGTTTTGCCACTCACCAGGCTGTGTGATCTTACACAAGTCACTTCCCTTCTGTTTCAATTTTCTCATGTATATTTCAAGGAAATTACCCGTGTTATGGGATTTAATAAAGTAACACCTATCAAGTGTTTAGCCCATGTGCTAAATGTAAGCTATGGCTATGGCTATGATTTTATAATAAGAGTTGGCAGGTAATGCTGTGGGAGCACATTTACGTATCGAAATACCATATTTCTAGACATATGTATTTACATTCAAGGCCAAGCCTAGAAAAAAACTTGAGTAATTAGAGATATCTTTTTTTTTGCTTCCTGCCCAAGAGCCTTTCTATCCAAATCTATTTTCTTCTTCTTTCTGGAAGCCCTGAGTGCCCTGGATCTCTCACTGATTTTCTCTATCAATACTTCTCTCAGTGGATTGGCAGATCAGAAGGAATCAATCCAAGCAAGATATGCATGTCATGTTGTCATTGATTTAGAGCATTGCCCTTCCTGGAGGTGTTCACATATCACCCAAAGAATGGCATCATTTCAGGTGTCAGTAAAGCTGCCTTTTCTGAAAGTAATGAAAGGGCTTGGTATTTGTACAGGAAGAGACAGATAGATTGATGGAATGGTCTCAACAACTGACTCATGAACACATGGGAACTTGGTTCACAACAGAGATGGCAATACAAACCTACGGAGAGAGAAAGAATTATTCAAGGGCTGGGATGATTGACGGAAACAGGAAATCCCTACCTCACATGTTAGACACAAGTAAATTCCAGATGGAAATAAGATGCATATATGAGAAGGAAAATTCAAAACTTTGAGGAGGAAGCATAGGGAACTTTTTAAAAATAGGGGCTTATGTTTCAAAAGGCATACACCAAAAGGAAGCAGTTTTAAAATAAGACTATGTTGAAATATTAAACATCTGTACCAACAAAGACACAATAAACAAAGTTAAAGTACAAGCTTGAGACTGAAAAAAAAATATCAGGGTGCCTATAACTGCAAAGAATTCTTAATAAAAGTTTATTTTTAAAAATTCCTCTGAATCAATAAGAAAAGATAATCTAAGAATGGACAGATAATATGAACTGGACACTCAGAAAAAGAAACTCAATCTCATTAACAAGAGAAATTAAAATTAAAACCAAAGTGTGATACTGTTTTATACCCATGAGGCTGGCCAACACGATAATATCTGCCAAAACCAGTTTTAGCGAGGCTGTGGGGAAGTACATCTCACAAATTGCTGGTTAGGGTGCAAGTCAGGAAGACTACTCAAGAAACCACACTGGCAGTATCTCTTAAAATTGAAGAAGTGCATATCCTGAGACCGAGAAATTCTACTTATAAGTCTATATCCTGGAAAATCTCTTGCATGTGTATATAAAGTAACAGGCACAAGAATGATCATTGCATCCTTGTAAAGACAAGGAAGCTGGAAGGAATGAATGCCTATCCATAACAGGATAGACAAGTAAGTTGTGAATTAGTCATATAATGCAATCTTACACAGCACTTAAATTACAATTACAATGAGTGAGATAGAGCTACATGTATCAATATGGATCAATCTCTGAAAGATAACAGTGGCATGCAAATAGCAAACTATAGAAGGGCCTGAATTATATGATATTGTTTAGGTAAAAATATAAAAACACACCAAACTTTACATTGTTAACATTATATACTTATTATATGTACATTATACTGTGTACTTATGATATGTTTATATATGTCACTTATATGTGCTTATTACATACATATATCTAAATCATATTTTTTTCAAAATACACATATCTTAGTTGTGTAAAAATACATAGAAAGTATGTATTTCTGCATGGGCAGAACAGATATTAACTGGAGGGCAGTTTGGAGATGGATGAAGGAGAAGTAGTTTGGCGAGGGAGAGCTTCAATCAAATTTGAACAAAGTACGATCAAATGCCGTAATTAAATCTAGGTTGTTGCTGGTATATGCACAGATGTTAATACATATGTTTTCCATATGTTTGGCATTTTAAAATAAAAAGAACTGGTTCCCTTTTTTGATGCCGAGGCTGGCCTTCCTTATGGCTTTCCCAGTTAAGTCTCCAAGAGGATATTGTTGTGTGAATAGGGGCCTATTTAGTACTTCCTGGATCTGTAGTACTTGGTTTGAGTCTACATCATGTTCTCTTCTTTGGAGAAGGGGCTCATCTAGGGCAGAGATACCATGTATACATGTGTAGTCCCTTCACTTCCCAAAGATGCTGGCCAAATGGGGTCTGAAATGTGGTCCCTGCTCTGCTCCCCTAACGATGGCCCTCGACACAGAACTGCACACCTGGTATGCAGCATCCAACAAGAGTAGGCTAATTTTGCTAATTCAAGTGCCTAGGGAAGAGTCTTTCTAATCTGACCACATGGTAGGCAGCTCCTTTTTCTATGTGCACAAAGGCACACCCTGGAGGAAGAGCAGACTTGACCTAGGAGGGTTTCCCAGACTTCTTGGAGTAGGTATTAACCCAGCCTTTGACTAGAAGGTTGAAAACATGCTTATCCTGTGTGGGACAGCCAGACAGAGGATGGAGGAAGATCTGACTGGCTCACTAGTCCCTACCTCAGTTATGGGCCTGGCACGGGTTTTCTCAACATTCCCTAAGTCCACAGCACACGGGAGCTAGCCATGTCCTGTGGACCTGCACCCTCCAAACCAAGAAGTACCCACATTGAAGATCACTTGGCAAATTCTTTTATACATTTCTGGGCATTTTTTGATGAAGTTGAATGGGAAAGTGTGATCAATGTGTGATGAATTAGACCTTTGCTGGGAGGACAAATAGGTGCTAGCAGCTATCTGAGGTGAAGAGTTTTGATTTAATTTATTTTACCTGGTGTGTTTACTTAGCATCTGCTTTACTAGCTATGGAGTAGAAAATAAACAGGTACTTACATTCTATGCTCCAAAAGCTGCAACAAATCCGTTAAAAATCTGTATTGATCCTGCTCTGAAGATGATACTTATTGGATCAATATATTATAGTTGAATCCTTCTGCCTATATAAAGATATAGCTATAACTTAGAGTCAAAATAGTCCAGAGACTACAAAGTATCAGATTCATCACTGGTCCATTTTTATTTTCAAGTAATCATCCAAGAGACATCTGTTGAGTGCCCACTATGTGCTAGTGCCAAGAATAGAAGATTGAATAATAAATTGTTTCTTTTTTCAAGGAAGTCAGATTTTCAGAGAATTATACCCTGATGTTTTAAAAGCAGTAAGAGAAGGGAACCCAGGAGACTGTGAGATGTCTAACTCAGCAGCTGGTGAGGTTATGTGTTTGAGTCAGGGAAGACTTCCTGGTGGAGGTGATATCTGAACTGGACCAGAGTCTGCAGTGGGGAAGGGCATTCCAGGTAGAGGAAGCAGTCTGATCAAGGGCCTGTATATGGCATCTTTTGGGTTTTTTTGTCCACCCAGGTGTCATTTACCTTTTCTTGATAATCCCTTGGGAACTCCCCCCTCCTCCATTGAGAGTAGTCTTGGTGGAACTGTCAAACAAGGGACCCTGAGATCCAAGCCAATGGCCATTGAGCCAAGCAAGGCCCATGGAGTTCTCTTGCCCAGGAATTTGACTCTTTAGCCCAGTTATTGCAACAAAGAAAAGTGGTCATTGCAGGTCACTACATCTGAATGTTCATAGTTCCTACCTGGGATCTCAGATTTATTCTGGTTCCCAACTTTTTCATGCTTGATTCTTTAGCTTTTCCTTCAATTCTGTAAGCTATCTCATATCCTTACAATAAAATCTATTTTGCTTGTTATCCAGAATTAGTATCTGTTGCTTACAACTGAAAAAAAAAACCCTAACTGATACAGGAGGGGAAAATCAGTGCTGGAAACTATCAGTAGAAGTCTAGGAAGTCTACTTTTTATCTGCCAGAATTTCTTAAGGAGAATTTCCAAATCCTTCAGAGGTGGGAGAGGAAAGAAAGGAAGGAAGGAAGGAAGGAAGGAAGGAAGGAAGGAAGGAAGGAAGGAAGGAGAAAGAAAGAAAGAAAGAAAGAAAAGAAAGAAAAGAGAAAGAGGGACAGTGGGTGGTTCAGTGGTTGAGCATCTGCCTTTGGCTCAAGTCGTGATCTCCTCGGGGAGCCTGCGTCTCCCTCTGCCTATGTCCCTGCCTTTCTCTCTGTGTCTTTCATGAATAAATAAATAAAATCTTTAAAAAAAGAGAAAGAAAAAAGAGAATAAGGCATGGGGGAAGGAAGGAAGGAAGGAAAGAAAGAAAAGGGAAGGAAAGACAAGCAGATTTCTCTTCCACGCCACAAGTAGGCACCTTCCCAGGTAGTGTGACGGGAAAGCACATTCCTGAGCATGGCTGGGCTGAGGGAGGACCCCATCGGCATCACTTGACCTTCTGCTGCTCGCCAGCCTTGGTCTCTCTTTCCCCGGAGTGGCTGTTACATACAACGTGCAGGAGGAAAAGGAATGGTTCACTGCTATTTCACACAGAACCCAGATGGAATCTGCCAGAGACTGCTCTGCATCAGGAGACAATTTACCTGGTTGGCCCTCAGGGCAAAATGTGGGTGACAAAGAGCCGGGGATGTCAGAGTTTGAGCCTGCGGCAGGCTGACTCTCTGAGCTTCTAGCCTACACACCCAAGGTCTATACTGAAGTGGAAACAATTAAAAGCTCTGGCTTTTTCATGGTATTGTAATTACAGCAACATCTCTGGTACAAATCATGACTCACTCACTGTTCTAGCAGTTAGCATCCGGACTGCCACCAAGGAAACCCTTTGGAGGTTGCAGAGCGCTAGCACTGGGTGCCCTCAGAAAGCTCCTGAGGAAGAAAGAGGCTTTGCTCAAAGCAGGGATGGGGGAGGGGTCTGCTCTTCATAGACAAGGCATCCCACTGAAAATACGTGGGCTCTGACACCCCCTGGAATGTCATTGGTAGTTACAAGGCTTTACTCTTGTTTTCGCTATTGTGTATATTACTATTATCAGAATTTAGCTGCAAAATGATCATGGGAGTTTAGTCTGTAGGGAAGTGCCTTATGAATTTTGGGCAATTTTTTTTTTTTACTTAAATTAAATTTGTCTTTCTTTACCACTTCTCTGTTAAAGGCAACCAAGGGAGGACTTCCTTTGGCAGGTATATAGAATGTAGTGTCTAAGAGAAAGCAATCAATCCTAAATTTTGTAGCAGTTCTGGGAGCATCAGGAATTTCTTCTGATAAGTACTGGTTCAAGTACTCTCGGGTTGCCTCCAGTAGCAGTCACAAATTTGCCAGGGACAAAAATCCAGGCTTGAACTGCTTCAGCCACAGTGGAGAATTTACTGTCTCTGGCCATTGAAACCCTAGATGCCAATTTGGCATTGACTCCATTTGGAGTTGAAGTGTCTCTGTTTTTAATTCTACCCTTTCATGTGTCAGAGTTATTCCCAGGCCCCACATCACACCCCCAGAAACTCCAGGTTTATCCCATCGCAAGGCCAAACCCATCAGAGGAGAGCAAATATTTTGATCCAGAATTTCGTGTCAGATCCCTGAAATTCACCATATGGGACCAACTTAGGCCACATGCACACTCCTGAATGGATCTCTGTGACCAGAGAGGGCCACAATCCCATTGGCTTAAACATAAGGTATGGGTGGAATCTCACACAGCCTGTGGGGCTGAGAATCAGAGACGATGGACCACCACAAACAAACTTCAGTAAACAATTCCAATAAATCAGTGCAGGAAGAGAGGGGAATAGTTGCTGGAGAGGAAAATTGCACATGTCCTCTTTAGTCTGGGCACCTCTAAATGTAGTCTGAAGACCCCAAAGATGGCAGAGGGAATGGGACCTCTGCCCCGAAGTGTTGCCCTCATTTCTTTAAGTTAACTCCAAAAATTCCTAAATTCTTCTAAACCCAGAAATCCATGGAGAGCAGCCACATTGTGGGGGTGGGGAGGGGCAGCGGCGATGGAGAATGAACTGATGCATAATCAGAAGGTTTTCCTGAAAGATTAGATCTTCCAACTACTTGCAAATCTCCCCAGAGCATATGAAACAGGATTCAAATATTCATTTTCTCTGAAGGAATTTTGCAAGATAGAATTATGCGATCTAATAATTTTTTAAATAGGCTCCTGAAAACAACTCCCATTGACCAAAGACCTACTCTATGCTAGACTCAGTATTAGATGCTCAGTTAATTATTTTCCACAGCAACCCTTCGGGGAAAAATACCATCATTTCCAGATAAAGGAACTGTAGATCAGAGAGCTTAAGTAAGTTTCTGGATCCAGCCAGGATTGAAGCGCAGCCTGTTCAACCTCAGAGCCCCAGGCATTGTTCATCCTCTGTGGTATTAGACATGACAGAGGAACTCCATCTTCCTTCCCCACGAGGGATGAGAAAGTCTCTCTGTGCTGTTGGGACAAATTTTTATACTTTTTGTAGCTAGGAGAGGGAGAATAGTCCTGAACAATTCTGGAGCATCAACTGAAGTTGGGCCACTGGGAGTGGAGGGAAAAATGCTTTGTAGTAGACTTTTCATGATGAGTTTTGAGTGGAGGAGAATATGATTTCCCAGGCCTTTTATCAGATTCAACTCGTGCACCGGGTTGTGCATACAGGGCAATCAGTGCCGACGAGAGTGCTGGAGGTCAGCATTAGCAGACATCACATGGCTCTCCACCTGCCTCACAGCTACTCCCAAGCACTAATGAAATGATGCATCAAAAAGCTGCCCTGACTCACTACTGGAGTCTGTCCACGCCAGCCTCTGCCACCCCCGCTCCACAGAGACCACACTTACTAAGATCACTGAAAATCCTCTTGCTCCGAAACCCACGCGGAAGTTCTCTGTGACTCTTTCTGGTCTCTGCGGTGCTTGATCCAATGGGCCATTCTATGCTCTATATCCTCTCCAGCAAGCCATAGCATCGCTGCTGGGCTGTCTTCTCTTCCAGGACGTTTCTAGGACGTTTCTTAAATGGGCAGGAGATCCTAAGTGTTTTGTCTGGGATTGATGACCTTGTGGATGACAGATGGAGACCCCGAGCAGTTCCACTTGTCTCTGTGTGTTCCCTATGCAGGAATTCCATTCAATAGGTTCAAATCTCAAGTCTGGAGGTTTTTATAAATAACCTGACTTTTGCATTAAGGTCATCCAACAAGAGCACTGGACACACAAATCTCTGATCCTCTGCCCATTGCAGCGTGTTTATAACATATTTTGAACTGTGATGTATGGATTTTTGTCATCGATTTAAGGCAAGCACAATACATCTTTCCTCATTTAAATAGAATTTAATAAGGACGCAGTTCAATAGGTGCTGGAGGACTGACAATAATACTAAAGTATCACAGAAGTCTTGACTACAGAAAGTGGCTAAGGGACAGGAGGAAGAGGTTGGGGTGATTAGGAACCTAGAACTTGGAGAAGAAGACACACGTAGAGCTAAGGCTTAGGCTGCTTAGGAGGGGCCAAGTGGTGCTGGGGTCTCTGAGGGAGTTCTGGTTGTGCAGGAAAAACTGTGGGAACAGGGACCAGTAGCTGCTGCTGAGGTAAAGGCCAGATAATAGAAACAATATAAACAAAAAGCAAGACAGGAATGAGCAAGTCTCCTCTCCTGTCCCACCAGTCTCGGTTCTGCCCCCCTAAGCACCTAAAAGGACCTCTGACCCACTCACTCTCACTACTGTCTTTGAACTTTCTGCAAGGAGCATTCTTTGTCCAGAATTTCCATTTCCCCAACCCTGCGAATCATTATCCCTAATCTCCCCGCCCCCCACCTCTCTCTCTCACACACACACAGACACACACACACACACACACAATCCAAGTCTCTATTTCCTTCATGAGATCTTCCTGAATTGATCACAGAAAAAAAAAGAGGGCTGTCCTTGCCCATTGTGCTGCATGTACTGCTCTCCAACTGTGCCTACTACTAACATCTAGGTGATGAAAATCCATCTTCTCCGGCTGTGTTTCCTTTGTGGCTTAAGGGTGTCCTGTGCATTCAGTGTACGAGGAGTTACTGAGGAGTCACCTCCCAGCTGTGTGCAAACAAATGCTTACTTTTCTTTATGAAAGCACTTATGTTTCTTTGGCAAATTCCCATTCCCTCTTGGAGGAAAGGATACTAAATTTCATCCAAACTGTAAAAATAGGTTGGATCCTAAGAATTTTAAGTTGCTAATGGTTTAGAATAGTCTCATTTCAAATGAATATTCAGTCCACGTCAGGTGTTGTTATACTTAGCTATTGTCCAATTTAAAACATCAATTTCAAGATTTCTATTTCTTAAGGATTTTCCTTCCCTCCCTCTGGGATCTTGAGCTTGCCTATGCACCTCCATTGCAGGGAGGGGAGGAAGTTCTCTTGCAAGTGAAGGTACGTGACTAGAAAGAAAATTGATCAGCTGGAATGGAGTCAAGTATTCTCCAGCAGATCCCAGGCACTGGTGTCTTGCTGGTCTGCTGTCAGGTGCTGGTGATGCCAGCTGTCCTGACAGGTGGCTCTCTTGGCCTGGATGTTACCTGCTGCTGCTTACTCATGGGGCATGTTGGATGACACATTCTAGCCTGAAAGTGTCAGGGCACCATTGGATAGTATCACTTCATTTCCCTCATCCTTGGAGAGCAGACTCCACAGGCCCCACCATGCTCCTCCTTCCAACATTGGAAATTTCTGGGGTGTTGCTATCTGCCCTCTGCTACTCTGCCTTCCTGTACCAGTCTCAGGCATTTTACTCTTGAGCTCATTTGTCATCCTTCCCCTGCTACCCTCTGCTATCACAAGGCACTGATCCTACAGGCTGTGTTGCCCAGGCTCCCAGGTCAGCTGGATTTTGTCTAGAATCAGCAAGTGGGAGGATTGGCAGGAGATTGGAGGTTGTGGCTGGCATTGCTGACAGCCATGAGGTGTCCTCTGTGGCTCCAGCTCCCACTGGTTGTGTGTTCCACAGTCCTTGGCTTCTGCATCCCAGTGACACCACCTCCATCCTTTGTCTCTCCATTCTAGAGCTAGTATTCATTCCTACTTTGCTAACTTCTGGGTTGTCTCATCATTCCGTTTGACTCTTGGCTTCTTCATCACCTATATGGCCAATTCCTTGCCTTAAATTCCTTCTTAATAAATACTTAAGTGGATTCTGTTTTTCTGTTTCCTGAGGCCCAGCCTGGCCTAGCTCAATGGGAACCTTGGGACCCCCCTGCACATCTACCTTGGTTCTATGAAAAACACATGTTTGCCAAATCTCACTCGCTATGAGTGTCATATATGTCCCTGTATAAGATATGCCTATAGCCTAAGGTTTTAAAGATATTCTTAGAAAACTGTAGGATCTGGGGGATATGCCCATGCCACCATTGTGTTGGATCAAATTAAACGAATATCAAAGGAAATCTTGCATTAGCAGAAGGCATTTCAAAAGAGAAACTTGCATTCTTGTAGGAATATGGTCCTGCAGAGAGAAAATAAAGATCTCTCTCTAAATGATACAGTATTCCTGGATATTCCTAAACCATCTGGTAGAAGTTACCTCCTTTCCCAGTGACCTACACCTCCATCTTGTTAACATATGCTTCCCTGAGAGTAAAATGTACTCCATGGAGATCCATTTGTTTTTCTTTTCATTTCTGCCCCCCTCACCCTGTAATCACTAAAAGATACCTTGAAAAACAGAGTGGCTCCATGGAGGCACTTCTTTTTTTTTTTAAATAAATTTATTTTTTATTGGTGTTCAATTTGTCAACATACAGAATAACACCCAGTGCTCATCCCATCAAGTACCCACCTCAGTGCCCGCCACCCAGTCACCCCCACCCCCCGCCAACCTCCACTTCCACCACCCCTAGTTCATTTCTCCATGGAGCCACTTCAAATGGAACTGATTCAAAGTAAAACAAAACAAAAGCCCCACTAAACTAAAACACAGCCCATTAGTTCTAATTCTATATGTTATGTTCAACACAATGGATTAAAACTGTGACATGCACACTTATCAAGTCTAGAACTTGCCACAGCCCCTTTAGTTTTATTTTTATTGTCTGAAATTCTCCAACGATTCAATGTCACTTTTTCTCTTTGGGATCATTAATTTTCAGAGTTAGATAGAGATCAATAGTCATAGTTTGAAATTGGCATCTTTGGAGGAGAAATATGTTGTGCCACCGTACATAGATTGGATGGTGCCTCAGTTGAGAAAATGGTGTGCTCTTTCATGGTTGCGTTCATCGACACTACCTTGAGCATTATTTTATTCTGTTGTGACGACTCTGACAGTCTTTTGTAGTATCTTATCTATCACCAAGTTTTCTTTCCTCTCCTTTCATATTGGGTCTCTGGAGTGGAACTTTATTTAAAAGGCCCTGACATGAGAAAGAATGGCCGTGGCCAGGCCATTCTCCTTTAGCACCATGGAAAGTTGCCAAATGGTCAAACACCCAAGTCAAGGACTCAGTCTAGTGCCTGTGCAGCCAAGGTGTGGCTTTCAAAGTAATCAACCTCAACTGGGGGACTATATGACAATGGATATTTTGATCTAATAAAACCCTGGGCAAAGTCGACAGTCACTTCCCTGAGCATGGTTGCTGACTGACTCTTGGCTCAGGCAGCTACTCAGAGTCACCCCATCTGAGAGGGAGAAATTCATTTTATTACTTGTCCTTTCAACAAATATTTCTTAAGTACCAATAATGTGCCAGGTGCTATAAACACAGCAATAAACAAAACTGATAAAAATCTCTGCCTTCATAGAAATTATATGTATGTGTGCATGTATACATAGACAATAAAAAATTAACCAAGGCATTCTCTATCTATCTATCATCTATCTATCATCTATCTATCTATCTATCTATCTATCTATCTATCTATCTATCATCTATCATCTTTTAGATGGTGAAAATATTACAAAGAAAATATACCAGAAAAGGTTGACCGAAGTATGTGTATGGGAGGAGAGTTGCCATTTTAAACTGAGTGGCCAGGGAAGGCATTACTGGCAAGGTGACATTTGATCAGAGACCTGAAAGAAGGACAGGAATAACCCATGCAGATATTTGGGGAACAGCAAATTCCAAGTTTCTGGGGCAGAAGCATGCTTGAAGAATCAGCAAAATGGCCATGGTAGCTCAAGCCAAATGGTTGGAGGAGAGTAGTAGGAACTGAGTTCAGAAACATAGTAAGGACCAGATTGTCCAGAGCAAAAACTGACTCAGGTCTGCCAGATAACTGTTATTTAATGCAATAAATAAGCTCATGTATTAACATATCATAAATTTGGACTTATTTAATTTTTATTCACTGTATTACAATATAGTTGGTTTCTTTTTAAACCTCATGTATTTTATTTTGTGTACTTAAAATGTTATTTTGGAATCTATAGACTTCAACTGTCTGCCAAAGAGATTTCACATCACAAATAAAGTTCAGAATTCTAGATGCAAGGCCTTTAAGTTAGTATGGGACTTAAGCTTTTCCTCAGAGATATAATGAATGATCACTCTGGCTGTCATGTTGAGTATAGACTAAAGATGGACAAGGTTGGGGACAGGGGACAAGTTAGGAAGCCAGGACAGTAATTCAGGCAAGACTTGATGGCAGCTTGAACCAGAGTAGTAGCAGTGGAGGTAGTAGGAAAAGGCCAAATCCTAGAGAGATTTTGAAGATAAAGCTAACAGGATTTACTGATGGATTGGACATGAGCTTAGAGGGAAAAGGAATCAAGGGTGACATGAGATTTTTGTCCTTAGCAACAGGAAGGATGAAGTTGCTTTCCTCTGAGGTAGGGAAGTATACTGAGGTAGGGAAGTAGCATGTATATATATATATATATTTTTTTTTCGTTTTTGTACATCTTATGTTTGAAATGTTCCCAAGTGGAAATGTCACATAGACAGCTAGAAGCAGAAGTCTGGAAGGGTTGGGGGGGTGGGCAGTCATGCTGGAAATACAAAGTTGAGAATCATCAGTCTATACCTGCAGTTAAAGCTGTGTGACAAGATGAGATTGTTACCCTAGAAAGTGATATACATTGAAAAGAGATGAGTTTTAAAAAACAAAACAAAACAAAACAAAAAAAAAACAAAAAAAAAAAAAGAAAAGAGATGAGTTTTGATGGCTGTTACCTGGGGTCACCTAATGTTTAGGATTTGCAAAGAAGAGAATTCAGCCAGGGAGAGCAGCCAGTAATTTAGGAGGAAATTAGGAGGGTTTGATGTCCCTGAACCCAAAGGAAGAAAATGTCAAAGAGGAGCGATTGCCTGTTACATGCTGCTGATATGTCAAGTAAGATGAGTCCTGAGTTGACTGTGGATTTAGCAACTTGAAATTCATTAGTGACCTCGAAGAGAGTTTTAGCCAAATGACCAGAACAAAAGTCCTATTGGAATGGGTTCAAGAAAGAATAAGGAGAGGGAAGTTGCAAACAATGGGAAGAGGAAACTCCTTTCAGATATTTCCCTCAAAGGGAAACAGAATATTTAGATTATAGCTGGAGGCGGGTGGTGTATGAGGATCAAACTTTTTTTTTTTTGATATGGGGGAAATTTCAGCATATTTGAACATTGATAGGAATGATTTAAAAAGAGGTCACTCAGTTTACTAAGGTAATATGGAGGCCATCATTGAAGCAATGTCTTTGGGTAGGTAAGACTGGTAACAACTAAAGGGAGGACAGACAGGTTGCCCTTAAACAGGACCTGAAGAGTTCTCCCATAGTAACAGGAGGGAGGGCAGAGTATAAGCGCAGACTATTAAAGGGAGCAGTGGTATTGCAACATGTGGAATTTCTCTTCTGATTCTCACCATTTTCTTAAGAGAAATAAGAAGCATGGTAATCAACAAAAAAATGAGAATGGAGGGATCCCTGGGTGGCGCAGCGGTTTGGCGCCTGCCTTTGGCCCAGGGCGCAATCCTGGAGACCCGGGATCGGATCCCACGTCGGGCTCCCGGTGCATGGAACCTGCTTCTCCCTCTGCCTGTGTCTCTGCCTCTCTCTCTCTCTCTCTGTGACTATCATAAATAAATAAAAAAATTTAAAAAAAATTTAAAAAATAAATAAAAAATAAATAAAAAATGAGAATGGATAGGGAGAAGAGGGTGGAGATTTGAAAAGAGAGGAAGAGTGTTGTGTGGTTGTCTAGTATTGTGGAAGAGTGAATGGAACAGCAAAATGCAATAGGATTGCCAAGCAGCATTCAGGACCCTCTTGGTTTTAGTGGTCAAGCATTTAAAATGAATCTCTTCAAAATGTTATATTTTTCCTCAGTCATATTCAACTCTTTGGGTACAGACCAGAAATAGGTAGGGAGTTAGATTCAATCAAGATTGGGTTTTGTTATGTAAGTAAGTTGAAGGGAGGACAGAGCAAGAGAACTGAGGGTAGATCCAAGGGAATAACTAATCAACTATGATATTTAAGTAAAGGAATGAGTGTATGAAGGTGGTGTGGATAGTGAAAAGGTGGAAGAACCTAACAGATTGTAGGTTCTAATGCAGTGGAACAATTTTCAGAATCAAGGCACTAGAGGGAGAGAGCAGGAACAATAAGAGGTGGGGGACAGAGGGTAGGATAGTTAAAATAGAGATTATGGAAGTGATGTGGCTATTGGTAAGGACTAGGTCAAAGTATGGCCTTGAGAAAGAGGATCTGAGTTAGGGTGGAGAGGGAAGGAGGTCAAGGAACCAAGAGTCCAGACTCTTAGATAGATCATCTACTTAAAAATATTGAAACCACTAAGAATTAGGTCAGGAGTAATGTTGACAATGATAGTAATTAATCCTGGAGATCAGTTCTTTATGAAATAGGGGTGGTGGTAAACATAGGTTTTTAGATGTGTGCAACAAGCAGAAGAGTATGAGGCATTGTCAAAGAGCATATGATTTAAAGCTGGTGTCTGGATAGTGATCTTCTGTTTGCCAGGATCAAGGTAATAACACAAACTCTCTCAACTCTGTCTCTGGGAGCTCTCTTCATCGAGTAGGTAGATGGGGGAAGCATATAATTATCCTTGTCTTTTTTCGGGGGGGGGGGCAGATTTTATATTTTTCATCTTCATCTTGGTGATTTATTTTTTTCATCATTCACTAGGGTGACAGACACTCTTTGTGAGTGATAGGGTTGACCTAACTTTTATCACTAACTATCTTTTACCTAGTCACCTTCTCGCTACTGGTGGCCATGTGACACCATTCTGGCCAATGACAACCAAGCAGAAGTAATTGAGTGAGGTTTCTGAGAAAGTTTTTCCTTTACTGAGAAAAAGAGACAGACTCACTAGTCATTTCCCTTTTACTCTTTGCCCTTTCTTCTTCTTTTCCTTTCTGCAAAGCAGATGGGCAGCCCCAAGGTGCAGCAATCATCTTGTAACCACGAGTAACAAGTGGCAGAACAGAAAGATTGTAAGAATCTGGGTTCCTGATTCCACTGGGGAGCCACTGCCTCAGCGCTAACTCTTACCTCTGGAGTTCTTGTTATGTGAGACAAATTCCTTTTCCTTAAAGCCAGAACACTATCTTGTTTTTTTTATTTGCAACTTATTGCTTCCCTAACTCATAAAGCTACTTTCTTATGAAGACAGAAATGCTAGTCGGTTGGATTTTATTTTTAAAGATTTTATTTATTTACTCATGAGAGACAGAGAGAGAGGCAGAGGGAGAAACAGGCTCCATGCAGGGAGCCCGACGTGGGACTTGATCCTGGGTCTCCAGGATCACGCCCTGGGCGGAAGGCGGTGCTAAAATGCTGAGCCAGCTGGGCTGCCCATAGTTAGTTGGATTTAAGAGGGAAATGTTTACTTGACTCTACCTCTTCTTTGGATTACTGCCTTATCCTCCTTTCTCACTTCACTGTCAGATTATTGTATGAGTAGCCCACCCATGCTTTCTCCATTTCTTTGTGGTCCACCATGTACCAGGACTTTAGAGTTGATCTCTAGATAACTTCAACAGAAACTATTATAACTAACATTACTGATGACCCTACGGCATCTCTTTGATCCTTATCCTTCTTGAAACCTTTGTTGGCTCAACTGGCCATTTCCTCCTCCTCTTCCTCCATGGGCTTTGGCCATACCACTCTTCCCTAGTAGAAGTTCTCAACTTTTTTTTTTTTTTGAAGATTTTATTTATTTATTCATGAGAGTCAGAGAGAGAGAGAGAGAGAGAGAGAGAGAGAGAGAGAGAGAGAGGCAGACACAGGCAAAGGGAGAAGCAGGACCCTAGGATCACAACCCAAACCAAAGGTACTTGCTCAACCACTGAGCCACTGAGGCACTCCCAAAGTTCTCAGCTTCTTAATTATTTTCTTGACTTTTTTCATAGCTCCTTGTCATCTGCCTAACTCTCACAATTCTTCCCTAGTATACTCCCCTTGGTCTTTCCTCCTGTTCCCCCTCCCCCACTTTCCTTTCTTTCACTCTCTAGGTTTTCCCAGGATGCTTTCATACACTACTAGGTCTCTACTTGTTTTTAAGAGGTCAGCGATTTATAAGTTTATCATTTCATTCCAGACCTCTCATTAGAGCTTTAGATGCCTATTTTTAACTGCTTCCAGAACACCTTACTTCAAATATTACTTTATTAAAACTGGATTTAATCCCGTTTTTCAGAAATCCTGCCTATTTTTTTCCAATTTCGTTTCTTTGGTCACCACCATTCATCCAAGTGCCCAAGTAAGGATCATTAAGGCAACTTCAACTCTACTTTCTTCTCCTCTCATTTTTTTCATATCCATTTGGTGAATAGCTCCATTAATTTGTTCCTTGGAAATATTTCTCAAACATCTTTTCTCTTCTCCATTTTCACCATCTCTGCCTCTGTTTAGGAACTGCCTTACCTGTATACTCTCCCTTGGCTCATTCCAGTAGAGAAAGGTTTTCTCTTATGTTCTCTCCATTTATAGCAAGAGCCATCCTCAACTTTTAGAAAAGGTATCAATCCTTTCTCTGACTTGATTATCTATGAAGACAAAAAGACCTGTGATATGAAGAGAGGAAGTAACATGAAGGGTGGATGGCTTGAAGATGAAATGTAGCCTTGGGACAGCCCAGGTGGCTCAGCAGTTTAGTGCTGCCTTCAGCCCAGGGCCTGATCCTGGGGACCCGGGATCAAGTCCCACGTTGGGCTCCCTGCATGGAGCCTGCTTCTCCCTCTGCCTGTGTCTCTGCCTCTCTCTCTCTCTCTGTCTCTCATGAATAAATAATAATAAAAAAAACTTAAATAAAAAGGTTAGATTTTTACCTTGTATCAAACATCTGCAGAGAGCTAGCTAAAAAAGAGATGATCAAGGGTCTTAGTCTTCACTCAGGAGATGTTTCGGTCTCATGTCAATACTGAGAAGAGTGAGTTGTACTTCTCTTAGGCAATCAGTAACCAACATCTAGAGAATTTATTTTTAATTCTTGATTTGTGGCTCAACCGCAGATGAAGCCTTTTGATCCTTGTTTTTCATTTTTCATTGGCTCCACATATATTTTATACCCTTTATATTTATGTATCTTTGGGTGTTACCTTTACTTTTCTCTGGAACAAGCCGAAAACAAACAAATATATAAATAGTATAGGTTCTCATTATGTCTTTTCCTAGCTATTATGATATTGGCCTTCCTTGCCCACCTCATATCTCTCCTTCTATATATCCTTTACTTATTTGTTTTCTTGAGATGGAGAGAGGGTAGAGGCAGAGGGAGAGAGAGAATCTTCTTTTTGTTTTTTGTTTTACTTAAATTCAAGTTAGCTAACATATAGTATAGTATTAATTTTGGGGTAGAATTTAGTGTTTCATTATTTGCATATAACACTCAGTGCTCATTCCATCACGTGCCCTCCTTAATGCCTATCACCCAGTTACCCCATCTTCCCACTCACCTCTCCTCCAGCAACCCTTAGTTCTCTATAGTTAAGAGTCTTTTATGGTTTGTCCCCCTTTCTGTTTTTGTCCTATTTTATTTTTCTTTCCCTTCCCCTATGTTGATCAGTTTTGTTTCTTAAATTCCACAAGTGAAATCATTTGGTATTTATTTTTCTCTGACTTATTTCACTTAGTATAATACCTTCTGATTCCATCCATGTCATTTCAAATGGCAAGATTTCATTCTTTTTGAAGCCTGAATTATATTCCATTATATAATATATATATAAGAATAATATTCCATTGTGTGTATATATATATATTCCATTGTGTGTGTGTGTATATATATATATATATACACACACACACACACCACAATCTTCTTTATCCATTCATCTGTCGATGGACATCTAGGCTCTTTCCATAGTTTGGCTTTTGTGGACATTGCTGCGATAAATATTTGGGTGCATATGCCCTTTCAAATCACTACGTTTGTACCCTTTAGATAAATACCTAGTTGTGCAATGGCTGAATTGTAGGGTAGTTCTATTTTTAACTTTTTGAGGAACCTCCATATTGTTTTCTAGAGTGGCTGCACCAGTTTCCACTCTCACCAATAGTATAAGAGGGTTCCTCTTGAGAGAGAGAAACTTAAGTAGGCTCCCTGCCCAGCATGAAGCCTAACACAGGACTTGATCTCATGATCCTGAGATCATGACCTGAGCTGAAATCAAGAGTCAGATGGTTAACCAACTGAACCACCCAGGCACCCCTATTTTTATTTATTAATCACATTATTCTTCTGCTTAAGAGCATTTATTAGTTTCCTTCTTTGCTCTTTAGTAGGATATATATATATCTTTAATGGGATATATATATAAATATAAATATATATATATTTATCTCCTGATCTCTCTCTCTATATATATATATTTCCTGTCACAATCCTACAATTATCTTTTCCCAACCCTGGCCCACTAGCCTCCTCCATGCTTTTTTCTAACTATGCCAAGCCACTCACTTGGAAATGTGTTTCATGCTTCTAAGCTTCATTTTGTTCAAAATAGTAAATATAGTTATTTATGCATAGATGCTGTGCCTGATACTCACTCAATGCTCATGACACCTATTCGACTCCTATTCATTCTTTAAGACCCAAAGCAAAAGTTACCTTCTCTGTGGTGCCTTTCCTCATTCCTTCTAAAAAGTTTTTCTTTCCTTTAAGTACTCCCATAATACCTTCAGATTCTTTTGCTAATAGTAATTATCACTCTGTATTTTATTAATTTGTTCATTTGCACATTACTTAACTATTTGTTTTAATTCATCTTTATACTTTCCTTGGCATAGTGTAGTGCTTAATAAGTTTGTTTTGATTGTGCAAGTGAACACTACAGTGTTTTCTGGTAGATGTCTGTGGCTGACATTTCACCACCTCATGTGATACTGTGGCCACATGACTTTTTAGATTTGTGGGGTTTGTTCAGTTACAACAGTAAGTCACTTTTTTAGAAGAGTTTTGATTCCAGTAATAGATTTATTGAGTCATAATTGTCATCCCTAGGTCAAAATAACTAGAATACAGCATACTGACTGCCCCTAGTATCTTTTGGGTTCCACCATTCTATCTTTAAAAAAAATCATTCCATCAATCTATGAGAGAATCTCAGTGACTAGGAGGTTAATGAGAAATTAGAGATAGTAGGAAGTCTTGAATTAAAATTGGAAATGAGGGCTATTATTATGGATTCTTTTTTTTTAAGATTTTATTTATTTATTCATGACACACACACACACACACACACAGAGAGAGAGAGAGAGAGAGAGAGGCAGAGACACAGGCAGAGGGAGAAGCAGGCTCCATGCAGGGAGCCCGATGCAGGACTCCATCCTGAGACTCCAGGATCAGGCCTGGGCTGAAGGTATGAAGGTACTAGTCATTTTAGGTGTCTGTATCTTCTTCCCTCAACTAGATTAAAGGCAATGTAAGATCAGGGATCACACATTACCTACTACTAGCCATGAACTGAGCATACTGATAGCAGATTACCACCTGCCATAGCCCTTTCAAACATGCGCACGATGTAGGAGAGATTCTTACTGCATCATGGGAATACAGTTTAAACTGCCATGAAAGTGGAACATCCCTCTTCTTCCTCCTGCCATGAGGCCCAGTGAGTTTTGTTTTGTTTTCTCCATATTTGGCTCTGTGGGAAGTCATCTGATCTTGGGCCCTCACCAGGGACTAATGGGCACATGAGATCTTGAGGGTTCTGATCCAACATGCAATGGAAAAAAAAAACCCAACCAACTGATAGACTTTTGTCAAGGCAGAGAATATACTCAAGAAATAAAACATTCTCAAAATGCTCACAATGAGGATTTTCCTGACCCTGGCCTAAAGTAGTTACAGCCTTCGTGCAAAAGGATCTCCTGGAGACAAAAACCAGGAAATATTAAACATAAGTTTTCTGTTAGGAACACTTAAAATTGTTATACTTTTAAGGGGAAGAGCTGACCTAGAAAATGAGGATGCGCTTTTAGGAGAGCTTGTCCTGGTAACCTTTCAGTGCTATTTAGCTCTAGTATTGAAATGCATGCAGAGGTTAAGTACACCGCCTGTAACTATGACATTAGGAAAAATGGGAAAAAAAACATAAATACACAAAATCAATCTGCTATCACACCAAGAAAACATAGATTAAACCAAAACAATACAGTTAGCTTCTATATGTGTTAAAAACAAGAGGAAAAAACCCAACGTTAATGTTATTATGCCAGTTTGAATCCCAAAAGGATCAAATAGTAGTTGAGAGTGGTTCTAGTTATGAAAAGATGATTATTTAGCAAATATATTTTCTTCATTGATATTAGACTATGGGCACCCATGGGAGCCAGACTGTTTATAGTCTCTAATTTGTATTTATTTATTTATTCTTTCTTTCTTTCTTTTTCTTTTTCTTTCTTTTTTTTTTTTTTTTTTTTTTGCATCAGTAGAGTAGGGGTGGGCAGGGTGAAAATAGTCTCACACTAATTTTAGATAATTTACATAACATTCTTAGAACATGATCTCTCTTTGACTTTCATGAAATGAGCAAGTGGGCCAAGGAGAACAGGATAAAAATGAAGCATTTTTGTGCGGATCGTTCAGTCTTTGCTGGCATAATACATCTATAAGGCATACTTGAAAAAGTAACTTTGACGGTCCTTATGGTATATGTCAGGTGGTTGCTTCTCTATTTAATAACCTTAGACAAGACTAAATGTTAGAGAAGAAGCTTCCAATGTTTCTCTGCAAAGTGTTGGTTATGTATTGACGATATAGGATAGAACTCAAAGTGATGGAAAGATTCCATCACTGTGAGTAGCTACAGTTCCTAATAAATGATAAGGAACAGGACTGCGATTTGCAGCTCCCCTGTGTGATGTAGGCATGTGGAGAGAGAGTGGCAAAAGGGATTGAATGGATTGATTATATGTTTTGAAGTTCTCTGATCTTTTTTCCTGTGTTTCTGAGTAAAGTACAGTGACTACTATATCTCTTACAATAAACATAGAGGTTTGTATGCTGCCCATATTCAGAAGTAAGCCAATCTTCTTTGCTTAAAGTACCCAGAATCTTATAAAAAAGTTAAATATTACAAAATTAAGTTTTCAAACAAAAACACACTTGTATTTTCAAATAATGCAATTATTCTATCAACTTAAAGCTTAACCGAATGCCTCAAATGACTTAGAATACCTTCTACTCTTCTTAAAGCTTTTATTTTTTTTAGCCAGCTAGTACAGAACAATAGTGGAGTTCATGAAATTCACCCAAACACAGAACCTTTTAAATACGTTAGCAATGTTTAAGGAAAATCCATGGATCAAGGACACCAGTAGTTGTGTATCAAATGCCAGCAGGCCAAGAGTTACTGCTATGTAGCATTTCACAGTGAGAATCTGGCCATCCTCATGTCTATCTACATATATACATCAACTTTTCTCTAACTCAAATCCCTTAATGCCAATCTGGTTCTAATTTTATTAAAATTTTGTCAAAGCTGTTCCTGGACTGGAAACTTGCCTGCTGAGTTTTAGCCCAAGGCAGATTTTAATGGCCAAGTTCCACAGGCATCAAAGGGAGGAGGAGTTAGTAGGAGAGTGCTGTCTTTTCCTGAACGTGACAGCCTGCTCTCGTACAAAAATTCCATAGAAGTGTCGCAAGTTAGTAGACTGGAACATCTCTGACAGGCAGCCTGGAGTTTCATTACGCCTCTCTCTTCCATAGTGCCACCTCAGCACAGGCATTTCGTGCCCTTATAAATTTTAAATGCTTGAAGTGATCAAAGCATTTGGAAGTTGGCGCTAATTGCACCTGTTCGTTCAACACAAATTGTGCTTCTCATGTATTAACTTACTTCTTCTTAACTTGGATTTAGTTTTGGTTATTCATTAATCATTCATTTTCCCATTTCTCTTATCCCCGAATGAGACTCATGAAGACAAAGGGGATTGAGATGCCGGGATTGCCTCGATGAATTCCAAATTATTGTGAAGATTTGAGTTTTGCTAAAAGTTTTTGTTTATTTTATTTTATTTTTAAAAAGATTTTATTTATTTATTTATTTATTTATTTATTTATTTATTTATTGTGTGGAAATGGGGGGAGGGGCAGAGGGAGAAGAGAGACAATCCCAAGCAGACTCTGTACTGAGCCTGAAGCCAGATGTGGAGCTCCATCCCATGACCCTGAGATAATAACCCAAGCCAAAATCATGAGTTGGTCACTCAACCAAGTCACCCAGGTGCCCCATTTGCTAAAAATTTTAAATGAGAAAGCAATGCATGGACAGCCCATGGTCCAAGTTTCACCTTTACATTGTCCTTATTTTGCAAGGGGCATAATTTTAACGAAGTCAGGTTAAAGACAGAGAGGCACAGGACACGATTACTTTATTAAATTTTCTGGAGGTGGATGCTAAGGGATGCAATTGGACCAATTATGCTAACAGGCACCTCCTTACTGATTGGGGTGGTTCAGAAGTAAATAATTCTCAACCAGAAAGGGGTTGACCAAAATCTACACATTAGTAGTTGGTTCAGGAATAGCCATGTAAAGCCCAGCTTCAGGGTTGATTGACAGTTTCACTCTGGCTAGCCTCCTGAAGCTCAAGGAAGCCAAAGAAAGGAGACTGAGCAGATGTTGAAGCTACCCAGCTTCTATAAGATAATTCGTGGTCCCAGTTGTATGTGTGAATGGGGGAAGAAGGAAGGGCAGTTAAAGGTTATAGGAAACTTCCTCAGAGGGGTCATGACTCAGGCAACAGGTGAATCTATTTGGAGAAAGGTCAAACAGTATAAAAATCATCACAGACACACCAGTATCCTTCCCCTCCAGCCACCCACACTAATCAGCAATAAATTCATGTATTCTGGGCCATCTGCAAAAGGAACATGACAATACAAGGTTAAGATTAATTTTCCCTTCCCCTATGGCATTGACTCCTGGCATCTTCCCTGCCTTTGTCTTCAGCAAGGGTAGACTCATGGGCTCATCACCAGGAGTCCTATTAGTTGGTACAAAGTGTCTTGAAAGTCAGTTGGAGAAGGACAATCATCATATGGTTTCACTCATACAGGGAATACAAGAAATAGTGAAAGGGATTCTGAGGGAGAGGAGGGAAGATGAGTGGAACAAATTAGAGAGGGTGACAAAACATGAGGGACTCCTAACTCTAGGAAATGAACAAATGGTAGTGGAAGGGAAGGCAGGTGGGGGGATGGGGTAACTGGATGATAGGCACTGAGGAGGGCACTTGACAGGATGAGCACTGGATGTTCTACTATATGTTGGCAAATTGAACTTCAATTAAAAAAAAAAACACTAAAAAACAAATAAGAAAGTGTCTTGAAAAAACAGTCAGCTGCTACTATCTTAGACTAAGTCCCTCCCAGAGCAATCAAATAAGAATTTCTGAGAATGAGACCTGTAGAGCTGTTTGTTTGTTTTAAAACTTTATGTATTTATTTGAGAGAGAGAGTGAATGCAAGTAGAGGGAATAGAAGAGGGGGAAGGAGAAGCAGACTTCCCTTGAGGAGAGAGCCTTATGTGGAGCTTGATCCCAGGATCTTGAGACTCTGACCTGAGCCAAAGGCAGACACTTAACCTACTAAGCCACCCGGGTGCCCCAACAGCTGTTGTTAACAGTACCCCGGGTGATTCTAACTTATAACAAGGGCTGAGAAACAAAGAACCAGAGCATTACACAATTCAATACACCTTATGGATGTAGAATGAATGCAAGGCTCCTGAATACAAGCAAAGCTAGCACTGTTTTCCCCCCATCTGTTTAGAAAGCTATCTATCCAGACATTTACTAAGGGTAGGTCATATCTAGGTTTTGGGTTAGGCATAGAATTCTCACAGTTTATGTGCATGAGAATGGCTTGGAACCTCATTAAAATAAAAAGTCTGGTTCACTAGGTCTAGGGTGAAGCTGAGTTTCTGTGTGTCCTGCAATCGTCCGGGTGATACTAGAGCTGTTGGCCTGTAGACCACACTTAGAGTAGCAAGGCTAAGAAGGCTCTTTTCCTCCTTCATGCAGCAATTTCTTATGCTTCCTTCAGGGTTGACACAAAGCCCATTTGGACAGAGAAGTCTGCCTCCCCTTCCCCCCCCCCACCACCTGGGGTCCTTTTCTTCTCATCAAAATCTTATCCTTGAAGAGAATAAACATATAAACATGTTTTATAAGGACAATGATAGTGGCTTTGCTTTAACTATTTAGTTCTGCTCCCTCCCACTCTTCCCCACCTCCATCCCCATCTTTTTGACTAGGTTATAAAAACTTAAACTATGCTTTTCCTGAAAATATTTCAGGGACCCATGAGGCTACCTGAGAGATAGATCTTTAGGGGTTGGGGAAGGGGCAGGAGGACCAACACCTTGGTAAAGCCTCTAAAGGTCACACCATATAGCAAGAATAAATTACATTTGTACCTTTGTCTCACAGTTGCTTTGTGTACTGATAGCTTATCTCATTGTAACAAAATTGTGACCAAAGTGAAGATATGTTTCTTCTTGGCAATTCCTATGAGCTAATATGCACAGCGTGTTTTTTACAAAGTATTTTTATTATAGAGAATTTTAGCATACCCTAAAAGTAGAGCACTATGTGCCCATCACTCAGCCTCAGCAAAAATTAGCCCATGGCTGGTCTTACTCCATTCATACCTCTACATACTTGCCCTAAATCCTAGATAGCACATCAGTTACAGAATGCTGTGTATGAGCCAGGCATCATTCAAGTGATTTACATACATTAGCTCCTTTAATCCTCATCACACCCTTATTAGGGAGGCTTGATTATGATCACCATTTTACAGATGATAAACAGAGGCACAAAAAGATTAAGTGTCTTGCCCAGAGTCCTACAGCTAGGAAGTAATGGAGTTGGTACTTGAGCCCAGGCAGTCTGTCTCTGGAGGAAATATTTGGAACCACCAGACTATACTGCCCAACTGATCAAGATTGGGGAAATTGAGCCTTTCTTTTTACAGCACTTAGGGCCTCTGCTTCCCATAAAAGGGCTAGCACTAGTGATATTTCAGCTTTGGGTTTGTACTCAATGCTAGCAGCCTACCTATGATGTTCCTTGGGGAAAATGAAGCAACTTTCCCAGTTCCAATCTTTTTTTCCAGGGCCATGTATATGGAGCTGTGGGTCCCAGGATGATCAAGCTTCCTGGCTCTGTTGCCCTTCAGGGTTTTTGATAGTTCAGTTGCCTATAACATTTATGGCATGCTATGTAGAAAAGGAAAAATGGTACAGTAGGATCTTATTTTTGTGAAGAAACATAGTATATAACAATATTTATATCCAGACACAGACAAGATGTATACACATAGATGCACACCAGACACGTACACAAAGACTCATACCAAAGATACACACAGATGCACACAATGTTTACACAGAAACATACACACACAGAAATACCCAGATAAATTTGCTGTTATCCTTCCATAGAATTTTCTTTGCTGTTAAAAGCATAAAGCTAGTAAATGTTCTTTTTTCCATTTTCCCTTATGTTGGTTTAAAATTATATGCTCCATTTCTATTCTGTTATTGGTTGAAGGGTTTTTTTTTACATTGTGGTTTTCATTACATACCCATCAACATATATTTTTATAATAAAGACAAGAGTTATAATCAGTCTCTGTCCCTCTCTAGATGAAGACAAGAATCTTTACTTTTTTTTGTGCTTCCTCTACTTTCAATGTTCATATAATACAGAAGATGACTTTGAAATTGTTCCAATAGTCCTTCAAAATAAATACTTATTTAGAATTAATCCAGTCATTGCATTCTTTGCTTGTAAGTGTTTCTGACATCCCACTCCTTTCTTCTATGTTCATTTGTTTCTCAGTTGGAGTACGTTCTGAAGTATTTCTTTAGAGTGAGTGCTAAGCCTTCTGAGATTTAAATATTGGAAGATTTTTTAAAATTTTTATTTCTTAAAAAGTAGTTTTCTCTTAGTATTTTATGTCTTCTTGAGTTCCTGAAATTTTACTGTGATGTCTATAGATTAAATTAAAAAAATCCTTTTGTGCATATGAGTAGTGGCACTCATTTGATCTGAGGATGCTTATCTTTTTTTGGTTCTGGAAGGTTCTTGGTGATAATTCCCTCAAACACTGCCTTTTTTCCCATTCTCTCTGTTCTCAGAATAGTAAATTTCCCAATTATCATCCTTTGACCCTGTAGGTTCTTGTTATTTATTTTACTTCTGGCTATACTATACGCTCCACAATGCACAGTTATTTTTACTTTAAGTGATTAAAAGCATTTTAAAGAAATTTGGACATACTGCACATATATGAAAACATTTTCAAAATAATGTTTGATATACTGACATATTTCCCTTTCTGGAGTTCTTCATTTCTTCCTGCAGAGCCAGGTTTTCATCTGATGCAATTTCTCTATACCTGCAGAACTTCTCTTTGCATTCCATGAGGCATAGTCTGCCAGAGAAAGACTCTTTCTGCTTTTGTCTGTCTAATAATGTCTTTACTTCTCCTTCACTTTTGAAAGATATACTCACTGGATATGGGATTCAGAGTTGTCAGAGTTTTTTCTTTCAGCTTTAAAGATGTCAGGCCATTGTCTTCTGGCCCCTATTTTTTTTTTTGGCCCCTATTTTTGATGAAAAACTAGTTCTCATTCTTATTATTCTTTTCTTATATAAAATATGTGCCTCCTCCTACCTTCTGAAGCCCTCATTTGCTTTCAGGATGTTCTGGTTTAGTTTTTTGCTTATTTTTCCACTATTGGACTATAAGTGTGGATTTTGGTTTGTTTTCAGATTGTTTGGGGTTTGCTGGTCTTGTATCTGTGGGTTGGTATCTTTCAACCATTTTGAAAAAATTTCAGCCATTATCTCTTCAAATACTTCTTCTGTCCCTTTCTTTTTTTTTTCTCTTTCTGGAATCCCAGTTATACACACACACACACACACACACACACACAAACACACGTGTGTGTGTGTATATATATGTATATACATATATGTGTGTATATATGTATATAGATGGTCTATTATATATATTGTGAATATTTCCCTCCATATTATATCTTCCAATCTTGTTTATAGTGTTTTTCCCCCCATTTTGGCATGAATTTGAATATCTTATATTGACATCACTGTATAAGAATATTACAACTGCAGGGGAGCCTGAGTGCCTCAGTTGGTTAAGCATCTGCTTTCAGCTCAGGTCGTGACCCCGGGGTCCTGGGATTAGCCCCACATGAGGGTTCCTGCTCAGTGGGGAGTATGCTTCTCTCTCTCCCTCTGCCACTCCCTCTCCTTACTCATGCTCTTTCTCTCTCTCTCAAATAAATAAATGAATTTTTTAAAAAGAATATTATAACTCCATACTAGTCTAGTCTATTTTTTTTAGAATCAGGCATTATGATCAACATGTGAAATTGGGCAGCATACATATGCCGTTGTCAATTTTAAAATAGTTTAACAGTCAATTGAGATAGAAATACATAGTGTGCCATGTTGGGAATGCATGTTGGAGATAGTTAAAGTTGTAGATGTTTTTATACACTGTGGGTAAAATGTATAAATACTTAAAATACTTATTCACTTATATATTAGAGTTCACTGTAAGTTTTGGTTCAAAAAATTCTCTTCCTAAAATTGTTGTAAAACCACTGATCTAGATGATACTTTGGCATTAGGTTTTGACTGGTTGTATTTATGTGAAAGTCTGATCTGATTGTTGTTTGGACTTTAGTTTTGTTCTGTTTTAACTGAAGGAACTTTCTTTTGCTATTATCTTTCCATGATAGGAACTTAGTTCAATATTCTTGGTGGCTCACTGGGGACAGATCTGCTCTGAATCCTAGTCAGTTTTTCTGCCCTAAGAACCTAGTGTGTTCTCCCAAAGATTTTTTTTTTTTTAGCTGTTCTGACCCAGTGGAGAGCTCTAGGTAAGCCAGAAGACCTTGAGATTAATGTTTTTAAAATTATAAAAATTTAAAATATGAATTAATATTAAACATAAGGTGGCTGCATCCCTAGATAAAGCAGACAACTTCCCAAATTTTAATAAACATTAATGAGCATTTATGGAATACCCTTGCTAAATTGAAATAAAATGGTTCTTTTATGGTGTTGGCTATTTAAGTTACTTTTTAGAATGTTTGGTTTGGAACCATATTATTTAGGTTAATTTACCTGTGAAATTAGCATATGGGTCTGAGTTTATCCAGTGTTTCTTTCCCTAAAGATCAGAGCCAGATTAACTGTGGCACTATTGAAACAGAAGCTTCATCCACTATCCTTCACTTGCATGGACAGCCCCCCCCCCAACCCCGCCAAGAGGCCTTGCCAAGGATTGGAGAGTGTTCTGATGGGGAGGGGAGCCAGGTTACAACCACAGAGTACTTCCATATAAGCACTTCTGCTAAATTACTAGAGAGAAAAGATCTAATCTCTAAACCTCTGGATTTGTGTGTGTGTATGATTTATTTTCTCATTCTAAATTGAAATTCACACCCGTCACTAAGCTCCTAAACTATATAAGCCTCAGGTTCCACATAGACTCATATCCACCCCTCATACTGATGGGTGTATTGTTTTTTATATTACATTTTTTTCTGACTATGAAACTATAGTAAGGAACCAGTATCTTACATGGTGCCATTGTATGGATTTAAAAAGTCATCCTGTGAACAGAGGCAGTGCATGGCCCTTAGCTCAGAATGCTCCATAGACTTGGTTCCCTTCTGCAGGGTATAACTGCACAACTGCATGTGGCAGCCTGAGGTCCATGTGAAGATTTAGAAAATGCAGAGAACTTTATAAATGGAAACAAATATTACTTATAATTCTACCTAAAAATAAGTAGAGTTCACATTTTAATGTGCTACACACACATGCACACACATACAACTGGTATCATATGCATATCCAATTTTTATTACCTTTTTTGTATAGCATTAAGAATGTTCTCATGTAGTAAAATACTCCTTCTAATTGGCTTTTCCTTAATTAATTTTCCATTTTTCTAATATTGGTTATTTAGTTTGATACCTACTTTTTCTATTATAAATAACATGATATGGAACATCTCTATGCATACAGTTTGATTCCAGCTTCTTAATATCTCTTTATGACAGATCCTTGGGAGGGCAATTATGGGTCAAATGATTTAAGCTTTTATTTTAAAGCATTTGAGGCATGTTCTCAAATCGTTTTCCTAAAATATGATTCAAACACATGGGCTACCATGAGCTCATTCTACTCAATGCCTCCATGGCATAGTTTTAATAAAGATAGCAGCACTTATTTAGTCTGCCCCTTTAGTTTCTGTGATCATCTACAGTACTGATTTGGTTAAGTAGCTCTAAACTAGAATAACAGTTCACCCAAGACAATTTAATGTCTGACCTAAATTTTGCAAAACTATCTTATTTCTTCACCCTAGAGTGAAGCAGACACTCCTGTCTGACAGCATTATAAGTAACTCAGGTCAAAGTATTGATCAGGAGTGGATATGTTGCTTTCCAGTGGGAGGATAAGGATGGAGAAGCCAATCTATTATTACCTCTATCAGCTATCTCACTGAAAAGCAACTGGGCTAATGATACTAACTTATAATTGTCAATTTGTTTTAGCTAGAAAGTAAGTAATAACTCATTGTGTTGTCATGGCATCTAGTAAGAGGATACTATCGAGGATGTCAGTTTCCAAATTTGATGCTCTTCTTCACATACATTTTTTTAAAAGAGAAACAAAACCCAATCTTTCCTTAGATAAAAAGCATGGATGGCTCTTCAGCCTCTCTTTCTGATCTCTAAGAACACAGATTTTTGTCATTTGATTAGAATTCTCTTCTGACGACCTGATCTTTGCTAGTGTCAGAGCTCTGCCTCCTCAGCTAGATTCTGTAGAATTAATCAGGGACTAATTGGGGTCCTTGCTTCCATAAAATAGAATCATAAAACCTTAGGGAACCTGAACAAACCCTTGAAATCCTGTTGTTCAGAATTGTTAACCTGTAATCTTTAGACTGAATCTGACCTATAGTTATATTTAGTTTGGTTTATAGTATTTTTATATCTTAGGAATAATTTTAGCTAATATTTATTAAGCATTTACTATGCATTATCCCTTCACACGTGTTGTGTTATTTAATCCTGACAATAATCTTATGAGATGGGTATTATTATTGTCTTTATTTTACAGATGAGAAAACCGAGGCCTAGCAATGTTAAGGAACTTGCCAAATACTGAAGTCAGTAAGACTTGAACTTGGATTTGAACTCAGGCAGGATAGCTCCCGAACTTACCTTCTTAACTGCTACAAGGAATGAGTTGTCAACTTAAAAAAAGAAGAAGAAGAAGGAGAAGAAGAAGGAGAAGGAGAAGAAGAAGAAGAAGAAGAAAGAAGAAAGAAGAAGAAGAAGAAGAAGAAGAAGAAGAAGTCGAAGAAGTCGTCAAATCATTTCACAGAATCATGAGATTCATGTCCTCTCTTGAACGATTATAACATATGGTGAGCACCCACTAGAGGTGAAGAGTGTTCTCTCCTTTTGATATGATAAATGTTCTTGAATTTGCTTTTCTTTCATATAGCCTACTTTTCTGATTTGTACAGTAGCTTGACCCTTGTTGCTTTTTCTTCATAAAGTGTGCATTTATGACCCCTGATCTAATTCAGTGGTTTTTTATCTGGGGTGATTTTGCATCCCTATCCCAGAGGACATTTGACAATGTGTAGAGATATGTTTAATGGTCCCAACTGCAGCGGGGTAGGGTGGGGGAGCTACTGGTGTCTAGTGGGTAAATGCCAGGGAGGCTGCTAAACATCTATAGAATTATCTGATACAAAATGCCAGTAGAGTTGAGGTTGAGAAATTCTCATCTAATTCAATCTTCCCAACTCATAGGTGGCAAAAAATGAGATCAGGAAGGACATGACTTGCTCCAGATCCCACAACAAGTCAAAGTCAAGGGTGGGAGAGTCCACATATCTTACTTCTCCCTGACCATTTCCAGGTTATAAGACCTTGAAGGGAGATTTTTAGAAATATCTTTCTAGTTTGCTTTGTTCAAAATGAGAAAAAGAGAACTAAATAGTACAATTGTTGTGAAAAATCTACATTGTCTAATCGATTGGTTGTAAGATTTGCTAATTAAGAACTCTCTAATTAGCCTTAAGTAAAAAATTGTATGCTTCAAAGTAGCTGGCAGGATCCAACTATAAATCACACTCTTTTCAAAGAATCTATAATGTGTATTTATTATATAATGTCCTAAGTCACATGTTGGCTGGGAATATTGTTGCTTTTTCTTCATAAAGTATGCAGCTTACAAGGAAGAGGAGAGATTACTTTCAGTTTTGTTTCGATTAATAAGCAAGACCAGGAAATTCACAAGAAATCTCTAAACTATATCCTTTATTGTGACTTTTTATGATTTTGTAGTCAGGTGAGAGAAGGTGATAGTAGCAGCTCAAATCTCTGAACTTCTTTGCTTTGCATAGATTACATTCAGACTGTTGCCATGGTTCAACATACATGTTTTTAGGTTGAGTATTTCTGAGATTTCTTGAAGACCTGAAATGGTTACATAGACCAATTGTCTTTGTTAGCCTATTTACTCAAAGGCAGGAGAGAAGACAGAGCTGAGAGCTTCAAAAACATACAAAGGATGTAATCATAGCTAAAATTTCCTACATGGCAGTCACCACCAAGTAAGTGTGATTATTTTATTTAATTTCATTTAACTAGTGTTTTCTGCACTGACCTCTGTTGATACATAAGGAAAAATCTGTATCTTACAAAATCAAAAAGCCAAAGTAGGAGAGTTCCAGGGTTGGTTAATTTAGTGCCTTCAAGGACTCAAGTTTTTCCATCATTTTAGGCTGCCCTTCTTAGGGTGGTTGGATTAGTTCTCAGGGGAGATAGCCTGAGGTAGCAACACAGCTGCTGTAGTTCCAGCCATCACATCTTCTCATGAGAATTTATAGAAGGAAAAAAAAGATCATTACTTTCTCTGTGTGTGTGTCTCTTGCTTTTTTTAAAATTCAGTGCAAAAACCTTTCCACAGCCCCCCTTCACAGCTGTTTGGCCACAATTATGTCATTTATCTATTCCTTAGTCACTCCCTTGTGTAGGGACTGGAGTTACCATATGGGTGCAGTCAAACACTGGACTGTGAGGAGTAGAGTTAGTTGAACAAGATCAAGGTTCTACCAACAGAAAGAAAGAAGATAACTGACAGGTAGTTAGGAAACCATAGGTCTCTTATAACAATTTTGAGTTAGGTGGAGTTTCTGTTGCTTCTTCCTTAACACTGGGCATGATAGCAGCCCTTTTCTAAGCAAGTGGGTCAGATTCCATGCAGTAGAATTACCTAGTTCAATTCTTAGGGGCCCAGGACAAACTAGTGCCTCCTTTAAGCAGAGATAGGCTGAAAGGGTGCATTTATGCCATACCACCCCACCCCACCTGGGAGGCCCGGGAGCTGGAATCCTACATGCTGGCCATTGCCAGGCAGGCAGTCCCCTGGTGCTCTTTCCTCTGCCCAACAGCAGTGCCTGCTGGAGAGCACGTCATGGCTCCACAGGCTGACACCATGAAAGAACCAAACTCTATTCACAATTAGCTGATAGGCTCTCCCTCTCAAAACCAAGGCAGGGCTTGGGTCTTCCTCACCCACAGTGGTGACCTATTTTCTCCTTTGAGACTTGCCTTGAGGATCATTTTCACCTGAATTAACACTGCTGAGGAATCCAGTAATGAATGCTCTTATACTCCATGGTTGCTTCCTTCCACTGTGATAGTCTATACTCCTGGACAGCAAAGCAGTATTTACATTGGCTATAGATAGACCCTAGAGTCTGCGTTGGAATCCTAACTCCAGCAACTGCTAGTGGGGGACCTGGTGAGTTACTTAATTTCTCTAAATTCCAGTCTCCCCTGCTGGAAAATACTGTAGATAATGATAATAGTAATGTCTGTCTCTCAAAGTGGTGTTACTTGTGCAGATTAAATGAAAATATGTATGTAAGGTGTTTAGAACAGCTCCTGACACATGGCAGGACTCAAGGAATAGTCACTATTAACATTATTATTTGGGAAATATGCACAAATTCTGGAGTGTTCATAACCGACCCTTTCATACACTACAGTGTCAAGATCTAGAAATCAGACAAATAGCTTTCTTCTAATTTTGGCTGAACCTCTAAGCCTCAATTTTGCCCCCTAAAAATGTCTTGTAAATGTAAAACAAGACTGTTGTGAGAATTTAATAAAATGGTACACCTCATGTTTAATTAAATACAATACAGTGTTCCAGTTTTCAGAGGCAATGTGTCTTTGCTGTGTCAGGGCTCAGTGTATCCATATTCCCTGAGCTCTTCTGATTTGGGTTTTTTTTTTCCCTCTCCCTCCCCTCTCAGGAGCCCTCTCCCTGCAGCTCCAGAGATTGTGGAAGTTTATTTAAACTTCTGATTTACAAACTGGCTGTCCTCCCCCACTCTTCAAAGCCCTGGGCCTAATTGGAATGCAAATGTCTCCCCTGGTAGCTGAGCATTGCTTCTGTCACCAGGGGAAGGCCCTTGGCCATCTAGGGCAGGATGGTAGGCAAAAAAGACCCCACCCGCAGGCTCTCCATCTTTGTGGGGAGAAACAGTGATGATGTATGAGACAGTAATGCCTTTGGAGTCCAAGGAGGACATGACAGACAGGATAATATGGGAGGAAAATACTGTCTTCATAATGGAGACGGATGGCCTTTGCTTGTCTTCCTGGCATTGTTAGGGTTGGGGCTGAGCCGGGCCTTCTTCATTTGGTGGCAGGTTGGGTATGTCATCCACGCTGCCCTCAGTGGTAGTCTTCAACCAAGGGGTGAGGGTGGGAGAAACAAACAGAGGGGGTTTGTGGGGGCGTTGAGTGCCAGGCCTCAACCCCCCTTGGCTTTGACATGCATGTCAGGAATGACAGGCCTCTCTTGATCTGTTCATAATTGCTGGCTTTGGGTTTTTTGGCTTCCACCTTAAGTCCTCTCTGCCCCGCAAGCCCCCAATAAAAAATAACTATGTTAAACTAAAAACTCTAAAATTAAAAAAAAAAAAAAAGAAAAGAAAGTCCCCAGATCCTTTACCTAACAACTCCTACACCCCCTCAGGCCTCTACTTGGCCGCAGGAAAGAAAGCCTAAAACTAGAGTAGGAATGTCATCTTTAGAAATCATCTTTTGGAGCAGTTTTATTAATTTCACTTCTCTGTGGTTACCACATGTTTGGGGAAGACAATTGGTTTCACAGATCTGTGTGGGAGGCTGAAGATTTGGCTCTGAGGCGGCAGAGAAAACCTACAGCAAGAACAGACTCACTAATTGACACACAGCAAAGATATTCTTTAAGGAAACTTTTCTCCTGGTGCCTGGTGGTTTTTTTTTTTTTAATTTAATTTTTAATTTTTAAGTTAATTGTATTTTTTAAAAGAGAGGCTCTATTTTTATTTTCCCTCCACCCATCCATTTCCCACCCCGACTCCCTCCCCACAATTTCCACTTCCTAAGTGAAAGGGAAGACTACACCAAGTATTAAGTTGTAATTTTGGCTTCAAAGTCTCTGCCAGTGGCTACCAAAGTGTCCAAAGCCGGGGCTCCAACAGAAATGAGCCCTTGCTGGGGTGCTTGGGTGGTTCAGTCCGTTAAGTGCCTGAGTCTTGATCTTAGCTCAGGTCTTGATCTCAAGGTCATAAGTTCAAGCCCAGCAGTTGCTTGGGCTTCCATCTCAGACGCCTCCAGCTGAGGTGTCTCTGGTCTGAGCATGGTCTCAGCAAGGTAGGAGGAAGCAGGTGATTCAGGTCAGTTCATGAGCACTCTTGTATTTGGGAGAAGTTGGCTCACAGCTATGGAGGGTGCCGTTACAGGACCTCCTTAGTATGTTTTTAAGAAAGAGGGCACTGTACTATTGGATGGTTTTTGAGATGTCAACTTGAATGACTACATCATCCAGATAGAAATCAGTACTGATTCTAAATAAATAATAGGCAAGGAGGAAAAAAACCCCAAAACTCAATCATTCGATCTGTGGGTGGTGGTGGGTGAGTAGCTGCTGTTTTAGAGCTTTGAATGTGGGTCCCTTGGCATCAACCTTATTTAAAATAGAGTAGTAGCTCTTCACGCTCTCTGAAAAGTTAATAGCCCACCTTAAAGAAGCTGGTAGTCCCACAGTGCTTTTACATTACTAATTATACTGCCCTTGTGGGAGGAGGAGTACATGGCCCTTTAGAGAACTCACAGAAGACAGTGTTCCTCCCTAGCAGCTTCCATGATGACTTGAGCTGGGTAAGAGGTTGATCAGCAGATGTTTGGGAACCTGATGTGAAAGAGACAGGAGTGGGTACAGGGACTTGTCTTTGCCCAAACGTATAAGAAATCCCTCCGGTATGGTCGAAGGCAGCCACGGTCACTTTTCCCTTCCCTCTGTTCTTTCATTTGCTCCGTCCTCTACTTCTTTGTATGGTGCAATCAGATCCAAAGTGATCCAGGAGGGGCTGGTCCCCACTATCATGGTCCTGCCCCAAGGTTTCCCTGACTAGCGTGAAGGTAAATGGCTTGCCCGGGATGGTCATGTGTGTGAGTCCCAAAGAACTGGTTCTGTGAGGTTATGGGATGGGAGAGAGGCGCCTGCAAAGTCCAGGCGTGGGTGGCAGGTCCATCCAAGTTCAGACGATGACAAGAAAACTGCTATGGGGCTCATCTAGAAGCTCCTGGGGTGAGGATTTGAATCTTAGCTCTGCTGTTTTGTGACCTTGGCTGAGATCAAAACTCTCCCCAGAAAAATGGGAGTTCCAGCATGTCAGCCTGCCAAAGAGGGGTATTATTTCAAACGCTGAAGTATTATATTTAAAAAAAAAAAAAAAGCGCAACCCAGGGGAAGGAAGGAAAAAGGGGGCTGTGAGTGGAGAGGAAGTGACACGTTTCATGAAATCGGAGCTTTTTAAGGTTGTTTTGGGCACAGTTTCAAGAGGAAGTGCCGGTTATTAAGACAAACAATTGCTAATCTAATCTCTATCAAGAGACATATTTAAGTTCAAGCACACATTTTTTTTTTTTTTTTGCCTCTTCTGGATTTTCAATTGAATGCTGGAATATGAGTATAAACCCAATGGAAGCAAAACAATTTACATATGAACTATTTCTGATCTCTGCTACATGTATGAAGTTGAAGAAAATTGATCAGCAATCCAGAACAATCTAATTTTTGGGGACTTCTGCCTAAAGCCTCCTTTCCTAATTAACTAATTAATTAATCTTCCTTTAATTTAACGAAGACTTCCTCCTTTGAAGGCTTCCCTTACCCTTGTTCTTAGCCTGTCTTCCTCCAGGCTGTGAGGCCCCTCAGGCACACCTCCAGCGTGGCCACAGCATGCCCGGCTGGAATGGCTTGGTTACTTGTCTGCTTTCTCTACCATCCTGGCTTCTTGGAGATTGAAAACACCTGGCCCATGTTAGCAGCACTAAACATTAGGCTGACGCTGAATGTAGAGGGGATATAGAGAGATAAAGATCATCCCCCTATTAGTTTTGTAGTGCCGTGTAATGAATTATCACAAAGGGAGTTGCCTAAAACAACACTCATTTCTTAATACCATTTAATTTACTAACGATTTCCATGCGTCAGGAGACTGGTGGGTCTCCTGCCTAAGGTCTCAGAAGAGATGCAACCAGGTGGTAACCTGGGCTACAGTCTCTCCTGGAGGCTCTGAGGATGGTCTTTTCCAAGCTCATTGAGGTTGTTGTTTAGAATTCATTTCCTTGTAGTTGAATGATTGAGGGTCTCTGCTTCTTACGAGCTGTTGGCTGGAAGCCACCCTCAGATCCTAGAAGCCACCAGCACTTCACAACATGGACGTTTACCATGAAGATGAGGCTGGTAGGAGAACCTTTCACTGCAATTGGTTGGCCAGGATGGAATCCACATAATATAATGTAGTCAAAGGAGTGACAGCTGATCACCTTTACCTACTCTGTTTGTTAAAACCAATTCCCAAGTCTGGCCTCTACTCAAGAGAGAGGATTATTCAAGGGCATAAACCAATGGGGTCAAGCTTAGGGTATGTCTGCCTCAATCTCTATACATAACGGATTCCACTATTACGAGAACTTTCACTCAAAAAAAAAAAAAATAGCTGTTTCTTTGTCTTTGAGGCTTGCAGGAGAATAGCGTACTATTTCCAGTCCGTGCTCTATTATCTGAATCAGCTTCTGCATTTTGTGATTGCTTGTTCAGAAAATAAGTATGGCAATCTGATATTTATCAGATCACGTGCTGTGTAAGAGTCCTCAAGTTAGTTACTCAACTCTTGGTTCTCGGCTCCAATTCCACCCTTCTGTAGTCTCTGTGATGCTGGGACTCTGCAAATTGTCTCTCCTTTGTTAGCTGGCTTCCTGTAGGTCTTTCCAATAGGAGGCAGGAGGGAAGGTGAGAGGAGAGGACACTTGTTTCTTCTTCTTTGGTTGCTCATGCCAGCAGTACTCCTTCACCCAGCAGTGGTAGTTGGTTCAGGTTCAGCTTCCTCCAGAACTTCCACAGCCAGCTTCACTGGTCCCCCTCAGGGAGCAGCACGCAGTGGACAGTGCTCCCTTCATGGAGTTCTAAGCCCCAGCTCCATGGGATCTTTCTCTAAGCCTGGAGATTTGGGTCACCCCCATTCTTTTCTCTCTTTTCTCCTTAGTGGGGATGGCGAGTGCCTGCACGTATCACCTTGGTATTATTTCCCCTGTTTTCATTTTGCTTTTTTAGTCCTCCAACACCTATTTAACCAGATCCCTGCATTATATTCTCTCTGTTAAAATACCTAGTATGGTTCATTTTTCTGATTGACCCCTGACAGAGGATTATAATTTTCATACAAATTGCCAAGAAATTACAGGGTTTTGATAACTGCTGTTGGAATTCTGTACACCAAAGAAATTGACATTTAGCAAACAGTTGAAACCCATTTTCTGGTTTCCAAGTTGATGCTTTTAGAGTGTTGGACCTATGGTTGACTTCACTAGCCTGTTTAAGGCTTCCTGACTAGTAATAGATATAAATAGGCTCACCGGGGTGATTCATTTACTCCCCAAATTACAGTGAATCATGACTGAAGAGACTCTAGGCCCTGAGAAGCCCAGACTTAAAAATCAGGAAAGCTGTTTGTGAGAAGTTATGGAATATATTCAGATATCCCCATTTCACAGATGAGGATACAGAGTTCTTTCCATCCAAGGCCTTCTTGTCAGTAGAAGGCTTTGAGTCAGGCTCAAAGAGCTACAAATGTCTTCTCACTTGGCCCCTGGACTGGTTCCTCTTCCTGGGTTCTATACCTTCTTTAATGGCATCCATAGCCAAGGTTGAAATGCGAATTATTGAAAGCTGACTCTGGCCACCCTGAAATTAGGATCCTCCAGAATGTCTCCTTCATTCATATTCTATAGTCTCTGAGTTCCCTTAGCCATTGTTACCTCCTACCCCGGGCTATTAACATAGCCTTCTGATCAGTCTCTTTGCTGTTCTGCATTTGGTCCACTGCTACCAGAAAGACGAATCACATATATAACTCAGAATATTACTCCTCTCTTCGGAAACCTTCAGTAGCTCCCTATGACCTACAGCGTAACACTCAAACCTCTCAGCTGGGAAGGTAAAACTTCCTTCAAAGTTTGATCTCAAACTTTGTTCCTAGACATACCTCCTGTTTTTCCCTGTTAGATATCCTTCCTGCCAGCTAGACCTGTCCACAGCCTTGAGTACCTGGCCTAGGGTCCTGCTGAACTATACTTCCTCCTGCGGCAGTTCACACACCCCCTTTGCCTGGACTCCTCCTCCCCGCCCCATCTCCCCTCCCTAAAGACCCTCTCACATTCCATTCCCTCCACTCAGCTTTCCTTTGATTCTCCTAACTGAATAATCTCTTCTTTCTACTTTCTGAAATGAGCACAGAAGACACATGTGGATAGATGAGAATTGCAGGAGCCAGACAGCTAACACCTGACAATGGCCTATTCTGTTCCCTGGCACAGTATGTACCCTTGACCTGCATCATCTCCTCTAATCCTCATGGAGATCCTCTGAGATACTGACTTCCATTTTTATTCCCAACGAAGCCGACTTAGTAAGATTGCATAAATTGTTCAAGATTTCATAGCTCATTCTCTGTCTTATATAAATTATTTATATTCCTTCTTATTTATCCTCCAAATGAGAACAGGGAGCATTCCTCGTTCAGCTATGACCCCCTAGTCTAAGCTTATGGAGTATCTTGTGCGTGGTGGGCAATAAATCACTGATTTGCTGAAAAGTCTCAGAATTCACAACTCTTGCCACCAAATTGTTTTGTCATATTCTTTGGTGCAGAATTTTACTTTATTTTATTTTTTTTGGTTGTAGTTCAAGCACACACCTGTGTTCTATGTAATGTAAGTGGAGATGGAGGACAAAGAAGGAGTGTTTCTAAGAAATTTGGAATAAATTATTTCCTGTTTTCCTTCTGCTGTAATTTGAGAGATAGTATTTATTTGGCAGGGGTTCCTGAATGTCTCTGCTTTAAGAAATTCAGGAGCACTTTCAATTTGTAAAGAAACTGCTCATCATGCACAGAATCCTTCTGAATGTCTGCTAGTGATCACTTTGTTTTCAAAGTTTGAATTTTTGCTTATCAGCAGGGCATTGCCTGATCCACAATGAGGGAGGCATGTTCCTTTGGAAAAACTGAATGTAGCCAGGATCGGGGTGGGAATTATTCAAAAGCTGCTCAAATGACTTATTAAACAAAAAGTCAGGAGCATAGATTCAAGGTCACGAGTTAGAACCTTGAGGTCTCTTGGAAATAATAAGGCTGACCTTTTTGAGGGCAGCTTTGGGGAGATGGTTGTATAGATATAACTCCTCGAGACTTACATGCAGAGAAGCGCATTTTTGGTAAATGCATTCTGTTGCCTTTTGCTCTGCTTTCAGAGCTGCGAGAGCTGTGGGAACCACTCCTGGATTTGAGATAGATTTCAAAGAACCAAGGGCTCCTTATGCAGCCCCACATCCGGGTGGCCATTTCGTATTCTTGTGAGGGGCCCGGGGAACAGAGATGGAAGTGTCTGAGGTGCGGGGGAGGAGGGAGGAAGTTCAGGAAAGAGGCTAGGGTAACCAGACTGCTTGTCAAACAAGTGGAGGAGGCGTGGGGGGAAATAGTCATTCAGCATTTCTCTTTCTCTTTTCTGGACACCTTGTCCAGGATCCATTCCTCTGACCCTTGATGAGGGATGGTGGCTATAATAAAGTATCCCCCTCTTTGTACAGACAGGTATACCATGAATGACCTGCCTCTGATGGGATCAGGGTTTCAAGGATTTCCTGCACTGAGCATGAAATCCTGTTGCTCTCTCCTCACTGTTCTGGCTTCAGTTAGAGTTGTTCTGCATCATTGATAGGCCAGGGGTAACTGGTCACGATTGGACTATATCCTTCTTGAAAGTGTTACTAAGTTGGGTGCCTTGATTGGCCCTAGCCCACTGGGCTACTGTGCACAGGCTTTTGAACTTGCATTGGCAACCTCTTTGGCGTGGCTCCACAGTTCTTTAGGCCCAGGCCCTCAGAAGACAAGGATGCAGATTTTCTGGCCGACACTGGCAAGGAGACCTGAGTTCTTCTATTGCTGGTCCCATGGGTAGGCTGAGCAGGCAGCCCAGCCACCTATGCACTGTGGTTCAAAGGATGCTGAAAGCTGGGACAAACATATCATTTATCATAAACATGGGTGATTTCTGAAAGTGGAAAGAGGCACTAATTAATAATTATGTTGGGGCCGCAAGCCCAACTGCAATTGTCTCTGGAAAACCTAGAATCACTATACTGAAAGGTACCTTGACTTCTAATCAATTCAACAACATTTCTTAAGCATCTATGCACGAGGCTTTGTCCCCTTCCATAATTGGACACAGGCATGTCAAGAAGCAATGCCAAGATAGAGGGTTAAGTGCAATCATGGAAGCAGGAGCAAACAGGCAACAAAAGGAAGGCAAGGTTACTCTCCAGGGCAGGGGTGAAGAGGATGCATAGGGAAGACATCAACAAGCAAGGGGTTTTGAAAGACATGTTTCAGAGGTGTACAGATGACAGAGGGATTTCTAGAAAGGAAGAACAAGTGTAAAGTCACAGATACTTGAAGGCACATAGCACATTTGATGGATTGTAAGAAGATGGAGAGTGGTGTGTGAAATAGGAGTGCCAGGAGACAAAGCTAAACAAAGCCAGGCCATGAGCTGCCCATAGGCCATGCAGGACAGCTTGGATGTGCTTACAGCAGGGTTAGCAATTGCACCTTGTGAGCTAAATCTAGTCCACCCCTTGTTTATGTCAATCAAGTTTTATTAGACTACAACCAAGCTCACTCATCATGTATCATATATGGCTACTTCACCCTACAACAATAGAGTTGAGGAGTTGCAACAGACTACATGGCCCATGAAACCTGAAATATCTGCTTTTTCTTTACAAAGAAAGTTTGATGACCCCTAGCTAAGAGCCATGGTGGACCACTGAAGGACTTCAAGTAATAATGTGAGCATATCTCTGATTTAGAAAGATCTCATGGGGTAGGAGGGAGGATATATTGGTGGGGGAAGAAAGGTGGGAGGCCACTGTGATAGACTTTTCGTCATGCAATCAACCTTACTGAGGGCCCACCAGATGCCAGACATGGTGCCAGGCATTGAGGACACAATCCACTCCTCATGCCCATCACAAACAAGACAAGAAAAGGTAAGGACCTGTACCAAGGCAATACAAATGATGATGGGTAAGAGAGGGTGAAACAGAGGGAGGTTTTGAGATATGAAGAAGAGATTTTAGGGCTCTAGGTTTGGGATGAGGTGGTTGGGGGTGGCCTTCTCTGAAAGGGGGACACTTAAGGAGAAGCAGGTTTACTTCTGCTTAGCTCCCTCTGGCCTCCTTGAACTCACTACATTTGTCCTATTGGATAAAGTTCATAGGAGCTTTCTAGAAGCATAGGTGTTTTAACTGAATTCAGCTTTATCTGGTACTGACACCTAAGCAAGAACTAATTGCACAGAATGTACACCATCTTCATTCCTTTTCCCCTAGAAAAGAGCCAAGCCCTGACTGAATCTGGAGGAAGAAGTCCTGTTTTAGGCCTATGGGAAATCTCTGCTAGAAGTGCTCCTCTAAGCCAGCAGGTGGAAAGGACTGGCTTCCTTATGCTGGTACCACCAGTACCAGATTGACTTCCTAGAACATAACAGGTGCTCCATAAATATGCACTGGATGAAATTCTGAGGTTGAATTGCTTAGGATCCTAGCAAAATGAACAGTGAACTCCAGGGCTTCAACTGGCGGTGGTGGGGGGTGTATAGCTACAGAGGTGAGGGTAGGTGCATGGAAGCAAAGGGGATGGTGATGCAACCAGAGACTAGCAACAATGGGAACTGTTTCCTCTTTGAGACCTGAGGGGGAAGGAAAGGTGTCACCAACCCAGTGTGAGTCATCACCATAAAAGAGAGGCACCATTCAGAGAGAGCTGAGGCTAGCTGAGGCTGCAAGGAATTTCAACCACCCAGGAAACTACAACTTGTCATGGAAGGGGAAGAGAGGGGAATCAGGACTCCAATCTTTCACTCTTCCTTTTGTGTTGCTTATGTGTCCCACTGGCTGAACCGAATCAGGACTCCCAGAACAGGGAGGCCAGGATAACATAGCAGCCATCCTCTTGGCACAAAATGCTGGGAACAGACGAGTCTTTCTCATTTCTTTTAGTTTTGCAGAACTCAGGTCTGGTCACACTTGTTCTACTGAGTTGTTAGTAGCAGTGTTGAAGTACGTGGACAAACATATCATTATTTAACTAACTAAATACTTATTGTTCTTATATTTCTGTAAATAGTCCCAGCATGCCTAACAAGTGCCAGGTGCTTTACCAAGTCACATACAGACATGACTAGAGATCTCGCACAGACAGCACCATATGGAGCATCCTCGTACGTAAAGCTTTTGGTGTATTCCAGAAGCATAGATCCCTGGAAGTGGGATCCTGCCAAGTGGAATTCACAGTGTACACTCTGATAGAACTGGACAAATCACCTTTCTGAAAAAGCCAATGTATACTCTAAGGGTGTTTGCACATGCCCACTTCACCACACTGTCTTCCTGGTCACTGGTGAGGTTAAGCATTTTTTTTTTCATATTTTGATCAGTCCTTTGAAATTTTTTTTTGGTGAAACATAGTGGTTTAGAGCTTAGTGCCTGAAACCAAGCTGTTATGTGGATTCAAACTCTGCCCTTGCCTCTTATTGGCTGTGTGACCTTAGGCAAGTTATTTAACCCCTTGTCCCCTACCCCCATTCTTCATGTGTGAAGTGAAGATAATGATGTTATCTACCCTTTGGGGTTTTAGAGATTGTTAAGCGTCTGGAACATACTGAGTTTGATGTAAGAATTAGCTATCATGATATTTGCCCACATCTTTGGCCCATTTTTCTCTCCTAGGGTTATTGAAGTGTGACCAGGGCTAAGGACCACCAGATAGAAGACAGCACATTTCTGTAGCTCTCATCCTATTGCTGAAATTAGACCTTTCTTCTATCCGTGTAACATGACCCTGCACTGACATGGTAACACTTCACTTTCCTACCTGGACCATAGCCAAGGGTATGTTTTGAGTGGGCAGAGGGTCATCTGACTGTGCTGCTTCTTCCAGTGTCTGGGGTTCTGGGACACTGGCATTTGACTGAGGTTCTCTGAGAGTCAGTTTTGCACCAGGGAAGGACAGCCAGCTCCTGCGTGCTCGCTGCTCTGAGTGAGCCCAGACACCTGTAAGCTCAGCCAGCCTTTTCTCAGGGAGCCACCAGATGGAACTGCTCTGGAGCTTTGGGCCTGCAGGAGCCCAGGTGCTCTGCACACTCCCTTGCAGCGGCTGAGGGCTGTGGTTGTGGCTGCCTGAGCTATTGCTGCCTTTGGGGAGATCACACGCCCACAAGGGGAATGCCTCAAGTTGCTGAAAAAAAAAATTGAAGGAGGAAGAGAAGGGCGGCTTCCTTTATAGGCCAGCCTCACAGTTACGCAACTCTGACTGTACAGTTTCAGATTTTCCGTATGAGTGAATGTCACCTGAAGGTAGACTGAAAAGTTTGTACCATAGTCACAGGAAAGTTCAAAGGTATGAGTGTGTGTTAACTTGAGCAGAGATGAATGCAGGTGCAGAGTCCTACGGTGAGGGTGAGGCTTACACAGGTGATGGAGGGAAGCCACCGCAAGCCACCAGCACAGCCAGCACTGGCGCCAGCGCCACTCTTCTTCACTCATGCCAGCTATGCACCAGGAATTGTCCCATGTGCTAGCTCTAATTCTCATCAGTATACAGCAAGGAACATAATAGCTCAATTTCAGTGATGAGGAAAATTAATTAATCTCGTCATGACCGAGATCCATCAGCTGGAAAGTGGCAAGTGGCATTTTGAGAGCAGATCTTTCTGGTGTCAGAGACAATGTTCTTCCCACTGAGTGGTGCATGGGATTGCAGAGTTTAGAAGTAGAAGGGCCTTATTTATTTATTTATTTATTTATTTATTTATTTATTTAATTTATTTTCTTGAGAGAGAGAGAGAGAGGGAGGAAGAGAGAGAATGTGTGTGTGAGTAGGGGGCAGGGGGCTTAGAGGGAGAGAATCTTAAGCAGAGACCACACTGAGTGTGGAGCCTGATGCGGGGCTCCATCTCACGACCCTGAGATCATGACCTGAGAGGAAATCAAGAGTCAGTCGCTTAACCAACTAAGCCACCCAGGTACCCTCAGAAGGGGAAGGGCCTTTAGAACTCATGATTCCTCTGTGCCCGAGATCACAAAGTTAGTCAGTGGCACCACTGGAACTAGAATCTTCTGTGTCTTATTCAAGTACATTTCCCAGCAGATGAGTTTATTTCAAAGAAGTCTTAGCTAAAAGAAGTGGTTAATGAATAAGCAACATGTAATAGCTGGGAGTCAGCTAGGGAAGCTGGCAAGGAGTTAGGTCGTAGATTGAGATTCTGGTTCTACTGCTTCCTAGCTATATAGGCAAGTTACATAACTTATGTGAGCCTCAGTCTGTTGTCTGTAAAATGGTAATAAAAATAACACTGAAATAAAAATACGGAAAAGGAGTTGATATAAGATATATGGCATATAGTAGGTCCTTAAGTTGTCTCTAGAAGGACAATTTTGAAATAATGTCGGATCCAGGATTTTTTTTTTTTTTTTTTAGCTCAAAGCATCTTGAAAGTGAGATCTGAAAAGGTAGGGGCTATTTGTCGAAACTGGGAACTGTGCAATGCTTAGCTCAGAATATAGGTTTTAGACTCAAGGCCGCATACATTCAAATATTGATGCCATTACTGGTTAGTTGTGTGACCTCAGGCAAGTCATCTAACTTCCCTATGCCTCAGTAACTCATCTGCAATTGACAGTCATCATGATATTCATTGCATTAAAGATGTGCATAGGTTAAATGAGATGATGCAGGAAAAGCATGAGCATGGTGTATTGATGTAGCAGATACACAGCAAATGTTAGTTATCATTGTAAGAATCAGGTAACCTAGGATCTGAGAGTAGAACTAATATCATATGGTCATAATAAATATATAACCAGAAAGATCTGCTCAGTGAATTCAGAGTAGATTTTGTAAAATAGTAACCAACTGCCCTGTCTATACATAACTTGATTTTGGGGATCAACTCCAATAGTATTGATGTAATTTGGCAGTAATTTTTAACTGGCTATTTAAAAAGTAAGTGATAGTTTTTCTCAAGGCATACAAAAGGGAGACCTGCACTCTATATCCACACTAATGATGGTATAGGAATCACCACTTTTCTAGAGGACAATTAAACAATGTTTGAAAAATCGTAAAAATGTACCTATTATTTGAACCATGCTTTGGCTTTACTTAATAGTTGAGGGTGTCCACAAAGATTCATTCATATATTCCTTCAAAGATACTAAGTACCTACTGCATGCTCTTGGTATGCTCTGAGATAGCATGGTGAAAAATGGAGTCACAGATGCTGCCCTCACAAAACGTATAATCTATTAGGGAAGACTGCCATTAGACAAAGAATTATGTGACCAATTAATGAATCACAAATGTTAAATGCAACAAAGGAGCTGTGTAGGAGCCACAAGCACAAACAAACAAGGGACCTGATCCAATCCAGACAGTCTTGGAAGGCTTCCTGAAGAAACTCCATTTCAGCTGAGACTGGAGAGACTTTAAGTGGAGGGTGGGGAGGAGCGCTCCTGGTAGATGAGCCAAAGCCAGGTTCCCTCCAACTACGGAGTGTTGACGGATTTGGAAGAGGCTATGAGGAGTCTGTTCAGAAGGCTTTGGCCATACGGATGCCCATCACAGAATTAATTGCAAGAGTGCAAGGCTGAAAAACCAAACAAAATCCAAGCCCTAAATGTCTAGCAATAAATATTGGTTTAAAAAGTTGTGGTACATCCATTTAAAGGAATCTAGCAGCTCTATACAGCCTCCCATAGCATAGAAGACTATTTTAATGATAAGAAATATATGATACACTGTTTTATGAGCAAAAGTTACAAAACTATATGTGCTGTATAATTCTATTTTCATTAAAGAAGAATAGTATGTATAGCCATAGAGAAATCCAGGAGCAGTTTACTGACATGTTACAGTAACTATTTCTGGATGGTGAGGTACTTAATAGGATTTTTCATTTTCTTTTGTTTATCTATACTTTATAATCACCACATACACACAGACAGTGTGACTATGTTACTTTTGTGACAAAACATTTTTTCCCCCTGAGGATATGTGGGGAAGTATACAGGGCTCTAGAGCTGGCACTTTGAACCTTGGGACCCCAGGTACATTTTTGTGAGCTTAACCTGCCTCTTTGCAGAATGTGGTTGTTGTGTGGATTAAATAATGCAATGCCTAGAAAGTGCTTAGCACAGAGTCTAGCCCATTTGTAACAGCTTGACAATGTTAACTAGTAATATTAAAAAGAAATATAACCAATGTTTATAAACACTCTCTAGAAGTGCTTCTTTAGGTTGCTTGGTTTTGCATTTAGGAAGGTGTTAGGGGAAGTAAGTCCCATTCTACAATCATGGTTGCCCATGTTGTACCTGTGTGGATAGCAGGGAGGGGTGACGAAGAGTGCCCAGAAATAGACTGGGACAGAGCAGACCAAAGGTTTCCATAGCAAACCATGAGACTGGCAGATTCTCTCCATAGCCCACACCCAATTCCTTTCTCCCCTCTCTCCACCTCCTACCCTTTCCTCTCACATTCCTCCCACCATCTCTTTCCTATAGTCTCTGCTGAGTTGTAAATTCTTCTCAGGCCAGAGACCATGCATTAGGCAGGATGTACATCAGGTTCTCCATAGCACACATCTACTACTGCTATGTTGTGTGCACCTGCTGCCCTTGATTGTTAGAAGCAGGGAGACTTGTTAGAGATTCCCCCCCGCCCATGGGGTGTGACATTAGATGGGAGTGGTAGGAGGGAAATGGAAAAATAGACATATGCAAGAGTTATTTCAGGAGAAAAATAAAAGATCCTGGTGAAGAATGATGAGAACACAAACCTTAGAGTCAAACAGACCTGAGTTTGAATCCCAGTCCTATTTTTTTTTTAAAGCTACTTTTAGCTTCACTTTCCAATCTCAGGCAAATTCTTTATCTCTTCTTGGCCCCTGTCTTCTCACTTATGGAGACAATATTGTCTACCCCCTTGCCTGTTGTGAGGATTCTTTTTTTTTTAATTTTTATTTATTTATGATAGTCACACAGAGAGAGAGAGAGAGAGAGAGAGAGAGAGAGAGAGAGGGGCAGAGACATAGGCAGAGGGAGAAGCAGGCTCCATGCACCAGGAGCCTGACGTGGGATTCGATCCAGGGTCTCCAGGATCGCTGTTGTGAGGATTAAATGAGACTGGAGGGTGATGATAACTGTGGTACCTGGCATTCTATTTAGTATCATTTTCTTCCCTCTTGGGTTTTCAGAACAGATAGAGGAATGATGGTACCCTTCAGAAATCAAGGAAAGCAGCAAGCCATTCTATTTTATGGGTAAAGATGAGTTTGACTTTGGGCATGTTGACATTGAGTGGCCCTTAAGACAGCCAGATGGAAATTTCCATCAGGTAACTGAAATGAAGGATAGACAGAAATTTCTGAACCATCTTCGTAATTTATGCCCATCATGGAGGTTGATAGGAAGAAATAAGCACTGTGAAGGAGAGATCCAGAGAGGAAAAGAAGAAAGACAACATTCAGAGTTCAAGACTGTTGAGGGGGCTGTTTCAATTTGATACAGTTGGGTGAAGTTGGGTAAAGATAAGAATCACGGGAATTAAGGAGATCAAGAAACTATACCTACACCTGTTTTGCAGGAAAAAGTTCTAAGAACCTTTGACATAATCCATCTGGTAAAGCCAATATAAATGCTTCTCTGCCTTCTGAATATGCCAGGCACATTCCCCCTATTTATGCTGTTTGTTATTCACCACCCAGGAAGCTCTGTCAGGACTGTGGCAATCTTTCAAGGTTCAGTACAGGTCCTACCACCATGGATACTTTCTCCTCTCTCTAACCCACCATAGTCCAACTGTCCTGCTCCTAAACTCCTAAAGCATTTCCTGACTACTGCTCCTTTAGCATTTATTCTTTATGGTGGGGATAGGAAGTGGATTTCATCCCACATACCAATACTGGTCAGCAACCAATGGCTGCAGAGAATTCTAAGGCATTTTTCAGATTCAGTGGGAATAAGCCATGGTCAATATGTATGTCTGTCAGGAGCACTGTCAGGAGCACTGGAAGGTGGTACATGTGCTAAGTACGTGCTGACCATAGCAAATGACTACCTCAGTTTGAGTTCCCCCAAAAGAAGATGCCAAGACAAAGGCTTGGGTTCAGGTAGTTAATTTGGGAAAAGAATCCTATAACCCACAAATGACAAAGTGTGGAAGATGAGACAAAGAAGGGAGAGAAGTCAAAAAAGTGTCTGGTAAAATGTGGGCTACCACTGCTGCACAATCGTTCTAAGGACTCTCTGGGAATCTGTGTGATCTACTTCAGAATTCTCCATCAGAGTGTGGAAGGCTGGGCTTTGACAGAGGGTTGCCCCCTGTGCTGTCAGGGAAAACCTCAGGAAGAAATAAGAGAGATACAGACTGAGTAAAAGGCTGTCAGTGAAATGTGGTAAAGGGTCTCTCACAGGTGCAGCCTGATAAGTACGTCCAGGGTGTCCACAGGTCCACTACGATGGCCTGGTCCTGTTGCCTTCTCATCTCATCTCATTTCTGTTAGCTGCTGAAGGCAGAGCCTTGTGAAAAGCAGATGGCACAGTGCCTAACACCTAAAAAGTGTTCTGTCATTATAAAGTAAATGACTGTTGATTAGTCTATGCAAAGAGAGAAAAGGGGCAATGATGAGATTCACGAATCAGAGTTTCTGGCTTCAAGTCCAAGACTGGCTCCATCAGCCACTTATGAATCCAGCTGTTTGGCCAAAGTAGCATGCTTCTCATTTATATCATTTTTTATCACACAAGTATCACTCAGGAGGCTGGAGAATAAGTGAGACAGCATGTTCCCAGGAAAACAACTTTGGGTTCTGGGAAAACGTGGAGGATGTTTTAGTGAAGGCTCTTTAACTCAGATTGCCCTCCCACAAACGGAGCAGCACAGATTGCCCTGGGAGGTAGTTGAAAGCGCTTCTTTGAGATGGGGTACTGGGCCAACCGATCACACAATATTTATGCCCTTTACATTTTAAAACTCTCCTTTTTGTCAAAAGTGCTTCCATCTTAACTTGCCACAGATGATGATTACAATTGCTAATTAAACCAAACATAAATGCTTTAAGAGGTGTGTACACCTGCAGAAATCTGCACCAGAATCTCACTGCTATGAACTGGGTTGAGACCCTGCAAAATTACATTCAAGCTCTAATGTAACTATATTTGGAGATACAGCCTATAAAGAAGTAGCTAAGGTTAAATGAGATGGTGGGGGGCTGATCTGATAGATTACACTAATCTTTAACTCCTTAAAGGAAAAGACCAGAGAACTAGTGCTCTTGTGCATGTTCTTTCTGACTCTCTCTCTGTTGCTCCCTTTCTGAATCTCCCATCCCCACCTTCTCTCCACCATGTGAGGACATAGGAAGAAGATGGCTCCCGTTAGCCAGGAAGACATCCTTCACCAGAGACTGAATTGGCTGGCACTTTGATCTTGGGCTGAGTCTCCAGAAAGAAAATAGTTTCTGCTGGGTAAGCCACTCAGTCTGTGGCATTTTGTTATGGCAGCCTTAGCTGACTAATACAATCACCCTGGCCCATCTGCAGTGGTTCATCCTGAAGTCCCAGAAATAGTGCTACCAAAATGAGCCTTACACTGGAGGATGGCTTTCTCATCTAAAAGCCTCACTATGATTTCCACAATGCCCTTGAGGGAGAGATTGGCCAGGAATATTCATGCCCGTCTCAGAATCAGAGAGTTGCGGTTCTCTAGCATTTAGTGTGATGCCTGGCTCACAGCAGAAGCTTGATAAGTGTTTGGTGGATGTAACCTTTGAGCATCTCAAGTCTGAAATGGACATTTTCCATCTCCTCTCCCAGGGCTTTTTATTTTCTTCAGCATTGCCTTTTCTCTAATGTCACATAGTTTAAGGTGCTAAGAAAGCACTTCTCATAGCTACCTTCAGTTGTAATCTGGAACTGAAGTCCTAGCTGAGTCCTAACAGGCTCTAACTGGGCCAATTAAAAGTTTGGGATTCATTTGGGATTCCCCCACCAAAAGTTTCAGATCCACCTAGTTTATTTGGGAGGTATGGGAAACACCAGTACTATGGTAGAGAGACAGCAGGGAAAGGAAGGCAGCCGATCAAATTGTGTTATCACACAGGTCACCACTATAGTCCACAGGAGCTCAACGCCCTTAGGGAACTTAAGAGATCATGCTAGAACACATGCCTCAGAATTAAACCCCCACCCTGCCAACCAAGGCTCAAGGAGGCCCAGGAAATGTATACACCAACTCCTGTCGGTTACTAGTTGGAGGCCACTCCTAGAGGATATTTCTTCCCCAACATAATCTGGCACGCCAGAACACAGAAGGCAGAAGGTCTCAGGTCAAGTCTTGGCATTTGGAAGTTGAGCTCCTAGATGCTGAAACAGCGAGGACCCAGCACATATGGATACACCATCTGCTATCTGTAAAAGAAAGTCTAGTGCCCAGCTCATTAAATGAGTTGATATTTGTAATGTACTCAGAACAGTGTAGAGTGTACAAATGCTCTGAGCGTGGCAGATTATATTGTCCGTACACAGACACAGTGGTTTTTTGATCCCATATGCTCTTCAATAACCTTGTCATTCCCTTGGGGCGCCTGGGTGATTCAGGGGGTCAAGCTTCTGCCTTTGGCTCAGGTCATAATTCCAGGGTCCTGGGACCAAGCCCCACATTGGGCTCCCTGCTCAGTGGGGAGTCTGCTTCTCCCTCTTGCTCTGCCCCTCCCCCATTCATGCATGCTCTCTCACTCTTTCTCTCAAATAAATAAATAAAATCTTAAAAAAAAAAAAAGGAAACTTGCCATTCCGTGATAAGGGGGAGAGTCTGTTTCTCTTTCTCCTGAACCAGTGGGACATTGTGACTGCCTCAATGGACATAGTGCTACAGAAGTGAAGCTGCTGGCTTAAGAGTCTAGGTCATGTGGATCTACCTATGTTTAGGTCTCTTTCTCTCTGTGTATATGTATATAGACACACACACACACACACACACACACACACACATATGCATGCACCTTGGGATCCCTGCCCTAGACTGCCACACTAGAAGGATCACATGAAGAGAAAACACAGGAACAGAGGGATGGCCAAGGAGCCAGTGCCAGATGGGTGAGCAGAGAAGCCTCTGCAAAGACTCAAGCCATGGCCATCTAATAACTACAAGCACAGGGCAGACCTTGAGCCTGATAGGCCCAATGACACAGGGCCTGAATTCCTGATCCACAGAAACAGTGAGACATAATAAATGATCATTGTTATTTTAAGATACTACGTTTTGAGATAACTTCGTATGTCTCCATAGAAACTGGAACAGTGCTTGATAAATAAAATAAATACAATCTCACCTCCTCTACTCACAACCCCTCCTAAGATATGAAAAGAAACCTTCATATTCTGGATTTCATAGTCTAGCAGATGGTCATAGCCCAAGCTCATGTTTCCTAAAAGTCAGATTCTCACAGTGTTGATATGGTAAGGTTTTATGTAAGGCTGGTATGTTAAGGGTAATGTGCAAAGGTTAGGTTTAGTCCTGGACTGCTTGCTGTGCTGACTCCTCATCCATTTTGCTCATCTTCTACCCAGTAGCTGCCAGCTTGTCTGGTCACTCACCTCCAGCTCCAGAAGTAGGCCCTAAATGGTCTAAGCCAGCAAGATGTCCCAGATTTTTGGCCATAGCGATTGGACCACACAGGTCAGGCACAAGCCAATCAGCATCTGGCTTTCCCTTAGGATTGGTTAGGGATGCTATAATCAGTACCACATCTAGGACTTTTGCTGAGAATTCTGGGACATAGGATCATTCTTCCTCTGGGAAGTGGGAGGTACAATCATGAGGCAAGACAGCCTGAGGATGGAGCTTACATACAAAAGAGGCAAGATTGAAAGAATCACATAGAAATTAGTCTAGAGCCTTGATCAAACCATGCCTAAAGCCAAGACTACATCTGCATTTTCAGGTGTGGGAACCAAGTCATCTTTATTGCTTAAACCACTTTGGTATAGATTTTCTATTACATGTAACCCAGTGTTCTAACTAATTCAAATAACAACACGCTAGCCACTGATACTAGAAATCTTCTCCAGAGGTGGAAAACAGGAATAATATTTACTTTATATAAAATTTCCTAACATTCCCTTTGGACATATTTTGCTAAAACCTGGAGTTTTTCCAACAAAATAACTACCATTTTCAGGCTGCATCTTAGATGTAAGTGTGTATATGTTGCATAAAAGTCCCAGGGAAGGATTTGTTCCTGACCTCTCTCCTAGCTTCTGGTGGCCTCAGGCACTCGTTGTCTTGTGGACGGCCATCTTCTCCCTGTCTCTTCAGATCATTTTCTCTCTCTGGGTGGTTGTCTCTGTGTCCACATTTCCCCCTTTTAAAAAATTTATTTATTTATTTATTTATTTATTTATTTATTTATTTATTTATTTATAAGAGACACACACACACACACACACACACACACAGAGGCAGAGACACAGGCAGAGGGAGAAGCAGGCTCCATGCAGGGAGCCCGATGTGGGACTCGATCTCGGGACCCCAGGATCACGCCCTGGGCCGAAGGCAGGCGCTAAACCACTGAGCCACCCAGGGACCCCTTACTGGTATCCTTTAAAAGGGGGAAATGGGGGATCCCTGGGTGGCTCAGCAGTTTAGCGCCTGCCTTCGGCCCAGGGCGTGATCCTGGGGTCCCGAGATCGAGTCCCACATCGGGCTCCCTGCATGGAGCCTGCTTCTCCCTCTGCCTGTGTCTCTGCCTCTCTCTCTCAGTCTCTATCTCTCATGAATAAGTAAAGAAAATCTTAAAAAATAAAAAGATACCAGTCATATTGGAATAGGCCCCTTCCTATTTTAACTTGATTACCTCTACATGGACCTGATTTCCAAATAGGGCTGCATTCTGAGGTACTGGGCATTAGAAATTCAACATATTTGGATTGGGGGACACAATTCAACTCAGAACAGTGGGGTAGAGGGAGTGACTTGAGAGGATGTATATGGAAATGACATGACATCAAATGTAGAAAAGTTAAAAAAAACCTTATCAAACATAGTTCAGAGTTGTCCACGTGTAAGAAGGCCTTGCTTTGATTTGTAGAAGGGAAGGCATGGGTTCCTGACAGAAGACACTTTCTTTGCCGAGACACAGTGATGAAGATGAAAGAATCCGAGCTAGGTTCCTAAAACACAGAGCCTTTTTTTTCCTAGCCTAGATGTTTCCATTACAACAATCTCTGTTTTGTTTGGTAAATTTTTTTAAGGGAATCCACACAAAGCTTTCTCATTGCATCCAACTGAATGAAATTTATGAAGCTCCTTGCACAGTGTGTTCATTGTTTGGATTGGGATAATTGAAGTGTCAGGAATATTTGCCTATTGAAAACAACTCAGGAAGGCCCTGAACACCCAGCCGGGCTAGGGCCACAAGTCATACCACATTCAGGACAGCAATTTCCTAATGTCATTGACAGCAATGGTATCTTCCCAGGTAAACTAATTTCATAGTTGGGGAGGAGCACTGGATTAGGAGTCAGAGAGCCTTATTTCTAATACAAACTTCACAATTCACTCACTGTTGGACTAACTGCGGATAAATCATTTAACCTCTCTGGGCTTCAGAGTTGACCTGAATAGCATGGTCTTATCTACTTCACAAGAGATATTCAGGGGTGCTGTGTAGCTCAGAAGGGAGAATCTATGTGAAGATACTCTATGAAGCGTAAAACGTTACACAAATATGTGCTACTGGTAATAAAAGCAAATCATTTCTACTTTCTCTCAGGGGATGACATTGAGCTAAGGAATCCTACTGGGTCAATATTCTGGTTTGCCATTTTCTCCCCAAGATCTGTTCACCGTTTTCTGCCTACACTTCCTTATCTTGTGGTTTCTGCTTGGGCTTGGCCAATGAGAACTGTTCTTAAGAAATGAGAAGGTGTGAGGAGAGCAAAGCTGAGGTTTATGTATTGCTCTCGTTCTCTCCTGGACCATTGGAGGTTAGGGCAGTAGCTACGTTCTCCTATAACCACCGCTCTGGTTGGACAGCCTCGTCCACCCCTATGTCCCTCATTAGGCTCCAGGTAACATCGTTCCCTCTTCTCCTTTTCAGGTTGAGGAGGATGGTTCAAACCTGATGCCTGTCTCTGTAAACAGCCCCTTCATGATCACTCTTTTGCCCTTTGAATGTACCATCTGATTCCCAAAGGATGCTGTGGCCATGATGACCCCCATGTGGACACTAACTGAACTCTTCCTGAGTGAAGAATTCTCTCTCTTGTTTGGGATAGTTTGTATTTTCTCTTGTTTTGAGCTGTTGGGCAGGATTCTCTTATAGAAATGAGCACAACTGGATCTCAAAGAATTATAGGGATATGGAAGCTTTAGCTGTTTTCCATCAGCAAACTGGATGCTTTCTTTCAGTTGAAGGGAGGCTAGGGCTTTGCTTGTTCTTTCTCTGGTCCCTCTCGCCTCTCCCTGCATTGGGACACCCCCAAGTTCATCCCATCCTTTTCTCACACCCATCCCTTCTGCTCTCAACCAGCCTGCAGGCAGGTTATTCTTTGGTGTACCCTTTGGTGCCTGAGATCTTTGGTGAGACTCACTGAATCTCCACATGGGATATAGCCTCTTTTCTCTCTTCTACTCCCAACCCCCAGGTTCCCTGCTTCTCTTCAAGCTGCCCAGGCTTGTCATTTTGACTCCTACTTACCATTTCTGCTCCTGTGTGCAAGTAGGCACCATGAACCATTGCTTCTTTCCTTCAAAATATTTCTTGCATTCCTCTTTGCACTGTTATCATTTCGGCTCAGAGCTCTCTGGGCTGCCTGCATGTTAGTATCAGTATTTCCAATTGGCCTTTCTTTTTACAGTCTGTCCCCAACTCAAGACTGCCCATAGACCTTTAATACTTTAGCTTTCCTGAAACCTGGCTTTCATTGTTCCCCTTGTCTACATGAAGTTCGATGACTCTCTGCTGCCCCAGAGAGTCAGAATCTGAACTCCTGTTCTTGGCATTCAAAGTAATGCACAGTCTACTTCTTGGCCTATTTATTCCCTGAAAAACCTGCTCTGCTCTCTCTCTCCCTTCTGACCACACCGGGAGCTTTCCAGCCTCCAGCCCAGTGTTCACGTCCTGCCCCACTCCAGGAGTGCCCCCCTTCCACTTCCCCCAGTGAACACCGCCCTTTCTTCAGAGCTGAACTCCAATGCTGCTTGCTCTCTGAACCGTGGCTACTACAAGCCATGGTGATATTCCCTTCCTTTGGAGTCCTGTAGGAAGTCCTATAACATGTTTGCTGAACTTCAACTCCTAAGGATGTTGTTTACACTAGTCATTTGAGACTTATCTCATGTTTTGGCCACATGTCCTGCATGGTAGTAGGCCCATATCCTTTATTGAATGAACATATAAATACACAAAATAAATTGGCTTATTCAAATTGCTGATTCTTTTTTTTAAGATTTGTTTATTTATTTATTTGAGAAAAAGAGAGAGAGAGAGAGGATGAATGGGGAAGCGCAGAGGGAGAGAATCCTCAAGCAGACTCCCTGCTCAGCACAGAGCCCCACACAGGGCTCCATCTCAGGACTCATGAGATCATGACCTGGGCTGAAACTGAGAGTTGGAGACTAACTGATTGAGCCACCCCGACACCCCTTAAAGTGCCGATTCTTTAAAGGGCTGGGCACCCACATATATTTTGCATATTGTTGGGTCTGTGGCCCTAAAGCCACATGTTTACTCAGTTGGGTATTGGGTCCAAGAAGGAACAGTGATAATGATGATGACAATATAATTTAATATGCCTACCATACACTTAACGGGATGAGCACTGGGTGTTAGGGTATATGTTGGCAAATTGAACTCCAATAAAAATATATACAAAAAAAAGATTCCATGTAATAAATAAATAAATAAATAAATAGCCTACCAAATAAATAAATAAAGAAATAAAATGCCTACCATTTATTGAGTATCTACTATGTGCCAGTACTTCACATACACGATCTATTTTTATGCTTATAATCAACTTGTGAAATAAGTATTGTTATTATCTCTGTATAATCAAGGAATGAAGGCTCAGAGCAATTAAGTAAATTGCTCTAAATCATACATCTAGTTGGGGGCAAGGCTGAGTATGAACTCAGTCTGATGATGCTAAAGCCTCTTCTACCAACCAAACACCTGGCCGAGTTTGGAAGTCTCCTGTAGGCATCCAGGGCTGTACCATGTGTAAATGTCTAGATCATGTCTATCTTATCTCCCTTCTCCTGAGAGCAGGGTACTGTCTTAAAGCTCTCTCTGTACACCACCCCACCCCCTGCCACCCCCCTCAGATGCCGAGGACAGTGCCTGGCACGTCGGAGTTTGTTCATTGGCTCCCAGCTCTAACCCACTCCATGCCTGAATTGCAGTATTTCTTGTAGAAGGACCCAGCCAGGGTTGTGTTACGGCTTTGAGTAGGAATTCTCTTTCCACCCCACCCATATTATAAAACCTTTAGTTTATCTGGTTACATGTCTTTGGAGCTCTCCTCTTGCTATGCTTCGTTCTGTGTCAATTTCGCCAAGCTGGCAGTGTTGCCCAGAATCCTCTTCCCTGCATGGTGCCAGGTCAGGGCTGGCCACGAGAGGCATTTGCTTGGTGTCGGGAAGGCAGAGGGGAAGCAACAGCAACTCTGCAGACTGGTGTAGGGTGCCAGGCAGGGCCCCGAGCTCACGCTGATCCAGTGGCTCATCTCTTTGGCATTCAGCAGCACCTGAGCCTGCACTTCCCCCAGCTCCCACCCAGTCTTCTCCTCCAGACTCTCTGAGCCATAAGCTGGCTCCACGGAGAAGGTTCGAGATTTGCAGGTGCCCTGTGTTGTCCAAGTTGCTGGCTGGGAGAGACTGTCACGGGTCCCGGCCTATTCTTGTTGGCTCTGTGCTTCCTGTGCTTTCAGTTTGGGTTGCTTGCCTCACGTTAAGTCCTGGGTCCTGTTTTGATCACCAGAGCTGCTAACCTACAGTGAGCTGAGGCCCCCACCAGATGCAGAGGCAACCACCTACAACTGACTCCACTAGCCGACGTAGTTGTGAAAGGTCTAATCCTTAGGACAAATCCCTTGCTCTGTGTCACTCCGAGCAGCTCTGCTTCTCTGATAAGACTCTGGCTGATACAGCCTTCCTACACAGGTCCTGGGGTACACCATGTCCTTGGTCTGCCCCAGAGAAATTTGTTCATGGTGATTGGGTGAAGTCACCATCAAAGCAGAAAGATACCCAGGATTGGTGAGCCTCTCATACCCTTTCTGATTTTCTCCCACAAGACTGTGGTGTTGTTTCTAGAGGCAGGAGCTAGATCAGATCTGACTCGTAGTGAAACCCAGTGTAAGAGGCCACAGAATTACTCAAGGCTGTACCTGCCCAAGCAAACCTGAGCTGAACTCAGCTCTGCTGTCACTGCTTTTGGAGGTTGTGCAGCCACCCCCAACCTCTGTATGGTTGCTCTCAGATGTCACTGGCCTCCAGCTGCTGTGCATGGAGCTGGGTTTGTGATCAGTCACAGTTGGAATGGAGTAAGGGGTTACCTATAGTAAGTGCTAGGGGACTGATGCTTAAAGGTACTTGCCTTCAACCAGGTATTTTAGAGTCTCGAATTTCACCATTAGAGAGTCTTTCCTTTGGATTACTCTTCCTGATGTTTGTTATTAAAATGACATATGCCTTTGATGAAGGGATAATCATGTACTGAATTCAAATGCTATATCTGCCCTTTAAAATAGCTATGAGACTTCAATACAATCATTATTAATCTCTTCAAGCTGCAGTTTCCTCACCTATTAAAATGGGAATAAGAATATCTAATTTGATATATGTCTTAGTCTGTTCAGGCTATTATAACAAAAATTCATTGGCTGAGTGGCTTATAAATAACAGAAATTTATTCTCACACTCTAGAGGCTGGGAAGTCCAAGATCAAGATCCTGGCAGGTTCTGTGTCTGGTGAGGACCTGCTTCCTGATTCGTGGATGGCCATCATCTGATATGTCCTCACATGATGCAAGGGGCAAGGAACCTCTCCAGGAGCCTTTTAGAAGGACACTAATCCCATTCATGAGGGCTCCATTCTCATCACCTGCTGTCCTCCCAGAGGCCCCATCTCCTGATACCATCACAATGGGAGTTTGGATTTTGACATACGAATTTAGGGGGAGGAACAAACATGCAAGTCCCTCATAGTACGCAAGCTAAAAGTACCTGGCACAATGCCTGGCACATAGTTGGTGTTGAGTAAAGGCTAGCATTTACTCCTGATTTCCTTCCCCGAACTCAGTAATGCATTGGGATTTGTAGTGGGGCCATCATTCCTACACTCTCATCACAACTAAGGTTTAGTGAGTGAGTGTGTGAGGGTTTGCTGTGAATTTGTGTACATGAGTTTGATGGGATAGGAGGGGGAAAGAGAGACAGAGACAGATAGAAAGAGATGAGAGGGAGAGAGAGAAATCTGGAGGGGAGGCAGGCAGAGAGAGAGAGAATCTCAAGCAGACTCCCTGCTGAGCCTAGAGCCCGACTTGGGGCTCAACCCCATGACCCTGAGATCATGACCTGAGCCAAAATAAAGAGTTGGTTGCTCAACCCACTAAGCCACTGAGGTGACCCTATTCTTATTTATTTTTAGTTTATTCTTTTCTTGGAAACTTTGGAAATCTTTTGAAAATGTAAGCTAAATCTTACTTACAACCCTTAGAATATGTCAACTCTTCGTACTATACTTGGCATTTGATCTGAACCCTAATCCTCGCCTGGTACTCCACACCCTGGCTCCAATCTATCCCTCCTCCCTCAGCTTCATTTCCCTTTTCTCCCCCCATCACTCACTACATTTCAGCCACATTAGAATTCTCCCAGAATCTCAGATCAGAGAACTGAAGACTTCGTCCTGCTTCTCTCTTCTCCCCTCTCCCCTGCCCCTTTCTTCCCTCCCTACCTCTCTCCCTTATTCTTCTGGATGACTCCTCTCCAGCCTTCATACCTCTCTTCATATGTGATTTTCTCAGGGAGCCTTTCCTCCTAGGCCCACCTTTTATTCTTTTTCATAGAAGATCTCTCCTATGCTTTCTTCTTAGAGCCTGTGTCACACGGAATTATGTGCATAGTTGCTTTCTGAACCATTTCTCCCTCTTCTATGGAGGGGACATAACAGTCTTATTCCCTATTGTATGGCCAGCAGCTAGCCCACTGCCTGACATGCAGGTTTCCATGATGTTTGTTAATGATGAATGAGTATTCCACATTGTAATCCTGGGATAAATCAAACCATATGGAACTCACATTTTTTTTCAACTTTTAGAAACTGTTCATTTTTTTTCCCAACCTTATTTGCATTTTGCTTGTCTTTGTGGAAGAGCAGCTTAAGACCACTCAATGGTTGTTTGTCCCCATTCATTTGGTGGCCTGGGCAGTGAAAGCTGGCAGGCTGAGCGCTCCGGTCTTTAGTAGGAGGCTGCTGAGTAGGTACCAAGGCACCTGCACCCCTCCAGACCAGTCCCCAACTTCAGATTGAGTAGCAGTGAACCCAAGAGTCAGGGCAGCGCATTCACCCTGAAATTCCCCTGGGTCACACAGCCTTTGCAGCAGCGACCTGCCCTTCCTCTCCAGTCTCTTCAGGCTTTCTGTAGAAGGAGGTATGAAGCAGAACCTCCCATAGGTGGTTAGCCCCTGGGATCAGTATCCACCAGAAGACACTAGGGAAGCTGCCTGGATCTGGTTGGCGAAGGTTCTAGAGATGAAGTGGCCCACAGTAGGAGTGGTTCCCAGAGCAGCAGCAAAATTCAGCTCAGCTTATTGGCTGATATTCCTGGAGGATATGATGTTCACAATACTCAGGTTTTCAATAGCAACAATGGTGTGATCTGCCAGCAGAAGCTTCTCCCAGGTTCTCTTCAGATTTAGGTTGTAGATGACCTCACTTTTCCCTTTGCAGACCTATTGTTCCATATGGAAGCCAAGGTTAGTGCTGCCCAAGTGGGTTCTTGTTGCAAGGGACTTGAAGGCATCCTCCTCCTTCACTGGCAGGATGTCAAGGGTTCCAGACATTGTGAAGTTTTCCCTTTAAGTTACTATGGGAATGCAAAATGATGCTGTGTGGAGCCCCTCTGGGTAGTATGGAAAAAGGTGGAATTCACATTTTCTCTCCTCACAGAAGAATCATAGATCTTGCATTTTACAATCCCAGAATCTTAGAAAAGCCACCCAGAAAACTGAGATCCAGTTAATCTCCAGATTTAATTTTTTGTCTCCTTCTATTTTTTCTTAAAATCAAGGTATAACTTAATGCAGAGTAAACTGCACAAATACTAAATGCATAGAAGGTGAATTTTTCATAGGTATCTCCCCGTGGAAGCATCACCCCAATCAAGATCAAGAATATCCTAGAAACCAGTGGGCTCCTTTGTACCCTTCTGGTTCCCTAACACCCTCCCTGCCCCAGCTGGCCAGGTTACCTGGAGATCCACTGATTTCCATCTCTGTAGTTTAGTTTTAGCTGCTTCAGAACGTCATGCACATGGAATCATACAGCATGTATGTTTTTGTTTCTGCTTCTTTTCCTCGGTATGTTTTGAGATCCATCATGTTGCTGTGCATAACAATAATTTCTTGAGTAGTACTTTGTTGAACATATATACTACAATCAATGTGTTCTATACTGTTAGACGTTCGGTTGTTTTCAGCTTTGACTATTATGAATAAAGCTGCTATGAATATTCTTGCACAGATGTCTTGGTGGGCGTGTCTTTGGGGATAGAAGAGCGGAATTGGTGGGTCTCTGTCGTTAAATCAGGTTCATCTGTCCTGTGGTGCATTTTTCAAAAAGTCCTGACACATCTCAATCTAAACTTACAACTGAGATAAGCTGGGTCAACATCCACATTGCACCAGGCTTCTGGTCTGTGAGGAATCCTTTCTATGGTCTTTAAGTGCACTTCAGGGGTTTGGGTCAAAGTCATTTTACTATTTGACACTGAATCTGTGTGCTGACAGGCCTGAGCAACACAAAAAATCGTAACTTGAAGGAGTTCTGCCTTTTGAAGCTTCGGCAGGAACTTAACTCCTTTAAGTCATCTCAAAGATGGGCCTCTGAGCCAATAAAAAGACATTATTTATTTAAGTCAGTGACCTACAGAAACATTTCTAGGACTCGCTTTTTCCAATGACAGTGATCTGAAGGCAATCGTTTGGGCTGTTCCTATAAAATGGGATAACTGTTACTAATGTGTCATTTATTCACTGATTTCTACTATTGCCAATAGTAATACCGAGTGTCTGCTATATCGTAGTCATGGAAGACTTCCTGACATAACTGTGTGGTGATCTTTTTTTCCTTTCTACAGGATCACATGGAGTTAATAAGCTGTGACCATTGAACACCATTCACTAAATTCTGTGTGCCCTTTTCCCAAAAGATAAATTACACTGAAGGAGGAAAAATATAACGCCTGTAGATTCTTTCACTCAAGGCCTCCTTGTCTAGAAAGGGCGCTTGCTTATTGTTTCACATTTCTCTCAGAGAATTCACAAACATACCTCAATGCCTTCACAAGGGAAGGAAAGCTCAGAATCTGTTCCCAGGGGAGGCGGTAAATGTAGTTGGAATCTCTTCCACATTGGAGGCACTGGGCTGACTGCTTCCCTAGACCACAGACAGGGCTGAGACCTCCCCATGGCTACCTCTAAGAACTCAAGAGGCTTATCAGTGTGGGGGGCTGGGACCACCCAACAGGGGAAGACTAGAATGTCCAGTAGAGAAACTACTGAATACAGGATATATCTGAATATCTGAATCATGCTTTAAGTGGAAACCCAGAGACAACCACATCATTTGGATACCTCTAAGGAGTCCTGAAACATCTTTCCCATTGCAATGGCACTCCAGAAATAGGAGGCAGCCCCCAATTTTGGCTAAATTCTAAAATAGCATTAAATGATTTCATTCCATCCTCACTAGAAGCTTGCTGGAAGCAGACAGGCTCATCCCTAATGATAATGGTGGAATGGGGATTTGAACCCAGGCAGCCCAACTCCAGACAGCCTGATGGGTGTCTGGAGAGAAGTAGGTTCCAACATAGGGTGACACCTTCCATTCTCCACCATACTTTCTTAAACTTCATCTGAAAATATCCTACAAGGCACCTTTACCACACAGAGGAGATGAAGAGACAAATAAATACGAGGGAGGAGGAAGTGGAAAATAAAACCCCCACTGGGTCTGGCTATTAATGTGTCTGCGCTGTTCCTACACTTGAATAGATCTGGTTCTGAGTCTGCTACTGAAAAGGAACCAAAAATGACCTTGAATTGAAACTCTTGCCTAGGAAGGTGCTGTGATGAGCTCAGAGAGACCACAGCACATCAATGCAAGGGCTCTGAGCACCACCGTCATGGTTGCTTCCAGCGGGCTGAGGCAGTGTTGGTTAGGTGGTTTCCGGTTCCGGTGACCTGCCTCGCTGTCAACGCCAAGCCTGGGTTTTCCTCTCTAAAGGATGGAGAGGATGGGAGGTGAGATGCTCTTTCCAAGGGAGAGACTCTTCCACCAGTGCCTTCTTAAGATGTGTTGCCCCTGTGAAGGTGGAACCCCAGGTAACAGGAACATGGGTCAGGGTTCTCTTGAGCAAATACCAATGCCAGCCAAGCCCTCCCTGACCTCATTTTCTATTGTTTTCATTTACTCTGCCTTGGCCACACTGGTCCTTTTGCTCTTCCTGGAACATGCCAGGCACATCCCTGCCTCAAGGCCTTTGCACATGTTCTTTCTTCTGCCTGGAACCTTTTTGCCTGGATAACTCCATGGCTGGCCGGCTTTCTTTCTTTCTTTTCTTTCTTTCTTTCTTTCTTTCTTTCTTTCTTTCTTTCTTTCTTTCTTTCTTTTCTTTCTTTCTTTTCTTTCTTCCTTTTCTTTCTTTTCTTTCTTTCTTCTTTCTTTCTTTCTTTCTTTCTTTCTTTCTTTCTTTCTTTCTTTTCTTTCTTTCTTTCTTTCCTCAAATCTCTCCTCAAATATCCCCTTCTCAGCAAGACCTTCCCTAGTTACATATTCTAGCCATAATGGCATTCTGAATTTCCATCCTTCTCCCCTCCCCCCACACGCTCCCTCTCCTCTTTCCTGCTTTTGTTTACTTAGCACACCCCACTATCCCATCTACCATATATTTTACTGATTTCTCCTGTTTTTTGACTGTCTTGCCTAGTTGAAAGTAAGTTCTATGAGGGCAAGGATTTTTGTCTGCTTGGTTCTGTATTCTAGCTCCTAGAATAGTATGTAGCCAAAGCTCAATAAAAACAGGTTGAGTGAGGGACCCCTGAGTGGCGCAGCGGTTTGGCGCCTGCCTTTGGCCCAGGGCACGATCCTGGAGACCTGGGATCGAATCCCATGTCGAGCTCCCTGCATAGGAGCCTGCTTCTCCCTCTGCCTGTGTCTCTGCCTCTCTCTCTCTCTCTCTCTCTCTGTGTGTGTGACTATCATGAATAAATAAATAAAATCTTAAAAAAAAAAAACAGGTTGAGTGAATTAGTGAGTGGATTAATGAATCCTTACTTTGTGATTTAATGAAGAGGCAACCTTTCACAAATTAGTTAACTTTTTCTGTGCCTCATGTCTACAATGGTAAAATTGAGATGATAATCCTTCCCTTCCCCTTGTGAGTTTTAAACAAAATTACAGAAGTACACACCTCCACAATATTTGCATGTACTCAATGATTTACTTTGTGAGTTCAACGGGAGTAATACAAGTAATAGAAGCAAACATTTGGCGGGGTCAGGGACTGCTTTAAGCATTTAATGTACCTTAATTCATTTAAGTCATATAACATCCTATAAGGTATTATTCCCATCATACTTATTTGAGAAATAAAGAAACTGCAGGACAAACTTGCCCAGGGCCCTATAACTAGAAAATCACTGGGGCACCTGAGTGGCTCAGTTGGTTAGGTGTCTGAGTTTGGCTCAGGTCATGATCCCAGGAGTCTGGGATTGCGCCCCGTGTCAGGATCCCTGCTCAGTGGGCAGTCTGCTTCTCCCTCTGGCCCTCCCCCATCCAACCCCTGCTCATACTCTCTCTTGCTCTTTCTCTCAAATGAATAAATTCTTAAAATCTAAAAAAAAAATCATTGAGTCTGGGATTTTAACTGAAGCCCATCTGTCTCCAAAGTCCGTAACTTAGCCATATCACCACACTGCTTCCCCTTGGCAAGAAGAGACAATTAATATAATACAGGCATAGAAAAAATTTATTCAAGTAGTTAAAACTCCAATTTACAGTTTAATCTTTAAGCTACTGGAATATCTTCATGGATCAAGCATGATAATTATTCAATTTCTAAATGAGTTGAAATATTTAGAGAGTGGCCAAAATTGTATTTAACTCCAAGCCATGAAACATGAAATACTACCATTGAGTAGATATTTGGAAACTGTGTTTTATTTAGACACAGTCTATATGAACCAATACATTTACATTTTTAAATAAAGAGCAGTGTCATTTAGTTTCCAAAGCTGAGTGGAAACAAAAACTAGGGCCACGTAGACACACCCTACTCTGAGCACCTGCTTTTGAGGTGGCCTACAATCTTATCCTGTTTTTCTTGTGAATTGGCTTCCATCACTTGTGACTCCAGTGCCTCATCAGCAGCAACCAGTCTTTCATTGCCTGTTTTAGGTTTGGTTGTTCAAATGCTAGGTCTTGCTAATGGGAGAGAGCTTGGGGAATCTCTGTCTTCTCCATTCATGGTGTTGGTTCTATAAGTCACTGTATACTCGATAAGGGGGCTCACACGCACACTTTCCAAGTAGTCTTTAAAGGCTTTCGGTTCCCTTTTTTCTTTTTTTGGTTTCTATTGCCTTCCCAGTAGTGGCTAAGACATTGCCAGTTTGTCTTTCTTCTCATGATTTCTCTAGAAGGCTTCATAGCCCAGGGAAGAGTTCAGCGGGAACCCAGTTTTAATTTCTCATCATTTTCAGTCTGGCTCTTTTTCTTGTGAGGAATAGTAAGCTATTCAAGCCAGCTTGAGACAAAGGGTTTTAGCTTATTGTATTATTTCACATTATTTTTATTTTTATTTACTTATTTATTTTATAAAGATTCATTTATTTATTTTAGAGAGAGAGAGAGAACCTGAGCGAGGGGAGAATAGAGAGAGAGAGGGAGAGAAGGAGACTCTCTGCTGAGTGTAGAGCCCTGAGTGGGGCTTGATCTCATGACCCTTAGATCATAACCTGAGCAAAATCAAGAGCCAGCCTCTTAACCAACTGAGGTGTTCAGGCACCCCTGTCACATTATTTTTAAATAACAAAGGAATTTTTATGGAAATCCAAGAACAGATATTAAGTCTTGGTCTCAAGGAGCCCAGAGCCAATGGTGACTCTAGATTCACAAGGGCTTCTGCGTGTTCAGCTGCAGGAATTCATGGATCTTTGGTTTCTATGATTAGGCAACACACTACATGTCTACTTCTGGTCCCAGTACTAATTGTTGGCTTTGTTTGCTTCTAGTTCAGGGGCTTAAGAGAGAATGTGATTGATCCAGTTCATCTTTTAAGGCAGACTGTAATTCCCTGACTGGCAGATGGATTGTGTACAGTCAGCCCAGGGACCTGGGCCAGGGCCAATTATTGATGGACAGAGGAGGTGGGGCACTGAGTACTTAACAGTCTGGGCCTGCCCCTCCAGTAAGAAGTGTGGGCAGGGTGGATCCCCACAGAAGAGGCTGTGGGTGTGTTGGCACAGTACTGACCTTTCCAGAATACCATCTTGTAAAAGAATGATGTGTTACCCAAATCACACAGTGTTATAGCAGGTAAGAAGTTGTTATATTGACAAAGATACAGATGCAACTCAAAAGACATCTACAAAACCACATGCATGCATCTTTGCCGTTAGCATGCTTAAAACATGAAACAAATGTCATTATTTGTTTGTGATATGTTTTATCTAAAAACGTTCATCCTTTTGTCTGACAAGTCTAGCTGTTAAAACCCCATGGCTTTCTCAGTCACGGCCTCCAAGTTTTGGTGAGCAGATTGCACTCAGCACAACTTTAGTTGATACCATTCATAGAGATTTCAATGTGATAACCAAACTGAAGCTGTATTAACCTTTGCAGTTTCCCAGCTAGTTATTGAGGTTTTGCTGTGATTGAGCTGGTCAAAACCCACTGATTTCTTATTATCTTGACTAAGGATCCAGTGTGCCATGGGCCACAGCCTTAAACACAAACAGAATAGATTCATGGCTTCAGAGGTCCCTTGTGTCACAAATATGGTGCCCATGATGCCGGGGAGTTTTTCTCTGGGGATTGGCCCACTGTTACCCAGGGCCCCTGAAAAACAGGAGACATATAGTGGGGATGTTTTGATCAAGGTGAGAATGTTAAAGAGCACAGGACCAGATCCAGGTCTGGATGCATTGCTGCAATGGTAGGAGTTATGATGGAGGTGGCGGTGAGGGGGACTGCTGATATAAAGGTGCAAAACATGACAAACTTGACCTGCATTCTAATCCTGGCATGGATCAAAACCCCCTAAACATGGATCAAATCCTTCCGCTTAAGGTAATTGGCCTAAGGTAAGTTGAGTCACTACCTACAGAAGGCATCAGTGATCTGCGTTTGTATGAACTGCACTCTCTTTCCTTGGGTCCCCAGCAGAAACCAGTCTCTCCTGTCACTGAAGAGCCACAGACCTCCAGCTGTGCTTCTCTGTGGCCCACATCACTTTCTACCTGTATTAATGATCTGATTTTTCCCCACTCTTCTGACAGACATTTCTTTCAAGAAAACATTAGCACCTGATTCATCCTGGTGTTTTTACCATGGCTTGGAACATGGAAGGCAGCAAATAAATATTGGTTGGATAAATGGGAGTAAGAACCTAAACTGCCTTTCCAGTCACCAGATCAACTGTGTTCCAATGTTGCTTCACTGTTCTCTCTACACACTTGACAGTATATGGTACAGGAAGACAGTCAAGGGAGATGACTGCCGATTGAAGTTAATTTCAGTTGTTGAGTTCATTTAAATTTTTCAAATGTCTCTAATGTAGATGCTATGAAACACTATCAGTATGTCCTATAATACATGGAAGGGCACATGGGCCTAGTTAATTACCAGCACGAGGATGGAATTCCATGCAGATCAGGAAAGCTCTCTGTGTATAGAGAAGAAGGTGGAGGAGAAGGGGGAGAGGAGGGTAATATGACATTTCTTGACGATTTACCATGTGCCAGGCTCCATTATAAACATTACATACGTTAACTCATTGTTATGGGGAAGGTACTATTGTCCCATTTTACAGATGAATCTGATACAAAACAAAGCAGGTTGTCCTGTGGTCCATGCTGTCTGAACTGTTGGGTTCTGCAACTCCCTTCTCCTTCTCTTTCTCCTTTCTCCCTCTCATTATGTTTGTACCTTATAAATTCAAAATATTGTTTGATAAATGTTAAATATTGCTAAATATAAAAATATGGTTTAATTAAGAATCATTTCTTCACTCATTCATTTATTCACAAAATTTTGTGAACCATGATGATATGTCAGAGACTTCTCCAGCAGGAAATGTATTTGCCTTCTCAGAAAGCCTTGAGTGGTCAAAGATGAGGTAATGATCATGTCTGATATTTTATCATATAGAGGCCATGCTGGCTCTTTCCTGCCCATGCTGAAGGTTAGATTTTTTATATTCTTCAAAATAAAGTTCAGTAAGATAGACAAATCCACTTTTGGTTGATATTAATACTTCTCAGGGCATAATTTTGGTGCAGTATTTTTCAGAACAAAACAAAACATTCCTTCCCTGGCACATGAGGATGGGGAGAGATGCAGTGAAGGCAGGAGTCAGGCAGCCTTGGCCTACCACAGCTCTGTGTATGCCTGCTTGGGCAGATCTGTTTTTCCAGTCATGCCAGATGAAGTAGTGCACTGCCTCGAATCTGTGCTGACTTTCAAAGACACTACAGGGCCTCCTCTGTTATTTGGCTAAACAATTCCCACTTCCTGGAAGGATCCCTTTTTGGATCCCACATTTTGGGTGGGTGACAGAGAAAACCTCCTCATTGTGAGCTGGAGGCCGTGTCTAAGATAGAGTGGCCAAGTCAACTGGCAGAAAGGCTTGACTTGGTCCTTACAGACAAAAGAATTCACTCTTCCCGGATCTTAGGTGTCATGTGTACACACTGCTCAAAGAGCAGAGAGAAAAGTGGAGAATTAAGGTAGCATCCAGAGTTCTGGTTTGGCAAGATGTGTACTTCCCGATAACATAACACTATTCCTAGTATCCACATACCTAGAACAGCCAGGCATATAGTGACACTCAGAAATATTTGTGGAGTGGATGGGTGAATAGAAAAAAGTCTAGAAAAGTATCAACTCTAAATATTAAAAGTAATTATCTCTTTACTTTTATTTATTTTTTCTTTCAAGCTTTTATTTAAATTCTAGTTAGTTAACATATAGTGTTATATTGATTTCAGGAGTAGAATTTAGTGATTCACCACTTAAATATAACACTCAGTGCTCATCATAGCAAGTGTTCTGGAATGATCTCTTTAATAGCTATAGATTCTGATTTTTCTATTATAAATATATTATTTGTGTAAAATCATTTAAAAAATATAACCCCAATTTTACAGGAGATTACTGTAGCTAAAGTGAGGGCAAAGTTTGGACTGGGATTTGTGGGCTGTATTATTGCCAAGCTCAGCTTGATTGTCAGTAGTATAGCTAAAACTCTTGTGGATAAGTTCCTGGAAAACTGGGTTCTAGCTAACAGAGAAGTAACTACTTTGTTCTGTACGCAAAGGGTTTCTTGAAATCACAGAATATTAGAGGTCATCTTGCCCAATCTTCTTAGTTTTCAGATGATTTGAGCCCAAAAAGCCTTGAGGCTTTGGCTTTGAGCAAGCCAGTGATGAAACTAGGTGTTAGAACTTGACTGTCTGGACTGTAAGCACATTTCCCCATTTTGCACAGTCAGTCAGAAACCCAGCAAGACATTGGAGACATACTCAACTGGGTAATTGAGGAAAATTTAATAAAGGACTATTTAAAAGATATAGACAGAGTTAAGAAGACCAGCAAAGGAAGTGAAGCACTGCAGATCATGCAAAAATGAAGAGCTGTTACTTGCATAAGCCCAGGGGAGGCAAGGGCAGGAGCAGTTCCAGGCTCCCAGTAGGGAGGAGCACCAAGAAGGCACTCACCAGGCATTGGGCCTTGGGTAGAGGGACACAGCCCATGGGCAGCAGCCTGAGGGTGGGGGGGACAAATAGCCCAACCTCATTTTTTTCCCAAATGGAAGCCAAAGGTCAAGTGAGCTTGTTGACTCAAAGAGGACAATAGAGCAGGGCACAGAGCAGAATGAGGAAGGGTAGGAAGTGGACTCAGAGTTGAACTATCCAGCACATGTGCCCTCTAGAAGATAATCCTGATCCTACCTTCCCTCTCACTTCAGCTTTAAATCAGCAATAACCTGGATAACTAAGACAATTTTTAAAAATTCTTATTATGCAAATAGTATATATCTATAACAGAAAAGCCAGAATATGTAACTGCAATTATTTTCAACATTTATGATAGTTATATTTGTAGGCTTTTTCTATTTGTTCATGTATGCATTCATTCATGCCACAAATATTTATTGAATGTCAATGTTCACACTCTTCTAGGCAACATATATATTGAAACAAAGAAAAAAGACAAAACCTTTTTCCCTCAAGGAGCTAACGTTCTAGTGGGGATGAGTCACAATAAACAAGGTAAATAACCCAATTGATAGTTTATGAGATAATGTTAAGTGGCAAGAAGAAAAATAAAGCAAGGAAATAGAGTAAGACTGTATTTGGAGAGGTATTATAATTTTAAATAAGGTGGCCAGCGTGTGTGTGTGTTTGTGTGTGTGTGTGTGTGTGTGTGTGTGAAAAGAGAAAGAGACAAAGCAATGATTATTTGTAGGGCTTTTCCTCTGGCTAATTGCTGAGTGTTCAGGTAATGGGGAGCGTAGGTGGTGTGACTTCCCCCCTCCCTCGCAGTTTCAAAATGTCTCTGTTTAGATTTTTTAAAGGGCAAAGCTTTCTCCACTTCTTATATTAACCATTTAAAAAGTGCCACGGGGAATCCTCAGTGCAAGTTAATTAGCCAAGTTCTTGATGTCTATCTGTCCCTTTCTAGCTGGCTGATTTGGGGGAGGTCAGTTTACCTCTCTGAGGCTCAAATTCCTCATGGGCAAAAACAAGGGCTTTGGGGACAATTAAAGGAAATGAGATGAGATCTGTGAGGGACCAGCACACAGTTGATGGTCAGTAGGTGGTGGCTTCTTTCCTTCTCTGGACAGAACTATGTGAAAGGCATGTTCTGGTAAAAGTAGACTCAAGATCCACAGAACTGGAAAGTCTGCTAAACAGTCTTTTTTAAATAATAAATTTATTTTTTATTGGTGTTCAATTTGCCAACATACAGAATAACACCCAGTGCTCAACAGTCTCTTAATGTTAATAGCTGGCATCAATTGGCCACTTAGGTATGCAGTGGAGGCTGACATGCCCCCTTACACAGATGACAGGTCTTAGAAACAAGGCTTGTCTCCAAATGTGCCTGCCAACAAAGCCAGTGCTCTCTTCATCAGGTGCTGTGCTCCTCCTCTCCCTTGTCCTACTCTGTCTCCATAAGGAAGGGTTAAGGTTGGATTAAGCCAAAGTGTAGGAACCAGTTTTCTCATAGTCCGAAAGCCCATGAAGACTTTAGACTACCAGCTCTATTATGACCCTGGAAAAGCTTCTTTGCTAAATCGTACCAATGCAGTGGTTCTAAAGATGGGATGCTCGGCTGATTATCTGTGGATTATGTGGGCAGTTAAAAAAGAAAAGCCAGAACTTTACCCCTGAAATCTGAGTTAAGCAGGCCTGGGGAAAGGCCTGTCTATATGTTTTTCAATATGGCCCCTTGTGTTTCTGGTATGAACCGGGTTTGGACAACACGTCCCAAACTAATGCTCCTCCAAGATCTTCTCTTTCCTTTTCCCAGCTGCCACCAGAATTTTCCAAATGGTTGTGAGCATGCTGAGGAATCTGACACAGGCTTCATCCAACTCCTTTGATAAAAGTCCTGGGACAGGCCAAGGTCTAGATGTCTTGAAGCACTAAGAGGAGAGACTTCTTCCTGGTCAATCCATCAGTCAGTGTTCTTTGGCCACCATAAGAACAACCCATCAGCTCTACTATCCTACAGTCCATAGCTTCTATAAAAACATTATGAGATACCTTGTTAAAAGCCTTGCCAAAATCAAGGCACACAATGTCTGTGCTGCTCCTTGGCTTCACACAGTAGAAACACCATTAAAAACAAAGTATGATGGCACAACTCTATCAGTGAACCCACACTAACTTCTTTTCCAGAAGCTTAGAAGTTTTTTTTTTTTTTTTTAAGAAACAGAAGAGCCTACTATCTTCTTGGTAGGTTTCCACAAATGTGAGCTGGAAAATGGTGCTCACATAAGTCAGTAGTAAAATCAATTTGGGACTCACTTAGCTCTAAGACTGCATTTCCATTAAGAACAAGGGCTCAGATCATCAGCATATCTAGGAACTTTGGAGAGCAGGTTGTTGAGAAGAATGTGCTGGAGTAACTAATATAGTGGTCTTGAAGTCATACATTTTGTATCTTTCTTTGATAATCAAGAAAGGTGAAAGCTACACAATCATTCATATTAAGTGTAGATCATTTAATTAGTCTACACTGGCAACTCTGAACCACTATCCATGCTACTGCTTTCTCCATAACAGCAAATGTGGGGCCAATGTTCCTAATTAGAAGAAAGTTTTCTTGTTATTTTATGTTTTTTATTTTAATTTGTTTGTTAGATGAGTTGGTCTTTCCTTACACTTGGGTCTAAAGTGACTCTCAATTCCTTATGACTCTTTCTGTGCCCCAGCCAGTACTTTGAAAGTGAATTTTATTCTCTGAAGGGTATCGCTTAATCAACGTTGCCCAATATGTCTGATCTCTGTATTACCTTTCATCTCAGTGCTCATATTTTAGACCCAGAGTGAAACCCTTTATTTGGCTCATTTATCCTAGGGTTCCCTATTTGAATGAAACCCTCTCTATAAAAACCAATGCATTCAAAAATTGTAGCAGTAATACAAGCTTGAAGAACTATTCTTTACTTTTGTAGGGGATTCACTATGTGATCCTTTAAGTAATGAACACAGCCAAGAAAATATATTTAAATCTATGCTTTCATTTTCATAACTGCGTGTGTCACATATGCTAGGCTGTATTTGTAAAGATTGTCTTGTCATTGTCCATTAGCTACTTTCTTTTCTTCTAAAATACCAAGCCCATATATTCCTTGGTCAGGTATAAATTATGATTTCAAGTTATTATTTTTCTGGGTATTATTTTTTAATCATTGAAGAACATGAAAAAAATTTGAAGAATAATAATGATAGCATCTAGTGAGTGCATTGACACCAGACACTGCTCTCTAAATGCCATGCATGTGTCCAGTTATTAAAACCACATATTAAATTATGACATTAAGCTACCATTATTATTCCATCTTTATCTTTGACCACTTTGCTTTTTTCCCCCTGAAATATCATCCCAAATATTATAACTTAGAGAAAGCCAGTATTTTTCTCCCTTGGAAAAAAAGAATTCCAATATATTAATAAAATACTTTCTCATTGCTCTTTTGGCTTCCCAAGTAAGCTTGTCCTAAGGCTGCATGAATGAGTCTTTAATGTAAAGGCTGGAAATTTTTATCAAGGATAGTATTAGATCTATGTTACTAGACCCAGAATGGGATTTAAAGATTGAACACTTATGCTATATAGGACAATATGCTAGACATTAGGGATACAAGGATAAATAGCACATACATTCAGATTCCTCTTCAATGTCCATTACAATAAGTTTTTTTTTAAGATTTTATTTATTCATGAGAGACACAGGGAGAGAGACAAAGACATAGGCAGAGTGAGAAGCAGGCTCCTCACAGGGAGCCCATGGTGGGATTTGATCCTGGACCCCCAGATCATGCCCTGAGCCAAAAGCAAATGTTCAACCCCTGAGCCACCCAGGGATCTCACCATTACAATAAATTAAGTGCAGGTTCCACTTAGGCCTTTGGGCAAATGTGCTGATGCATTTTAGAGGCAGATTTCCTCTGCCCAAGGCTGACCCCAATTCTCTGAGTCTCCCTTAATCTTTCATGTGTACTATTCTAGAAGACTACTTGTGTTTTCATTGGGTTACTCCATGCTCTACCACTTGATCTGGATCCAAGGCTCTTGGTGGCACAAAATCCATTTACTCTCCAATCTATTCCCAAAGACTCTTTCTGCTAAGTGGATTCCTTATGTCTCACACCCTTGAACTACCTGGTCTTTTAGGGGGGAATTCATCTACAGACAGCGATGGTTATCTGGGCCAGTACAGATATTATTAAGTGGTGATGCTCTCATCCAGTCTAGGGCTCATGACACTCTTTTTGGGTGTTCTTTCTTCCAAAGTGGGCAGGAGGTCCACCTCGTGATTTCTCTGAAAAAACGGTTAAATATTTTGTCTCTCCAGCTTCCTTCTACTTCATCCTTTGACCCAATGTTTGCAACGTAATTTGTCAAGGCCAATTCCTATAAAATAATAATGCCCCACTCAGTCTTTGATCTAGATGTGGGCTAGATTTCCAGCAACCATGGAAATAATTGGGAGGAGGAGTGGAGGTGTGAGGGAATAAAACCTCAGAGCAGCCAAAATGGCAGTCATCAAGGCCATGCTCTAAAGCCCATGTAGGCTTCTAGGCTCAGTGTGTTAGCTGCCTATTGGTGCTGTAACAAATCACCCCCAGCTTAGTAGTTTAAAACAACACATATTTATTCTTACAATTTTGGAGGTCAGAAGTTTGAAATGGGTCTCACTGGGCTAAAGTCAGGTGCTAGGAGGGCTGTATTCCTTTTTGAAGGTTCTCAGAGAGACTTCGTTTGCTTTCTTTTGCCAGCTTCTAGCTCTCAGCTGCCTGAATTCTTTGGTTTATAGCCACCTTCCATTTTCAAAACCAGTAATGGTAGGCTGAGTCTTCCTTATGTTAGATCACTCCAACACTCCTGCTCTTCTCCTTCATTTATAAGGAAACTTGTGATTTTATTGAGCTCACCCCGTAATCCAGAACGACTTTCATATCCCAAGGTCAGCTGATCAGCAACCTAAATTCCTCCAGCCCATTAACATAAGATACCCAGGGATTCCAGGGATTAGGACAAAATCATCTTTGCCAGGGACATTATTTTGACTTCTACACCCATGTTCAACTGTACACCTCATTAGTCCACAGTAATACAAATACAGTTATTTAGGGTGTGAGCTGTTCAAAGTAGGGGGCACTGTGAGTGGCAGACAATTCTCTGCAATAGGAAGTGAGAGCTGGGAGCCTAATGTCAAAAAAAAAGATCAAAACCGAAAGTCTGGGGATCCCTGGGTGGCGCAGCGGTTTGGCGCCTGCCTTTGGCCCAGGGCGCGATCCTGGAGACTCTGGATCGAATCCCACGTCGGGCTCTCGGTGCATGGAGCCTGCTTCTCCCTGTGCCTGTGTCTCTGCCTCTCTCTCTCTCTCTCTCTCTCTCTCTCTCTGTGTGTGACTATCATAAATAAATAAAAATTTAAAAAAAACGGAAAGTCAGCCATAGAACCAGCAAATCGCAGGAGTCTGAGGTCACAGAGCATGGAGAACATTCTATCTACTTCAGTGGTTCCTGGGAATGTTCTGTTTTATGGCACCGTGCTTTAAGTGCTGTTCAAAATTGTGACCCTGAGTCATTAAGAAAATGTTGTATTCAATTTAAAAAGCAAGTAGCACACCACATTTTAAAAAAAGGATTTAAAAAATAAAATCATAAAACATTCAGAAGAAATCTAGTGAATATTCATCAGATTTCTCAATGAGAAAGGATTCTCTAAGCAGGAAAACAAAGGAAGAGATAAAAGAAGAAAAGGAGCCATATTTTTGTATAAATACATATTAATATTGATGCCTTAAAATGAAATTATTTAATAATATGCTATGAGCAAGTTAAAAGGTAAGCAGGAAGTTGGGCATATTATTTGTCACAAATAGTAATCTTAGCAGAATTCACAGAAATCCATGAGAAAAATATTAGAGCTACAATAGAAAAATGGGCATATTACATGAGAAAATAGTGGAAAATTTGTATATAAAAATGTTTATATTTAATGGTAGTAAAAGGTCAAAACAGCTGTGCAGTTTTAACTTACCAAATTAACAGTCATTTTTAAAAAAATGATATTTAATGCTGGTGAGGGTGTGGTAAAATAATATCTTTATAAATTACTGGGAGTATATAAATGATACAAATCCTTTGGAAGGCAATTTGACTGTATGTGTCAAGATCCTGCAGATATTTATATATTTTGACATATGAATTCCACATACAGGTATCTGTTCAAAAGAAATAAAAATAGAGACAAAGATTTCTGCAAAAAGATGCTCATGTTTATTTATAATTTAAAAAAAACCCTGATTTATCTAATGAAGGTAATGGTTAAGTGAAGTATGATATATTTATATTATTTTTTTAAGATTTTAGTTACTAAAAAAATATTTTATTTACTTACTCATGAGAGACACACAGAGAGGCAGAGACACAGACAGAGGGAGAAGCAGGTTCCCTGCAGGGAGCCCCATAAGGGACTCGATCCCAAGACCCTAGGATCATGCTCCGAGCTGAAGGCAGATGCTCAACCACTGAGCCACCCAAGTGCCCCAATATGTTTATATTATAGTCAGATCCATTAAAATGTACTTTCAAAGAATGTTTGATGACATAGAAAATATTAAGTGACTTGTGAAATATTAAAAAAAATACCTCAGCATATATTAGATGCAGAGTAAGATATGGAAAAATATACAAATGTTAATAGTTACAGATTTGTGAGTAAGTAGGCCTTATTTTTTCTTTTCTAAATTTATATACTTTAAAATAAGCCTGTGTTTACTTTTATACTCAGAATGCATTGTTTTGTTTTTAATAATCAAAAGTAGAGATGTGTGTAGTACATTTTAGAAAGATTTTTAGATAAAATTGCTGAATGATTTTGGTGTTTAAGATTCAGTTATGTGAATAATTCATCTATGTGCAGTCCTGTCTCCCAAGTGTGTGGATAAGACAATGTACTTTGAATATACTGGCTTATGTTAATGCAAAGTAAAACTCTAAATTCATAGAATTGGTTAAGTGCTTGGCTCATCAGAGAATTTTCCAAAGTGTGTTTAGGAAAATGGAGTGTTTTGAGTTGTTCTCTGACAAAAAGGATCTGGAGTTCAGATGAAATTGGGACATACAGTCTTCTATATTCTCTTTTTGGAGGGTTACAATGTACATTTTCAAGGCTCTGAAAAGTCCTACAGAAATGAATCTTCTGTGTTTTTTTTTTTTTGAAGCATGGTTGACACATAAATTACATTAGTTTCAGGTGTACAACATAGTGATTTGACAAGTCTGTATGTCATACTGTGCTCACTGCAAGTATAGCCACCATCTGTCACTATACAATGTTACCACAATACCACTGACTATATTCCCTATGCTGTGCCTTTCCTTCCCAGGACTTAATTCATTCTATGGAAACCTGCTTGGTTTTGTTTCAAGCAGAATTTCCCAAAGTAGTGCTCTTCAGAATTCTATTGACTAACACCTATTAACATTTTCCCCGCCCAAATCATGTGTCACGTATGTTACATGCTTTGGAAAATCATGGGTTTAAGGAAAGCTCAGTTGACTCACTTTTGCTCACAGTTTAAACTATGAGGCTAGAAGATGTGAGTCCAGTTTCGAAAACCTTTTCTAGAACTGTCAGGAAAATTCTAGCTGAAAGGATAATAAGGTTCTGACTGGGCAAACTTGAAGCTCTGTGTGGTCACTATTTGCTTGGGAGGACCTTGAGCTGTATTTCAAGTTGCGAGATTACCCGCTCCCAACATCCCATGTTCCGTCACCAGTCCCAGCCAGTGAATAGCTGCCAGCCCCAAGTATTCGGAGTTGTTGTGCTCGGAAGGTTTTCCTTTCTGAGCACACTGGACCCAAAGGGGATGGGACTTTCCAGGTATGAAACCTGAAGGGAGAATACTTCTCCAACTTCCTGCTCCGGGTTGCAGAATAAGGTGCAATCCCGTAGTTACACCTGGAATATCTGGGTGTGACGATAGGGTCCGTTGCTAGGAAGTCAGACTTATACTCATGGGGTCACCAGAGTATGGTGCAGACAAGTTCTTCTGTGTTTCAGTGAGTGGCCTCTGAGTACCTTCTCTCTGTCAGGTCTTTTGCCCTCTTCCCACAAGGTCCTTTTCATCCTTTTGAACCCATGGGTTTTTCCTCAAGATTCAGGATGCCAGGAGATGTGCTCTTTTAGGAGCTGGAGGAGTCACTGTGATCTTCAGGTCCATTAAAAAAAATGTCTTTGGCTCATATTGATATCCTCAGACAGCATTCTGTTATACATCCAGAATCTCTCTTTTATCTGGCTTCAGCAGATTCCCAGGAAAAGGTGGAAGTGGGTAAGAGGGAGGGGAAGCCTCTGGTGAGAAACCTATGCCATCCTGCTCAGCTCCACAGGTCCCCATGACACTAGGGTAACCTGGGAGCTTTGTGATCACCTTATCCAGTGACCTGTGGATATCTAGGGTTTAGTGGACAGAGGAGCATTCAGAGAGCCCTCTAGATCCACATTTGCCACTGCAACCATAACGATCCTGCTTTTTAATGTTAAGGTAAGATTTAGTTCTAAAACAGATCCCTGCTGCTAAAAGAAAAAAATGGAAGCCAATGGATAGTCCAGCTTTATGCATGAATCTCTCCGCAACAAGCAGTCATGTAGCTTCTTCCCACACTCCTCCAGTGATGGGAGCTTATTATCATTCCATATTTGGTCGTATAGTATATGAAACAGAAATTTGATTCCCTGAGACTCCTACCCATTTGTCCTAGTTCTGCTTTCTGGAGACAGATGGAAACAGTTTAAACCAATTTCCAGCTTTAAGCTCTAGCAGGGTAAAGACTGTCAATTTTTATTTTTGCATCTTTGGAACAAACTCTGGCACATAGTGGGAGCTTAATAAGTGATTAATAAATGAATGCATGACTACACTTATATGTCTGTTGTAATATTACCATATGACTTGAATCCTAAAAATGACACAGCTAAGGGCTCATGTGATAACAACCTCCCTACCCTTCTAAGTCAGTGTCCTCTCTCTGTCAAAGAAGTCTGGGATAGAATAGCAATATGCTAAGGATCTTTGGGTATGGGGCAGGAGACTTGGGATTTATTCTGCTTAGTGCTTCCCAAAAAAAAAAAAAGCTAAAATGAACACTGCATAAAAGGCGACTTGACACCCTCTTGTCAGGGAATAAAGTATGACCCAAGTGTGAGGGTCATTCATGAGGGTCATGCTCACGTATCCTCATCATTGGTGGTCACCAGTGTAGTAGGCTTGAGAGGCACTGGAAAGTCCCACCAGCTCCCATGGTAAGACCAGAAACTTCACCATTAGTGATTCCTTTGGATTAAGTACTTCTCTTTCTTCTAAATGTAAACACTATTCAGATTGAGTTGCCAACATGTTGGAGTGAATTAGCTGACTGGGTTATTTACCTTAAGGATAAGAGTTCTTTAAGATATTAGATTCCGAGGGATAGGGAGCAGGCATGGGGAAAGAACTGGGTATTAGAGTGACAAGAGGCACAGGCAAGTTAGCTGGAGGGTGAAATAAAGTATAATTTGTTTAACTCAGGACAGGTACAGGCTCCATGCAAGCTGTTGTAGTTTCAAAAAGGCTGTTAATGGGGAAGGTGTTGGTCTGGGTCCATGGAAACCTACTGAAACTGCAGACAACACTCACCCGCCATTGTGAGTTTTCCATATGAATTTGATGTAATAGCACCAGTGTGCTCAAACATTTTGGAAGATAGGGGCTAGATATGTTCAAATATCTGTCAGGCTGGTAGGGAAGATGTCCAAGCTTGCCTGTGACCATCCTCTCACCACAGAAGGGAAAAACCAATCCCTGACAAGCACGAGGCTGATTATCAGCCGTGTGATGAAGTGTTACTTCCTGTGCAGGACATTCACAATTCTTGAGAAATTCTTTCCCAATCCGAGTGAGTGACAGTTTTAGAAAATGAAGGCCTTTGTTTTCTTCCTCTAAGAGTGCGCTCCATCCTTCCCTTCACTTCTCCCAAATCATACATCTACGTCAGAGGGAAGATTTGATTGGGGAGTGTGTACCCACACTGTGGGTAAGAGGTAGTAGTCAAAAAATGAATTTACCTGCCCTAATAGAACTTGAATTACCCATACAGACATCTCTTCCATGGTCCTTGCAGCCAAATGCTGCTTTTTGTTCCTTTCCAGATAATGCTACTAATATCATTATCCATGTGGGGGTGTGTTTACTATTCTGAGATCACATTAACATTACTCATTTAACGATCTGCAATGTTTTGAAACCAACATGTCTCACCATATCCCAGAGTGGGATTTTTTTCTCTACTGATGCTTTGATTGATAAGGACCACCCATGACCATGACCTTTATGATGCACCATCTGTAGGGTGTGGGATTGGGGCTCAAGGAGGAAAAGGCCACCCTATCAGCAGGATCACTGTTGACTCCCGCTCAGCAAATGACAGTGCACACTTCACGGCAGGTTGGATGCTCTCTGCACCAGTGTGAGGGCTCAGGAAGCTGCTCTGAGCTGCTCACACTGAGCAACTGACACTGAAACTGTTGCTGGCAAAGGTGGCTTCTTGAACTTTCCATTTTGGTTGATTAGAAGGATAATGAGGCACTGTGTTCATGTACTGATCATCCATAGAAAAAACTGCCTGTTTTATGGCAGGCCTGGGGCTCAGGGTGAGGGGAAAGACTGAGAGCACATCATACCCAATCTTAAGGAGTTTTCAGTCTAGCCGAGAGACAGACATGCAACCAAGTATGGTAGATACCTTACAAAGATATACTGTGGCAGATCAGAGAAAGTAGGCTGCTGTCTGGGATGGGGGTCGGGGGCAGTTAGAGAAGACAAGAGAGAGAGAATGCTTGGACTGGGCCTCCAAGAAGAAATAGGCACTTGTATAGGTGGGAAGGAGACACAAATGCAAAACACATATATTCACATTTGCAAATATGTGGAATGGCATGATGCTTTGGGAGGACGTCTAAAAGTTTGATGGCCAGGGTCTAAGTTGGAGTGAGGGAGGGGAGAAGAATAGAGATGAAATAGGGAGGCCAGGTCAAAGAGCCCCTTGCAGGCTCTGCAAAGGGTTTGTATTCTACTTTGTAAACAATGGGAGCCACCAGCTAGACGTTAAGTAAGGTAGTGACTTATTGGATGTTCATTTTAGGTATCTGAGAGGAGAATGGGTCTGAGAGTGGAAAGACAGGAGTCAGGAAAATGCGCTGGGAGCCTATCAAGATAATTTAAGGAAGATGTGAGAGTTGCAACTGAGATAGTGGGACTGTGAAAGGAGCAGAGAAGTTTTGGAAAGACAAGACCACCCAAGACCTGGTGGATGTGTAGAAGGAGGAAGGATCATGAGGTAATGGGAAATGAGAAACCCAAGGTGACACCCAGAGTCCTGTTTGAGTGACTACAGAGGATACAGGGAGGAGAGAGTGTAAGGAATGAACTCAATTTTGTGCCAGCTGAATTTGAGATACCTGTGGGATGCCCAAGGGGAGGGGCCCAGCAGGCACTTGCTGATGTGGGTTCGATGCTCATAAACTAGATCAGAGATGAGGAGAAAAACATGAAAGTTGTTTACATGTTAGGTAGTTAAAACCATGGCAGAGGATGGCCATGTCCTCTGAGAAGGATGGACAACCAGAGATAGATCTTTTGACACATCCACTGAAAGCAGTGGCTCAAGCAAAAGAGGCCAAAAAAGAGAAACTGAAAGAGAAGAAAGGAAAAGTAGTTACAGGGAGACAGAGAGGCAGGGAAGAGGCTTTTGAGGTTGAAGAGACTGATCAACAGTGTCAGAACTTTTGGGGAGGCTAATGAGGGGCAGGCAGGGGGCCCCCATGGGAGAGGGCCTCGGGTAGTGATGGGGGGACCCACTACAGTGGGGAGCTGGGTGGGGAGGTCAAAGTCAAGTGCGAGGGAGCAGGTGGGAAGTGAGTAAATGTAGACTGAGCATCGACAATACCTGTGGAAGACTTTCCTGTGAAAAGGAGGCAGCTGATTTTGTCTGCAAGTCATTTGGTAAGAGAAAAGGCTAGGGCAGCCTGATGAGACAAGAAAGATTCAAAAGTAGATATTTAAACGACCAAGCACTTGCCACTATGTTCTTGGCCCTGGGATGGGCGCTTTGTCATCATTACCTTGAGTATTTGTCTTTTGTCTCACTTTTGTTTTCTTCCATGTCTTCTGCTGCTGTTCCCCATCCCCTACACACACACACACACACACACACACACACACACACATCGGAACCCATCTCTACTGATGTTGGGCTTGCTCCTGGAGAGCATTCAGGTTCTGGATGCAACCTGAGAAGTATAAGATCATCTCAACATTTTTTAATAAACAAGGGTAATAAAAATAAATGTTAAACAGTAAGAAATCATGTCATTAAACCCTAATCAGCCATAAAAGAACTTAAGAAGTTGTCAGAATGGAAATAGGGGTACAGTCCCACCATGTCAGAGTGAAGCAGACACATGGCAAATGACATGTGGCAAATGAGGGTCTTAGGAGGAGGTGGCACCCGGCATCCATCACACAGTGCTTGCCTGCCCTGGGTTGTTTTTAACGGCATATCCTACACCCAGCCTCTTCTAATTGTGTAATTGTGGAGTGGTAATCACCTATTTCAAAGGACGGGGAGCCTAAGACAACTGTCCGCAGATGGACAATACTCGAGAAGACACATGTTCCTGAGTGCAGAGGAGGTGAATTGAAAGAAGTAATGGGCGGAACACCCGTCAGGGTTTCCAACTTCTCTAACGTGGAAGGAGTCATTAGGTGAATAAATAGCACACTCCCACTCACCCTAGCAGAAGCCAGAATGACCCAGTGGGTAGACTGGGAGTAGTAATAGAAGTTCTAAGTGTTTCCGCATCGAGTTTTTAATAGAGCTCAGGATCCAGTGGGGCCCTAGACAATTTGTGAAGTAGGCCAAGTTTGGTTCCTCTGGTGGCTTCTTCCAGCATTCTTCCTCCCTCCTAGGCGACAGTTTCTATATTATAAGCTTGGAGGAAGTAGCAGGCACTGGACTAAGCATATCGAACATATTCACTCATTGGTGTCTTACAAGCCATCTACTGGGATAGCTACTATCATCATCTCCATTTTACAGATGAATAAACTGATGTTGTGGGATTAAGTAACCTGATCAAGACACATTGTTAGGTGATCCAGGTGTTTCTGATTCTCATGTTGTGCTTTTAATCACTTAGCAATAAGGCTGTAGCCAAGATATAATCTTTGAGCTTTGTCCTCAGTTGGTTATTTCCTCTTAAAGTGTTACTCCTCCCAAAGTTTCTTGGTACTGGAAAAGGCTTCAAGAATCTCGAATTTGACACAAGTCACTTCCTGCTCTGATATATAATGTATTCATGAAAACATATGAAAATGGAAAGGATGGATATCAAACAATAGACTTAGATACTATTTGTTTAAGGCATGGAAGGACTCCCAGAGATTTAAAACATAATTATAGAAATGCTAACTATGCCTTGCCTTCTGGATACTATATTTGACACTACACTTCCAGATTTCACTGTGCCTTTAATTTGTTCTTTTTCTTCATTATTGAACATACAATCAAACTATCCTCCACTGAACATCCAATTGAGGCCAAAGACTGGCCACTTTTAGCACACCTAATCATTTCTATTTTCATCTTGGTCTTATTAAATTGATGAGACCTCTCTGCTTATTTTCACTAATATCAGCATTTTCTTTTTCTGTTTCCCACTCATTTTGTAAATGAGTATTTGAATAATCAGACGTGAACCTTCCATTACCAAGATGACGTTGCTGTCACAACTAAGCAGTCATGCAGCTCTAGTAGAGGAAATTTCCCAGTGTTGTTTTGTTAGCTAACGAATGAGCATCTAAACTCAGCATGTGGAAAACAATTTAGGGGTAGGCGTGTCTTAGGTATTGAAAGTGTGGGCTGTAAGATAGTTAGACATGACAGTCAAAGACTATGAATAGATCGGTTTAGCAAAATTTTAAGTAGGGTCTACTGTGTGCTCAGCCTTGTGCTAGGCCTGTGGATACTAAGAATGACCTGCCATTCCATGATCCTTTTGAATGCTCGAGAGAGCATGGCATCAAATTTCTTTGATCAGACTTTCCAGGTGGCCACGGCATGGCCTTTTTGATATGGAGGGGCTCAGTTCACATTTATTAAGATACATTAGGTGCTGGGACTAGTCCAAGGGAAGAAGAGAGAGAATGAGAGACCTGGTGATGTGCCCTAAGGAGCTTCCATACCTGTAGGGACACAGACAGATAAACAGATAACTTGAATTATACCAGTGAATGTGCTGATAGAGTACAAAAGGGCAGAGCAGTAACAGATTTGCTCAGATCCTGGTGTGATTTTGGTTTTCCCTCAAAGGTAAATAAAACCACTTCTTACTCTAATTATTGGCCAGCCTGAAACTCTTTGAGGGAGGTCCTGATCAGATAAAAACAAATTAATGCTCTGCGTTAGCAGTTAACCCCCAAGGGTCATGATGCACAAACTATATTTCTAATTAGGCTCCACTGAATGAAGTTAATTTATCCACAGGTATAATCCTATCACAGGAGTGAGATCCACCAAGCTGACCAGATTCAATCTTTAGACAGATTCATTTTCCTAGAATGGGAGAAGTAGAGTAGAGTAATCCTGTTGTGATCTGCAGAGGTCTTCTACATGAGGGGAATAGCCATCCCTGCCCTTTTCAAAAGCACATGAGCTGTAGCTGGACCTGCATAAACCCTCCGCCTGAAGCAGCTTGGCTTCCCTCCCAAGGTGCCAGCAGACCACCTACCTCCTCCTGTTATTATTCTCCATCTCACTGTGGCACATCCAACTTCTCTGGTTTTTCACAGCTCAATTGCCCAGATGTATCACTTCTTACCTTTACTTTTAATAGCTCCATTGAGATATAATTCTCACATCACACAGTTCACCCAATTAAAGCCACTTCTACGACTTCCAGCATATCCACAGTCCATCCATCACCACTATCCATTTTAGAAACTTTCACCATTCCAGAAAGAAATCCTCCACTCCTTGGCCATCACTCTCCAATTTCCTGTGCCCCTCAGCCCCAGACCATCATCTCTCTGTCTCTATAAATTTGCCTATGCCAGATATTTTATATACATGGAAGCACACGATATGTGGTTCTCCATGACTGGCTTCCTTCACTGCTTACCTTCTACCTCATGACCTGTCACATGCTTGTCTGACCTCAGAACCTGCTCTTTGGACACCATGTAGGTATATTCCTCTCGGCTTCATGTACTACCAGTTAGAACCCTACCACTGGTTAGAATCCAATGTGCCTCAATATTCAAGTGGCCACATAGTCAGCTCTGGGAGTATCCTTGAGCTATGACTAAGCCTTTCCCTTGGCACACCAGAGAACCAGGAGAAAATATGGGAAAAGTGACTTCCCCGCTTCATGGGTTAAGGGATTGCATGTCCCCTTGGGGGACCAAAAGAGCTTATATTACAGAATACAAAAATTTTCTGGACACGTGTACTACAATTCACCAAGTTCCCTTGTGGATCATCATTTCTGTTGGACCCATGAATCGTCTTAACACATTTATCTACATTTATTTGGAAAATGCTTTGTCACCACAAAGGGAGAAATCTTGCTTATACCATCTGCCAGCAGAAGGAGAAACAATTGTCTCTTGCTGGCCCATTATTTCTCTTAAAGAAGGCATTGACTACACAGGTTGTAATGAGAATGGTGATGTGGATTATCTTGAAATCTTTCAATCTCTGGCTACTTGAGTTGTCCAGGAAACACAGCAGTGACTAGACATGAGGGACCTTATGATAGGGTTGTGAGTTCAGACACCCCCGGTGTGGGGCTTGTGCAAAGAGGAAACTAAGAGGAGGAACTATTCATCAGTACCCATCCTCACCCACGCGTCTATAATTACCAACAACGGTTGCAGTGCAACCTAAAAACATAAACACAGTGAGTTGGCTGAAGCTGAGGGCTCTATTTATAGCCTCCATGGACCTACTAATAGCCTTAACCCCCTCTTTGAAACAGACCCCAAATTGGGAGCAGAAGGCAAAGGGGGCAGTCTCAGTCATGAGGTGAAGTAATGACTCTACCCCTCCAGTTCAACATGGTCCACATATGAATGGCCATCAAAAACACCTAGCCGTTCTGAGAGAGGCATATAGCAAAAATAAACACTTTTCTGGGCAGGCCAGACAAGAACACAGAGCCAAAGGATTTCCAACTCAGACTTCAAAATTATAGGGTTTAATTGGGAGGTGTGACAGGGGCACGTCATCCTTGCTTGGACATTTGACCTGAACCGCATTTGTTCAGGCAAGACAGGAAGTGGCCAAGAAGTGTGACATAGTGGAAATAGCTGGGGCCAGGGAGTCAGGCAGCTCCACATTTAGCTGGGTGGCCTTGAATGAGTTTCCTGATCTCTGTGAACCTCAGTTTCCTCCTCTGTAAAATGGGAATACTAAAAATATCTACCTCATAGGGAGCTGTTAGAATCATATATGGCATATAGATCCTTAAATAGGATTAAAAAATATTTATTTATGTATTGTTAGAGGCAGAGAGAGAAAGAGAAAGGGAGGGGGCAAGCAGGGGAGGGGCAGAGGGAGAGGGAAAGAGAAAGAGTCTTTAGTAGACTCCCTAGACTCCTGTTGAGCGCAGAGCCTGACCCAGGACTTGATCCCATGACACTGAGATCATGACCTGAGCTGAAACCAAGAGTCAGACACTTAACTGACTGAGCCACCCTGGTGCCCTCTTGAATGGGATTTTTAAATGAGCATAATTACTAATGATGCATTATCATGAATCAGGATTTCTGAAAGATTTGGTTGACATATCTCACAGTGGGTTAATCCTGCCATGTCTTTGAAATGGTCTATATTATTTTTTTCAAAAAAAGCTTTAAAGAATTGAGAGATATTTTTAGAGATTCTTCTACATAGAGCCTACAAAGCTATTTTGGAAAGTTGAAATAGTTTAGTTTGCTGTATATTATGTATTTTCAATATTCGAAGATAATATCTATTTATATAGAATAGTTGCAAATTCCATTTCTTGCACATTTTAATAAGAAGCAACCCATTTGATGGGATCATTAAATTATGCTGTATCTATTTTAATGTTCAGGAAAACAAAGCATAGAAATTCTCTATCTAGGTAGAATTTTATTTAATCTTAAAGAGGATCAGAGATGTCATCGTAACCAATCTTCCATCCCTGAGACCTGGGCACCCAGCTCCAACCAATCGTTTACAACATCCCTGAGACCTGGGCACCCAGCTCCTGCTTGAGCCCTTCAGAAACGGGCCCAGAGGCAATCCATTCCATTTTGAGGGCCACAGACATGGTTAAGAAGTTCTTCCTTCCACTGAGTCCAGTTAGATCTCTTTTACTCTCATTCATTGTCCCTGCTTATCCAGTAAGGAAAAACAAACAAACAAACAAACAGAACAAATGCTTTCCTGTACATGATGGCCCTCAAAGTTCAGAAAAAAGAGACCAGAGCTTTTCACGTCTTCTCTTCAGGCAAACATTCTTGGCTCTCTCATCAAGCCATGAGAAAACTCCTGATCTCTTGTTCAGTTAAATTCCTTTTTGGGGGTTTGTTTGTTCGTTTGCTTGTTTATTTATGAGCATCGTGAGTCAATCTTCTTCTTTCTCTTTCAAGCTGCCTTGACTCTTTACATGTGGACTAAATCTAACCATGTAAACCACGTGCAATAACATTTTCTTCTCTGTCCCTCAGCGATGTTGGACCCCTCTCATTCCCAAGTTTAAATTTGTTGATATATGTTAGGGAATCAGATTTCACTTTGCTTTTATGGGAGTCCAAGCTAGAAATGGTTTGGAGGTAAATCTGTGTGCATGCTATGCGTGCATACACACACACACACACACACACACACACACACACAATGTAGGGCATTCCAATGTCAAAAAGAAATTAATTTTTAGTTATCTCACTTCGGGTTTCTGCATAAATATAGATGACTATCCCTTTGCTCTTTGGGGCATCATACACATTTGTGTGTAAGTTTACCTAAAGTCTCAAGCCACAAAGTCCTCTAGCACAGTCCTTGTACCAAGACCCAATGGATACGCACTTGCTAATAGTTCTTGTACTTCACAGTGATAATGACAGCAATGGTTAACAATGGCACCAATGACACTCATAAGTTATTTGGTGGCTTACTTGCTTAGCTTTGCTAACCCCATTATAAGAAAACATTTATCTTCCTAATAAGAAAAAAATATGTGATAGATATTATTATCCCCATTTACAGATGGGAAAATCAAGTTCCCAAATGGGTAACCTTGTCCAGGATCCCAGGATGAATAGTTGGCCACTGTCACTGTCAGGGTGGTTGTTGAAGTCAAAAGAACAGCTGGATTCCAAGCAGCTTGCTGTTTAGTTATGTAAAGTCGGGGCCTCTCAGACAGGATAAGCAGAACAAGGATTCTCTAAAGCATGGACTCAAGGAGTGTGTCATTACCACATCCAGCTGGGACCAAGACAAAGACACCAGGGCAGAGGCTGAGCATCCCTCCAAGACCACCAGAGGATCTCCGATGTAGGTGTGAGGGACACAGCCCAGGGATGAGTCCAGAAAGGGCTAAGTGAGGAAAGGATACAAGAAAGATTTTTCTATTTGCTCAGAGCATAGAATTACATATACCATGGCTGGGGTCCACTGCCAATGTCAGCATATACATGCTAGGGGTATCCATTTACAGACCACGGAGGGGGCAAATGAGATTACTTCTTATCTGATGTTTAAAGTCTCATTTGCCATTGTCCACTGGAAAGCTTGGCATGTACCTGGTGTGCTGCAATACTGTGTCTTTGCAAACTGGGCTCAAGGCATTTTGTGAACTATTTTTTTAAAGGAATTGTGTTTTTTTGTTTTGGGTTTGTTTTTTTTTTTTTTTTTTGGAAAGAGTTTATTTATTTATTCATGAGACACACACACACACAGAAGTGAGACATAGGCAGAGGGAGAAGCAGGCTCCCTGTGGGGACCCTGATGTGGGACTCAATCCCAGGATTCCAGGATCACCACCTGAGCCAAAGGGAGATGCTCAACCACTGAGCCACCCAGGTGTCCGAACATTTTGTGAACTAAATCACACTTAAAATGAACTAGGATACTTGACTCCTTAATGATGTTAATTATAATATATAATATTACACAATAATAATGACAGTAAACATTGTTAATTATTCCATAAGGTGAAGAATTATTGCAGAATCATTCCCAAGTTCCTTTTTAAAATCTAAACATCAATTTGAGGCATCAGATCACCTCTTGTTCACATCCCACAGCTTCTAACATCTACCTCAAACATGGTGAAAACAATAATCAAGCCATGAGCCATGGGGACTTCTATGGTAAACATTTACATTTTGATGTCTTTTTCATTTTCAATCTTTCTCATGTATATTCCCATATCTAATGTGGATTAAGTTGTTCAAACTTAGGGGTGCCTGGGTGGCTCAGTCAGTTAAGTGTCTGACTCTCGATTTCAGCTCAGGTCAGGATCTCAGGATCATGAGCCCCTGAATTGGGCTCCATGCTCAGCAGGGAGTCTGCTTGAAAGTCTCTCTCTCCCTCTGTCCACCCTCCCCCCTACCGACTCATGCCCATGCACACTCTCTCTAAAATAAATAAATAAGTAAATAAATCTTTTTTAAAACCCAATTGTTCACACTTACACAGGTGGAGTGTTTTGTAGTTTATGAAATTGTTCCCTATCAGCAACACCTGTGGACAGAGAAGGGCCAATGAGGCTTGGAGAGAAGTAGCTTAGCTAAGTTTACCCAGCTAGAAAATTGTAAAATCAAGATTTTAATCCAGTCATTTTTAAGTATAGCACATCGAGAAACTTCTAAAGCCAAACAATAGATGGTTTTTGAGCTATTTTGAGGCAAAACGGTAACTGACGTTTAAAGATACTACATCTCTTAGCAACCACAGGATTTCCATGGAGTTCGTCTGATTTTCAGTAAGATTCACACCCCGAACCAGGCTAGCCAGCATTAAATTGATGCTCTGTGCAAGTTCCCAGAGGCCGTTGTGCAACATAACACATTCACTGTTTTCTGAGTAGAGAGGAGATGACTAATGGGCATGTCATCAGCCAGAAATGGATAGAAAAATTCTTGCCCTTTCTCTGATAGTGAGTTAACCAGTGCAATCAACCACTAGAAGGGCAAGAATAAACCCTAGTTCACAACCCCAAAGGGAGGCGCAACACGAATTTCAGATGCTTTCTCTTCGAACTTCTCACCACAGCCGGGTGCTGTGCTATTCTAAATAATCTGTTCATTTCTGTGCAGCTGGAAAAAAAGCAATCCTTGCTATTCCAGTAACAGAAGTTTGGACAGAGAAGCATGATCTTTGTTTTCCCTTCCCTGCTGAAACATCTATTTTACACTTCTTTGTTTGCATATTTATTCGTCTTTGCACAAATACAATAAACACTATAAAGGCAATTTGTCCTAAAAAGAAAAACTACAGCTGTGATCTCACCATTTGAACTCATCAACTGGTTTCATTTTGGGGGTTTTCTGCAGGTGTGGGCAGGTACACAGGATGGAGGTCTGCTTTTGTGTTTCTGCTTAGTATGAGGATGAAAACCATCTTCATGCTCTGAGCAAACTTGCTAATACCTTTTCACTGATCCTGAAAACGTAGCAATGATGTAGAGCAACTGTAGCTTGCATTGATATAGGAGTTAAAGTCACAAAGGTAAGAACTTTGGGGGAAAATCCAAGATCTAACTGGGTGAGAATATTCACTTTGCTAGGAGAGATGGCCCTCCCTGCTCCGCACGGGGTCCCTTGCACTCAGAGGGTCCTACATGCAGCCAGAGCACACTTGGCCATGCTGCCGTGACCCTTATTTGTGTCAGGCACAGCCGTGCACACGGGCAGTACCAGCACGGGGCAGCCATGTGTCTGCTCTCAGAAAGTCCAGAATCTAAAGGTGAGGACAGATGCTGAAACAATCATTGCAACGCAGTAGAGAACAGACTACAGAGAGGGAAGGCTCTGAGCCTTTAGAGAAGGGAGTAGTGACCCCAGAGACTCCAAGAAGTCCCCCCAGAGAGGGAGGTTTTGGGGGAAATTGGTTCAAATATAGGCACATTTACTATTCTGGAAATATTTCCCCTAAATAACGCCTCTCTCCATCCTCTCTTTTATTATCTCCCCATTTGTATCTCCTCCCCACCTATTTCCCCAGGCTCCCCATTCTCTGCTGGGGAAAGACGGCTTACTTTGCAGATGGGTAGAAAATAGTAGCCTAACATGTTCTGGTCCACCTGACATACCTGCCGTCTTCCCTGACTTCTACTCTCTCTGGGGGCCAATTAAGTTGTTGTTGCTATTTTGCTACTTCCGTCTCCAGTTCCTGTTTGCTGGGAGTTGTATGTAAAGCAAAGACAGACGGTGTTGAGACAGTGCTCAAGGAAGCCAGATGATGGATGCTGTCCACTGTAAAATCAATGTAAAATTACCACGGATTAGTATATAATTGATTCTGCATCCAAAGCTGTGAATTGATTGCTCTTTTCCTTTTGGGCATTCTACCTCCAGAGATCAGAGAAGAGGAGTTTTTAATATGCTTTTCTCTGTCATGGGCTCTGGAAGGATGTACAATCCATGGTCCAGATCTGTGACCTCCAGTCAGGATGCAACTATCCTGAAGGCAACCAGACAACCCCCTATCCTCCTATGGAACAATCACCCAGTTATCTGGTAAGGCAGCAAAGCCTAGAGAGTTGAGTACGGAAATGTTCTACTGGCTCCTGCTCTAGTCATTGTCAGGCTCATCTCCCAGCACCCATGGATCCACCTCACATGACCTGCTTCTTCAAATTCCTTCATTCAAGTTATCTTTTCCCTTGATGGCTTTCATGCCCCATAAATGAGTTTGGCTTTTCCTATCTAGAGGGTTCCTCTCACCAGGCAACCAGGGGTGGAGGATAGCGCATTCCTATCGTCCAGAGAAAGTGAGTCAAGGGGTAGCCCTGCAGGGGATCCCTGGGTGGCGCAGCGGTTTGGCACCTGCCTTTGGCCCAGGGCGCGATCCTGGAGACCCGGGATCGAGTCCAATATCGGGCTCCCGGTGCATGGAGCCTGCTTCTGCCTCTCTCTCTCTCTCTCTCTCTCTCTGTCTCTGTGTGTGTGTGTGTGACTATCATAAATAAATAAAAATTAAAAAAAAAGGGGTAGCCCTGCAAATAGTGCTACATGCACTCTGCGCATCCTCCCTGCCCACTCTTATCAGAGACCCCTCAGTGTCCTCCTGGAATATCAAGACCTGGAATGTTAGATTCTCAGATGGAGATGGGTTGCTGTCTTGCTACCCTACCTGGTTCCAGCTGCCTCCAGATAATTTCCTGGTTCCAGCTCGCTGCCTCAGGGCCTGATCTGAGCTAGTTCTCCATCACAGCTTCGGATGGAAAAAGACACAGAGAAGATCTGATGGTTCTACTTGTGCCCTGCAAATTCCTCTCTGCTTATATCAGACCCCTTCCTGCAGCTGCTCCCATGTCCACATGTGCAAATGGGGTGTGGGCTTCCACTGTGTCACAGTGTTAGGAATTCTTTTTTCTTTTTTTAAAAAAGATTTTATTTATTCATGAGAGACAGAGGGGGGTGGGGCAGAGGGACAAGCAGGCTCCATGCAGGGAACCCGACATGGGACTCAATCCCGGGTCTCCAGGATCACGTCCTGGGCTGAAGGCGGCGCTAAACTGCTGAGCCACCTGGGCTGTCCTCTTTCTTTTTTTCTGGAAGCATATATAACATACAATGTTCTATGAGTTTCAGGGGTATAACGTATTGATTCAATAATCCTATACATTATTCAGTGCTCACCACAAGCGTAGTCGCCATCTGTCACCATACGGCGTTATTGCAATATTATTGACTATATTCCTAATGCTGTATTTTTTATCTCCATGACTTACTTATTTTATAACTGGAAGTTTGTAGCTCTTAATCCCTTTTATTTTGGTCATCTTCTCCATACCTCCCTTCTGGCAACCATAGTTCATTCTTCGTATTTAAGAGCCTGGTTTTTGTTTGTTTTTTAGATTGCACATATAAGTGAAATCATATGGTATTTGACTTTTTTAGTCTGACGTATTTTACTTAGTATAATACCCTCTAGGTCCATCCTTGTTGTCGCCAGTGGCAAGATTTCATTGTTCGTGTGTGTGTGTGAGAGACATCTTTATCCATCCATCTATTGATGGACATTTGGACTGCTTCCATATGTTGCCTACTGTAATTGAAGCTGCAATAAACATAGAGGTGTATATATCTTTTCAAATGAGTGTTTTTGTTTTCTTCAGGTAAATACTCGGTAGTGAGATTATTGGATCATAGGGCTGTTCTATATTTAATTTTTTTAAAGATTTTATTTATTTATTTATGAGAGACACATAGAGAGAGGCAACATATAGGCAGAGAGAGAAGCAGGCTCCCTGCAGGGAGCCCATGTGGGACTCAATCCTAAGACCCCGGGATCACGCCTTGAGCCAAAGGCAGACACTCAACCACTGAGCCACCCAGGCGTTCCTATTTTTAATTTTTAAAGTAACCACCATACCCTTTCCACAGTGGCTGCACCAGCTTGCATTTCCATCTATAGTAAACAGGGGGGTTCTTTTTCTCCACGTCCTTGCTAACATTTGTTTCCTGTGTTTTTGATTCTAGCCACTCTGACAGGTATAAGGCAACATGTCACTATGGTTTTGATCTGCATTTCCCTGATGATTAGTGATATTGGGCATATTTTCACATGTCTTTTGGTTATCTGTATGTCTTCTTTGGAAAAAGATTTATTCAGGTCCTCTGCCTATTTTAAACTGGATTATTTGTGAGGGTTTTTTGGTTTATTTTTTATTTTATTTTATTTTTTAGTGTTGAGTTGTATAAATTCAATTCAGTTGTATACAGTTTGGATATTAACCCCTTATTGGGTGTATCATTTGCAAATATCTTCTCCCATTCTGTAGGTTGCTTTTTTGTTTTGTTGGTGGTTTCCTTCACTTTTTTTTTTTTCACAAAAAAGCTTTTTATTTTAGTGTTGTCCCAATAGTTTATTCTTGTTTTTGTTTCCCTTGCCTTGGGAGACATATCTAGAAAAATGTTGGTAAGTCCAATGTCAAAGAGATTACTGCCTATGTTTTTCTAGGAATTTTATGGTTTTGGATCATGAATTTAGGTCTTTAATCCATTTTGAGTTTATTGTGCATGGTATAAGAATGTGGTCTAGTTTCATTCTTCTGCATGTGGCTGTACAGTGCTCCCAATACCATTTATTGACGAGACTGTCTTTTCCCCATTGTATATTCTTGCCTCCTTTGTCATAGATTAATTGATCATATAAGTGTGGATTTATTTCTGGGCTCTCTTCTGTCCAATTGATCTATTTTTGTGCCAGTACCTTCCTGTTTTGATTCTGGTGGCTTTGTAATATATTTTGAAATCTGGGACCAGTACACATAGCTTTGTCCTTCTTTCTCAAGATTGCTTTGTTGCAATGTTTTGAATTCTTTGAGTGCGTTCTGAGGACCCACTTGAATTTAGGCTCATGTGACACCTAAGAGAAACTCCTCAAATGCCTTCCACTCAGCAGGTAAATTTTGCATCCTTATTGAATTATTTGAAATTACTTTGGTTTTTTGGCTAGTGAATCCTACTGTTATTCAGATGTAACTCAGGATATAAATAAGATAGAAGCTCAACCAACGTTAGTGGGAGAGAAAGAGCGAGAGATGAAATAATGCTGTAAGATAAGTACTAAAATCCTGATGTGAAACACAAGGTAAAAAGGTAGCTGACACCTGGAAAATGTAATGCTCTTGCAAAGTGGCAAAGAACCTAGGAACGTGGATAGACCCCAGGTACTTCCTGGCTTCAGCACTTCTTAGTTATCCAGCATTGGTCAAGTTGCTTAATTGCTCTCATCCTGTTTCCTCGTCCATAAAATCTATCCCATATGATTTTAGGGATTAAATAAGATAATACAGGCAGAAAAACTTTGCATGGAACACATAGAGCTTAACAGACATGGACTATTATTATTATTACAGAAGTTCTCACAGCGAGTATGTGATGGAGCCACGTCTGATTCTAAAACCCTTGGGCTGTATCTACGAAGCCACGTGTGTGGCCGTCCCTGTCCTTCCTCTCAGAGTACAGTTCTAGGAAGTCAACGCGTCACTGCCTGCTGAATCACGCCCGACATGGATCTGGCTCTGAGCAACACGTGCTTCCAGCTCTGCAGTTGCCTGGGTCTTGCCTCCCCACCAGCTCAGGGGGCAGCTGAGGAAGTTCATGGGCCTTGCCACGAGGATTGCTCAAGAGGGCCCGGCAGGGACCACAGGGGCTGCTTCATGCCAAGCCCTGAGAACCTCTGCCATGGGAATGGGTAGGGTGGGGTAGGGTGTGGTGGGGAGGTGAGGGGCTGTGTACCACCGAGTGCCTGCAGAGGGAGGTTGGGAAACCAACAGAACCACTCTCTAGCCAAACCACAATCTATGCAGATCTTCTAAAGAGAAGCTAAATGATGAGAATCTCTCAATCCAGGAAGATGGTGATTTATATGGCCAAAAAACTAAAAAAGAAAAAAAAAGCAAACGGAATTGAGAGTATAACCACAAACACAAGCCGTACCACCAAATGGCACAGTGTTCAGACTAGAGGGAAACCATTCAGACTCCAGCGCTTAGTTAAGGATAAGATAAGGGAATGTCAAATTATGAAGTTGGTATGGAAGAAACAATGAATATATTGCTTATTAAATGGCATAGTTAAAATATATTCCTTGTTATTTATACCCTGTCTGTTTCCAAAGTAAGGATTTGAAACTGCAGCTCAGAATGAAAACTGCCTTGGGAAAAACAAAATGAAGTACTTGTCCCAGACCACCCTGAAGTGTGAAAGGCATTTCAATCCTCATAGGTCCCCAGCGTGCAGGGCCCCACATCCATAGATGCCACAAAGCTAAATAAAGTTTGGCAAATTCTTCCTCCAGACTCATTTACAAACAAGGAAACTGAAGCCTAGGGAGGGAAGGAATGTTCTAAGGAGCACAGCCACTCAGGGTATCAATGAGAGTCCAATTGGGAAAAGAGACAGCACGGAGGGAAACAGAGGAAAGTTCATGCAAGGAATTGGTTGCACAGGTAATGGGGATGGGGAAAGCCAACAGGGCCATCGAGACAACACAAGATTGCCAACAGCAGAGAGCCGACCATCCCTGCTGGAAGGAAAACAGGAGAAAGCAGAGTTGCAGGAGGCCAGATGTCACGCTCCTGGCACAAGCCTCATCCTGTGAGAACTGGTACCACCAAGGTTAGAGACCGCGGCCTGGGATGCTCCCTGAGGCAGAGAGGAAGGAGGAGAAATATCCTGGCTTTCCCCTCACTCCCCCTCTCCAGTCACCTTTCAATACCTCCCACTGGTCAGACCCAGCAAGAAGCCAGGAGCCACAGTGGGAGTGGGAGATGTAAAAGCGGGGTAAAGACCACGGCTCAGGCCTGTGGCCACACTGTCCATCATTAGACACTCGTTTCTTGGGCACCGCTCTGGGCGACACCGCTATCTGGGCAGAACACAGGAATCTCTTGGTAGCAACCATCAGAGCTGCCTCTTGAGTGGCAGCTATGGGGGCTGTGTCCCAGTTTGCCAGTGAGTGTGCGCCTGGGAGGTCTCGGGATCAGGGCAAGGCTCACACGTAGAAGCTCACTGTTATCAATCTTTCTGGATAGCGTTTTTAAAAATGTATTTGTTTGGATTTCCATAGATTGAGTTGATTATTTTCTCCTCCTCTTCCCTAGATTTTATCCATTTATTCATGAGAGACACAGAGAGAGAGACAGAGACTAGGCAGAGGAAGAAGCAGGCTCCCTGTGGGGAGCCCGATGCAGGACTCGATCCCAGGACCCTAGGATCATGCCCTGAGCCAAAGGCAGACGCTCAACCACTGAGCCACCCCGATTTTCTTTTTCTTTATGAGAGGGACTTTCGGGAAATACAGAAGTCCTAAAATTTTAAGTTTAGAGTGGAAGCATTACCAGGAAGTGGTTTGTAGGGGGAAGGACTTTAACCCCTTAAAATAGCCACTGGCTCCCCTAAGCTATCCCAAATAGACACAAGTGTTGAAGTAAAACACTGAACCTCTGCATATGCAGCTTCAAGACAGGTTTCTAATCTCTGCCTTGCAAGTAGATTATTGCCCCTGAGACCTCTCTGTATGGAACTTCTAGAGCAGCATTTGCCAAGAGGCAGGGGCAAATTTTGGGATGTTGGTCAGCTTGCTCACCATAGGCACTAACCATTCAGGAGGCAAGGGTGCTGCCAAAACACTGTCCTGAGACCTCTTATGTGCCAACAGTTAATCCTTTCAATGCTGCATTTTCAAGGTGATAGTGGGAGGGTTAGTGGAGTGGTAGGGCAGCGACAGTTTGCCCACTGATTCAGAAGCATCTCAGTAGTTTCTTGTATTTAAAGATTTTATTTATTTATTTGAGAGAGAGAGAGAGAGAGCATGAGAGAGGGCACACAAGTTAGGGAGCAGGAGGGAGGGGCAGAGGGAGAAGGACAAGCAGACACCCCTCAGAGCAGGGAACCCAAGGCCAGGCTCAATTCCAGAACCCTTAGATCATGACCTGAGCTGAAAAAGACAGACGCTTAACCAACCGAGCCATCCAGGTGTCCCCATCTCAGTGGTTGGATAGACAGGTGGCCACACTGGTGCATACTACTGAATATGGACATTGCTGTGAGGTTCCTGACACAGGGTGCTCACTGACAGAATGGAGAGCCCTTTCAGGTAGCTCAGCAAAAGAGTCCTAGCAGCTGGAGCAGAGCTTGTCTGTACTCCTCTGTTTCTCTCCAGGCCCACTGCTGACTCCAGGGCCGTGACATCTCTAACTTGTGCTCAGGGTTTGGTCCCCAGCACAGCATGGGGCACACAGGTAAGGAAAGTGAACTTGGATGCTCGTGGAACAGATGAGCTCCCTCCCTCCAGGACAAGTTTTGGGGTTTTTTTTTTCCAAGATCTTCCAGAAAAAGCAGAACCTTTGCCCAGACAGGGCAAGTATGTCACAAAGTTCTGCTTTCACTGTGTGTTAAGTGGAAATGATTAGGCAAGCGAGTAGTAAGAGATTCCTCTCTGCGTTTCCTCTGTTTTGGGAGGTCCTGCCTGGGCTTCTGCACACTCAGATCGACAGTACAAACTGCCATGATTTGCACTGATAACCCCAGGATGCCTCACTTATCTGTCATCAGGACTTATCTACAGAGAATGCTGCTAATGGGGCCACTTCCTGCAAACATATGTCAGTGTGAGTGTGTGTATGTTCAGGACTGACTTGAAGGAGTTAGTGTTGACGAAAGAGTTAGGGCTTGTTTCAAGTGCCTGTGGCTAACCAAGTGCTGTCCTTGAGCTGTGAAATCTGGACTAGGTTCATAAAAGTACTGCCCCTAAGACCACAGCTACTGTCTTCATCCCCACACTCATTCACTGGGTACTGATTCTGTGCTAGGTTAGGCATTCTACATCCGAGATGCAATCAGTAGCTCTGCACCATCTCATTCTCCCAATTTTACAAATGAGCAAACTGAGCAAATATCCTCAGCTCTCATGGGGGCCTGTGGGGGTAACCTAATTGCCCACCTCCAGGCGCTTCCCAGCTCAACTGGACTGGCAGGCGTATGAAATAGGTGAAACATTTTGGTTGGTTGAGTTTTAGACTGAGAATTGGTAGACCTGTCAGAGGTTCTCAAGCCTGGCGGCATTTTTTAGAATCCCCTGGAAACATCTCTAAAAACATCAATGTTGGGGTCTCTCCCCAAATCAATTAAATCACATTTGTTAAGGATGCAGCCTGGGCATTGTTTTTTGTTGTGTTTTTAACTCGCCAGGTGATTCTAATGAGCCTCCAAGGCTGGTAACCACTATCATGGACTCTAGTTTCGACTCCATCTTTTTGGGCATTTCCCTTGAGCTGCCTTAGCTGTAAAAAGGACTTCACGGTGGCAGGAGCTCACCTCTCAGAAACGGGAGCAGGAGTGCAGGAGCTATCATAAGAGGAGCTCTAGTGTTGGAGTTCCAGTTTCCAGCTATGTGACTGCTGCGGGCAAGCTACCTAACCTTTCTTAGTCTCAGGCAATAACTGAACTGACATGGCTTGTGTGAGTTAAATCATGACAATTTAACAAGATGGCCCAAAGAGAACATTTAGACCTGGCAGAGAGGAAGCACCCGATGCATGTGAGCTGTTCGTGTTGTCAGAGTTCCCTGAGTTCTTTGGAAGTGCTGTCTACCCAAGACAGTGGTTGTCTAGTAATGATTCAGTCAGTAATGTAGTGAATTGTGGTTCTCAAGTCCTTAGACATGGAAAATGTTGCCTAAATTAAGCGGAAGGGAAGAAAAAGGATGGACCTAGGGGACCCAGAAGCAGGAGGCGTTTCCCAATAGCAGGGAAAAATTGGTCTAATTGACTTCCTCAGGTAGAATCATTACAAACCAGTTGAACGAGTCACAGTTTCCCTTAGCAGTTAGGTTAGCTTGGGAGGAGTTTTGTAGATGCCCCTCGCACACAGAGTCCCTGGGGCTTAGATGCACTTCAGCTGAAAGACATCAACTAGTATGGACAATGAACCTGAGGCTTTGAGTCAGCTGCAAGGCAAAGAAACACCAGCAGCTCAGGAATGAAGACTAACCCACTATCTGGGTTCACCATGAATTGATGCTCTGGGCTCCCCATACATGCAGAGCATCTCCACTAGCTGTCAGCACATCAGTAAGACTCTGCAAGGTGAAAGCAAACCTCGTGCCCTGGCTGTTCAGAGTTCTGGTGATGCAATAGTCTAACCCAATAACAGAGGAGGCCAGACTGCCTAGTTGGAAAATAAAGCCCGTTTAAATGACTTTAAGAAGGAAAAAAAAAAAGGAGGGGGGATTTCACAGGTCTGAACACAGGAAGAGTAAGTTCAGATATCTCCTTTGTTGTCTTTCTGTGGAAGACACGCCATTCTTTCCACCATAGAACGTTACTTAGCTACATTTGGAAAGCCAAGTGGCTCCCCATTCCCACTGGGTTTCTTTCTCTTTCCTGCAGAATTATATAATGTTGAAGAGCCTAGAACATGGGTTCTGAGCAGGACCCCCATGGCAGCTAAGCATGGCTGGCTTGGGGTCTAGACTCAGTAAATTGCAGTCTGGGACCCCATTCAACAGCCTCTCAGACCACAACATCCCATGCTCGCAGGAAAAATAAAAGCCAACATTTAAAATTTAAAAGCCAAGAATAACAGAACTTGTGGTTGAAGTTACCTATTCACCATTTCCTCCTCTGTTAATCAAACCTAACTTTATAACTATAACTATGTCTATTTAGTAACTGCTTGGTACTCTGTCCCAGGGTTCACAGAAATGAGCCAGGGGACCCTGGTGGATCTTCACATACTCTTTAACGTAGGTGCTGAAGGCCTCCTTATTGGGCTTAGGATAGTTATGATAACTCCCCTAGGCTCCTGCTGCAGGAGCATATACATTTCAGGGTGTTAAGCCGGAAGAGTTATGGTGTCATATGTTGGGCGATCTAGGTTCCCATTGGAATCTTATCAGGAAGGACTCTCTGCCAAAAGAAGAAGGTATGACTCTCCAATTATTGTAAAGAGGAAGGCAGGCTAGCCAGCCAAAATGAGATAGGACATTCATCTTAGGGAGCGAAGCCATTTCTGGGTTATGTAATAGACCAGCAGCTGGTGTCTTTCAGAATCCAGTTGAGAAACCAACTAAGCTACAAACCCAACTGATAATCCCTTGGTACCTGACAGCAATCACATTCACAGAGACTGAACATAATGAATTCAAATAGTAATGAGGACCTTAAAACAAGTACAATGCCCATCCCAGTCCAACAGCACTGGACAAGAACAGTGTGGAACATAGAGAAGAGCCTGGAAGAAGAGGACTAAGTGGGGCCTGGTGAAAGGTGATCTGTAAATGCTGGCTGGTGGTCCCTGCCAGGCCGTGCGGGGAGCCCCTAGGTGTATACTCAGCCCATAGCTGTCTGCAGGCACTGCCTTCCTCTCTGAGCTCCCTCTACTCTTTGCAGGTTAAAGCCCCACCTGCACAAGAGTGGAAGGGCGATGAGGGACATGCCTGGTGGTCCCGCAGGCAGTGGCATGAGGATGTTTATATCACACAATACTCGGAATCTGGCTCATAAAATCTCTTAGATGTATTTCTTCTCCTCCTAACTGCTTTCCTGCAGGACCTTCACATGGGCTTCTTTTCCCATGATTCTTCCCCAAAGCAGTTCTCAGCCCAACTCCCACCTTTTGCTTCTTTCTCTCCTGGATGTTTTCCTGTAACATTGAAATCCTGCCCCTTTATCTGAAGAGCTTTCCCACTGTCTCACAGAACTAGGGCATCAGCCTGGCACCCAGCCTGCAAGGCTCCCTTCTGGCCCAGGCAGGTTCATTGAAGCGCATCCCAGCCTGCACAGCCCTTCCTACGAAGCGTGTCTGCATGGGGGGCACAGATTCACTCACTCACCACGTCCTTGTAGGAGGTGCACCTTGTGGTAGGCTTCTCTTCTGGAAGACAAAACAGACAAATATCTCTGCCCTTGGAGCTCCCATTCTAACAGGGAAACAAAGTTTTATCTAACACATATACACCTGCAAACACGTTATTTGGTAATTGATTTCCACGTGTGCATGTGCAGGCACATGTGACTGTGTGTGTGTGTGTGTATAAATCAATAGGTAAATCTAAGTCAGTCTCTAGCATGTGGGTTCTGTCATCCTCAGCAAGTCCTTCTGGCATTTTCTTTGTCTCTTGCTTTTCCCCCTGAGAGATGGTAGGTGAGCGGGGCCCAGCTCAGCTAGGGTGATTCCTACAGCGGTTGTGGGGAACACACTATTTGAAGGCCTCTTACTTCAGATGCAGTACTTAGGAGACTATAGCCTGGAGGGGCATAGCAGAGCCAGGTGAGACAACCATCGTGGAGTTGGGGGGAAGACAATGCCTTGGAGGCAAGGTGCAATATGGGAGTCAAGAAATCAGAACACACAAAGCAAGGAGTGGTGGAACAGCAAATGGGAAGTGGTCCCCAGCAACACTGGAGGCAGAAGAGGTTATGCTTTCATCAGGTGTGGAGGTATAGCCAGGTTCACTGAAGGGTCTAGGTACACACTCTATCCTGAAGAAAGGTCCTTTCTCCTCTTCCTCTCCTCCAGCTCTTCCAATCCTCCTCTTCCTCTCCTCTTCCTCTCCCTCACAGCTCTTCCATTCCTTCCCCACAAACCCTATAATGGAAACAGGAATCTTGTCTGTCTTGCTCAGAATAATGCTTTGCAAGTAGTAGGTACATGCTAGGCGGTGACTGGTGGGCTGAATGATGGGCTTACTCCTCCTAAGCCTTTGCAGCCCACCTCAGCTCCCTGATTTCTTCGGAACTGAAGCCCTCAGTCACCTGGCATGAAGTTCTTATAGCATGGAAAGCACACAGAACCAAATCCTGACTCTGACTCTTACCAGATGTTTCCAAACTACTTAAATTATCTCCACCCTCAATTTTCTCATCTGCAAAGGGGGATATTCCTCACAGGTTGGTAGTGAGAACCATGGGAACAATGTGTAGGCACAGAAGTCCCCGACACATTAATGCATGAATTCAGCACTCCTCTTGCACTGCTACATTTGATGCCTCTTTTGTAATTGCTTCCAATTCTTTAAGTTTTCCACTTAACAATAATAGGAATGGCCCTCATTTGTGGAGCAACTCCCCTCCAGCCCTGCACACTGCAGCTGTTGCATGCATACATTATCTTTAATGATCATATCCTCCATGGGAGGCAGGCCCTCTTATCCCCATTTGTGGAACAAGGAAACAGAAGCTGGGACAGGAAAAGGGGATCAATCAGGCTTGCCTCTGTTGTCAGTGCTGGAGTTGGAATTTGAAATTGGATTCATCTGCCAAGTGGCTTTGCTGGCCTCCTAGCCTAGAGCATACACTTAGGCTGTATGGCTATGCTAAGTTCAAGGCCAGCCATCACATCTATGTTTTTTTTAGGTTTTGCTGTATTTTATTATGTTTAAATTTTATTTTTTGTTTTATTGGAGTATAATTTATAATTGACAATTAAAATTTTATGTAGTTAAAGTGTGTGACTTAATGTTTGGATATAGGCATACTTTGGTATATGATCACAATCAAGCCTCACATGATTACCTTTTTTTGCTGTGAGAACACTTACGATACACATTTTAACCAATCCCAAGTATACAACACAGTGTGGTTACCTATAGTCACCATGACGTACACTAGATCTCCTGGATTTATTCATCTTGCATAACTGAAACTTTGTACCCTTGACCAACATCTCCCCATTTCCCCTTCCCCCAGCCCCTGGAAACCACTGTTCCACTCTGTGTTTTTATGAGTTTGTCTATTTTAAACAGGAATGACGTCTTCATCGTCTGTGTCTCCAATAACTCTTATACTATAGACATCAATATATTTGTTTGGTTTTAAACATTCTAGGAGAAATAGTATCAAGACTGAAGATGCAGAAGCTCATTTGCTAGCTCTAAGACTTTATGATGCTCTTTACAGACTGCAGTCTCTTGACTCAGAGAGGTTAAGTAAACTAAAAGTATGAATAATCTCAAGAAAGTGGTATATTCCTGCATGATAAAAGATACAAGGGATGCTGGAGGAACATCCCAGGGTATATGGGATGCTGTCCAGAAGAACAAACACTTTCCCTGTCCTGTTTGGACTATGGGTTAGACTGGGTTGGCATGTGATGCCTTGCTTGGCAAGACAGGACAAGAAATGAATCAATTGCCCAGCGCAATGGTATGTGCTATTTCCAAGCTGCCTAGCTCATGAGTACTGCACAATCCAGCAGCCCACTCTAATTTGTCACACCAAAGGCTGCCTTCTTAGTAAACAGTTGTCCACACTTCTGTTCGTTCTGAGTCACCACTTAGTGTTCAAACTGAAATGCCAGCGCAGTCCTTGGAATACACCATGCAGTGTGAAACCGAGGGAGGTGGGGTTGGGTGGGATGGCACTTCCCGTGGAAACTTCCGTGTCCTGCAACGGAGCCAGAACCTCCAGCTGGAGTTCTGCAAGGATGGCTGCAGGGCAGCCCCTGTTGATAGCTATCCTCTGTAGGTGAATCTCCTCTCTTTATGACTGAGGAAACTGGGGATGAACTGGTTCAGTGATTTGCCCAAGGTCTCACAAGTCCTTTCATGACTGGGCTCCTACCTCTCCTATGTTATCCCCCATCTCATCCCACATGTATTTTTTTATGGTTGTGTTCAGTGGCAAGTAACAAAAAGCTCAATTAATCCATAGCTTAGACAAACTGGGAGGTTAATTTTTTTTACTTTTTACTTCTTTTTTTTTTTTTTTGGTAGCCAAGGTTGCTATGATGACTCCATGATATCTTTAGGAATCCAGGATCCTATCTTTATCCTATGGCTTTTTTCCCACATGCTTGTCATCCAGTGGTCACCGAATGGCTACTCCTTTACCGTATCTACATTCCAGTCTGGAAAAACATAGGAGTGATGGATAATGAAGTATTCACTAACCAAGGCTGCCCCTTTTACTGAGCTTTTCTGGAAGCCCTCCTTAGTGACTCTTACTTGTACCTCCTTGGTCAGATGGGATTTTATGGATGCCTACAGTGGCAAAAAGAATTGGAGACTGTTTGTTTAATTGGGTATATTGAAATTCACAATACAACCAGGGTTTGATTAATGAGGAAAAGGGGGAATTGATAATGGGTAGGTATATGTCAGTGTCTACCATATTCAGGAAATGTGTCTCATTTATTATTCTCCCTCTGGGGCTTAGCTTAAGGCATGGCACATAGTAGGCACTCAATAAAAGTCCAAGTAAGAGAGGAAGTTTTCTGATCCTTAGACCAATGCTACTTGCCCAATGTGACTCAGCACATCTTTGACCTTTCAGACATGAAGCAAAGCCTTCTGGGGTTGGGGAAAAATAACAGGGTGAGATCACTGGGGGTTGAGGATGGGATAAATCTCAGACATACTTACTGCTCAGCTGGAAACACTCAACTTACCAATGCCTGGGAGCTAGAAAAGAGGAAAAGAAAGGTCCTCCTGAGAAGTATAACTGTATGTTGTCTGTAGGGCTCCTATTCTCAAATCAAAAAGAACCTGTTGGTCACTATAAGACTGTAAGAGCCTCATTGGGTCTGTGGGACATCTTCATCCCATTTTCCTTTCTTTGTAGTTGAGAATTCCTCTGCTACAGAACTAGGCTGTCTTTTGTCCTCTAAGGCCAAGCACTATTTCTGTATGTCATGCTTGTTTCCAGCTTTTCACAATTATAAACAACTTTGCAATAAACATCCTTGAAATAAATCTTTGGGTTCATCCTTGTGCATCTTAATTATTATTAGTCTAAATTCCAAAAAGTAGAAATGCTCATTTTTAAGGTCTCCAATGAGCATTGTCTAACTTCCAGAAATTCTAGTTACTTTACACTTCCATCAGTCATAAATGGAAAAGTCTTCCATCTTTCCAGCAGTGGTTGACCTTTCCTTTTGAAAGCTTCAATTGTCTGGCACTCATTCTGAGGGTCTAGTCCTTCTTCCTCTCCCCCCAAATAACAGCAGAACAACTCCAAACCGAAAACAGACATGGAGGACACCTGGTGTTAACATGTTTCAATTTCCTGACTTGATTGTAAATTTCACTTCAGAAAGAATGTGGTTCTAGACTGTGTACATAAAGGAAAAATTCATTAAATGCTTGATGAGGGAACTCTGAGATGGTTCCATGGGCTCAGCCGGGATCCTAAGGGTCATTCTTGACCTGTCTATTGTTCTCCATCAAGTCATCAAGTCCTGTCAATTTGACCTCCTAAATACAAAGGTATTACCTTTTCCTCTTCTGAATCATCTTTGCATCTGCCTCTGACTCAATCATGTCCTTCTCATCTCCCCCCATTGACTTATCTTGCCATTCGTTTCTTTCCTACTATGCCTTCAATCCATTCTCCACATAGCGCCAGATTGATTTTTCTAAATACCTATGACCATGTCAAAACCAGCTTCACCCCTTTTTTAAACCTGTGCTCACAACCTAGCAACTACCTAAGGTGCTATTTTCCCTCACGTCCATGTGCAAAATGAAGATTCCATAAATGAGACTTATTGAAAGGGGTCTCTTTTGTTCACTATTTCCCATCCCCTTTCTTCAGAGAGCCATCTTAGAAACCACCTAGTTGAACTTCTACATTTTATAGATGAGGACACTGGAGAGCTCACACCTAAAACACCATTCCTTTCCACTTCAAATAGCAAACTTACATTCCCTGTTAAGATTCAGCTCATTTCACTCAGCATAATACCCTCCAGTTCCATTCTCTTTCCAGGAAGGCTTGTGACACCCTCTCTTTTTAGCCCAGGCTAGGGGCCCTTTCTACATGTCCTCATAGCAAGCTGTGCTCACCCTTTCTTTACATGGTGACTGTTTTTTTCATTTATCTTTTCATCTTCCTCAACTAGACTGTAAATTCCTTGAGGGCAAGGATTGTGCTTTGTTCATCTTTCTATAGACTCTCAACAGTGCACATATTCAATGATGGCTACATAAATGTTTATTGAGTGAATAAATGAATGCCTGGTTACAGATAGAGAAAACACACTGATAGTGACTGTCTCCAAGATGTATAGACAAGATTATTAGCTTCCCTCTTTCACATCCATGTGATGTGGGTGCCTTCCCTTCAGTGAAATACCCTAAGAAGGTTAGGGCCAAGTGGGGCTTCCATTTGGTAAAGGCTTTTTCCTTCTAGACAGTGGTCTAGAAGGAAAACCATTGTCTAGAAGGAAAACCAAACCAAATTTGTGGGATAACGAAACCAAATCATCACCTCACCTGTGTACAATGTGACAGGGTTTGAAAACATTTACGTTTCAATAGCTATATTTTCTAAATCTATCATTCATTAAGAGCTTACGATGTACTGGTCCTATTTAATTCCTGGTGCATATTTTTCATCTATTCCTTACAACAGTCCTAAGTGTTTAGTGCAAATTAGATTTACAAATTTACATATCAAAAATTTCAGAGGTGGAGAGGTGAGAAACCTGGCCAAAGCCCTGTGGCTAGTAATTGGTTCAAAACTGGTATTTCAGCCTCTAGGGCTCACATCCGTAATTATAACCTGACACCCTTTCCAAGCAATCTTCTTACCCACCCCACAAAGCTGATGGAGCTTGTGCCCCTGTGCCCACCTTACTTATGAGGACACTGAGCCTGAGCGGTAACAGAACTTACCCAACACCACCTGGTTAGGACCTTGAGGCAGGTGGGACAGGATTACAGGTCTCCTGACTCTTAGAACTCTTGTCTGTTTAGTGGACACAATTTTTTTAAGAAAGATCATGACAGTGTAACGGATTTGTTTAATGACACATGAAGTTTATGAAGAGCCTCAGCTGCCGTGGTCCAGCAAACCCCCAGGCTCTGGGCAGGCCCTTTGCTCAGGAATTCTAAAGAAACGGCTCCCTCTTTAGGCCAACTGGAAAAACAGCAGGGACTCTGGGCACACAGCCCCCAAACTCCCCTGAGCACCTGCCAGCGTGGTGGAACTCGGCCAGGTATATTTTGGATGTCTTCAAGCGTTTGTCGTTGTTGTCGTCGTCGTCATTGTCATTGTTGCTGTTGAGTGTCCATTAAGAGATCATATATTATCCGGGACTGCGCAGTTGAAAAATGGTTTGGTGGCTAGCATTAAATCACACATTAATCTCATCTCTGTGAGTTTGTAATGCCTGCCTACAAGGGAATTTGATTGCCTCTTTTTCTCCATCTCCATCATGATGGAAAATAAGAGGGAGGAGAACTGAAGCTGCAGAGGGAGGTGATCAGCACCTGGCTCAAGGGAAGGGGCAGATTCTGAGCTATAGCCCATGGGTGGGTTGGCCTGTTGCTGACCAGATGGCGGAGATGGGAAGTGGCTGGGCTCCAGGGCCTCTGTGATGCAAACCTTCTGCTGCGTCTAAGGAGCAAGAGTGGAGGAGGAGGGGTGAGAAGATGGAGGGAAAAACAGGGTGTGACTTGGACAAATATGAAGACCCAAGACACAAAACACAGGTTGAGATATCTCTTCCACGCTTAGAACTAATTAATATTATTGACTAGATGCTCATAAAATCTTTGATCTGGAAGGATTCTAGTGCCACCAAATCCAAATTCACCTCCTAAATTCTCATCCACTCATTGGACACAAGTGGTTCCCCCAAAATCCATATTCTTTTACTTTTAGAGAAAATTTTAGGATGTGTACATTACTGACCAATTTCCTTTCTGTGTGGAGAGCTGGAATGTCATACAGTTATAGCCCCAAAGTAGAGACTTGCTGTCAGAGAGCCCCCAGTGACACAGCTTGAAGCCTTTTATTGCACCATAGAATGAGTCGCACTTCTGAATATTGGATAAGCAACTGATACCAGCTCCTCAGTAAGGCCACCTGGATGGCCCCAGGGTATCCACATGCCCTCCCAGTGATGCAAACACCCAGTGGAATGTGCCCTTTCCCCCACTAGCAAGGGATTCCCAAGATTGAGAATGAACATTTAGCCTCCACTGTGAAGCAGTTGGCAAGTCCTAATCCTCTTGGGCCCTTATTGCTCCCTTCTCTGAAATGAGAAGTTTGACAAGGATAGCTCCTAGCTATGCTGTCCAGAATCTAGAAGATCCTGGGGTGCAAGCCCTTCAGTCTATCTCATGGACTAAAGAGGCTCTACTGGGTATCCACTAAATGTTTAGAGTCCAAAGCTAAAAATATGTTTGAAAACTACTGGACTACATGATCCCTGCTTTGGTTCACTCACTTATTCATTCATTCAACAAACATTTATTGAGCACTTGTTGTGCTTAGGGTACTGTTGTCAAGGAAACAACGTGAGTGAAAAACAGAATCCTTTGTGCAATAGAAGCTATAACTTAAAATCAGGACTATATGGCTTTCTACTATAGATGTGACCTTGGACACAGAGACCACATCCTCATCCAAAACATACTTTTGCACACATTTAACTTCCTGTTTTCTGGTTGTCTCACTTCCTCGTGAGAACTTGAAGCTTGATTGTTGAATATATGGTATTCACCTAGACCCAAAGTGTAAAGGAATATGATTTTCCTAACTAGGAATTAGGGCAATTTTGCTGACAAAAGAGGCTTTTAAAAAATGATTCATTTATTTATAGGAAAATTTGTCTGAAAGATATAAAAATATCATGTTTTGTGAATCCTACTTGACAGATTTTTTTAATGAAAAGAATAAGATTTCATGGGAAGAAATATAAAATATATCATAACAATGCAGTTAACACATTATTTGTGTAGTCTTCTTCATCATTGGTCCACAGGTGGACTGATTGAGGGCTGATCCATGACAGGTATTTTTCTAGGCAAATATGCATCTGTTGCCTCATCTAATCACTTAAGCTGCCCAGCAATCCTGTGAGAGCTATTTACCAATTTTTAGAGATAATGAAACTAAAGCTCAATATCTTTCTGAAGTTCACAAAGCCAGTTAGAAATCCATGTTTGAAATCTATGGCCGTCTCATCCTAAAGCCTGTCTCTATTATTTCTATCACATGGTGCAACCTTCCCTCTTACTCAATATTATTTGTTCCCAGTGCTTTGCAATCACCTTTGGGCACATCTCTGAGTAATCATTAGGTAAACCAAATAATTTTGTATCATTTAAAAGGTCACAAGAGGCTCTTCTAACTCTGTTCAGCAGTGAAGGGACAAATGTGTACATGTCCTGATTTAGCACTCAGGAATTTAGGAATCTAGGTACCAATATTTTCTGCTGTGCATAATTTCATCTTGTTCCAATTAACTACCAAGTTCACCCTACATTAAGGACACAAAATCTTTTAAAAATGGGATTTTAGAACAAAGCAGTTAAAGGTTTGCAAAAAGAATGAAATAATTTCCCCCTAGATTATCCCACTTAGGGCCTTTTGCACTCCAGTAGATCAGGGATAATGATGAAGACTAGTATATTCTATGTCCTCAAGGTGTTCATGATTAAGACTTTTCATATATAATTTCCTGGAATACAACTATAAAATTCTACGTCAAAGTGACTATTATCAGTAAAAATTTTCTTAGAGAATTTCCCTTTGTAGAGCAAAAATAAGCTTCTCCAAAATTCTTACATGAGTACACATATGCACCTTTGGCTTTCGATGCCAACATTTTCTATTTTCTAACCAAATAGGGCCCAACCTTGCCCTTTTCTCTCTCCACTTTTTCGAAATCAATGGTAAAGATGGAGAATAGTCAAAACAATGTTGAAAAGGGACAAAGTTGGCGGATCCACATTTCCCAATTTTAAAACCTACTACAAAACTATAGTAATCAAAACAGAGTGGTACTATCAAGGAATAGACACAGAGGTCAAAGGGATACAATTGGGAGTCCAGAAATAAACTCTTACATTTAAGGTCAATTGATTTTTTACAAAGACACCAACACAATTCAATGGAGAAAAAATAGTCTTTCAACAAATGGTGCTTGGATAACTGCATACACACATGCAAAAGAATGAAGTTGAACCTCTACCTCAACTTACATAAAAATGAACTCAAAATGCATCATAGACTTAGATGTAAGAGCTAAAACTATAAAACTCCTAGAAGAAAATCTAAGAGTTAGTCTCTGTGATCTTGGATTTAGGCAATGGTTTCTAAAAGCACAACAGAGAAAAATAATTATTTATTTATTTATTTATTTATGATAGTCACAGAGAGAGAGAAAGAGAGAGAGAGAGGCAGAGACTTAGGCAGAGGGAGAAGCAGGCTCCATGCACCGGGAGCCCGATGTGGGACTTGATCCCGGGGCTCCAGGATCGCGCCCTGGGCCAAAGGCAGGCGCCAAACCGCTGCACCACCCAGGGATCCTGAGAAAAATAAATTTTAAAAACTGCAATTCATCACAATGAAAACTTTTGTTCTTCAAGGAACAATCAAGAAAGTTAAAAGAAAAATACATAATGGAATAACATATTTACAAACCAAGGAAATTGATAAGGAACTTATATCCAGGATATGTATAGAGGTCTTGCAACCCTATGGTAAAAAGAAAAATAAGTAATTCAAAAGTAAATAGGATTTGAAAAGACATTTTTTTCCAAAGAAGAGAAATAACCATTAAACACATAAAAGTATGCTCAATATTATTAGGGTCAATGAAATGTAAATCAAAACCACAGTGAGATACTACTTCACACCCTCTAGGATGACTAAAATAAAGAAGACAGATAATTAAGTGTTGGTAAGGATATGGAATTTTCAGAACCCTCACATATTGCCAGTTGGATTGTAAAATGGTGCAACCACTTTGGGAAATAGTTTGTTAGTCCCTCAAAATATAAAAACAGAGTTACCAAATGACCCAGCAACTCCACTCCTAGGTATATACCCAAGGGAATTGAAAACATTATGTCCACACAAAAGCCTGTATAAGAATGTTCATAGCATGACGGGATGAGCACTGGGTGTTTTTCTGTATGTTGGTAAATTGAACACCAATAAAAATTAATTTAAAAAAAAAGAATGTTCATAGCAGCATAATTCATAATAGTCAAAAAATGAGGGACGCCTGGGTGGCTCAGGGGTGAGCCTCTGCCTTTGCTCAGGGTGATGATCCTGGGGTTCTGGGATTGAATCCCATATCCAGCTTCCTACAGAGAGCCTGCTTCTCCCTCTGCCTGTGTCTGCCTCTCTCTCTCTCTCACTCTCTCTCTGTCTCTCATAAATAAATAAATAAAATCTTTTTTAAAAAAATGAAAACAATACAAATGTCTGTCAATTGAGGAATAGATAAATAAAATGTGTTATATCCATATGAAAAAATATTATTCAGCAATACAGAGGATAAAATATCAATATATTACAACTGTAACATATTACAGCTACAATAGAGATGAACCTCAAAAACACTGTACTAAGAAGCCATTTATAAAAGGTCATATATTGCATAATTCCGCTTATGCGAAATGTCTAGAATAGAAAGTATTTAAAAAAAAAAAGAAAGTATTTAGTGGCTGCCAGGAGTGGGCAGTAGAGAATGACTACTAATGGGTATGGGGTTTCTTTTGGGGGCTCTGAAATTAGTTAGTAGTGATGATTGCACACTTTTGTAAACATACTAAAAACTACTGAATTGTAGTCTTGCAAATGATGAATTCATGGTACGTTAATTAAATCTCAAGAAGGCTGCTTTTAAAAAATCAATTGTAATATAATAAAACAAGAATCAGTAAGACAGAGATGCTGCTGCCCAGCCATATCTGCTTTCTCTTTCTCCTCCCATGCATACAACTAAATTATTTCTTCCAGAGTCCCTTGCAGCTAACTGTGGCCAAGTGGCTGGGTTCCATCCAGTAGAATGTGAATCAAGTTGATATGTACCACTTTCAGGCCTGGCCAATAAAAATTTAAATCTTTCCAATAAAAATCTTACAGTGAAGAAAACTCAAAGGAAATAGAAGGTGGTAGAACCTTAACATGGCTGAAGCCTGAATCCCTGAATGACTAAATGGGAGTCATAGTTCATTCCACTGAACTATGACATGAGTAAGGAATATACCTTTATTGTCTTTAACCATGAGATCTGGAGGTTTGTTACAACACTTAGCTTGCCCTAACCAATAAAACAAGTATGAAAATTATGACTCAAGATCTATAAGGTGTCTTAAGAATCATTTATTTTTAACTGATAAAGTTGACCTTATACGAGTAGAAATATTGGTATCCTTCAAGGACAGGCATGAATCTTAGAAATCGTACATTCAAACATAATCAAATTTGTCTGCAAAGCATTTGGGAAAAAATTACAAAATGATTTCAATATCTTTAGTAATAGTTTATAAATATGAAAATATTTCAGTATCTTATAATATCAACTTCCATATGAACTGAAGAACTTCAGATGCGTTATTTGTATAATTCTTTCAAGCTTATGCCATTGGCATTATAACATTGGCATCCATCCTCACCAATGTTATGCTATAGTTATTTGATAATTTATAAAAAATATTCTTAAAACTTATATGTTTTATACCTCCAAAGTTAGCATTAATAATGTTTTATGACCATATCAATAATCTTATCAAGTGTCATATAGTTTATAAGAGAAAACAACAACCACAACCACATAACTATTAGTTAGCAGAATGTCAAGGTCAAAAACTTTCATATTAATTCCAGTGTTAATTTTTTAAAAACCAGCTTTAGTGAGCTATAATTATATAATTCCATTCATATGAAATACCCATAACACTTATTCATTTTACATGTACAATTAAATGATTTTTTAGTAAATTTGAAGAGTTGTTCAACCAACTCCACCATCCAGTTTTAGAACATGTCCATCATCCAAAAAATATCCTTCATTTCTGTTTGTAGTGAACCTCCATTCTTTCCCCCAGCCTCAAGCAATCACTAATTTACTTTCTATGCCTATAAAATTGTTTTCTGGATATTTCATATTACATATAACTTTTTGCACCTGGTTTCTTTTAGTTAACATAATGTTTGGGGGGGGGGTCATCCATGTAGTAGTAGTTAGTTCCTTTTTATTGCTGACTAGAATTCTATTGTGTGATGCACCAGAGTTTGTTTATCCACCCACCAGTTAAATAGCATTTGAGTTTTTCCTGGTTTGGGTTATTATGAACGATGTCACTATCAATATTTGTGCATAAGTTTTTTGTGAATATAAACTTTCATTTCTTTTGAATAAATGTATGGGAGTAAGATCGTTAAATTGAATGATAAACATTTGCTTATAATAAAACTGCCAAAATGTTTTCCAAATCGGCTGTACCAGTAATGTGTGAAAGTTTCAGTTCTTCTGCATCCTTATCAGGAATTTTTTTAAACCTATTTTAATGGGTATGTAGTTGTATTTCACTGTAGTTTTAACTTTCATTTCCTTAGTGACTGAATATGCTGAGCATCTTTTCATTTACTTGTTTGCTGTACATACATTTTCTTTGGTGAAATGGCTGCTCAAATCTTTTGTCTATTCTCTATTTGGGCTGTTTGCTTTCTTCTTATTGAATTGTAAGAGTTCTTTATGTATTCTGGATGCAAGTCCCATATCAGTTATGTGATTTGCAAATATTTTCACTCATCTGTGGATTGTCTTTTCCATTTTTAATAGTACTTTTTGAAGCATTAATATTTTCATTTTGATGAAGTCCAGTTTACCAATTTTTTCTTTTATCAATCATGCTTTTGATGTCATATCTAAAAACTCTTTGCCTAACAAAATCACAAAGATTTTTCTCCTATGTTTTCCTCTCAAACTTTTATCATTTTGCTCTCACATTTAGGTATGTAATCCATTTTGAGTACATTTTTTATATGGTGTGAAATGAGGGCTCAAATTCATTTTTGTGCACGTGCATATCCAGTTGCCCCAGTACCATTTGATGAAAAGATAATTCTTTCCTCACTTATTTGCCTTGATCTTTTTGTTGAAAATCAATTGACTATAAATAAGGTGGATTCCTGGATTATCAATTCTGATCCATTGATTTATAGGTCCATCCATATGCTAATACTCTAGTGTTAACTTTTAAGACACAACACTATGATAGAGGCAACTTTTTATACTAATAGTAAGCTAAATCTATCTTAGTGGTGAGGTGCAATGTTTGGCCCATACCTGAAACTTCTGGAACAATAGTGTTTCTTTTTTTATTAGTCATATTGATATAAAATTAGGTTTGAGAGAGGTGGAAATCAGAGGTGCAGTCTAAATATCTGGAACTTATAACCGTGTCTTATATAAGAATATGTGAATTGCTACAAATTGCATTTTAAAGGCATATTTGTAATAAATTTCTTCAATATGATATTGAAAGCTATCAGATTGACAGCCAGTTTGTGCTTATCTAATATAAGAAATACTATCAAATTTTCCACTTTGAGTAACATTTACATCACTATTACTGTATATTATTGAACCTAAGATACCATTAATTATAAAATGCACCACTTTTAAGTCTACTCCAGGAAAGAAAAGAAATGCTTTGGTTTCAAATACATACTGCCATCAACTGAAAAAAAAAGCACTCTAGTTTCAGAGATGTAAAATTATAAGTAAATGTGCATCTTTAAATTGATGAGATATAGTGTTTCAGGGGCAAAATGTTACTTTTGAATTGTCACATTTCTTCCAAAAGAACTATTGCTATTGTGGGATCTCTTTAAAATTGTATTTTTTTCTCCTTTGCTTTGTAAACATTTTGACGATAAAATAAAATTATATAATTATTTCCAGGTTTTTAAATATATTTCAAATAATTTTGAAGTAGGAGATTGCATCGAGGCATCTTTAGATACATAGTATATCTGTGTCTCCATGAATCCTTAATATTTCTTCAGCCAGTGAGATCCTATCATTTGAATACAAGTGCATCCTTATCTTAATGCCCATCAGTTTGAATTATTTTGAAATTATTTACTAGTCATTGGAACTTATGGAATAGACCAATGATTTATAGCAACCCTGGGACAGCATATTTGAAATCTGGATAATCCCAGAAAATTTGGGATGTAGACTCTATACCGTGGGCATTAGTCACTGGCGGGACTGCTGAGAAGCCACAAGCTCAGCCTTCTGTGGAATGTACATTCCAGAGTCGAAGAATTGCCAGATGTGAATAGATCCCTGTCATTTTCTCCAGGACCAAATTCCAACCATGAAGCTGGAGATGCAAATAGTCTGAGCAGTTGCTTACACGGGGTCATCCCAGGGGCACTGCAACTGTCCTCACTTCCACCAAATCTCTCACTTATTGGCCTACTCCAGTGCCTTGGTATCACCCCTTCAAGGTGACGCCCTACCTCTAGAGATTACTGTCTATGGAGAGATGATATCTACTAGATATCATTGTTTATTACCGGCCTGGAGAAAAACAGGAGAAAGTCAGGGTGTGGGGCATCAGGTCCCCCAGGTTTTTCTACTCATAAGAAAGCTGAGACATGCTTGGGCTCACTTAAAAAATAAGAGGAACTACTAGGTAGCAGATATTATAAGGAAATCTGGACCGAACCAAGAATTTCAAAGCCGTCCAGAGTCTTATGTTTCTCTAGGGAACACCTCAGGATCCCTGGTTCCTGGTCTGTATGATCTTCTCATGTTGAGTCTGCTTCCTTCTGCACATCTGCTGTCCTCCACTGTCACCATGGACAAGCTAATCTTTAATATATTTTCATGTCCAATTTTTTTAATAAGTAGCTAGGTTCTACTCAACCTAGCTGAGTAGAACCTTTCTCACCTGGCCACGTAATAGGCCACCTGATGGGCCATAATGAGCCAACACAAGGGTAGCCAATAACCAGTCCATGGCCACTTCTAGCCCCTGAGCAGTGGTGGCACTGTTGTCTAGAGCTGGAACTGTCAGAGAGATAGGACATAGAAGACACTGACACCAGGGAGAGTAAGCAGTGGGGAAGGGAGGAGTAGGGCACTGCAGATAAACTTTGTCTTTGAGGTCCTGTATATAAAATGCTTTGCATCTAAGCGCTGTGAAGGCCACTATTGAAGAGTAAGGTGTTTTTCCTAGCAGACAATTTTGTCTCTGGATAACCCATGGCAGTTTGTGTCTGACAACAGTTTTTCTCATGACAAATGAACAAGCATGGTGTCTTAGCCCGGATTTTTCCAAAAGGAGAGCCTCAGACAAAGGCTTTTATACAGGTAATTTATCACGTGATCCCAGGGAGCAATGACGGATGGGAGAGTAAAAAAGGAACGAAGGGAGTCAATGCCAAGATTTTTCTGGAACTTGGCCCATGCTGTGGGCAACTGGTGCTTGATCCTTCCAGGGCATTTTGAGGAACTTTGTAGGATGTGGTCTCAGAACCATCTATGTTGGGAAGAAAGGAGGAAACATTTATTCACTGAATCCCATCCCCTATTGGTAAGGGAGCTCTACATTTCCATGATACCCATGTGTAAGGACAGAGCTGTTTCTACCTAGAGTCAGAGGAGCAGTGAGAAAAGTATGACCACAGACCTGTTTGACTGAAATGGCACAAAGCCGGTCCAAACTTTCAGGGAACTGGTTTCTGCTGTAGTGCCTGGTGTAAGAGATCTCCAACATGATCAATGATATGAGTAAACCTCTCTCTTGGGAAGGAAATACATTTTCATCTGGTCCAGAGAACTTGATTTTATTTGGCATGCAAAAAATCTCAACCATGTCAATTTCTTTCATTTCCCAAGGAGGAAAACTCTAAATCACAAACTTACACATCAGTTATCTACTCCTTAGGGAGCTTGGCCTCTCTTAGAAATTGCTATACACACACACACACACACACACACACACACACACACACACACACTGTATTACACAACTCCAAAAGATGTCATTCACATCCCAATCCATAGAGTTCTGTAAAGCCACAGGGTTATATACAGTGGCTCTACTCAGGATTTCTCCTGGATTTTCCCACTGACCATGACCAGTGGAAAGTGAAAGTAGAATCCACTTTCAAATAAAAAAATCATCCCCAAGAGGTATAACATCCCATCATTAGTACTGTGTCCCCTTATTCAAATGCTCTCAACTTTATTAAAATGTGAGTATCTCTCAATGGGAAGTGATTTAATCTGTTATTAGTTACTTCTATTTTAGCTAAGTGAAGAATCAAGTTTTTTGATGGGAGAGAAAGTAGGAAGCATGAATGAGAGGACTGAATACTGGAAGAGGAGGGGTAGAGAGTGTGTGTCTAGAAGTTTCTAAAGACATATTTTAGTTACTTCACAGTTTGAGCTGGGACTGACCTTTCTCAGGCTGGTTGAATATTGTCCAGAGCAGTATAATTCCCCGACACTTCATATTCTACAGCTTGACATCAACCACATTGTTTCATCTATGCCTTTATGGAATCTTCAGAAGCTACATGTCATGAGAATTTCAAAGTTAAGGAAGATAAGAACACTTAGGGTATATTGAAGCCATCTATGGAGACTTACAGATTCCAAGGTGTTTGTAGTCTAAGATCATGGCATCAACACAGACTCAGAGAGAGACCAATGGATAGTCATGTGCTAAAAGAGTGGTATTGGAACAAAGAGGATGTAATAGAAAGTTTGGAGAAACCAGAAAGATTATCTTAGAACCCAAAGCCCTGAAGTTTTGACAAATGCTTGGCCAAATCTGATCTGCTACCTGTTCTCATAAATAAAGTTTTATTGGCACACTGCCACACCCATTTATTTACCAATGGTCAGTGGCTGCTTTTAAGCTACCTTGGCAGAGACTATAGGGTCACAAAAACTAAAATAGTCACCACCAGCCCCTTATGAATAAGTTTGTCAATCCCCGGGTAATCTATCCTCTCTCTGTGTTGATATTCCTGTTTTGTTTCTTTACAAGGCAAAGATTTGCCATTGAGAGCCACAGTGAGGAACCACTCTTTGAATTTTCAGCTGAGTTATCCCAGAACAATAGAATTGTTCAGACAGAAGCTGCCTCAACCTCCCCATTTAAGGATCTTTTTCTGGAGGGGCTACAGCATTTATTCCATCAGTTGACAGACCCAGAGCATCAGTGGAGTGCCAGGCACCAAGGTAAGTACCGGGGATATAAAGTTGGATAAAACATGCTCACCTCATCGTTCTGTGTCAGTGGTGCCTACAAAGGCCACACGAGGCAGTTGGCATCTGTGACCTAGTCTTCCTTGTCCGTCTCTCCTTTCTCTCTTTCATCTCTCTCCCTCTCATCTCCCCCTCCACCTTGACTCTCTCCTGTCTTTTCCTTTCATCCTCTCTCTTGCCTATAACTCAGGCCTGCTAGTGCCACCCAGTGGCTCTGACAGACATTACTCGGACTTGCAGACTGCCCTCAGGGTGGGGGATGACCGCGGGGAAGTGGGTGAGAGCCTGTAATTAGAGAGCCAGGGACTAGATCTAGAAGGCTCTAGTGCATTTTGCAATTATCTCTTGATTGTTCAAAGCATTAACTTTTAACGTCATTTTAATACCTTGGTGTAAACGAAGAGACGAAGGTAGGTTTGTTAGAAGGAAAGAGATCCAGAGTTCCCTAAAAGCTGAAGTTAAAGAATTAACTGCACACGGCTCTGAGCAGAACTCGCACATCACAAGGGTGTTATTTAGATGGGATATGATATGGATGGAATACTATCTGCAGTGATGGCTTTAGGACTGTAAGCAGTTTATTGAGCCATCCCAATAGGGTCAAGGGAATTGGCTCCCACATAGACGATTTCCCTGCAAGGCTGTTGTCCAGAGCCCTTTGGATTCTTGCAGGGCTGGCCTGAGACCTTGCTGATTCCTTCCCTCCTGCCACGCCTCTGCCTCTGAGGAATGGACTGCAGGGTGGGGTGGGGAAAGGACTGTGGTTGCCTCTAAGAAGGCTGGTTCTTAGGACATTGAGTAAGCTGGGGGGGGGGATGGGGGGGAGCGGGCGTAGCCACTATCTCTAGAAGGAGGGTTCTGAGTGCCTGCTGTTTGAGAAAATTCTGGGGCAGCATGAAGAGTCCCAGTGTACATTCTGCTATATGATGCTGGCGGCCTGTCCAGTCCTAGCCTTAGGACAGACATCCTCGATCCACGGCCAGGTGGATTTCTGTTGGTGCAAGGGAGGCTGCAGCAGCAGGGCCAAGGCTGGGCCGCCTAGCCTTTCCTAGCCTCCCAGGATCCACTCAAAGATACCGGCCGTCCTCAAGCGATACTTACACTGTGACTTTAATTTTCTCACTTGTGCAAATTATTTTTTTTCTCTTGGAGGAATCTGGGTCTCAGAGTTCGATCTCAGTAAGCACCAGACTTGTCCAGGTGAAATGGAAGTTCTAGCACTAGCCTTTTAAACGTCAGAAGAAAGAAGAAGAGGCCACTGTCTATTATCATCACATTTTTGGGTGGAAAAGTAGTTATTTGAATTATAGTAGTGTTTGAAAGATTTCCCTGTCCTAAACCATCTCTTCCACTTATATGCCTGAAGCTCAAGAATTCATGAGAAATTCATTTTTGGGGTAAAGCATTGACCTATCCTCCATGACTTCTCTTAAAATAAAAACGCTCCAAAGGACCTTCCCCATAAAGTCACTAACCATCTACGGGTATGGCTTCTGAGTTGAACAGAGAAGTGCCAATCAGCTTAGTACTTTGGAGTCTTCTCTGAAACTAGTAATAAGTTTGCCTTTATTTTCACAGTTAAACTTACCAAAGAAGTTATCAGTCACGAAGACAATATTTTTAATGCTTAAATTTAGTATTTTATTTTACTTTTAAAGATTTATTTTTATTTATTTTAGAGAGAGTGGGGGCAGTGGCAGAGGGAAAGGGAGAGAGTCTTAATCCGACTCTGCACTCAGCATGGAACCCTTCATTACAACATGACTTCAGAAATGCATTGCTTTATTACTTATGTCTCAAGTTATGTAATTTAGCCCATGTAGATATATATTTGTTTTGCCTACCTACCTGGAAGGTCAACAGCTTTGCAATCCCCAGTGGTAGGTATGGTGCTGGGCAGATGATACTCAATTGTCTATTAAATGGGTCAACTAAAGGCAATAGAAAAATAAATAAATAAATAAATAAATAAATAAATAAATAAATAAGATAGTTAGACCTATGCTTAGAGGAAAGGTCACATATACATTTTGAGGTCTCTATTCTTTGACCCCAAAGGAGAGGTCTTATTGAACAAACTGATCACATTTGGCAGCTAAAACATGAAACCCTGGTCCTTTAGAATCAAGGAAGTAACACAAACCAATATTTCCAAAAAGTTCAGCTCACATGAAGTGCTAATTCTGTCCTTGCCACCATGACTATATGTTTGTTGTCAGTACTTGAAGTGGATGATGAAGGTGGTTGAGGGGAGAAAGGGCCCCCAACTGGCCTGAAGGGAAGGACCCCTCTGAGTCATCCATGAGTCAGGGTCTTTGATTGGGCCCATCAGGAAAGGATTCAGTTAATGAAAATGAGTATCAACTAGAGATATACTGTACTAGAAAACTGATCATTAGGATATTAACTCTGGTTCAGAATGAGGTTGAACCATATAAAAACTGTTGATCTTTGGCTAATTTAAACTAAAAAATAATTTCTGGGTGCCTGGGTGGCTTAGTGAGCTAAATGTCTGCCTTCAGCTCAGATCATGATTTCAGGGTTCTGAGATGGAGCCCCGTATCAGGCTCCCTGCCCAATGGGGAATCTGCTTCTCCCTTTCCCTCTGCTGCTCCTCCTGCTTATACTTTCTCTCTCTCTCTCTCTCTCTCTCTCAAATCTTTTTCAAAAAAATTTAAAAAATAAACTACAAAACAATTTCCATTTGATTCATGCTAATGTTAACTCTCATAAAGTTGAATGCACAGTTCTCATTTCCTTGCTGAGTGTGTTAACATCATGGCTGTAGTTACATTTGGTTGGAACATTCACTTACACAAGGCAAATCATAATTTTTAGTAACAATAGAATGTCATAATTTAAATTTTACCTTAGAAGTTATCTGTTTGAAAAGTCTTTACTCTTATAAATGTGCATCGATGTAGAAATCTTTTGTCAGTCTACCCTGCTCTTCCAAACATTTTTGACACCATACTATAACTTTGATGAAATTTAAGGTTGTTGTAAATAGGAAAGGCCATTTTAAATAAGCTTTCTTCCCAATTCTTTTCTCTCCAGGTTTATTATTTTTTTTAATGGAGGTGTTTGCTCTATTCTGTTTTCTCTAGTGGATTTTTGTGACATATTAGGATTCTCAAGAGGATTGAGTGTCTTCATCCTACCCACTCCCTCTCCCCTGCTGCACACAACATTATTACTCTATTTACCTTCTGTCTCCTTTCCCTAACTGAAAATGAAGGTAATATTTACTCACCCCTCTTTCTTGCTCAGTGAGATAGCAACAACCCAACAGCACCGAAGGAGTGTAACATTGGAGCTTGTTTTCTCAGCAAGTGCATTGTGGAAGGATTTGTCAGCCCCAGAGCAGAGGTCCGTGGCTCTGATAATTTGTCATCAGGTTCAGAATGTGGAGTTTGGAGTTTTTATCTAAGTTATGGCAGTTACTCTTGGAATACTTTTAGTAAAATCTATTGAACTTTTAGCTTGGCCATTTATTCCCATAATACTTACATTGAAACTCTTATTTACCCCTCTTATTTACCTACCAGGCTTAGCTGATTCATCAGATTCTTTAAAAATTGTGTTGTATTTCTTTCCAGTGGTTCCGATTCTTTAAGTTCTTCATAAACTTATGTTTGTTTGGTTTTTGCTGTGAGGATTTGACAGCAAGTAGCTATTGAGGGCTTAGTATCCTCTGAGAGTTGCTAACTCCTCTGAACTGTCACTCAGATAGTGGTGCCACCCAGACAGTAGATAGCCTGCCTTCTAGTGTCCAACCTAGCTGGAAAAGAACTGATTTGATCTCTGGGTAAGCAGAATTAGAAGAGTCCAGAATGTATCCTTTAGTCAGCAAATGAAGTCTGTTGCTCTATTGGATACAACTGGATATCTCTCACCGGACCAACAGTGTTGGACGTGGTAGTCATTATAGAGCACAGTCTTTGTCTCAAGAAATATACTTGAACTGTTGAAGCAAAACAACATATATGAGAACTTTAGATAAAAATTAACTGCTAAATGATATAGCACTTTCTCTATATCCAAAGACAGCACTGTAATTATCTTTTCTATTCCTTAAATCTATGCAACTTACTTTGTACGATCATGATGTGGTGAAACTGAATAATGGATGAAGGCACAAAGAATTTAAGTTTTAGGATTAGTTTCATCAACAACCAGCTATAAACTCTTAGAAGAAAATTTTTGCAGCTTATGAAATATTAGACAATAATTTCTTAAATATGGCACCAAAAGTACAATAGAGAAAAGAAAAATGATAAATTGAACTTACTCAAAATAAAAACCTTCTGATCTGCAGAGATACTGTCAACAGAATGAAAACACAAGCTAGGGGTACCTGAGTCGTTCAATGGTTGAGCATCTGCCTTTGGCTCAGGTCTTGATCCTGGGGTCCTGGGATGGAGTCCTGCATCGGGCTCCCCACAAGGAGCCTACCTCTCCCTCTCCCTATGTCCCTGCCTCTCTCTGTGTTTCTCATGAATAAAACAAACAAACAAACAAACAAACAAACAGACAAAAAACAAAATTGAAAACACAAGCTACATACTGGGAGAAATAGTTGTAAAGCAAATATCTGATAAAGGACTTATATCCAGAATATATAAAGAACTCTTGCAACTCAATAAGAAAATAATCCACTTTTAAAAAATAGGGAAAACATTGAACAGATCTTTTTCCACCATCTCTTCTTTCTTTACCCAGTAAGATATACATATGGCAAAAAAGTACCTGAAAAGATATTCAATCTCTTTTGTCATTTGGGAAGTGGAAATTAAAACCACAATGAGATACTACTACACACTCTATTAGAATGGCTAAAGTCTAATATCAGGGATAATATCAGTGCTGACAAGGATGCAGAGCAACTGCAACTCTCATACATCACTGGTGGGAACGCAAAATGATACGGCTAACTTGGAAAACAGTCTTTTATAAAGACAAACACACACCATTTGACCATTTACCCAAGAGAATGAAAAGTTACGTTCACATCAAAACCTCTACACAAATCTTTGGGTGGCTTTGTTCATATTGGAAACAATCAAATATCCTTTGATGGGTGAATGGATAAACAAACTCTAGTGAGATCCACACGATGGAATACTTCTCAGTAATAAAAGGGACCTGACTGCTGTAGCATGCTGCAACATCGATGAATGTCTAATGCACTATGCTAAGTGAAAGAAGTCAGATGCAAAAGGCTACATACTACATGATTCCACTGATACGAAGCAAAAGTTAAAAAAAAAAAAAAAGGAATGTCAGCAGAAAAAGCAGAACTACAGGACTGAAAAGAGATCAGTGGTTAACAGGGCCTGGAGTAAGACTTGAGGTTGACTGAAAGGAGCATCACAGAATCTTTCTGGGGGACAGATCTGTTCTCTACCTTGATTGTGGTGGTTCTTATATGACTATATGTTGTCAAAACTCAGAATTGTAATGACAAAACATGGGACTATCAACATATATATATTATACATCAGTTTTTTAAAAGGAAAAAATGAAGTGTCTGCTTCAGTTGCACATTTATCAAATAGGAGTGATGCAGTTGTTACTGATGATAATGATGATCTTAATCAAGCTCACATGATTTGGGGAGTTTCTCCAAATGAAAACAAATCTGAGTGCTTTGCAATGCATGAAGTGCTATACAATTGCCAGATATTATTAGATTTTTCTGTTTTGCTTTTGTATTCAGCTACCTCACTTAAACTCCTATTATTTATAAAAGTTTGTCCACTGACTCTCTCAACTTTTCAAAATAAATTATCAAATAGGCTACAAAAGATAGTTAATCTCTTCCTTTCCAGTCTTAGGTCTTTTTTTTATAACTTCTTTTCTTATTTTCTTGTGTTGGTTAAGACTGCCAAGTCAATGTTGAATAACAGATGTGGTAATAGACATTCTTGTCTTATTCCTAACTAAAGAAGGAAGTTTATAAAATTTGCAAATTGAATATGATTTTTTATGGGTTTGGTAGATACCCTTCATCAGTTGAAGGAAGCTTCTTTTTACTACTGTTTCTCAAGAGGTTTTTTTTTTTTTTTTTTTAGTGAATGTTTTTCCTGCATCTACTGAAATCATTATATCATTCAACCTTTTTTTTAAAAAAAATTTATTTATTTATTTGAATGAGAGAGAGAGAGAGTGAGCAGGGGGAGGAGCAGAGGGAGAGGGAGAGAATACCAAGCAGACTCCCTGCTGAGCAGGGAACCTGACACAGGGCTCAGTCCCAGGACCCTGAGATCATGACCAAGCCAAAATCAAGAATCGGCCACTTAACTTACTGAGTCACCCAGGCACCCCCAATCTCTTTAATAACAATATTTGTTACTGATTATATTTCAGAGCCTACCTTTTATACTCTTGTGTTCCCTTTTCTAGACAATGTCTAATCTCCTAAAGGGTACAGACTTGGCCTTTTTGTCACTGTGTCTCCATCACCTAGTCCAGGTCTGATTTAAACAGAATGTTTATCCCTAGAAATTTACTCATCTGTAGAGAGGGGATAGTACTCCAACTACCTGTGGAGGACTGGAGAGCTCAGAATCTTCTTCTTCCATTAGAATTTTAAACCCTTAGTCTTAAGACTAGCCTCAGCTCACTCAGCCATCTGTATCTCACATTCTTTTTGCCCCGAAACTAGACAGATTTTTTTTACATAGTTAATAGGAGTGCAAATACTTTTTCAGCCTTCCTCAGGCCCTGCTGCAAATTTACATTTATTTTGATATCTCTCTTTCCTTATCAAGAGTAGGTTATGTAGGTTGTATCTAGAAGCCAGAAGAAGCATTCTTCAAAGATCAGGGTATGAGCAGAAGAGAGAAAGATTGCTGGTAGCACCTGCAGATGTGTAGCAGGAAGTTTGCCTCTGTAACATGGGAGGTGATGGAGACAGCTGGTTGTGGACCAGGTGGCCAACCTCAGCCTAGCTTTAGTTTGAGAGAGTTTAGTCTCTCTAGGCTTCTGCTCAGAGAGGAGACTGGGGAGATGGTGTAGTGTGTGGATAGAAGCAACACCATGGACTCTGGACACAAGTGGCCCTAAGTTCAGTTCTTGGCTGTGACAAGTAGTGACCAGGTAACCATAGAAAAGCCACTTACCCTCTCTATTTTTGGTTTCCTCTTCTCTAAAACAGGTCTAGAAATAGGTGGTTTTGAGTGCCTGTCATGACAGACTCTTAAAAAATGCTGGCTGTGATTTCAATAGTGATCACTGAGGCCCAATGCGATGTGAGAAAATAGGTTCCTCCGTAAGAGGGCACTTAGAGGTTTTTAAAATTTTTGTTTTGTTTTAGATTTGTATCATGAAGCAAAAATATATAATTTAAAAATGCAGTTATTAAGATGCAGAACAAAGAGAATCATGACTCATATTTCACAATTTACAGAGCTTATTTATTGTTTCATGTTCTGTAATACTTCAGGCAGTTATATAAACCCCCACCCCCTTTCATGGTGCCAAGATATGACATCAGGAAACTAGGGAGGAAGCATTTTGGGGTGGGGGGGATGATGTGTGGTAATGACAAGGCATATGCTCTTTTGATATTAATGTCCTGCCACTTACCTTGGATAAAGCAATCCTAAATGCCGACTGATACCAGGAAACAGGTTTTGTTTTTTTGTTTTTTGGGTTTTTTTTTTTTCCATTATGGTTGTTCTAAATCTAAATTTCTAAGAGATCTGTAGATAAAGTTAGGAGCCATTGTCATCCTGGCCTGTAGTCAGGCACTGGATTTAAGCCCTTGGTTAATTCCCATTTGTACTGGCTTCCAAATCTTCCAGTTCTTGAAGTCATAGCCTGGACTTCCCCACTTCTCTGGGAATAAATTTTCTTAGACACTGGTTCTCCTATAACATTCTTCTTTCCAAAGGCTACATTTCCCCCCCTCTTATCTATCCAGTAAGAAAGGAATCATTCACCAGACTCTCTTGTCTCCATCCCTTTGCCTCCAACTCACCTCACGGAACTCCCAGCGCCTCCCCTTCTGGGAGGCTGCCCTGTCTTCCAGCCAGGACCATTTGTGTGCCATTTTCATCTGGATCGTTTGAACTTCCCATTGCCTTGCCTCCATGAGGGTGACTTCTCCATCTTGCTGTTCTTCTCTTTCTGGATTCATGAGATGGAGAGGATTATAACCTCTTGGCATCTTGGAAAGATATCTGTTACTAGGTTAACCTGTGTTTGTGTCTGTTAAGAGGAAGTGCTTCGATATACCCTGGAGTTGAAGCAAGAGTCTAAGAGAAAGCTCAAGGAACAGAACAAAAATGGTTGCTAAGTTGCATTTTAAGAGGCAGAGTCTTGCTCACGGAATTTCTGTCCAGATCCATGACGGCTGGATATGTGAGTATGCTGTTGCTACTGTGAGAGTGTTTAGTTGATGATGTTGAGAAGAGTTCTGATCTGACTGCTCTTGGGTTTCATTCAATGTTTTTCACAAGGATAATGATGGGCTACTTCCAGAGGCAGCCTTGGAGGCCTGGGGCAAAAACCAAAACCAAACACAAACAAAACAAACAAGCAAACACCAGTCCAGGTAAAACTGGGATTCAGGCACCATTTCCCAAAGACTCCCTGCTTGCCTTTTCTGTGCTACTTTCTGCTTCCCCTCCTGTCTTCTGCAATCCTGATTTCAAAGAAAGGACTTACCATGAGCCATTTATATCTGTATGGGAATCAACATTCTTTTTCTTAACATCTCCAATGCATTTTGGTATCTTAAGATTTATCTCCAACTATGAAAGAACAGTCTTTAATTTCTTTGACCTCGTGAAGAAAATTTTAAATATCAATAAGCATTTGGGGAATGTCCAGAAAGAAAAGAAAATAGAAAGGGGTATTTCCTGATGTTCCTGAGGTTATACTGTACCAGAAAACTAATTACTTTGTCTGCAATCACCACCTTCTCTTTTTGGTTGAATATCCCCATGTCTGAGCTGAGAGGGGCCTATGTATCTTATGACTCCTTTTCCCTAATGCACATCCACTATCCCTGGTAGATTGGGCTATGGAGGGACATTTGATCCAAATGGAATCAATTCAAAAGGTAAGCTAGGCCAAAGAGATTCTTTCTTGGGGGATTTGAGATGGTGACCTGAAGTGACTAAGACATTTAGCTATGGGGAGCAGAGCAGAAAGACCCTGTCGGCCATGGCTGAAGCTGGGGCTAGTAGGGGTTGGGGGTGTGAAAGCCATGGAGAAAACCAAAGCTGTAGGGAATCAGAAATCTTGAGCCAAGAGAAGAAGCTATAATAGATCCTTATTACCTGCATGTTCCATTTTTGTGAAGTTGATTGTTAAAATTTATCACCCTCAATCAGTACTCACAGTACTTCTGTAGTTATTTGCAGGCATGAGCAAAGTGGTGAAAACTTAGAGTCACTCAGCACTGTGTTTCCAACTGAGGCTGAACCAGGTGACACTCGCCTTCTTGTTTGAGCTTCCATGCTATTAAAAAGTGTCCTTTCCACAGTGGATTAAGTGCCAGGTTTTCCACATTTTTCTGATTTTGTTGGTAATTTCATTGTTTAAAATGACCCTAAGCACAGTCCTGAAGTGCTGTCTAGTGTTATGAAAGCTCAGGAGGCTGTGATATTCTTTACAGATAAAAAACATGTATTAGAAAAGTTTCCTTTAGGTATGGGTTAGATTGCTATTGGCTGTGAGTTCAATGTTAATGAATCAATAATATATATTCATAAAGTGCCTTAAAACATAAATGCAAGGGTTGCAACATAAAACAAGTGTTGTTCAGTCAGCAAACATGTTGGGATCAGAGGCTTTCAGGAATGTAATCCTGTATTTTCCCTACAAGTAATTAGCTCAGCATTTACTAATTCAGTGATTGTGTGATTTTAGAGGACATAACTTCTGTGAATAATGAGAATTGAGTATGTTTGCAGAGAAGAGAAAGAAGCAAATTCAGAGAAAAGCAGATGACAGACTGAGCTGCTCCAGGGAGACAGAGGAGATGCTGTCTCCCTGGTGGCTCCCAGTTTCAAGCTCAGTTCCTTTGAGAACCAACTGAAACTCCTCTCAACAGCATCTCAATACTTTTATAACCTTTATTTAAGCTTGCTTGAGTTTCCTCTCCTTGCAAACAATGAAGTTTTGACTAAAAAGCATATTCTTTATATTACTATCCTTAGCTCCCTTGGAAAGAAGCAGTGGTCTCCCCATTTGAGGACTGGCCAAGGGTCACAATGAAGTCCATGCCTCATGGCTGTTAAGGCTGCAGTGGCAGTCAGGTGCTGCCTCAGAAAACCAACATTCCCCTCATCTCAGGGAGGTCTATGTTCTGACTAAATGCTCAACGACACCTGAAAAGAGAGTTTGAGGACTTAAGCTTTAAAAAAACAAACCCAAACTCTGGTTTCAGTGTGAGTTATTGATGACAAATACATTACAGCAACTTGCTTTGGCTTCTAATTTGAAGGATGCCAGTTTTAGGATAGTTTGTTTTCTTTGTTGGGAGACACATTTTTGAAAACAAGTTCCAGTCTGAACACCCCTTAGGTAGGGACTGTTTATTTGGCAAAACTGTGTGTCCTCACATGGGAAATTATATATAAAGAGAAGCACCAGACTGTGCAGGAAAAAAAAAGTTTTAATTTTCTCTAAGGTTGTGACCTGGTTGAGGGAACAGGTTCTTCCCCACATACTTGGTTTGATGGCCACAGAAAGTACATACTCTGAGACAGGAAACCATCAAAATCCTAGAGGAGAACACAGGCAGCAATCTCCTTGACCTTGGTGGTAGCAACTTCTTATTAGACACATCACTGGAGGCAAAGGAAACAAAAGCAAAAATGAACTATTGGGACTTCATCAAGATAAAAAGCTTCTGCACAGTGAAGGAAACAATCAACAAAACTAAAAGGGAACCTAAGGAATGGGAGAAGATTATTTGCAAACCACATATCTGATAAAGGGTTAGTATACAAAATCTATAAAGAATGTATCAAACTCAATACCCAAAAAACAAATAATTCAGTTAAGAAAAGGGCAGAAGATATGAATAGAAACTTTTCCAAAGAAGACTAACAGACACATGAAAAATTGCTCCTCATCAGTCATCATCAGGGAAATGAAAATCAAAGCTATAATGATATATCCCCTCATACCAGTCAGAATGGCTAAAATTAACAACACAAGAAACAACAGGTGTTGGTGAGGATGTGGAGAAAGGGGAGCCCTCTTGCACTGTTGGTGGGAATGCAAACCACCAGAGTTGGGGCAGCCACTCTGGAGAACAGTTTGGAGGTTCCTCAAAAAGCTAAAAATAGAACTACCCTACAATCCAGCAATTGCACTACCAGGTATTTATCCAAAGGATACAAAATTACAGATGTGAAGGGGTACATGCACCTGATATTTAAAGCAGCATTATTAACAATAGCCAAAGTATGGAGAGAGCCCAAATGTCCATTGATTGATGAATGGATAAAGAAGATGTGGTGTATATATACAATGGAATATTACTCAGCCATCAAAAACAATGAAATCTTGCCATTTGCAGCATGGTGGATGGAGCTACAGTGTATTATGCTAAGTGAAATAAGTAAGTCAGAGAAAGACAAATACCATTTGATTTCACTCATATATGGAATTTTCTTTTAAAGATTTTATATATTTGAGAGAGAGAGAGAGACAAAGAGAGAGAGAGAGAATCTGAAGCAGACTCCATGCTGAGCACAGAGCCCAACTTGGGACTCGATCCCACGATGGAGAGATCATGACCTGAGTTGAAACCAAGAACTGGACACCCAACCAACTGAGTCACCCAGGTGTCCCTCACTCATATGTGGAACTTAAGACAGAAAATAGATGATCATATGGGAAGGGGGGAAAGAAGAAAAGGAGAGAGGGAAACAAGCCATAAGTGACTCTTAACAAAAAAGAGCAAACTGAGGGTTGATTGAGGGGGGTGGATGGGGGTTGCACTAGATGGGTGAGGAGTATAAGGAGGGCATTTGTGATGAGCACTGAGTGCTGTATGTAAATGATGAATCACTGAATTCTACTCTGAAAACCAATATTGCACTGGAGGTTAACTAACAATATTTAAATAAAAAAAAGTAGGAGCACCTGGGTGGCTCAGTTGGTTAAGCCTCTGCCTTTGGCTCAGGGTCCTGGGATCAAGCCCCATGTTGGGCTCCCTTCTCAGCAAGGAGGCTGCTTCTCCCGTTGTCCCTGTCCCTGCTCATGCTTGTGTTCTCTGTCTCTGTGAAATAAATAGATAAAATCTTTTTTAAAAAGTACATATTCAGTGTGTCCAAGTACCAAGCCCAGGTTTCATGGTGCTTTCTTAGCCCTCTATGGTCTCTGGTTTGTGATGACTCCACCTCACACTTCCCTATCTCTCATTCTCCAAAAGTGCAATCTCCATTCCAATCAATTATGTATCCCACTAACACATCAAACTGTTTCTCTGCCCATGCAATCTCTCACGTCTGTCTTGTCTGCTTCTGAGCTGCCAGATTCTTCCCTTCAGGGCCAATGCAGTTGCTCCTCCCAGGGATCTCTCATTGGTTTTATGAGTTTCTCGTGCTGCAACCCCATCCCTTCTCTCTGAGCCCATCTGGTTCTTTGAAGACAACCTTTTCCTATAACCTACAGCATTTCCTAATGAGGCTGACGCTAAGAATAATGAATGTTACAATTCTCAATTCAAGGATTGTATTAGTACAGAGGGGTAATAATAATTTCAAGGCCACTTAAAATCCCTAATTTTCCAAAGCATGGTTGATTTGAGGTCAGCCTTATTGCTTGGGGACCCTGGGGCATATTAGCCCTTATTAATTTCCGTGGTCATCCCAGCACATGGAATAAGTTAGTTTAGCTCATATGGCTAAATTTTTCATTCCCAAAGAGTAATTTTGTTAGTGCCAACTTGAAAATAATACTACATTGTCTTTGGGGAAGACTTTCCCCAAGTAATGTAAATCCCTTTTTTTGCTAGCTCATTCAGTCTCATAAAAGATTTCTGAGGTAGGGAATCCTCTTCTTTTAAGGCAAAGACACTGAGGCCTGACAGGAATAGTTTACATTGAGAGAAAGTAGAGGCTAAGAGAGAGAAGACATTTTATGTTTAGGTCCATGTGTAGCAAGAGAAACCATGGAAGCCTCACACCCATGGGAGGGCCACCCTAGACAGTTGGGCAGACTTTACCCTGCATAGAGCGGTGCTTCCTGAAGTTGACCTGCTCAGCCAGATGTGGTGGCCCTACCTAGAGGACCTAGCCTGAGAAGAAGTAAAAGCTAGAGACTGAGGGTGCTTCATTTTAGTCATCTCCATGGACATGAAATCTGGATGGCTTCTGCTCTCTTTTCACCCTTACTTAGGTCATAGAGATGGGAGAGTTTGTCAGGCTTGTCTTCCCAGTCTCCTCTTAACAGGGTTTTCATTTCTACAGAAGCCCAAGCCAAGAATTCTTAAAGGGTCAGACTTTCAGACACATTTGGTTACTGTGCAGCCTGTGTCAGAAATAGAGAGGCCACATCCCAAAGAGATCTGAGGCCAAGATCTATGCATTATGGACTTAACTCCTGACACATTGGGCACAAGTTGAAAAATGAAAGAAAAAAATCCCGCCCACTGTCTCGAGAGGCCTTGGGCAGGAACATACAAGGCAAAATGTTCTAGTTGTAGACAAGAAAATGCTGGAGAGTTAGCAAGGGATGAGCTGGTCAGGAAATATCTATTTCCTGTGGGTACTCCCCAAAGTTCTCCCACTCTGGCCAACCCCAGTTGCAGATGATAGATCCAACAAAACACTGTACCAATGTGAGCACCACTGGCTCACAGAGCTCCAGTCAGCTGTGCCATTGACCCCACTTGCCCATGCAGAACCTTCTGGGTTTCTTTCTGAGGCAAAGGATGTTCCTATAAGCCAGCAAGAAAGATTGGGATTGGAAACATGGCATTCTGAAATCAAGGGCAGGCGAATGTATAAGCTGTGGCTAAAGATAAATTTCCTGACTCTTTCAGGCGCAAACAAGAATTTAGGTTGACTTTACTACGAAAAAGATGGCTCAAGGGAAATGGTTTTTATTTAATAATGGATGTTTTTCAATACCATGGTATAAGAATTCTGTGATTCACCTCCACTCAGATGAAAACCTACTCCTTGAATTTGCTGCATTAATGGGAATTCGTATGCTAAGTCCATTAACCACAATCGTTGTTTTCAGGGTAAGTCAGACTTGTCTCTTAAATTAAGAAAAAAAGAGGGAAGAAAAGCAATCACAGCAAGGAGTCATGTGGAGATCCCTTGCCTGTAGTGAAAAGGGAAGTATGTTTTCTCTGAGCAGCCCACACAAAATCAGATATTTAATATGATTACTGAGAAGACGGAAAAGGTTTTCAGGAATGATTCTTGTGGCTCAGCTCCTAGTAGCCTGCAAAGGAATAAGTAGGAAGTAGGGGCCTGGCCAGCCCATTAAAAGGAGGCTGAAAGCCAGGCTCCCTGACCCCGCTGGGCAGACCCGTGAGACGGAGGGTACAGTGGATGGATGAGGCTGGCAAGAGATTGCATACCAACCTACTAAGCAACCAACTTATTTTTAAGCACATACTACATAAGGGCACCCAAATGCAGGGTAACCTCACCCTCAGGAAGTGGTTTTATTTTGGATGTTTGGCTAACCAGGAAAATAGGAAATATTGGGTTGGCTAAACAGGTGATAGAAGAATGGAGGCAGGAGGACAGGACAACGCGAGCCAGAAGCCTCCACCAGCCCCTGGATTGAAGGTACAAAGGCCACATTTCCAGAAGTCCAGGGCCTGGGGTTAGGAGGCAGAAGTGGAACTATGTTGGGTGTGTCTTGTGAAGGCCCCAGCCATGGAGGAGGGCAGGTACTGCCGCAGACTGAAGGAAGAAACCCCTTGTCTTGCCCTCATCCCCACGCTTCTCTCCGGGGCCCTGCCCCTGCCATTACCGCACCAGGCACCCAGGAGCCATCAAACAGGAGCCTGGAAAGGCCGCCACGGGGCAGTCCCCCTCGAAGCAGGGCAGGGCAAGGGAAAGGCAAAGAATGGACGGGGGGCAAACACGCCCCAGCTGAGCACCATGAACATGCTTGGATCCTTTTTCACCTTCAACCACAATGACTTCACCTCGCCCTGGGCCAGACCATGACAAATGGATCATAAGCCACAAATGTTGGCCGAATGGATTCTGGGGTCAACGTCTGCCTCATCCTCTCACCAACCACTTAACCCCCTCTGGGTCTATCTCAAGACCCTTTCCAGGAGGTGCTTAATTCTTACAGGTGGCAAGGAACTATAGTACACATAGGCTGAAAACATGCTTGTCTCTTCACAGGAGCCCGGGAACTGACTGCACTCACTCCTGTTCCCTGGGAACAATCCCAGGATCTAAGTAGCCCCATGGCCAAGTGAGCAGCATTTTGTCTGGCTTATGTTTCATCCACTGTAAGCTCTGACAAAACTGGCTGAGTAAAGATTCTGAGGCTCCAACATGCCTAAATTCATGCTCTCACTGCCTTAGTGATAGCTCGCGAAGCCCTCCCATGTGAATGTTTCTGAGTTCATGTCACAGGCCCTTCTTGTTGAAGTCAATATTATCAATATTATCAATTCAGAGGTTTTGGTGTTCCTTACCAGCCGTAGGACCTCAGGTCGCTTAACTTCTTTAAATCTATTTCCTTATCTATACAGTGAGAACAAACATAGGACTACTGAGTGGATTAAAGGAGAGGATGTCTATTAAAGTGCCTGTCCAGGTGCCTGGTGCACAAACTGTGCTCAACACATGACATGGCTTCCATTGTATCGTCAAGATTCTTCCGGTCGTACAGAAGCCCAGCTAAACCTCACTTAAACAAAAAGCTTTTGGTTTCAGAAGCATCTGGATCTATGGCTCATCCAAGGTCCTCACTGTAGTTTAAATCACTTGGATTTATGTTCCTCTGATTGCTTTCATCCTCAAACAGACTATCCACCACGAGATGACAAAATGGGTGCTGAGCCATCCTCCCAGCCGAGCAGCCACAGGAGAAAGAGACACCAAGAGAACCCCCTGGAATGAGATTTCATTGGCCTGGTTGGATCTCATGTCCAGCTGTGAGTCAGTCACTGGGGCTGGAGGATGGAATATTCAGGTTGGCCAGATCTGGATCCTCTGTCCACATAGACTGAGAATAAGAATGGTCAAGTCTCCAAATGGAAATGGAAGAGCTGCTTTTTTTTTTTTTTTTTCGGAAGGAGAAATTGATACTAGGAAGGTGAAAACAAGCTATTTTCACTACAGCTGCTTGTGTTCCATTATTATTACTACAATTTACTATTATTATGGTAAATAATAGTAAAAAGTAGAGCAAATAAATTAACAAATAATACTATTTAATATTATGCTACCATCCCCACTACTGCACTCTATAATTAGTACAAAACTCTGGAGGATTACTTGGTGAACAATGGGACTGACAGGTGGGCAAAGGGAAAATCATAGAAAGTCATAAAAAAGCTATAGCAGGAGTAAAAGGATCCTGGATAGAAGGAAATAAGATGAAAGAGCTCTGAGTAGTAGATGAGAAATGAAAGCAAAGCCTAATGTGGTCAGTTCTAGAAGATGATGTAAACATATTTCAAAACCAAAAGCTAACTTATGGGCAGTGCTATTTTGTAGTTGCTAAACTAAAACCACTGTTCAGTGATTGTGCATATAAAGCTTCGACGGCCATCAAATCTCATGTGATGTAGGCCGTCAGCATGCACGTGGTCTCTCTGCACTGATCCAGAAATCTCTGAAACAAGCCAGCAACTTTCCCTGCCCAGGAACCCCATGTCCACGCACACCTTGCTGCAGGCACAGTCAGCAATACCTTCTTTCCAGAGAAGCCTCAGGACGCTGGGACATTCTCATTTTTTCCTTTCCACTATCTTAAGTGAAATAGGTATGGGATGTATTGCTCCTGGCAGAAGGTTCAGTAGCTATAACCTATAGTGAAACGTTGTTTGGCTATTTGGCAATACTACACTATCCTTGAACAATTGGTTCATTCCAAGGTTAATGATGTACGTAGGTGTATAAATGTTGAGAGAAGTCAGCTGACTGAGCCAAGCAGATTCTTCAGTTTGATGTGAGCAAAATATATGTTCTCTGCTTGTTTGATTTTTTTTTCTCTGCTTATTTGAGTTTTTTTAAAAAGATTCTACAATGGTTAGATCACATAGGCTCCAATGAGAAAGAACACCTGTAAGGTAACACCTGTAAGGTAAGGACTTCAGATAGCCTCACTGAGGGCATGAGGGAATGTATTTGCTGGACTTCCAGTAGTGTTCTGGGGGAACTAGTCAAGTAGTACGGATGAGGTCTGATAGGCTCACCAAATAGACAAGAATAATATGACTTTACATTGCTAGAGTTTTTAGACTTTCTCAACCACTTGAAATGTAGTAATTCTCTCAAACACCTCACAGGCAGGTAGGGCTGACATCTAATTGAGGTACCCCCCCCCCACCTTCTTCTGTAACAACACAAACAGAATGAAAACATTCTTCACCCATGTTGAGAAAAGACAGTCATTTGGTTTTCTAAGGCTTTTTTTTTTTTTTTTTTTTTTTTTTTTTTGCTTTCATATTTTGAAGGGTGGTGTAGACCAGATTAAAAAACATGGCTCAGGGAAGCCAGAAATCATTCCCCCAAGTGTTTATTAAGTGAATCACAAATTCATTCAGCATGACTGCTCACCCAGAGAAACAAAGGCAAAATGGTAACAAGCTGTGAGCCTCCAAGTACCTTCGACGTTAGGTTCTCTCTGGGAAAGGGTCACAAGTGTAATCATTTCCAGCTGTCCCTCCTCTCTTCCGCTGTCAGTGGAAATATCCAGGCAGGATGAATACACTTTCTGACTAGACTCCGGAATGACCTAGACAGCTTTTTGGAAATTCAGGATATACTTTTCCTGAAGCTTCTTAATTTCTCCCATCCCTCCCTGATTGAAAACATCATTTATCCCATTACAGCATGTGGAAAGGAGGGGAGTGGGGAGCAGCAGACGGGATCTGAATTCAGGATAAAAATTACTCTGAGAGTTTATTATTCTCATCCATAACAGATGACAATTTTCATGTCATTTAGCTGTTTCCAGAACGGAATCACCCAGAGAGATATTAAGTACTATTTTTCATACTATTTATCTTGTGGGCCCCAATGAGACATGTACACCTACATTTAATAACGTGATCTGCAGCTTGCCCATTTCCTGGAAATGTTTGGCTAGGCATTATTGCCCTGGCCACACGTGAAAGAATTCCCCTCCTTCACTTATACTGGGGTGGGTTCCAGAGACTTGGACTCACTTCAGTGTCTGAGAACTGTCTGGAGCCCTCAATTCTAAAGAAATTTGTGGATTCGAGTTTCTGAAGTAACTCTATTCCTCATTTGTTGGGTGACAGCCACTTAATGCCATGACTCTTCCATCAGCTCTTACATAGCCTCAGCCCTCTCTGATTTGGAAATCTCTTTGAAACTCTAAGATGATGTGTCATTTCAAGGGCAAAAAAGCAAAAATGTTATAAATATGGGCAGATGCTGGAGTCCCAAGGATTTTCAACAGGCTGCAGCCCCCTAGCTGCTGACATCAGCAATGTGGTTCTTATTACACACTTGGGTTTCAGACTGGTACTTTCCAAGTATCATTTCTACTTTATGTAAAGAACATGGATTCAACACAGCTTCTGTTGAGCTAATGGATAATATTTGAAATGAATCTTTCTCTCAGTCATTCCTACAAATTAGTGAGAGGACTGGACCACTAACCCATTTCCAGGGACAAAGGTAAAGGGCAAGAATCCGACTGTCAATTCATCAGAACTGAAATTGTCTTTCAGTAGTACAAACACCCAGCTGGCTCCAAATCTACTGGATAACTTAGAACTTTCTTTTTTTTTTTTTAAGAGTTTATTTATTTATTCATGAGAGACACAGAGGGAGAGGCAGAGACACAGGTAGAGGGAGAAGCAGGCTCCATGCAGGAAGCCCAATCTGGGACTCGATCCTGGAACTCCAGGATCACGCCCTGAGCCAAAGGCAGATGCTCAACTGCTGAGCCTCCCAGGCATCTCATCTTAGAACTTTCTAAGGCATTAGTAAAGGGAAAGCAACAAGCATCACTTAAAAAAAAAAATCAGAGCATTCAGGTAGAAACTAACCATTCTGCCCAGAAATAACCTGCTCTCAATCTGCACTTTTAAGTGAACAGGTTGTTCTTTTGTTTTGTTTAAGACTTTATTTATTCATGAAAGACCCAGAGACATAGACAGAGGGAGAAGCAGGCTCCTTGCAGGGAGCCCGATGTGGGATTCAATCCCCAGACAGAGATCACACCCTGAGCCAAAGGCGGACGCTCAAACCCTGAGCCACCCAGGTGTTGCTAAGTGAACGGGTTGTTAACTTGGATGGATTAAGGATACAAGTCCTCTTAAAAATTACCTCTTCAGCAAATACCAATCCAATAGGGTCAAGCTCCTGGCTACGTTCTATATAGGCACCATCTCCCATATCCTTCACAACTGTCCCATGAGGTCCGTACTTCCTGGCCCATTTTACAGATGAGGAGATCAAGGCAAAGCCTGATTAGGTAATTTGCCCAAGTTCCCACAGAAAGTAAGGAGCAGAACTAGGAACATGAAAACAGTCCCAATTGACTTTAAACCCTCTTAACCATCCTGTTATACTGCCTTGAATGAGAGGACAAATCTTGTGGCCTCAGTGGATTAAAATTCAAAAAGAGGGGATCCCTGGGTGGCTCAGCGGTTTAGCACCTGCCTTTGGCCCAGGGCGCGATCCTAGAGTCTCGGGATCGGGTCCCATGTCAGGCTCCCGGCATGGAGCCTGCTTCTCCCTCCTCCTGTGTCTCTGCCTCTCAATCTCTCTCTCCATCTCTCTCTCTTTCTCTGTCTATCATAAATAAATAAATCTTAAAAAAAATAAAATTCAAAAAGAAGTAGGAATTGTTACTGAATATTTCACCTCACGTGTCATCTGTGGCTACGCTTTCCCTCTCTCCCGCCTCCTACTTGCTAGGCTTCTAATGATACTTACATTTTTCATTTGACAAATCTCCTTTTGCACTTTACCTCTTTTTTTTTTTTTTTCACTTGAGTGATGCATGTTTCTTATCAGCAACAGAGCATCTAGGAGGGATCTGCACACAGCAAGGTAAGAGGAGTCTTCGCAATTCAGTTTGGTTGTAAACTTGACACATGCTGCAAGTCCTAATGGAGCCTCATGCCTGTAGAAGTCTCTGGTTTTCCACTCCCAAGATTTCTCGGCCTCCACGAGTATATTTCTTATCTCCACATGAGCAAGTTAATGCTTCAAAGCAGAATCCAATTTTGTGATTTTTATGCCATTTAGAGAACAATAAATAATTTTTGCTCTGTGAAAAATGCATACAATAAGGTACCATTTCTTTTTTCTTAAACATTTATTTATTTATTTGAGAGAGAGAGAGAGAGAGAGAGAGATAGAAAGTGAGCATGAGTAGGGGGAGAGGCAGAGGGGGAGGGAGAGAGAGAATTCCAAGCAAGCAAACTCCTCGCTGAGTGAGGAGCCTGACTCTAGGGTCATGATCTCATGACCCTCAAATCACAACATGAGCTGAAACCAAGAGTCAAATGCTTAACACACTGAATCACCCAAGTGCCCCACTAAGCTAACATTTCTTATTTTGAAAAAAGAACACATACACTCACTATAGATCTAGATTTAGATCTATGCATTGATGTGCCTAAACATTATCTGGAAGGTCAAACAAGAAATTAAAAGCAGCAGTTAGGGGATCCCTGGGTGGCTCAGTGGTTTAGCGCCTGCCTTTGGCCCAGGGTGCGATCCTGGAGTCCCAGGATCGAGTCCTGCGTCGGGCTCCCAGCATGGGGTCTGCTTCTCCCTCTGCCTGTGTCTCTGCCTCTCTCTCTCTCTCTATGTCTATCATGAATGAATAAATAAATAAATAAATAAATAAATAAATAAATAAATAAATCTTTAAAAAAATTAAAAGCAGCAGTTAGTTCTGGGGGTGCTGGTGATGGGAAGTAGCATCCAAGCAGAGGAGGAATGGAGTATTAGGTGTGAGGGAGACTTCTCACTCAACCCCTTTTCTTACTTTTTGGTGTTAGAAACATGAGAAATCACTGACTACTCAAAAAAAAAAGTTGAAGAAAAAAATTCTGTTTTACATGAAGGCAATCAGAGATTACAATGTCACCATAAATTAGTCAGTCAGGAATTAGGTTAGTCTAGAGACAAATTTTCACAGGCAATGAATGGCAGTTAAAAGGCTAAGAAGATGTGGTTCCCTTACTGCACACACAAACCACATAACTGCAGTAAGGCTTTAGAAAGCTGATATACTAAGAGCAAAATTTACCAAATTGTGTCAAATATGAACAAGCTCTCAAACAATAAAAACAATAAGTTGGACCACTGCAGGACTTCTGAGAACCTTTAAGTGCCATGGTGCATTGAGACCTCAGGAGGTCTTGAGGGGATGGGTAGTGTTGTCTAAAATTATCAAACAATGGAATCCCACCCCCCTTTAGGGAGTAACTTACATGATTAATGTTCTATGGAATACACTTTGGAAAATGCTAGGCTGTCGAAGATCCTTCCAAACAAGAGATCTGTCTCAACTCTATGTGGAACACTGAGTTCCACAGAGAAGCATTGTTATCACCACCTCATTCACCAATGCAGTGTATCTTTGACCACGATCTTCCTTTGGATAAAAAGTACATGTTCAGGTCACTACTGAGCAAGTCAGTGGAATGCTGAGAGCCCATCTATGTAAGGTGCTTGGGTGCTGGGCCTACAGAAGGAGGAGGCTGACAAGTGGGATCAACCTGCTTCCCACAGCAGAGAGAGGAGCAAAGACATCACAGGGGCTGGTTCTAATTCCAAATATGACATGACCTCCTTTACTGTAATTTCAGAAGTGCTCATTTTGAGCTGGACGGCCCTATTACCACTTCTGAATCTAACTGACGTGAGCGCTGGCCTTTGATGGCAGCACAGCTCATCACCCTTCAGGGCAGGGCAGTATCAGTGGATGACAGAGGCCTGACCACGGCATGAGGCACAGAGAGCATTTTCATCTATGTAAATGTGTAGCTTAACTCTTGTGTTATGGCCCAAAAGCAGAGGGCCCAAGCAGCCACCCCTCCGTGTGCTGCGACTAGTCAGGGAGTAGGTCCCCGTTCGCACAGTGCACAGCAGCACTCCGGTCCATTCACCCAGCAGGGAGAAGCTCGGAGAAGTGAAAGATTCTCTGTAAGTGAACCTTTTAAACTGACACATGCGATGAAAATAAAAAACAATGACCACTCTGAGATTTAATAAAACATTTTTACATAGGTCCTTGTCTCTTCATCACATGCTTGAGAGGGAAGGAAGTTCTCACGTTTCCATTTCACAGAAAACCAAAGAATCAAGAGAGCCTTACTTAGTGTACCTTGGTTACGCAGCCAGCACATAATAATGTGGGGAATCCAATCTACCTATTCTGGGGCCAAATCTCACATTTATTTTATTTTATTTTATTTTATTTTATTTTATTTTATTTTATTATTTTATTATTTTATTTTAATTTTATTCACTTTTTAGAAGGATGCTTTAAAAAATTATTTTACTTGGGAGAGAGAGAGAGAGAGATTGGAGAGAGATAGCAAGAGCAGTGGGCAAAGGGAGAAGCAGACTCCCTGCTGAGCTGGGAGTCTGACTTGGGGCTTAACCCCAGGACCTTGGTATGATGACCTGAGCCGAAGGCAGATGCTTAGCCTACTGAACCACCCAGGCACCCCCCTCCCCTTGGACACATCCATCTTAGTATACCTCAGTTACATGGACAGAGCTGCTCTATGAGGGTTTATTCTCATATCTCACTACTCACTAAGAGACAGCATTATGAATTCAGAAGGCCCTCTTCCTGGCTTCCTTACACACACCTTGGCTCCCTTCCTTCGCATCAGCAGCACCTTGTTTGAAGAGCTTACAAATGGCTACTAGAAGATGTGTAGATGAGGTCCAGAGGGTTGTCAGGGTCTGAGTAGGAGTCCTTCACTGGGTGAGATGAGGACCTGGGTTTCTTCCACGTGGTGGTTCTCAAACAAGGGTGTGCAGAATAACCACCTGAGTGAATGTCAATGATGCAGATTGCCTGGCTCCATTACCAGATATTCTGCTTCACCAGGTTTCAGGCAGAGCCTGAGTGTCTGCATGGTTCTTTTAATGATTTTGTTTATTTATTTAGCACAGGCAGGGGGGTGGTATGGGGGCAGAGAAGCAGGCTGGGGAGAAGGAGAGGGGGGAGGAGAGAGAGAGAGAGAGAATCCTAAGCAGACTCCTCACTGAGCGGAAGCCCCACATGGGACTCGATCTCATGACCACGAGATCATGATCTGAGCCGAGACCAAGAGTCAGATGCTCAACTGACTGAGCCACCCAGGTGGCCCTAGAATGTCTGTAGTTTTAATGAGTCTCCTGGGTGATTCAGTTCCACAGTTCAAGCCCACCCTTCTACAGTTCTAGGAATATGTGGTGTTATCAGAGTAAGTCTAGTGTTTTAAATAATTATGCATCCTACTCATCAATAGCTCTTTGAGTTTGTTTAATTGCACATTCAGTGATCAATCAACATTCAATTCAGTTCAGTAAACGTCTCATTTATTTCACGCAAGGCTCTGTATGAGGCTCTCAGTATATACAACATAATATCTGAATTCTACAAACTTGCCTTATTAGATGAGAGGGATGTGCACACAAATCACATAATTCAATGATTCTAAAAATCAGAATTATTGGCACATTTCCGAAACACAGAAAAGAAAGAATTTACCCTGCCTGGAAGCCTTGGAACGCTCTCAGAGGTGGCATCATTTAGGCTGAGCCTGCTCTCAACAGGTATGAACAAAGAAGAGGCATTTTAGCAGGAAGGGACACTATGAGCAAAGATAAGGCAACAGGAAAATATAAATGTGTTCTACGAACCCTGAGAAGAGCATCTATGATAGGAAAGTAGAGGTAGTTAATAAAAACAGCTTTTAGGTTCTTGGCTTTTTATGCCATTTCATTTAATCTGTTCAACTACCTGTTATGTTGGAGAGTCACTCCTATTTTAAAAATGGAAATACTGACTTGTTAAAGAAAAAAAGCCCACAGGACCTAGAACAAAATGCTAATTTGGGGTGATGAGGGGGATAACGGGATCATAGAATGTTGTCACTGCTATTGTCAATGTAGAAAGGGAGTATTAGTGGTTGACAAGGCCATGTGGAGTAGGAAAAGAAGCATATGGAAACACACCATACCAAGGTGCAAAATTCTATGTGAACTCATGCCTTCTTTAACAATGTACATGTATTATCCAGTTCTGCTGTTTAGTACTCTCACCACTCATTCTCACTGTGCATTGCTAATGCTCAGATTTGGCTCTCTCTCACTTTCCTCCATTAAAGGACCTCAAGATCCTTTGGAAGGTAGCTGATTTCATGTCTTGGGGCTCAGAGAAAGTCAGGATGGTTCTGGGACAATCTGTGCAGCCACACGGTGTGCAAACTTTTATAAAATGCCAGAGGCAACGATCAAAGGACGAAAGAGCCAACTTAAAGGGGCTTCCCTTGGCCAAGCTGATTCAAAGATGAATTAGCCTCTTGAGGTAGAAAGGAGCATTGACCACACTGACTCAATCCCTTCTCTCTCTGGAAATTAATTGTGCCAACCAGTGCTTCCTAAATTTTTCATTTCATGGAACATGGAGAGAGGGATAACATTTATCTAATGACACATTAATTCATGGCACACTAAAAGCTGCCCTCCCCTAGGGCCCCCAAGCAATGAGGATCCAAGCAGCTCAGGGTAGAGGGGTCTTTGTCTTGGCACCCTGTAATCATTGGTAGCAACGGGGAATGGCACAGTAGGCTGGTTGCAAAGTTTGGCTCTAGATGACCCTTATAAGTATGATAAAATAGCAATCTTATATTCAATAAGATACCAATAAGTTTATATTCAAGTAAGGTTTATATTCATTTTCAGTAATGCCAAGAGGCCAAATCACAATATCTCAAATGGCAAGACAATGTGTGAAGTACTGTTAGCTGTGCCCAATTAAAGAAGAAATCATTTCCAGAAAGGCACTAGGTTTGAAAAATTTAAATCTACATGGAAAACAGAAAATTAGAACTCCTATGTTGTAATAAGTGAAGCATATTTATAAAAAGGAACTTGGTTAAAAAAATAGAGAAAAAGAACCACCTTAGATGCTGTAGCAGGACAAACGTCAATTCTTTGGTTACTCAGACACGGTACCCGGATTCTTCTCCTTTGGTCAGATGAGATTAAAACCACTAAAATTTCATTATTGGATTGTTTGTTTCTTTGCTGTTGAGTTTAATAAGTTCTTTATAGATCTTGGATACTAGCTCTTTATCTGATACGTCATTTGCAAATATCTTCTCCCACTCTGTAGGTTGTCTTTTAGTTTTGTTGACTGTTTCTTTTGCTGTGCATAAGCTTTTAATCTTGATGAGGCCCTAATAGTTCATTTTTGCTTTTGTTTCCCTTGCCTTCATAGATGTATCTTGCAAGAAGTTGATGTCCACAATAGCCAAACTGTGGAAGGAGCCTTGGTGTCCATCGAAAGATGAATGGATAAGGAAGGTGTGGTCTCTATATACAATGGAATATTCCTCAGCCATTAGAAATGACAAATACCCACCATTTGCTTTGACGTGGAGGGACCTGGAGGGTATTATGCTGAGTGAAGTAAGTCAATCAGAGAAGGACAAACATATGGTTTCACTCATTTGGGGAAAATAAAAAATAGTGAAAGGGATTATAGGGTAAAGGAGAGAAAATGAGTGGAAATATCAGTGAGGAAGACAGAACATGAGAGACTCCTAACTCTGGGAAACGAACAAGGGGGAGTAGAAAGGGAGGTGGGCAGGGGGATGGGGTCACTGGGTGACAGGCACTGAGGGGGCACTTGACGGGATGAGCACTGGGTGTATGCTATATGTTGGCAAATCAAACTCCAATAAAAAAAAGTATACCAAAAAAACCCACTAAAATTACTGTAACTTTCAGAAGGCAAACCTAGAAAGAAATGCAAATAAAATAATGGTATTTAAATCTAAAGTATTAAGAATACAGTAACTACTTTTCATATCAGGGTACACATCCGCTTTTTATCATTTCAATAGTACTCATGTCTTCTTTTTAAGTGTTTAAATTCTGAAGATAGTTTATTATGGTAGGATTGTGGTTTTAACCAACTATTTTGAAGTATTTGCATTAGCAACCAATATTTAAAAATTTGGGAAATTTTATTTTGATAGCTACATATGTTTTCAATTTTTTTCTGTTTTGAAGTATGTACAAATTTTTAAAGGAATATTGATTGTTTAAGGATAAGGAAATCCTAATTATCTGACAATTCATAAGAATATTAAGCTGGTATTAAAGCACAAAATAATGAGTACCAAAGGATGCTCAAATATCAAAGACTAACTATCACAATAGCTCTCATTTAATTTAAGGAGCATACATCAATTAATTAATTTATTTATTATTGAGATATAATCAACATATAACATTGTATTCACTTTAGGCATACAACATGATTTGATGTATATGTATATTGTAAAATGAACACTGCAATACTTAGTTATTGTCCCCACATAGAGTTACAAGGGATTCATGTATGAGATGAGAACTTTTAAGATCAACTTCTAGCAACTTCCAAATATGCAATGCAGTATTGGTAAGTATAGTCACTATGTTGTACATTACATCCCAAAAACTTCTTTATTTTGTAAGTAAAAGTTTGTGCTTTTTGACCTTCTCCCCTTTCACCCATCCCCTCACCAATCTATTCTCTGTGTCTGTAAGTTTGGGGGATTCTTTTGTTTGTTGTTTTGCTTTTGTTTTGTTTTAGACGCCATATTTAAGTGAGACAATATAGTGTTTATTTTTCCTGTTTGGCTTATTTCACTTAACATAAGGCCTCAAGGTCCATCCATATTGTTGCAAATGGCAGGATTTCTTGATCTTTTTCATTGCTGAATAATATTCCCATACAATATTTCCTTTTTCTTTTTTTAAGATTTTATTTACTTATTCATGAGAGACACACAGTGAGAGGCAAGAGACACAGGCAGAGGGAGAAGCAGACTCTATGCAGGGATTCCAATGTGGGACTCAATCCTGGGACTCCAGGATCATGCCCTGAGCTGAAGGCATACACTCAACCTCTGAGCCACCCAGGCATCCTCCCACACATTATTTTCTTAAGTGAAAAAGAAAAACACAAATTAGAAGCCCATCCCCACTTGCCCCACCCTGAAAACCCCATCTCCATTTGCCCCACTGCACTTAACACACCACATCTCCCCACAAGTACAAGGCAGGCGAATCAACACAGTTACTCAAGCACAGAGCCGAGGCTTTTTGTCTTCTGACCCCTAGCTCAGTAGTTTCTTCCATGCCTCATGCAACAGTGTGACAGAGGCATAGGTAATGTGACAGGTAAAGGGGACTTAGTCATGGGAAGCCTTGACAATCCTGATCATCTAACACAGGTGGTGAAATATGATGGGACGTGTACTGGAAAAGAGATATGGTTTATTACCTTATGTCTGTGAACTACTAGTGGGTGACGGGGGGCAATGTCTTATTTTCCCTATGCCTCATTTTCCTCACTGGTTCAATGCAGTGTTTAGAACTGCATTTTCTTCTCTTTTCTATTTTTAAGATTTTATTTATTTATTTGAGGGAGAGAAAGCACAAGCAGAGAAAGGAGCAGAGGGAGAAGGAGAAGCAGACTCCCTGCTGAGCAAGAAACCTGATGCGGAGCTCTATCCCAGGACCCTGAGACCATGACCTGAGCCAAAGGCAGATGCTTAACCAACTGAGCTACCCAGGCGTCCCTAGAATTGTATTTTCTAATGTCTCTTCCAAATTCTCTAATTCTATGAAATTTTGTAAAGGAGCCTGATTAACTTCTGGAGTAGAGAGAGCTTACTAAACTTTTAGGCCCAGTTCCTAAGTAACCCACCCCAGGATTTACAACAGGAGTACAAGTATACTCAACATGGTCCAAGAAGGGCCTATAGTCTTCTCTCCTCTTCAGTTTTTCAGACATTAACTGAAATCTTTTGTATCATCTTAGTGTTCTTCCCATTCTCTTTGTTCTTATGGGGCTACTCTTTTGCAATAACTTTATTGGCTTTTGGAAGGCAGAGAAAATATTTGGGTCAGGCAGTCATCTTAACTGGCACCTCATCATTTGATTTTTGAGTAGCATTGCCTTACAGGAGCCTGATGTCCTACTTCCTCTTCCTGTCAGAGATACTTCCACATAGTAGTTAAAGTAACAGTCTGAATTAATGAATAAATTTAAGTTTTATTTATTTGAATTTAGACAGTTGTGTTCTTTAAAACACAAAGACTTCACATCAGCCTTAAGAGTCTCAGATGCTACTTGCCCTACTTGCCAGTATTTTTTGTGCCTTTGGTTTTGGTTTAATATCCCATTTCCCTCCATTTTAAACCAAGCTTGGAAGAGAAGCAGTATCTCAAATTTTAGAGGCAGTAGTAAAATTGTCATGATAAAGCTTTGGCCCGTATCAGTGGTTCTCAAATTTTAGCCTGCATCAGAATCACCTGGAGGGCTTGTTAAAGACTGCTAGACCCCAGCCCTAGAGTGTCTGGCTCAGTATGTCTGGAGTAAGATCTGAGAACTTCTTTTCTAGCAAGTTCCCAGGTGGAGTCAATGATGATACTCCAGGGACAATACTTTGAGAGCCATAAGCCTACATGAAATACAGCATTTAGGTATTAAGTAGATAAGTGATTTATTTATTCATTTAATAAATATTGTTGAATACTTATTTTGTATTGAGCATTGTTATAGGCACAGGTGTAAAAGAAGGTGGGAGGGGTTTCTGCTCTCAAGGAACCATTCTGAGGGAATTCTTTAGTTTTTAAGTAGAAGCCTGCTCAGCACAGAAAGTCTTTTCATGGTGCTTTGTAGTATATCATGTCCATTCCCTTCCTTGTGCCTTGCTGAGGTTGCTTATTTGTTTGTTTTTCCTTTCAACTTTATTGAGATATAATTGATACCCAATACTGTACTGTATAAATTTAAGGCATATACCATAATGACTTGACATATGTATATATTATGAAGTGATAACCAAACAAGTTTAGTGAACATCTATCACCCTCACTGGTGCTCTCTTCCTCCTCTTAAGTGGAAAGCCCCTTCCCTCCAACAGTTCCAAGTCTTGCCTATACCTCTACTCTGTTTCTCTCTCTTCTGGAGCCCAGTCCTTGACCATCGTTGTCCACCTTCACTTCCACCATGGAGTTAAGAGTTCCTAACATACCATTTACCCTTTATTCTACACTGTTCTGTATCTCCAAATGCTTCATTTGTGCCCTCATCATCTGGAGCCCCTTCAAGGCCATAGGCCATAAATTACATTTCTTCCCAACTCTAGCCCTCATTTCCTTAAGGAGTGAGAAACACTTTAGGAGCTAAATTTGAACTTACTGATAGATTTGCTTGGAATCCCAACCTCCCTTCTAGAGGAGCTGGGGTAGAATTGAAATCGCCATCACTAAAACAACCAGTCAGACCACATGGTCAGACAGAGTTTGTGGTGACCAGGGTGGAGTCAAGAGATTAGAGACCAGGAAATGGGTGTTTGGGTTAGGATTGTACTAATTGGAAAGAAGCCAAGAGCAGTCAATTTCCCTTTCAGTATAAAATTCACTTTCTAAACAGGGTTTGTGCCTAAAAAATGTAACGTGGTCAGAATGAACTGGAGAATAAGTTACGGAATCAAATGGCCATCTGTTTTCTTGACTAGTATATCTTAATTTTGCTGAAAATTAGTTCTGAACCAGTTATAACTGAATAAATAGGTCTGAGATCACATTTTTATTACAATTGGGTGAACTGGAAATTAACTGTCACAGTCTGGTTCAAATACATTCAGATAAAAAGGAAACCCAATTCATCCAGAAATAGAATGTTACATAGAAATAGAAGAAGAGTACTTTAAAGCTGGAAGAATCTTTGAGATCCTTCCAGAATAATAGTATCAGATAGTGGTTATGTGTGAAGCTTTGACCTGGAGCTTGATCTAACCCAGAGTGAATTTTTATTCTGCCTCCTACTATCATGTGAGCTTAGGAAAATTTCCTCATCTCTCCAAGCCTCCATTTCCTTACGTGTACAGAATTAGAGATTAAAAAGCATTACTTATTAAAGAATTAGTGGGAGAAATAAATGACAGTACAATCATGTACATGAAGCTTCTAGTACAATGTCTAGCACACAGTAATAGCTTAATAAATGGCGGTTACTATGTCATCCAATCCTATCATTTTACAGATGAAGAAACTGAGGCTCAAGTAACTGAAGTAAATCAGAGACAGAGCTAAGACAAGAACTTGGAATTTCTGAATTCCAACCCAACACTCTATTCAGAGTAACTTACCATTCTATCACTCACTCCGTAATTTGGATCTTTCGAGTGTGTAATTTGTGAAAATTTAAACTGGGCTGAAATACATGTTTTCCTACTTTCTGTGAAAATTGGATTTCAAGTTGAACATATATAAATTACCTATGAAAAGGGCTATTTTCAAGGTCTTTAATAGTATCATTTAATATATCAACTATAAACATTATTTATAAACAAATTACAAGTCATTCTTAACTGTTTAATTGAAAGATCTTATTCTTGGCAATGCTAATTTGAATGTTGACAAAATTGGTCTGAGTTGTGGTACACACTTACATGTGCCCAGTAAAAACTGATGTCCTCCAGTCACACCACCTATCAACGCAGGAAGTCACCAACCCAAGGTGCCCCTCATGGAACAGTTATCTCTTGTGAGTAATTTCAGTGAGAGCAAAGTCATTACACCTAACACATCTAGTTCTGTGTTTTATTCTTGTGATAGTCAAAATGTCCTTCAAGTTCCCAGATAATCTTAAATCCAGCATCTATGCGGCACTTAATTTATTCCAGAGGTTGCAGCTATCACTGATCAACCAAAGAGTTTCTCCTCCTTGTCAGCGACAGAGCCTGGGGAAGTTGTAGCTTGTTTATTTTGCATTGTAAGCATAGCCAGATTCCAGGTACTTCATCTAGTCCAAATGGGAGCCAATTGTCATGGACCTAATAGGTATTCAATATCGTAGTTGAATTAAAGAGTCAAAGATGTGTAGTAATACTTTCTTGTGAGGTGTGTTGATTAAAGAGATTAAAATTTCATTTTACTGGCACCTGGGCAACTCAGTGGTTGAGCATCTGCCTTTGGCTCAGGTCATGATCCCGGGATCCTGGAATTGAGTTCCACATCAGGCTCCCTGCGGGGAGCCTGTTTTCTCCCTCTGCCTATGTCTCTGACTCTCCTCTGTGTCTCTCATAAATAATATCTTAAAAAAATAAATAAAATTTCATTTTAGAAATGACTCTGCAAAGAGTATATCCATGAAGAAGCCTTGCCCTAATGAAAAAGAAACAGAGCTGGACAAATTTTTTAATGACAATATGATTCCAGATAAAAGATGTATTGGCCAGAATAATTTGGGGTACAAGAGAGAGAAACCTACTTGAGAAGAAAAGGGAAATATATTGGTTTATGAACCTGTGGGAAGATAGAATGAGGTTGGCTGAACTCAGGGACTGCAGGGCTACTGGCTCTCTCTCCACTCATTCTCAGACCAGCTTTTCCACAAGGCAGGAAATGCATCTGTCATCAGTCATGGGTTCATTATCTTTTACAGCTTTGGGAAAAGAGAAATTAGGTCCTCTTCACTCTTTTTCAGTTGAAATAACTTAGGGAAGAACTCTGAAAGGCCTGACTTGAGCCACATGCCCTCCCAAAGACAATCGTCATGACCAGGGATGTGCGGTACCCATGAAAGGGGATACCTTTCTGAGTACACAAAATTTGTCTATGACTGCCAGCATTTGTTGAGTCCTTCATTTGTGCCAGGCATATGAACTCTCATTTACTTCTAAGATAAGGATCATGAATATAGGAGGTGTCTGTAAGGAAGTATCGAATTGTTCTGAGGGGTACAAGGGAGCCTGGCCTGGAAGAAGAAAGAGGAGCCCTAAATCACCTTGAAAATGAAAAACTGGACCCTCACAGCAGGGTACCTCCTCTACTCCTGAATCAAGAGTGAGCTTCAAAGGCAATCCCCTTTACCATCACCGCCAGCTCCAATGCCTTTCTGAACTGGGGTGGATTCAGGGTCTAGAGTTTACACAAGTCATGATCCCTCTCTAAGAAAAAGAATATTGAAACAATTTACTTTTGCAAATTTTACAACATACAACCATGCAAACACATCATGAGTGCCCCTTAGCTAAGTCCCAAAATACAAGCTTCATTGGTTTCATGATGAATCCATCTCTGGTAACATGTATCACAGCAAACTGCAGTTGGAGCTAGAACTTAATTGACATCTAGGAGCTCAAATACATGTCTTTTTTTTTTTTTTTTTTTTTTTTTAGAACACCACCCAGTAGGACCACTCCCCACTGGCACTTGTCTTTTGAGAACTTCTACAATTCAGGCTCTTTACTAATTTACAATGTCCTTCTACCTCAATTAACTCAAATCCTGGAAATGCTCTTTGTAACTTTTGCAATTATCTGAAACTGACTTCCACCGTCCCATACATGCATGATTTTTCTTTCTTTAGTAAAGTACGGTCACTGATTAAGGAGCAATCGGCTTGAGAACATCACTTATTTCAAGGCAAACACGTTGACCTCGGTGTCACAGGCTTGAACCTGACATTCCAGCCACAGCACTGCTGAAACTGATAGTCTAGTCATGTAGGGGATTTTCCTGACTCCGTGTCTGTCTCCCCATGGCTGTTTATTTGTACTGCTGTCTGCTTTGGTTTGGGACACTGACCTTATAAGCTACTTCCTCAGCCTAAGACTGCAGCCAGAAAACTAGTAGGAGTTTCCCTCTGTGTTCCTCACAGCCAACTGGAAGGAATTGGCTATTAATTCACACTGTGTAATTGGAGAGAGAGACAGAGAGACAGAGAAAGAGAGAGATTGAGAGAGGGGAGATTTTTAAAATCCACACCAAGCCAGCTGTGGCTCTCTGGACAGCTGAGTCATAGACAACCAGGCAGTTCAATTGGAAGGCACACTGTACATGCTAACTCTTGGGTTCCGGCTAGGGCGGTGGATAGTCCAATAAAAAGAGAAGGGGGATAAAAATAAAAAAGAAAGAAAGAAAGCAAGAAAGCCACAATTTAATCTCAGCTAGCACTTCATTCTGAGACTCGCTGTGATCAGGACTAGAAGCTGGTTCCCCTATAAATGAGATTCTATCCTCATGTGGTTAGTCGAGAATCAATTAGAGAAATCTGAGTATTGCTATTTTGTTTTTTTAATACATAAATTACAATAATTGCTAGAAGATGCTGGCTGCTGACTTTTACTGGAACTGGCTAAAGGTTGTCTTGAAATGTTGGCCCCTGAGTCACAAGTTCATAATTAGCTGTGTCATGGCCAGACTTGGCAATCTCACAATGTATAAGAAGGTCATTATTATAGAAATAATTGGAGTGATGGTTGTAGGTCTAAAATTTGTCTGAAATGAAAAAATAGTTGCCAAAGGATGGCAAAGTCAGGTTTAAAAGAATCTAGGGAACATAGATATGAACATAGTGTACTACCATTGTCCTGGACAGGGAATTTATTCAAGACAGCATTTCCTGGGTAGTGGAATAATATTGCCCACTTGTAGTGGGATCTGTTCATTGTAGTCATCACTGGTTTGTTGTATTCGTGATACGAGGGCAATCTTCATGGAATCTATCAACCGGCTGCCATCACCCCTTAGTTCTATGGCTATTGAGAGTCCAAATCCATCTTGTCTACCCAAAGTTCTAAGTAACTCCCAGGTCTGTTCTTTCCACTTCTATGCTCAGAGTATGATGTATTCCAGAAGAAAACCATAGGGCCATGCTGATAAGATTTCCCATGAATCCCCACCATCAAGAACCAGCTGGGCCCAAGGCTAGGCAGTGATCCCTTTAGTCATCTTTTCTTGCTGCTGTCTTGTTCCCACAAGGTATTTCTCCCCTTCTGGACAGACTAGACAGATAAAGGTGTGTGTGTGTGTGTGTGTGTGTGTGTGTGTGTGTGTGAGGAGATGAGCACCAAGGTCTCCTCTCTGTGGAGGACCTGGGCATACTCCTGCTTGAGGCCTCAGCTGCCATCATCCTCTCCTTCTGTCCAACTCCAGATCCTGTTTTGCTCTAGGTTAGTGGTTTCCCATTCATTCTAAACTAGAATCATCTGAGGCACTTTAAAAAGTACAGCTATCAGGGGTTCCTTGGGTCAGGGGTTCTCAGTCAGTTGAGTGGCCAATTCTTGATTTGGGCTCTGGTCATTATCCCAGAGTCCTGGGATCAAACCCCACATCTGGTTCCACACTCAGTGTGGAGTCTGCTCAAGCATTCTCCCTCTTCCACTGCCCCTCCCCTGCTCTTGTGTGTGTGTGTGTGTAAGTGCTCTCTCATAAATAAATAGATATATTAAAAAATTTTAAAGGTACAGATATCAGAGCACCATCCTACCTCCAAATTTTAAAGCTTCTCACATAATGTGAAATCACCAGCCATCTCTCAATTGCTTTCTTACTAAGGCTACGTGGTATTTCAGTGTCTGGCATGTAAAGGTCCTATAACATTTAGCAGAAGCTCTTACACAGTACATGGAAAATCTTGGTTAACAATCACTCCGGCAAGCATAATTAAATTAATTTTGGTTTTGTCTGCTTCTAAGGAGAAGGAAGAAAGCCTGAGCTGTAGTCCAGACTCTGCTTGTAAAGGTTTGGGTAAGTAATTTATTCTCTTTGGAGCTGTATTTCCTCTTCTAGAAAAATTAATTGTTTAAATTAGATACTCTTTAAGATTTCTTTCAGTTCTAGGCTATCAGGATTATAAAATTCAATGGTCTTTTGTTCAGTACTATCATTAAATCAGGCTATCATTTATCAGCTGTGAGACCCTGGGTGGCTCATCCATTTTCTCCAGGCTCCTCAGGTCCACATGTGTGAAATCAGATGGGAAGACCAGGTCCAGGTTTCCAAATCTAATTTACAGAACATCCCTAGCCCAAGAAATGCAAAATGGATTTCCAGTGCACAGCAAAGAATCTGACAAATCTTGAAGTAACAAACCTAGGTTGACTCTCTGTAACTCCGAAATTTTCAGTTATCTGACCGTGAAGCCACTGCTTTCTTGTAAATCCAATTGACATCACATAGAACTAACCGTGATACTTGATGATCAGATTTCTTCCACTTCTTAAGGTTTACTGCTTTATGGTCAAGGCCAGCAAGTTTATTAGATAAAGGAATGAATAATTTACTTGTTCTTTTGACATGTAAAATAGAAAATTATTTATTCACTGCTCTACCCCAGCCTTTGGCTGCCCAGCAGGTCAGGACACAATCTGACACTAGGACATTTTGGGGCTTGCCTACTTTTGAGAACACAATTTTTGTAATGAGATGAAATGTCACAAGTCATTCTGGCTCAAGTCTAAAATGGATTCTAACTCTCTTCACTGTAACCTGTATGAAACAGGTCATGTACAAAAGAAGTAAACAAAAGTTGCTCACTTTCTTTAGTTTGATCAAATAAGACCAATTTCACATAATCAAGAAGTTTAGAATCAAAGAAATCACCTATGGAGGCAACATAGAGGGTCAAAAATGGGTCTAAATTTGGACTCTTGGGTCGCCAGGTAACGGGCTCCTCATTTCATTTTTTTGTGCCTTGGTTTTCTCATCTGTAAGATGGAGGTAATAATTTTTCCTAACAAGAATGCCTTAATTATAGGAATAAGTGACTTAATATGTGTAAAGTACTTAGAACAATGTTAGCACATGGTAAGCACTTAATCTTTGTTTTTACCTGGACCACGAATCACCACTTTGTGATCAATGTTAAATACATCTTGTAGACCTATTTTACCTGACCCACGAAATGAGTATAATTTTAGCACTTGAATGCATTGTAGTAGGGCTTACACTCTCTAGTTTGCCTCAGGCCCCATCTCTCCCTGTTGTCATATCTGACCATTGTAGGCATATGATACCTGCTGGGCCCCGAGTCTAGAGTGCCGACTTACTAAGGCAGAAACAGTCAGTGTCATGTTTCAATGCTGACTCATCAGTGCCTGACATGTAGAGGGGGCTTTATTAGTATTTGTTGAATGAACAAATAAGTACACACACGAAACCTTTCTATAATATCCTGTGCAAGCAGTTGTTTTAGCTTCTATATCAACATCTCCATGATAGGGCAGTCAGTATCTCTCATTCTGTATTTGGAGATTTCTTCTTGTTGGGAATCTATCTGTACATTGAGCTTTTTAACTCATTCAATTCTCTGATGTTTTGAAGCTAGAGGACACACTAGAGAGAATCTGGTCCAACTCTCTTAACACTTGTCGGGAGGCCCAGTGACTCTCAAAAAGTGATGGCCCATTGCTGTGATCCCAGCCTATGAGTATACACTTCCTTCATGAATCATCATGCACCTTTGTAGTGTGATTTGAGAGTCTCTAATGCCTTAAAATATCAGCTCCTCCACAGTCATTCAACTGCCCTTTGATTCCTGAAGAACTTTCCAAATCTATTAGATAATCTTCTCTTGAAATGTAATCATGAGTTCTTCCTTTGTCACCCAATACCTCAGTTACTAATTAATCCTTTGATGAGGATGAAAATGAACAAGAAGAATGGAACACAGGATAGGCCCTGAGGGGAGAGATACATGTTTTGGGGGTGAGGGTCTAGGCAGGAGAACAGAGGAGGGGGCACTGGAACCAAGCCTCATCTTCTTCACAAGACCAGACACATGCCAGATACACATGCAGTCCGGTCAGGATATTGCTCAACATTCCCTGGGGAAAGGATGGGAGTGGGGGAATAGGCAGTGGTTAATTTAATATAATCAACATGCAATAGGCTTCTTCATCATTAAAGGGAAAAGAAAAAAGAAGAAAAAAGAATCTACTAGTATACTTTCTAGAGAATCTCAGCTCTAGCTGGAAATGGTTTCAGGGAAAGTGAGATGATGCAAGTCCAGCTCAGCTGGAATCGCCCTCATTCCTTGGCTCCCCATCAAACAATAGAAATCTTTCATCAGAGATTGCGTCTCTCTTTCTCTCTCCCCCTTTCTCCCTGGAGTAGTGACTCTTAAATCCTTTTGATCATGGTCCTCTTGAGGCTCTGGTAAAAGTTATAAATGCTCTCCCAGAAAAAAATGCACAAAAATGAAGAATTTTGCACACAACCTCAGGCACTATCCTCACCCCCTAAAACCAGTGCTCATGGATTCAAGTTAGGAATCTCTATTCTTTAATGTCTGAGGGATGTGTTGGGGTCTTTTCCCTCTTGCCCCATATATTATGTGGGGCATTCCTGGGGATCAGTAGAAGGCAAGTGTGTCCTGAGAACCTTGCAGTAATGGTAATACACCCAACCAATTCTCTGAACCTTCCAGTAGGAAGGTCCTTATCTTTCTGCTCATGCCACCCTATATCTAATTTTATGCTTGTGGTGACCACTCTGTATTATAACTACCCATTTACCTGTCTACACCATTCTCTATGAGCTCTGTGAGCAAGGTCAGGCTTTGATTCATATCTTCATGGTTGTATCCTCAGTGACTGGAACATAGGATCTCAGTCCATTTTTGTGGGAGGGAAGGTAGTGGGGAGAGAAGGAAGAAAAGGAAGAGAAAAAGTATGATGATATCCATGGGGTTCTCTAGAACTTTTCTAACTTCTAATTCAATAATGGGGAATTAGGTGAGAAGGATGATCTGGATTTACACCACAGGTAGTCCCTCTGGTATGTTAGTATAGTTGGCCATCAGAGTAATAGAAGACTAGACATTGAGCTACATTTTTTTTTCAACAATATCCATGTCCTTGGAAAAACAGTCATGATGTTGGGCCTATTGAAAGCCCTTCAAAAGAAAGAAAAATTAGCTGGAGTAGCTAAGAAACTACCAAACAGGATAAAGCTTTTGAAGAATTCAGTGTGTTTGGCTAATGGGGATTTTAGTAACTGCCTTGCCTTCTCCCTCTCCTATCCCTGATTCTACCTGGGCAGGGATGATGTAAGAAGAGAATGTATGGGTGGAGGGAGGCACCCAAAGGAAAGGCATGGCTAGAGTGTAGTAGAATTACACTGAGTCATAATAGGAGTAAGTAGATTGGTGTCCAGGCTTTACTGTCTCATCTCCATTAGCTCCTTTAGCATACATGTTGGTTTTATTCTATCAGCATCCATTCATATCTACACTGGTAACAATAAAATAGCCTCTGGGGAGTGACTACACTGAAACTCGAAATCCTAGATCTAGGTAGTTACGGTTGTCTGACCCTTTATTTCTAGAGATAACATGTGGATCAGATCTAGTTAATCATGTATTGTAGCTTTTCAATCATAACAATCCACTTTCAGGAGCCATAAGACCTAAGCCCAACCAATGAGTCAATTCTGGGATACTTGTAGGAATTATTGGAAAGAGAAGCCCTCTTTCTGTTTGACTGGAAGCCAGGAGGATAGAAGCCTGGATCTGCTGGGAGCCATGAATGGAGAAGGCAAGTTGTGTATGGAGCCAAGACAGAGCAAAGTAGGTCAGAGATGAAGAACAATTGGGTCTTGGGGGCAGTTTGAACCCTTGTATCCACTTCTTCTGAAGCTTTCCAGACCCTCCTTTCTTTAGTGAATGTTGGACCCTAGGTCAATCTGAGTTGGGTTTCTGATCTTATGAATAGAGGAGTCTTGTCTGCTATTCTCTTTCTGCCCTCTCAGTTTCTGATAAGAACCTACCATTGTGGCTCTGACTTTGGTAGATTTCTTCCTCCCTCTCCCTATCTTATTACATTAATGCTATTTCTTTGGTGTCTTTAATAAAGCTATTTCCATTTCGGAATATGAATGGGAAGGAAGTGTTTGGAGAGTGACTGTAACCAAAGTGAGGTCTCCTATTAGACCATAGGCTAGGAAACTGTCTCTGGAGTTTGAAGTGTCCAGGAATCCAACGAACTCCCTGGAAGGCAGGAAGGATGCAGGATTCTCTGTCCAAAGATATTAGAATGCAGCGCTTTGGTTGAGGAGTTTAATGCCTGTGTTAACCCATCCTGAGCAGCCTGTCAATCTGATACTGAGCATAAGATATGCCATTGATTGCAAACTTGAAAAATAGAAAGAGTGGAGTGTGTCAGAAGAAAGGAAGAATGGTAGAAGCATTTAGCAATTTTTTAGGGCAGAAATACCAAAATAACTCTTAGAACATAAACAAACAAATGATTGTGAGTTATTAAATAAATTAAATTTAGTGTATTATGCTTTAAAAAGCACAGCATGCACAATACATTTAAGTACTATTTCTTATCTACTTCAATACTGCAAAATTTTCTAAAGATTTGGCATGGAAGATAATAAGGTTTGATTATCTGGAAAATTTGCTTGTATGCAATACCTCTTTCTCTGATAATGCCTGACAAATTGAATACTACTACATTAGACATTATCTTGCCAGAACATGAATTCTTTAAAAGTTCCCTTTGTAAGTATATCTTAAAGGATTCTAGGGAAGTATTTCTTACATTTTGAAAGTAGAAGTCATATCTAAAATGCTATCTCATATGCATATCTCCCAGGGTCACCAAAAATTCTGGGACCAAATGCTAATGATCAGTGGGCAAGGTGATAGTGAGGTGTCCAGTACTGGTCTTTTCACTCTTAGCCAAACAACCTCTTTCCCATCTAGGTCTTATGAAACAGTGCTCCCCAAATCTCAAGTCCTAGAGAAGTGGGCCTCTGAGATGCGAGAGAGAGCAAGACATCTTACTACATCCTCTCACACAGAGCCATTAGCCTATTTAAGAATAAAGAAATTAAGAGGCCCACACATCTAGTCAGAGGCCAAGGCCCAGAGGAGACTCAGAAATTCCTGGCTTGGACAAATAAACTCTGATTCTCATCAGTTCCTACTGCCAACCAAATGGTGACAGATTGAGGCCTTTAAAACACTCCAAGGTAGACGACATGTCAACCAGCACCACCTAGTGGAACAGAAGTTTTCATAAACTCATAACCTTATCTTTACTCTTATAAGATTGTTTATTCGTTCAACTATCGACTTGTGAGAGCTGATTTTGCATCACACGCATTGCAGGAAAAGTTGGAAAATTACAAAGAATAGAGATTGGGTATGCCAAGAGCTGAAAATATTCTGATCTTTGGAATGCTCCAGAAATGTGGGGAGAGAGAACTGAAATAAAATCATCAACCATCACTGGGATTTAAATTTATAAAAAACAGGTAGCATGTATTCTAAAGGGTTCAAGGAAAGTATTACTTTTGAAAGTAAAAGCCGTATTTAAAATTCAGTCTCAAGGTTAAAAAAGGAAAAAATATATAGATATTTAGAGGAACACCCTACTTTCGGTTCTGCCCATTCCTCTCCATCCAGTGATCATTTGTATTCAGTCAGTAAGAGAGAGGCCATGAGAATTTATTGATGAACAAGAGATCAAAATACATAGAAGCTAATCTGGAGACTTCCTGTTGAAAACTGTATTCCAACCTTTAACACAGAACCAGAAAAATTGTGATTCTTGCCTATTGCTCTCTTAATTGTGGTTGGCAGATTGGGGAAAAAATACAATTGGATTAATTGCCAAGCCTCCCCTTGTCCCACATATCATTAGAATAGCCTGATTGATGTCTGGTTATGAACTTCTTTTTTTTTTTTTTTGGTTGGTTGGTTATGAACTTTTAAGTATATATGCATACTTAGGACTCTCGAGTGCAAATACACAAAACCCCAACTGCAACTAGCTCAGTCCAGTAAAAAAGGGTTTATTGGAAGGTTTTTCTGGAGATATTTTATGTAATCAAAGAAATCGTTGAACATCAAACTGTGGTCATGGGAGCAGTGCCTCTGGATCTCAGGAACAATGTGATCCAGGGGTGGGCTTTCTTGCCTCATCCTTGTCTTTGATCTCTGTCCGGGTCAATTTCACACTTTCTCATGGCAAACCAGTTTTTCCTTTATAATAAGAAATATGACCATTGAACATTCAAATCTCTATTTTCACACCTTCTGCCACCGAAGAGAGGCTGGCCCTCTTTCCTCAACTCTGATTTTTAAAATTCCATGGAGGGACTGATTGGCTGAGGTCAGATGCCTACAGATGCTGTGCTGATAGTGCTGCAGATACCCTTACAAATTATGAAATAATGGCATTTTGGAATCACCACTACAACCTCCAATGAGACCTCACATCAGCCAATTCCTCACATTAGAAATCCATCTTCATTGTGGGGGCTCTTCTCAAATACCTCCTATATATTCCTGACCATCTAGAATTCAATAGGGATGGACCATGTGCCAGGGAAAACCAAAATTGCTTACATGAAACAGAGAACAGCTGAAGTCCAAACCACATCCATACTCAAATGGGGGAGCAAGATAGTTTTAAGCATAAGAGCATTGATTCAGAACTTAACAGAATCATAATGTTGCATGTTAATTGGGCTAAGAAGCCAGAAAGTGTTTCTACCTAGGCAGGTGCACACGAGGAGAAAAACAGAGGAAGTGGATTTTTTTTTTTCCTATGCCTAGGCTCCTTGAGTCGTGAGACAGGAATGTCTCCAGAGGGAGGTAGCAAGTGTTGGATTTGGGACAGAAAATTTAGAGTTTCCTGTGGTTGTATGTCCCTCCATTAGTCATGTCTCAAGGTTTTAAAATCATAGCCTAGACACAGCACAGCCCTATTGTGAGTTTTTGTTCCCCTTACCTGGAATGCCTCACATTGTAAGTCTAGACACTTTTGCAACCAAATTAAGTCAAATTGGATTACATAGTTCTCAAAAGTGAGAAATGAAAACAATAGATTTAATCTTCAAATGGTTGAATTGGTGTGTTCTTGTCCTACTTATCAGCTAGTATAGACCCTGAAAATCAATCTAATGGAAGATAACAATTGAAATTGTGATTTTGATTTGCCAAAGTATAAAAGACTGTATCAATTTTTTCCTCTTTATCCCATTCAGATCGGGATTTCTCAGTCAGTAATTGCAGTGAACCCAGAAGAAGAGGTGATGAGGAGAGGAGAAGATATCAATTAAGGAATGAAATATAAGAGCCCAAGAAATGGGTAACTAATTTCACAACCACTATGAATAGTTATTTTATCCAAAAAGCAATAAACTATTATTTAAATGGCAGCTCATGCAAGAATTGAGAAGATATTAATACAAAGATAAGGAGATTCCATCTTTGGTAGAAAAGATAATACCAGTAAGCCAATAGAATGATGAAATGAACTACAGGAAAATGGAGAGTATTATCAGCAGAAGGGAATCTTTGATGGAAAATAGAGTAGGTTGCATCACAGGGCACCTGATGAAACTCGTAACCCATCAGAATGAAGCTCTGTTTTAAGAGGGATTGTGGTAAAGGGAGATGAGATGAAGAGATAGAACCATGGATTCAAGTATGGGTTGAACTACCTAATAGGACAACATTTGTGATGGTTACAATGAAATGTTTCACTGCAAGCCCTAATTTTCTTCTATAAAATAATTGCTTTCTGATATTAAAGAGCAAAATTTTCATTGGTTGGTGCTAAACTATATTTCTGGTGCCAACATAAGAAAAATAAGCTACCACAAAATAATTTGAAGTCCACTCGTTGAAGATAAAGAATTATAAAGCCTACCACACTATTAAAGATGTTGTAACTGGTCCTTTTGGGGAAATAGAACTTCACATTTTGACCCAGAAACTCCATTATATTTTCTCTTCATCAGAATTTGGTGCATACCTGATGTGGAAAAGATTTAATTTTTAAATAATCTTTCATGTGTCCCGTACAAGAAGGCTGAGGCAAATATTCAGGGAGAGGAGCTAGATGATGAGAAGGACTCTGAAGGGAGTAGAAAACAGAAGATAGTCTTGGGAGGGTAAACTAGGGATTGGTACATCTACATTATTGGAATTAAGTTCTCAATTGAAAAATTTGTATACATTAATCGCTTATCATATAGGTTCTAGAAATAATTGCAGTGGACTCTGGAGATACAAATATAAAAAGAGCAGCATTTCCTCTGCCCTGTAGGACCCAAAATCTCTCATTCAGGGTCAACTTATTTCACTCCTATATTAGGGATCATGTGGTTGCAAAAAACAGAAATATACTCAAGTCTCTTAGGCAAAGAGAATTAGTAGGATTAGAATCCTGAAAATAGGAACATCCGAATATCTCTCTCTCTCTTCTCCTCCTAACTCTACTCTTTTATTCATAGGGTGACTACAACTGCTTTCCTGATATTAGGGCCTTAGCTTTTGAAGCAAGACTTTATAGTCGTAGCACCTGTTGCTTAGTCCCTTTGCACCCAATTCCAAGTCAATGAGAAAGAGACTTTAATAGAAACAATTCAGATAAGATATTGATTCCTGAAGTAAACAAATATTATTGAGCATATACTATGTGCTAGACACTATTCAAGACCCTGGAGCTCCACAGTGGACAACACTGATATCTCATGTGCTTATATTTAGTGTCAGGATAGGGTAGGGTGCAGCACGGATAATAAAGAGTGAGTTTTATAATGGTTGCTCAAGGATGATGAGTATTAGATATCTGACAAAGCATCTCTGAGAAGGTGAGAGTTGAGCAGGAGCCCTAAGAAAGCAAGAGAACCAGCCATGAGAATACGTGGGAGAAGATCCTTTTCGTGAAGGGCCAGCAAGTGTAGGAGCCCTGAAATGGGGCCAGTAAGATCCCCGAGACTGAAGCAAACTAAGCAACAAAAGAGTGGCCTGCAAAGAGGTCCAAGGTGGAACCAGTACACAGCCACATAGACTGTGCTGAAGTCTTGGGAAGCCATTAGAGGGATTTGGGTGGGAGGGTGTCAAGACCCAACTTTTATCATACAGTGAAGTTTGCCCAAGATCATCCAGCCTGTAAGTAGCAGATCCAAGATTCAAGCCCAAGCAATTTGGTACCAGAGTCCAAGTTCTTAATTACCATTTGACTCCCTTTAATTATGATGCAGGGTCTCATAATGAGATTTTCAGGCAAGTTTTCAGACAGTCTAAAACTTCATCCATTCTTCCAAATATATTGGGCTTGCAATCTGAAGACAATGATAGAAAATCTAGCAGTTGGGGCCTTTTAAAAAAAAATTTATTTATTTATTTGTTTGTTTGTGTGTTTATTTATTTAAGACACAGAAAGAGGCAGAGACCTAGGCAGAGGGAGAAGCAGGCTTCCCACAGGGAGCCTGATGCAGGACTCGATCCCAGGATCCTGGGGTCATGACCTGAGGCAGACAATCGCTGAGCCAGCCAGGTGTCCCAAGCTGGGGCCTATTTCATCATCAAAAGACACATGCACCTTTACTATGACAACTCCATTCAGTTAATTTGCCATTGAAAGTCCTAGTTTCATTTGTCAAATATCCATAATACTATTCAGAACAGGTTTTTCTCCTACTGTTCAGTTACTTTCCCTATGCCTTCCAAAAGCAGTATGTAGATTACCTTTTTTAAGCAAGAAGGGGAAAAACCACTTAACCAGAGTCACATAGCAAAATAGGGACTATGCTGGCAACAGCATTTCAGAAATGGTGCAAGAAAGTAAACTGCAAATGGATGGCTTCTGTGAGACTGCTCCACTTGCAGGAATCTCTAAAGTATATCAACAAAATAGGAACCTGCTTTCTTTAGAACAGAGTCATTGTCAAAGTGTGTGTCCTTTGTTCAACAGTGAATGTGTTTACATGATGCATGCTCAGAGTAAAAGAATGCACAGCATAGAAAGCAGAGCACACAAGAAACCAATTCTTTCCTTCAAATTGTAAGACACCTTGATGGACTGATTCCAATTGACCAGAAGCCTTGATTTACTAAAATTGCAGCCTTGTGTCTGTTTGTATGAGGAAGAATCAGATAACACGGCAACATCTTTGTTTTACTTTTTATTTTATTATCAATAACTCCAACCCTAATTAGGGTGTCACGCACTTGCAGATTCAGCCCCATTTACTTCAACAGCAGGACTAAATGGTTAGAATTCATATTTAACTGGATTCATTTGTTCAACTCATAAATATTGTTTGAGTACTTACTACATGTCAGGCACCATCCTAGGCCCTGAAGACACAACTTTGAATGTCCTAAAGGCCCTTCTCTCATGAAGCTTACATTGAAGGGAGATAGACAAAAAATATATAACATATTGGTTAGTGATACATGCTGCAAGTGAAAAAAGCAAAGCAGTGCAAGGGTGAAAGGCTAAGGGGAGAGTGGGAGTGATTTTTTTTAATCAAGTGTAGTCATAGGAGGGCTCTCTGATTAGGTGAAAGCTGAGCAAAGATCTGGTCTAGACTATGACCTGATGATAGAAAAAGTTGCATTTAGTTGCCATATTCTGTTAAGCCAAGGAAGAAGATGGATGCATTTCAAGAACTGTTTTGGCAAGATTTTTAAAGAAAACATTAGCCCTCAGCTAATTAGAAAATCCAATTAACCAGAATTCCTCCTCACCCTGTTTCCTAGGCATTGTGGTTATAAGAAAGCAGCAATATATACATTTAAGTATCCTTAGTCATTTATCCAGAGACCACAAGCTATTGTGGGAAAAGAATGATTTTAAAAATAATTGAAGAGAAGGGGCTATGTAATTGGTGGGCTTTGCTTAGAACTCCAAGTCTCTCATAGTGGTTTTGAGTCAGTTGGTTAACCTACCCAAGTTCTACTTTGTCTATGGAAAAATGATCACAACACCTACCTTCTGGACTGGCCATAAGGATTAAATTGGACACTATATATAAGATCTGGACATCGAGGATATACCTAAGACCATGTTAAAAACATGTCCCCTAAAATCTCTAGAGAATTATTAATCCATGAAGAATGTCACAAATCAATGTAATAAACATAAAATTTTATTTCATTTCCCAGAAACAGAACTGTAAATTTTAGGATATCCAGGAAACCAGCACTTAACTGCACGTAAGATTCATTGAAATGATTATACTACTGCATTGTTGGTGTCGGTCTCCCATCTGGACTATTTGTTTAAAATCTTTTATTCCAACTAAATAATCAGGTCAATGGATAATAATGAGAATGAGTACCATGTCTGGAATTTGATGCGGAGCCCTAACATTATAATAGCCAGTCAAGCATGCTAAGCAATATACTTGGATACAACCTCTCATGGTCTGCAAGATTTTCCCTTGGTCTAGTGGGGTGGGTCTGAGATAGGCATCCATGAATTTCCATGTAACACTCTACAACAATTTTGGAAAACCAGTACATACTTCATTGGATTTCCTTAAAATAGAATGGATAGGACCTTCTCAGTTCTATTTTAAACTCACTAGTGTATTATTCTTCCTTTTATTGCATATTTACAACATTAGGATTTAAAAAAATTCCTGCATCCTGTCTAGTACTTGGTGCTCCATGTGGTGGTTTCATTATAATATATGAATGAGCTATTTTCTCATTTCTGTTAGTTATTTGAGGAGGCTAGTGGCATGAGAGCTCTAGGGTGCTCATTATTCTGCTCTTTTCAAAATTATTTTTAAATTTTCCATGGACAAATCTAGCAAAGGAGGTTGAACCACTGTTGAACATCATCATGCTATCCTTACCCCAAAACCTTTCTTCAGAGGTTCATGCCATTTTTACAGATGTGATTCCAGACTTTTTCAAAATGGAAAGTAATATCTTGCTTCATTATAAACCCACTTTGACCATGGGTGTGAACTTTACTTGAGCTGGTATTGTGTGCATACCTGGAGTGAATTCCACTGACTTGACATCTGAGAATTTTCTTTAAGCTTTCTAGGGGAGTCAACCCACTTATAGAAGAACCAGAGCACCTAACATTTGTCCACTATTTCAGAGGTCCTTGTATGCTTAGTAGCCCTGGCAAATGTGGACTTGTCAGCTTTGATTCCCAATACCAAGTGTGAAGTAAATGGGAAGCATTGAACCTAGTTAGATGGACATTCTGATAAAGTGATAATAATCAAATCTGTATGAAGAAGTCTATTGCTGAAATGAGTGTCACATTTAAATAATACTTTGTACCTCGTTATTAAACTTTACACAACACTTTTAAGCACATTGGCTTATACGATCATTGCAAGTCAATGTGGAGGAAATTACCGTGTTCATTTTACAGGCAAGAAAATTCAAGGCTTAAGAAGTTAACCAATTTGTCCAAGATTATACAGCTAGTAAATGTCAACTGGAACCAAACCCAGGGCCTCAGGGTTCAAATCTCCTGCTGTCCCCTTTTCCCCAAGGTCATCCAATTCCTATACCCTATAGATATACTTATTCATTAGTTCCTTACATCAGCTACCAACTTTAAAAAAAAGATTTATTTATTTATTTACTTACTTATTTATTTATTTATTTATTTATTTATTTATTTATGAGACAGAGTGCACAGTGGGTGAGGGGCAGAGAGATAGAATCTCAAACAGACTCCTCGCTGAGTGTGTAACCCAATGCAGAGCTCCATCTCATGACCCTGAGATCATGAACTAAGCTGAAACCAAGAGTTGGAAGCTTAACTGACTGAGCCACCCAGGCATGCCCCCAACTTAAAAAAAAAAAAAAAAAGATTCATCCATTCATTCATGAGAGACACAGAGAGAAGCAGAGGGAGAAGCAGGTAGGCTCCCTACAGGAACCTGATGAGGGACTCGATCCCGGAACTCCAGGATCATGCCCTGAGCTGAAAGCAGACACTCAACTACTGAGCCACCCAGGTGTCCTTCCCAGTTTTTTTTAATGCTATTTTGCCTTATCACTAGACTTCTGATTTTCAGGTAGCTGATAGGTCATGGATCCTTAAAAAATCTCTAAAGTCCAAAATGGACTTTCTATTGAAAAAGATAGGGAGCAGATTGGCAGATAATAAAATTACAGCAGAACACATGTAGTTCTGGGGCTTAATGACAAAAGAAGACCTTTAATATCTCTTTCTATCCTTGTGAGTTACCTCAAACCCTTTCTACTCTTCAAAACCCATCCTGTCATCCTAAATCATGGTGGGATCCTTCAGCATTTACTATCTAGTCCTTCAGTGTATTGCTATCACTATTTGGATCCTTCAACATTTACTCTTTAGATCACTCATTGTATGTTTCATGATGAATGCCTCGTGTTATTGACTTTATTATTATTGTTGTTGTTGTTGTTATTGTTGTTGTTGTCATCCTGAATTGCCTCTCTACTAGAGGCTAAGATGGTAAAAAGAAAGCAAGAGCCATATCTTAAACTTTTCTCAATTCCTTAAATTTAAGGTTGCTTATCAAAATATTAATAAAAATGGAACCAGATAAAATATGTTGTTATAGCTATGATAATTAGCTAATATAACTGATTATGTTTGGTAGTCATGTGATCCAGAAAGGCCATGGAGATATAAATAGATTCATTCTAGAAAAGCTTTTGTTTCCTTTTAAAATGGTCAAAGAGAAGAGAACTTGCTGGCTCATGTTTTTTCTTTTTTCTTGAATTGGATGTGGACATATGGTCTGGCCCTGTAATGGCCATCATGTGACATGAGGCACTAGGCATTAGATTAATAAAGATACCAGCCAAAAATCGAAAGAAAAATCCTTTGTCATTGATGACATCAAGGAGCCACCACACACACCAGTACAAGCCATCCCCTCCCTCTAGTCTTTTTATTAATGAGACATCACATATGTGCATTGGGTATGCGATTTCTAACTCCAACTATATATATTCAAAGTTTCATACTGAAGTTGAACCACACATTTATCTTTGAGCTTCCCAATAGGCAAGACAACAACAACAAAAAGAGATACTTGATCAATTATTTGTCATTGTCCTTAATGAGAAAAACATCAGTTACTCAAGGAAAGCACTGCTTTTCATGGAGCTTTGTTTTTCAAGAAATGTCTCAGGAAGAGCACCAAAGAAAGACACCAAATTATGTAGAAAATATATTCAAATTGTATGTCCACATTTAACGCAAAATTACATTTCATGCAGTTGTTTCTTGGAGCACTTTTTAATGTATATCAACGACGTAATACCAAACCCACATTCAACGAAAATAATTATGTAAGAGATATAGGATTTTGCCATTTGTGATAATACGCATGGACCTAGAGGGCATTACGCTAAGTGAGATAAGTCAGACAGAAAAAGACAAATACCATATGATTTCACTTATGCGTGGAGTCTAAAAACACAACAAATTAATAAACAAACAAACAAAAAGCAGACTCAGACCTATAAATACAGAAAACAGATGATTGCCAGAGAGGCAGGGAGGTGTGGGGATGGGGAAAATGAGTGAAGGGGAGTGGGAGAAACAGGCTTCCAGTTATGGAATGGATAAGTCATGGGGATAAAAGGTACAATATAGGGAATATAATCAATGGTATTATAATAGTGATGTATGGTGGCAGATGGTAGCCATACTTACAGTGAGCATGTTATAATGTTAAGACTTCTTGAATCATTATGTTGTAGCCTTGAAACTAATGTAATATTGTATGTAAGCTATACTCAAAAAACAAACCTAAATAATAAGGGGAAAAAGAGAGAGAGAGACATATAGGGCCACACTGCATTTAATAGTGTTGTGTTGGGCTTTGAAGTCATATAAACAATAAATAATATTTCTTATTTCTCCATCTAAGAAATTTTGATCCATCTAGGTTACCATATGATCAATGGAGGACAAAACATTGTTCCCTATTATATAAAGTTTTACGAGACAAATTACTCTACTATGTAAACTTCCGAAAATATTGCTGTGGAGGAAAGAGGTTTTAGGATCTGATTGGCTTCTCTAGTCTTCTATGACTTCATTAATTAAATCATTGCTTAACTGTCTTTTTTCCTGGTTAGATGAAGTCTGAAGAAGTTCATTTAATTGGGTCTTAGTCTATCAGACAAACCCAGCTGGCCTATTGCTGAATTAGGGAGAGAGGAAATACTGACTCAACCCATTTGAGCAGAGAGCAGCGTGGGCAGGGAGGGTCAACCTTACACATCTTTTATTGCAAAATAGTTCCAAATCTCTTGAGACTGGATGAGTGGGAGAGAATGGATTATGCTTCTGAAGTAGAAACTATCTAGGAGGACAGGATAACAATCCTCCGTACAAAAAAAAAAAAAAAAAGAATGAGAGCCTGCCTTCAACATAGGCCACCATTTGACCATTTGGGTATCTGTGCAACAATTGGGAGTTTCTAAGCCTTAAGAATCTGCAATCATTAATACAAAACTGGAACTAATCTTAGCCTTGGTATTTTGTCTTCAGAACAGAATTGGCCCTGTGATCCATAAGTGACTCATTGAGGAAATACTTGGGCATGCCGCACAATATGAGGGCAATATTTTAACGACAGATAAACATGTATTACATGGGGAAGAATCATAAATGAAAGGAAAATAAATTAAGGAGTCAAGAACCAGAGGGAGGCTCACAGCAAGAGGCAGATACCATTACCCTGGAAGTGAAACGCCAGCACTTTGGAAACAAAACATATGTGCTGGAATCATCAATGAACTTGAAATGAGACTTAAGAAATACCCGCACCAGTTTGCCTTCCCTTCCTTTTGTGCTTACTGCATGCCAAATAGTTGAATATAAAGTGTCTTAATGGATGTAAGAGCATTTTACAAATTAAGTGCTCTGAAAATATAAGCCATTATCATCATTATTGGGAAAGAGTAGACCACCATGTTACTCAGATGGTGATGTCTAATAACCAAATAGTTTCCCCAGAAGGAAGCTATGAAATTCTAAATGAAATTAAAATACACACACACACACACACAGACTTTTCAGTATTTGGTCTTGAACTGGGTTATAGCTTACTACCAATAAGAATTCCTTTTCAACATTCAGGGTGTTCAGATTGTGGTAACCAGGAAGGAGATATACTTTTCTGCACTTTCAAAAGACCAGAAAGAAGCTGAGCCATGGCCCATAGTTTCTAGGTGAGGGTTGGCAAACAAGCAGAGTATTGCCCTTTCTCCTCCCACACTGGTGGCAGACATTGATAATCCATCACGACACTCTGTTAATCTCATCAACAGCCTTAGAATTCTTGTTCACACAGTCTTCTTGGAAGCTACTAGCAACTAATCAGTACTCTAAGCTGAAAACCTAATTACCATCTTGGCCCTAGGTGTACTGGAGTTCTATTTTAGCTCTCTACTCACCCTGATTTTCGGAGTGGCTCCAACTCTGAGGAGCCCATTAAATAGACATATCCACTTAAGGAATAATAATTATGCCAATGATTTTTTAAAAAAAAAACACCCAGAACAACAATAATGATAATAATAATACCTGCCATTTAGTTAGCCCTTACTATGTTCCAGGAACAGGATGAAGTGCTTTACAAACTCTTATGACCTCCATTTTACAGACAGGAAAATGAGCATAAGTTAGTAACTTACCCAGACTCACAGAGTTAAACCCAGTTCTCTGACTCCAGAGCCGCCACCGTTAACCACACAATGAACAGAACTTGAGGTACTAACCAGGGGCTTTATAACGTGGTGAATTATCTGCATCTGTATCAGAGCCTCTGTTAATTAGAGAAGAAATTCTACCCTTCGTTTTTTGGAGGAAGCTGGTAGGTCTGTGTACCTCCTGAGAAGTGACACTTGCTGAAGTTTGAGGTTACTCTAGACAAAGAGAGAAATCCAGTCATCCCAGACTTCAAAGTATTTATTTGAACTCAGCAAAGTTCTCACAGTTTACACAAAAAGATTTCTGTAGGAAATCAGGATGTCATCTCTTGACTTCACATGTACAGTCATCCTCTCCCTACCCCCCCACCCCTCTCCACCCCGACCCCAACCCCAACCCCAGAGCTTGGCCAATTGTCACAAAAGTGGAGTATGTGCTGATTTCAGAGCAAAATGTCTTCAAACGCAGTGGGAAGACCAATCAGGCTATCTTGGCTTTCAAGAGCTATTTTAGTAAGTATTCTCTTAGAAAATGAGAATTTTGTTCAGATACTAGATAATATTCCAGTCTTGATCACATCCGGGACACGACTTGAGTTTTGTCTTTCCGGAAGTATCCTTTATGGACATGGGAACGCAGCCAGGGGAAAAAACACACAAAGGTTTACAGCTTTCCAAGTTTTTCTTGTGGTGAATAAAGGCAAAATTAAAACAGCCAACTTCAAAGTGATGATACATCCCGTTTTATCACTAAAACCCAGTATCTTCAGATTTCCTGCTAGCCAACAAAGATTACTGAAAGTGTGATAACAAGATAGGACACAGAGAATAATCAATTATTGAATCATTCTCTTAGTTACGAGTCTCAGAAGGAGTAGGTACATTTCTGATGGCATGGGTGAAACAGTTTTTGTTAATTTCTGTTTTTATTTGTGCTTTCCTTCCCCCACCTCCACCCTGCACACTTAAGCACGCCCATGTATTCTTTGCTGCTCCTAATCATTTTTGCTACCTCTGCTTTAAAGTTTCCATCGAAAGTTGTCCTCCTGGGGCACGTGGGTGGCTCAGTCAGTTAAGTGTCTGACGCTTGGTTTCTCCTCAGGCCATGATTTCAGGCTTGTGAGACTGAGCCCCATGTCAGGCTCTGCGCTCAGTGGGGAGTCTACTTGACTTTCTCTCTCCCTCTCCTTCTGCTCCTCTGGCTTGTGCTCACTCTCTTTCTCTCAAATAAATAAATGAATCTTAAAAGAAAAAAACCTGTCTTCCTTGAGTCCCTTACCCTTTGCTAAAAGATCAATAGATTAAATCTGGCTAAAGTAATAGTCCAGATTTAATAATCTCGGTATTTCAAGCAGCATGTCTGGGCTCACGGGAATATGAATTGGAGTAGGAAGAAAGGGCTTTCTGAAGCTCACTTACAAATTAAATTATTTAGGCAGGCGGCCTCCTGATTATGAGGAGAGACAGGACCTATGCTAAGCTGAGGTGGATTGAGGTTTTTTTCCAAGCTCTCCCTTTCTAACCCTGAGTCTCATAAACGCAAGCGAGACAAAGGGACATCCCCCAACTATCCTACACCTCTGGCTGGAAATGATGCAGACAGCTCATAAGCTAGAAGCAGAGGTGGCTACCAAACCACTGCCAACCCCAAGGGAGAGGGCAGCTTCTGTGTGCCTGTGCTACCGGGTGGAAAGCAGCAGCCCCCATCATGCCCGGAACATCTGTGACTGTAGTGGCAGTTGAGCCATTGAGAGGAACAATTACAAGGCCCTGCTGACGTCAATTCTTGGAAAAGCACTTCGCCTGTTTTAAAAAGCTGCGGCCCATCGATTGTATTAAGCCACATCACTTAAAGTAATCAAGGTGATCTATACGTATAATAATAGGCAGGGTACTTGTCATTTCTGTTTCTGCTTCACAAGTACGTGAAGGCAGGGAGCCAACCAGAGTTGCTCTGCTCAGAAAAATTACTAGTTTTTCTCTGCTCCTCTCCTACCCTTCTTGTTGTTCCTTATCTTGATTACTCCTGTTTGTCTTTGAGACCAAGTGGATATATACTGACCTGCCTTCAAATTCCACCGTCGTCTCTTAATAGATGTGTGACTTTTTGTCAAGTTCCTTAATCACTCTCTTCCAAGAAATTTTTTTTACACGCATGTGATACCGTTTCAGTTCTGCCTGCTTTTATGTTTCACAACTTATTATTCTTTTCAAGAGTATTATTTCTTCATTTATATCGGAAAAGCTAAGCATACATGTTTGTGTTCTGTTTTCTCATTTATTTAAGTTGACATCTAACAAAATGGACTTTTCCGATGTAGGGTCTTGTGCATTTTGACACACATACAGATTCATGTAACCTCCACTGCTACTGCATAAGGAACCTCTGAGTAGAGATTTAAAACATTCTTGGACATCTACTCAGGAAGTGATTATGAGGCAACCACACTGAGAAAGAAGTGGGGGTGGGGTGAAGAGGAGAAGGAAGACTGTGTTTTGTTTTTTTTTTTAAATCAAACTTAAATTCAATTTTTTTCCTCCATGTCTAAAACCAAATATGAACCCTAAGGACTTGCGTTCTTTGTGGAAATACTAACATACCAGAACTATGTTTGCAGAGTACTATTTTAAACCCTTGATGGCACAGGCGTTATTTTAGTTACCAGTGGAGAAACCAGGTCTCCAAGTGGTTAAGAACTCGTTTCTTCGGCTCTTACTATACATGCCAGGTGACATACTAAGCATTTTCTATACATGAGACAAGACTTGATCAAGCAGATCCTACATTTTCTGGGTGAGGTAACATCCCACACTGGAAGGCAAAGTAGAGCCAGGATTCACCAGCAGGCATCTGGAGTCCTTGTCCAATGCTATTAACCACTGACCATAGACACTTCGAATCCCATGGTCTCTCATTAAATTGTGACTTTCATTAAGTTACTTACACTCTTCCAAAAAAATTTTTTTACATTCATGTGATACCATTTTAGTTCTGCCTGCTATTATGTTTCACAATCTTATTCTTCTTTTTAAGAGTATTATTTCTTCATTTATATCTAAAATGCTGTGTATAAAGTTGTGGGTTTTTTACAAAAGATTTTATTTATTTATTCATGAGACACACAGAGAGAGGCAGAGACACAGGCAGAGGGAGAAGCAGGCTTCATGCAGGGAGCCCGATGTGGGACTCGATCCCAGGACTCCAGGATCATGACCTGAGCCAAAGGCAGATGCTCAACCACTGAACCACCCAGGTGCCCCACTATGTATAAAGCTTTAATTCTATTTTTTAAAATTAACATCCAATAAAACTGACTCTTTGATGTTCAGTTCTATGCATCTTAACACACCTATAGATTCCTGTTAAACTTCTCCCCAGTGCCTTCAAGATGCCCAGTGCTGCCCCCTCCTTACTCACACCCTCCTCCTACCCCATTCCCCTGGCAACCATCAATCTTTCCCCCATCATCTTAATTTTGTCTTTTCTAGAATGTCATTAATTGAAACCATACAGTATGCAACCTCTTAAGACTCTCGCTGACTCAGCACGAAACCTTTGCTATTCACCCATGTTGTTGCACGTATCATTAATTTATTTATTAAAAAAAAAAAGATTTATTTGAGAGAAAGAGAGAGTGCATGGCAGGGAGGGATGAGGGGGAGAGAGACAGAGGATCCTAAGCAGACTCCCCACTGAGCATGGAGCCTGACGTAGGGTTCATTTCACAACCCTGAGATCATGGCCTGAGCTGAAACCAAGAGTCAGTTGCTTAACCAACTAAACCACTCAGTTGCCCTTAACTCATTCCTTTTCATTCCTGAATGGTATTTAATTGTATCACATTTTGATCATCTACTGATCTGTTGCAGGACATTTGTGGGTTTTTTTCCAGCTTAGGGCAATTAAATTCATTCCCACTAACAATATATGACAGCTCCAGGTTCTCTGCATCCTTCTCAGCACTTGACATTGTCCATACTTTTTTTTTCAATTAGAACATTTCTTGATGATGGAATTATACTGGGAAACAATCACAACAAAGAGTAATCTTTCAAACAGAATAGTTTGCCAAGTGAAACATTCCTTTAAAATATAGCATGCGAAAGATTGTCAAGTATGTCAGTATGGAAGCCCTTGGATTTATATATAGACATTTCAGCAGTATTTTACACACATTCCAGTCCACATCACATTGTTACTGATGTGTATGAGTGTATCAATATTTTTTATTTTAGTTATTCTTATAGGTGTGGTGGATCTCATCATGCTTTTCATTTCCATTTCCCTAACTGTTAATAGTGTTGAGCATCCTTCCTTATCCTTACGTGCCATCTATATATCATCTTTTGTGAAGTATAGTTCAAGTTCTTTGCCCATTTTTTAATTGGGTAGTTTGTTTTCTTATTTTTGAGTTTTGAGAATTCTTCATATATTCTGGAAACAACTCCTTTGGCATATATGTGACTTGTAATTATTTCTCCAAGTGTATAGCTTGGCTTTTCACTCTATTAATAGTATCTTTGATAGAGCAAATTTTTTTAATGTTGATGAAATCCAGCTTACCCTTATTTTTTTCTTTTTATGGATCATGCATCTTGTGTTAAATTTAAGAATGTTTTCTCTAACTCTAAAGTCACAAAGATGTTTTTCTATGCTTCCTTTAAAAAGTTGTATAGTTGTACGTGTAAAATTTATCATCGATTTTTAACATTGGTATGGGCTGTGAGGTTTATGTCAAGGTTCATTATCTTGCTTAGGGATATCCAACTGTTTCATCACCATTTGTTGAAAAGACTATATTATCTTTACTGAATTGCATTTCCATCTTGGTCAAATGCCCATGGACCATATTTTTGTGCATCTTCTTCTGAACTCTTGTTCTGTACATTGATCTATATGTTTATCTCTTCACCAATGTCACATGTCTTGATTACTGTAGGTTTTTTAAAAGATTTTTATTTATTCATGAGATACACAGAGAGAGACAGAGACATAGGCAGAGAGAGAAGCAGGTCCCCGAGGGGAGCCTGATGTAGGACTCCATCCCAGGATCCCAGGATCAAGACCTGAACCAGAGGCAGATGCTCAATCACTGAGCTACCCAGGTGTCCCTACTACAGTTTTATAGTAAGTCTTAAAAAAAAGGGAACTTTCAGTCCTCCAACTTTGTTCTTCTTTTTCAAAATGTTTTGGCTAATCCAGTGCCTTTCCCTTTCTATATAAATGTTAGAATCAGTGTTTCTGTATTTACAAAACACACACACACACACACAACTCCACTGTTATTGCATTAAAATTATAGATCAATTTGAGGAGAATTGACATCTTAACTCTTCTGGAGTCTTCCAATCCACTGAGAATAATCCAAGAGATTTAAAAGAACACAGTATATCTCTCTTTTATTTGTGTCTTCTTGGATTTCTTTCATCAGCATTTTGTAGATCTAAGCCTACACATGATTTTTAGATTTAAACCTAAATACTTCATTTTGGGAGGAATCTGTGGAAATTGCTATTATTTTATTTCTATCTGTTTCAATTTCTGTATTGTTGGCATATATAAATATGATTGATTTTTGTGTGTTGACTTTATAGACTGCAATCTTGCTAAATTCAGCTGTAGAAACTTTTGTGGAGATTCCATGTCATTTCCTATATAGATAATTTTCTATGTAGGAAATGTCAACTATGAATAGGGATGTTTTACTTCTTCCTTTCCAATTTGTAGAACTTTTATTTATTTTTCTTTCTTGTTTTTCGTTGCCTAGAACCTACAGTATAATAACAAATAGGATTGGTGAGAATAGGATCCTTATTTTTTCCTAGTTTGGAAGGCTAGGATTCAGTCTCTCACCAGTAAGTATGATATTAGCTTTAGGATCCTTGTAGATGCCCTCTATTAGGTTTAAAAAGTTTCCTTCTATTCCTAACTTGCTGATTTTTTTTAAAAAAAATTTAAGATTTTATTTATTAATTCATGAGAGACACAGAGACATAGGCAGAGAGAGAAGCAGGCCCCATGCAAGGAGCTCAATGTGGGACTGGATCCTGGGACTCCAGGATCACGCCCTGGGCCAAAGGTAGACGCTCAGCTGCTGAGCCATTCAGGAATCCCTTATCATGAATAGATGTTGAGTTTCGTAAAGTGTTTCTTTCCTTCATCAACTTACATGATTATGTGGGGTTTTTTTCTTTTGGTCTATTAATATGGTGGCTTACATACAGTAATTGCTTTTATTTTATTCTATTAAAAATTTTGAAATTGTGGTAAAATACTCATAACACAAAATTTACTATTTTAGCCATTTTTAAGTGTGTAGCTCAGTGTCAAGAGTACACTGTTGTGCAACCAATACTACCATTGATCTCAAAAATTTTTTTTTCATGCTTGCAGTGTATTTATTTTGTACTCCTACTTTATCAACCTTTCCCTCTCCCTGAGATCTCTGATATCATTTCTCTTCCATTGGATAGTTTCCTTTAGCATTTCTTTTAGAGCAGGTCTGCTTGTGACGCAGTCTTTTAGCTTTTCTACATTGAGAAATGCTACTTCACTTTCATTCTTGACAATAAAATAGTCACTGGATAGAATATTTTCACTGGTTATTAATTTGGAGTTGACTTTTTTTTTCCCAGACCTTTAAAATGTTATATCACTTTTTTCTGGCCTACCTAGTTTCTGATGAGAAATCTACCACCATTTGTATCCTTGCCCTTCTATGTGAGGGACATACTCATATACTGGTTTCTTCTGACTGATTTCAGGATTATTTTCTTTCAGCCACTTGATTATGCTGGGTTTAGAGATGGACTTCTTTGAATTTATTCTGTTTGGAATTTACTGAGTTTTTTGGATTAAAAAAAAAATGTCTTTTTGCAGCCATTATTCCTTCAAATAATTTTTCTACTCCCTGCTCTTTCTTCTCCTTTTCAGAGAGTCTGATGATACAACATTCATGTTAGAGCTTTTGGTATTTCCCACAGTTCCCTGAAGCTCTGTTCATTTTTAAAAAATCTTTTTCTTCTGTGCTGTTAATATTGCATGATTTGCATTGATCTATTTTTCCTCTGTCATTTCTGTTTAACTATTGAGCCCATCCAGTGAATTTTTCAGTTTGGACATTTTATTTTTCACATTTTAAAATATCCATTTGATTCTCCTTAGTATCTTCTATTTCTTTGCTGAGATAATCTGCCTTTCTATTTGTTTCAAGAGCATTTACCCTTCTTTCTTACAAATAATCTGTATTATCTCAGAGTTGACACCTGTTCATTGTGTTTTCCTGGAGAGTTAAGATTTCCCTGGGTTTTCTCTCTCTCTCTCTGCCCCCCTCTCCTAAATAGCTCTGGATTGAGTCCTAGACATTTAGAATGTTATGTTATGAGATTTGGAATCTTGTTTAAATCCTGAGGGAAATGACTTTTTTGTTTTGGCAGGCAATTGTCCAGGTTCCGTTCAAGCCACAAGTTCTGACTTGCCTTCTATGGGCTATGTTTCCAGAGTCAGTTCAATTTCAGAGTGTTTTCAGTGTTATTCAGTCCCAAACATGTACCACCCAGTGGCCAGTCTGGTACTTGGGATGTGGCCTAACTTGTCACCTGGTCTTCTAATCCTAGGGTATACTCAGGTCCACATATGTACATATCAGAGGTAGGCCCAGTATTCATTCACAATGCTTTCTCTCTGCCATTTCACCAATATGCTTCAACTCACTGGGACTTCCAGTCAGAAATTGAATCTTTATTTCTTCTACTCTGCAGGGCACTTCTTGTGACTAGGGTCAAGCAGAAAAAGGAGAGAGAGAAACAAAACAAAACAAAACAAAACAAAACAAAACAAAAAAACACTGTTACTCTTTTATTGTCTGGGGTTTGAATGGGAGAAAATGGGGCCAAAACTTGGAGTCTTCTCCACTCTCTCTGTTTCATATAATCTCCTTTTTCCCTGTCTCTTGAAATAGCAATTTAGACCTTCTCTTAGTTCTCGTCCTGACAGCAACCAGGGTGCCTTTCAGATTTTGGGCTGCATTCAAGGTCAGGCTCTGTAAAACTGCAGGAAGAAACTGGTAAGTTTATCAGTTTAGGGTAAATTTCAGATTCAGGTCTTATTCCTCAATCTGCATGCTACTGTTTATTTTTTTAAAGGTTTCACACAGCTGACTCATTCAATCAGTCCAGGACTTACAATAGCATTCAGTAAAAGAGATGGGGTGCAGTGTGCTTATTTCATCTTTCTTAGACCAGAACTCTTAAGTCTTTTAAAGCTATATTCAAATGTGCATTATTTTTCATTTCATGTGGAGTGATTTTATAGCCTAATTGTTGATTTCATAGGCTGTCCTTCATTTTCTTACAGGCTGTGAATGAAAATGGTCTTGATGTCAATTCTTCCACTTACTGCTGCATGACCTTAAGTAAATTACTTATTTAAACTCTCTGTATCAGTAAACTTATCTATATGATACGGATACAGGCCAGAAAGAGAGGGAGAAAAAAGGGGAGGAAGAAGAGGAGGAAGAGAGGAGCAAGGAGTAATTAGTTAAAAGGCTATTGCAGTCCTGGAAAAAAATAATGGTGGTTTGAACTAGGGTATTAGTGGTGGTAACACGGAGAGCCTCTTTGGCTTTCCTCCATCCCATATTCATAGTCTATTCATCCTAATGTTCAAGATGAATAAGAGGATGTGGTCCAAAAGAAAAAAAGAAAAAAAAAAACCCTACTGTTTCAGTTCTTTTTTTCTGCTGCTTCAAAAACAACCTTGATTTATGTTAAATCTTAGTATGAGGAACTGGGTTTGTTTGCTCTAGAGAAAGCTCAAGGGTGGGGCAGAAGGGTCTTGAAGATAGGATAGTTGTCTTCAAAAGGCTAAAGAACATTGTCTATGGGAAGAATCACTAAATGTATGATAAGCAAGCGAGCAGTCACAAATAGAACTACAGGAAAGACATTATAGGAGTCAGTTTAGCTTAATACCTGGATGAACTTTGTAATTATTAAAGCTGTCTAAAATGAAATGGGCAGATTTGGGCACAGGAGAATATTGGTTGTGGGAGGCATCCAATCAGAGGATGTTTCATGTTCCTTTTGAGTTTGAGAATTGTCATCAGCTCTCCATTTAATGGGTATACATCATGATCATGTTTTGGTGGTATGAGGAACAGAGACATGAGGCTTATGAAAGATGATAATGCTTTTGGCAATAGATACATTTTGTTATTTTCCCCCCTTACACTGGCTTTGTCATCTTCACTTTGTGTGTTCAAACAGAGGAAGCAGCTTAAGTCAGTGACAGCCATTTTGCATAAGATTGATTCTACTCTGTCTTTCCACCTTGTTTCTTAAAGCATAATTTGTTAAGTGCTTAGGATAGTACCAGGCTCAATGTTAAGTATTCTAAATAAATTATCTTATTATATATTCACAATATTTTGAGAAACCCATTACCATCATCATTGTTGTGCACATGAAAAAACAAGGCTGAGAGATATCATAGTTTACTTGAGTTTACATGACTATATATGCAGAATAATGGTCACCCAAAGATGTCCATGTCCCAGCTCCTGGAAACTGAATACGTTACCTTACATAGCAAGGGGACCTTGCAGATGTAATGAAGTTAAAGATCTTGAGATGGGAAGAACATCCTGGATTATCCAGATGGACCCAGTATAAGTCACATGGGTCCTTAAAATAGGAAGGTCAGAATCAGAGAAAATGTAACTACAGAAGCAGAATCAGAGAGAGATTTAAAGACACTATTTTGCTGGTTTTGAAGATAAAGGAAGACACTATGACCCAAATTATAATACAGGTGGTCTCCAGAAAATGGAAAACGCAAGAAAATAGATACTTCCTTAGAATGTTCAGAAGGAACCAGAGCTGCCAACACCTTAATTTCACCCCAGTTAGACCCATTTTGTAGCCACTTAGTTTGAACTAAGTGGAAGACGTGAGCTTTAGAGCATATGCATCATAGAGCATTTGCTTTAATGCTGACCTTGGTTTTAGTGTCCTGTACACACAGACACATCTAAACCGCACAGATTGCCCACATATTACAGATGACTTCTTTCTGGGAATTTCATAATCATGGAGGCTGTGAGCAGGAGGGGGAATGCACTGTTAACAGTTCTATGTCATTCATGGCTTGGATTCAGAATTAGAATTTTAATGGGACCATCAAAGTCCTTTTATCTCATCTCTGCTCCTGAGGCTTGACCTTCCTCCACAGTGTTCTTGTCAATAGTTGTCCAGCCCTGCTTCCACACCTCCAGTGACTGGAATTGCACATCTCTTATGGAAAGCCATGCTATCTTAAAGCAACTCTGTTAGAAATTTCTATTTCAGATTGATCAAAAAAATCTTTCTTGCAACTGCTATCTGTTCGTTCCAGTCCTATTATTTGATGGCACATGGAATTAGTTTTTATTGATTTTGCATTGGGCGGAATGTTAAAGTAGATGGCCTCTAAGATTTTACTTATTTATTCACGAGAGAAAGAGAGAGAGAGAAGCAGAGATGCAGGCAGAGAGACAGGCAGGCTCCCAGCAGGGATCCCGACTGGGACTTGATTCCAGGATCCCGAGATCATGACCTGAGCCAAAGGCAGACACTCAACCACTGAGCTACCCAGGTGTCCCAATTGGATGGCCTCTAAACAGCCTTTTGACTCTTACGATTCAAGCCTGATCCTTATCTAGGACATTAATACCAGTCTTGTATGTTTTCTGTGAGAATTAGAGCTAATGTTTATAAAATATTCAACATGCCAAAGATTTTCATAAAAGATGATGATGATGACATAGTTTCACAAATCTGAGGGTAGCTTTTCTCATCTTTTGTAGTTTTTTAGTCACCAGACTAAATCCCTCTCCCCAAATCTCATACAGTGCCTTCAAATGCTCACATATGTGAAATTGTGTCAAGTACTCCACGCTCCTGTCCTTTAAATATGCTCCAATTTGACAATATCCCTCAAATTATGAGTCTAGATCTCACCATTAAATCACTTCATTGTCTTGTGTGTCTTCCTAATACTTAGGGTAAGATTAGCCACACTGGAGTGAGTAGAAAGAGGATACTGAACAGATAGGCTTGCATGGATGGTGGTAGAAGGACTCAGGGGGCTTAGGGCTGCCTACAGCGAGAGGAAGGCAGTCGTGATTTGGATCAGGAGGGGGGAGTAAATAAGAAGATCCAAATGGTGCAATAGGTACAGAATAAATAAGTGGTAGGGATTCAAAGACAAATTTCACTTTCTTCATAGTCTTGTTTTTTTTTAATTTTTATTGGAGTTCAATTTACCAACATACAGAATAACACCCAGTGCTCATCCCATCAAGTGTCCCCCTCAGTGCCCGTCACCCATTCCCCCCCACCCCCCGCCCTCCTCCCCTTCCACCACCCCTAGTTCGTTTCCCAGAGTTAGGAGTCTTTATGTTCTGTCTCCCTTCCTGATATTTCCCACACATTTCTTCTCCCTTCCTTTATATTCCCTTTCACTATTATTTATATTCCCCAAATGAATGAGAACATACACTGTCCTCCGATTGACTTACTGCACTCAGCATAATACCCTCCAGTTCCATCCACATTGAAGCAAATGGTGAGTATTTGTCGTTTCTAATTGCTGAGTAATATTCCATTATATACATAAACCACATCTTCTTTATCCATTCATCTTTCGATGGACACCGAGGCTCCTTCCACAGTTTGGCTATTGTGGACATTGCTGCTAGAAACATCGGGGTGCAGGTGTCCCGGCGTTTCATTGCATCTGAATCTTTGGGGTAAATTCCCAACAGTGCAATTGCTGGGTCGTAGGGCAGGTCTATTTTTAACTCTTTGAGGAACCTCCACACAGTTTTCCAGAGTGGCTGCACCAGTTCACATTCCCACCGACAGTGTAAGAGGCTTCCCTTTTCTCCGCATCCTCTCCAACATTTGTGGTTTCCTGCCTTGTTAATTTTCCCCATTCTCACTGGTGTGAGGTGGTATCTCATTGTGGTTTTGATTTGTATTTCCCTGATGGCAAGTGATGCAGAGCATTTCTTCATGTGCATGTTGGCCATGTCCATGTCTTCCTCTGTGAGATTTCTCTTCATGTCTTTTGCCCATTTCATGATTGGATTGTTTGATTCTTTGGTGTTGAATTTAATAAGTTCTTTATAGATCTTAGAAACTAGCCCTTTATCTGATACGTCATTTGCAAATATCTTCTCCCATTCTGTAGGTTGTCTTTTAGTTTTGTTGACTGTATCCTTTGCTGTGCAAAAGCTTCTTATCTTGATGAAGTCCCAATAGTTCATTTTTGCTTTTGTTTCTTTTGCCTTCGTGGATGTATCTTGCAAGAAGTTACTGTGGCCAAGTTCAAAAAGGGTGTTGCCTGTGTTTTCCTCTAGGATTTTGATGGAATCTTGTCTCACATTTAGATCTCTCATCCATTTTGAGTTTATCTTTGTATATGGTGAAAGAGAGTGGTCTAGTTTCATTCTTCTGCATGTGGATGTCCAATTTTCCCAGCACCATCTATTGAAGAGACTGTCTTTCTTCCAATGGATAGTCTTTCCTCCTTTATCGAATATTAGTTGACCATAAAGTTCAGGGTCCACTTCTGGGTTCTCTATTATGTTCCATTGATCTATGTGTCTGTTTTTATGCCAGTACCACACTGTCTTGATGACCACAGCTTTGTAGGACAACCTGAAATCTGGCATTGTGATGCCCCCAGCTATGGTTTTCTTTTTTAAAATTCCCCTGGCTATTCGGGGTCTTTTCTGATTCCACACAAATCTTAAAATAATTTGTTCTAACTCTCTGAAGAAAGTCCATGCATAGTCTTGTTTTTGACATCCAACTCAGGCATATACGGACATTTCAATTGGACGTGTCAAAAACAAAGTTGTTACAAAATTTACTGGCAACAAAGAAGAGAGTTGAACTTTGCAACTGAAACATCTGTTTTCATTGTCTAAAACCAATTTGAATGAACTTGGCTCACAACTTGAGCTACCTGTTACATATTGATCTGATTGGTCTGGCTGCTACTTCTTTTGATAACCAAGAATTCTTCCTTTTTCTCATTAGAACTCAATATGCACTTGAACACAGTCATTGACTCCAATCATACTCCAATCACACTTGAGACGGTACCTGACCATCTCAAATATTCTTTAGTTAATCTTCCTATTAGGTATTATTAATCATGAAATACCATCTCCCACCACACTTAGTATGACTACTTGACAACGTTCAGTGAATCAAATCTTTTAGATAAAGTCACAAATTGGATTTACTTTAGATTATGAACATATGCAATTATATTCATTGGAAGCCCCAAATTCTGACTAATGAGCTTGCATCAAGAAGTTAATAGTAATGAAGTTAATAGTAATGTACCATAGACTCAATATCCTTGATCAGATTTTCCCTTCCTTTGAATCAAGTGAAGAGAAAACCACTTAACCAGCTTTTTAGTCAGCTTGATTCCTCACCCATTATACAGACTACAGTAATAATTTGTGATTAGCAAAATCAGCAGCTATGGTGAAAATTATTTTTAAAAACCCATTATGCTTATAATAATCCACAAATCTAGAAATATCATAAATTACCTCTACAAGAACATTCACAGTGAAATGAAATGAACAGACCAAACGAGTGAAATTGGGTCAATAGGGCTTACCTGTGGTGGGAAAAAGCACCTGAGGCCTTAGAGTGAGACATTTTCAAGTCATTGGCCAAAAAGAATGAACAATTATTTAAATAAGCCTAACAGTTTGCCACATGTGATGCTTTCACCCTAATCCCTAATGTGATTATCTTTAGAGATGGGGTCTTAGGGAGGTAATGAGGTTTAGAAGAGGTCATGAGGGTGGACACACATCATGGAATATAAGGAAAGATCAGAGAAATTGCTTTTCTTTTTTCCCCATGAGTACATAAGGAGGAGTCACTTGAGCACACAGAGAGATGGTAGCTGCCTAAAAGCCAAGAAAAGAGGCCTCAGAATGAAACCAACCCTGCTGGCACCTTGATCTTGGACTTCCCAGCTTGCAGAACTGTGAGAAATAAGTTTCTGTCATTTAAGCTACTCAGGCTATGGTATTTTGTTATGGCAGCCCAAGCTAAGACACAAATTAAATTAAATACCTACCCTCTCCCAACACTCCCAACACTTCTTCAACAGGGAAATAACGATGAGTAGAACACAGTCTCTGCTCCTCAAGAGTGGAGAGGCTTTGAACAAGTAGTGATGGCCATGTCCTAGCTGCCATAACAGCATTCAAGAGGGGAGCTCCCGACTGTCAAGAGAGGCCAGGAAAACCTTCCCCAAACGGGAGATTATTTAAGTAGGATCCTGAAGGATGATCAGGAGTTTGCCTGATGTTCAAGGGGTTCTAGTAGGCAAGAACATCATGGGCAGAGGAAATGGCCCACGAGAGAGTATGGTAGGGCAGAAGGGAAACTTCAAGGACTGTACTTCACTGCTTCTAGGCCACACGATTTTTCCTTTTTTAAGACCTCAGAGGTTGAGATTTAGCTTACAATTGATGATAAGTTACAGTTTACTTGATGGTGTTTTTTTCCCCTGTCTTTCTTTAGCACAACATAAAATAATGATATGTTTCACCACCAGTGGACCATTAGATTTGGTGAAATAAGGTAGTTCATTTTAGCTGGAGCAAAAGATACAGCACAAAGGAGGAGATCCTAAGAGCAGCAGGGCTCATAACTAGAAGGGTTTTGCCATCTGTCTCCTAAGAACTGGGGCTCCTTTGAGATGTTTCAAGCAGATTTGTGTACTAGACTCTTTCTGAGGCAGAGGGACAATAAGAAGGTTAATGACATACACTGTCCTGGCAAGAATTAAGTAGCCTGATCTAAAAAAGCAGCAATGGCTATAGAGAAGAGCTATTTAGAATGACCATGGCCAGCTCACCAGAAGGCACCTGAGGAAGGGATTTAGGATGACTCCCAGGATTCTGATCTGTAGAGCTTGAAGGATGGAGACAGTCAGTAAGATGAGCAATATGAAGTGAAGAATGTGGCCATGGAGAGAAAAAGGAAGGAGGTTGGTGTTGTGATGCCATGAGAAATAAAGACGGGGGTACAAAGTTGGCATTAGAAACAGGGACCTGAAATCAGAGGAGAATCAGTGCAGAAGCTGGAGCTTTGAGGGCCATGCATATACTGTAGGAATGTTAACAGCAGCCATGGGCATGGCCAAGCTTATCCAGGAAGAGACTGTCAGATGTATTGAATGAAAGAGAGCTGATGGTGAAATCCGGAGAAGTCCAACATAAGAGAAGCAGATAAAGGAAAAAAATAGTTTACCCAAAGACCTCCCTATGCTCTATTTTGCAAAACAGAAAAATCTAGAGACCAAACCAGTTCTGGGACATTGCCTTAGATGTCTCCCAGTTTACTATATATCAGCTTGATTTCACCTGCAGTCTCCTCGCTTGTGAATTACTGGTTCGGTACCATGGCTCCAGAGGAGGACAGGGAAACAAAAAAACTGAAAGAAGCCCTTAAAGGCAATATCGAAGACTCAAGAAGGCAGCAAATTTCAAAGGTCAAAGGGAGTTAAGAGGAAGATGCCAGCACATGTAAGAAAAGTGGCAAGCTTCATGAAGTTGGAATGCCTAAAGAGGAGTTCTTTTAATCTGATTCCTCAGCAGGACTGCAGAAGGTCAAAAGGCATGCCTGTGTACTTGTCTATCCTCTAGCAGCCACAGAGTAAGTGAATTCTGCATCTTAGGTGTCCTTCTCACCATGATTATGCTCATTGTTTTTTTAATTTTTTAAGATTTTATTTATTTATTCATGAGAGACACAGAGAGAGGCAGAGACACAGGTAGAGGGAGAAGTAGGCTCCCTGGGGGGAGCCTGATGCAGGACTCAATCCCAGGACCCTGGGGTCATGACCTGAGCCTAAGGCAGATAGATGCTCAGCCACTGAGCCACCCAAGTGTCCTGACTATGCTCATTCTTTTCAGTCTCCAAGGGGGTAAAATCTAATGGGAAGGATAGGACTTCAGAGCCAGTAAGATCTGGGTTCAAATTTGGGCTGTGTTACATATTAACTGTGTGGTCTTGAGGAAATTAGGTTGATCACTTCAAGTCTCCATGCTCTCATCAGTAAAATGGGGGAACCTACATCTCCTGGTTGTTGTACAACTAGTTACCTAATATTGATAGAGTTTTACCATTAATACTGAACTCAAATCCAATCGTCTTTAGGGCCGATGTTCCAGTATGAAGAACCTACTCTCTACCACCATTTCCCCACATATCAATCCCACCCTGCTCTAATGGTGTTTTGAGAAAACTGCTGGCTTTTCAAAAATTCTTATTAACTGTGGGGGATGAAACATCCACAACCCTCCATTCTTCCCCTCAAGGGATTTATAAGCAATTAAAAAATAAAGTACAGAACATTAAAAATAATTAACAAAACTATAATTTAACTATGTATTCACAGGCTTGTGAATGTACAGAAAAATTCATGGAAAGACACGCATCAAACTGGTAACAATGGTTATTTCCAAGTAAACCATGGATTGGGAGAGTTTATCGTACAGTTTGAATTTTATTGATTTAAGAGTTAAATAGAATAAGAGGGCCAGATAAAAAGATAACTAGTTATAAGTGTAACAGCATAAAGAAAAGAGGGCTTCCTTTGGCCAATGCGAAGGGAACTACTGGCTGGGACAGCAGCAGGAAAGATGGCAGAGAGATAGGACAGCACAGATGAGTTTAATGGACCATGGAGACAGCAGTGTACCCAAAACAGACCATTTGAGTAGACATGGAGTGGGAGATAAGCTGGGGGTACTAAATTGATGCCAAGTAATGGAGGGAGTTGAATGCGAGGCTAAAATATTTGGATTTTTAGTGCCCAAACAAAGCACACACCAGCACTGTCATAAAGCCTTCAGTCTGTCTCTCCAATTAATTTATCCTGAATCCCAATCAGATCTTAGACAGTTTCAGCTAAGTCATCAGGGCTAGTTGTAAGCAAGAAAAGCACAGTCTCAACATGTTGCCATTGTGAATCCATAGGCACTGGGGAGCCATTGAAGGTTCTTGAGCAGTGGAAAAACTGTATTAGGAGTATTTGTCTACAGAAACAAAGTGCTCTAATGGGGGCCAGTGTTGTATAATAAACACAGCTTTGTTTAAAGTTTATCTTTCCCTTACACTTGCCATGCCTTGAATGATGGTCTGTTTGCGGTGGTTTTTTGCCTGAGTCATCACCCACTGTTTGGTCTCCCATGAGTGTAGCAGGTTTAAGAGTCAAGGTAAAAGCACAGTGAGAGTGAGCTCCAGATTCTGTGTGACCTGGCCCAACTAAGCCTGAACTGTTTAATTTGCATTCAAGAGATGAGACAAGATTCTGGTTTTTTTTTTTTTTTTTTTTTTTTTATTTATGATAGTCACAGAGAGAGAGAGAGAGGCAGAGACACAGGCAGAGGGAGAAGCAGGCTCCATGCACCGGGAGCCCGACGTGGGATTCGATCCCGGGTCTCCAGGATCGCGCCCTGGGCCAAAGGCAGGCGCCAAACCACTGCGCCACCCAGGGATCCCCAAGATTCTGTTTTTTAAAGATGATAATAGCTAAGGCAAGCGCTTGGTGGGATGAGTACTGGGTGTTATACTGTATGTTGGCAAGTTGAATTTAAATAAAGTATTTTAAAAATAATAAAGATGATAATAGGTAACCAAGTATCATAGACTCGATGTGAATGATCTATAAAAATTCACTTCCATCTCTTTGTGTCTGAAATGTTCTGTGTATAAAATGCTCGTGTGGAATACTCCTTTTATTACTTCTATAAATAAAACTATATTCCTTTTGACTCAAATACTTTATATTAGTCATAGTTCAAATCTCTGAGTTTTCAGTTTTAAAACTCAATTTTCTTAGGGGTCGGAGAGTTTTTTTTTACATGCAAGCTTGTCAAGCACATTTTTCCCAGGCCTGAATGCAAGCATCAGACAATGTCTGACAGGATCTCCGCTGGGGTTCCCTGCTGGCTGGGACCAGAAACATTTAGTCACCACAAAGATACCAGATACTGTGGTTTGGGTTTCCACGTTAAACAAAGGGTTAAATGGGGGGGAAACAAACAAAAAGCAAAACTAAAAGGCACAGCTTGGACCGGCTCCAAAGGGAAACTTCAATGAGATGTGTTCTGCTAGAGATTGACTCAGTTAAGTGCTTGAGACTTCCCTTGAACTTCCAGGACTTCTCTTCATTTTGTGTTAATTTTTATAGTATTTAGTAGATGCCAGACACTGTTCTAAGCATTTTCTATCTACCCATCCATCCATCCATTCATCCATCCATCTATAGATCTATAAATACCTATATAATCTTACTGGGTAGGTACTATTCTTTTCTAGATTTTGAAAATGGAGACACTGGGGCACCGAGGCTTGAGTAACATGCCCGAGGTCACCCAGACTAGTTAGCCTTAAAGTCATCGTTTGAACCCAGGCTGACTCCAAAGTCCATGGCCTTGGCCACAGTGCCCCAGGACTGTTTAGATTTTATATGGTGAGAAGGTGTATGTATGGGGGTCCCCTCATCTTCACCCATAGGTATTTCCTTTCAATACCTGAGATTCTCCTCATTTGTTATGAATGTGGTTCTTTCCAGCTCCTTCGATAATCCCTCGCCCCAGGCCTCACCAGCTCCCTCAGTCTCTCTTCCCAGAAGCTCCTTCCTTGGCACAGATGTTCCAAGGATGTTCCTTCTTAAAAAGCCAAACCATTTAGTTGAACTTGGTCTCTCATCCTCCCCGCTCCCTCACTTTACCACCAATCTTCTTAGAAAGGCCATCAGAATTATTCATTGTGGATGCCTGAGAACCTTGCACTCAGGTTTCTGTGTCAAGGTTCTCATGTGATCACCTTCTCAGAAGCCACCTAAGGCCTCAGAGCCACCAGCATTGATGGCTTTCTCATGGTTTTTTATTGGCCAAATATCTGTGTTGCATTTGACCCTGCAGATCACGCCTTCCTTCAAAGTCCTGGCTCCCTCAAGGGCTGTAACAAGGTGCCTCTTGCTCATGTTCCTCTGTCGCCTGCCACCCCTCCCCGTCCCGTGTGCTAACCCAGCACTCCTGGTCCCCCTGCTCTCCCCTCCTGCTCCCTGCACCTGCTTCCCTGGAGTGCATCCACACCACACACCCACGACTTAAATTATGACGTCCCTCTGCATCACTGTTTCTAGTCCAAACCCCCTTTGCAATCTAAATCTGCATTTCCAGCACTGTCTGGAGGCTTCGTGTGTGGCAAAGTAAACCCAGGCGGATCCCCCAGAACTCTCATTTCACGAGGCAGGGTCTCACTAACTGTCTATTAAATACCTCAAGGATCAACACGGGCTTACTTCTGCCTACAAGAACTATAAGTTCTCATTGCTCATAGCCTTGTGAACATTAAAAAAAATGAACAGGGAATATAAAGTGTAAATATGAATCAGATGGAGAAGGAAAGAACAGTTCATATTTTGTTGAGTATAATGACTCACCAGGACACCCTTTCATGTATTGCTGATGTCTTCATTCCTTTCCCTCTTGATGGTTTTGAAAGAGCCACCATACTTTATACCCTATTCTGTAATATCCACTGTCTCCTTAGATTGTCCCTCAAGGTTCCACCAGGATTTCTGCAGATGAAAACTTTGGGGCTCCTTCCTTTCAAACAAAACATTTGAGACTGTTTTCTCTTATTTGGTTAATATCAGGGAGGACGGGTCAAAACTTGTACTTCTGCAACAAAACTCGAGTTTAACAGCAAACTTGAAAGGACTGGGATCCGTTAAGAATTGTCTTTGCACAACCAAAAGCTGTAGAATAGAACTGGAAAGAGATCTGTAGGCAAAAGAAACTCATCCAAACCCAGAGCGGATGATCCTCCTTGATCTCCGAGAATGGATGTTGCACGGCCTTCCTTGGTAACTCATCCTGTCAATGAAACATTTACAGACTCTTAGAACTGAAAGCAATAGGCTTAAGTTGCCTGCAGAGATATTCAAAAGTGTTTTGGCTGCCTGTCCGAGGGAGCTGTTTCAGAACTATGGAGCCAAGTAGGCTTGCTCTGATTCAACAGAGAAAGGATAGGTTGTCAAGGGCATGTTCTAAGGAAGCTCTAACTTTCCCCCAAGACCGGGGAGGAAACCATCCTGAGGGCAGTGTGAATCTTAACTCCTAGTGTCTAGTGGGTCTGTTAAATATGTGAGTCCTTGAGCAACCACACAGGACAGGAGCTGAGCAAGAAGGACCAAAGGAGTAGCTCAGATTATCCTGTGCTCTATCAGGGGGCACCGACAGGATCGGGACACTGCAGAGATTCATAAGTGACTGGATGGGGCCCCTGGTGGGTAAATGGAGACTCTCTCAAGTGGGCAGGCTCTAATTAACCATTTAATATTTCCCCTCACAGTGTCATTCTTTGTGGCACAAACCCTCCGAAACTTGTCCCCAGGCCTTCCTCCTCAAGGAGAGACCACCAGGGCACGCAGTGCCCTGCTCGCATGTCTGCTCCCCAATTTTGCATGTGGCTTTACTGACCCTACAGCTCTTGCCAGAGGATGGAGCCTCTGCCAGGGAAAACAGAATGGCGTTTGCATAGCACCTTGACCGGGATCTTCATCCCATTTGGTCATCTTCCAATTCCGTTCTCTCGACTACTCACACTTTTGTGTTTAAAAGTGTAAATCAGGGATCCCTGGGTGGCGCAGCAGTTTGGTGCCTGCCTTTGGCCCAGGGCGCGATCTTGGAGACCCGGGAGCGAATCCCAAGTCGGGCTCCCGGTGCATGGAGCCTGCTTCTCCCTCTGCCTATGTCTCTCCTCTCTCTCTCTCTCTCTGTGTGACTATCATATAAAAAATAAAATTAAAAAAAAAAGTGTAAATCAGAAAAAAAAAAGTGTAAATCAGGGACATTTAGGTGACTCAGGGGTTGACCATCTGCCTTTGGCTCAGGTCACTATCCCAGGATCCTGGGATCGAGTCCTGCATCAGGCTCCCTGCTAGGAACCTGATTCTCTCTCTGCCTATGTCTCTGCTTCTCTGTGTCTCTCATGAATGAATGAATGAAAGAATGAATGAATGAATAAATAAATAAATCATTCCATTTTTCCCCCTCCTTCTTTCTCTTCATGTATTTAAGTGTTTTTCTCCCACTGAGCTGTAATTTCTTCCCACGCCCCATAGATTGCCACCTTGCCAGCACCTTGCCTATCCATAGTGGGCATTTCAGAGACACTTTTTGAATGAATAAGCAAATGTCAACACCCCCTTCTGCTTTCTCAGCCAAGTCAAATCCATCCCTCCTTTTTTATAGGGAGGGCTTAAGTCCTAAATCTCTGTAGACACAATAGCGATTTTTTCCCCTCCCTCCCTTTTTTCCCCTCCCTCCCTTTTCTTCTCTTTTTCCAACATGACATTCAGAACACACGCTGGAAGACTACAGGCCCTTTCCTCAACTCTGTTCAACTTTAAGGATCGCCTCCAGACAGGAGCCTTGTCTAGCCTCTGGGGGCCCAGAAATATCTTTCTTTCCAAGAAGAGCTCAGATCAGTTTGGTGGTCCCAGTTCTCACCCTCCAGAGACCTGGCTTTAGTTCTTCATTCACAGATACATGTCCTTCTTCCTCAGCACATCACAGTCCGGAGTGTGGGGGAAGGTCACAAGAAGCCGGCAATCAAAATAGCCAACAATTCGAAGTGGAGCTTCCCATGACCCATGGCACGGAGCTGAAGGGCAGGTGATGGCCACTGCCTGGGGGTCCATCCTCAGGGATCAGCAGCCACAAAGTTGGACTGCCCACCAAGGCTCCTACCAGACCTCAGCAGAAGACCTGAACTCTGACCCCTAGTCTGTCACCAACCAGTGGTGTGACCTTGAATAAAGAATTTAACCTCTCTGAGTCTATTTCACCCTCTCTGAAATTGGCATAAATGTAATTTTCTTACTACAACATAGATGTTCATGTTTCCTCATCTGCATTTAATTTTCTGGGAAACCTAAAATGACACAAAATCAGCACCAATGTGAAAAAAGCACCAGAAGTCTATAGAATGAAAATCAGTTGCCCAAGTTTACACAGCATTTTCCAGAGCATCATCCAAACTAGAATCCAGTTTCTAACTATCCTACTCCAAAGACCCCTGACTCCCAGACTGCAGGTAAAAACACCTACAAACTGAAAGACACTAGGTTTGATGGTTGTTATTATTATATTTATAATCAATATAAGGACTGTTATGGGTTCTTGCCCTATGGTATTATGGCTGGCTTATATGCTTTTACCTTAGTTTTTTAAAAATAGAAATGACAAAATTTTGTTATTTAAAAAAACCACATTTTTATGCTTCCTCTGCTTTATTTTTAATAGACAAAATGATGACAGAAACTTTTAAGTTGTGAAGCATGTTTCCATCCTACATAGATCCACCTGTGTGCAGATACTATGGCTCCAAGAAGACTCATATCAACTCAAAGATAGAAATTACTGGCTACCATCTTCCCCTAATCCCCAAATCCTTCATGGATGTTAGCTTAAGTCCACTGAATGATGGGCAAAGAACAAAGGTAGAATTCTTGGTGAGAGCTCTGCAGGGCAACCCAAAGTGGGGAAATATCTGCCAGCAGTTCTTCTGGGGCTTGCACAATTACTAAAATGAGAAAAAATAAGGTATGGAGAGGGGGACTAAACATCTGGGGATGATAAGGAGGAAATTAGCAAACCCAAGAACTAAAAAAACAACAAAAAAATCCAAAAAACTATTGTCCAGAAAGGAGCATAGCACTTCAAAACAGATGTTTTGGCTTGAAATTTTCCAGAATGGAACAAGTGAGAGGGAAGAAGCAGCCCAAAAACCAGAGCACAGTGAGTGAGAACATCCTACAAGAGCCACCAGCCCTCAAAGAGTTAACGCACATTTGGAGCAGGATCAGGCCCTCATCTTTTACTTCTGAACTCTGATCCCTTCAAAACATGCTTAATTGTCTGACAATAGCTTCATATGCAAGGATTGGCTTGCTTAGTAGCCAACTCCCCCAGTTAGACCCACGTATGGAACACACCAAGCCAAAGGCAAATCCCCTTTGACAAGAGAGTGATTCTGGGTGGGGAGGAGGGAAGAGCGTCCCCCCCTGGAAGGGCTAAGTTACAAACACAGCTGATGGTCCAAGTTAGACATCCAATGGCTGAAAAGTGGTTGTTTTCTCCTGCTCCTTTCTGTTATCTGAGTTGGGAGACACCTGACCTGGAGTGAATCTTATGAAAGTCACAGTGAAGTGTCCATTGAAGATGAGATGGAGAATGTGCAGAGCTTCTACAACTGAAGGAGACATTGCCTGTCGTTGGCCTCCTGGGTACATGTACACACTGAAGGGCTTTTAAAGTTCAGAGCAGGACTGAACCAGTCCTAAATGATTTTTACATAGTCATGGCCACAATATAATAGTATTTCTATTCAAGCATCCTTTAGCCCTAGGCAGCTATTGAGAAATTTTACTGATTTGACCATGTTTTCTTATATATTAATAAGGCAGTTCTTTCATGTTCTAATACACATCTGATTCCATACCACGCTTGTCCAAAAAATATATGATGAGAGCTGTGTGTGGAATTTCAGGTTTTATAGTAGCCACATTTTTTAAAAGGTGGAAAGAAATAAAGTTAATTTTAACAATGTATTTAACATGATATATTCAAAATGAACATTTCAATATGTAATCAACATAAAGTAATAATGGGATATTCACAATTTTCTTTTGCACTAAGCCTTCAAAATGTGATGTGTCCTGTTCACTTATAGCACATCTCAATCTGGACTAGCCATATTTCAAGACAATAGCCACATGTGACTAATGGCTACTATATTGGACAATATAGGTCTGGACTGTCATCGGGGTATCACAGGGGTTGACAGGATTATTTTCCTTTTACCCCTTATTTTTGGAACACTGTACCTTAAATCTTGTTGCAAGAGCTGCCAACAATGTTTCATCTAACTTATCACAGAACATAATATGTATCCTCAGTTGAAGCAAAAATAAATTTTATGCAGCAATGAAAGTTTGATGGCACTCTTGTGAAAGAGACAATATATCAACGTATCCTGACTTACCTGTTAGGAACTACTGATATAGTGAGGGACACAGTGCCACCCAGAAACGCATGCCAGGATTTGACTCTTTTTAAAAAAGATTATTTATTTATTTATTTATTTATTTATTTATTTATTTATTTGAAAGAGGAAGTGCAAATGCATGAACAAGGGGAGGGGCAGAGGGAGAAAATCCCAAGCAGACTCCCCACTGAGCCTGGAGCCCAACTCAGGGCTCAGTCCCAGGACCCTGAAATCATGACATGAACTGAAACCAAGAGTCTGATACTTAGCTGACTGAGCCACCCAGGCGCTCCGCCAGGATTTGACTTCTAACGGAGCATTGAGGGTTTAGTGATTAGGAGAGTCAAAGACCAGGAAATTACATATATGTATAACATATGTAATATGAATGTGTGCTTATCTACATTTTATATTTATTTACATAGTATGAAAACTGGCTAGAGCATTAAATAACCTTTCATCCAAAATCATTTAATATTTTCATCATTGAGATGTTTTAAGACTGTTGATTGTTAATACATGTGCTGTGTAAATAATATTTACTTTAAAGTTTAAAATGTGCCCATGCTGAAAAAGACAAGTAAATTAACTATGGATATAGAGGTCAAAGGAAAGCATTCTTGCCTTCTGGCAGAATAATTCACATTTCTGAACAATTGCCAAAACACTTAAAGAACATGCATTTGCATTCTGCATTTAATGTAACAACAAAAAATATAATTTAGATATACTTCTCCTTATTAATCTGCTTTTCTGAAGTCAGTTTTAAGTATGTTGGTCCTCCCTCTCCCTTTGTTTTTCCCCTGGGATGGTGCCGGATCACAATGAGGCCATAATTGGAGAACATAGAAGGATTGATTTGAAAATGTCACAAATGTTGTTAATAAACTCGCATTGACATAAAACGTTCATTAATTCATTCTTCAGGCAATCAAGTTCACCATGTCTAGGGTATATTGTAGAGAATGAAATGAAACTAAATGGCTGAAAAGGCATATAAAAGGCATTTTTGAATATTTTTAAAAGTGAAATAGCAAAAGATGTAAATCTCGGAGTTAGAGTTGCCAAAATACATTAGGCCTTTATGTATACAACATTTCAGCCAAACAGCTCTGAAAAAAATCCTTTGCCCACAGAAGAGTGTTCTTTTCACTCCCTAGTAATCTCAATTCCCAGCTAAGTCTTCAGTTAAATTTAATCTATGCAAATTACAGTGAATTTGTTCTGATGATCAAAGACAATAAAAAAAAAGAAATAAACTGCATATTCCTTAAGTCACTCAGTTCATTCTAAAAGATTATTTTTATAACTGATGTTAAACCGACTTGATTTTCACAGTTGCTTTCAATTAGATCAAATGGCTCTTTTTGGAACGTACAAAAAACAGAAAGGTATAAAAACAAACTTTTTAAAGTGGATAAAGTGCTACCCACAACTTCATTAGATGTATTTTTCCACTGCATACTATTTATTAGCATAGTGTGTCATTAGCCTTGATCATACACCGTCCAGAAGTTAAACTAGCATTGAGAAATTTTTTCATTTTGCCATGCAATTATTCCATTAGTATTTTGTTTGTCAACTGAGAAAAACTGAGTGCCTCTGAGAAGTTTCTGCATGAAACTTATAGTCTAGCTAAACGAAGTCATTATAGAATTATGGAACCTCTTTGTCATAAACTGCTTTTTATTTAAAAAAAAAAAGACCAAATTTTTCTGAGGATAAAAGAAATAAAAAATTTAAATGTCTTTACACAGTTTGGAATTGTTAGAAGGCGCTACTTTGACTCTCAATATCTCAGCTAGTCAATCTAACTAACTGGTAGTTATAATTAACAATAACACATATGCCTTGAGTGAATAGGTTTTTTGAGGAACTCAAAGAAAGGGGTTCACCTTTTACATATGGATAGTTTATTTATTTATTTTTATTAAAGATTTTATTTATTCATAGAGACAGAGAGAGAGGCAGAGACACAGGCAGAGGGAGAAGCAGGCTCCATACAGGAAGCCTGACGTGGGACTTGATCCCGGGTCTCCAGGATCATGCCCCAGGCTGCAGGCGGCGCTAAACCGCTGCGCCACCGGAGCTGCCTGATAGTTTATTTTTTAATTTAAATTCAATTAATTAACAGTGTATTACTAGCTTCAGAATAGAGAAGTCGGTGATTCATCAGTCTTATATAACACCCAGTGTTCATTTCATCATGTGCCCTCATTAATGTTCATCACCCAGTTACCCCATCCTCCATCCCCTACCCCTCCAGCAACCCTCAGTTTGTTTCCTATGATTAAGGGTCTCTTATGATTTGTCTTCTTCTCTGATTTCATCTTATTTTTTCCTCTTTCCCTATGCGCCTCTGTTTTGTTTCTTAAATTCATATATGAGTGAATTTATATGATAATTTTCTTTCTCTGATTGACTAACTTCACTTAGCATAACGCTCTCTAGTTCCATCCATGTCATTGCAAATAGCAAGATTTCTTTTTTTTTTAAGATTTTATTTATTTATTCATGAAAGAGAGAGAGGCAGAGACATAGGCAGAGGGAGAAGCAGGCTCCTCATAGGGAGCCCGATGTGGGACTTGACTGGAACCAGGGCTATGCCCCAAGCCAAAGGAAGATACTCAACCGCTGAGCCACCCAGGGGTACTAGCAAGATTTCATTTTTGATGGCTATATATATATTCTGTTATATATATGTGTATATGTATATATATATACACACACACACACACACCATTTTACATATAATATATATATTTATTTATTTATTTATGCCACATCTTCTTTATCCATTCATCTATCAACAGACATGTGGGCTCTTTCCATCGTTTGGCTATTATGAACATTGCTGCTGTAAACATTGGGGTGCAGGTGCCCCTTTGGATCACTACATTTGTATCTTTGGGGTAGATACCTAGTAGTTCAAATGCTGGGTCATAGGGTAGCTCTAATTTAAACTTTTTGAGGAAGTTTTCCAGAGAGCTGCACCAGCTTGCATTCCCACCAACAGTATAAGAGGGTTGCATCCTCTGTCATTTCCTGACTTGTTAATTTTAGCCATTCTGACCGGTGTGAAGTGGTATCTTATTGTGGTTTTGATTTGTATTTCCCTGATGCCAAGTTATAGCGAGCATTTTTCGTGTGTTTGTTGGACATTTGTATATCTTCTTTGAAGAAATGTCTGTTTGTCTTCAGCCCATTTCTTGATTAGATTATTTGTTCTTTGGGTGTTGAGATTGATAAGTTCTTTATAGATTTTGGATAATAGCCCTTGATCTGATAAGACATCTGCAAACATCTTCTCCCATTCTATCAGTTGTCTTTTGGTTTTGTCAACTTTCCTTTGCTGTGCAAAGGCTTTTTATCTTTACATCTGGATAGTTTAGAGCCTAGTTCGTCTGACAGAAGGGAAAGATGGAAGAAGCTAGAGTGGGATTCCATAGAAAGAGGAACTTGGAACCAGAAATGAGGTTAGAATTGCAGCCCTGAGGAATGTGTACAAATCTTGAGAAGTCTGTGGCTGGAAGGGCTCAAGCTGACTTCTGGAATGCAGAGATCTAAGGAGAGCCCCTGCCCACCTGAGGGTGACTGATCCCCAAGTCTAAATGAGGCTGTGGCTGAAAAGAGGAGGCCTTCCATTTTAGCTACAAGAAGACTCTCTAAACCTTATATTCCTAAAACAATACTGCATTCAAATTTTACTCAAGCAGCGCTCACTCTGTAATAGGTGCCTGTTAAATGCAATTGAAAAACTAACTTAGCAAAGCTAGGGGAGGTCGGCACAAACAAACATGGGCTGATCAAAATCAGGAACACAAAGATCTGCACAAAATTATTTGACTTACTTTTCTTAGCCAACTTATCTTGGAAGGTAACGTTTTTTTCTTCAGCCAGCCCAGGTATTCATATATATTCCAATACACTATACATTCAAAAGAAAACTAAATCTGACTTGAATCAGTAGTAACACACTAATTACTGAAGAAGAAGTTAGATTCTTTTCTCAAGACTCCCAAGAACAATTTCCAAATAAACCCACCACAAAATCCACCACTACTTTGTTGGTAATTGGCTTCTGAAAATGGCATTGTTACTGGACTGGCTATCATTAAGGAATCATAGTAGCAACTTGGTCTTATGACAACCTTGCCTCATGGTTGCATTCTTGAATGGTCACCAATAAACAGTGACTTTCTCCTGTAACAGGAGTACCTGATTTCACGTGCTTGTAACTTGTTAACCAATAATTCATCTTACAAGAAGTAAGCCACTGTCATCATTGGAGTTGAAATAAAAACTCCGTTTTTCATGTTGCTATTTTAAGAGAGGGCATTGTTAAGGATAGCCCAAAATTTTGCTATCCAGTGACATAATATATTCAATATGCACAATTATAGCAAGCTCTTACTTTTGAGGCAGTAAATCCAGAGACAGCTCATTGTTAAAGAAACCGGACAACAGTTTCATCCCCAACTCTCTACTTATGGAAATGAAATAATCAGAAATGGGTAAAAGAGTCTATCTTTGTGGCAGCAAAGAAAAGCTAGGCTATTAACCTACCCATGGCATGCTAATTACAAAGGGTTTGGGGGATGGTTCTTTGAGTTAAAAGATATATTTCATAACTATAATTCATAATATGCTACACAAAATTAAATACAGGAAGCCCAGGACTCATTGTCACATAATTAATATATAATGGGAAAATGAATGATATGAGAACATCAAGGAGTTTGTCTTTATACAATACAATCTCCTGTCTTTCTCTCTCTCTCTCTCTCTCTCTCTTTCTCTCCCCACTTCCCTCCCTCTCTCACTGAGGTACATGGAATAATTCAAAGAAGACTTCAGTGTCAAACAGACCTGGGTTAGAATCCCATATCTGTCACTTCCTAGTGATACGGATCTGGACAAATTACCTAAGTCCACTGAGCCTTAGTTTTCTCATCTAGAAAATGAAGATAATTTTCATTAGAATGTTACTAAAGGTATTTACTTTCAAGGCAAGGATTAAATGAGATTACATGTAAACACCTGTTACAAAGAGAATACCCAGCTGGTGCTTATGAAACTTTCTTTTCTTCTCCTTTAAAGACAAACTACATTGCAACACATTCCTCTTTAATCAGAAAGTTATCACTGAATACTTCCTCTATGGATAATCTGGAGATAAAGGGGAATATTATATCTTCTTAGGAAGATAAGACAAACACACTAACTTCATGCATATTTACTTAATATGTATGCAAATCCTATATGGCTGTCCTCCCATGGACAGATGCTGTTGTCTTACACAGACTTCAAGGTCTAACTCAGCATAGATTTAGTCCCAAATAGCAAATCCATTCCTTTAAGCATTGGCAAGCAATGTAGATTTTACTGAAACATTGTGAGGAGACAGGGGAGAGGGTTAGAAGTCAGACCAGATGGAAATCAGCCTCAATAAACTCCTATTTGAATCTTTGTATTTTTTTCTCACAGCTCCTTTTTGATGCCAATCACTTTCCCTTTAGAATCCATTGTCCAGGGACACCTGGGTGGCTCAGTGGTTTAGCGCCTGCCTTCAGCCCAGGGCATGATCCTGGAGTCCCAGGATTGAGTCCCACATCAGGCTCCCTGAATGAAACCTGCTTCTCCCTCTGCTTGTGTCTCTGCCTCTCTCTCTGTGTCTCTCATGAATACATAAATACAATATTTTTAAAAATCCATTCTCCAAATCTCTGCTGCTGTCCCAAACAATTCAAAGTGGTGTGTGCTACAAAATGAAGCAAAAGCTGTTATAATTAACTAGGCTAAATTTCTCTGGAAGTCTGTTATGCAACTGTCTGTGGTCATCCCAACACACTCTTTGTGGTAAGGATGTCATCTTCAAACCTGAATGACTTATCTAATTATTCACTTATCAAAAACAAATATGTCGGGACGCCTGGGTGGCTCAGTGGTTGAGCGTCTGCCTTTGGCTCAGCACGTGATCCCAGGGTCCTGGGATCAAGTCCCACATCAGGCTCCTTGCAGGGAGCCTGCTTCTCCCTCTGCCTGTGTCTCTGCCTCTCTCTCTCTCTCTCTCTCTCTCTCTGTATCTCTCATGAATAAATAAATACAATCTTTAAAAAAAAACTAAAAACAAAAACAAACATTTCTGGCATAGAGGAATGGGGATTGAAATTCTATGCTAAGAATATATAGGACTTTCTCCATGCCTTTGCTTTTACCATGGTGCCTTGCCAAGGCAAGTGTGGTGGAAGATAGGTTGTAAAAAGCACAATATGCGGTAGATTTATTACTGATCTTCTCTATGACAGGAAAGTAAAGAGCTCCTGTATATAGGAAATTTCCTATAGAATGTTGTTATGAGTAACTCACTTTTGGGAATGAAGACGGAAAAATTGAAGTAATTGTTTTGGATTGGAATATAAAACATATATTATTGAATCAAATATATCTTTGCATCGGTCAGTGAGACATGGACAGAAGTGTTCCAAATTACTGGTATTTGCCTTCTGAGGAGGTGGTAAACAATTGATCCAATAATCCAGGGCCAAAGGGACCAATGAGCTATGCAGACAGAATCAAGCCCCTGATAAAAAGGAGTGGGGAATGCTAGAAAAAACTGAAGTAGCTACTTGCCACATAATATAGGGAATCATGCTGTGGAAATCTTCCAACTCTGGGTTGAGGGCTTCTAGTCTGTGGCCAGTGGGAAACCACTGTGATTCATGAAGAGGGAAGTAAAGTGGTATAATTGTTTTTTTGTGAAGATTACGTTGAAAACTCTACAAAATAGCTTAGCCTTGGAGAGAAGGAAGACAGGGAGGCCAAGTGTAAGGGTCTAGATTGGCTAGTGTGGTAAAAAAGGAATGCACACAAGTGTTGAGAATCAACCTCCGGAAACTTCTCTTTGAACTTTTTTATTTTCTCCCACAGACTTTTTTAGATACCTTTCCCATCAGAACTCATTCTCCAAATGTCTGAAAAACTATTTCAAGAAAATTGCTGACTGATCAGATGTAGAGGAAGAAGTGCAAAAGGGAAGAGTCAAATACAACTCTGATCTAGATTTCAAGTTACTGAAATGAGTAATGTCATTTATAGAAATGAGGAACTGGAGATAAGAGGCTAATCTGTGGTTAGGGGCAAAGCAAAATTAGTTAGGTGAGAAACATTTAATACGTGCTAATCACTGGGCGAGGTGCCAGGGATTCAGGCACAAGAAAACTCAACTTGATCCTTGGCCTCACAGAGCTCACAGACAAGGGAAAAGATCAACACTGGATAGTTACACATAGTTTACCAAATAGCAATAGGTGTAATAAATTCTATAGGGTTGTCAAAGAATAAATAGTATTCTGTGTTGTAGTTTCAGACTTAGAAATAGTCAAGCCATCTTTTATCTTTAAATAACAACAGGGAGAAGAAAAAGGAGCAAGCAGTTCTCAGGGCTCAGAAATTATCCCATATTCACAGCAGTGTTATTTCCAAAAAGTGGAAGTAACAGAGAGGTCCATCAAATGATAAATGGGCAAATAAAATGTGGTACATCCATACAATAGAATATTATGCAGTCATAAAAAGGAATGAAGTACTGATTCATGCCATAATATGGATGAACTCTGAAAACGTTTTGCTAGGTGAGAGAAGTTGGTCACAAAGTATCACATATTGTGTGATTCTATTTCTTTGAAATGTCCCCAACAGGCAAATCTATAGGTATAGAAAGCTGGTTAGTGGTCACCTAGGGCTGGGGGCAGAGAGTAATTGGAAAGACAGTTAAGAAATATCGCATTTCTTGACCATAGTGAATGTTGCACAACTCTCAACATACCCATACCCATTAAACTGTACATGTAAATGGGTGAATTTTATTGCATATAAGTTATATCATCTGAGAGATTTTTTTAATTACTTTTATGGCAAAATAAAGAGGTGAGCTATAGGAGGGAAACATTTTTTGAAAACCTAAAGGAGTTCATTTTAAGTTCAGTTATATCTAAAATAGTTAACAATAGATATAATTCATGAACAGTCTTCTACACCAACCATGGTTTATGCTTTTCCACAATTATCTAAACATTGAGGTTTCAATGTCAGATGGGTAATGATATCTCTGTCTTAAAACAGTATAACAACTTTGCATGCTAGCAAGCAGAGCGTATCACATTTGATCATACTTAGGAACTCTACTTAGGCACCGAGTCACCTAACTGAAGCTCTTGGTTCAGTTCACTAAGTTGTAAATTCAGCTTCCTTATCAGTATTTTACAAATGGTTTCTGAAAAACAAAATATTTTTAGTCCCAATTGATGTGCTTCATGATTTCCCTTTAATTGAAACTGACTTCCTTCTTAAAGGGTGACATTTATTTCTTTTTTTTTTTCTTCAAAAAAATTTTAAAAACTGTTCTTACACCAGGTGCTAAGATAGCCTGCAATGGGGAGCCAATGTAGTCTGGGTAGTCAGAGAATGCTTCCGTAAGGAAGTGCTACTTAAGTTGGGATCTGCAGGAGCCTGATAGCAAGGAAGGAGTGTTTCAGAGAGGGAACAACATATGCAAGGACAGAAGAGACCCTGTACATCTTGAAGGTTGCTGGTTCATGGCAGGTGATGAAGTACCCAAGTAGCATCGTCTGATGGGTGGTTTCAGATACTGGATTGTAGATCGGGATAAAAAGAGTCTTACACTGTCATCAGAATGAAAGTGAGCACAGAGAAGAAAGAAAGCACAATGTGAGTACTGGCACAGGAGAAATGCATACTATTAAAGAGAAAGCTATGGAAGAGGAGCTGAGGCATGATGACTGGACAGTTAGGAGGGAAATCAGAGAAGAGCAAAGTCACAGGGAGAGAAGAAGAGAGGGTTTCCAAGATGGATGAAAATTAGAAAAGGCCTAGAGTTTGTCAATAAAAGCTCAGGAGACTTTAGTGTTTTTAATAACTGTCTAAGTATCCTCTCTGTAATATTTGGCTAACTCTTCTTCTCCATAGTAAGAAATAGAGAAAATAGGGGGGTGCCTGGGTGGCTCAGTCAGGTAAGTGATCAACTCTTGGTTCAGCTCGGGTCATGATCTCAGGATCGTGAGATGGAGCCCCGCACCGGGCTTTGTGCTGGGTGTGGAGCCTGCTTAAGATTTTCTCTCTCCCTTCCCTCTCTCCCTTCCCCTGGCCTCTCTCTCCTTCTCTTAAAAAAAATTTTTTTTTAATGGGGAAAATAGCTGAGAATCAAAAACACAACACTAGGTCTCAGGCTATTCTGATGGGACTAGCAGGAACATGATGACCTAACATACTTCTTACAAAGTGAGTTTTTGTAGTGACATGCACTCTAGTTGATACTGATTCAGGGGAAAATAAGTAAAACATGCAGACATATCAAAAAAATGCCCAAAGAGTTATTTTAGAGGACAAAACTCAGGTTTTTCTTAAGCATTTTTATTGGACTAAAATGAAAACAAAGGCTAACTTAAAATCCAGGGGTGGGGAATAAGAATTAGCACTGAAATTCATTTAACATTAAGCAGAAACAGTTGAGTTACATGTTGATTTTCAGTGGCTTTTTTCTGTTTTCCTTCATTCATTTATTGATCCTTCCATCAACAGTTACTTGAGCCCCCCCCCCCCCCCCCCCGCCCCACCACCACCATATAAAGTGGAAGGCTTCACTTCCTTTTGGAAATATAGACCTTTCTGTTGAGCACGGTGCTTCCACCAACACAAGAAGTCCTCTGATTCAGAGGAAGTGACACAAGAGTCCATATTTCAATAGTGCTTTAGCAGTGAACTAGCAAGACTGTTTCAAGGATGACACCATGAAATTAGGCTTTAAAACTGATGTGGGGGTGAGGAGCAGGATGACAACAATGAAACAAATGAAGTAAAGACCCTTGGCTGTTGGATTCCTTTCCTATCGCTGCTGTTACAAATTACCACAAACCTCATTGCTTAAAAGAACACAAATGTATTCTGTTACAGTTCTGGAGGTCACACATCCAAAATCAGTTCACTGAGCTTAAGTCAGAGTGTGGGCAGGGATGGTTCCTTCTAGAGTCTCTAGGGAAGAATCTGTTTCCCTGCCTTTTCCAGCTTCTGGAGGATGATGCCTGCATTCCTTGGCTCATGGCTCCTTCCTCCCATCACTCCAAACTCTTACTTCTGTTATCACTTCTCCTACTTCCTCCTTTGACTTTCTTGGCTCCCTCATACAAGGACCCTTGTGAACATTTAGGGCCCATCTAGATAATGCGAGATAATCTCTCCAGCTCAAGATCCTTATCCTAATCACTTCTGCAAATCCCTCTTGCCATACAAGGTAATATTCACATTTTCAGAGAATTGGGATGTGGACATCTTTTGGGGCCATTGTTCAGCCTCCCATGGGTGACTTTCCAGCCCTTGATTTACCTTCTTTGAGAATTAACTCTTCATCCACAATAGGGATGGACTCTTGCAAGTGTGTACTATACCTCTCAGCCAGAGCTGTTTGAACCAGGGGAGGACACTCTCTCTCTCCAGTAGACTTACAATGAGGACACAGATGCCAGGATGCCTGCTGGAGTTATCTGACTCAGCTGTACAGAAACATGAAGCCCAGCTGGGATTTCAGCTTTGTCTTGGGTGCATTTTGAATGTTGTGCTAACTTAACAAGTTGCCCACAAGTTATAAGTTATGAACACTGACAGGATGGAAGCCAGTTTAATTTGTATTTCAGTCTCAGGGCTTCTTTGTCTTGTTTGCAAAGTTTAGAGACATTTAGAAAAGTTTTGCCAACCATTAAAACTTGCCAATCATTCCTTCCTGTCACTCAATAATATCACACAAATTGTTATAAAGCGAACCCAATGGGGAAATTCAAAGTCAAGATTAATGTCCCACTTATTTGTATAAGTAAACTCAGTGGTTCATTTATCAGCTCCCACTAAGTTGCATTAACTGTCTCTCCAGATTATAAATCGTTCTTATTAAACCAGAAACATTTCAGTGGCAAGGCTGGGCATAATAGCTAGGAAGATAACTCACCCCAAATGCTCTTAAGCCAGGGGAGTCTGTATCACCTTTACTCTAAAATCAAAGATTATTTATTATTAGCCACACATTATTTCTCCTTTACTAAAAATATTTGATTTTCACATTGGTAAAATCACCATAATGAAAATTACTAATTTTCCTCTTTATGTTAAATTCTTCTTAAATGTTTTGCTTCCCCCATTACCTTCTACCCTCCACTAACCAAGACATAACCAAAGACAAAAATGCCCATTGCAGAGCCATACTTGGATTTTTTTTTTTTTTAAGGCCAAGAGTTTCTTGGCTCACTAAGGCCATCTTGATGTGTGGCGCAAGACAAGAAGGTGCTATGCTTCCTCTAAAGATCTTAACGGCAATGGCTGGGCCCTGGAACCACATTCTAAACTATCCATTGTCCTTTGTAGGCATCTGCTGTGCCCCATCGTGTCAGATAACCACAGCTAACATTTTGTGGGCAAACATGGTCCCATTCATTCCATCAAGCAGTGAATAATTCATATAGCAAGTTTAACCCTGGGCAAAATACACTGACATCAGGAGGCATTAAACTGGAGTCTTTCAAGGAACAAAATGGTTATTCATGCTTTAAATGTGAACCATTAAATCTTGCCAGTTAAGTTAAAGAATGAATTAACTCAATTCATCAGACATATCACACGAGTCCATAGTAACACAATTGCACGAGCAAGTTTCTTATTTGGAGTATTTCTACCTGAGGACGGAAATGCCAGTTACTGTGTCAAGCAAGTCTATACCGGTTGGGGATGGGGGTGGTGCTGGGGAAACACTACCTCTTTTCAGAGCCCTTAAAAGTAAATGATTTCCATTTATCATTTTTGTTTCATCTTATTCCGAAATCCCCCTCTCTTTATTATTTTGTCACCCATCTGTAGCCAAAAGAAGGGTTTAAGGGTTGCTGGCTTTTCTCTACAGCAACTAACTTGTGCCTGGGGATGATGGACTTGGATATATTCGACATTTGTTGGTTATTGCTGGCTATGTGTCCACTATTTGCTTTTTAAAAGGACAAGAATGCTGGCTACATGTGCCTTTTGGAATTAATTTTCCAGAGCCAAAGACACAATATACTTGACTACTCCTGAAATGGTGCTTCCCTTTGGCCTCCAGTCTCAGCTCTGGCTCCAGATAAGAATGGTCTCCCACAGACACCTGACTTAGCCAAAATTCTGTCCAAATGGGTCTCGGAGGAGAGGAAAAAATTCTCCAAAAGATGGAGCAAGAAAAGGGAGATTTCCAAGCTATATGCACACATATTTTCCAATCACCTTCCTCCTAGCACCTGACCCATCCTTTGTCTTCAAGTAGGAAGGGAGAGCCTTGGCTCCATTTCCTCAGCACCTGCAGAGACCCTTTATTGTGAGACCATATTATCATGTTTAAGGTTTCCATCAGACTGAAGAAATCCGAGGAAAAGTGTAAAGAGGATGACAACCAAATGCACATAAGAGGGAAATAATCAATAAAACAACAGGCTGAAATGTCAAAATGGCCATTAAAATTAAGGTATTTTACAGCATCATGGTATTCCTGTTGCAGAACTCCTTCCCCCATGCCCCAAGTTATAGGTGTCTTAGGTAATTGGCAAATCCCTGTCAGTTGACGTTAGACTTTCAGCATTCAACATAGGAGAGTATTTGAGGATATGAGAGATGCAAAGGTAGGGAGAGGGGAGACCAACATGCTGGAAGATCATGATGGGATCTTTCTCTCTAGGGAAAAGACAAAAGAATAAAATCCTAGGTGAAGTATGTAAGTATTTAAGGCTTGTAAGAAACCTACCTTTTTAGGCACCTCTCCCATACTTTTCCCATATAAACCTTCTCTAGCCAACTGGGTCTCTCAACATGCCTTGGAATTGCCAGATACAATTCAAAAGTATTTGCAATCTAAGGAGGTACATACATATCCACAGTGAAAATAAATAAGGAAATGAATAACTAACATTTTTTCCCAGAAAGTGCTAATTTTCACCAAGAATCAAAGAAGTTTCATCATTGTAACTCTCTATGGTTTTCAGTAAAGACAGAATCAACACAGGGGCATTTGTTCTTGTGCAGGTCAATATAAGGCTAAAGTGTGTTTCTCAACACTCTTCAAACAGTCCCACTCTGTGTCTTCTACCCCTCTATCAGTAGTAAAACAAGAGGGAAGGGGAAATATGATTAATCCATTGATCTCATTTTAGGTGGATAAACGATTTCAATATAGACTTTACCTTGCCCACTATAAGAAGGTAGCAGAGATCAGGGGGGAAGGAAAAGAATAGCATAAATATCTTATGGGGAAAATTGGTGAAATCTGATTATTGACTGAGACTTACCTAATAGTCTTGTATCACTGTAAGTACCTGATCTTGATAAACATACTGTGCATATATAAGAGAAATGTCTTAATTCTTAGAAAGTTAACCCTGGAGCATTTAAGGGTAAAGCGGCATGATGTCTCCAACTTACTCTCAAAGGGATCAGAAAAAAGAACACAAGAGAGAAAACAATAAAACAAATGGGGAAAATGTAAACAATGAATGACTCTGGGAAAAGAAGGATACGGAAATTGTTCATGTTTAATTTTCACAACTTATTATAAGTTTGAAATTAGATCAAGTAAAAAGTTTGAGATAAAAACGTTCACAGGGTTAAGTTTCAGGATCTCACGGGAAAAAATGATGGCCTATAACGGTGAGAAACAACTTTAGAGATCTGTCAGACAAGTCCCTTCAATTCAGGGACAGGAAGATTGAGGCTGAGTGGGGCAAGAACCCGCACGAGCATCTATCAAAGACCAAGTACAAGCGCGTAGCACCAAGCCCACGGACTCCCAGTCGAATATCCTTCGCCCAGGCTTCCCCTCTGTCCCCACAGACTTCTTCTTGACTAATTTATGTCTCCTCTGATTACTTTCTCTGACTTTCTCAACTTCACTCAAATCATTTTTAAACACTTCTCCCAAAGTGTATTTCATGCACAGCACACTAATTCTGCAGGATTTTAATAGATGTTATATAAAGAAGTCTGTGCCCAAATAAGCTTGGGAAATACGCAGTCAAATAAGGTAAAACAGACATCTCAAGGCCTTTCAAATGATAATGTGCACATTGTGGGGTAGCCGGGGGTACAGCATAAAGCCTTTTCCAAACGTATTTGGACAGGGAAGGCTCTTCCTCCCACCCCACCCCACCCCCCCAGTCCTGGGGCTACACACCCCAACACATTTTAGAACAGCTAGTGGAGAGCAGCACATGAATCATGAGTAAATGCTGCACGACAGATGCCACGTGTCATTTCTCCTATTCAGCATGACGAAGCTCCACGACTCCGGGACCGTGGGGACTTCTTACACAGTTGCTAAAGGAGAGATGGAACCCAGGGCTGAGCCCTAATTCTGGCTCTGAATTGACACACGACAACTCTGGACAAATCAGCAAACCCCTTTGAGCTTGTTTCTTCATCTGTAGAGGAGAGATAACATCTATGTGGCAGAGTGCTCTGTGCGGGCTAGCCGATTTTATCTGTGAAAGTTCTTTGTGATCTACAGACTGTTCCTTCAACAGTAAGGTGGCATGCGGCTGTTGCAGTAAAGGTGAGGGTGGTCTCTGAAAAAGAAGCTGAAATAAAATACTGCTGCACGTGGTGGAAGAGTACAGGACGTGGTTTGCATCGACGGTCCTGCAGAAAAAGTAGTCTGTCCGCAGTTCCCGACTTGTTAACGACTACGTGCGTAAGTCTGTTTGAAAAACAAAGAAAGGGACCGAGCAGATGCTGGGAAGTGTTTAAGATACAGCTAGGGAAATGCACGCTTTGGATTTTGGTTTGTCATTCTTGGGCAAGGAACACTGCTGTGACACCTCCATCATCATTTTGCATGGTATTTTAACTAAAAGGTCTCAGCTCCCTAAAAGGCAGCTCTTTTTCTCTGGCAGAAGGAGTTTCTCTTGCATTCAGCCGGGTTGGAGGGAGCCACGGTGACAGCCCACCACCCGCACATGGTCTCAGCGGTGACAGTCCTTCAGCCTCCGATCACCTCACACCCCCTGGAGCCACCGTGTCCGGTTCCTGGACCCCACCACGGCCAAGATATTTTGACCAGGGCATCTTCCAGTACCTAAGCCAGTTGCACGGTGGTTTTAGATGCTGTTTTGATATCCCATGGATGCAGAACATTTACAACCTTGAGATTCTCTTAAATAAGTGATTTGATTTGATTCCTCTTCACAATAGTTCTTTGGGGCGGGCTTGACTGCTGCGGTCATCTCCATTGTAGAGCTGCGGACGCTGAGGCCCAGGGTGGTGAGTATGTTCCCAAACTGAGGTCCCAGTGCTGAGATGAGCTTCAACTGATTCCTGGGCCCGCACACCAACCCCTGGTCCAGGCTGCGTCCAAATCTTCAGCTCCAGCATCTTGCCCGCCAAGCAGAGGCAGCAGCAGTAGCAGGGCTGGTCTCTCATTTTAGCGAAGAAAAAAAATAAAAGTGGATTATCCAGTGTGGTAGCCCTAAGTGTCCCCCAAACCTCTCCCTGCCTGGGTACTTCAGTGCTAAGAACTGCACCCACGAAACAATCGTCCTGCCGAGTTCCTTTCCCTGATGCCCTGCTTTACCGTGCAGAGTCTCCCATAAGGTCACACCGCCAACAGACCCAAAGGAAGAGGAGAGGAGAGAGCAATTGGCAGTTGTCTAAGGGGCTAAGAACAAACCAGAAGGCTAGGCCTGGGAGGAGGGAAAGCTGTGATGACCGGGAGGGGGCGGGGCAAGGGCGGCTTGGATTGGGTGCCCCTTCTTCCCACAGGCCCTGAAGGCAAAGGTGTGGCATTGAAAAGACTCCCGAGTGCCCTGGGTGCTGAACAAGTTGGGCCCAAAGCACTGCTCTAAGGTGCTGTGTCTCCAGGGTCTGGGGGGTGTCTGCTTGCATATGTGAATTCCAGAGGGGATGGGAGGCTTTTATTAAAATTCAGGATCCTACGGAACACAGAAGGCCACAAGCCAAGGAAAGGAAGTGGTGGAAACAATTAAGAAATCTAAGCAGAAACGGTTGCCCGAGAGAGGGCCGCAACTGTTCTTTCGACCACATCCGATCTTTGCTTCAAATTGTTATGCAGGACAGTAATTGTCTCCTGGGAGGGCAAGAGGCAAACCGGGCCGGGCTGGCCTCTAATAGGTTTCAACAGCAAAGCACCCTCATAAATAGTGCATATTGTGAAACCAGAGTTTTTTTCCTTTTCCAGGAGACCTCTCCCAACCCTCCTCCTTTAATTAAAGAAACGTGGCTTACCAAGAAACAAATACCTCTTTTCATAAGGCATTAAGTATGGATTAAGGAGGAAAAAAGAAAGGAAAGAGGATTCTACATGGAAGAAGTGAACTTTCAATGAGCCATTGATGCCGAGGCTGTGACATACAGATAATTCCATGTCTGTGATCGCCAGCACCACCTGCCGAGTCCCCGGCATCCCCTGTCTGGCATGCGACAACATCGTGCCCCCAGGCCCCTGGCTAGACTGAAGTGCGAATCAGCAGGACTCAGTCTGGAGCAAACCTCTGCTCTCCTTAGTCTGGTTTCTCACCAGCCCCGATTTGTTACCTGCACCAGCCACTCCAGTTTTGTTCACACTGTATTTTCTTGTGCCATCTGGTGGATTTCAAGTGAATTTGCAGAAGAATTAAAAAAAAAAAAAAAAAAAAAAAAAAACGAAAACAAAACAAAGCAAAACCAAAAACAAAACCAAAAAACCCCAACCCAGTTCTACTTAAATGTGGACTAGTTTCATTTCCAGACTCACCTCAGAGAATCATGATGACACCTCTAAGGCAACAGTGTTCTTGATCTTTTCTAATTAGTTTGCCTGTATGCTTCACCCATTGACTTTTTAAAAAGTCACTTATGGTTTCAAAATTAGCAAATCAAGCACGTGGTATAAAATTCAAAAGGTGCACATGGTGAAAAAAGTCTCTCCCTTTGGCCACCCAGTCCCTGGTCTAAGAGGTGACCACCAGTTACCTTATTCCAGAATGTACAGCACACATGTATGTCTTTAACAAACCTGTGCATGTTTTATATTCTAATTTGTTCTGCTTTTTCCGCTGACTGTATCTCAGAGAGCTTTGCCTCACTGTTCTGGGCAGCTCCCTCATGGTCGCTTGCATACTATGATGGACATTTTGCAACCAGTCCCTTTTCTATAGATATTTAAGCCCCTTTTAATTTCCCGATATTCAAAATAATATCACAGTGAATAGTCTTGTACCTCTGTTACTTCACTCCAGTAAAAGTATATCTCCAGGTAAGTCCTAAAAGTGGTATCTCTAGATCAAAGGACATTAGAGGCATTTTGATTGTGGAGAGTCACCTTCAGGTTACTCTTCAGAGGAAGCAACAGTGTCTGCCTCTATTAGCAATGTAAGAGCGTGCCCATGTCCTGGACTCCGGCCCACGGCATGTTATCTACCTTTTGGATCTCTGTCTGTGTGAGAAGTGGTATCACGCTGAGGTTTTTTAAACAAATTCCGAGAGGTTGAGCATCACTTCATACACTTAACAATCTATCTGTATTTTCTTTTCATTGCTCACTCATTTTCCTGGCCCATTTTTCCCACTGAGTCGTTAGCTTGCTTACTTATTTGTAGGTCTTTGTTTATTAACAAAATTAGTACTATCAGGTGGAAATTTTGTTCCCAATTTGTTATTTGTCTTTTCATTTATGATATGCTTTTCCATGAAGATGTTTTTTCTTATCATACTGTCAAATCTCTCAATCTCTCCCCTGGACATTAGAATCAGTCTAATTTAAATAACCTTACAAACTATTGGTGTCTCTCTTGGGATTACATTATAGTTCTAAATTAATTAACGGAGAGTTATCATCTGTGTAGTATGGTCTTTCTCTCTTAGGATATGGTATGTTTTCTATTTGTTAAAATGTTGTTTTTTTAAAAAAAACTATTTTATTTATTTGAGAGAGAGAGAGAGAATGAGTGAGGGAGGGGCAGAAGCAGAGGGAGCAGCAGACTCTCCGCTGAGCAAGGAGCCTGATGCAAGGCTCTGTCCCAGGACCCTGGGATCATGACTGGAACCTAAGGCATATGCTTACCACCTGAGCCACAGGCACTGCTTGTTAAAATGTTTTTTTGTATTCTTCGATGCTGCTGTCTAGCTGTTCATTTTTCCTGTAGTACTTATCACATTGTATTACTCTTTATCATTCAAGTATTTAATATATTTATTCTTTCCTGTCTGTCTCTTCCAACTGAAATGTAAGATCTATAAGAATGAGGATCATTGCCTATTTGTTCACTGATCTAAATACTTAAAACAGTGCTTGGCACATAATAGGCACTTAATAAATATTTGTTGAATGAACGAATCAATCAATCAGTCAATTTATCAATCAGTCAATCAATGGCAGGCTCTTCTTCGTGGCCCATTTTGTCCATGGGAAATACTCATGCATTCTTGACTCTGGTCCAGGCCATTCCCAGCACAGCTTTTCTTCTGTTGGACCCTGGGAACACTGCGCCCAACCATGTCCTCTGAACCCCTGACTGCTCAGGATCTGTTTCATACAAGCCTACTGTGCTCAACAAACAACTTGGAGACTCTCAACCTCTGAGTGGTCCCAGCAAAGCCCCTCTCATCAAATGTAAGATAGAACTGTACACCTAACCTCTCTCAAAATTATAGAGGGAGGCCTCTCATTATTCCAAAGTGGATGCTTATTCCAAAGCAAACTTTTCTCTATTCCCCTTTATCTCTCTTGACCTCTCCATCCTTTTTTAAAGATTAAAGTTGTGATCAATCACCAGAAAGCTGGGCTTTATTTTAAAATGTGGGAGCACTTTGGCTTTTTGACTTGGGGTTCCAGTTTTAAACTGAAACAGAAAGAATTATACTTTATAATTATAAAGTATATTTATACTTTTATATAAAGTATTATTATACTTTAATATCTTGTTACATACAATTTTATAAACAGTATAGAATTTTTTTGTGTGTTTAAAACTTACAATGAATGGTTTTGTAGTGTAGGCAACACTCTGCAGTTTTATTTTCTCAGTCGACATTCTATCTTCAAGAACTATCATGTAGATACACAACGATCTAGTTCATTCATTTTAATTGCTGTCTAGTATTCCATTATATGCCACAACTGACTTATCCATTCTTCCATTCATGGATATTTGAGTTCTTTTCAATTTCAATTTCAATTTAATATTACCAATTGCTAACACATCCTTATATATGTCCCCTTGGGCACATGCAAAATAATACATCCAGGATATACACCTACAAGTAAATTTGTTGATTATGCACACTTTCAATTTTAAGAGTTATTGCAACATTGCTCTTCAAATTACACTCCCACCAGCAAAATACTAGAATTCCCTTTTCTCTAAATAGTCACTTCCTGGCCAACTCTGATGATAGTCACAATTCTTAATTTCTACCAATTTTATATGTGTAAATAGTATCTTGTTTAAAAATTGAATTTCTTTGGTTACCAGTGAGAGTATCTTTTTATATTTATATGTAAAAATTTATTGAGACAACTGTAGATTCATTTTCTATTGTAAGAAATAATATGAAGGGATTTTTTTGTACATTTTCCCATTTTCCCTGTGGTAACATTTTGCGGAGCTATAATATAACAATACATCCAGAATATTGACATTGATACATTACTGAACTTATTCAGATTTTCCCAGTTTTACTTGTACTCATTTACATTTGTGTGCATGCCATTTTCTTTTTAATATTTGCTATTCAAATGTACTCTTCTGAGAATTGACTATTTGTAGCCTTGATGATTTTCTTTCAGGGTTTGCTTTTGGTGTTTTTGTTTGTTTTGGTCTTTTTATTTATATGTAACATAGGTCATTCTAGATTACAATCTTTCATCTCTCAAATGCATTAAAATACAGTACCTTTGTTCCTTCTACTTTGTCAATTATATTTTAACTTTATTGTGATTTTAAAAAACACTGAGTAGTCAAATTTAATATTTTTTTATTTCAGTTTAAGCTTTTGAATTTTGCCGAGAGAAATCATTCCCTATCCTGAGATCCTAAAATATTCCCTAATATCTTCTTCTAATGCTTTTTAAAGTTCTTTTTCATATTGTATTTTTTCCATTGGGAGATTGTTTTTATGTATGGTGTGAGGTATTGATCGAATTTTAATTTTTTTTGTAGGAAAACCAATTTTTCATATGAAGGGTTATTAGTTCATCCCCTCTCTCTGATTTATCTCATTTTTCTCCCTCCACTGTTACAGAACTAGGGCCCATATATGCTTTGTTTCACTTCTAGGTTCTCTTTTCTGTCCTGATGATCTATTTTTCTATCCATGTACCAACACCATCTTACCTTACCTTAATCACTATGGCTTTATAACAATCTGGATATGAGATAGCATAGGCCTGCATTTTCTGTTCTTATTTGTGAATAGTGTTAGCTATAGACTATTGTTTTATTATTTTCTGACTTCCTTATGAAAAATACAATTTTTTAAGTTTCCTGAAAAATCCAATTCCTTTATTGACACAGAATTGAACTTACAGACAGCAAATTTTCCACTGAGTACTGCTTTTAGCTACATTCTAAAATGTAATACTATTGTTTTAACTTAGTACTAAATAGTTTTTAATTTCCATATTTGTCCTCTTTAACACTTGAGGTTTTTAGAAGTATGTTTACCCCCTAAAGGTATGACAGCTGCTGTTGTTTGTAACAGTCTTTTTATTGTTTTTTTTTTCTAATTTAATTATTTCTTTGTGGTTAGATAACATAGACCATATGAATATATTCTTTGGAATTTGTTGAGACTATTCTCATGACCTAGTATGTGATTAATTTTTATAAACAATGGGTGCTTTAAAAGAATGCATTTTTGGTCTCTTATGTACAAGGCTCTGTATTTACCCTTAGATCGAGCTTTGAAGTTATGTGGTGCAAATCTTCTACACTTTTACTAGTTTTCTTTTGTCTACTTGATCTATCGAGTTCTGAGAGAAATAGATTAGAACCTCCTGCTATGATTCTGGATTAGCCTCTCTTCGTGGTTCTCTCAAATGTTGTTTTATGTATTTTGAGCCTGGCTCATTAAAAGTACGTAGGCTCATGATTTATATATCTTCCTGGTCGATTGCTAAACTACCTCCTCACTTCCAAGGTCCACAGTCTGCAGAAAGCATCTGTTTGTTCCTGAAACACATAAATCACAAAATATTTCAAATTGCTGGTGTCAGTGTGCAGCTGATCTACTGAGAAGTAGATAAGTGAGAACTTGGGCCACTCCGTGCAGCATACTCCAAGTGGAGCAGCAGTAACAATGGACTCATATCCCATGCAGAACTATACATATAGAGAAGAGAAACATTTTTAGATCGTTATTGACTATTATAATCCTTAAACATTGGTACAACTCCAAATTTGTTTTTATTATTTATTTTAAACACTATTTATTGATACCAGTGATTCTTCCTGAAACATGCCAGAGAATAGAGCTAGTTTAAAATAAAATGTTTTCCTTCACTATCTGCAGTCCACTTTGGTATCATCAGCCTATACTCACTATCCTCCAAATGGGAGCTTCTTGAAATGTTTGTCTTCCTCCTTCATAATGAGGCAAACTCTACCCATCTGTCAAGACTTGGTTCAAGCCCCATTCGGTGTCCCAGAGTGCTCTATGTATGAAAGCTCTGAAGACAAATTGTTTCAGAATCAAATTCAAGTTTCCCATTTAATTGCTATGGGACTATAGAGAGGTTAAGAAATAGGACTGCATCCTCTCTGCATCTATTTTTACATAGATTAAATGGGGCTAAGGCCTGTCTCAGAGACTTGTCTGGAGGGTTAAGGACAGTTAATTTTTTTTTTAGGACAGTTAATATAAAGAAAAATGTGATGGCTCTAGAACTTAGTTATCCCCTCCTTCTTTTCCTTCCTTCAATATTATACCTGGAGAACCTGGTAAAACCTGTGCTGCTTTCCATCTCTGGTCTCATACTGGGGAGAATGAAAAAGTTTCCTACACAGTTGCTTTCTATCTTTTCAAATCCCTGAATTCTGTCTCCTTCAGAAGACTAAGAGAACTCCACGAAGGCAGGGAATATTCCCCATCTCTTTACATCCTCAATGGTGCTCAGAAAAACACTGAGTTCACAGTAGGAGACATAGAAAATATTTGTTGATAAAAGGAATAAAATAAAATTAACCTAATTAATTCTCTTTGTCTTGCTCAACTTTTGGCAGAGATTATAACTGGCAGAGGAAACCACCTAACTAGAAAAAAAGGAAAAAGAAAAAAAGAGCCTGGTAATCAGACTTTTTTTCCACAGCTGAATTCCTGTACCCAAGTCTCACTAACAAGGAGAGAAAAACCAAATAGGAAGAAAAAAAATCAAATATTTGCCCATAGCTTCTGCTACCAAATTTCCTAGGAAAAAAATTAAATTTCTTATTCACTAAGTTTGAATCTACAGATGAGAATTTCAATGATTCCTTTCCTTTGGAGAGTTCCTATTATAGCAGGCATAGGTTTCCTAAACACAAAGAGAGGTGATGTGGGCCTATGGAGGTGTGAGCCTCTCTGAATCCTATCCATAGAGACTAGCAGATAGCCTGAAACAAAGGAAGATTCCAGGAGAGGTAGCAAATGAATAAGTCAATGAATGACTAAAGTAGTGATGCCTAAACAACTATATAAGTCCAGTGACGGATGTCTACCCCCAGGCAGGTTGTGATGTCTATTTTCAGTGCTGCCAAATTCTGGAATGCAAACTAGGCAGTGGCCTAGCCCCAGGGGAGCTCCAGCAGAGAAAGCAGTTGCTCTGAGATATATTCAACTTTGTCAACAGACCAATGGGGTGCCTGCAACCTCTACAGCTTAGGTCCCTTGGAAGTTTGAACTAGGCCAGGGTGGGCCATGGCAAACATGTGAACAGCAAAGAATCACATTCCTAGGTTCTGCTCCCTTCTCTTTTCCATGGTTCTGTGTTCTTCCTCTACTTCCCACCTCTGGCTTCTAGAGCCTGGAGCCCTACACCCATCTGTACTGGAGTACTGTATTCTCCTCCTCTAAAAGAAAAGAGAGGATAATGTTCATGCGTCAAAGGCAATGAGACAGAATGGGAGGCAGGGAAAGAGGTAGAGGAAAGTAGCGGAGAACAAAGGATATCAATGTCTGTTTTATTCAGACAATGTAGGACACTGCACTGGGCACTGTTAATATGTTATCTCATTTAATCCCCCCAATTATGCTATGGGGTCAGTATTATTATGCCCAGAGAGGTTGAGTAATGTGCAGAAGCTAATACCACTAGGGACAAGACACAGACCTCAGATTCAGGTGTGTCTGATTCCAAAGCCAAAGTCTCCATGACATTATGCCAAATAAATTGTTGGATTAATTTTCCAAATGGTGTTAGAGAGCTGTCTAGTATTAGCTTAAAATACAAAGAGGTCATAAAATCTGGTGACACAGATAAATAAATTTTTTTTATAGATTGAACCAACTTGGTTACTTCTTTGGGGGCATGCTAAAGAAACAAGTTCATTAAGCGCAAATCAGAGACACAAAATAAGGCAATATATCACAGGTGCATGCATGTACAAGAATTGATGGAAACACTGCATTCACAAATCGTGTTTCTTGTAGTTTTGCACAGTGTGTTGAGATATATATTTTTAACAAGAAACAACACAGTGAGTACATTATGCAAAATCATTGAACATATCTTGCCTTTTTTATGACCATTATCCATTTATCTTGTATAATTACCTACGTTTCTGGACTTTTTGCCCATCCTGCATAATCCAGAAATCAAAGGGTAACCTGAACCCAAAAGAGTAATTGCATAATGAGTTTTAGACAGTGTGAGAGAGAAGTAGGATAGATATTTTTGGAATAGCAAGGATTCCTAAAATCACACTGCATAAGAGATTTTCTGTTCTTCCCCCATGCAGGATGGGATTAATTCTGGGCCCACTTTTCACCTGATGCAAATGGTCTGACTCTACTGCCACCTCATGCTGAGTCTCCAAACTTATCTGTAGGAAGAGGACCTTAGAAATCAGTGATTGCATTAGCAAAAGTCCTGGAATCCAAGCCTATGAGACAATGGCCATCCCTATCTTCTCATTATTGGCTGGTCTGGAATCATAGCCGGTGCTGTGCTCAGATCACCTCCCCCACTCCACCACCACTCCTCCACTTGAGTGCCCTATACAGTAAACAATGGCAGAGGCTGGTGAAAATAAGAATGAAAGAGTTAATTAAGCTGTGGTCCTCAGCACAAGTCTGTAACATCGATCTTATGGAATCTCAATAAATGCTTACAACTCATCACTACTAAGAATCTAATTAGACATTTATTGCTTATGTAATTCTGAATTAATGGCATAGCAACAAGATTTATATCTCACATATTTGTTACACCTCAGCACTCTCCACTTTAATAATCAATTGATATTTAGTTAACATATATTAACTATCTTATTAAAACTAAATTAAATGCTATTCTGATTTGATTTTATTAAATAAATGTTGGCAACACTAATGAGGTGCGGGCCATTTAAATCATGAGAGAACAGCCAAATCCAGCCCCTCTGCTAAGTGAAGTAATTTCAGAGTGAAAAAAAATGAGCAGATGTGTTTCTCAACTTGACAATTTCATAAATACTGAACAACTCTGTCATGACGGATTCCTGACCAATATCTCGAAAGAGATGGGAAAAAAATTTCCATTATATGCTTCATTTCTAATAAGGCTGTGCTAAATATGCCTTAGGGGGAAAAACACTTCCCCTTTGGCCTCTGTTGTAAGGTCACTGATTTTTGCGGAGAGCAAGACTGCATTTATCTCATGAGAGGAATTCAGCTTAGCCCTCAACTTCTCTGGTAAGAGTACTTTTGAAACAAATACAACTGGACTTCCTTAAGCAACTGATTATTTCTCTTTGGGTGGGAAACTAGATTTTGTTCTATCCAGGGAATAGCACTGAAGAAATAAATTACTCAATAAATACCCATTCATTTAACCATAATTGAGCACCTGCTATGTCCCAAACTAAATAGAGTACGATCCTATCTTAGAGGAACAAATATTCTGAAGTTTATTCTACTCACTGGGCCTGGTTCCATGAAAAATATAAAGCATAAGGACTGAGCTGTGCCCTCAAGAAATTTGTATCATTAGGAAAAAAAGTCAGATGTATGAAAATTACCTGCAACTCATGCATCAGAAGTCTGAACCCACGCCGCTTTAGCTCAAGTGTCTTGTAAAGTGCCCAGCATGTAAAACATACTTAATAAATACTTGTTGAACAAATAAAAAGCTCTTCTGGCACAATGAACATGTGATTTTCTGGATCTAAGGCCTCATGCAAAAGCATGCCATCTGAAGTTCATTCTTCCAAAACTGCAGATTCCTAGTCATAAAAAACAAAAGTAAAGGTAGAACAATTGACAGTGGTATCTAGGTGCCAGCAACAATAGTCAAAAAAGTGAATTCAACCATGTGTCTTGGCCAACAATGGTGCTGGCAACCCTTCACTTATGTGCTGCCAAATTATGATTGATGTGTAGAGCTTATTCTTTTACAACTGAGAATTCATACTGTTCCAGAAAAATCTGTAATTGGGAACTTGAGCTCAGTAGGAAGCTCAGGAAGGGAATCATACATCTTGGTTTGCACGGGATGGTCTTTGTTTTTACCTGCTTTCCTGATGTAATGATTAATCGCACCAACTTTCACTCTCGAGGGTGTGCTGATCCACATGATAAATTGTATAATCACCATGAGTACAAGCTAAAGCCTGTACAACCAAAAACCTGAGGCAGGGCTTCCGGTTAAGGAGATAGATTGCACACACTTTCACTTCACTTTTGGCAGCTATGTTCTTTTCACGTGTTTAAGATTTTCAGTACTTTCATTTTATAGAATATAACTATAGTTATCATCTATACTTTGTCTACCTGTTGACTCTAAAATTTAGAGTACTCGTGGTAAGTAATATTACCAATTATTAAACATTCTGGTTTTTCCCCTCTGTGGGAGGAATATATATCCCTGTATATTGAAGTCAGAAGTAAGCCATATTACTCACTTTGGCCAGTGTGGGTGGAAGTGATATGTGCCATTTCCAGCCAGAAGTTTAAAGTAATAACACATGTATCACTATCTCTTCTCCTTCTTCCATGAGATAATAAATGTTCCAGCTATGGTTGGTCCATCAGTCTGGATCCCAGAGTAAAAGTGACATAAAGCGGAGTGACAGCCACCCCACAATGGATATGTAATGAAAACAAGAAATAGACTTTTGTTGCAAGCCATGATATTTGGGAGCCAGGTGTTATCTCAGTATAGGCTTGTCCATCCTGACTGATACAAAAGTTATTAATGGACACAAAGTGTTATTGTAAACAACAGCAGCAGCAACATAAACTAAAATAAGTTGCATTGACTCTAGGGTTCATTAGTGGAAAGCAAGGAAATTGCTATTGAAGGTGAAAGGATGAAGAAACATATCCTTAATGATCTTGTAGCTTTAGAAGAAGATGTGAGCAAACAGTATTTTAGGAGCTTTAGCTGGTTGTTACTAGACCCCTTTGGCCAAAAAAAAAAAAAAAAAGGAGAAATGAGATCAAAAAGAATTGATCAGTCTGGAAAGGGGAAAAAGAGAGAGAGAGAGAATTCAGAAACTTGGGAATTTTTACAGTTTGGAAGATATAATTGATTCTTATTTCCACTCAGTAAAGCATAGAAAAAGACTTTGAATAAAAAAATTTTTCTACTAAAATTTAGCCTTGTGTCAAGAACCAAATTGCTGTATGTCATTTGCGGAAACTTTAACCTATGAATATGGCATCTAGTAAGTCCTTTTAATCAGACAAAATGGCTCAAGAAGAGATTGAGAATGTGAGTCTCCTAGAGAAATCAGATAGAGACAAGCTACTAGCAATTAAACATCTACAGACACATATTTCAAAACAGAATAGGAACTTTTTGACAAGAATCAAATAGATAAGTTACAAGTTGAAATCATTGTGCTACCAGGAGAACCACGAGTCTAGATCCAAAGAGATTGTTCGAGATTTAGAACAACCCTTGCCTTTCCTCCCATCCTTCCTGCTTGAGCTTGAAGTAGGGGATTAACACTCTTCAGCCTATAGAAGACCATGTTCTACAATTCTCTGTGAGACATAATCAAAGAGAACAGTGGAAAGAAAAGTCTTCCAAATGATAGGGCCAAGGACTAAGGAGAAAAATGTCTAGGAGCTATTCCCAGGGAGTAGAATCAACATCTAATCAAGAAATCCTACCCTCTCCCCGACAACATATGTCCAAGAGGATCTTAGAGTTTGTAGAGACTGTTGACATCTGTGTGTCTTTGGAACAAAAAGAGCTACATCCAGATCTGATACACAGACCACCTCATATCACCTGGAGCTACTGGTCTTTGTTTTAGAAGGACAGGTAAAGACCAAGTTCCTGTTTGAGACTTCTGGTTGTCTCTCTTGGAGATGGAGGAGTACACTCAGAATGTGGAAAAAGGAGGTTACTGAATTACTGAATGATAGAAAGGTGGCCTATGGGAGTTTGTATTACTGTTCATCAAATATTTTTGTTTCATCTCTGTAGTGTCTCTCTCTGTGAGAAGATTACACACACCCCTTGTTCTAAAATAAGGAGTGATTTGGCCAATAAGATGTGGATTAAAGTGATGAATTCCTGGGTAGAGTATCAAGAAACATGGATCACAAATCTCTTTTCTCTTTGCCATGAGGCTGACAATATTCCAGACATACTGAAATGGAAGTAGCATATATCTGAGTGTCAGTTGGCCTGTGATGGACATTTAAGGTGAGCAAGAAATAAACTCTTGTTGTTGGAAGCAACTGAGACTTGGGGTCATTTGCAGCACAACCTAGCTTATTCTGTCATGTCCATAAACAATGCTAATGATATTAAGATTATATAAAGATTATTCACCATAATCCCAAGTAATGTAATTGGACCTATAAAGAAGAAGATATAATTGCACATGCCGAAAGGAGAAAGCTCTAAGTACTTAGTGATACACAATCTTGCTTCCTGTTTGAATTATGATTTTCTTACAAGTATTTAGTTTTTCCTGGACTTTCTAGTTGCCTATATTTTCTGCCCTGGAAAATTCGGGGATCTTTATTTTATTCTTGGTGTTCTAAAGTTTCATCAGGATAGGTTTAAATGAGGATCTCTTTTCATTTATTCTGCCTCAACACTGTCTTCCTGAATACAGTTTCCTTCCCTCCATTCTCTCATCTCAAAAACTTATTCCAGACTTGCATCCATTATTTAGCTCTCCACCTTATGTTCCCACTTGCAGTTTTCTTAGAATTACATTATGATCTGTAGTTTCCATTAGACTATGAGGCATGTGAGTACAGGGACTGAGTCTTGCTCCATTTTCTATGCCTCACATAGCATAGTAATTAGCGCAGAGAATAAACTTAATAGCAAAATACTGAATTTTTTACCTTTTATATGCTTCTGGTGACAAAGATACTTAATCATAAAATGGTAAATTGGATTTTAAGAGACTACTATCTTCAGCTTTCAGTAATGAATGACGAACACTGTCCACTAAGACCCACAAAGCAGAATAGGAAATGTGAATGGTTTCCAGTGTATAGATGCTCTCATAGCATGAAGCAGTTATATTGTGTTTCTCTGCCTTCTAAAATCCAAACCATGCTGAAACAGTATTCATCTGTTATACCAGGGCTGATTCAACTACAGAACCAATTCAAAGTCTTGGTACAGTTCAGCACCTAATTTTACTTCCTGAACTATCTGACTTAAACATTCCAGTCTTTCTCCAGAGCTTCCATGGAGAAGGAATTAGAGAAGTCTGTATTTGGACTTCCTAGCACAAGATCTTAGTTTATCTTGCTGGCTTCTTTGACATCTGTCAGAACAAATCTACTTTAGATCTAACTTTAGTCAGGGCTTGATGGAGTGAGCAAAAAGTATATGGTGGAATTTCTAAGCTTCAAGAAAATTTCTCAACCCTCCAAAATATCTATTCAATTGTCATCTGGTTCCCAAAATTAAGTCTTTAATCTTCAGCTTAGAAATTTAGAAAACCAAGTTTTTAATACCTGGAAGGAAATGTTACATAAAAGTCCAACTGTGGAATACCTTGCCTCTCAAACCAGACTCTGTGGAAACTCTGTGGAATTTGGATTATTTTGAGGAACATAGTTTGAAAACCAAAGTTTAAGGCTATATCTATCTAGAGAGATTTGCGTAAAAGCAACTAAAATGTGTCACCAGTCAGTGATACTTCAAGGTAGAGGAATTAGAGGTCCTTTCCTAAGAGAAGATTTTTCTCCTGAGTGCAAAGAGTATGATAGACAACTGGTCTTTGGAGCACAGGGACCCTTTCCTCATCCCACAGAAAACAGACATGGGATGGGTACACCAAATGTTCTTCAATGTGCCTCTTCACAACTTCTCAGAGGGTAAACCCTGATCTTGGCTACCTCCGTTATAGTATCCTAATACCCCTCAGATGCAGGAGCTTCAATAAGATCCATGTGAGTTTTAAGAGGGGCTCCATAAATACAAATTGAATAGAAGTTTTAGGCAGCCAAGAGTCTGCTAGCTTTCTGGAAGATTCCAGTCCAGCCCCCACACTACCCAGCTGCCTGCACCTGATTGGCCTTTTGAATAATTGATCACAGCTGGTAGCTTAATTGGGCCTGTCACAGGAAGGCCAGCTCCTTTTAGACACAAGGTTCCATCCTGCACAGTGCCCTCGGGGCCAGTGAACTCACTGGGAGGAAATGTGACTCCCACTTCTCCAGTTAAAGAACTTGGGGCATTTCCTAGATGGAGCTCTATGCCAGGAATCTGGCCTCAGCTTGGTGGGCTTGAGAGAAGAATGCTAGGTCCCTCCTTTCTACTTTGAATCTCTAGTTTTGTATGATTTGCTTTTTAAGGTTGCATGAGGTGAAAGTGGTTTTCTTTAATATCAGTTCATGGCAAGGAAGTCTGAATTAATGGAAGTTCCAATTATATGCCATTCTAAATATCTGTTTATTGGATCCAAGTCATCCCAATAGCAAGGCCTCTGGTCCTTCCAAACCAGTTTGTGAAGAGGTAAGAGATGATAGCTAACTTTTGGCCCTTTATGACTGACACAAGGAGCTGACCATGGAGCAAGACCACATCTTGCCAGGGTGGTCCTGAGGGCTTCATGAAGGGAAGAGGGTAAGTGGTGGAACTCTGTGGTAAAGTGTATCCTCCTCAGGATATAGACTAACAGGCATTGTCTGAGGGGACACTGCTTACTCGAGGATGAGGAAGCAGATAAGGAGGGTTGGCAATGGAAATGGCTAATAAAAAGCTGGTTAAGTTGGTAGGGCAGGACCGAAAGAAATTAAGGGTGGCACGTCCAGTTTAACTGGTGCTATGGCACTATGAACTCTACAGGACAGAGCTGTGTCCTCTTCTTCCTTCATGGTTATGTCAATTTAGGGGAAAATATGTTCCATTTTTAAGTTGTCTGAAATTCCCATAGGATAGTCAAATAAAGACTATCATGAAGAAATTGAATATACTCTACCCCTATCTTCCTCCCTCTCCCCGTGACACACACACACACACACACACACACACACACACACACGGCAAAAAGTATAATTTTCCATGACAAATTAACTGAGTCTGTAAAAACACATTAAGGCAAAAAAATATATATGAATAACTAAATAGGGGATCCCTGGGTGGCTCAGTGGTTTAGCGCTGCCTTGGGCCCCGGGCATGATCCTGGAGTCCCGGGATCGAGTCCCATATGGGTGCTCCCTGCATGGAGCCTGCTTCTCCCTCTGCCTGTCTCTCTCTCTCTCTCTCTCTCTCTCATAAATAAATAAATAAATAAATAAATAAATAAATAAATAAATCTTTTAAAAAAAAGAATAACTAAATAAACAAACTGAAATTTCAACAACTCCGCCAAGAAATTGAAAGACAACCTAATTACAATAGGGACACTTTTTGCCAATCTACTGCCCTTTTTCTAGGCTAACAGAACCCTAATTTTGTGTACTCTGGTCCACGTGGTCATGTCCTTCAAGAAAAAGGTACTTCTGCCCATGGCCATGGGAATCTCATTCTACACTCTGATGATTGGTTAAGCATGTACACATGATATAATCCTGGCCAATGAGACATGAGAAAACTGATGACTTCTAGAAAACTTTTTTGCTTGTTCTTTAAAAGAGATATGTGGTGAGGGAGGGACACTCCCTTGTCTGACTCTCTCAATTTTGTAATGTCAGTGTGTGACTCCTCTAACGTAATATACATTTTGTGACCCTGAGGAGACAAGACATAGACAAAAGTCAACATGCTTTTCCATCAAATGTTAGTGTTCAAAGACAGCCCTGAGTTTTAATGCTGTTAAGGAGTTACTGAATTACCAGCCTCCCTCAGGACTTCCCATTACAAGAGATGATAAGGACATTCCCTTATTTCATAAGCTTTTTTTTTGCTTGGATTTCTGCTACTGGGAGCCAGAAAGCATCCAAACTGATATACTAATAAACCCATACTGGGACAACTGATGAATGACTTAGTAATAAATCCAACACTGGGCAGCCCCGGTGGCGCAGTGGTTTAGCACTGCCTGCAGCCCGGGGTGTGATCCTGGCTACCTGGAATCGAGTCCCACGTCGGGCTCCCTGCATGGGGCCTGCTTCTCCTTGTGCCTGTGTCTCTGCCACCCCCCCCCCCCATGAATAAATAAATAAAAATCTTTTTAAAAAATCATCTTAAATCCAACACTTATAGTGCTTACTCTTTGTCAGTCATGGTTCTAAGGGTTTTAGCCAATTTAATCCTTATAACAATTATAAGAAGGAGATACTATTGTTTTTATTTCCCAGATGAAGAACTTTGTTATAGTGAGGTTAAATCATTTGTTCAATGTCACAAACCTAACTAGTGGTTCAACTAATATTACAAAGATAGGCACAGTTTGGCCCCAAAATCTGAGCTCCAATGACCAGGAAGTTAGACTGCCTCTCAGATTGACGAATAGGATCTGGGTTACTCTTATTCAAAGCCCATTACTGGGAATCATTATGAATAGCAAAGGAGAAGTCAGAGCAACACAGTTTTCACTTCCTCTTCAGTGAAATTCTTTCCACTCACTCTCTGCAACATCACCAGGTTCCTCACTATCTCCTGGTTCTGCCCCAAAGCAAAATCTTTGCTCAGATACTCCTTTATCCTAATGGTATAAATGATTAAATAACAGGAGTGTTTAAGTATTAACCACAATCAGAGCCTACAACCCAGCCTGAATTTTTGCATCTGCTTGCCTGAACTTAGCTGCTAAACAGTTCATTAAACTCAGATTTATTGAGAGCTGAGATTACACAGAAGGAAGCAATATCCCTTCCCCCAAGGGCCTATGGTCAGTGAGAAGAAACAGGAAATGAAACTAAAAATGATCATGAAATCAAGGATGTAAGTTATAGATAATGGTGGTTGCCTCTTGAAAAGGCACTTGGGGGAGTGAGGGTAGAGTGTTGCAAGGAAGGAACTGACAAGAATTGTTTCCACTCTAAGTCTGTTTAATGCTGTTCTGCTCTCTCTGAATTTTTTCCCATATGCATGTACTATCTATTCAAAAATAATTAGAAAAGTTTAAAACTCAATAAAATGTGACAAACTCATTTAGAGGTATAACCAATATGCTTTGAGCATACAAAGAAGTAAAAAAGACAGGAAAAGGTATTAGTTTGCTAGAGCTGCTGTAACAGAGTACCACACATTGGGTGGCTTAAACAATAGAAATTTACTGTTTCACAATTCTGGAGGTCAGCAGTCCAAGATCAATATATCCACAGGCTCATTCTGTGAAAGTGAGGGCAGGAGCTAGTCTAGGCCTCTGTCCTACCTTCCGGTGGCCTCAGGCATTCTTTGGCTTATACACAGATACCTTCTCTCTGTGCATGTCTGTTTCTGTGCCCAAATTCCCTCTTTTTATAAGGACACCAGTCATATAGGATTTGGGCCCACTCTTACAATCTCATTTTAACTTGATTACCTCTATAGAGACCCTGTTTCCCCATAAGGTCACATTCTGAAGTCCTGGGGGTTAGGACTTCAACATATGAATTTGGGGGGGTTGGTGGAGCACAATTCAACCCCTAACTAAACTTATAGGAATGCTTTCTGGAAAAGATCTATTCCTTCAATATGATACTGTCAGGAGACCATTTTGAGGCTTCTTGTCCTAGAACACTAAATTTTCTCAAGTCCTGATAACAAGTAACCCCTTGACATTTTGATATGGTGGGTGAGACCACATGGACTCGGCTTTGAGGGGCACAACTTGGCAAGTGGTAAGTGTAACACATGACAAGCACATACTGAGTCAGCGAGCCTGGTATCTAAGCAACAGGCAGCTTATAATGCTGTGTGCCCCAGTTCTGGCTCACTTCCCCCATGTAGCTACAAAATCAGAAAAGGCATATTGTCGAAGCTTGAACACTTACAGGCAATTTCCATTCTTATGCTACTGATACTGCAGTTGTGAAAACATAAGGAGTCTCTGGTGGTTGATTCAACTTGTACCAATTTCTAGAATTTTATTTTATAATCAAATAACGTATCCCACTGAAGAGAGTGTTGCCTCGTGCAGAGACAAGACAATTTCAAATTCCTGTTCAAGTTACATTTATAATAAAAATTCAAGATAAAGTAATGTTTTCTCTCTCGTTGACGTTAAGAGTGTGACTCAAAGGTTGGAATGCTATAGAGGGCAAGAAGTTAGAGAACAATCACGAGGATTGTTGTACATCTGTGCCAGAATATCGGCAAGGGTGGGTATACAATGGGTAGCCTGGATATTGCAATAGTAATATGAATATAATATGGTCAGAAATTAATATGAATAAAGGAAATATGAATTTTAAAGTTAATAAGTATTGTGAGTAGCATTAAAATTAATAAGTGAATTAAAATTAATCACTTATATTAAGATTAGTATATATTATATACATTAAAATTAAAAAGTATTCTGAACATGGATACCAGTAAAAATAAGAAAATACAAATCAATCGAAAAATCCATTAATGTGTTTTTTTCAATTAATTGATCTGTTACATAAGAACTTAGTAAAGTGGAATTTCAAATCAATATGAGAAAAATAGGGCAACTATCTGATCCCTGCCTTAGTACCTATTAACATAATATACTAACAAAAATGTTTAATAGTTTAAAAAATTATACATGAAAAATTTGAGTCCATTAAGGGAACCGAACTACAGATGAAAGTATATAAACAGTTAAAACTTTCCATGTTAATAAATTGAAAATGCAAACACACTAACTTTTTATACATGAAAAGTAGATGCAGACCTGACTAAGCATGGCGGACCCAACATTGGTTGTAGCACAGAAGGTATGTATAAATTGGTACAACATTTCTGTGGGTCAATTTGGCAAGGATATCCTAAGATATCCTAAGTTTATCCAGAAGGAAAGTATCATAGATATATGCTGTAGCAGATGTGGTCAGTGCCTGTCCACGTCCCTACTGTGCACACCACCTGGTTTCCAGCTGCCAGCACTGGCCACACTCTGCCTGCGGTCTTTTCTGGGTACGGAAGCGTGCCAGATTACACAGGAGGCTGGAGAAAAGTTCCAAGTAGGACTCAACTAATGATACCCAGAAGTTAAGGATTCCTCAGCGTCTCTTGGGACAACTGTGAGGAGAGTTCTTTCTAGACCCCAAAGGTCACAGTGGAATTGAGCCTGGCTGCCCATGGTGGTAACCTGCTCATTGACACCCCACCTGTATTGACTTTCTTCCCTTCCCTTCTCACTCTCCTTACTGATTTTTTCACCCTTCCTGAATCACTCCCAAATAAGCGACTGGTGCTCAGGTCCTTATTTCCAGGTCAGCCTTTTGGGGGAACTTCACCAAAGATATGGGCAAACATTTATTGAAAAGGATATTCATCACAGTGTCATTTACACTACTAGAAAACTGGAAGTATCATATATAAATAATAATAATAGGCTCATAAGTATTACAATACAGCATACACCCACTAAAATATGACAGAAAGGGGTGGGAAGGGGTAAAACAGGCAGAGCACAGAGGATTTTTAGAATAGTGAAAATACTCTGCATGATACCATAATGATGGATAATGTCATTATGGTCCAAACCCATGGAACATGCAACACCAAGAATGAACCCTAAGGTCAACTATGAACTTTGATAATATTATGTCAACATAGGGTTATGAAGTGTTACAAACGTACCACTCCGGTGGGGGATGTTAATAGTTGGGGAGGATTATCTGTGTGGGGGCAGGAGGTACATGGGAAATCTCTGCAACTTCTCCCTCAATTTTGCCATGAACTTTAAATTGCTCTAAGAAACATAGTGTTAATAAAAACATATGATATAAGAATATTTAATGTCTGGAGAAGGAAAGTGGTATTGTGTAATGTTAAATCACAGATTCTGGAATGAGATATCTTCTGATTCCACCAACTATTTGCTTCATGACTTCAAGCAGCACTTAGCCCCTTTAATTGTCTGTTTCCTCACATGTACAATGAGTGGCAATAGTATCTCCTAGGGTTACTATGAAGATTACATCTTAGCACTGAGCCTGGCACACAGTAATAATCATTACCAATAATAATCATTACCATCATAAAATATGTTAATATATTATAAAGTTTAAAATACAGGAGCGCTAGGGTGGCTCAGTTGATTAAGTGTCCGACAACGCTTGATTTCAGCTCAGATCATGATCTCAGGGTCCTGAGATTGAGCCTCACGTCAGGCTCTGTGTTCAGCAGGGAGTCTGCTTGTCCCTCTGTCTCCCCCTCTGCCCTCCCTCTCAACCCTTTCCCCTTCACCCCTCCCCGTTCATGTGTACTCTCTCTCAAATCAATCAATCTGCAAAGTTTAAAATACAAGTTTATAAAACAATAGGTTCTATCATTTTAATACACACATGCATATACACACAAAACATACATATAAAAATCTTCACACCCATATGTACTTATAGACATAGAAAAAATGGGAAATATATACAAAAAATATTGGCTGTGCACGTCTGTTGTGTGCTAAGATGATGGATTTTTTTCTATGTGCTTTTCTAGATGTTTATTTTATGATTGTTATTTTTTGTATTCAAATGGCAAAAGTTAAAATGAACTTTATGAATAATTTTAAAGTGTGTAAAGAATGTAATTTCACAAAATTTCATCACATAAAAACATAGTTTTTAACCTAAAGTTACTGAATGATGAGATCCAAGAGACTACTGCTGTTTGGGGGAACTCAATATTTTTGAGAACTGAGGGGGCACTCAGTCAGGTTTATACTGTGGATGATGGGCCTCAGTGTCAACAAAATAAAGTGCACTGTCACAGAGCCATGCAAACACAGACATTGCCCAAAGACTGAAACTGAAGGATACTGCTATGACAGATCCTTCATCATTCGGGAACCTTCCGTGTTTAAGCATCAAAAGCAAGCAAAGAAGCTTAAAGCATGATTCATAGCACCAAAATGGGTGAATTGCTTCCGAAAGAGTGATTTCATTTTCTCAAATAGTTCTGTACTTCTTCAGAATTTCTGATTACATAAAGTGTAGGTAGGCCAGGCCACAGTGGAAAATAAGTCCAGTTTCTCTGTGAGGCCTAATAAATTGATTTTCTCAGGATGCTCATGAATTCCCAGGAGTTTTATATGGGAGTTTGGTAAATATCTTCAACAACTTTCTGGTACTCAGTCATGTAACTGGTTAAAATAAAATAATCAAAACTTCACAGTTAGCTTCCACTCCTTCCAAATTACCCATAAATTGTCAAAGGTCAAGGGCATCAGAATTAAGAAAACCCACAATTTTGATCACTTTTTGCATTGACTCATGCAATGAATTAATTTGAAAGTGTTACCATCTAAATTCTGATGAATCATAAAACAAAAGAAGAAAACACTAAACTTCTTATTGGATTTGGAAAATAAAACATGAAAACATATTTCTTTTTTTCATTATAGGTGCCCTACCTGTGGCAAATGAATCACACTTTTTTTTTTTAGATTTAAAGCAAATTTCTTAGATTATTTTACTTTCAGTGAATGGTTAATATATGTTCAATTTAACAAGGATTTTTTTTCCTTGTGAAAAGCTTCAACCAGACCAGACCTCTGTCAGGTTGCCACTTGGATAATCTACTGAATGCCTCTGGCTGGGCAAGAGCTTGAGAAAAGTTTGAAGATTAAGAAAGTAAAATACAGTACATACTGAGTGTGAGAAGAAGGCTAGAGCTGCAGACCAAGAAGCAAAAGATTGACACCCCTTGCTGAACATGACACCAAATAGATTATGTGACCTGACAATTAACGACTAATCTTCTGATTTCAGCTGTCAGGTCTGTAGCATGAGGGGCCATAAGGTAGTGATCCTGCTACTCACCAGCTCTAAAATTATGGCTCTTCAGCAGGATATGACCAACCTGGAGTTTGCAGATGAATGCATCTGTCAAACTCCAGTGGAACAGAGGAAGGAGAAAGAAAGCTAAAATGAATCGATTTCACTGCTTCTAAGTGCAGACTCTGTTGGAGACATTACCCCACAAGTCCTGCCACCAAATGCAGGAGACAAATCGATATCCATTCATTCAACAACTGTTTTTTGAACAGCTGCTGTGACTTAGGCTGTGTGCAATGAGCTTGGGATGCCACTGTAAGCCAGATAAACACTTCTTACCTCCATGGAACTCATATTCCACCAGTGGAGACAGATTACACACAAAGTGACTTCATTATGATCCTCTTATGTGTTGGGAAGAAATAGGACATGGGAGCTTTGAGTGGGAGATCTTGTAATGAGGTCTTACAGAATATGGGCTCATATCAGGAATGGCTTTTTTTAGATAATCATATTTGCAATGAGATATTAAACATGAGTAAGAATTGTCTAGGCAGACAGATGAAATGATATGTGTAAGGACCCAAAGCAGAAAAGAACACAGTAAGTCCAGAGGACATTGGAATCCTTATCCTACAGGAGAGGCCTAGATGTATATTTGTCTCAAGTCAAATGTCTCATGGCTAGCAGTTGGGAGTGATAATATTAGGGCTATTTGAGCTCAGAGACTTTTAATTTTCCTTATAAAGTGTGCCTGGTTTCTCTTTGATGACTCCATCAATATCTTGTTAGAGTCAGAGTTTTGAAGTGGCCCCAAAATGGACACAGTTTGAGTCTCTCACCCATTGGAAGAAGAGCTAATAGATCATCCAAACGCACCCTGGAAAGGTGTGTCCAAGGTTGAGTAAGGTCGCCTTTAGGTATCCCACAGCAGGAAGAATTGGGAAAGAGCTAGACAAAGGGCTGTATCTTTCTTGCTCCTACAAAGATAGATTGAGAAAGTATTCGTGCATTTTGCAAAGCCCAAGGGAACACTGGGCATTATGTTTACATTGTGCAAAAGATCTCCATTCTGACTTGTTTACCATCTTGGAAGTTTCTAGTTACTGCCTAATGACACTTCTAACCAACCCTCAACGTGCCAAGTTGATTATAGTTATTACTAAGCTGAAGGTTAGGAAATTGCTCATAAGAAATCTGCATCCTGTCATGAACCAAAGCTGCACATATTTGTCCTAGTTCTTTCTCTGAGTGCAGATAAACATTTCCCCATGTCAGGGGGCTGTTCAACATTTCAATGGCCTAGTGGGATGCTCTTTTGAGCCCAGAGGGCAATTACTAAAACTTAAGGTAAGTAGGGAAGCGAACAGAAGACGTGATTGCCAGTCCAAACAAGTGAGGTCCAGGGGACGGCTTACGTTGTGTGTTAAGTATAATCTTTCAGCTTTGACAAGAAGGTGAGGTGACCAGTAATTAGCCATTCAAGAGAACCCTAAGCAGCATGACTGGGATGGGAAGTAGGCGGCTGCCCGGCCCACATTTTCTGGCATTTGAGAGCTTTGCAGGCAGGAACTCATCTTGAGCCTAATAAAATGATTTGCTAGAGTGAAGTTGTTTGTTGATTTGTTTTTGAATATGTGTATTTTAACAACCCCCCCCCCCCCAAATATTGGCAGAGATGGAAAAGGGCACAAGCTAAGCAATCTACAACAAGGCCTTGGAAAGACGGAAACTGGTGTGGCTCATCTTTTATGGCCTCCTACTGCTGCCTGAGCACAACTCTCCTCGCTCCTTTTGCTCAGCGCATGGTGCATATCCACCCCAAGCTGGCAGAGATAGATCTCTGGTAGCTGTCAGGGAATCCTTCCCATCAGCAAGGCATTCAACAAATACTTAAAATAGATGCAAATCTCAGTCTATAAATTCATGTGTTCAAGAAACATGAATATTTTAGATTTCCTTACATCAAATTAAATTTGGATTCTGAGTAACCAGCCCACCAAGCTGGCAGGAAATTTAACCCAGCCATGCTGGGACAGCTCCCACACCCCACACACAGAGATTCTACAAAAGTCTGGTCTTACGCAGTGTAGAAGCATTGGGAAGACTCCTCCAGTACTTGTCATCTGTCTGCACTGGTTAGTGTTGAGATAGCAATTGTCCCCAGTGTAGGTGACCCAGCCAGATTCCACTTCTGTTGCTTCCAGGCCACATGTAGGGTGAGGTTCTCTGGGGAAGTGAGGAGACCTGCTCCAGGGGTCTAGCCCACTTCTGGGTACATACACCCCCACCCCCACCCCAAGCAGTGTTGCATAACTGCACTGTGTCTGCAGACCCCCATAGCTCATGGTGGCCATGAGGCTGTCCTCCTTCCCTGGCCTTCTTAACTCATTCTTTAAAAAGCAGGCTTTCTCTTTTCTTGCCTCAAGCAAGAAATAACAAGCCTGACTACATGTTTGAAATGAAGAGAAAGTGAAAAACATACAGAAAGCAAACAGTTTAATTCACCAGTCAGCTGTGTGTGTGTGTGTGTGTGTGTGTGTGTGTGCGCGTGTGCATGTAGGTGGGTAGTGGGCAGGTGTGTGTGTCCTGTGGGCGTGTGTGTAGGAGGGGAGGTGAGGGCTATGACAGCTACCTGGATATCAGGTGATCTCATAGACTCAAAATCCTCTTTTTATATTGATTGGTGGTGGCAGTCCAACCCTATGCAAAATACCCCTGTGTACACTGGAGTTTGAGAATCACTGAGTTAAAGCAAAAGCAATATTGGATAGAAGCCAGACGTGAACAGTGGAAGGAACACTCAGAGGCAGAGTCCCAAGTCCTTGAAGGGGAATGATAGAGACATGAGCTGGATGCAAGGACTGTGAGAAGTAAGCTACACATTAAAAGCCCAGGAGCACAACATCCTGACCTTGTGGCTTCCAAGACCTAGAGGCAAACAGATCAAGAGTCGCAGATACTGAGCATGCGCTCTCCTCTTCCACCTCTGCCCAGCGTAACCCCTAGACTCATTACAATGTATGTGCCCTGTGGGTACAGCCACACTCCCTCCATGAAGAAAGGCTGCCATGATGGTTCTTGTACAAATCTTGTAGGGGCAAAATTCCTCCCTCCCAGCCTGTGGGAGGTATCCCCCAAATGATTGGAAGCAGCCTCCACTAAAGACCACTCTACTGCTCAGTCACAGTTCCTCCTAGCCCAGAGAGTCCCTGTAGTATCCAACTCCAAAACAACCACAGAGCTGGTTCCATCTCACAGAAATCTGCCCACTCTCCCACCTTGAGAGTGGACCTCTGCTTTAACAAACTGCTTTGTGCTTGCTACTTTCCTTCTGGCTGTCTTTATTTGAGCACAGATCCCTCATAAATCCTGTCTTGGGGAATCCAAGGGCTGAGACCTCCTTTCACAGAACACAGGCTGTCCCAAACATAACAGAAGGAACAAGAAGAAAGTCTATATTCAAATTTTCAAATGTCTACCTAAATTCCCTAGTAGTAAAAAGATGTTGGAGAATACTGAAGTATTCAAAATGCAAGACTTACACCGTTCCAAATTAATATAACCTAAATACGTGATGATTGGTTTGCTTATTAAAGGAGAGAATTCAGATATTTTGTGCAGGGATTAAATTCTAATTTAAGTTTTGTAAGTCTTTCCCCTTTTCTTCTGTGTTCTGTAATTTTACTGTGTAAGGATTTATTATTTTTTCTTTAATCCTATTAGAGTACTTGTAGAGACCATTCAATTCCAGGATTGTCTTTTCTTCAACTCTGGAAAATTTTACAGTCAGCTATTAATTTAATTAGGACTGAAGTGACTTTATTTCAGTTAGTTATCCTTATTGAGCAGCTACACCTGAGGCACGGTATTTACTGGAGTGGGATCGGATGGGCATGGATAAGTCTTTGCATTCCAAAGGGGAAGATCTCTGAGTGGAAGTGAGGTAGTATAAGAAATATATTTAGTCCTTGTCCCTGGTTCCTGGCACAGAGTTCCTAAAGCCTTGGGATTTCCTAAGTGATATGAGCATCTTTTGTCATTCATACAAGTCCTTTTCAGCACACCTGAGTTTATGCTAATAAGGTGACTTAAGGTGGGGCCTCTAGATAGCCTCAAAATGAGGCTGGTCACCAGAAGGACCAAATGATTAGAGGGCTGGAAATTAAACTATAAAAACTCTTGAACAAGACTTGATGAGGTTCTAGGTCGGTAAATACTTAGCGGTGCTGGAAGCATTGGCATACCTGGAGAGGGCCTGGAAGCTCCATGCTCCTTCCCCCATACGTTGTTCTATGCATCTCTTCCCTCCTGCTATACCTTTTATATAAACCAGTAAACAGGGCAGCTCCGGTGGCGCAGTGGTTTAGTGCCACCTGCAGCCTGGAGTGTGATCCTGGAGACCCAGGATCGAGTCCCATGTTGGGCTCCCTGCATAGAGCCTGCTTCTCCCTCTGCCTGTGTCTCTGCCTCTCTCTGTGTGTCTCTATGAATAAATAGATAAAAATCTTTAAAAAAAAAATAAGCCAGTAAACATAAGTAATGTTTCCCTAAACTATTGCAAAGTATCAAACTTGAGGAGGAGGTCAAAGGAACCCTCATTCACAGCTGGCCAGTCAGAAGTACAGGTGACAGCCTGCCCTTGAGATTGCCATCTGAAGTGAAAGCAGTCTTGTGGGACTGGGCCCTTCACCTTTGGGTCAGAATTGATTTAAATTTGTGAGTCATTCAGTCAGTCTCTGCCAAGACTTAGAGAGTTGTTTGGTGTGGGAAAAATGCCTACATATATGGTGACCAGGAGTGAAGTGTTCTAAGTTGACTGTAGTGAGCAAAGGAGAGCAGAAGAGTTTTCCATCACAGGAACATCGGAAGGAACACCAAGGCAGGGTATCACAGCTACATCCTTCTCTGAAGAGGTGGATGGAGTTTGCTCATCTGCATGGTAAAAATATTCAAAGGTCTTTCTTTTTTCAGACAAGATCTTACTCAGGAGTCCAACATGTGAAACAGTGGCATTCCTCTTTCTCATCTGCCTACAGCAGCCCTTAAATTCCAGAAACATCCCTGGAGCAGTGACAGACACAGCCAGTTCTGCTAGCTTTTTCACTGCTGGTTTCGTGGCCCACACATGATAGAATGCCCTGTGGAGGCTAATGAAACTGACTTTTAAAGAATCTGATCTTCCAGAGAGCAAAAGTATATTTGTCTTTGAGGCCCACCTCTATCACAGTTCTAGAGAGTCAACTCTAGAAGAATCTGTTAGTTATGCAGATGTGATCGTGTCATTAGAAGAAAGCTTGGGTCTCTCTCTGGGGTGGAAGAGGTAGTTGGGTCTAAACTTAGTGTCACAGGGAGACCCTTGGATGGCAGAGAAGATTTGCAGGCAATGACTTGAATTGTTTGACTCTGAACTTTTATTATGATATAGAAAGACTTTTGGTGGGGCATGCCCTCAGTTTATCACCAGTTCTATCATTCCCAGCTGCCTTACACCTGGCTAGATTCACATATTTATGGTGTCTGCCTGGTTAGTTTGGCATCTGAATTTGTGGACCCCTGGCCTGCAAGGAAAGACCGCACTGCCTCTGGATTTACCTACATCAATGAGGCAAAGAATCCTTCACACACATTCCATATTCTCCTTTGACCAATATTCTGTAATTTGTATTCCTTTCTCCCAACCCCACTGTCAAAAGTAATCTCTGTTAACCCTATTATCCATATTTCCACAGACACCTGGACAATGTCATGTCTTCATAAAGTGTCCAATAATTAATCTTTGACTTGTTCTCAGTTTGAATCAGCTCTACCCACCATGGTGTCTAGAACAGAGCCATTGTATGGCTCCTATTTCCATTACCATCTACTTCCATTAATATGGCCACTCCCAAGGGCTTTTTGGGCATAGGGAAGACGGCAGATCACTCACATGAGGTGTTATTTGCTTGAAAGGAACACAATGTAAAAAAGAAAGGTGTAGAATATGATAGATTCTCATCTTTAAAAGAGAAATGGATGGGATGCCTCAGCTCAGTGGCTGAGTATCTGCCTTGGGCTCAGGGCGTGCTCCTGAGGTCAGGGATGGAGTCCCACATTGGGCTCCCTGCGAGGAGTCTGCTTCTCCCACTGCCTATGTCTCTGCCTCTCTCTCTCTCTCTCTCTCTCTTTCTCTCTGTCTCTCATGAATAAATAAATAAAATCTTTAAAAAGAGAGAGAGAGAAATGGGCTTCCTTCTTGTTGCTGATGGATCAAGAGGAGGGAAACACGAGAAGGAGTGCTTATGCAGGGAAACCAATTGCTTGCTCCACCCCTCCAGTCTTGTATGGGCTCTGATGGGTTGCTGGTTATTATAACAACACAGTCCAATCCCTCAACCCAGATGACAGCTCTACATTCATCCCAGACCATTTTGGAACACCAGGCAAGGCTCAATAGTGCTTCTCCAGCTATGAAGTAGGAAGGAGGGTATCACCACCATGAATGGAGTCAGTGTGTAGAACAAATAGATCATAGCAAAACCACAAGCAATGCTAGGCTACATTCATTTAAATAAAGAAAGCCGACATCTTTTCCCAGGCTGGAAACAGAAATTGCATTAATGTGCTACTAATTACAATCAGGACTCTATCACTCTGACTTCTTATTCAGTACCAATTTTTGTGATCTCATATTAAAAATCATATACTCCTTTGCATTTCCCTAAATACTTTAATCGGTACATTTTAGTCTGGATGTGTGTACATTCTCTGTTACCTCCCATCTGGGTGTAATTTTCCATAGTCTCCCCTGACGATCTGCATTTTCTCCTTCAAGTCCCTCCTCTAAACCCACTTCTGTGGATCTTGCCTTCACATTATGCCATTAAAAGCTCCAGCTGGAAGGAAGTGCCTCTGAATGGAGTCCAAGAGAAGAAACAAAGAAAATGGAAACCAGATGCCATTTAAGTCATCCCCGTGTGAGTCATCATTCTCTCCTGGAAAGTGTCTATCTTAATGATGTACATCTCTTTAATGGGAAGCCCACCAGGCAAAAACCCTTCCTCTTAATCTCTGTATGTTTTAGCCATCCTCAGTAAACCTAGATATTCTGAATATTATTGGCATATAGTAAATTTATACATAGTCCTAGTAATTTGCTAGATTTTAGATCCAACATAAGACTGTCCTTTCCTTTCTGTGTCATTTACTCACTCTTATTCCAGTTTCCTTGCTACCCTTCCTCACCAACTACCCTCAGGACTTGAAGAGAAAGCTCTAGTTTTATAAAGCATGGCTTAAAATTGATTAAAAACAAACAGGGCAGCCTGGGTGGCTCAGTGGTCTAGCGCCGCCTTCAGTCCAGGACCTGATCCTGGAGATCCTGGATCAAGTCCCAAGTTGGGCTCCCTGTATGGAGTCTGCTTCACCCTCTGCCTGTATCTCTGCCTCTCTGTCTGTCTGTCTCTCTCTCTCACTCTCTCTCTCTCACTGTGTCTCTCATGAATAAATAACTAAAGTCTTTAAAAACAAATAACAGCAAGCCTTTAACCTCCAGAGGATAGAATCAATTGATTTTCATGGGTACCTTTCCTGCTTTTCAACACTATCTCAATCCTATTTCTATGTAATAGATCGTATCATCCCTGAACTTGAAATCTGACTCATTTGTTCATTTGGGTAGCACAACAAGCCCAAATCCTCTTAATTTTATCCAAAAGACAAAAAAGGAGCAAAAGGAATCTCCCATTTTCCCAGAGCGACTTTGACAAACAACTTTTGAGATACTTATAGAACAGTATTCAATCAAACCAGTGGCAAAATTGGCAAGATTCATTTTGTCTTAAAAATTCTATCTATCCACAATATTATATGTGTGTGTGTTCAAGACTGAACACATGCGTTTACCTATACTCTCAAAATTCTGCTGAAGAGTCAGCAAAGGGAATGCATTGAAGACCATGCTGGAGATGAAAAGAGGACTGTCAGCTGAGATTTGATAATTTTCTGTAAGATGGAAAGGAAGTGAATAGTACTGAGGGATGAAGCAAAACAGAGAAAGCAGCATCCCAGATTTACTCAGGAGAAGGCTGTAGAAAGGACAGAGATATTCTTTGCAAAGAAGACTTGGGGAATCTCCACACTGAGCATTAACACATTTTGAGCTCAGGATTGGAAAAGGAGCCCACATCAAGGTTGTTCTGAGAGCAGGTGTACCATTTGGCCTTTCTCATCCTTATTCGCCTTTCCGTATGTGCAAATAGGCTGGCAAGAGAAAATTTGGAAACTTCACTGGCTCCCCAAGATCTCCCCTATGAAGAAAATAAGATTGTTACCTGGGCAGAACTAAGGCTTTTTGTTTGGGATTTGGTGTTCCACAGTGAAGCCCTCTGTGTTTGGTGTTTTGAGGGGCAAACAACACCATCTGCATGATTCCTTATGCTAATACCCTAAAGGACAGTTTGTCAGTTGACATGACCACCCATGTACACAGTCAGTCTCCACCTTGAGAGAGAGATGCTAATTGAGGAAATACATCTAGCCAGTGGCAGAGAACCTCACTACTCACACCCAGACACCTTTATTAATTACCTAGTTTTTCTTTCTTCTATCAAGGTGATAGAAGTGGGAGATGTGGGCTGAAGGAGAACTCATGAGTATGATGTTAGGGGATACTATCTAGAACCAAAGGCTCAAGAAACAGAATTTAAAATACTGTATAAAGTCATAATCATTGTAGTGTGCCATCTCACATCCATCTCCTCTTCTTGTGGCCAGTAGAACTCTGCTCTTGCTTGTGAGTAACCATTCCTCTTCCACTCTTAGACAACATATTTTGGATGAATCTGACTATAACCTCTGTCCCCAGAATGAACTATGGACCTAGACCTAGGCCAAATTGTGTGATCCAGGCCCTTGGCCACGATCACTGGTTTTGAAAGGAGCTAGCCAAGCTCACCTGTTTATAAATATTCCCTCCTTCTTTCTCACTTCCATGGGAAGAGTATACTTCCTCATTCTGTTGATTTGAGGTGCAATCATGTGACTTTATTAGCTAATGGGATCTACTTATTATATAACTGGTCTTGTGCTCCTGGGCCTCTGTCATCATTAGTCCCAGGAGGAACATGAGAGACACATGGAGCATCCCTGAGCTAGCCCAGCCCAGAGCTCTGACCAGTCCCAACCAAGATCAGCAGAGCCACTCAGCCAAGCCCAGCCTAGATCAGCTGACCTCAGCCAACCACAGATACATGAGTTAAAGATATACTTGTTATTGTAGAACACTGAGACTCTGTGTGTGCGTGTGTGTGTGTGCGTGCGTGTGCACATGCACTCAGCATTATTGTGGCCACAGTTAGATAGCATAAGAATAAAGGCATATGCATTCTTTCCTGCTAGTGTAGCATCTAAGAGGATATGAAGCTACAGCTCCTGCGGGTGTGGCCACCACAAAGGGTACAAGAATGAAGCTAACATACTGAAGAGAGCTGAGCTGGAACCAAGTCCTGCTCACAGTGTTTGAGCTCTGAATGCAGCTTTCCTAATAGCAGTTCTGCCTCTAATCTTAGAGTTTATATGAGCCCATAAAATCCCCTTTTATTACTCAAATAGCATTTATTTGGCTCTTTTTTCCCACTTGAAATCAGAGGAATATTAACTGATACCAAAATCTATAGGTAGCCAGTGGGAAAGCCAAAATAATTAACACAAGTCAGAAGGGGAGAAGGATGGGGGAGGGGGGCATGAACGAATTCCTCACCTTACACCGTGTAGCCAATCCAATGTTCAAATCAAGAAATATAAATAGAGGCATATTTTCTGGACTTAGAAGAGATGAGCATGGGAAGGGACTAAAATCAGAAACAAACAAAGCTAGTGCCATTTTTTTTTTTTATCCTCTATAGGTTTGCGCAGACCAAAGAACAGCTACTAGTCATGGAGGCTACTCAAATTTAAATTCATTAAAATTAAGTGAAATGGGGACCCCTTGGTGGCTCAGGGGTTGAGCGCCTGCCTTCAGCCCAGGGCATGATCCTGGAGTCCTGGGATCGAGTCCTACATCAGGCTTCTGGCATGGAGCCTGCTTCTCCCTCTGCCTATGTCTCTGTCTCACTCTCTCTGTGTCTCTCATGAATAAATAAACAAAATATTTTTTAAAAATTTAAGTGAAATGTTAAATCTAGTTCCTCATTCACAGTAGCATCATTTCTAGTGCTTAACATCACATGTATCTGGTGGCTTCCTACCAGACGGTACAGATGTAGAGTATTTCCATCATTGCAGAGAGTTCAATTGGACAATGCAATGATAGAGCGTCACATGTCACCATGTAAAGTTAATCAACCAAACACCAAAAGTTTGACCATATCACTCACAATTGTACCATAGGGCTTTAAGGAGACGGGTCCTGGACAGAAACCGCTGTGTTCAAATCCCAGCTCTGACACAAATTGCAGACCCATGGGCAAGTTACCAATCTTTCTAAACATTAACTCCCTTACTTGTAAATGGTAATATACACACAGACCTAGCTTACAGCATTGTTGTCAGCATCAAATTAAATATTATATATTTAATATGCTATTATGTATGTTGTGCTTCTAAAAGTGCCTAACAGTTGGTAAGCACTTGGCAATATTTTTTAAGATTTTATTTATTTATTCATGAGAGACACAGAGAGAAGCAGAGACACAGGAAGAAGGAGAAGCAGGCTCCATGCAGGGAGCCCCATGCGGGACTCAATCCAGGATCCCAGGATCACGCCCTGAGCCGAAGGCAGACGCTCAACCACTGAGCCACCCAGGCATCCCAGCACTTGGTAATTATTATTATTTATTATCCTCCTGTAAGTTAGATTTTATTTTACCAAATGTGCATATCTTAAATAAACTATATATATACATGTAAGATTTAGATATCCATATTTATACATAATGTGTAATATTTTGTTTTTTGTATGTGACATATTACCTATACCTAGCTCAGCTCCAGTTCATGGGCTATAAACACTTTCATTTTCTTCTATATACATTCCTATATTTTCCAAATATTTACACGGTCATGTATTGTCTATCATCAGAAAAAAACCAAAATTTTTATTTTTCAAGATACCAACATACTTTGAGATGAATAACATGCTACATCTGGATCATTCGCTTTGGCTGATTTGGTCCACAGGGGCCTATTATATAATCTCCGTCATTAGTCAATTAGGGCTTCGTGACCTCTTTCCTGGACTATTACAAAATCCTCCTGCCTGGTCCCCTCCCCCTGGCCAGCTCTGCGCTGGCTTCCCAGTCTCTCTCCACAGTGCTTCCAGAATGACCCTTCCACGCACAACACTTACGACACTCCTCTGCTAAGACTTGCCAGTGCTTACCCATCCCTTACAAGGGCCTGGCCCCTGACACTTGCCTGCCTTCCCAGTCTCCTATCATGCCAAGTGGCATCCGCTACAAGGGGGAACACTCTTCTGCATCTTTTCCATCTAGAAAAGTTCCATTTATTCGGCAAGACCCACCTAACGCCAGCCTTCTGTGAAGGTTTTCTAGGTTCCCACAGCAGAGTCAGGGCTCCCACATCAATTGGCACCTCTGACTCACAGCTGGTTCTACTGAACAGCAACCATTAGTTTACATTCTTGACTCACCCTCGATTACATGCTCCTTGAGGGTGTGGCATCTTTGCCCTCCCGTGTGCAGCCCAGAAATTGGCTCCAAACAGTACTCAGCAAACAGCTGTTGCACAGCTACATGCAGGGAGAACTTGTTTTAAAATAACTTCTATTATCTTACCCAAATGATAAGGGTTCATGGTAGAAAAATTAGGAAGTTCAGACAAATCAAACACAGAAAATGTAAAGCACACATAATGCTGCCTCTCAGTACCGTTTAACACCTTGAAAATTCTATGGGCTACTTTAGGGGTTTTCAAAATTCCTCAGTTCATGGCACTCAGTGTTTCAATAATTTTTTTCTGGTACTTTAAATCCATATAAATTGCATCTATTATGTAGTTAGGTTCAAACAACTTAATAGTAGTAGTTCACACCGTGTCCAGAAGTGTCGCTTGTATTTCTCTTGAAATTTTAAAATCCCCTGTGGGGCCCAGGTGAATTCCCTACAGTGGCCTAGGATGCCTTGGCGTGTAGTTTAAGAACCACTGGCCTACACTCTCTGAGACATCTTTTTTTTTTTTTTAAGATTTTATTTATTTACTAATGAGAGATACAGAAAGAGAGGCAGAGACACAGGCAGAGGGAGAAGTGACTCCCCTTGGGGAGCCTGATGCGGGACTCGATCCTGGGACTCCAGGATCACACCCTGAGCGAAAGGCAGACAGACACTCAACTGCTGAGCCACCAAGGCATCCTATGAGAGATCTTTTGTTTTTATTTGTTTTTTATTGTTGGATTATTTACATTTATTTTTAAACAGCAACTGTACTTTTGGTCAACCTGCATCTTGATCATATTATAAATTTCAGGACAGTTTTAGAATATAGAGACTTAAAAGTTGTTCCCATTATAATAAATTCTTAGAAAATGTAAACAATAAATTCTCATTTAATGATTCATCCTAGTACTACCTGAGAAATCTATAGCATTTATATATCACAGCTCAGCCATGAGGGACATTCAAAATAACAAAGACCACATCCTTTTGTTAATAAACCCTCTGTGCTGGGGACAGAGCCTGGGGAGATCTTTTAAAACAAAAGATTTTGTTATACTATACAAACTTTTGTTAACCTGTTATTTCCAGTTGATAATAAATAAAAAAACAATTTCCCTCTTGGTAGTTGCTTATCTGACAATGTCTAATATCTGATGAGCGCCTACTTTGTTTCTTATGAGGGAAGTATAATACTATAGCATTATCTTCATGAAGAAACTGAGGCACTAAGAATTTAAGAAACTTGCCCCATATCCCACAGCTAGTATGTGGTCCAACCAGGTTGTCAACTCAAGACATTGGGTTCTAGAATCTCTACTCTTAACTACCTTCCTCTAATGCCTTTTAACATTCACAGCATCATTTCAATGGGGGACTCAAGATGCAATGGTATCCTATATTCTATAGTACATTATAATTTACATATTGGTACTATGATTTATTTTACCAAATCCCAAATATTAGACATTTAAATTCTTTCCAATTTTTCACTGTTCTCAGGTACCTTGAAATGAACATCTTTGTAACTTAATCAATCCCTGTATGCTTTTATGTTTATTTCCTTGGAGGAAAATTTCTAAAAGTAGAATTGCATTGTCAAAGGGTAACATATGCAAACTCCATCGTTTTTGGTACATATTATCAAATTATTCTACCAGAGAAGGATAAATATGTATTCTACTCTGTTTTTTCTCATCCTTATTGAGTATTTTCATTATTTGAAAAAAAAAAAAAAGCATTCCCAGTAAATTGTAGCTTATTGTTTGTTAATTTGCACTGCTTAATGTTTAAGGAGGTTGAGCATTTTTATTTTAATAACTAGAATTTATTTTTTACTTTAGAAGAGGCAAAGCCTTAGTGACAAGACAGCAGCTGAGACGTGTTTGGAAAGCCCCTTGCCGGACCTAGGTAGGTTCCATTCACATTCACTTGAAACCACTCCACAACCCAGATCCCATATTGCCCGGGCAATGAGGAGTGATGCTTGCTGTAACACGTGGTCTACATTATCCAAGATGGCATTATTTCTGCATTTTAGTCTGCCTAAGGTAGGAAAATATACTCTCCTCTTAGAAACACTGCCACAACAAAGATCAGGTTTATGGAATGGTAAAAAGAATGGTAGACAAGGATTCAGGGGATCTTGGGTGCAGTCCTGCTGTGACCACAGGAGAATCATTTATCATCTGTTAGTTTCAACTTGTCTACTAAAATGGCCAATCCTTACGAATCGAACTTCAATAAAAAATACATTAATTAATTAGTTTTAAAAATGACCAATCCTTTTCAAACTTTTCACAGAAATAGTACAAAGATACCAGAGAGTGAAAATTAATTCCTAGGGTTAGTACCTGGGATGTATTGACCCCAAAAGACTCATTGTAGATGTGCAGTTTTTCTCTCCTTTAAAATTCAGGCCCGGGGCACCTGGGTGGCTCTGTTGGTTAAGCATCCAACTCTGGATTTTGGCTTAGGTCATGATCTCAAGGTTGTGAGATTGAGCCTCGAGTCAGGCTCCACACTGGGTGTGGAGCCTACTTAAGGTTCTCTCCTCTCCCTCTCTCTCTACTCACTCACCCCCCTCAAAATTCAGGCCCAAAGTGCCTTCTTCCCCATAAGATGTTGATGCTTTTAATAGATAAACATGTTTTGCTTATTTCTTCTCTTTGTTATTTTTTCTCACAATCTGGGGAGATGTGTCATAATTTAACATGTAGCTTCAACGACCTGACACATTGCCATATACTCCACTTTGAGAATTCTCTCCAAGATTCCTTCAACTTTGATCAGTAGAAGAGTCTAGAGAACAAGATCTGCTTTGTAGTTAACAGTGAAATGCGAGTTCATTATGCTGAGGGACAATTCATTTTCCTGGAGGGGTCAGCATTTTTCCTTCCCATCAAGTTCCTTGGTCTCTGATACAGGATCCTTCCAACCAGCCCAGACCATAACTGACTATCACTGAATAGGCTGGCAAATTAGGTCCATATGCTAAAATCACTACTACTACTACCAATACTACTACTACTACTGCTGCTGCTGCTGCTACTACTGCTACTACTAGTCGCACCTTCATCCTGAAAGCAACACAAAGCTTCCTCACAGAACTTCCTTCATTCTAATCTGAATCTGTTTATTGATAGAAGTAATTTGATGCAGTAATGGAGAAACACTGTTCTTGGCAAAGAAAAATCTAGGCTGATTTGCCCATCTTCCATCTTGGGCAAATCGCAACTTCCCTGAAACTCAGTTTCTGTATTGACAAAATAGACCTGACAGGTGTCTGATGACGAAGAGATAAACAAACCTTGGGGCTAGGGATAGGTAAGAGTTTTATTTTTAAATATCCATCCTTAATCCATAATGAAGAACAGATTACTTAGGCATGGCAATCCTTCAGTTTGGAATGCGGGGCGTTGGGAATTACGTTCCAGCTCCAAGAAGACCGACCGCTCAGCTGGGTGCTGGTGCCGACCTGCCCAGACAAGTTCTCACCAGACACAGGTGAAACCTTCTTGAAACAATGATGGGCATTGTTGAGCAGGGTGGGGCGAGAAGAGGAACATGGGTAACTACCAGTGGACCTCAGCCAAGCCCCCATGTGGCAAGCAAAGCTGTTTCTCTCCTGATTCCGTTTTCTGATTAAGAAGTCATGCTAAGCTATAAGAGTTAAAACTCTGGAGGCATCGAAGCCTCCAAGCTGTCCACGGGCAGGCAGTAGATGCCTCGGCTGGTTGCAGGGAACCAGGGGCAGAGCCTCAGTACCAGCTTCCACATTTCTGCGGCCTCCAGTCCTCACCCTTGCCCTCCACCGAGCAAGTCGTGTCAGGGAGGAGTGGAAGCCAACCTTCATCTCACCGCCAAGCCATGGAGGACCCTTGAGGCTAAATGAGAAAGACTATTAACTAGAAGCTCAAATTGAGCAAGCCAAGAGAGGAGGCAAGCACAGACGGAGACCACAAGCAAAACAAGGGTAAGAATCATGGTAGGTGGACAGCACAGGCACTACGGCCGTCAGCCGACAGGGGGTATCAGGACCCACATCGGAACAAGTGGCAGAGAAAGAGCCCAGGAAAAAGGCACCAATCCCTAGATCACTCATGTCTGGGGATGCTCACAGTGTCGCCTTCCAGTCTGCAGCCACTGCTCTTCTGGAACTTTCTGTGTCGAAGCTTCACTTGGCACAAGGATAGATGTTTGTAGGTCTAAAACCTGGGCAGTGAGAAAGACTCCTCTGTTGGAGACAACAAAGAACAAATCTCCAAATTTGATGAGTTGCCCCCCTGTTCCCCAAATAGTGGTTTGTTTTAGAAAACACCTTTGTCTCAAGTACATGCAATGAACTAGAAAAATGAACTTTATATCATGGGAGTGTGTGTGTTTCCTAAAGTAGAACAAGTCACTCATATTCATTTTATTTACCAAAACTGTATCTAAGTCACACATATTAAAATTAGTTTTCCCAGATTGGCTTCTTACCATCTTTAGTTACATGTGCATGCTATGTCAGTCAGTCATCTGTCACTAGTTGTTTTGTTTGTTCATTTATTTTTGTTGAGGTGTTTTTTGGCTTTGTTTCTTTGTTTTTCTTCTCCTAGCTTTATTTACAGAGGTGCAAAGTGGCAGAGTAGGATAGTGGTTAACAGCATAGCCTCTGGTGTCAAATCCCAACCTCTACCCTAAGGGCATAGTTTGCCAAGCTCGGTATAAAATGAAAAGCGCAGGTCTCTTTGTACACAAATTATTACGAATTTCAAGACACTGGGGCACCTGGGTGGTTAAGTCCATTAAAGCATCTGACTCTTGATTTTAGCTCAGATCATGATCTCAGGGTTGTGAGATCAAGCCCTGGGTCAGGCTTAAGATTCTCTCTCTCTCTCTCTCTGTCTCTCTCTTCCCACCCCTTAAAAAAATCAAAGAAAAAAAAGTTTCAAGACAGTGACCTCTGAGCATTAAACCAAATACAGAGCTTCTATGTCCACAGGGCCAGTATGACTCCCCAGGTCACATGTCCGTAAAGCCAGTGTGGAGGCCTCAATGCCTCAGGAGTTTTAAATCTTATACCTTATAATCTTATAAACCAGGCTTGCTGTCCCAAGCTAACTATATGACTTGAGAATGTCACCCTCACAAGCCTCAGTCTTCTTATCTTTAAATTAGAGACAATAATAGTGCTTAGGTCACAAGAGTTGTGGAACGATTAAATCACATATTTGTAAAGTGCTTTGTACAGTGCCCAGCACATAACAGGAGTTTAAACATTATCAGCTATTGCTATCACCAATGACCTGCTAATATCAGAATATGCTTCAGAACCGCAATTAAAACAATGAGATTCGGGATCCCTGGGTGGCGCAGCGGTTTGGCGCCTGCCTTTGGCCCAGGGCGCGATCCTGGAGACCCGGGATCGAATCCCACGTCGGGCTCCCGGTGCATGGAGCCTGCTTCTCCCTCTGCCTGTGTCTCTGCCTCTCTCTCTCTCTCTGTATGACTATCAAAAATAAATAATTAAAAAAAAAAAAAGACTGACGGAACGGAAAAAGAAATTATAGAAAGGATTTCTGAAGGAGATTTAAAAAAAAAAAAAAAAAAACAATGAGATTCCACTATATGCCTATTAGAATGGCCAAAGTCTGGAACACTGACAACACCAAATACTCACAAGAATATTGAGCAACAGGAATTCTCATTCCTGGTGGCAATGTAGAAAGTTAAAACTACTTTGGAAGACAGTTTGGTGGTTTCCTGCAAAACTAAACATACTCTACCATACAATCCACTAGAGCCAGCAATCATGCTCCTTGGTATTTACTTAAAGGAGTGAAAACTTATGTTTACACAAAACCCACACATGGACATTTACAGCAGCTTTATTCATAGTTGTCAAAATTTGGAAGTAGCCAAGATGTCCTTCAGTAGGTGAATGGGTAAACTGTGCTACAACCAAACAAAAGGAAACTTAAATGCATATTACAAAGTAAAAGGAACCAATCTGAAAGGTTATATACTGCATGATTGCAACGATATGATATTCTGGAAAAGCCAACACTGTGGAGACAGTAAAAAGATCAGTGGTTGCTAGGGGTTTCAGGGTGGAGGGAAGAATGAATGGGTGGAATACAAAATTCTTAGGGCTGTGGACCTACTCCATATGATACCATAATGATGGATACATTCATTATACATTTGTCCAAATCCATAGCATGTACAAGACCAAGAGTGAACCCTAATGTAAGCTACGGACTCTGGATGATGAAGATGATGATGTGTCCATGTAGGTTCATCATTGGTAATAAATGTATCACTCTGATAGGGGGTATTGTTAAGAGGGGGGCTATGCATGTTTGGGGGCAGGGAGTGTATGGGAAATCTCTGTCCCTTCTTTTTAATTTTGCTGTGCTCTTAAAAAATGAAGTCTTGGAAAAAAAATAAAGAAACTCATTATCCAAACAAAATGAGGCATCAAGGGAATTATCAGGTAATGGAGGACAATTACCACCACACTCTTCTTTCTGCTTTTCTTTGAATTATCTGAGCAAGAAAGCTTTGACATAAATTACCCAAATGATTACTTTTATTATTCCCATTCACTTTGGCAATGAGTAGATCTGGTCAGATAAAATTTAATAGGAAGTTGTAAAACTATATAGTAAAGGTCAGATGTTCTATGTAAAATGAATCAGGCTAGACTCACAAAAGAGTTGAGGAGCTACAAAATCTGGAGATTTGAAAAACTAATTTCAGGGGACTCATTTTTTCAAGGGAGAAGGTGCTAGTGACAATTTTGAGATGACTGCCATTTATTGTCACTTTGGACAGATCTCAGCAATAAAAGCCTACATAAAAATTCTGTCCCTTTAAAGAAAACTTGTAGGTCAAGGATAAAACTGTTTTAATTAAACTTTTATAGTATAAACTATTCCAACAATACATAAAAGTGCATGAATAATGCACTCACCTCATGGATTTATCAAATCTTGTCTCTATATATTTGTTTCAGATTTTAAGATTTTTATTGTAAATTATAAAACACAAAATGAATGCCTATTTTCATATAAAAAGAACCACAACACGCTTGTAACCGCCATTCAGATAAAGAAACAGAAACTAGGCACCTACCCTGAAAGCCCTCCATGGACTCTTGCCCATCCACAAGCTCTCCCCTTTCCCCCAAAGTAACCACTTTCCTGACTCATAGAACTCAGCAAAGAGAAAATTTTAATTTTGATCTGAGACAAAGAAAGAGTAATAAATTCTGGCCATAGATACCAAAATAACACAACTGATAAATAGTATCATATGTATGAACTAAAATCCAAAAAAAAAGTAGAAATTTCTCTTGGGCAATAAAATACTTCCTTTACTCCCCCTCAGATGATTGAAAGCCTTCGTCTCCCTTCCCTTCTCTCACATATGGACTCAACATTTTCCAGATTGGACCCATTTTGGCATTTTTGCAACCTATTCTACCTCTAACTGTGAAAACATACCAGCTCTGTTTCTGTAATTATTTAGCTAAAGCCATACAAACTGGGCCATATTCAAAGTTAGAAAAAATAATTAGCTAGTATGTTAGGGTCCTGCTTCTAAGGGTCCTTTCTTCTATCAGTGACTGTGTTTTCAATATCAAGGTAAACATATGTCATGTTTTACTTTTATTTTTATGTTAAAGAGTGTGTGTTGAATAAAGTTGCTAGTGCCTGTGTGAAATTGTCTGTTATCCCCACATTGAATGGATCTATAGTCAGAACCTAGGTGAGGCCAATGCTTTCATTTTGCCAGATCCACGGTCCTTTAGATTTATAAGAGACCTTAGACCTTCTTAACCTCTCCCAACTTGGGGTGCTGAGACCTGCAATAGATACATAATAATACCTTCCTTAAAGAGGGCAGTCTCTCTCTCTCTCTCTCTCTCTCTCTCTCTCTCTATATATATATATATATATATATATATATATATATATATGTATTATATATGTATATATGTATTAGTCAGGACTAGATGCAAGTAAAAGAAAAACAACTTAAAATAGTTTAGGCTAATATGAGAATTTATGGGCTCATGTAACCAAACTGCCAAAAAAAAGGGTACAAATGACTACAATACTTTCAAAATTATTTTTGTCTCTTAGCTCTGCCTCCACATTGATATGTCAGCTTTCTTATCTCCAGCTGGCTTTCAGACTCTGAAGCTAGAGTCATAATTGCCCCACTCTGGGCTCACATCTTTGAGCCTCACCTTCCAAAAGGGAAAGAAGCTTTCTCTCCACTCCTCCACTCCTGATGAAAATAAATCTTGAATGTACATATTTGTCCAAAAAAAACTCTGCAAATGTACAATTAAGATATGTGCATTTCATTGTATGTGATTTTTATGTCAAAAGGAAAACCCACTGTAAACAAATATTGAACTCTACTTGAATGTATTATAAAGTGTACTAATGTCTGTGTACTAATGTCTGTGATCTACTCTGAAATGTACAAAATAATTTGAATTAATAGCTGGATAAAAGGATGGATAGATTAGATAGATAGATAGATAGATAGATAGATAGATAGATGATAGATGATATATCAAACGTAGTAAGATGCTAAATGATAAGAGTTTAGGTGGTGGGTGTTCACTATAAAACACTTTTAGAATTTGTTTGAGAATTTTCATAAAAAAGTGTTGTGTACAGGGAGATAAATCCTCAGGAAGGAATCTAGTTAGACCCACTTGGGTGCCCCTCACAGCCTTGACCTAAAGTGAGGTGTGAGACTGCTCAGTTTAGGTCAACTTACCTACCATTAAGCCCTCCACTGAGGCCAGCAAGGCAGTGTCACACAGCTCTGTCCAGGACACACAATAGAGCAGGGAGTGGAAGGTTGAGAATTTGTGAAGAAAATCATCCCCTCCCCTCAAAGAAAGGACTATGGCACAGACATGGTTACTGGGGCACATCACAAGGCAGGTAGCCACCCTACTGTGACACCCTGACAGTCTTCAGAACAATAGGACAGACAGTCTTTTCACTATGACTGCATGTCTCCTTGCCAATCACAAATCAAAACTAATCACAGAAGACCTGACTTTTCTTAGCTGGTGATTTTAAAACACATGCCACAAGGAGTAGGAAAAGTTAACGGAACATGGCAAAGAGTATAAGTGACCAGTATTTCAGAGCAAAGACTAAGGGAAAGCAAGCTTTTAATCATTTGCTAGACATTAGCATAAGGCTGAATCAGTTTATGCCATTCAGCAAGCACGTGGCTCCTGTAAAGCCCAGATCTACATTAAAAACAACAACAGCAGCAACAACATCTGGAGTGTACAGGTATTTTGGCTACGTTAGGTTAGGTTAGGAAAAGAAAAGTTTAGCCTTTTGCTCCCAGCCAAAGGAGGACTTAAGGAAGTACTCTTTAGGGTAAAATTATTCATTAAAATGTGTTTTTGTGCTAAGTTATTAAAAGGCCGACATTTCTCCTTGACTTTCTTCCTCATGATGTCCAACTTTCAGAGATTGGATTTTATCAGGAATTTTAATAGTCAGCATTAGGAGGTAATACACCCTTGCCTAAAAATTCAAAACACATTTGCATAGTTTTTAATTGACAGGAACATGAGGTCAAGTTTGTTAAATGAAGCCGTGTGTCCTCAAGTTGGCTGAGAATGGATACACATAAGCCAAGGCCGTCTCGGCATTTTGTCTTTTCTATGTGATTTAGGAGCATCCTCCACGTTCCTCTGCTCTTCCCTTCACTATCACCTCCCACGCATCAAACCCAGTAACTTGGGCCGCTGGTGTCCGTCCAGGCCAGAGCAGGAGGAGAGGAGTTCCAGATTCAGCCAGCACTTCCACCCAGGCTGGTGCAGAAGCCCAGAGCTGTACAAAATGACTGGCAACTAGGGAGTCCACTGTGCTGGCTTGTTTGAATGGATCTTATCCACCCCCTCCTCAAGTTTACAGCCATTAATTTCTGCAAGATCTGCAGCAGCAGTCCTCAAATCTTATCATGATTTTGAAAATCCCTGGAAGCTCTATATCTGAAACTGTTGCTATGTTTCTTTCTGCCTATTCCTCCAAAGTTATAAATATAAACCTAAGTAGCAATAATGGTAAGAGCGTCAGCTACCGCTGACATCGAACTTAGACACCAGGTGCTATGCTACTCCCTTTACTAGCTCAATTACTCTTCCTAGCAGCCCAGTGATGTAGTTTCTATTAATATCTCTCTGCTCTGTCCAGGACACACAATAGAGCAGGGAGTGGAAGGTTGCGAACTTGTGAAGTTCTCCATTCTACAGATGGAAAAACTGAGGCATGTAAAAGTTATGCAGCTTGGCCCAAGTCACATGGCTAGAAAGTGGCATGATTCAAAGCCAAGGACATGCTCTTAACTACTATGCTAGGAAATTAAAGCAATCAAAGGAATTGAAAAGTTAAGTGTCTGGCCCAAGATCATACAGAGGCAGAGATTGGAAACCTGAATTTGTTACTCAAAATTCTGGGTCCTTTTTTTATATGGAACAAATAGAATTATGGGGCTTCTGAGGAACTTCTCATAAAGAAGGGACAGAGGAAAGAGCCACACCAGAGTATGTTAACTTGGGTTTTCAATTCTGCACTGACAGAGTTTGGCTAAAGGTCACAAACTGTGTCTATGGAAATTATCTAAAAAAGACCAAGGGATTTGGCCAAATCTGCTCAACCCTAATCTATAAACGTATGAGGTAGGGACTGCAAGATGCAGGATCTCTTTGTTTTATCTCATGATTTCCCCAGATGGAGACCCTACTGTGGTGTGATGGCAGCCAACGGAGACAGGGAAGAATGAGATTAGCTAAATAGACCGCAGACCTCTACTTTGAATCAGTGGTTCTCAGCTAAGAACTTTGCATGCCTGATTCTTTTTTTGTTAGAAAAATTTCTGACATATGCAAAAGTAGAGAAATTGGTACAATGAACCCCATGTACCCATCACCCCCACTTGAATGATTATCACTATCTTGCCATTCTTGCTTCATGGATTTCTTTTTTTTTTTTTTTTAAGATTTTATTTATTTATTTATTATTTATTTATTTATTTATTTATTTATTTATTTATTTATTTACGAGAGACACACACAGAGAGAGAGGCAGAGACACAGGCAGAGGGAGAAGTAGGCTCCATGGATTTCTTTAAAAGTAGAAATTGTAAGACTCTACCCTGGGAGGGTCTTATTTAATAGATGGCATTCGGGAATTTATCTTTTTCAAGACTCTCCAGTGGATTCCAGGAGATGCCAGGTTGGAACTGCTGAAACTCTGGTCCTGGAACTGGGCACTGCACTTGCCTAGAGGAAAGCTTCTCCAGTGTCAATGGCTTGACGCTCCATGACTTAGAGAAGGAACTCAAACATCAGAGGTTTATCTGTCAGGGCCTAGGCAGGAAAGAATTCATTTCAGATTATTTGAATGAAGAGGCTGTAATGGTAGGACAGAGGTGAGAGTAGGGATAAGAAAAAATGAAGAGGGTTAAGGTGCTCAGAGACCAACAATGAGAGAAGGCCATCATCTGTCCTAGGGGACAGGGCCCAGAGGAGGATACAGAGGTTCTGGAGTCTAGTGAGAGCTGGAATCCTAAATTAGGGGCTGCTTAGCAGGAGCTTTAATTTGGAGAAATTAGGCACAGTTACTTCTTTTTAAATTTTTTTAAGATTTTATTTATTTATGAGAGAGGCAGAGATATAGGCAGAGGGAGAAGCAGGATTCCTGCAGAAAGGCCAATGAGGGACTCGATCCCAGGACCCTGGAATCATGACCTGAACCAAAGGCAGATGTTCAACCACTGAGCCACCCAGGTGTCCCAAGGCACAGCTACTTCTAAAGACACACTACAGAAGCGCAGGGTTTGAAAGATCTACACTGATCTCGCTCTCTTCCCACCCTCTTACCTAGGCCTCCCACTGGCCAAAGTGGACAGCAAGTGAGGCAAGGCAGGAGATGCCACAGCAAGGGCCAGCCTCTGGGGGCCAAGAGTAGGGCTAAGGAAGGCAAAGAACACATCCAGGGAGCAGAGCAAGGTGGGAAATGGGAGCAGAGAATAATCAGTCAGGAGAACAATCATTCCTTCAGAGTCCTGAAATAAGAGAAAATAGTCACCTCTTCCAGGAGTTTGATGTTTTTCAACCCTGGAAGAAGCCAAGTCTAAGAGTAAAGGGACTGTCTGATTGTTGGTTATATCAACCACAAACCTTTGTCATGGGTGGCTTGGAGTATGCTTTAGTGTAACAGCCAGTCTGAGCTCCTCCCACCACCCCCAAAGTCAAGCTGGAAGGTGGGGGAGGGGCGTAAAAATCCAAGGACTGTAATCATTACCGATTTAAGCTGTCGCAGTGGAGAAACCTTGCTCACTTTTTTGTAAGTTAACATTATTGACTGGTCAGAGGGACATTAGTTCTCAGTGAAATGTAGTTAGAGGCGATTATTCTCTGTTTACCACTTATTCTCAATTTACCAACTAAAAGGACAATGTAGGGGTTCCTATCACAGAACTTTTATGGAGCCCATTTTCCCCTTGAAATCTTGAAGTCTATTATTTGCAAGTTGTTTAAAAGCTAGCATTTCAGTTTTCAAAGCTACAATCGCATTTATTTTTCTGGTTAAGAAGCAGAAGAAAAACAACTCCCTAGGTCGAAGTTAATCTTTTCAACTCCTTCTCCCCAAGGGATATATACATAAGCATGTTTGCACCTCTAGCCTCAGGAAACGGGTCAAGCAATGTAACTCCACAGGTTCAGGTGACTGTATTAAGACCTGAGTACCCTAACAGAGGTAGAAGTGCCCAAGAAGTAGAAATTCTGAGCAGCCGTCTTTGAAAGAGTCATTGACCAAGTGGAGTGTGTCCAAAGAAAGGGGTGACCAGGATGACAACAGACTTCAAGGGGGTCTGATTGCCATCTTCAAGCTTCTGGAGAAATGGAATGGCCAATTAAATTGTTTCAATAGGCAGGACTGGAGCCGGTCATTATAGAAAAACCACTTTTACCCCACAAGGAAGATTTTAATTGCCTGATTGATTCACTGCTCCAGTGCCTGGCTCAGAGCTTGACATATAAAGGGTGCCCAATAATATCTGTTAGACAGATGGTAATCTCTGATACTGGTCGGTGGTGAAACTTGCCACTGTCAAACTAGAGAGCTATCTGTCACTGGTTAAAGTCCAGATGAGCATTTGTAAGGAACACTATAGAGGGTATCCCTATAACAAAAAATTATATTTATTTCATTTCTGGAATTGATTGATTCTAAAGCTAATGCTACTAAGTTTGACTAGGACTTGGTTGGAGGTGAAAGTTAAGAAAGTCAGAGCAAGTCCATCCTCATTCTTGGGACCAATTAGGAGTGGAAGATAAATCCCACAAATCCTTCCAAAGTGGGGGATAAATGTGGCAGAGAAATAAAATCTGATCTGATTCAACAATAATAAAACAAATAATCCAATTAAAAATATTGCTACAGATGCTGGATTATAATGTACATCTGAAATGTATATAATGTTATATACCAATTTTACCTCAAAATTTTTGCCATTTAAAAAAAATGGGCCAAAAACCTTAATAGACACCTCACCAAAAAAGATATACAAATGGCAAACAAGCATATGAAAAGATGATCCACATCATATGTCATCAGGGAAATGCAAATTAAAATAACAATGGCATACCAATAGAATGGCCAAAATCCAGAACACTGACAACACCAAATGCTCACAGGGATGCAGAGCAACAGGATCTCTCATTCACTGCTGGTGACAATGCAGAAAAAAATATTTTGGAAGTCGGTTTGGCAGTTTCCTATAAAATTAAACATACTCTTACCATACAATCCAGCAGAACTGGCAATTGCACATCTTGGCCTTTATCCAAAGAAGATGAAAATTTATGTCCCCACAAAAACCTCCTCACAGATGTTTAGAGCAGGAGTTAGGGTTCATATTTGCCAAAACTTGGAAGCAACCAAGACGTCCTTCAACAGATGAACGGGTAAATAAACTGGTACATCCAGACAATGGACTATTTGTTATTCAGCACTAAAATGAAATGATCTATCAAGCCATGAAAAGAAATAGAAGACACTTAAATGCAAAGTGATAGAAGCCAATCTGAGAAGGCTGTATACTTTATAGTTCCAACTATATGATATTCTGGAAAAGGCAAAACTACAGAGACAGTAAAAAAATCAGTGGTTGCCAGGGTTGGGTGGTTGGGGAAGGAATGACTAGATGGAGCATAGAGGATTTTTAGGGCAGTGAAAATACTTGGTACAATACCGTAATGATGTAAATATGTCATTATACAATTGTCCAAACCCACAGAATGTACCAAGTGTGAACCATAATGTAAACAATGGACTTTGGGTGATTATGATGTATCAATATAAGTGCACCAATTATAGTAAATATACCAGTCTAGTGGGGGATTTTTATAATGAGGGGGCCTCTGCATATATAGGTGCAGGGGTATATGGGAAATCTCTTTACCTTCACCAACTTGTGACCTTAAAACTACTCTAGAAAAATAAAATCTTGGTTAAAACAACATAACTATGTGGGGGCTCCCTGAAAAGTCATCTGAATATTTTAATTTGGTGGAAAAGAGGAAATCAGGAGTTGAATTCACTACAGCCTATCCTGGGAGGTGGATTTCAGGAGGCAGGGCGAGTTTGCAAGGTGTAGGCACAGGAAACCCAAGGGGATTATTTAGAAGTTGATCTTTAAGCACCTGAAACAAAATTAGTCCTCCAAACCCCTAAGGATAACACCGAAGAAAATGAATCCATCATTTCAACATCAGCAGTCATAGCATATGACTGTGAGTGTTTCCCTCCACCACATCTACCACCAAGTGAACACCTTTAAATATCCTCCTGATCTCGCACACAGATAATTAAAGAGTGCACTCTGATTGCTCATCTCATCTGTTCAATAGATGTGAGTCAATGTATGGAATTTACACTCTGGCTGTGGTTCATCTCTGAGCATTCAATCTAGCAGGGAAATTTTCCTTTTCTCTTTCTACTCAGGGTCCTAGTTCTTTAAATTCTATCCTTATTGGCAGGCTGTTGTCATGGAGAAAAATAACTTTAAGTAGCTCTTTGAAAAGCTTTGAGTTGCTGTTCCCTGCTATTTAAAGATCCCCCAGTAAAGCGAAAAGTACACTCTGCTTCCATATAAGGCTCTACCACTCCTAGGCGAGAGTGTCACCGGGGCCTGATTCCATGTGCTCCTAGCAGAACATGACATGTCCTGAACATCTGGGGATCACATTTATTAAGCATGTGTACCCAAGAAAGCAAAAGAAAATCAGAAATCAGAACTCTACTATCTGAAATCTTTGGCCAACCACGCTTCTGAGTCATTATGAACTGAAGCAAATAAGACAAGCCAAATCTTATAATCACCACCTATTTTGCCTCCCACGTGGAGCGTTTGCTCTATGTGGCCTTGGAACTAATTGCCATAATCCATTTCCCTGCCACCTCCTCATCAAGTACTCAGTATCTAAAACTTTCCTCATTTCAATTCACAAGCTAGACACTTAAGATATGTCTAGCTCCCAGGTGGATACGATAGGGGATACTGAAGTATAGAATAAGGTCTCAATACTGTACGATTTGAGGGATAAAACAACGCAGATAAAATAAATGAAACACCAAACGCACTTGAAACACTAAGTAATACAGAATATTAGTGATTCCCAACTTTATGGTTGGACTCAATCATGAAGATATTTTAAAAACACACATTCCCAGACCCTTGCACCTCATCTACTGAATCAGAAACTCTAGAAGGAAGCTCTGGGATCAACAAGGTTCTGCTCTAAGTGCATGACTGCGTTCTGGAAGACTTCTGACAAGAACAACCTCTCTGGTCCTCAATTTACTCCTTTGTAAAAAGAAGTGTGGTAATCTAGCTGGCCTCTGAATTTCTGCTTTCTCTGACATCCCATGATGTTATGATTTAAAACACCAATATGTATAGTTTAGATAATAATCAATATTAAACACTAAAGAGGGCTTTATGGATAATGAGGGACTTGGAGCGCATGTGTGCGTGCTCGCGTGCACACACACACACACACACACACACAAAGATTCCAATGCATGCACGATGCCTCAAAGCGTGGACTTCAGAATCAGACATCATTGGATTTGAATCTAGTTCTGCCACATTCTGGCTGGATGACGTTAGCCAAGTAATTTATCTCTGCCCCCACCCGCCCAGTGATCCATTTCTCATCTATAAAATGTGAATAATAGTAGTACCACCTACTTCCTGGAGTTGTAACAAGCACTCAAAGAAACAATGTCTATAAAGCACATAGTAACTGCTCAATAGTTATTGACTATTATTAACTAACAGCATTATTCTCCTTACTGGTGAAGAGAAAAGAATAAGGAATTCCAGTTGGAGCAGATCTTGGACAAATACATATCAGTCCTTAAGGAGCGGGGCATGCTGGCTGAGGGGAAGAAACTGGCCTGACTCTGTTGGAGGGAGAAAGATAAGTTTGGATAGCTACGATGAGGTCACATTAGCCAGTTTGTTGTGCAAAACACTTGGCTAGAAAAGACCTCTCCACTCCCTCCAAACAGATGCTTCCTCAGTTCTCTGAATCCACACACTACTACTAAAACAGATCCTTGAACATCAGCTACTCAAGCAAGAGCTTTTTCTCCTCTCCTCCTGCGCAGAAAGAATCCAGATGGAGTCTCTTTCTACAGCTGATCTGGTTATGCCAGGATGGATCACATGCAACATCACAGGCTTGAACCAGAGCTTTCAAGGAAGTGGGGCTGTGGCTGGTATGGAGATGATGTGGCCTCCCACTGGGGTCAGAAGAGCAGGATGGTAGCCAGATTACCACTTGGAAGAGGGATCTGTGCTCACCATTTTGTTTGCTATAGGTATGTTCTATCCCTGTCTAGAAAGCGAGTTCATCCTTCAATGAACCAGCAGGTTCAGGGAGGAATACATGGGGAAGAACTGCATAGAGAAGAAGTCAGGATATATATATATATAGTTGAGGACCTAGAATGTTTCGTCTTCATTCCTAAGTGTCCACATATTTTAAAATAAATATTACTCTTGGTTTCAATTTGTTTATACTTGAGACCAAGAGAATCGTCGAAATAGTTTGTCTTCTTGGTTGTCAAAGAAAATGTTTTGCCCTTCTCAAAACAGGGCTTTTCTACTTCAAATGGAATATTGTGCCTCATCAAGTAAATATTAGGTTTTAAAGGAATGGCTGCAGAGATTGCATGCGAGTTTGAGAGACTGCTTTATCTTTGTTTCATTCTGTGATTTACTGAGTATCTAACATCGAGGAAGCACTTTGCCAAGAAGGGGGGCAGAGATTCACAAGTGAGTAAAATAATGGATTCCTAGGCCTGCTTGCAAAGGTTTTCTTTCTGTAGTACCAGAGTGGGGTCCAGGAATGTGAATTTTAGCAAAGCTCTAGTTGAATCTGAATGATCAGACTATGCTTTTAGAAACACTAATATAAAAGATCCAAAGATGAATATGGAATATCTCTGCTTCAAGAAATTTACAATGATCTCTCAGACCTTTCAAGTAGCCAAATGCAAAGCTATTTCCAAGTAGCCTTCCAAGTAGCCAAATACCTTCCAAGTAGCCAAAGCTGGTAGCCAGTGATTCCAACTTTCATCCCTCCTCTCTCCCCTCAACCAGTTTACCCACTGTCTGTATACTTTGCACAAGGAACATAGCTGGCACTGGTAGAAAAAATAAAACAGAAAGCCCTCTCCCTCTAAAAGCTTGTATTTCAGAAGCTCATAATCACTAAAATCTGCCACAGTGAAGTGAGCATAAGCTACCCTCTGACATATATGCATTTTATATAATAGGCCCACATAGGGCAATTTCCTTATCCTAATTCAGCAGTCTCTTAAATAAGCATACGAGATTAATTTCAAAGAGTTCATTTGGTAATGAATGTGAGAAAGTAGAGTCCACAGAGGTAAAACATGCAGACTGCACTGATTTATTTACTCACTACTCTGTATTGAGCACTGGGCCAAGTTCTCAGGAGTATCATAATTAAAAATGAGATGATGGTTTTGAAGGATTGCATTATTCAGATTGTGTTGGCCAGGGTCTGTTTGGCTTCCAGGAATAGCAGAGCAAATAATAGTGGTGCAAATAATAAAGACATTAAATTAAATAAGGAGAAGAGTGGTCATTCCAGAGCTGGTTCTTCAGTTACATTCTCAAGAGCACTGGGTTGGCATCTCCAACAGTCTCCTGGGTTTCCCATTTTGTTCACAAGATGGTTCTGCAGATCCCGCCATTACATCCTTCATAACCTCATCCCAAAGAAGGACAAGGGAGAAGCCAAGGCCAAGAGAGGGTCTCCACACACCCTTTCCCCTTTGTCATGGAGCATACATCTCATAAGATACCAGTATATTTCCCCTTACATCTCATTGGCTAGAACTGGGTCATTTTTCTCATCCTTAGCTGCAAGAGAGGCTGGGAAAGGAAGGGTTGTTGGGTAGCCAGGCAACATCTTCTTTTAACAGAGATTAAATGATTATAAAATACTAAAGATGTAGTATTTAACAAGTTGCTCAATCACATGAGTGCTTCTGGAATAAAGAAAAAAAGAACACATATGGCATGCTGGAAAATTTAAAGAGAGAGAGACAGAGAACCACTAGATGAAAGATGAGGGGGATTCAAGTTGATGGAGAATAGAGGTGGAGGGTCTTTCAGGTAAGAAAAGAACTCAAGAAAATTATAAATGGCATTAAATGATCTGTAATGACTGGAAGACATTGCAATCTCAACAGCACCAAGGTTATAGCCTTACCAATATTTATATTAGCTTTAGGATTATTTTCTTATTTTTCCATGATGGATAACTTTAAATGAACAATATCTTTTACTTGAAGTGTGTGTGTGTGTGTGTGTGTGTGTGATATTTCCCAAGAAGTGATCCAGCTATTCAGACAAAATGGATGCAAGTTAGCTGGTTACATCACAGAAATTTCCATTCTGAAGTGCAGAATGGAAAGAGGCAGGCACATTCTTTCCATTTGATGCTTCTCCTAATGAAGTTTTCTAAATGTCTGTGAGAAGTGTACCGAGGGGGAAATGCTAGTGCCAGCTATCAACTATCTGTGATATTCTAAGCTCAGAAGGCACCAAAATTCTGAATTATGAGAACATGCCAGAATCTATACGAGTGGAAAATAACCGTGTCTCTGAAATCTGCTGCTTAGATGGAGAAGAGCAAAGCCTTAGAAAAAATAATGCTGGATCTAATATAGTATCTCTTTTCTAGCCTGTTATACTACATCTTACCCTCAACTTTCTTTTATGTCTTGTTAAAGCTCACAATTATTTTACTGATGTGTTTGTTTACCTGGTTTTTGTTATTTTTCCCCCTACCATAGTACCTCCATGAGGACAGATTATATATCATTGTTCACCATTGCATCTCCAGCATTGTCACAGGCCCAGGGACTCTCAATATTTATTAAATAAGTGCATGAATGAATAAATGTTCCGGTTAACTAATTTTCCAGAAAGTTACATGACATCTACAAAGCTGTCCAGCACTGGCTGTCCTTTCATCAGGCCCATGTTATGCATCACAGCAGGAATCCTACCAGGTGTGGAACATGTTCAGCAAACAAAATGTATCAAACCAAACATCACCACCCAGTCAGTAGGAGAAGAAACGTCACTGGAATACCTCCAAACCAAGCCAAGTGGTTTGCCGCAGGTTAAGGAAAGCTGATTCATTATCAGCTGTCACCCCCTAGTGGTGAAGAATATACTTATCAGGGTTCCCCATTTCTGGTTCTTTTTAAAAGAGAGGAAAGAAGCTACAAGGGATTTTTGCAGAAAAGTGCTTTTGCTATCCATCTCACAACCATTGAATTGCCTATAATGCAGACACACATATACATGTAAATTTAGAAGGAAAAAGGTGCATGAGTTACATTATACCCTAATGTCCTGGCTGTTTGTTAACTTACTGGAAAACATAGCTAGTGTTAAAAATATCTTGCCAAAAATTCCTTCTGAACTTTATCTGCTCCTGTCATTTCACGTGCTCATGGAACCCTTTCCTAAGAAAGATTTAAAGTAGCTATTTATTCTCAAAGCCTCTCAGAGAAGAATATTGATTTCCCATTTAAAATTTGACATTTACTCTGTTATATGAACGGATCTTCCTGAAAGCAAGAAAATCATGATGAAGTTACTCTAAAGCCTACCATAGATCAACTTTTTAAGATAAATTTCAGAAACTGTGTTAAAAAAATTCAGCCACACTGCTACTTACAAATCATTAGTTGCAAAACAGCCAGTTACTTAACCAAATTAAACTCTTCCCTGATTCCATTCAATCCTAGCCCCAAACACCCACAGAAACCTATACTTGTGTCTATGGGTATAAATTGAGGAAAGCTTTTTTAAAAATAAGCCATCCCAAATGATCTCTAATCCTGAAAGTATTATCAGAGCAAAGAATATATATTTTCATATACACATTTTAATTTGGTACTGATTCTCCTTCTTAGCTAGAGGGAGGTTATAGTGAATATATAAGAGAATTTAGAGTGAATATCATCTGCTTATAGGACTCATTTGAAGTGTCTGAAGCGTGTGTGTACACGTGTGTGTGTGTGTGTGTGTGTACTAGGAACACTTTTTTGAGCACCAACTATATACCATGCATTGAACTTGGCATATAATCTTCCCAATCAACCTATGAAATAGACACATTATTTTCACTATTTCACCAGACTTCTCTGACCAGCCTGTTCAGATATATTAAATTCCTGGCCCAAGGTTGCCGATTGTGGGAATAGATCTTACTGGTTTCCAATTAGCTATCTTTTTAGAATTTTTCATTTAATTGGTACTATTCAACAAGTAGGAACATAGTAAGTGCAAGACATTGGGCATCGAAGGGGTTAAGGAGGAGTCAAACAATTTCAGGGAATACTTCTCTCCTACAGACTAAAAACTGAAGAAAATCATTCTACCTTAAGAAGTAGTGAACCTAACTGATGGCTAGAGTTTTACAGGGCATCAAAATTATTATTACATTAATGTAATATTAATTATTAATTAATGTTACATTTTTCATGTGCTATTATTGACAATCTGGACATATTCTAGAATTTTCTTATTTAACCAAACCTCAACCTCAGTCATTACTTCTTTCATTGACACTTGCTTTCATTTTCCCTAAATGCAGAGTATAGTGCACTGTGTTTTCTTTTTAATCATCAAGAAAATAACTTAATTAAGGATTTTAGTTACTTTAGTACCAGTTAACCAATATTTTATTCTATTAAATTTGTGTGGCCATTCGAACTTTCCCATCTGTCTATAAGAAAATTCTCATGGTCTGGAAAATTGGCTGCTTGCCTGGTGGGATTGCAAGTAACATGCTAATTGTAGTATCTTCTCTAATACACCAGATGGCGGTGGCTCCTTTATATGTACAAAAGTGAACCTCACAAAGATGTTCAGACTAGTGCATTAGTCAGGTTGATTAAGAAAGTCAGTCTTGAAGTATTACAGTATGGAAAAACAAATACTAAAGTAATTATTTCCATCAGCTGCAGGTGTAAAATCCTACCTTCCAAGCATCAAGGGGAGAGCACAACATGCCATAGGAACATTAGAATGAGTAACTTATCTTGTACTAATGCTGAAAAATCATTTTTGATATAACTAATCTTTTGTTAAATATTTTGGAGACAGCATCATATTTGAACATGCCCTTCATCCATGTGGCTTATGGGAAACAAACCAAAGTAGACTGAGTCAAATATGTTTTAAAAAAAAAAAAAGAGTTTCATTGTTTTCTTTCAGTGGAAGGATTCAAGTATTATCAGTAGTCTGGAGGCAAATGTGGCTGTAAAGATGCATGGTAAAAATAACTTTCAAGCCAGTGAACAGAATGAATGACAATTGGGACGGGTCTCCTTTCTGGCAATCAAACCATTTCAGATTTCCCTTGACTGGGAACAAAGAATTTTCCCCAGAGTCTCTGTCTGGTGAGATTAAAAGCATACATTTCTACAGCACCTCAGTATTTCTTGCTCATTGTTGTCCTTTAATTTTTTTGAAAATGAGCTGCGAGGATTCCTCAGTGCTGACACTAGAGAGTCTTACACTGCTCCAGCACTTAAATCCCACAAGCAATCAATATAAAAGGGCTCACAGAAATACATGGAGGGCATCTGTGAGGCAATAATAAAACCTCTTCATTGGGAATTAGCATTCGGAAAGTTAAGCTTACCAGCTCTGAACAGTAGGAAAGCTGGCCTCTAGCCTCCCCCCTCCCCGGGGAAGGTCCTTGGTCCACTGGGGACCTCAGTTCCTCCACCCACCAGACACGGACACATGGGCACCTGGGGTGGCGCGCCCATCTCAAGGCCCTTCCCGGATCTCCTTAGCGAGGCCTCCAAGGAAGGTTCAGACCTTGGGATCCCTGGGTGGTGCAGCGGTTTGGCGCCTGCCTTTGGCCCAGGGCGCGATCCTGGAAACCCGGGATCGAATCCCACGTCGGGCTCCTGGTGCATGGAGCCTGCTTCTCCCTCTGCCTGTGTCTCTGCCTCTCTCTCTCTCTGCGTGTGACTATCATAAATAAAAATAAAAAGAAGGCTCAGACCTCACCTCCGACGGGGTCTTATTATTTATTTGTTCCCTTGTGTGTTGTCTATCTCCCCTTTGTGTGAGAGGAAAAAGAAACTTCCTCTCACTTCTGCACCTGGGGTCCTCAAAATCAAATGGACAAAAGATTAACAGGAGACAAGGGGTTATTTCACACGCATATGTAGGGAGGGCCTCAAGAAATAAAGTGAGAATCCCAAAGGAACGCTTAGACCACGAACGTATACACCATTTTTTTTTTTTTACCATGTAGACATGCTTTATTTCCTTCTTATTCTTTTAAAGTTTGTTTTTTTTAATAATAAATTTATTTTTTATTGGTGTTCAATTTGCCAACATATAGAATAACACCCAGTGCTCAACCCATCAAGTGCCCCCCTCAGTGCCCATCACCCATTCACCCCCACCCCCTGCCCTCCTCCCCTTCCACCACCCCTAGTTCCTTTCCCAGAGTTAGGAGTCTTTATGTTCTGTCTCTGTGTCCCTGTGGGCACTATGTGTCCCTGTGGGCACTATGTCTGTCTCAGGTGATAAAGGCTGTTTTTCTCCTCCTGATATAGGAGGGTGGAGAGGGGACACATTCATGAAGGGAATTTTGTATTCACTTTTAGATAGATGAGGGAGGCTAAGGAGCTTTTTACCTACATCTGCTGTGTCTTAGTTCAGGTCAAAATAATATTTCTGCCAAAGTGGCAAATTTTGGGGCAGCATATTCTGGTCCCCTTCACCTTCTGGAATACAAGCTCCAGAACATCTTCTAGAATGCACCGAGGAACATGTCCTGCTCACTGCTCTATTCAGGGGACCTAGAAAATGCCTGGAGGACTCAGTAAGCAATGTTGATACATGAATAGATGAATTTCTTCAATATGTAGTACTAAATACATGAAAGAATGAATTTATGATTTGTGAATGTTTGATCTTCTAAACAAATTTGCTCCAATGTGTCTTGTCAGCAGATGGCTTTGTGAGAAGAAATTAAAACTGCTCAAGGAGGATATCTAGAGTTTGTACCCTGCAATGGGGACACTAATTTTGTTCTGATTTCTGGGATACTTCCTTGCTTGGTTGACTAATATCCTATGACAACATCCTTGAACTGATGCACACTCTCCAGCTTCATGTTGAACCAGCTTGGCTCGGTTTTCTGAGTAGGTGAGGTCATTGCCTGATTTGGGTGCTTACCCTGCTTACTGACATTCTTGATGCCTTCATTCTGTTGGCTTCAGAGCTTGTTAATATACTAGAGAGAAAATTCAAGAAGGATCTTGAGCTATTTAAACTACAGAATGGGGATCCCTGGGTGGCACAGCGGTTTTGCGCCTGCCTTTGGCCCGGGGCGCGATCCTGGAGACCTGGGATCAAATCCCACGTCGGGCTCCCGGTGCATGGAGCCTGCTTCTCCCTCTCCCTCTGCCAATGTCTCTGCCTCTCTCTCTCTCTCTCTGTCTGTGACTATCATAAATAAATAAAAATTTAAAAAAAAACTACAGAATTAAGGAATTCTCAGGCCCTTCCTGAGCGGAGGTGTCAATTTAGAGTAGGCACTACACAGAACCCTTCAGGATCTAAGATTGAGTACAGTGTACCCAAGACAATCTTCATATATATTAAAATCTAGTGGCAGACCAGCCCCACCAATATTTTTCCTCCCACAACCTAATTTTATTTGTTTTCTATTTGATTCTTACCTCCCCAGTTTGGACAGGGGAGAAAAAAAAAAGGTTGGGTATTTTGCAGGGTCATTTGAGCAATCTTAGAGCTGAAAGCTATCCTGCTGATCACCTAATACAGTGTTTCCCAAATTTGTCTGAACATTAGAATCACCCAAGGTGCTGGTTAAAAAAGTCATTTCTCAGGCCTCACCCTGTTGATTTGAATTCAGTAGATCTGGGTGAGGCAAGTGATAGCTGTATTTTTAACAAGTGCCCCAGGCAATCCTCATATTTAAGCAAGTTTGGGAAACACTAATCTAATACAACTTTTTCATCTGGCTATTCATCTGGATCACATGGCTCAAGAATCTTCATGTTTCTTGACCTCATTTTTTTTCTAATGCCACCTGGCCTCCACTAAATCTCCATCCCACTCGGCAGCCAACCCCCACCACCACCCTACCCGCCAAAAAAAAAAAAAAAAAAAAAAAAGCTTTTAAAATCATGCAAGAGAACTGAACACCTAGAAATGCTTCCTCAGTATTTCCAGTAAAAATGTTAGCTGACTTCTTTCAATACTCCCTCATTGTGAAACTTTTTTTTTTCAAAATCTCTCTACTCAATAGTGTGTGTGTGTATGTGTGTATGGTTCAAATTAACATCCAGACTTTAGAAGCAAGCTCCACAAATGACATCTCATGATGTTCTCTGGACTAGCCTGTGGCTCTATGGAGTTGGCCTCCGTCTCTTCAATCCTGATCTGGAATGTTGTCAGGTTTCACTTGGTTTATCTATCCGGTGTGTAAGAGAATCTGGGAGGTAGGTGTTGAGGGCAGTGTTTTCATCATCAGGAAATAAGAGCAATTACTGATCTGCTTTCACTAATGCAGTCCATCTGTGCATGAGCAATTTGTATGGTTTTTCCTAAGAAGGATATCATACTCTCCATATATTTATGTGCTTAATACTTGTGCTCAAAGAGACAGAAATATCCAGCCAGCTGAAAGCAGGTGATTCAACTGACTTTTGATGACTCAGCCTGCCTTGATGGCCATAGTTGGTGAATCATCTGTCTACTGTCTGAGGAAATTAATTTCAGGAACTTAAATTCTGGGGACCTCCAAAAGCTCATTAAGTTCATAAGTAATTTGTTGGTTCCAGTTGAGTTATCCTAGCCTTTTCCTTAACACTGTTATTATCCCTCCTCAAAGAAACCCAACTGAACTTAAAAGATATCAAGCAGCAGGTCCTAGAGGAACATATCATATCTATGGTGAACTTGTACTTACTTTTGGTTTGATGTGTCTGGTAATCTGGGATTTCAGGGGAAACCCAAAGTATGAAGTGGTTTTGCCAAGGACAAATCCACAGATTTGTTAAACCTCATGATGAATGAAAAATAAGTAGAAAAAGAAACAAAGAAAAGTGAGTAGAAATATATGCCTAGTCTGTGTTTACTGAGAGAGCGCAGTGTAAATTTTAAAACTTATAGTAAAATGTGCTAGGGAGTGAAATTTTTATATACTGTTTGATATAAAGAAGCTACGTTTTCTACCTATATTCTCTTCAATCCTATTGATATATTTGAAAGTCTCCCAGATCATGAACCTTATCTTAATTGGCTTCTACAAAATTGCTCACCTTCCGTTATCATAATAGTATTAGTAGTTGCTATTGTTAGTGAGCACTTACTTTTTTACCCAGTATTGGGCTAACTTGAAAATATGGAGGTATTAATTTATTTGGAGTGTTCTAAAAAGTGGTGGCCTTTTAAGGAACTTAAAAATATTAATTATTTGTTTAAGTGAGGAATTTAGAAAGAGAACCCAGATATTATCAATGACCAATCTTTCTGGCTAGATTTATGAAGGCCAAAGTGTCTATTTCAGTGAAATACTCTCTGGAAATCAGACTCCAAGATGGAAAAGACCAGGTTTCTCAAACTATAGCAGGAACACTAACATTCTATCATCCCTAAGGTTGCTCCTTACTCTGGAAGATTCTGAGGGCTGAGTCAGGTAGAATATTGGCTCAAATTTCTCCTGCAGCTAGTGAGCACTTGTCTGGGGCCACACAACAAAGACAGTTTGGGAAACATGAAAAATGTTCTCCTAAAGTGTCTTCTATTTGCCTCTTTGCATCCAGCAGTGCTAATCCAGGCATAGGCTGAACTCACTAACCGAGTCCATGGTTGGAGCGCTATAGCTTCCAGGTTTGGGCATGTCCACTCATGAGCAATTCTCCCAGAAGCCCTATGTCACAGACACAACACAGAAAACCATTTTAAAGGAAAGTTTATAGATCTTCCAATTCTTTCCTTTCACATTTGAGAAAGCTGAGATTCCAATAGGTGATTCGCCAAAGATCATAGGGCATTTGTGAAGAACCATAGCATGACCTCAGGTCTCCCATTCTTTCTTCTATATCAAATCTTTTTTTTTTTTTTAAGTATAACTTTTGGATCTCAGTATCATTACTGGAGTCTCCATTTGCAGTGGGTATTTAAAAAAAAAGCAAATGACAACAAAAAAGAACAAATGATACTTAAGCCTATTTTCAATGGCAGACTGGAAAATTTATCAGATTATTCTTTCTATGAAATCCTCCTTAAAATTTTCCCCATTCTTACCTCATTCTTATATCCAGAAGCTCATGACCTGTTTTGCTTTGTTGTTATCACTGATAGATTATTTTGTTGCACATACCGTTTGACCTAGAAATTCATCATAGACATATACTCCCCAAAGTATTACTGGAATCGACATTGTGGCAATGATTAAAACCATCAAAAACAGGATATATCCATCATAGGGAACTGGTTTAAAAAATTGCATTAGAGACATACGTAGTCCATGTTGCCATTAAAAAAAAAGAAAGAAAGAAAAGATTTCTACTCATTGATACAAAGAGATGTTTAGGATATGTCATAAAGTAAACCAAGAACAGTATGCATGTGTGTAGGATGACTGCATGGGTTTGTTTTTAAGTGTTCATATACATACATATCTTTGTTTCTATATAGAAAATTCTGGAAGGATACCCAAGAGTGGGTACTGTTTTTATTATTCACACTATTACTTGATGATTTCATAAGTAATAAGAAAGATAAGATAAAGGGAAAGCCATTATGTTTTTCTAAATCTGAGACTGTTGGCCAAAATCAATAGATTTGGCCTATTTGTAAAAAGAAGTTAGTCCTCCCCAACAGGGCTGCTGGAACTGCAACCAGGGAAACATGATAGAGACAGATGGTGAAACACTTGATTTTTACCAACTGCTTTGGTTTTCCCCTTTGGCCAAACACATTTAAGAGCCATTTAAAAGGGAAACGCTATAATTACACCCTACATGATAAATAAAAACAGCAGCAAAATGATAGGATTGAATTCTTAATCCTTATTACCACCTTCTCGGAAGATGGGTGTGACAGCCACTCATTCAGGAATACACCTTAAGCCACACCTTGTTTGTCATATTACATCTTGTTTGTCAGATACCTTATGTTTGGTGTTACAGCAGAAAGAAAAATAACCAAAGAAATTTCACCCAGCAAGCTATCCAGGTTAGCTAAGCAGTTGCACAGACCCACAAACATGGCCAATGTCTTTCTCTTTCCTATTTTGGCAACTTGCTCTTTGGTGATGAGTGATGGGTGACTGTTTATAAATGTCACCAAACTAGCGTTTCCAGTTTTCTCCAGAATTTTAGCTTTGTGGCAGATAAAGCTTAAGGTAAAAACCTCACAAGGGTCCATTCCATTTGATTTATATTATTAATATTAAAATGAGGGGGGCCTTCACTCATTTAAGGAAGATGGGAATCTCATGGAAATACAATCTTTTAAAACCTTTCTCAAAAGCAGTTTCAGGTCTACTAAACAAGAACATTAAAAATGTCTTTACTCGGGGCCTAAGTGGCTCAGTGGTTAAGTGTCTTTCTTTGGCTCAGGTTGTGATCTCTGGGTCCTGGGATCATGTCCCATGTTGGGCTCCCTGTGAGAAGCCTGCTTCTCCCTCTGCCTATGTCTCTGCCTCTTTCTATCTCTCATGAATAAATAAATAAAATCTTTTTTTTAATGTCTTTACTTTTTACTCTCAGGCAGTGTTGGTGGGAATGTAAATTCGTACAGCTATGGAGGAAAACACTATGGAGGTTTCTCAAAAAATTAAAAATAGAACTACCATATGACCCAATAATTCCACTGCAGGGCATTTACCCAAAGGAAATGAGGCACTAATTTGAAAAAATACATGCACCCATGTGTTTATTACAGCATTATTTATAATAGCCAAGATAATGAAAACAACATAAGTGTCCACTGATAGATGAATAAAGAAGATGTGGCATATATATGTTTGTTTGTTTGTTTTTTTAATTATTTATTTTTGATAGTCATACAGAGAGAGTGAGAGAGGCAGAGACACAGGCAGAGGGAGAAGCAGGCTCCATGCACCGGGAGCCCGACGTGGGATTCGATCCCGGGTCTCCAGGATCGCGCCCTGGGCCAAATGCAGGCGCCAAACCGCTTCGCCACCCAGGGATCCCAGATGTGGCATATATATGTACACACACACACACACACACACACACACACACGCTGGAATATTATGAAGCCATAAAAAGGATGAGATCAGGCCATCTGAGACAACATGGATGGATGTAGAGTGTGTTATGCTAAATGAAATAAATCAGACTGAGAAAGACAAATGCTATATGATTCCACTCACATGTGGAATCTGAAACACAAAAAAAGAATAAACAAAGAGTAGAATCAGACCTATAAATACAAAAAGCAAACTGATGGTTTCTAATGGGGAAAGGGTTGGGGGATTCGGCAAAATGAGTGAAGGAGAGTGGGGGGCACAGGCTTCCAGTGTAGAATGAGTAAGTCACAAGAATAAAAGGCCCAGCATAGGGAATATAATCATATTGTAATAGCATTGTATGGTGACAGAGGGTAGCTACATTTGTAGTGAGCACAGCATAACAGATAAAGAAGTTGAATTACTACATTGTACACCTGAAACTAATGTAACATTGTGTGTCAACTATACAAAAAAAAAAAACCTTTTTAAATGTCTTTACTTGTTAATATAACGATTTTACATCTATACTTTGATCCTAACCACATAATCAAAGAGGTAGACAAGATTTATTATTATAGTGGAGTCATGCTTATATAGACCAGTAAGAGTTAAATCAGCTGTAGCAAAATCAGTAAAATTCATATGACAGGATAATACAGTATCATTAAGAATATCAATGACAAGATTCATATAAACTATGCACATCAATACCATTCCAATGTTGTTATTTTTAATGCTGTCACTCTCCTGAGATTTGGGATGATTTTATGCTTTTCTGTACTTTCTAAGTTTCCTACAATGACTATTTCTCATTACCAGAAAAACATAAATGTAAAAATGTCACCAATTTTCAGGACAGTTTGCTCAGTAACTACCACCTGCCCATTGGCCTGCATTCACCACAATGTCAGCATCAGCACCATCATTGTAAGCACGCCACCAAACTGAGATTGAACCTGAGTAGCTTCTATGGTAAGCAATGCTGGGGCAAGAAAGCCAGAACTTTAACTTTTCCTCAGTTCCAATTATGCCTTCTAGTGGTAGGCAAATATCTAGATTCAGTCTGTCTTGGTTTCCAAGAAGCAAAAGAAAGACAGTAACCCCAAGCCCATCAATAAGAAAGAGGTCCATTTCTCCTCCTGACATTACAAGCCAATTCCTGAGACTTCTGAAGTTTCAGAAGTTAGAAGTTAGAAGAATGACACATTGGATGTTACTATGTCCCCAATAAGTTGAACTGTAGAAAACTAAGATATGAACATCCAGAGAGTTCTACCCCACAACACACAGATACACACACACACACACACACACACACACACACACACACAGAGTTCAAGAGTAATAGACTGACCCAAACTTGTTACCAACAATGAGATAAAATTGTTTATCTCCTAATTTATTTGAAAGGACAAAATCTAGTTTTTCTTGGGGTGGTTCTTGAATAGGGATGTGTGAAGGAAGAACCAAAAGGATTCACTAATCCCTAAGGAAGTTTATGGTAAACAATCTCTTTAAATAGCAAATATGCTTATAACAATTCAGTTTTTAACATAACAAATATTTGAGTTCCTAGAGGCATAGGACTAAACAGCAATTAGTACCTACTTGGTCAGCACCAGCAATATGTGAAACAGGGTTTCTCAAATGGGTCAAGACTGAGCCTGGGACATACCCTACTAGACAGGAACGTAGGCGATAGTGACAACCACTTTCACTTCTCACTCTGTACATCCACTTGATTTACCAGGGGGCTGAGATGCTTCTGGAAAGAACTTAGTGTCCATAACTAGAGATGACACCACAGGCAATCCTGGTTGGAGTCAGAATCAGCACCCAGAGGTGTGCTAGAGTCCACTCCTGCCAGCTAGAGAGGCCATCGTGCACTTCTCTTCCCAGCTCCCTGTTCAGTGGCTGCACATTTGTAGGCTGAAACTGACCATGGTGTGGGTATTTAAACCATGGAAAGCATCAAATGCTATAAATCAGGGCCTTCCCCACACCTCCCTCCCAAACCAGTCGTTAGTATTTACCAGCATACCATTGGGAGAGTCCCTGAAAGAGAACACATCTAGGGTATGGGGTGTCAGGAGGGGCAAGCCACAATCAGCAATATGGTGTGGAGCTGTTACTCAGGTGAGTTTTACCCCATCGATCCCATAGCGCCGCTATGGGCCCCTCTAATGTTGGGCTAGAGAGACAGGCTGTGAGATCTAGCATGTTTCTGAGTACATATCTACATCCTGGGAGTCTTTAAAAACTGAGTATTTCCAACCTCACAATAGTACTGTCAATATTCTCACTGAAGAGCAGAGGTAGGAGAGGCCACGTAAAGAGAGTATCATAATATCCACATTCTGACATGCTTCCTACTAGGTCCTGTCTCCGGAAAGACCATGCAGGGAATCAATTACACAGCAAGCCAAGTGAGAGATAGTCTAAAAACTGTTTCTGTGACTTAGCCTGTGAGTAAAGCTCCAGAGTCCTGTACCACTCCTGGTTTTTCATCATACTGACCTCGGTGATGTTCAAATACAGTGACTATGAATTTTCCCATATGTTTAGGTCTCCAGAGCCATTTCTCAGTAACTCCGAAGACTGTTCTACAATAGTAGGGCAACTCTGATCTGCCACTGACTACAGCAACAGAACCAACGAAGATTCCCCACACACAAGCTGCCTTGTAGCATCTAGAAGAGCACCAATAGAGAGGGACAGGAGCTGTTTGCCCCCTCATTTCATAGGCTGTGCTTAGCAGGGCTCTGCATTCCTCTGGGTTAACACTGTGAAGTGAGGAAAGGCAAGGATACAAATTACCCAAGTGGGAGGTAAAAGGAAAAGTACTAAGTATTAAGGGAGCACACTGGGAAATAGTGTTTCCTGCTGGGAGAAATCAGAAAACTTCCCAGGGGGAAACTGGTATTTGAATTGGGACTTAAAGGCGAAGTAGGCTTTTAGTTACTAATGTGGAGGAAGGGGAGTGGCTGGCAAAAAGTATTCTAGGTCACGAAGACAGCGTAGGCAGAAGTACTGTATCATTTATACTGTTTATTTTGTGTATTCTGATGTTTTGCCATCTTAAAAACCTTTCTGGCTGGGGAGAGACTGCCTGTCCTGGGACTAATCAATTCTTAGACCTAGCAAGCACCTACTGGGAACCTGCCCTTGATATGCAAACCAACCAAACTAGGGCCCATTCTCCTCTATCTGGCCAGTGCACCTTAAGAGGCAATATTCTTCAGCCTTACTCTTCCCAAGGCTAGGTCCCAGGCAACTAGAGACCACCCCAAAGGCTCACAGCCTTTCAAAATTATTCACAGTATCCAATCCTAAGCTGTTTACCATGTCTTGCCTTGCTTCTCCTACAGAAACCCCCAAAAAGGCTCTGTATAGGCTTTCCTCTGGCCTCAGTCTTAGGCCATCTGACCAAAATCTGGCATTCCTCCCATGGCCCTGGCTGGCTGGTGTGACTTCAGTCTCTAGGACCTGTGATTACAACACATTTAGTCTTCCTAAACTTCTCCTGTTTCCCCTCTGGTGACCACACCTGATGGACCATCTCATAAAAGAATACCCAACAACTATAAAGGGAGGATTACAACACATTTAGTCTTCCTAAACTTCTCCTGTTTCCCCTCTGGTGACCACACCTGATGGACCATCTCATAAAAGAATACCCAACAACTATAAAGGGAGGAAGTTCCGGTATGTTGGGCTGTGCATGTTTAGGAGGGGAAACTGAAGGTTTGTTGACTAGTTTGTGGAAGATCTGGACTGCTGTGATGTAAAACAAACCACAGAAGCTTCTGAACAGGGCAGTAGCAGGTGCAGAGCTGTGTTTCCAGCTACTGTGGCACTGGACAAGGCCGTGGCAGGGAGTCTAAAGAATGTGGAGCCATCCAGAGGAGCTGGCATCAAAACACAGAGGAAGAAGGGAGAGTTAAGGACTAGAAGACAGTGATGCCATCAATAGAGAAAGTGAACTACAAAAGCTAGTTTGGGGACAGAGATGAAGAGTTTGGTTCTTGAGTTACAAGAATCAAAATTCCAGTATAGGCTTTAGCTTAAAGGGAAGGATTCATAACATTTTGACTGATTGTTGACAAGTTACCATTCTAGAGTCAAAATGAAAACCTGTTGTAACATGATTGTTTTGACTTGCATTTCTTTAATTATAACAAACTTGAGCATCTTTTTGTTCATGCACTCATTTATTCCACAAATACTTATTGAATTTCTACTAGGTGTCGGTACCAGTCTGTGTAAAGGAGAGAGCAGGAAATGCAAGGAACAAAATTCCCTGATCTCTTGGACCTTGGCTTCTAGTGAAGAGCAGTGAATAATAACTAAAGAAATAAAAAAATAGATATTGTATCCAATGGTGATCAGTGTTATGATGAAAAATAAGGCAGGAAAGGGAAATTAAAAATGCTGGCAGTTGAGGGTATGATTTTACATAGGGACACCTCATAAGAAAGTGGCATTTCAGCAAAATCTTCACAGGTAAGAGTATGGGCCAAAAGGAGATCTGTCAAAAGAACAATTTAGGCAGAAGGAACAGTAAGCATGAAAGCCTTCGCCTAGACTGTACCTAATTCCCTCTTTTCAAATACTTACTGAGAATTCATTGTTAGTGCTGGGAACTACCTGTTCACATGCACATTTTCCCTTAGGTTTCTTGTCTTCTTACAGGAATTAGAGTTCTTTGCATGTTAAAGAAATTGGCCCTTTTTATGGCTGAATAATATTCCAGTGTATGTGTGTTGTGTGTGTGTGTGTACGTGTACTACATTGTCTTCATACATTCTTTCACTGATGTAATTAAAAGAAAAGAAGAGAGAAGAAGAAATTGGCCCTTGCCTAGAATACATATTACAAATATTTTCATCATTTATGTTTGCAGGTGTATCACCATATATTTATCATATATGAGTGTATGTCATGTTTAGACATAATTGCTGCACAAAACTATTAAATTTTGTAATAAAATTTATCAACCTTTTCTTTATTGCTTCTTGGTTTTGTGCTTTATTAAGAAAGTTCATCCACACTCCAAGGATAAAGAAAAATTTATTCTTTTTTTTATTCTTTTAATTTTATGGTTAAGTGAAAAAAGACATTCAGAACTTGCATCCTCTGGAACTTATATTGTAATAAATACAATAGGGTTTACTGTTTACAAAGCAAAGGACTCTTGAAATTAAAAAACTTCCAAGATCCAGGGGCACCTGGGTGGTTCAGTTGATTAAGCTTCTGCCTTCGGCTCAGGTCATGATCTTGGGGTCCTGAGATTGAGCCCTGAATGGGGCTCCCTGCTCACTGGGGAGTCTGCTTCTCCCTCTCCCTCTGCTCTTCCCCCTAGCTTGTTCTCTCTCCCTCTCACTCTCTCTCTCAAATAAATAAATAAAATCTTTAAAAATAAATAAATAATAAATTTAAAACTTCAAGATAAAAAAAATGGATTTCTAAATATGATATAGCAGGCAAGGTTGTGTTGAAATTAACTGGAAAAGATCCTATTAAATTTGACACTCTGATATCACCAGCCATCCCCCAGTCTCATTTCCCATATTGCTTCTGTTGCACTCAAGTTTTACAAGATGACTATAGATATTCAGCAAAATATTTCTGTGTTAAAATAAGTTTGGAAATTTTGGAATATTATTTTTTTTAACTCTAGGACAATTGAAATCCTTTAATAATATCACTGAGAATCTCCAACAGGAGCACTTTTGTTTCACAAGGCAGCTTAGGAACCAGTGTGCTCGTGCTCTGCCTGGAGCAGTGGTTCCTAGCCTTGGTTACAAGAAGTCAATCTTTCTATGTATCTCTCAATGATACATAGAGAGATTTTTATAACACAGACTGTTCAACCTCATGCCTGTTCTACTGAATCAGAATCAGTGAGGATGACATGCAGAAGTTTTTAAAGCTCTCACTGACTGGTATTTTGCAATCAGTATCCAGAGTGGACAGAGGTTCTGCTAGAGAATTAGCCCTACAGAAAATTATTTGAATGTCTATTTTCTCAATTCTCCCAAGGATGGGACAAAGCTATCACAGTTCTTGGTGCATAAGAGGGAATTAATTCATTCTGTATAATAAATTATTGAGGGCATTATTATTAATTCTTTCCCAAAGCCCAGGTTGAAAAGAGCTAGTCTATACCATGTAATAACTACAATAGCTATATACATGGCTCCTGTGAGAAGAAAAAAATCTACCCCCTTATATCTTACAAACAACACTAAATGTTGAAGCTGGTAGCAAAGATGGGCAAGAGGACAGAAGTCAAACTAAATTTCATTGGACCAGCACACTCACTTGTGGCTGATCAAATTAATAGGGTTTTCAGAAATTTGGCCTGACCAATCATTTTTTATTCTCTCTACACATAATAATGTTTGATATGGTCTGTTATAAAAGCTCATTTATAACAGAGTCATTTGTAATAAGATCTATTTTTTTCTTTATTCTAACCTCATGCCTTTATCTTTGTTTATAATTATTTCCTCCACTGGTATCTCAAAAGAAAGTATGATATACTTTAGACTCCATGAACTTTAACGCATTGTGCAAAACTAGGTACATTCAATTTTGAAATTAAGAATGATTTTAATAATCTGAGTAACCTAATGTATAATCATAATGCCAAATATATCATGCTTATTATTATAATTATTTCTCTCTCTAAATCAATTGGTTTGTAAGCTCAAAGAGCGCATTTCATTATGTCCTAATTGGATTCACAGAGCTGTGATCTCCTTGTAACCCTAATCCTTATTACAAAATGGAAAAATCATCATTAAATTTGATTTATACACTCCTTTTGGGTAGTGTCACCTACATTACCCTCATGGCAATGATTTTCTATTAAAATCTCTCTCTGAACTAAGAATTCTAGTCATCTGGAAAACCAACATGAACACATCTTATATGCTAGTCACTATAAAAATTTAACACTTTAATTCCTGGCTATCAAAACTAATACTCAGTCAAAGCCTGAATCGCTAAAAACCACAATTAAGAAAGCAGATTCTGAAAAGCATTACTCTCATGAAATGCTCTGTGAAGAAAGGGTTTTAGGGTCAAATAAGTTTAGGTGATGTTGAAATTCACAATATATCTTAGTACCTTATCTCCTTTAGAGCTCCTGTGGGTTTTTCTTAAGTTTCTATTCAAATTCTTTCAAACTCATTAGACCAGAAATTCTTTTTGAGTGTCTTATTTAGTGACATCCTACAGAACGGTTTGGAAATTGCTGAGTTGGACTAATATTTATGGAACATCTATTATATGTGCTAGTTCTCACAATGAATTCATTCACCATTATAATAAATCCCTTCTTAGCTGGTACCAAAATACTGTATGAAGTCATCCATTAGCCAGGTCTAGATATTTCCTTCTTCAGACAATAAGTCACAGGGAAGTCTTTAAGACACCAGAAGATCTGCTGGATTCAATCTCATAGACAGATCTTTCTCTTTCTTGTGATTATGGAGTTATCTGTGAACACTTGGTTTTATGTTCAGTGGATGTGGTAACATTTAACTCACAATGGACAACTTAGATCGCATGGTCACATGGTGACCTGTTTCAGCATTTACTCTTCACTAGGACTGAGTAGAACATTAAGAATTATTTCATAAATAAAGAATAAATATTTTCAGAAGGGCATGACTTTTCTCTAAAATCCTATGGATCTGCACTGTGATTATCTTATATGTGTTTCTCAAATCTCCATATAGTATCTCTAGCTGCTGGCTTGCCTGGGCATAAGGCTCAAAGAGCAGAGCAGCATGCACAGCAGTATGGACCAGCTAGGCCCCTTCAAAATTTGCAAACTGACAGGTCATTACTTAATGGGTCAAAGTAGTATATCCAAATGTGGTGTATGTTGCCTTTAAAATCTATAGAAAATGAATGGGAAATATCAGAGAGGGAGACAGAACATGAGAGACTCCTAACTCTGGGAAACGAACAAGGGGTGGTGGAAAGGGAAGTGGGTGGGTGGTGGGGGTGACTGGGTGACAGGCACTGAGGGGGGTACTTGATGGGATGAGCACTGGGTGTTATGCTATATGTTAGCAAATTGAACTCCACTAAAAAAATCTATAGAAACCCACCCAATATTGAACCTTCCTAATGGTAAGGGTATAAAAACAGATCATATTTATACTATACTATACAAAGTATAGTATTTTGTCTTCCATTTTTTAGGAAATATCATATCTCCCAGGCCACTCAATCCCCAGAAATTCTACCAAGAAGCCATGACTTGAATATTCATGTGGTGTTTCTCCCACCTCCAGTATGCAGGTATTTTATCAAGGCATCTATTGTACTTGTTACTTCCTACTCACCTGGTCCAATCAGCGTGAGTCATCATATGGATGGACACACCCTCCTGTAGAAAATAGTGGGAAAATCTTGGTCTCTTTGGGCTAGATTATTGTCCAAAACCAGAATATTGACATAGCTGTGAATGAAAATGATGAAGGTATACTGCTGCCCCTTGCAGATCAAAGCCAACTGCTTTTGATGTGTTTTACTATTCAGAATAGAGAGGGAGAAACATTATCCAGATCAATGACTGAGTAGCAGCTGTTGTTCCAGCAAAGAGTCCATACCTGTAATATCTGCAGTTGTAATTGCAATAATCTGCTCTTATTATTCCAGACTCCTCTGTATTCTGTATAGACCAAGCAGATGAGTTAATGTTGACATGAAATGAATTAATAGCCCTGTAGCTTTCAAGAGTTTGATGGTGGAGCTGATCCTTGCAATTACTTCAGGGATCCAAAATTAATCACTGTTTATTATTTGGGGGAAGCAAATAATGGACAAGGATTTCCTTTTGGTCTTTCCTATCATAAAAGTCTTTACTCCAGGGATACCTGGGTGGCTAGGTGGTTGAGCATCTGCCTTCAGCTCAAAGTGTGATCCTGTGGTCCTGGGATTGAGTCCTGCACTGGGTTCCCCAAGGGGAGCCTGGTTCTCCCTCTGCCTAGCCTCTGCCTCTCTCTGTGTGTCTCTCATGAATAAATGAATAAAATCTTTTTTAAAAAAGTCTTTACTCCAGAGGTTAGGATGCCAATGTGAGGGGATTGCCAGTAGCCCATTAAATCTACTTCAGCCATGCTTTTTGAGATTAACACAGTACAGTTTTGCAGACCTCTTAGGCCAGCTGTGATATGAACTTAGGTTAATACTCCATTTTCTACCTAAACTCTAAAGTCCCCATTCTAACTAATGGACCATAGGAATATTTAGAGTTCTTACTGATTTGCATTGGCTCAGAGCCAGTGAAAAGCAATTTCTGAAAATTTGGGGTATTTTACTTATGTACTGCAAATCACCCTGGTAAGTGCCCACAGATTCCTTTGAAAATGGCTAGGTAACAGATTTACAGTACATAATTGTGCCATTGTTTTAAGATCCTTCATCAAGTTGAAGGCCCTCCATTCACAGGGCCCTGTGAACTAGCTCAGATTGGAAATTGTGGATAAGAATATGACTATTGATGACTTAGGTCTCTTATCATCAAACCAAATGGCTACCTATCTATTTCAGTCCAAGGTACATCATAATAAATCAGGTGCCCCCAAAGATGTCTGTGGGTAAAACTATTCTGAATACTGCTTTGGTCCTACCACGTCCTACAGTAACCACATCTACTTTGTCTCTAGAAATTAAGTGCTGCCACTCTACTTCTCCCACTTCAGGATCCCCTCATCCTCACTACAATGAAAGAGTAGAGCCCTTTTCAGTTATAGCATTTCCCATCATTATCTTTGAATTGCAGAAGACAGCTATTGAAAAGCTTTCCAAGAATACATATTCTTTTTTTCATTGCCTTGGTTATGAAGTGTCCAATGGACCTTCTGAGAGAATAAAGTGAAAGAGTGGGGAGCAGGCCACACATGATATATCCATTCCAATATTCTGTCCTCCTAAACCTTTAGATTCATACTTCTATGTTATATCAGGAATGTTCTAGCAACTCAACTTCATTTAATGTAGGTCACCATCGATTTCAGTTAAAATCAACTAAACCAAATAAAGCCACTCTCAGTTGTTTAAGTTAACACAATGAATCCAGAATTTCTGGAAAGTACCTCAATAAAAAATGTTGATCTGTTCCTAATTGGTCTAGTATACTTGTAATCCATTCTCACACATAGTCTCCAAGTTTCTACCATTATAAATCAGCCATATCATGCAATTCTTTTGGCATTTAAGCTCCCCCCTATTGGTTAGACTTTGTAGTTGTTCCCCTCTAGCATGTTGGGAATTTCACTCTGGTTGCCAATTTAGAGACAGTATAGGGTAGGGATGGATGGGTCTTAAAAAAGATCAGCATCCCCTTCCAAAGTAATTGCCTAAGGTAAAGTTGTAATAGAATTGTCAAGCAAGGGGAAATCAGAAAAGCAGTAAGGCTTAGTGGGATTTGAGGGATTTACTCATGCAAATTTCCCAATTCCAATTCTTAGGGTCTCAATCAGTGCTATAATTTTTGTAAAAGATATCTATGCTTATATTATCACTCAGCAATATGTAGAATCACACTTTAACTATATTTTTAAGATATGTTAATGCCACAATTATAAGAGATAGTGTATTTTAAGGACAATATGAATTATGATTTTTCAACTATGTCTAAACCTAAGAATTTAAAACCCTGAGCTTGTAAGTTCAGTTAAAATTTGCACTAGCAAAAAAAAAAAAAAATTTTTGCACTAGCCATTTTTATTATTCTTACCTTAACAATGAATTGTAACAGTCACTTGGCTTCCCAAAGATTTCCTCTCAAAAAAAATTTCATTCCAATCAAAATAAATGAAATATATAAATACATATTTTGCCAGTGAATGTCATGAATTATCACTATCAGTTATCAATGACCTTAAACCTAAGTAGGGCACATTCCCATCTTGGAGTGTTTGTTTCCTGGAACTGCTTCTGGTACAAAATGCTTTCTCAATAAAAGTTCAGAAAGAAAAACAGAAACTACTCTAGAAGGGATTAAGTGCTTATCAGACCTAATTAGGAAATTAGGCTCTTATAAAACCATTGGAAGGGACAGAAGAGAGAAAGTCAGAGAAGGCCATCACTTGTTTTCAAGTTCACTGCCAATTTTCAGGGAATCAGGATATTACTTCAATCATCCAGGCCAAGAACTCAAAAAGCTGCCAGAAACAGAGGAGATTGCCAAGTATTCTATTTGCTTTCCTTTATTTTGTGCTTCCTTGCAGTTATGTGGACACCACTGAAATGTGAGAATTTAGGTGCATCATTTCTGGGTTAGGAAAAAGAAAATTCCATGTAATTCTCTTGTCTTTTCACTTCTGTGACATGGTTATCTAGAAGGATGCAAGGATCAGTGTGTGCCATTACAAAGGTGGTGACAGCTCTATCAGCCTAGATCCCTAAATAACTGTACACTAAAGTATTCTATCAACCCATGGTGAATATCAGGTGTTCAAATGAAAAAAAAAAATTTTTTTGTGTTAAGCAATTAGATTTCAGGGTTAATTTATTGCTGAAGAATAATAACCTGTGTATGCTGACTAATACAGATACTAGTGGTCACAGCTGCCTACAGCACTGAAGTAACAGGTGGCAGTTAATCTGGAGGTTGCTGAAAAATTTAATACCTGCCCAAACTAATGTATGTGCCTCATGTCTTAAAAAGAATCACAGACTCTGCTTCCCTCTGCCTTCCAAACTGTGCATGGGTACCTCTCACTAGCAGGTATAAATTGGAACTCAATTGGCAGGAAATTCTGGGTAATAGTTTCAAGGCTTCTAGTCCCTGCTATATGGGGATGCAATGAAAATAGGCTAGAAGGTGTTGAGTACCAACAGACAATCTGAAAGAATATATATAAAGACAAAAACAGCAACTTAAGGATATAACCATAAAACAGGAAATGATAAAGAATGAAAAGATTTTCAAAAAAAGAAACAAAATATGGAGAAATTTAAAAACTTAAGCAATAAAAAAAATAAAATAAATAAAATAAAAACTTAAGCATTAAATGGAAAATTCATGGCTAGATAAAATGGCAGATTAGATATAGCTAAAGGAATTGTTATTGATTGGGAAGAGTGTCAAAACTGTATCCGAAATTCAACTCAGAGAGACAAAGTCATTGAATATGTGAAGAAGTTAAGAGGAAAGAGGATAGAATGAGGACTAATACATGTTCTCTCATGTTTCCAGAAATAGATAAATTAGAAAAGCAAATAGATTCTAAAAACAGTATTTGTTGAGAATTCTCTGTCTCAATTGTTGAAAGAAGCCAGTTGAAAGAACAGTTCCCAAATTCAAGAAGTCCAATTTACCCCCAAACTATAAAACACAATGAAATCCATAACTAGGCCCACTGTGGTAAAATTTCAGAACACTATACCAAAAACAAACAAAAAAGATCTTTAAAAAAGCCAGAGAGAAAAGAAAGATCACTCACCAAGGAAGGAAAATTAGAGTGACAACTGACTTCTGAACAGTAACAATGTAAATAAGAAGAGAATGGAATGATATCGTCAATGTGCAGAGAGAAAAGAACTACCAATTTAGTGTTCAGAATGCAATGAAACTCTTTCATGACTGAGAGAGGATAAAGTGGTTTAGATAAATAAAAACTGAGTTTAATCCAGAATGAGAATAGAGTGGATAACCTCCAAACAAATAGCAGAAGAAATAAGAATAAGAAAAACTCAATCCAAAATGAAAGGCAAAAAGAGGGAAAAATTTTAAAGCAAGACAAATAGAAATTACATAAGAAGGTGGGGGTATTAATACAGATATATAAGTCACCATATCATTATAAATAGTTTAAACTCTCAAATCAAAAAGCAAGTAATCAGACCAGAAAAAAATTCAGTTATATGTTATTTATGAAAGACATACCCAAAACTTAAGGACAAGGAAGACTGACAGTAATAGGATAGAAAGATAACCAAGCACATATCAACTCAAATTAGGAGCTGTTGCTCTATAAACATCAGATAAAATTGACTTTAAGACCAAAAAAAAACTGGGGATTCCTGGGTGGCTCAGTGGTTTAATGCCTGCCTTTAGCCCAGGGCATGATCCTGGAGTCCTGGGATCGAGTCCCACAACAGGATCCCTGCCTGGAGCCTGCTTCTCCCTCTGCCTGTGTCTCTGCTTCTCTCTCACAGTCTCTTGTGAATGAATAAATAAAATCTGAAAAAAAAAAGACAAAAAAAACTTTAACAGAGATAAAAAGGACCATTATATAACAATGAAAGAATTATTCAGGAAGGCACAAAATGCCAAATTTTTTGTACCTAATAATATAGCCTAAAATAAAGTGGACATCGACAGAACTAATGGGTGAAGTTGAAGCAACATTATAGTAAAAGATTTTAGCACAGTTTTTTCAATAGTTAATGGATCACAGAGGCAAAATAATTTCAGTAGGGATATAGATGATATAATGAATAGTCAAATAAATAATTTTATATGTATATGATTTGCAGCCAACATCCGGAGAATATATTTTTTCAATATATATAAATACTGATCATGTGCTAGGCCATAAAGCTAGCATCAACAAATTCCAAAGGACTAGTGTCAAAGCATCACATATTCGATCTGGTATATAACAAATTCATGACTAATTACAAAATATAAAAAGAGGGAAAAATTCTTTCAATTGGAAATTTTAAAAATACACTTTCCAGTACTTATGGGCCAAAAAGAAAGCATAATAAAAATAGAAAATACTTAGAATTGAAAATTATAAAAACATTTCACACTGAAATTTGTGGGATATAAGTAAAGAGGTACTAAAAGGGAAAGCTATAGCCTTCAATGCTTATCTTAGAAAAGAAGAAAACCTAAAACAGTGAGCTAAATTTACAATTTAAGAAATTAGAAAAGCAATAACAGAAAAAATTCAAATAAAGTAGAAGATAAAACATAACAAAAGTAAAGTTAATGAAATATATAAAGGAAAAGAGCAGTAGAAAGAAACAACAAAGGAAAGACTTTATTCCTTAAAAACATTAATAAGACAATAAGCTTCTGACAAAATTAATCAAGGACAAGAGAGAGAAGACAAAGATAAACAAATTATTTTGAGAAACTTGAAAGCTTAATTAAGTGTATAAATTAGAAAGGAAAACTGCAGTATACCAAAATTGACAAAGTCAAGAAGTAAAGGACCTGAATAATCCTATGACTGATACAAAATTGAATCAGCAGTTTAAAAATTTTCTCACCAAAAAAACCTAAAAAATATAGCCCCAGGTGGTTTTACAGGTGCATTCCAACAAATATTTACTATGAATTAATTTCAAATTTTCATAAACTGTTCCAGAAAATAGTAAATTATAATCTAACTTTGATATCCAAATAAGACCATGTCAACGTAAGAAAGGCAAATTATAGGCCAATCAATCTCCACTCAAATGAAATAAAGTGTATAAAAATAATATATACTGACCACATAGAATCTATTCCAGGAATTTAGGTTTAGTTAATATTATAACATAAAACAATATAAGCTACCATACTTCTCTATATTTAAAGGTTAAAGCAGAAAAACAGAATAAAACTCATTAGGTATAAAAGAAAACATCCCTTCAAATTTGCATGTATTTGTGGTATACATAATGAAAAAGAAAATCTCTTAGCAACCAAAACTTGAAAGGAACTATAATAACCTAGAATGGGTACATACCTAAAACCTATAGCAATTATCATACTCACTAATAAAACATTAATACATGAGGCTATCTCCATGACCTTGAAGAAACAAAAATGTACCAAGCACCTCTTGAAAAATGAAAATTTTTTTCATTCAAAATTTACATTTTGACCTTCTGCTCATCCAAACATAAAAAATACAAAAAAAAAAAAAAAAAGACCCACAAAACTGTGAGAAAATCAGAGAAGATAAAGATCTTCTACAGGTTAATTTTTTAAAAGAGAAAGAGAAAGAAAGTTAACTCAACAGAAAGTAGGCAGTTAACATTTAAAAATCAAACTAACTTGTAATCATGGAATTAAATTGAAACAAAAATGAAATCCCAATACATATCCAACAAAATGCCTACAATTAAAAAGACTGACAACGTGTAGTACTGACAAGGAGGTGAATAAGAGCAACATTCATACCTGTTGGAGTGATGACAAATTAGTAAACTACTTCAGAAAACAACTTGTAATTACCCAGCAAAGTTAAATGTGCATTTCCTAACATAGTAATTCCATGCATATGAATGTGTGCTGGAGAAAGTATTTTGCATTTGCACCTAGAAAATGTGCAAGAATGTTCACATCAACATTGTTACCAATAGAGTTAATAGGCATATCAGAACTCACAAAATAGAGACCGACCTATCCCCCCAGTCCGCCTCACAGCCTGCATTTCCAGAAACCCTCACTGTCAAGGAAACCTAACATACATGCATCACCATCCTCCAACTGAGCTTTAGCTAGCTTACCTTACTTTAGAAAAGGATGTGCTAGCCTTAGAAAGAAATCCCCAGCGTCCTAACCAGTCATGACCTCTTTGTGCATCACTGCTTCTAACGTTATATAAAAGTCACCTTTGCCCAAAATCCCTGAGGGAAGAGTACTCCACTCCCTGTGAGGCACTGGACCCCCCACTCCCAATCCATGGATTGTTTTCTCTTGAATAAAGAACATCAAACTCATTACTAAGTTGTATTATTTTGTCATTTGACACTAGTTATAGCAAAAACTAAAACGCATCCAAATACCATCAACAGTAGAATGGATTTTTAAAAAATAATTGCAGTGCATTCATATAATAGAACACCCTGCAACCAAGAAGTTGAATGAAATGCAGGTAATAAGTATGAATCTCAAATAAAGAAACATTAAAAAAAGAGAAAACATTAAAAAAAGAGAAATGAATGTTGCTCTTATCCACCTCCTTGTCAGTACTACACATTGTCAGTCTTTTTAATTGTAGGCATTTTGTTGGATATGTATTGGGATTTCTCTGTTTCTTTTTATCAATCACAAATGATACATAGAGTAAAATAGCATTTAAAAAAAATTCTGAAACAAAACTAAAGAAAGTACTGTTTGTAGACTTTAAAATTCCTTATAAATGTTCTGTATCTTAAACTAGGTAGGGACACTTAAGGGTTCATTTTATTATTCTCCAGATAATAACTCCATATATTATATATACTCCTTTGTATGTATAATGTAGTTTACATTTTTAATGTAAAATAGATCTATGTGTTTTTCAGTTATTTTTAGTTGTTAAAGTATTGTTTCTTTAAATAATTGCTAAAATTTATTGAGCTTTCACTACTTACCTGAGGTTGTGCTCGGCTCTTTATGTGTATTATCTATATTAATCCTCACAGCAGGTCCTTGAGATAAGAACTATTTCTATGTGGACTTCATATACATGCAAATGTAAGCTTAGAGAAGTAATTTGCCCAAGGTGACAAAAGTAGTAAATAGTGGATCCGATATTAATCTGACTATATAGCCTAAATCAGAACCAGTATATACCATCTTTAAAAATGACACAGTCCTGAGATTGGTCAGTAGACCTATGTTATACAATCTTTGGGAATAGGCTGTATCAAAGCAGAATGTATACACTTGCTGTTGGCTTTCCTCTGCTAAGAAACACTGACCAGAGTTGAGTCTTTCAGTGATATATTCAAATATCCTCACTAAAAGACTGCTTAAAATCCCTCTTGACTGTAATCATGTTGGATCCTACTTTTTACTCCATTAGTTATTTGTGCATTTTTGTCATCGTATTCAATTTTTATGCATTTAAATCAATTTTCATTATGTGAAACATTTAGTTGATTCCAAAATCAAAATTATGAAACACTGTAATTCAGAGAAGTCTTGGTTGTATCCCTGTCACCTCCTTCCCCTTCTCTCCCTTCCTTTAAAAGGAGAACTAATTTTTATTAGTTTTTAGTTTATCTTTCCATTGTTTCTTTTCCAAATACATTATTTCCCAAGGCATTTGGGTGGCTCAGTCAGTTAAGCATCTGACTCTTAGCTAAGGTCTTGATCTCAGGTTTATGAATTCAAGCCTCACTGGGAATGAAGCCTACTTATAAAACAATAACAAAACAAATACATACTTCCTATTCCTCCCTTTCTCTTTTTGTGTAAGGGTGGCACACAATACACAATATACACACAGATTCTGATTTAGCTATTTTTTTTAGACAGATGCATTCTAAGAGGAAAGTAAGTTTCTAAAGAAAAGTAAATTTGTTCCCTGTTTTCAAGGAGTTTCAATTTTAAGAAAAATTAAGAGACTCAGGTTGTAGTTCTTTTTCTGCTAATAACTCTCCATGTGATTCTTGGAAAATTACACTATTAATTCATATCTTAGTTTCCCCATGTATAAAAAAGAAAGGGGAGTCCTAACCATCTCCAATAAAACATGCCACAATAATGTCTGAGTTGTGGATGATGATGCGCATCATGCTTTAGTTAGCTATTACAAGGGTTCACAATGTTGCCCCAAAATATGCTCCTTTAGCATATTGATTATTTTGAATTAAAGGTCCCTGAGAAACAGCCAATGCAAAAAGAATACTCTGACTTTCCTCTCCCCTCCTGAAAGCAGAAGATTAATCTGACATGTAAAAGTTACCCTGTCTGTACCTGGAGGGTAGAAACCATCCTTATCATCAGACAGGGAATTTAGGGCTAATAAGGCTATATGAACAAATCTTGTTACTTCTTCACCATTTTATTATCCTCAGACCAATTTCTTTGCTTTGTCAATTCTTCATAAATGTATTGTTTCTTTGTCTAAAAAGTATCATGGCTTCCTGCTTTTGGTCACTCTTTGAGTCTCATTCCCTTGTGAGACTCCCCTACATAAACATATAATTAAAATTGTTTTTCTCTTGTTAATCCATCTTTTATTATGGGGCAGGGGGGAGGTGTCACCGTCAAAAACCTAGAAAGATAGAGGGAAAAAGTATATTTCCTCCTCTACAATATCTGACAACTATTAGCAATGCTTTAATGTTTTTATTATCATGAGCTGATTTTCATTTTTTTTTCACTTTCCACATCCTTCAGAGGTAAAGTCTGTAGAAAAGAACTTTAGTTGACTCAAACATGGCATTAGCAAAGAAATGAGAATGGACATTTTGTTCATGTTTAGGGTAGTTTTTATTTATGAAAGAGTACTGAACATTTTACCCACTGGAATCATTACCAGTATGTTTAAAAATGACTACTAGGGCACAAAGCACTAAAACAATCCATTCTAAGCACTTTAGACAGGATGCCCAGTAATATTCAGCATTAGGCTGATGTATGAATAAACATTGTAATGACGTAAAATAAGGAGAAAGGTAGGTGTTTAATTCAAGTAGATTCAAGGAATTGATGATCAATGTTGGACATTTTTAGGAGCAATATAAGTGGTTATTTGGTAAACAAAGTACATACATTTCTTGTGGCTGATTCTCTTTAATAGAAATGCATACTTTAATATTATTTCCAATAATTCTTTTGTGAACAAAATAGGTCTATTAGGTCTCAAATCTGAAATTCTCTGGGTTACCGAACTACAGAGGGGCATTGCCTTCAAGGGTTTTTATAATTGGTTTGGAGAAGCACATCAAATCACAGTAATAACCTCATGCTGTATAATTACATATCCGCTCAACTTGCTTTTCTCTCTCTCTTTCCCTTTCTCTCATAAGACTTCCATGTGAATAGAAAAAGTTTATTTTGAGTGGTCAGGTGTCACCTAATATTTCAGGATTTAAAGCTTTTCAAAAATATTTAATCCATTCTTATTCCTATTTTCTGTCATCAAGAAATTGGAATAGGCTCTCTTCTTAAGATATCAGACATGTGTTTTTTATCTTATTTTGATTTTTTAAAGATTTTATTTATTTATTCATTAGAGACACTGAGAAAGAGGCAGAGACATAGGCAGAGAGAGAAGCAGGCTCCCCGTGGGGAGCCTGATGTGGGGACTTGATCCCAGGACCCCAGGATCATGACTTGAGCTGGAGGCAGATGCTCAATGATGGAGTCCTCCAGACATCCCAGACATGTGTTTTTTTTTAATTCAGTATTAGGAAAACATAGGAATATTTCAGATAAAGATAATTCTTCAGAGAATGACTACCTCGAGAAAATACTCCCCCCCCTTTTTTTTGTTAGGAGAACATCACTGGACTACAAATAATCATTCTTCCACTAGGAGCTATTTCTTGCATTTAGCTCACTCTGTGTTCAGCTTATGCTGTTATAGTTTCATAATAGGGTTTTGTTTTTCTGATAATATTCCATTTGATCAGATGGAAGCCTAAGACACTTGTCTTGTGTTGGAAACCTGTGCTGGGGAGGGATGAGAGATCTGCACTGCTCAGAGCTGAAGGTGATCCAAGAAACAGAACCTGGAGTGAAACCAAAATGAAAAGCCAGAGAAATCATGTGATCAAAATGTCAATTCAAAAAGCAAGATAAGAACATCTAGTTCTGGGTAGAATGGAGTAGTATGAGGCTGACCAATGCTTCCTTCAAGAACAACTACAAATACTATTCAACATACAGATTCATTCACTTAAAGACATCAGCCAGTTGCTGAATTAAAGAAGACAAGAATGGCTAAATTTCTCAAGAGGACAGAACTTCAGCTCATTGTTAATCTACAGTGACTTTTTCCTTTGGGACATATGCAGATTCAAAGAGATTGGCAATCTGAGATTTTTCCCAGACAGCGGTGGGAAAGAAAAGCCCACAGAGATTTTAATGGTCTTGTGGGGCTGCAGAATGTTATTAGAGGCTTAGGGTCCTCAAACACACAGTCTCTCAAGACATTTGCTAATTTCTGAGGCTATGAGGGCAAGTGTTTAAAAAGCAAAGCATAAAAACTCTGAAACACAAAGTAACATTTGTTTTTCATGGACTTCTGGGAAACAAAGAGTAGACTTTAGGACTTGGAAGCTAAGCCAAAACCTCTGAAAATCAGAGGAAGTTTTCCACTGTTTCATAATGCTGAAGAGACGATTAGATCCTGTTAACAGTAAACACACCACTAAGCATTCAATTGGAAACCCTGAAGGACAACACCTCAATAACAAACCAGAGGTATGCTAAATCTTACCAATACTAAAAATCAGTCTCAACTCAGCTCAGTATCTGATTATCTTAAGATAATTAGTCACAATTTCATTTGCCTAGCAGAGGAAAAGATGAACCCACGTGAAGGAAGAAAAAGTCATTTTGGGGTAGCCCGGGTGGCTAAATGGTTTAGCACTGCCTTCAGCCCAGGGCGTGATCCTGGAGACCCGGGATCGAATCCCACATCGGGCTCCCGGTGCATGGAGCCTGCTTCTCCCTCTGCCTGTGTCTCTGCCTCTCTTTCTCTCTGTGTCTATCATGAATAAATAAAATCTTAAAAAAAAAAAAGAAGTCATTTGGAGGTACATAATTTTTATATACAATGACCAGCATTCAAAGAAAAATTTCTAGACATGCTGTGTGTGAGTCAGGACCATATTATGAAAACCACAAGAAAAAATATTCAGTAGAAATAGCACCACAGGTGATACAGATAGCACCACAGGTGATACAGATTTAGTAGACAAGGACTTTAAAATAACTGTGATTAATATGTCCAAGAATATATAGAAAATATTTTTTTCAGAGAAAATAAATGTTAAAATGGAGAATTTTTCAGAGAATTTTATTTTTTTATTTTTTATTTTTTATTTTGAGAATTTTAATCTCTAAAAAGGATCCAATGAAAACTTTAGAATTTTAAAATACATATGATATTTTGTTTAGTAGAGATTAGACACAGAAGACAGGATCAATGAACTGGAAGAATGACCAATAAAAAAACATCCAAACTGAAGCATAGAGCAAATAGGAATGGAAAATAATAGAAAAACCACAAGAGATATGTGGGACACAGCAAAAAGTATTAATACATATAATATGAAACCCTAGAAGGACAGGAGAAAATGAGGTAGAAATACTCAAAGATATAAAAGCCAAGAATTTTCCTAATTTGAAAAATGATATCAACACACAAAATCATGACATTCTGGCACAGATTCAAGAATAAACCATAAGCAACATAAATATAAAGAAAACCATACTGAGGCACATCATAAAGCTGCTTTTTTTTTTTAAGACTTTATTTATTTATTCATGAGAGACACAGAGAGAGGCAGAGACACAGACAGAGGGAAAAGGAGAAGCAGGCTCCTCGCAAGGAGCCAGATCAGGAATTCCAGGATCATGCCCTGGGCTGAAAGTAGATGCTCAACCACTGAGCTCAGCATCCCAATAAAACTACTTTAAACCAAGAGCAAGTCAAGGGAAAGAATCTAGGTACATAGCAAAGGCCAGAAACTAGGAAAGGCTGTCTGAACAACAAAAAAAGATGATTACCTGGAAGCTCCACTGGGTGGTACACTTAGCAGACTATTTCAGAGATGAAGGTGAAAGCTCTTGAGAACAGGACAGGATAACCTTGAGCTTTACTCTTAGTTCACTTATGTTAAGAAGCCTAAAAACCATGATAAAATCCCGAGCAAGTTTCACACTAATTAATTTGAGTCACAACCAGTTTTCTATTATATCCAATAAATTAATTTATATAACGTATTGTTTGAGAAACACTTTAAGTTTCAGGAAGTGTTTGCTATTTGCTGGGTATCCTAAAGATGGAGGACTACTATCCCGGTTTCTCTCAGGAGTCCAGCCTTGGAAAATCTAGGCTAAAGAAGGGAAGATCTAGAGTATAGGAGTATTGCCTAGGGGGCACTTTCTCCCCTTCTCTCTCTTTATAAGTGTAAATCAGAAATTCGAATAAGGGATGGTGAGAAGTGGGCCAGTAATTGCATATTAAATGGCTCTCCACTTATTTCTATACCCCTAATTAAGAGCTACTTCTCTATATGGATGCAAATGAATCATCCAGGAATCCTATTAAAATGCAGATTCCATTCAATAGTTCTGGGGAGGGACCTGGGATTCTGTATTTCTAACAAACTGCTAAGTGATGCCCGTCCACAGATGATTTTAAGAAACAAGGTTTTAGGTAAATTCAAAAATAACCTAAAAATAGGCCACTCCAGCTGTTAACTGTGAGCAGTTTTAAGATAGAGTATTTGAAGTTCTCCTAAGGAGAGAGAGGGGTGCCCAGTGGTTGTACTTTCGAAGTGTTTCCTAAAGTATATTCTGAACACTAACTACTTTTGTAGTTGCAAAAGATGTTACTGTGTGCTTTCTAGAACTAAACAGATCCATGGTCAGATAAGTTTGGGAAGCATTTGTTTACTTTTCTCCCCTCTAGGAGATTCACAATGCACATTTGCATTTTAATGATTCTGGACTACTTGCAGTAGGGAAATATGTTTAACCTGCTAACTCATTTATTTAACTATTAACATTCTGAGAAACAGGTGTTCCATGGAACAAACTTTGGGAAATGTAGCCATACACTACAGTAGTAGTTTTCAGACTGTGGTCTGTATTGGAATTAGCCAGAGAGCTGACACAGATGTCACAGCTTGCTGAAGTAGGACAGGTCCTAAGCCTTTGTATTTTCACCAAATTCCCGAGGTGATCATAATTCCCACGAATGTTTGAGAATCACTGCTATAGAGTAATCTCAGAAGAATTTGTGGGGACCCCTGGGTGGCTCAGCGGTTTAGTGCCCGCCTTCATTCCGCCAGGAGCATGATCCTGGAGACCCGGGATGGAGTCCCACATTGGGTTGCCTGCATGGAGCCTGCTTCTCCCTCTGCCTGTGTCTCTGCCTCTCTCTCTCTGCCTCTCATGAATGAATAAATTTTTAAAAATCTTTTTTTTTTAAAGAAGAATGTGTTACCATCTGGGGACACGGAGCTACCTGTGAGCTCAGCTTCCATCTTGCAGAAACCTAGGCTATCGGGGGAAGACCAGTATCAGCTATGAACTACTGTCATCTGAGAAAGAACATTCAGACTATATGAAGCACCCAAAGATTCCTCTCTCTCTATTCCACATACTGGAGGGAGTCTTCCAAGTCTCTTTTCCTATTTTGTAATAGGAAAACAGAGAGGGAGCTACTCCTTAGCTCTGCTCTAGATCAGATCTCCTAAAAAGAGTTCTCTCTAGAACTAACTCATTTGTTCATTGAACAAATCTTCGTCAATCAGGATCTGGTTGTATTCAGTGAAAAAGACAGGCAAGGCACTTCCATGAGGCAGGGGCAGTGGGCAGCCATTCAACAAGTAAACAAATAATTTCAGATAGTAATCCATGTCATGAAGAAGATAAATAGTGTCACAGGGGAGAATGACTGAATCAGGGATTCTGTTTACATACTGTGGTCCTGGAAGACTGCAAAAGCCCTAAGGCCAGTCAGGGTAATGTGGACACCATTCCAGAGGCTGACAGTGACTGAGATTGGCCTTGATGGTTCAGAAAACTTCACCAGTCACTTCGAATATATGTGGTCAGGAGGCAGCCTATATCCCTCGCATGTACTACAGTGATTGGCTTATACAGAGGCCCAATGAATAAGGTGAAATGGCTGGTTGGATGGATGCATTCCTAGATGTGTAGTTAATTCTAGTGATTTCGCAGACAGGCAAACGTGGCTTGTATATTACACAAGTGAAACAAAATTATTTCCCAGGTCTCACTGGTCCTCGTGCCTTCTACCCCTATGACTCTGCTCAGACTTCCTAAAATGCTCTCCTTTCTTCTGTCACTCCTGATCTGACTCATCCTTCAGATGCCACTTCCTCTTTGATCCTCCCCAGCTGGAAGAAAATGTACGTTCTCACTGTTCTTTCCTTTTTCTCTTTTCTTTCTTTCTTTTTTCTTTTAACATATCTGACGGCACTGATGCTCACATACTCTGCAAACACTCATTACTGAAGACCCACTCTGTACCAGGTACTGCACTTGGCACTGGGGACATACTGGGGATAAAAGATGTAGACATGGCCTCTTGTTCATGGAATGACGAACTAGGGAAGGAGGCAGGTGTGAGTCAAGGAATCACATTATTAGGTCTATAAAGAGGCACCTGGGATTAGTCCTACTGGGGAAAGGTACGTGGTGTTTTAAGAGTTACAAGACTGCCTTGGGGAAGTGACAATTCACCTGGAATCTGAAGGCTGAGTAGAAATTAACCAGGTGGAGAAGAAAAAGAAGAGCATTCCAGGCAGAGGGCATAATCTGCTATAACAGCTGTGTAGGGGGAGGGCAGGGTATCTGAGGGCTCTGGAAGGAAGCCAGTGGCGGGTGAGGGGCAAGTCAGCACTGAGGAGGAACTAGAGGAAATAGGAGAGGGAGGCCAGAGTCAGAGCACAAAGGCAAGCTTGGGGCATTGTTCTGCATCCCCACTCATTTGCCATCCCCCTACCTCAAACTTCTTTGTGTTTATGCTAGGGTGTCCCTCCCCAGTAGAAATCCGGTTCCCTCCATTAGCCCTGTGTTTAGGATTATATAAAAAATTTCAACTATGCTGTCAAGTTACAGGTAGATTTAAATAGGGATAAAATCAAAAGAGTGCATTGTTGAGAATGAGGGAAATGGACACCCTTGCCTTGAACAAAGACAAGGGATTGAGATATATAAAATCACCTATTTCTGTGATATACCCAGTAAGGTAAATGTAGTGCCCCTCTCTCATCAGTCTGCAAACTACCAATTTGAAGTGTCTAAAAATGTGGGCTGTAAACTCTGACAGATCTGAAACTGTAATTTCTTGCCAAGCTGGGCTGGCTCTGTTACAAGGAGGATATCAAGAATTTACAAAGTGGTGATATTTATATCCCCCCACAGCAGCTTGCATTAAAGAGGTGCAATCATTGATAATAAATATTAAACTGAATTTTAGGACATTGGGAAACATTGTGTGATCAACAAATGCACAGACTTAGGGCCATTTTCTGGGACTCTTTCAAGGAGATGGCACAATGTAGTGAAAAGAACACGGGATGAGATTCGGGAAGATGGTATTCTGGGTATCACTCTGGCTTTGTCATGAAGGAGCTCTTGGGCCCTGGACAACATTTTCCAACAATTACAAGCCCCACCTTCATTTATGTAAAATATGGTGAAGTCACAGTCTTAAATATTGTCAGGAGGCGAAAGTCAAGTATCATTAAAACCACCTGAAAAATGCTTGAGGAAGGCAGCACGATAATGGAGCCTGATATACTACATGTTATCTCTTACTAATTCCCTCCCAACCCCAACATTGGACAGCATCACTGTTGACTCAACTGAACACTAGATGAAGGGCTGGCTTGCATTCAGGGGCTCTGTTGTAACCAAAAAAGCATACCTTCTCTTTAAACACTAAAACTACATTCAGTGAGGTGAGATGCTTCTCAAGAAGCTCATGGTCCCCATTGAAGGAAGAATGCCAAGTGTCTATTTCCCATTTTCCCTGTTTCTGCATGTGCTAAAAGGAGAAAATGATACCTCCTCATCCCTACCCACTTCAAAAGCATTCTATGAGGTTAGCTGTGGAAACAAGTCACCGGAGATTTCACAAAGTCCAAGTCAGTGAAGGAAAATTTCCAAAATCAGTTTGTCACATCAATATTGTTTGACACAGCCAACATTTTCAATAATAGAGTTTCAGCACATATGATAGAACCCCAGGGCTCAGTGTTCTTTGAGGAATCCAGTCTGATTCCCTACCAAAGCTGAATCCCATCAACCACAAAGTGACAGGAAGCTCACTTTTCAAAAGGTGACCTACTTTGTGTTGCACTTATTTTTCATTCAATGACTTAATGTCTGCTCTTGTAGAACTTTCACTGATTTTAGTAGTGCCTTGTGTAACTACACGAAATAAATACTCTTACATGTGGCAGCACTTCAGATATTCAGGGATAGCAATCATGTCTCCTCTTCCCAAAGGACAGGGTTACCAAAACTCTCATTCAACATCCCCAACACCTGCCTCCCTATATACAAAACTTATCAGTGTCCCCACTACAGTGTGGGCAGTAGAGCTAGGCCTGCCTATATGTGAGTTTCCTCTAAGAGAAAAACTTGCTTCTTGGAATGGCTTAAAATGTCTTAAAATAATGGCTACAAATGCAGAGTAAACACATCATAGCACTACACAGTAAAGATCCTTTTTTCTTTTTAAATAAAGAGTGAGGGTGTGTGTGTCGGGGAGAAGGGGAGAGGGAAGGGGAGAGAGAGAATCTCAGGCCGACTTCGCTGCTGAGCGCAGAGCCTGACATGGGGCTCTGTCTCACAACCCTGAGATCAACACCTGAGTCAAAATCAAAAGTTGGATGCTCAACTGACTGTGCTACCCAGGCATCCTAAAGATCTTTTTCTTAAATAAAAATTTCAGATGTGTCCATTTTATTGATATAGAGCATGGACAGAAAGGAATGAAAAAAAGTTCACCACTTTAATTCCATACACATAAGAAAAATCCAGTTTCTAAAGCTCTCCCTCATTTAAATTTTGAAGTTGTTCCAGGGCTTGCATTTGGGCCTGCTTGTATGCCATCCTGGAATTCATTTTTTAAGGATTCAGCCTAAAAAGAATCAAGATACTGGGATTTATTTATGTTTTCTAATGCCCAGAGATAATTGAGAATGTTACACTTATTTTTCAAGAATATTATAACCTGGTGAATCCAGCAACTTTAACAGGAGTACGTGTAAGAACAGATATCTCCCTAAAAGCTCTAAATGGTCCTAAACAAAAGGCATCCCCCAAATTTTCCTAATTCCATGGTTCTTAAAAGACCAATGGCTGAGTAATCTACCAGTGATACACAGTATTTCTCTCCATTATCTATTGTAATCACTCTCTGGGTCTTGCAATGACTGACATGTATAGCCTATATAAGCTGGGATATACACTGTGAAATCTGTTCATGGTTTTTGCTAAGAGTTGCCAAGTTTAAAAATAGAGTGTAGGAAAATTACTCATAGTGTGGAGGAAGATGGGAGAAAAGCACCAAATGGGCTTTTAATGAGGACTTCTCAGTGTGAACATATGTAAAAAGAACTTTTAGATATAGGCATTGTGATAAATAAAAATGATCATGCTAAGTTCTCAAGAAAGATTATAGGTACAAGGGCATGGTGATTTTATGTAGAGTGAACAGCTTATTCACGATAAACCATTTTGTTTCCTGTTAATGGACCGGCACACTTGGCTCCCCGGAAACATTTAAACTGGACAAAACATACCAACACATTATTCATAAATATAGCTTTATTATTATAATATTTATTTCATAATCTAAAAACTTTTTCTTTTCAATTCTGGGAAAAGAACATTCCAACTTCCATACAACTGATCTACCCTGCAGAATGCTGGAAAACAGTGTCTAAGCAACCTGAATTTTGCAAATGAAAATCTATAACCTAGTTTGGGAAGAAAGAATGAAAGACCAGTTCAAAGAAAGATTCCTTCCTTACAAAACAAATAATAAAATTAGATCCATTCTTCAGTTTAGCCTTGAACATGTTTTCCCAGAAACTTTGGTAATTTCTTCAAAAATCAACTCGCAGGCTGACTGCCCATGTGGACAAAAAATATATATATATATATATTTAAAAATAAGACCCAAGTGGGACATGGTACATGGCTCAGGCCATGGCATGTAAGTGGAATATCCCTTAGAGTGAGCCAGCTCCCATGTTTCAACAGCAAATTTATGTCTCTAAGGAAGATACATTTCCTCATATGAAGGTGAGAATACATTTCCTTATATGAAGGTGAGAATTTAGTTGGAATTAAAAAGAACTTTTTAATATAGTAACTCTTAAAATCATTTGTCTTGGGTAATGTACATAGAGTAGATATGACATTATGGTGCTTTCTGAAGATCACGGAGTACCACTGTCAAAGAGGGCTGTCATGCCCTCTAGGCATATTAAATAAAAACTGAAAATGTGGGTTACATTAAATAAAACAAAAAAAAATCTGGCTATACCACCTTTAAAAACAAGTTGTTGTCATTGCACACACATGTTACGGGACAAAGGGCATGCAATACAACTAACAAGTCAATTTTTTAGTATGTAAAAGGCTAGAGTGCAATCATGGTATAAACATCAATAATAAATAACTTTGTAGGAGACTAACTCTCCAAATAAATAATTGTAACATTACAATTTTTACAATGTTACCCTAAACAGTGATATTCACTTCACAGCAATGTTTTTTCCCCACTTGATAGTTGCCTATACACCATATGAATGGCCCACCCCTGTGAGCCAGATGTCAAAGCGAAGGTCAAAAATCAACATTTTCACTATGATAGGTTCAAAATGTTTGTATAATGATAAGTTACACTTTTCAGTTTACTGGCATTTTAATAACTGCTTAATACCTATTTTTATGCATTGATAATCTGATGCTTATTGCAGTAACAATCATCCTACTAATGTTAATTAAGTTACAGTTTTAATTTTCAAAATAAGAGAATTCAACTTACATGAACTAATGTATATAGTTTAAAAACCACCCACCACAAACACACACCTTTTGCAGGAGTATTTAAAAATAAATTATTAATATACTCAACATATATATTTTGTGTTATATATATGTATACATTTGTGGACATAACTACTCTGTTTTCCAGAAGGATGTCAGCACTTGTAAACTCTACAGAAGACCTGATGATATTGTTAACATTAAAAATAATGGAAATTCATTCTTGAAGAAAATCATAAAGCAGGAGGTTCTTAACAGATGGTTCTTTGTGGAAACAAAGGCTATTTTAGGGAGGGAGAGGAGGACAGTCTCAGACTGTGGATCCCACATGCACCGTTTGTTTCAGAAACTACTTTAGAAAGCAGTGTACAGTGAACGCTTCACACACCTGGTTGAAAGGTAAGGATGTATATTTAGTCATCAAAGGGCACAGGAGCAGCGGGAGGTGGAAAAATGAGACCAGCAAGTGGATAGTCATGCCTACAGCCCATGGAGGCTGTTGCTACTACCAGGGAAGCAGATTTGGGAAAGGGCTGAGTAACATCTGCCATGTTTCCAGGCTGGCTCATGATACACTAGACGTGCCATCCACCGGTGCTCCAGCCCTGCAGACCTGCAACTGGTGATGGGCGCTGATCAAAGACTTTTAAGATTTTAAGGGCTTTAGGGGGGTTTTCTGCGCCAACCACAGGTAACACTAACAGCCCTGAAGATAGAGGCTGCAGCTCAGTCTTGGGGTGCAGAATGCTCAGCTGAAGGAGAGCAGAGGCGCCCCAAAGCCAGAATAAACATACATCCAGAGAAACAACAAACCTGAATCAAACTAACTAGGAATGAGAACTGAAGTCTAACAAAACGAGGTCCTGGAAGCAACCCAGACATTGAAAGCTCGATTAACCAGAATACTTGGGGAAACAGGAATCCTTATTTTGGATGCTTTCAAAATAACTGAGGGCAAAGTTAAAAGTTATTACTATTTCACTGCTATTAAGAGAATTTTGTGTTCCCATCCTTTGCCCCACAAGTTAGGGAGCAGCAGACACAGAAGACTTTTCTCCTCGTGTCTGAATCTTGTGTGGTCCCTGCACAGAACCCCAGATGCAGAAACTATTGGAGAGTGGTCAATTTATTTAACAACTTGGGAGCTTTCTTTTACTAAAATTTTGGGGGAAGACTGTTTTCATTTTTTTCCTCAAATCTTTCTATAATCTGCCTCTTGCTTCTAAAAGGAGCCTATAATAAATTTCTGGTTCCCCAAGATTCCCCTTTCAAAAATTCTGGTTAATCCAGGTGCCTGTATAGATGTGAAATAAATGTGTTATGCCCTTCTTTTTCCCAATGTGTCTTACTATGGGATGCATCCAAAAGGGCATTGTTGGCTCCCAGAACAACGTTCTGCAAAGCCCAGCAATGGTAGTCCAGGGCCACGACCCTTTCAGATGATGTTCACAATTGCTGTTGGCTTTTTTTTGGCCACTTTGGGCCTGATGTTGCCTTTCCGGCTAAAGCCCAGAGGCTCCCCTTTCTTCGATGGTCTGCAGAGTTCTCTTGGGGACTCAGCCTGTTCATGAATGGACTTAGCAGGCTGCATGCTGGTTCTGTCATCCTTGGCTTTTCTCAGGTAGCTCCTTCCTTTTGGATGAAAATGGGTCTTGAGATCAACGTGGTTACACACAGGATGTGGGTGCCCTCTACTTCTACAGACAGTTGAGCAGAAGGAGATGAGCAGAAAGAAAGATTTTGTTTAGAACCTTAAAAGAAAAAAAAAAAAAACCATCCATGGCACAATCACTCCTACACACTAGAGTGATAATAATGCTGCCAGTATTATACCAATAAAAGTTGGTATTTTTCTTTCAAATAGTCCTGTGGTCTTCCTGAAATGAACTCATGATGCCACATTCCCAGGAGGATATTACTGTTTCTATTACCAGTGACCAAACTGAGACACTGAAAATGTAAGGGACTATCCAAGATAATACATACAGCTGGTCTGTGGAAAAGATGAGACTCGAATCCAAACCTCTTGACTCTTTAAGTGATTACATGTAGTAGTAGTAGTAGTAGTAGTAGTAGTAGTAGTAGTAGTAGTAGTAATAGTAGTAGTAGTAGAACAACTATAAAATATGTGATTCCTAGCATAAATTTATACATATATTTATATTATATATACCTAATATAGTATACTACATTAATACTACTACACAGCTATTATGATTACACTACACCCCAATAAGAGAAAGTTCCACTACAAGATACTGTGAAAATACTCCTGCACAACTATCATACTGCCATATACTAATAGGCTATTAGCATAGTTAAAAGTTGTATCCACAATTTACAAAATTAGGCACCTGGGCAGGTAAGGTACATTTTCATCTGAGACTCTCAAATCCATTTATAATACAGATATTATATATATAAAACATAACAGGAAAATACATTATGCAAACATTATTAAATGGCCCAAGTATAAAAAGATATACATACAGGCATTTGGGTTTCCTATTTGATGAGATATCTGTAAGCTGAAGGAAAACAAATAAGAAAAAACATTACTTCCCTTGAAGGTTGGATTTGGCTTTAAAAATCTTTCTCACTCGTGTTTAAGAAACCATTCCCATTAAAGGAAGCCAGGGATTGTTATCAGTAGCATGCCCATGGCACCTTCCACCGGGGCCAGGGAACAAGAACATCTCCTGCTCAGCCTCTGCTTCTTTAAGGAGCCTCTGTAGCTCCCTGTTCTGAGATTTCCAAGAAGCCTTTATCAGTAGATCTAAAAAATTTCAAAATGTCAAAGAGCCCTCTAATGGAGCAACATTTAAAGAAACATGTCTTTTAAAACTAGACTGATATGCCATTATTTCTTGATTCATTCAGGCGGCATGTGAAGCTAATTTACTACAGCTGTGGTTGGTCACAGTGTATCAACTAAAGGGAAAATTGGCATAAAATGTTTATTGCCTAAAATACATCATTTCTAAAGTGGGAGCATATGAGGACCAACTCCACAACTGTCCCTGAGGCCATCTATCATTGAGATTACTTTCCACTCCCAATAAAGTATCTGCATGCACTTTTGTGGCTGGGCTCAAATATCATTTGCAGAACAAATTGGTAACTATCATTTTGTGAGCCAGATGTCACCGTTCACTTTAGAGGCAAAGCCAGTGAATTCCCAACCTTTTCATTTCCTGACCTCCCTCATGTAGCCTTCACTATAAGAATTGCTGCCACATCAGCAGACAGACCAACAGAAGAAGAGGATGCTAAAGAAAATGTGTAGAAAGGGCCACTCTGGTATTGGGGCCCCATGTGGCCAAGATATGAGTCCTTCTTTATTCAAATAATCAGAGAAACCAGGCTCAGCGTAATGGGGTCACTCTCCCAGGTCTTCTGCCTGCAGCTCGAGCTGAAGTCAGCAGCAAGTCAGAAAGAAGTTTTCCTAAACCAACTTTTGAGGCTCATGTCCTCAGAAAGGCAAGATGAGATAAGCTTTATTGCGGACCCTGTTCCCACTGGCTAGATTCAACAGGAGATGAATAAAGGTGGACAGAAAAAGGCACCTTCCTTATAGAAGGGTCCTGAGGTCATGCAATACACAAAGAACTTGGGACAGATGGCTCAGGCAAACATCAGGCTGGCGGTTTCTGGAAAGCCCAAAGGTACCAGCATTTCCATCATCCCGCCGTGGCCCCACGACCACCAATAAGGGTTTCTCAGCTGGGCTCCCTGAATGGACTTTAGTATGTATATATGTAAACTGTGTTTAAAAAAAAAGTTTAGAGAGTTTTTCTTCCTTTAAAAGTTGCTTTTTATTTTTAAAAAAAATTTTTTTTTAAATTTTTATTTATTTATGATAGTCACAGAGAGAGAGAGAGGCAGAGACACAGGCGGAGGGAGAAGCAGGCTCCATGCACCGGGAGCCTGATGTGGGATTCGATCCCGGGTCTCCAGGATCGTGCCCTGGGCCAAAGGCAGGCGCCAAACCGCTGTGCCACCCAGGGATCCCAAAAGTTGCTTTTTAAAATTATTCCTGCTTTTTGGTCAGCCCAGGTGGTTCAGGGGTTTAGCACTGCCTTCAGCCCAGGGTGTGATCCCGGAGATCCGGGATCGAGTCCCACGTCGGGCTCCCTGCATGGAACTGCTTCTCCCACTGCCTGTGTCTCTGCCTCTCTCTCTCTGTGTCTCTCATGAATAAATAAATAAAATCTTTAAAAAGAAAAATAAATAAATAAAATTATTCCTGCTTTTTAAAATTATTCTTAAGGCATAACAATTTTTTTCACTTTATATATGTATATAAGCATAAGGTTTGATGGTGTGTTGCATATGTATATATAATACTCTTCGGAATTTTATGTAAAGTGTGTGTGTGTGTGTGTGTGTGTGTCTGTGTGTTTACATGCATATACATACTTTCCTCCCTGGGGAAAAAGCTAACAATGTTATCAAATGTTCAAAGAGGTCCCCAACTTCCAAAATGCTTTGAGAACCAAAACTTTGGTGCCTTTGAATGTCACTGATTGACCCTGCTGAGACCTCAGGAAATTAGAAGAGTTTACTGTGTATTACTGAAAAGGAAATGTACAAATAAATATGGGTAAAGATGAATCAGAAACCCCACCTATACACCTATATACAGATACCATAACTTGGGCAGGTGTGTATGTCACACACTGGCTAAAATGTTGACCATATAACCACCACAATTAACCCTAAAAACAACCCTAGGAGGTAGGCACTGTCATCCCCATTCTACAGATGTAGAAAGTGAGGCCGAAGAGTTAAGTAGTTGGTTTGATACTGAAATGCTTTACCAGTTTTTGAGCTGGGCTTCAAACCCAAGTTAGCACATTCTAAGTCCGAGCAAGACTTCACTCTGCCCTGTCTCCTTGAAGAGTGTGTGTTTGTGTAAGAGCCAGCATGTTCGTACAAAAAAGTTAAATGGAATCCGTGGCTGGATTAGAATTTCTCCAGTGATCCTACAGATCATGAGGCTGGGGTAGGGCGGAGCCTCATGTGCCCTCCTCCCTGTGAACACAAGAGGCCACTGTTCCTTCTGGTCCCATAGCCTTAGGCAGATGGAAACCCCTGTCCCCCTTAGCTTACCTCCCTGCCTCTACTTTCTCCTAGTCCAAATACTTTGTATGAGGATAGAGATCAAGAGAGTCCTTAAAGAAGATTCTGGGTTGGAAGAATATAAGTAAGTGCACTGAGAGCCAAAGTGAGTACAAATATGGGGTCTCCAGTTGCTCCAGGGTGGAGACACTGGACACCCAGCCCTCCTTTCACCTCCCCTCTGTGTATTTTAGCAATGCTGTTACTCAACTGCTCGGGCCAAAATCTTGAATTCATTCTTGATTCCTCCCTTTCCTTCACCTGCTAAAACTGAATCCTTCAGCAAGTCCAACTGGTTTAGTTAACGCTATCCCCAGGATCTATCCTGTGCCCACCATTTCTCTCTGCCCCCACTCTCCCCAAGCTGCCATCCCCTGCCACACCATAGAGGCCTTCTAACCTGTCTCTCAGTCCTGCAACCCTCTAGGGTATTCCCCACTCACCAGCCAGAGTGATTTTGCTAAACACAGATCACCTCCAGCTTTCAACCTTCAATGGCTTCCCTCTACGCTCTGCAACCCATTTAAGCTCCTTCTGTGATTCAGAAGCCCTGCCACAATCTAGAGCCTTCCTGCATCTCTGACTTCATCTTGTTACTCGAATGTGCCAAGCTTGTCCCCTCCTAAGCCACTTCCCAATTTTCACTGAGCCGTCGAGGTCTTCTTATGCAGCTCCCAGTCCCAATGTAGCCTCCTCTGCAAGGCTTCTCCTGATCACGGAGGGATAGTGGGTCACTCTCACACATCCTCTTACTTCTTTCTTTACAGGGGTTGAGATCATCCTAGTTATGTGCTGCCTTGTTTCTGGTGGCACTGCCCTTTCTCACTGAGGGCAGGGGCCTCACCCACCCCATTCGCCCTGAGCCCTCAGTACCCAGTCAGGGCTGTGTCCCCAGTAAATACATATGGAATGCATGGCTGCTAGCCCCGATTTAGCAACCTGCAAGAAATGAATGCAACACTTAAAATGAGATTACCCAAGCTGTTTCATAGCCTTCCCTTTGAGCAGTTCCGTGCATGATTCGGGCAGATGGGATATTAGGTCACTTTATGTCTAATTCGACAGCATTTTTCAGAGCATAAAGACAAATATCTGAGTAAGCATGTTACATTTTTAGAAATCAGCCAGGTGAAAAAAGAACACAAATTCTCAAGGGAATTAAGGGGGAAAATACAGATGCCGAAACATCATTGCAGAAAAGGCACTAAATGTGAGGGGGAGTTTTGCTAAGGCATAAAACAATCTTAAAGCTAGAACACACTTTGGAAAGAAGCAACTCATACATCAATCTAGAAATTTCACTGCTGTCTGGAGGTGGTAATAAGAAAAAGAGGGAAGAGGGCAGACAGTGATTCTGCAGTGCAGCCTTAGGGGAGATGAAGAGCCAGCCCAAGCTGAGGATGGCTTCCAAGCTGTCGTAGGCTGCAGCGTGGAGGCTATGGGTCAGAACACCTTGCTCCATCTTGGGGCACACTGGGGCAAGGAGCTCTCCTGGGAAGGGCTGAGGATCCAGAAGCTAGGGCTGCTCAGGGCTCTGTGCCCTCACTAAGCTGGGCCCCGTCAGTCAACAAAGCAATGATTCCAAGCTTTTCCTGCTAAAAGATCTAAGTTCTTCTGTCTGTGGACAGCCACAGCAACCCTGGGAGGCCAGACTTTGCGCTTGCATTACATCAAAGACACTGTTTCCAATTTCACAGATGCATCTATACTATTAAGATTAAAGAGATGAAGGATAAGGGAGTAGTGGTCTGAGGGTCTGTAGACTACCTGGTCACGTGCGATGCTATGGTCCAAAGAGGAGCTTGGAGGACTTCCATGAACACGGGGAAAATGTGTCTCCACTCAATCCTTTCAAAAACAATGTGCCTCGTTTTCAGTCTTCTCAGGGCGATGTATCCTCCCGACAACAGTCATATAGTCCATCTCATGTGGCGTGACTGTGTCCTACTTACAGACAGCTCTCACTTCTACATTCCCCACAATCATCTTAACTGCACTGTACTTTATTTCAATTAGTCCATTCTTCCTCAGGTAGATCACGTCTGATGAAGGCAGATCGTGTCACCTTTGGGACACAGGAAGCATAAACATATGGACTAATTTCCTGCTGTATATGTATATATGGATGTATGTGTACATGTGTGTCTGTTTATCTATGTCTCTATATGTATACTTGTGTGCGCTGCGTGTGTTCAGGCACACACACATATAACCTCGTATATACACAGCTGACTAGAAGAGCGGAGAACTGTCCAACTTTTGACGGTGTGTACCATCTGGTGAAAATAATCATTGGCAATGTCTCTTAAAAGATGCTTAATTTTCAAGCTGGAAAAATAAGCTGAGCAGAGGAAAACAAGCACAGAAATATAAATAAGAGAGAATGAATATGCTGCTTCTCTTCGTCCTTGCCTTCCACTGCTTTCTCCCTTTCTTTAAGATCCTCTTGGCTTGGTACAGTAGAATTTTACCCATTTCTTAGCTCTGGGTTATCTGTAAGCCTAAAACTTAATAATGCTACACTTTTAGAATTCTTAACCAAATCAGGTGATGATCAGAGAATTTAGGAGGCCAAGATCCTAGCGAGCATCTAGTCCAACTGCTTCATTTTATAGAAGAATTATAGGCCCAGGAAGACAAGGAGTAGGGTTGGAATGATCTGGAAGCCAGGCCCTTTCACCTCACATCTAGGCTCCATGATCTCATGCCACACTCCCTCCTGATAGAGAGCAGGGTGGGAAGAAGGCAGAAAGGAATTCAGAGTATCCCTCTAGCCATAGTTAGTTATGACTGGACTCACAGTTTCCCAAGGAAATGAGAGAAAAATCGAGGAAGGAAGTATAAGCTCCCTCTCCGGAGACCACGAACACCAACAGGAAAATAATAAACATGTCACTGTGGCTAAAACTGCTTTGATTACAGTTACTGGAACCTCACAGAGGTAACAAACTTACTTCTTTCCAGTATACTTTTGTTCCTGACTGGAAAGTTCTAGAGTTCCTGCTGCCACACTGCGCTGAGTGTACATTACAGTACAGTTATATAACACTTCTTCCCTCCCTCCCTCCCCATTTTTTTCCTGTTGTCTATCTGTCCCTCCCACCTTCCTTCCTTTATCCGCCTGCTTTTCATCTCATTCTTTCTTTTTTAATCTTGTTTCCGTTCAATCTTGGCTTCCAGAATGCTCAAACTAAACGTTTTAATCAACCAGTAGCAATTTTACCAACATTTTGGCTAGCATAAATGTTTCCTATTTTTCTTTTCCTTATGTGTACAGTCCATTTGGGGGGGAAGTAAAAGAATCATTTTAGAATCTTTTGGGGAAGGGCTAAGCATAAGTAAAGTTGAAGAGATCATGAAAATGTTAAAAATAAACCACTGTGGGGTTTCAAAAATCCTTTCTTTGGCTTTGTTGCTGATATCAAAAAAATTGTTTGGAGGGTTCATCTCCCTCATTTGGGCGTGGTTATTTGTATCTCTCCCCACCCCCAAAGAGACCAGGGAATCTTGATCAAGCTACTTAGTAGCATCTGGACCTTCAGCCATATTCATGGTTCTTATCTGGACTCTCGGTTTCTTAGGTCTCTGAAGTAACATATATAATTGTATACAAAAATGTATTATAGAACTGCCACCTGTGAAATTTTCTAAGAATTTCTGAAAATCTACTTAAAGAATGTTTCACCTATAAAGTCTATCACATAGTGCCATCCTTCCCCTTAAGGAAAAAAAAGAGGTACGTGGTTAGATTTTGCTGTTACAAGGAAAGGCCAAAGCTCTCTTAAGATTCTCCTGAAGAGCTCCAGAACAGGCTAATACCTTCCAATCTACTTGAGCACCCAGGTCGAGACCGATGAGTTCTTTGGCCACTTCCTACACTGTTAATCTATAATATAAAACTATCTCTACCTATCCATCTTGGTGTGGAGTGGCAGGGCGAAGACAACTGTGCATCGTGGATTTTGCTTATTTCCCGTGTCCTGGATTCACCTGCATCACTTCATACCACAGGCATGGCCGGTGCTGTGCTTTCAAATGAGGTCTAGAAGGTTCCTGCAAGTCACTCCCCAGCTCCCCTTTCCTGGGTCCTTGACCCCGTCCGTCTCATCCTACCCAAGGCCTGCACGCCTGGTGGCTGGGCCTGCATGACTTACCATGTGCTCACTGATGTCTCGACAGAGGCCGGCGGACTGCTGGCTCTGATAGTACTCTAACTGCTTTTCCGCCAGTTCTACCCGTTGCAACAGATTCTCAATAAAGTCCTGGAGCCGAGCTTTCCCTTGAACCTCCTTCTCAGCTGCTGCTTCCAGGAAATGGTTGAATGTAACAACTTCTCTGCAAGGCAAAAATGTCAGAACACAAGGTGGAGAAATCAGGCATTCATTAATTTGACACATATTTATTGAGTGCTTACTACATGTGGGGCACTGTCCTTGGCTGGGCCCTCACAGCATTGGCGAAAGACATGAAGTTACATTGTAATGATTTCATTTGGAGGTTACATTTCGGGAGAGTCAGTCATTATCAAGTACAGAAATAAATATCTATGTCAGTGGTGATAAGCACTAAGGAAAAAACTGAAATTGGGTGCAAGAGAACAGAACTGGTAACAGAGGAAGGGAAAGTGTGAACGGTGTTTTAGAAAGAGGTCAGGGGCAACCTTCAGGATGGAGAAACGTGAACAGATTTCTGCTGGAAGGAGGCAAGGAATAAGCCAGGCAGATTCCTGGATAGAGCAAGCCAGGCCTTCGGGGGACACACCGATGGTGGGATGCGTGGTTGGAGCACAGCAGGCAAGAGGAGGATGGTAGGTGGGGGCGTGCGGCCACCCCAGATTTTCTTACAAATGACATGGGAAACCATTGGCCGCTTTTGAGAAAAGTTCTGACTTTCATTTTAAAAGTCTAGCTGTTGGGTGAGAAGAGAGCACAGGGAGGGAAAGTATGGAAACAAAGGCCATGCTGAGCACTGAAGGGCATAAAATGAGTCACCTTGTCCAACTGTGTCTTTTTGAGCTAAAAGTGAAACAGCCCAAGAAATGCCATCCTGAGGTAGACCTCGGGTCTGTGGGAAAGCTATTTTTGCTGAAAGAGGAGAATCAATGTGCAGGCGATCCTTCCCCCCCAAAAAAGTTGAGCAGAATACCTCAAACAATATGCCTTTACCTACATAATTCATTCTGACTCACAAATCCAGACATTTTAATCACTGTATTAGAATTTTATATCTTGTTATTCCTAACGCACATATGAAAATAATACTTTCCCAATTTATAATGAAAGCAACTCTTTATAAAAATTTAAATACATTAGAAATATTAAGAAGAAAATACCATCTGAAACCCCATTATCCTGAGACTACCATCTGTAACAGTTTGGTAGCCATTCTCATGAGCAACTCTACAAACACACACATATGCACAGGTGCTTGCCCTTTTTCTCAGGCCAAGCATCAGGTCATCAGCATGACCTATCATCACAACTCTGCATTCAGTTCTCAATAAGAAATTATGAAGATCCTTTCAGCCTTTCCCTTTGTATGTTTTGCCATGCCCACCCGGAGTAATGAATTCCATCATTTTACTACCTGGTGGATATAGTGTTCCTTTTATAGGTCTTCAGAATCTCTCTTGATCGTCAAGGAGCACTCCCTGCTTTTTCTGGCCATGTTCAACTTACAAGATTGTCTTAGAATCTTAGAACCAAGATTCTAAGGACTGCTCATTGTCCTCGCAGACTCTTTCATTTCAGATTAAGAAATCCTATTTTTAAAAAATCTAACCTCATGGGACACCTGGGTGGCTCAGTGGCTAAGCATCTGCCTTCGGCTCAGGTTGTGATCCTGGGGTCCTGGGATTGAGTCCTGCAACAGGCTCCCTCTGCCTATGTCTCTTGTCTCTCTGTGTCACTCATGAATAAATAAATAAAATGTTAAAAAAAAAAAATCTAACCTCATGCAGTTGTTCTAGATAGTTGATGAAATCCATTGCCTTCTGTGTACCTTCCACTTAGCTCCATAATTTCTGGAGAGCAGAACTTCAGGTAAGTCTGACTCATGAAATTTTGCAAAAGGTTTCCGTAAAATATCTGGTAGTAGTTTCCAGCTCCTTTTTTCTACACAACTAGTCAGTGACTCACTTTTACAATTAGTTGTGATTTTTTTTCTCTCACAAATGTCACACTTGGCTATACGAAACTTTTCAGACACTTCCTACAGAGTCAAAAGTCTCTGCAAAACCTTGGAAAATTATATATTTATAAAAATAGAAAAGAGACTAGTTCTGACATGATTCATCACAGATTGCTTATTATACTAGCCCCTTTTTTTTCTAGTTTCCTTTCCAGGATCAAACCTAAACCCCAATCCCATAATAATTCTATTCCTTCTCAGTAGCTAAGAAATATTCACATAAAAGAAATGAATCCTTTTGGAAAGCAGTTTTTCTCCCTTCATCAAGTCTCAAGTTTATTTCCAGATGTTTCCGTATGAGCCCTAACTGGAAGACATGCACTTTCCAAACTGTTGAAGCCACAGACACCAGCCAATTTTCAAGCTCTATCATCATCCAGCTTTGATCTGCCTCCTAAGTAACTTTAAATAAGAGCAAAATAATGGAGAGTCCATCCGGGTGCTACATCCAGCATGCTACATGCTACATCCACTCATGGCTCTGAGGAACAGTTGATTTCCTTTAAAAAACAGACCTTGGCTATTTTTAGAATATGGCTATTCCTTCCTCTTCTTGACATTAAGGCTCCCATCCATTCAGAATTAAGTCCACTGTAGAGACTTTGTAGGTGATATTTAGGATACCTGAATCATGACACAAGTCTCCAAACTGTACATATAGGGAAAATAACAAAACCGATAACCCTCTCCCCTACCCAAAAGAAAAACAGAGAAAAAGAGCTCATGTATTTTTTCAATTCATTTTGGTTTATAATATTTACTATATTATAAACATTTTACATTTATTTGGGGAAACATAAAAATTGGCTTATTAAAATATCTAAAACTGAGCAAGGGCCAAATCAGCTTTTTTGTTCTCTGCTCTAAACCCATCACTCAATATAATACATGACATGTAATGTTAAATACATATTTCTTGTAATGAATATTTTCAAAGGACAAGGAAGAAACAAAAAATGACTCATAATCCCAATACCCAGAGGTAACTACTATCAACATCCTAGTATATTTTTCCAGTCTTTTTTTTTTCTATGCATATTTACTATTTGGGGGCTCTCAGGCTGTAAGCTTAGAATGTAAAACAGCAATATTTGACAGCTTAATCCCACAGGATTAACATCTCAAAAGCAAGAAAACAAATCTTGAGTACAGTACAGTTTATGACTGTGGCTATATCTTTAAATCATGTAATGTTCTGCTACTGGTTCTATATAAAACTTTTGCAAATGAACATTAATGCTCCTAGCTGATTCTGGAGTGTTATGTCATGTTGTAGAAGAGAAGCATCTCTTTCTAACCTCTCTCTCATTCAATTACCTTGTGCCCTGAAGCTGAGAAGTTAACACCCTTTGCATTTTTCAACCAACCTGGCGTCAATACTAACTTAATTTCAGTTTATGAGTGTTTCACATCAACTAAAAAAAGAAAGAAAAAGAAAAGACAGTTAAAACAAGCCTGATGATTTAATTTTAAATAAGATGTTATACAAGACAACAGCTAGAGGACTGCCTCATGCTGAGAATATGTTTGGGTGTCTGTATTATATAAAAACAGTAACAAAACCCAGTGACTAATTATGGACTAGCATGTGTATACAACTTCAGATTCCCCTTTCACATCCTGTTCAATCTGGGCTGACAATATCCAGAAACACCTCATATTTCCCCCAAGGAATCGTGGGAATTTCCTGAATGAAAGAGAGCGAGGTTTGACCACTTTACATTTATAATCTCTTGAATAATTAGACCAAACAGTAAAATATCCATTCAAAGGGTAAGACAGACCAGTAGATTTCAATATAAGGGAGAACAAGATATTCACTGACAGGATTTCAGATTGCAATCTCCATGATTCTTGGAGAAACTACCAATTGTCAACTTTTGACATAGTATCTAAGCAGAATATCTTCTGTTCTCTAAAAAAAAACTATTAAAGCACCCCTCCCTTTTCTTACTACATATGTATATATGTATATACATATTTTTGCAACACACTAAATGCAAAGTAACAAGGTCCAGCTGCCTTCTATTTAAATCCAATATTAAAAATATTTGCAAAACTTATAAAACCATGTGACTCTTTTAGCTAAATTGTTTTTGGGAAAATAGTTATTTTTCATAGAAATATATTATTTATATTGACAAGTAACAGATTTCTTATTGCTATTTTTAAATAAATTACTCATTGTTTTTTATAAGTTTTGATTTCTAACACAGTAAATGTTGGTAGACAAAACTCATGCAAACAACAACTCTTGGAGGCCCTCAGATTATTTTTTTAGCGACATAAGGAGAAGTGGGGTCAACAAGTTTGAGAAGTGCTGCCAGGCTGCGTACAAATTATTATCCTGAACCTCAGAACTCGCGAGAGGGGTGGACAATGAGGGCTGGAACCCCAGTAAGATGTAGTCACCGTCCACACGTTTATTTGTTTCACTATTTGGTAACTCAACAAACATTTATTGAATTAGCTTAGGTACTGGGCTTGGTGTTGGGACACTCAGGAATCCATGGCTGTCCTCATGAAGCTTACTGCTTAACCCAGGGTCAGCCCATTTTTTCTGTAAATGACCAGGTAGTATATTTTGGGCTCTGCAGGCCATATGATCTCAACTCTGCCTAACGCAAAGGAACCATAGAAGCTGTGTAACAATAAAACTTTATGGACACTGAAAATTGAATTTCATGTACTATCCATATATTGTGAATTATTATTTTTCCTTTGAATTTTTTTCATGTTAAAAATGCTTAGCTCACAAGCTCCTCAAAAACAGACAGCAGGCTGGATCAGGCTGGTGGTGCGCTAAGTTGATAGAGTGGGAGAAGCAAACATTAAAAGAAACAAATGCTGCAATAAATATGTAATTACAAAGCTGAGCTGAATGACTAAAAGAAAGAATAATAAGATGTCATCAGAGAGAAGAGGAAGAGACTTGTGTGGTTTTATTTTAGGTTCTCAACCCTGTGACTTAGAATACAGGGGGAAGACTGAAGGGCCAGATGGAAGAAAAGACAGCCTGAGTGAAATCCCATAAGGCTGTGGTGAAAACCAGCTTTGGGGAAACGGATTTTATGCCACTTCCAGCCCCAACTTTGATTTCTCATATACATATTTTCTAAAAAGGCTAAATATGATAGAATGCAAGGTTTTAAGCCTTGGTGGAAAAGATGCTTATTTAAATCAATATTTGATACTAAAGGAAAAAGTACCAGTATAGGATTAGAAATGGCCTGAAGCTCACCATTAGGCAGAAAGACTTGCAGAGCTAGAAATCTGTTAGTATCCTGAGATTCAGAAACAAAAAGGGCATCGAGTGAAATAGCCCTTTCAGTGTAATCAAAGCTTTATTTAGAAAAAGTATTTGTTACCTCATGTATTCATTCATTTACAGGATAGCCTGGGTCTGAAACAGGTGATATTTATTTTTTTTTTTACAGACTGAACCCCCCGTTACTTCTTCTGAGGTGGCTTAAAGATAGGATAATTCAGAAAAAATTAAAGGTACATGATCATGTGACAAATCCACTCTAAAAGCAGGTGTAGAGATAGAGGGAAATGTGTATTAATGCACCGTGGTGTTCACTGCAATTTTACATACCCATTGAACCATGCATTGTTAATAGGAGACAACACACTGATCATATCATGTACTGTAATTTACAGTTATTTCCCTGTTTCCAGCTTTCATGGCCATCTTATAGCCTTATGGTCCCCTTGGGCCTCATGAATGCACATCACCTCCCTCTCTGCTGCAGCACCAGGGAACTCCATTCAGCTTGTGAGCCAGATTCTTACTTCTGCACATGCTGTTCTCTCACTGGGGTCCCTCCCCCTGCCTCTCCTTAGCCCCAGTTCTTAGTGCACCTTCTAACCTCAGGGCTCTTGTGTTAGAAAGCTTTTCCACACATGCCTAGGTGTGGGTTAGGTGACCTGCTGTGTGCTCCCGCAGAACGTTACATCCTATCAGATCGCAAACTGCAGACAGCACTAGTTATGCCATTTACCCCCATTCCATTGTGACATCTGGGTGGTCAGGGACCTTGCTTGCTCTTTCACTGTGGTAGCCCCAGCACCAAACACGAGCCCAGCACACAATAGGGGCACAACAGATTTCTGCTGGATGCACGAAATGTACAACCACATCTTTAGTGGAAAATCTTTAACTGACAAAAAGAGCCTGAGGTTTCTTTTTATCTTTTTCCAGACAAGTACTGGGGCATAAAACCAAAAAGTAATCCACAGTCCAGGTACCTCCCACAGGACTGAGGGTGGGATCTAAATTGATGTTTCTCTTCTATTCTTAAACAACACTTTAAAATCAGCTTCTCCTCCCAAAGGCAAAGCTCTACCAAGTTATTTAAATTTCATTTTACATTACTGATTTATGAACCTCTTTGGAGGTATGTGAAATGGTAAAAATACCTCTGGCTAAAAACAGGCTAGCTATTGATCACAGAGCACCTCAGACAGACCCTAATGTCAGCGAGGAGGCAAATCCTGAAGATGGAGCCAACTACCTTCCAGTGCTGGGAGTCTGGCTGCAAATCTGGGGCTTGTGATGGGCTCCTGTGTACCCCATGGAGCCAAAGAGGCTGGAATCTGCACCTGCTGTCCATCTGAAGCCATGTCATCTCTACTTTTGTTGGCCCTTTGCCTCACCTTTCTCTTTTAGGCTTCTTTGACTAAACCAAAAGGCATATAGTTCTCACTAAGAGCTTAAAAAATAACTCTAATGAGAAAGTCAAATGACTCTTGTTGGTAATAAGTAGATCAACACTACATCTAAGCCCCTTGGTCCAGAGAGAGAAAGGAGGTACACTGACATTAGACAGGGAAAAACAATATTTTCCTTGGTCTCCAACTTTTACCATCTATCGGGGGGCATGTTTGATGTTCAGTTTTTCCCACATTAGTTTTAAGTCTGCATGGAAAGTAGCCTGGAAAGAGAGAACCTCATTTATACAAACACACTAAAATGTGGAGCAAACAGACCCCTCCCTGTCCCACTGAACCTTACATGTAACATGATTTTTCCTGGCCTGTTTCCTAGCTATGGATCCATCTGGAGACCAAGTTGTCTACTCACTGCTTTAGCTGATCAAAAATGGGAATGCTATAATTAAGTGGCAAGACGGGTTAGCTGTGCAAAGCAAGTTACCAAGTCAAACTTACCTCTTAAAGGTCAGCATCCCTTTTAAAAAGCCAGCTTTGGATAGAAACCTAAAGGCACGTTTCCTGACTCAGGCTATCCCTTTATGCTTCTTTTATCATACCCCTAACAGTCCATTTAATGTTTAATTTTACCTTCTGTTCTCTTCCTGCCATGAAAGCAGAAACTAGACTCATTCAGTCTACCACTGTATGACCTAGAACAGTACCTGGCACTCAGCAGGCACCTAGTGTAAGCTTTATCTCCTGGCTGACTCTCAGCTGGGAACAGGGCAAATAATGAAGGAAGAAGGGAAAGATGATTTCTATCATAGCTCGCAAGGGAGTAGGATGAAGACGAGATACAATTACAGAGGCCCCTCACCATAATCACAGGCTGGCAGTAGCATATGCTCCATCTGACTGGCCACGGACATCCAGAGTCAAGTTAAAAGCCCTGGGCTGGTATTCCAGAGCTTAATATCATAACCACACTTACGACGCCAACATTTTCCTATTTCCCAACACCTCTGATGCCAGCTGAATTTTCCTTTAATCCCATCAGAAAAATAAATGATGTCACCATAGCAGCTCTCTCAAAACAGCAAAGAAGCCAGCCCATTCCAAAATGGGCCAGATTCAGTATTACATAAGTCTTGACGCTTTGGGCAAATACCACATTTTCAAAAGTCTGGCTGCGACACAGTGAATTAATGGAAAAAGCACTCAGCAGAGAGAGAATATGGGTTTCAATTTCAGCTCTACTACTTAATTTTTGTTCTTGGGCGAGTCATTCCACTGTTCTGGGCCTTATTTTCCACCTCTTTAAATGAGTGTTATCCTGAAGGAGACAAGGGGTACCTTCCAGTTCCAAAAATCACACAATGTCCTCTGGGGGCCATCTCTAATAGTTCTTCTCTCTGCTGTCCCTTCAATGTCACTCGCCTCTGGCCACCCATGCAAATACTGCCCTTCATCCGCACTTCCTCAGTGTGGCTTCTCCACATTAAAAAACAAAAAAAAATTCTGTTCTCTAATGGTTTATCATCTTGAAACCACACCTTATATTTCACCATTTGTTCTAACTACCTTGGGTCCAAACATGGACATGTTCACAGGTATGTTTTATTCTTCCTATGTAGGATGTTAGCTCCCTAGGGGAAAATAGCATGAATTTTATGTTCCTCATATACACCTAGCATAATGCCAGGCACATCACAGGTCCTTAGTTAGGGTTTACCAAAGGAGGTACAGAAAGACTTGGGATTGCCATTATTACAAGGATGTGCTACCATCCAAGTCTGTCCATTCTTATTAAGGGATATCTTACTGCAAGGTTGGCTGGGATTGATTTACTTGATTAGGGCAGTGCTACCCTAGAGCTTTTGAATAAGTAAATGCCTGCCTCACTAGGACTTTTAAAGTTGCAGAAACTTCGTAAAGATGATGTACAACATGTCTCTTGGATTTGCACCTCAGAAACGCACTCTCTCCAGGGATACAATGAGGCTCACCAGCACAAAAAAAGTACAAGATCTTGCCTACTTAAACCACCTCCTCTGTTACAGAGCTTATATAGGACTTCTACAATGCAAGGTGATTCCACCTATAGACAGCCCCAGAGTCTTTCATTTTGGCTTGAGAGAAAGGATTTTAAAGTTGAGGGGAAAAAATCCATACACGAGAGCCTCATGTAGAGATGTCTGAGGGTTTTTTTTTTTTAAAAACTGAATCTACCATGTGTCTCAAAGAGTCTCCAGAGTTTAAGTCCACTTCAAATTGGACTGTAACCACTTGCTTTCTCTCATAAATGAATCTTGAGAGCTCCTTTGGAAGGGTTTAGCAGGGCAGCACAACTCCTGGTTTGTTGTCTGGCCAAACAGGATCTTCCCATATCTAAAAGGTCACCTCTTAGGTGGAAAACACAGCTCTGTGAGGGATGGTGAGGAGGGAAGGGGCACGTCCCAGCCAGGCAAAGCTCATCAAATTAACGTGGTTTCAATGGCGTGGCAGATGGGCAGCTGGCTTGCTCCGCATCCCCATTTGGAGGCAAGGGTGGGTGTCTGTGAGGCCGAACCCTACGGACCCTGAGGGAGCTGGCCACAGTCACCCTCTCAGACCAAGAGCTCTAGTGTCTTTCCTATAAACAAGACTCTTTCAGTGCTATTTTGTGTACAGAAAGAGTGATTATTTGAGACTTGAATAGAGAAACTGACAGGACAGGCAAAATGAAGGCTTAAAAAAAATGAAGACTTTGTTAATTTTATGTTTAAAAGTTTAAGGCAGTTTCACTGTACTTTAATTTAAGGTTGTTTTTTTTTTTTTTCAATGTTATTGCTTTGCCCTCCCCCGCCAGTAGTCCAAAATGACATACTAAAAAACAATTCATAATTCATCTTCAGATATACTCACAAAACCTAAAGATATATGCACAGGGATGTTAACTGAGGCACTATTTTTAATACTGGAAAATAGAACAAAACCATGTATTCATTAACAGAAAACTGAAGAAATCAGCCACGATGCAACACACCACAGAATACCATACAACAGCCAAAAGGAATGACATAATCCTATATTTAGTGCGTGAAAGAGGGGCAGCCTGGGTGGCTCAGAGGTTTAGTGCGTGAAAGATGCCTACAACATACCACAATAAAACAAAAACAAATGCAGAATAGTATGTGTCATGATTCCATCTGGGAAAATACAGCAACTCTGTATAAAGTACATAAGATTGTACTGACATAGGAAAGGTCTGGAAGGACATCCAATGAGCTACACAGTAACTGTCTCTGGAAGACAGAGCAGGGTATGCTTGGAGAGGAAGGGACACTTTTAATACATACAGTTCTACCCTGCTAAATTTTTTTTTTTTTTTTTACAAGCATGTACTACTTTTTGAAGTGGTCCTCAGTTGACAACACTGGATTAATATCATAACAGATCCATGCATGGCCCACTTTTACTAAGTTAGTTAACCAGAGATTTTTAAGAAGAAGACACTCTGGAACCCACAACCCCAAATAAAAGATCCTTGACGATAATCTATATCTAATTATATGACCCTCCCTTCCATCATACTGGCTTCTCTGCAGGCAACCACCAGCAAATTCATCATTCTAAATTCACTATTACTTGTATAATTAATAAGTGAAATATGACAGATATGTGCAAACACTTAGTTTGTTTTCCTTTCCAATTCACTGCTCTTCAAACAGAAATACCACAAATTCAATTCTAAGCTTTCCTTGGCACATTGGGGAACCCCATTTTTCCAGGGTTGCAATGTTAATCACCCTGGTGTCTGCAATGGGTCATCATGGCACTACCTTCTCCCTGAGAAACTCCAGAAGCTAAGAGAGAGACATTTTTCATTATAGATCATTTCCCTAAAAGTAAAGTAGATCTGTGGCTTTTTCGAATCTGTCTCCACAATGCAATCTAAAAAATTTCTAGTTGATCAAAGCAGACTTTACCTGTAGGTACAACGTAGGCGATGTTTATATACTAGGTGATGATCTCTTTACTATATAGGGTTTCTCAGCCTCTCGACAAATGGAGAAGCTTTAATTACTACATGTTAAGAGACAATACATGATAAAAGAGTGCTAGGGGACACAGAAAGTATGAAATTAAGTCTACCTCTATAATATAATCCAAATTAATTGAGTCCTTCCTTCTAGGTTATCCTAGTGTATGCCCTTTGATTTTTATGCCCTTTGATTCTATGAATTCTCAGCCTCCATTTAAAATTAAATCCAGCATTCTGCATTTGAGGAATACACTGCACTGTTATGTATGATTTCCTAGTTTGAGTTGAAGCTATACTTACTGATAAGGGAATGCTTTTCCAAGCATGAGGTCTTTTAAAGTAATAGTTTCTCTGACCACCTATATCTTGTGAAAACCACTTGTCAACTCTTTGCCAGCAGGCCTGACTTACTCTTGTATCACATATCATTTTACAAAAAGAAAATTCTCAAATTTAAATCACAGAAGTCAGCAGTTATCAGAAGTCTCTTCTGGGTTCTTCCAAATAAAAGCTATAATTAAATGGATTCTCAGCTACCAACATTTAATTAACACAAGCAGATAATCCAAAATGGCAAAGCAGCCAAAATTACTGGTATTTAGGGCATATTTTTATACTTGAACAAGACAGCATCTCCTGTTCTTGACTCTGCTACATGGGGGCGATCAAGAAGCAATGGCTGGGTTAGCGCCCCCTCTCTGCCTTCCCATTCGCCGCCCCCGGCTCACCAGTCGGTGACAGGAACAGAGCCCACCGTGGATAGACTGTGCTACTCCTCTCTGTAAAAACGTTCTGTACTTCCCGAGGCGAGAATGGGCCGAATATTTTGACTTTCCTGCTGCTGGGTTGCAGACTATACCCAGAGAGGTAAGTAAGATCAAAAGCCTTGTGCATGCTACTTTCAACTGTCTCAATGAGAAATGCAGCCAAAGCACCTGCAAGCAATAAACAGCAATCCTGGCTCTACAGGTGCTTGTAACTTGGGGGTGGGGTGGGGAGATGCCTACAGTGAAGGCACAGCACCACTTACTCTTCCTTCCTGAGCAGCTCCTCCTCCGACTCGGTCAGCCGCTGCCGGAGGGCGGCGATCATCTCCACGGCCACGTCCACCTGCCGGTTCAGGGCCCGCTCCCGCCTCTGCACTTCTTGCTTTTTCTGCGTCAGCTGCACAAAGGCAGCCCGGACTTCCAACAGTTCGGCGGTTTTCTGGGCCAGCTCTTTGGTGAGTTTATCGATTCTCTTCTCGATGGTCCTGTCCACGGCCTCGACCATCCGGTTGAACTTTTCTCTGACGTGAGCCTCGAAAGCGGCTTTGGTGTCGGAGGCGGCGGGCAGGCCCGGGCTGGCGCGCGGCCCCTCCAGCGGGTCTGCGCGCAGGTCGGCCGCCGCGTAGGTCTGCAGGTAGGACACGGGCCGCTCGGCCACCACCTCCAGCGGCTTCCGGTCCAGGGAGTGTTCGTGCGAAATGCTGTAGAAGCTCACGTAGCTGGGCTTCTGCTTCGCCACGTGGCCGCTGCCCTGCAGTTTCCCGGGCTTCAGGGGTTCTGAGGCCGTGACCAGGTCCGTGTCTTTGAGGGACGGAAAGAGGCTGCATTTTGTCAAGAGGGTTCTTTCCTGGTAGCTGTGGCTGAATTCCAGATGGGCCCTCAGCGAGGATAGACTTCTAAATCTGGTGTGGTCGCCACATCTCGGGCAGCGGAACGGCAGGCACACAGCGACATTCTCGAAGGACTCCTGCCAGGGGTATCTGCTGTCCTCAAAAGCCTTCTGTTGCATCACTCTTCAAGTCCTGCTCAGGGGACAAATAAAACAGGTAGATCAGAAGCCCGTTTAAAACACGCCCCTAAAATGCTCCTGGCTGCTCATCTCCACCAGGGCAGGGGCTTTGGCCTTCAAATGACTTTTGCACATACTGTCTTATGTTAAAGGTGAAACCTGCCATCGGGGGCCCACATCCAGCCGCATTCACTCATTTCTGTGACACCTGCTGCTGCTTTTGCACAAAAGGCAAACGTGAGTAGTTGAGCCAGAACCTCGAGAGCCTGAAGAGCCAAAAGCACTTACTGCTTGGCCTTTACAAAAAAGCCTGCCAAACCCCGTCCAAGATCTGGAAGGTGGGTAATGTCCTCTTTTTGCAGATGAGAAAACTGGAGCAAGGAGGTACAGTAATTAATTCAAAGCCAGATGGCAAGTGGCAGATTCCGAAGTGGAATTCAAGTATCCTGCCCTCCTGAATTTATTAATACTCTAACTGCAAACCTATGCCCTATTTTACCGATACACTCCTGATAAGCATGAATTCCAAAAAAAAAAAGAGAGAGAGAGAGAGAGAGAGAAGTCACATGAATTGTCAAAATTTGTCCTGAGAGAGCAAGTTCACTGATCTTCCTTCAACCATAGGGAAGATATTACCGAAGTTAGGCACAATGGCATTAAACACGCCATCAGCGGGAAATTTTTCGACCTCAGATTTTGCCTTTGCTTACTCCTCTGATGGCATAAATCAAAATGTTATCGTCACAATAATAGCCGCCCATATTCCAAATTTACTGACATTTGGGAACTCAAGATCGCAGATATGTTTTGACCCAAGTGGGGCTCTGGCCCTGGCCAAGACATTATAAAAATACAGTGTTCTGAATGGATTTATTTCGTCTCTGATCCTGTTTTTATACTTGAACCAGGCAGGTATCAGTATAACTCTTTGGAGGACAGGAAGTTCTTATTTCCTTGTAGGAATTTATCATCTTAGCCCTAGCAACAGATGACTGCTAGCAGCCTTACTCTGCAAACAGGGCTTACCTATTGCCTCCAGGAATGGTTTCTACTTAAATGTAACACGCACTGGGCCCCCAAAAGAGGAAGCTCAACTAAGGGACTAGACTGGAAAGTGCAGTTATTGGGCTCTCAACCTCTTCAAAAGCCCAGGCGCAGACGGTCCCCAGCCGGCGGGCAAAGCCTCCAGGTTCCCCAGCCTCCGGCCCCTAGAGAGGGGACCTCTTCCTGTGCTACGCCGGGCTGTTTGGGGCCAGTTTTGTGCAGACGGGATGCAAGCCCTGGCCCGAAGAGGCAGCAGAGAGGTGAAGGCAGGGGGAGTCGGGGCTCCAGGGGGCCACGGGAGGGGGCTGGCGTCCCTGAATGGGGAATCACCCGCCCCGGGGGTACTCCTGCTTTCAGGGGCCCAGCGGAGACCCCGGGCCACAGGGCTGCAGGCACAGCCCCGATCTCCTGGGCCCGCGAAGGCGCCGCCCCCAGGGTCCCGGCCCCCCCGCCCCCCGCCCCCGCCGCGCGGAGAGGACGCGACCCTGCCCGACCCTGCCCTGCCCTGCCCTCCCCTCCCCCGCCCGGCCCGGCCGCCGCCACTCACCCGACTTGTTGCTGCAGCTGCAGCCGCTGCTGCTGCCGCCGCGGCCGGTGCTGGTGCTGCGGGAGCGAAGCGGTTTTCAGCAGAGCCGTAAATCAGGCTGAGCGGGCCCGCGCCGCCCCCCGCGCCGGGACCGGCGGCGTCCAGGGCGGAGCGAGGCGCGGCTGCGGGCGCCCCGGGGCGGGGGAGGCCTGGGAGGCCCGCGGAGGCCCGGGGAGGCCCGGGGAGGCCTGCGGCGCCGCGGCCCCGCGAGCGCCGGCCCCGCGAGCGCCGCGCCGCTCTGCCCCGCGCGGGGGAGCCCCGAGCGCCCGCCCCCAGTGGCGGAGCGGGATGCGGCCCCGGCGCCCGCTGACATCACGCGGGGAGACGCCGGGGCCGCTGGGGGGGGGGGGGCGTGCGAGGCTCGGGGGCGCGGCGCTCCCGCGGGCCCAGCCCAGCTCTAGTCTGCACTTTCCAGTTGCGGGGGAGCGGGAAGGTGTGGGTGAGGGCGAGGCGCGGCTCCCGGGGATCTTCCCTGATCGGCCCGTACGGAGGGGCGGGGGTTCTTCGGGCCTCCCCGTCCTAGGCCACCGGGCCGGGAAGTCCCCAGATAACCTCGAGTCCACCCTCGCCTTGCGAGACGAGCATCCCGAGGCTACCTTAGCCGGCAGAACTAAATCTAGCCAGTGTGTGGATCGTGAAGAAATAACAACGAGAAGCCCCCCTCCCCTCCCCTCCCCCGCCGCGCCCTCCCCCTCCCCTCCCCCCCTCCCCCCTCCCCCCTCCCCCCTCCCCTGGATCTCTAGGGGACGCGCCTCTGCCTCCCGGGTCCGCAGGCACCCAGCCCCCGCCCCTCCCCGCAGGAGAAGCTTTCTCTTCCCAAAGAGGTTTCTTTCCTTCTGAAAGACCCTGGTGACTCAGCTTTTTATTTTAACCTGTTTGGGGGGTATTCCTAGTCTAACTCTTGAAATAAGAAACCAGGATAAAAGTTAGTGCTGGGTTTTTTTTTTTGTTGTTGTTGTTAGAGAGGTTCTGTTCATCTGTATAGATATTTCAGTGCATCTTCTTGACTCTTAAAGGGTGTCTCTGTGCTCAGAGCTTACTATATTACTCCTTCCAAAACTGATTTTATTTCCATTGTAAATGTCTCCATAATTATCTTAGATTTTGTTTATTTGTTCTGGACAAGCGAATCGTCACATCAATGTAATTAAGAGCCCGAGCTCTGGAGTCAGACGTGATTCAAATCCTAATTCTGGGATTCAGATCCTGACTTCTAGGACCTGCAACAAGTTAAACTTTTCTGTGCCCTGCATTTCTCGTCTGTGAAATGGAGAGGATCAGCATCTACCTCTTAATGTGGTGATGAGGATCAAATGAGGTTGTGAGGGTAAAACACACTCTGACCCGGACACACACTGATAAAATCAGCTCTCATTATTTCAGTTACAAGAGAGGAGACTGCACTTAAAAAAAAAAAAAAAAAAAAAAAAGAAGGGGAACTAATGTGTACTCATTTCCATGTAAACGGTGACATGGGCTGTTTTGCTGGGGTGCATTCCCTTTGAAAAGATTTCATTGAATTTATCTGATGACTCTCTCAAAAATGTTTATTCCAAAAATCAGTTCACTTAGTAAAATAATTTTAAGTGTGAAATGTGCATGTAATGGAGGGCAACCTCATCTTGGTCATCTAGCAGATGGGAGCAGCATACAGGGTAAGCCTCTCTCTCTCAGAGGCTTCCTGGCACCTGCCTTAGAACAGAATGTGCCAAAAGTAGCCCTTGAGAAAAAAAGCTCTTGGGTTCAGGCTCCTCCCATTTCTTAGGCAATTTCCTGCCTCTGGTCCTTGAGTTTCTCCCCCGTAAAAATTAGAGGATGGCGATTTTCAAGGTCCCCTTTCACTCTTAAAGTATCAAGGAGAGTATCAAACAATTATGGAGAAGTTGTACTATGTAAGATGTAGAGTTCAAGATTGTGGGAGATTCAACTTTGATAGAGGCATTCAGGACCTAACAGTTTACACCAGTTGTTCTCAAGGGATAGCCTCCCACTTCCAACCAGCAGCTAAGCATTATTACCTAGCAAATAGTTAGAAATGCAAATCATGTGCCTCACACCAAACCTACCAAATCAGAAACTGAAGTGGGAGCAAGCAATCTGTGGTTTAACAAGTCGTGCAGGTAATTCTGATGAATACTAGTTTTAGGAACCTCTCATTTACACAGTACTTCATTTACTGTCTACAACAAACCAAAAGGTGTGTTATCTCCATGATCATTGTGTTGATGCTGGGCACCGTAGTAAGCATTTTATTATCTCATTTTCTCTTTCCGACACCTGTGAGGGGGAGGGGACCTTGTGCACTCGGTTTCAGCCACATTGGTATTCCCTTACTTCTCCAAGAGTCCAGTTTTCCAGTCTCAGGTCCTTCTTTTCCAGATGCCTATTTATGCTTCAGGGCTCAACTTCCTTGCCCCGTTTCCCAGGAGGTCCACCCTGTTTCTGCCCAGCTAGGCCAGCTCCTGCTAGTAAAATTTATCACAACAGACTTTATCACAATGGAATTATTTGTGTAGCTACTTATTTAATTATTTATGTCCAGTATTCAATCACAAGTTACATGAGTCAGGGACCCTGTCTGTCTTACTCTTCAGTGTATTCTCAGTACCTATCACATACAAAGTGCTCAGTAAATATTTCTTGAAGAATGAATGTTGAAAATGAATTCCCTTTCTACTTACTAGCAAGCTGAGGCTCAAAAAGCTAAGTAATTTTCCCAAAATCACACATCTAGAAAGTATTAAAGCCAGGACTCCGAACTCCAGACTTTTAACCACTATTCTTTCTAATAGCCTTTCTAATTTCTGACACAGAAAATAAAGTTCTGAGAGAGAAAATGACTTCCCTGAAGTCATATAGCTAGTAAATAATAGAATTAGGATTAGAATTCATGTTTTCTAGTATTTATATTCTTTTATACTGCATTATGCTGCTTTATCCCACCCTTTAGGAACTTACAACTAGTGGGATGGACAAGGCATAGATAGAGGACAAGTTCAATTCATAGTAAAGAAATTAAGTGGGACATATCCACAGGGCCTGGTATCATGCCTAGTACTTAGTAGATGTTCAGTAAATGTCTACTGAGTGAATAATGATCATAGCTTCTACCTTTGGAATGTTTACAACGTGTCTCCTGCTACTAAATGTCCTGCTACTCCGTGTTTATGCGCGTATCTAATGTTTCTCAAAGTAAGGCCCTTGAAATCTGGGAAGCTTGTTAAAATGTGGATGTCTGGGATTCAGACCTAATCTGGAATCTATGGATGTGGGTCTTGAGAATCTGCATTTTCGCCTATCTCCAGGTGACTCTCACGTTCCCTAAAATCTGAGAAATAATTCATTGTTAAAATAACCATTCAAGGCAGACATTGGTAGCACAAGGGAGAAATGCCACTTTAGATAAAAAGAAAGTTGCTGAAGGTCACATCACTAACAAGCATCAGAGATAGTAAGGATTTGAATCGTTTTGACTCCAAAAGCCTGTGCTGCCACTGCGAAAGCAGTGAGGGATGGAGAGAAGAAAAGATGATGGGCAGGATGGAAGAATAGGCAAGGAGGAGGAGAGAAGGAAGGCCAAATGCTTAATAGGGAAAATAGATTTCATTAAAGAGGGAAAGAGACTATTGGACAGGTTTGTCAAAGCAGCCTTGCTGAAAGCCCTGGGAACTGAATGGAGATTTATGGGCTGCCCTGCCGCGCTCCTTATCTAATAGCATCTACTCATTGTGACCAGGACAGCCTTTCAAACACAGGTTTCTTGAACCACAGAGGCTTTTTAAGTGACAAATGCATTTTATTAAATATGGTGATTACATTTGCCAAAGAGGGACTTTAGAAGGACAGAACACAGACCCTCTCAAATGTGAATAAGCTCCCCAGATAAGAGGAGGACCCCAGATCAGATTCCCGTTACTTTTTCCATGACTGCAGCAAGTATCTGTGCAGTTGTGAGTTGCAGAGTTGCAGAGCTAGTAAGTGGCCTGAAGATCAGAGGCAGTCCTCTGCAATCAAACAAATCATTTGACACAGAATGTCAGGTAATTATGAAAATCCAAGGAGGATATGAGTAAACTTGCTCCAGAATGACTTTAAGTATTGACTTTACATAGCACATAAGTTCTTTGTTGCTACATCTTTATCTCCCTAATGCACCTAATTGCATTTATGTATTCTGTTTTTCAAACAAGTAATAATGGCATGCCTACTATGTTCCATTACTAATCACTAGCATCATTTCAGCTTCAGAGTCGGAGCTCTAATCTGGCTTTAAAGCCTCCACCAGAATAATCTACTAGAAAACTCTATTTCTGCTAAATTTCGTTGGCATGGCAACCACCAAGCAACACCATGGAGAGTGCCTTAAATCCCACAGCAGTCTGTTAGCCTGAGTCAGTCTGCAGAGAGGAGGCCATATAGAGAGGCTAAAAATAGACAACTTACAGCAAGATGCCCTGCACCCCTACCACCCACGAGGATTACCACTTACTTGCTCCCCTTGCTGGGGTCAAATGTGGGCCATAGGAAGGAATGAGCCAGGCTTCCAGTTTGCAGGTGTTTCCAGCCCAGTGCCTGGACTAGGAATTTAGAGACCAAGATCTAAGGCCAGCTCCACCCGCTAATGAGCTGTGTGAGGTTCTCTTTGGGTGGGGCAACATCTCTGGGTTTTATAGTCTTCATCTGTAAAGGGCAGGAGCCAGTATGGATTAAGGACTTTCCAGTGCCGCAGGCCTAGTCTGATGTGTTTGTCACTGCCTTCCTACCATGGGTGGAGTGACTAGGGGAGAAGATATGGCAGGCAGTTGTAATGGTGGTGAACTTTGTCAACAGGCAATTTGGCAAAAATCGTTTGTTGTCATCTCTTCTGGTAATAACTGCTAATGTGTATCAAGTACTTAACGATGTGCCAAGGATGGTTCTAAATGGTTTTCACAGATTATGCTATTTTACCTTCCTAATGAGGCCAGGGGAAAGGCATTACTGGATCCCTATTTTATATAGGAGTAAACTGAGTCACAGAAATGCAAAGTAAACAGATCATTTTCACAGAAATAGCAAATTATATTGCTAGGACTTGAACTTGGAACCCCAAAATTCAAAACCAACATGCTTGACCATGATTCTGTTGTATCTCTAGTGCTTCCATCATTGCCTGGCACCCTAAGGGCTCTCAAAAAGTAATTGTTGAGGGGCAGCCCTGGTGGCACAGCGGTTTAGTGCCACCTGCAGCCTAGGGCATGATCCTGAAGACCCTGGATCAAGTCCCACTTCAGGCTCTCTGCATGGTGCCTGCTTCTCCCTCTGCCTGTGTCTCTGCCTCTCTCTCTCTCTGTCTCTATGAATAAATAAATAAATAATCTTAAAAAAAAAAGTGTTGAATGTGCAGTAAGTGACCAGTAGGCTAGAAGCTTCTTGGAACCTATTATTCATAAATCTTCAAGCCCTTTTCTTTCTTGGTAGTTTATTATGTGAAGAGGAACCTTTCAGACATCTCCCCTGAGCAAAATGGTTGTGGGAGAGCTAGAAAACACGTTGCTATGGACTAAAATATACAGAAAAAGATAGAGTTAAAATAGGGGGATTGTTAGATAATGAGTTTGAATTATGTAATTATGTGAGGATTGAATTATGAAACTGATGTTCTGTCAAAATAGGGCCTGTTTTCTAGGACGTAGAATACATAGGCAATTTTGCTCCACTATTTTAGGTGAAATTTTGTTTCTAGAAGCAGAGAGGGAAAAGAGAACACTTATAACTATAGGCAAGAGAGAACTGAACCTGAAAATAAAATACAGTTTATAGAAATAATTCTTCTTATTAGGAAGAAGGATTGCCCCCTGCCCTACTCCCCCCTACCCTCATCCCCAGCAATGCAGGACTGATTTCCTAGGTTATGCTAAGAGATGTATTGTACTAGGTGACTCAAGGCTAAGATCATAAGGTGATTTTAAAAGACAGTTTCTTTGGAACATGACTATTATAAAGTGAAAATGAGTAGTGTTTTTAAGTCTCTACCATCTAGTCTACTTCCTCTGTAAAAATAAGTTGTTCGATTAAACTTCTTATTGGAGACATATACACAGATAATAACTTTTCATATCATAAGTGTAAATCATAATGAATTTTCTTTTTTTTTTTTTTTTTTTTAATTTTTTTTATTTATTTATGATAGTCACACAGAGAGAGAGAGAGAGAGGCAGAGACACAGGCAGAGGGAGAAGCAGGCTCCATGCACCGGGAGCCTGATGTGGGATTCGATCCCGGGTCTCCAGGATCGCGCCCTGGGCCAAAGGCAGGCGCCAAACCGCTGCGCCACCCAGGGATCCCCATAATGAATTTTCAACACTAGATACACTCATGTGACCAGCATCCAGATCAAGAAACAGCAATCCCTTGCTTCCCAGAACACTCCTTTGTATTCCTATTAAGTACTCATCCTTTCTTCCCCTGGGGTAACCATCATCCCGACTGCTAATAGCATGGGTTGGGCCTGCCTCTGTGTGCTTTATGTTATGAAATAATAGTGCATGTACCCTTTTTGGTTTTGATAGATACTGCCTAAAAATGTTCAAAAATATTATCCCAGTTTATAAACCTACCAGCAGTGTGGAAGGGTCCCAAACACTACACATCCTCTCCATCTTGGAATTTTCTGGGATTAATTGAGCCATTCTGGTAGATATGTACTGATAATCTCAGCATGGTTTAATTTACAAGTCCCTGATGGGTAATGAAGTTGAAGTGCTCATTCACACATTTTTCTATATATTTGATATTATCTTGTGAAATGTTCAAATCTTTTCCTCATTTTTCTTTTGGGTTGTCTACTTTATTCTTATAGTTACATATATTCTTATATATATATGTTCTTATAGTGCAAGTTTGTATGCATTCTAGATATGAATCCCTTGTTATATATACATATGGGGACTTCTTTCTTTATGGTTAGTGCATTTTATGTCTTGTTTAAGAAATCTCTAACTTTGGGCAGCCCGGGTGGCTCAGTGGTTTAGTGCTACATTCAGCCCAGGGCATGATCCTGGAGACCTGGGATCGAGTCCTACGTCAGGCTCCCTGCATGGAGCCTGCTTCTCCCTCTGCCTGTCTCTTTCTCTCTCTCTCTCTCTCTCTCTCTCTCTCCTCTCTCTGTCTCTCATGAATAAATAAATAAAAATCTTAAAAAAAATAACTTCTTCAAGGTCATGAAGATGTGTTCCAGTGCTGTCCTCCAAATGCAATATTGTTTAATTTTCACATTTAAATCTACAATCCATCTGAAATTAATATCTGAGTAATAGGAGAGAAAGTGGTCCATAAATATATATTTTCACATGCCAAATTCATCCAGCGACATTTATTGAATATATTATTCTTCACCTATTGCATTATTGCCTTTGTCATGAATCAGCTGACCATTTTTGTGTGGGTTCTCTAATCTAGTTAATTGGTTAGTTTATGTAACTTTGGTTCAATTCCATGAGGTCTTCATTACTATAGCTTTATGATTGGTTTTGTTCTCAAATACAATGAATCTTCGAACTTTGCTCTTCCTCTTCAATTACCTTTGAGATCCTTGGCCCTTTGCATTTCCACATGAATTTTAGAATCAGCTTGTCAATTTCTCTAAAAAAAAAAAATTTGGTGGGATTTTGATCGGATAGTGTTAATTTATAGATTAATTTGCAAAGAACTGACACATTGAGCTATCTAAATATTAAAAGTGTTTTTCTAAGTTTATTTGGATATTTAGTTTCTCTCAAGAATGTTTATACTTTTTAATATTTAGGCATTGCAAATCTCTTGTTCCTATGTAGTTTATATATATATTTTAAAGATTTTATTTATTTATTTATTCATGAGAGACAGAGAGAGGCACAGACATAGGCAGAGGGAGAAGCAGACTCCCTGTGGGGAGCCTGATGTGGAACTCGATCCCAGGACCCCTGGATCATGCCCTGAGCCAAAGGAAGATGCTTAACCACTGAGCCACCCAGACAACCTTGTAGTATATATTTTGATACTATTGTAAATAGTATATTTTAAAATATAATTTTGTATTTGTGAATGATATATAGAAATACAAATGATTTTTAAATAATCTTATATCCAACAACGTTGCAGATTTCAATTATTAGTTCAAATAGTTTATAGATTCTTTTGAATTTTTGTGGAATATAATCATGCAGTCTACAAATACTGACAGCTTTTTTTCTTTCTTTCAAATCCTAATATCTTTTTTAAAAATTGCAATAGTTAGGACCTCCAGTAAAACATTGAATATAAGTAGTAATAGCTGGCATCCTTGTTTCATTCCCAATCATAGAAGGAAAGTTTTCAATTTTTCACCATTAAGTTTGGTGTTTGCTCTTGATTTTTTTAACACTTTTTTTAAAAAATGATTTATTTATTTATGATAGAGTGAGTGAGAGAGAGAAATGCAGAGACCCAGGAGGAGGGAGAAGCAGGCTCCATGCTGGGAGCCCGATGCGGGACTCGATCCGGGGACTCCAGGATTGTGCCCCGAGCCAAAAGCAGGCACCAAACCGCTGAGCCACCCAGGGATCCCCTTGATTTTTTTTTTTAATATTCTTCATTTGTTTTAGAAAGTTTGCCTATTATTATGTTTGTGAAGACTATTTCTTAACATGAGGGAGAGATGAATTTTGTCAAATTATTTTTTCTGTATTCATTGAGATGTTCATTTAAACGTTCTCTTTGTTTTTAGTTAATATCATTGGATTAATTTTCAAATGTTAAGCCAATCTTACATTCCCACAATAGGTTCAGTTTATGTCACTAGAGTCAATTGTTTAAAATTTTGTTAAAAATGTTTACATCTATGTTCATGAGAGATTGGTCTGCAATTCTTTCTTGTAATGTCCTTGTCAGGTTTTGAAATTGTGGTTATATTTGTCTCATAAAACTTGCATTTGAAAAACGGTCTATTTTCTGAGAGTTTGCAAGATTTGTGTTATTTTTTTTTTCCTTAAATTTTGCAAGAATTTACCAGTGGCACCATGTGAACCTAGAATTTTCTTTGGGGGAGATTTTAAAATAATGGGTTAACTATTTTTAATAGATATTGAATTATTCAGATTTTCTACTTTTGGCAGTTTGGATAAGTTGGATTTTTCTAGGAATTTATCCATTTCACCTAAATTGTCAAATTCATTGTTGTTAAATTATTTAATTACCGAGTAGTTCCATTATTCTAGGTATATATATTTTTAAAGATTTTATTTATTTGTTCATGAGAGGCATAGAGAGAGAAGCACAGGGAGAAGCAGACTCCTCACAGGGAGCCCAATTGTAGGCTCGATCCCCAGACTCAGAATCACACCCTGAGCTGAAGACAGATGCTCAACCGCTGGGCCACCCAGGCATCCCTATTCTAGTTATATTTTTGTCATTGATTTCTACTTTGATTCTATCGTGGAAAAATAGCACACTAAGAATGACATAAAGAATGTTAAGACGTTATAATTTCAGCAAAGATCAATTTGCACTTGAAAAGAAGGTGAATTCTATCGTCCTTTGATGCAGTATTCTATGTAAGTCAGATCAAGTTGGTCGATTGTGTTATGTTTTTACATAGACTTTTTTGTTAAGCTATTTTATAAGCTATTAAATGAAATATACTAAAGTTTTACATTAAGAGTATGGCTTTGTTCATTGCTATTTCTAATTCTGTCTGTTTCTGCTTCAATATTTGAAGCTCTATTATGTAGAACGTGCAAATCTAGGATTGTATAATAGCATCCTGCTGGATTCCCCCTTTTATAATTACAAAACAACTGTCTTTATCTGTGATAATTCTTTTTTGCATTAGATCTACCGTGTCTGATTTTAATATAGATATACCACTTTTCTTTTGGTTTAGTGTTTTTGTGGCTTTGTTGTTGTTGTTCTTTTACTATCCACTTTTCTGTGTTTTTATCTTTAAAGGGTGAGTCTTTAGGCACAATAAAGTTGTTTAATTCAATCTGACAACCATAAACCTTGGTGTATTTAGTTCATTTATGCTTAATGTAATTACTTGGATAGTTGAGTTTATATATGCCATGTTGCCATTTATTTTTTTTAAAAAAAAGCTTTTTTTAGATTTTATTTATTTATTTATTAGAAAGAGATTGAGAGAGAAAGCGAGAGCAGAGGGAGGAGCAGAGGGAGAGGGACAAGCGGACTCAGTGTTGAGCCCAGAGCCTGACATGGGTATTGTTTCCATGACCGAGATTATTATGTGAGTCGAAATTAAGAGTCAGACACTTAAATAACTGAGCCACCCAGGAGCCCACCATTCATTTTCTATTGAAGCTATCTGTTTTATGTCACTTTTTTCCTATTTTTCTTTCTTTCCTTAGGACTAATTGAACTTTTAAAAAATTATTATTCCATTTATCCCTTCTATTATCTTATATTTTTTGTCATTAACTATTCACATAGTGGTTCGCCTAGATATACAACATACATTCTCGACTTATAATAGACTAAAACAAGTTGCAACTTTACTATTACCTATCTCTCACTTTGTGTTATTGTTCTACATATAATATTAAACCTCATTTGACATTATGATTATTGTTTTGTACAATTCATATTTGTATTTACCAATTAAGTTTCCTTTTCTGTTGTTCTTCATTCTCTTCTGCATTTTCATGTTTTTATTTGGAATCATTTTCCTTCTGTCTGAAGATATTTCTTTAATTTACCTTTAGAGAAGACCTTGTATCAGCAAATTCCCTTAATTTTGTCTGAAAAATGTGCTTATTTCACCATCATTGTTAAAAGATATCTTCACCGAATATAGAATTGTAGGTTAGAAATAATTTTATTTTAGCTTTCTAAAGATCTCATCAATAATTGTCTTTCATTGTGTGAGGGCAGTTGTAGGGTACTATCAAGATTCTTCTTCTAAGATGGAGGTACTTACTCTCCTCTAGCCAGGAGTATAGCATGCTGACAGAGCATAGTTTGGTCCCTCCCTATGAATCACCTTTGGAGGAAGACAGTGCCTTGTTCAGGCAAATATGTTGTGGAAACCAGCTATGTGCTTGAGATAGGACCCCTTCCCAAGTGTGTGAAATTGCAGGATATTTCACCTTGCTTTGTAGAAGCCTAACTTCTACAAAGTAGAAGTAGAGGGACTTTGTAGAGCGACATAGCTTTAGAATCCCCTGTGATTTTGAGGCTCCCCATGGCTGGCTCCAGTTTGTCACTCCAGCCCCCATGATCCCAAAACTTACTGGTTTTCTTTACCCTGAGCAAAGGCATTCCTTTTGGGTAAACCAGACCTTTATCCTGAACCTAGGATCACCAATGCCTCCACGGAAAGAAGAGCTGGTGACTGACAGCTCATCTGGCAAAGTTCTTTACTCTCTATGAATGCATCATAGTCACCTAGTCCTTGCTAGCCACCAAATGTTTGGATCCCCACAAAATATGTATGTTGAAGCCCTAAGCCCCAATATGGTAGTATCTGGAGATGGAGCTTTGGGAGATACTTAGTGTTAGATGAAGTCATGAGAGAGGGACCTTCATTATGAGATTCGTTCACTCTCATAAGAGAAGAGACACCAGGGAGCTTGCTCTCTTTCTCTCCCTCTTCATAAATGCACAACACGGAAAGGCCATGTGAGCATACGACAAGAAGGTGACTATCTGCAAGACGGTAAGAGCCATCTCACCAGACTGTACTGGTACTCTGATCTTGGATTTCCAACTTCTAGAAATGGGAGAAAATTTCTGTTGTTTAAGCCACCCAGTTCAAGGTATTTTGTTATGGCAGCCTGAATAGACTAAGATAGTCTTGCTTCCATAGATCACTGAGGTTTTTAAAAGTATGATTTTTAGAATTTACTTGGCCTTTTCTAGTTTTGCAATACAGCATTAGCCTGAAATGATCTATTATGTCCTACTGGGAAGTGGTTGAAGTTTTTAAATCAGATTTTCCTGTTGTTCTCAATATGTAAGTTATTTCATTGGTTTTGCTGCATACTTATGTTGCCCCCCAATCTCCATTCTTCCCCCTCTTCCCTAGTGAAAGAACCGTCAACTCTTACCTGAGTACATGGCTGCCCAGAGTAAAGACTACATTCTTCATCCTCCATTGCAGCTAGTTGTGGATCCTTTTTCCCTTAGAATGTGAGCAGAAATTATGTGGACAACTTCCTGATGGTATCTTCAAAGGAAAGGAATCTGCTCTTGCCTCCTTCTTTCCACCTTCCCACAGATTGGAATACACATTGTGGTAGTGTGCCATCTTGTATTACATCTTTACTTGGGACAAAGGCAACACCTTAGGAAAAGAGGAGTGAAAAGGGGACTGGTCCCCACATTTTCAGGGAGCAGAAGCACCATACCAGCTCAGAATTTTACTTGAGAGAGAAATCTCATTTTTATGGTTTATACCATTAATGCTTCCCCCCCAACTTGTACTCTTGCCTTTAATTTATCTCCTTTTAAAAACAGTTCTCTTGAGGTATAATTGACATACAATAAGGTGCACATATTCAAAGTATACAATTTTATAACCATTAATTTTTTTTGTCTCTGTCACATGTGGCTGAACTTAATTCCAACTAACATAATTATAATACCCTCATTGTTTGGTGTTAGAATGTTGGTATTTGTGAATACATGAATTCATCCAACAAAGTATTCACTATGTGTTATGCCAGGCCTTGGTTATGCAAACTTGAAAAATTGTGGCTCAGAGACTACATTTAAAACCATATTATTTGGCCTAATTTGGGAGGGCCCATGTGGCAGTAGCTGCCAGGAGCTGAGTAAAAGTTGCCCTTGTTAGATGACACTTTGACTTTTTCTTCTGGGCAACTTCACTATTTAATTTTACCTACCTGGTCACTATTAGAATTAAAGTTTGAGACTCTTCAGATAGAGATTCTAAGATAGAAGACACACTCCTTGTCTTCAGTATGCTTATATTTTAGAGGAGTGATGATCAGATATGACAGTCACAATAATATAACATGGGTTGTCAAGCCTGTGGATCAAATCTGTCCTACCGGGATCCCTGGGTGGCGCAGTGGTTTGGCGCCTGCCTTTGGCCCAGGGCACGATCCTGGAGACCCGGGATCGAATCCCACGTCGGGCTCCCGGTGCATGGAGCCTGCTTCTCCCTCTGCCTGTGTCTCTGCCTCTCTCTCTCTCTCTCTCTGTGTGTGTGTGTGTGACTATCATAAATAAACTTAAAAAAATAAAAAATAAAAAAAATAAAAAAACAAATCTGTCCTACCATCCCTTTTTGTAAATGAAGTTTTTATTAGAACACAATCCTGTCCATATATTGACTTACTGTTCACGGCTTTCACACTACTGTGGCAGAGGTACATGGCTGTGGACTGTATAGCTCCTGACATAGATTTCTATGGCAGCTATAACAAACTGGGTGGCTAAAAGCAAAAATTAAATCTTTTATAGTTTTGAAGGTTAGAAGTACAAAGTCTCAAGGTGTTAGTATGGCTACATTCCCTACAGGGACTCTAGAGAGCAATCCACTTTTTGTTCACTCCAGTCTCTGTCTCTGTGGTCACGTTGCTTCTTCCTCTTTTACCTGTCTTCTCCTTTCTGTGTATTTTATAAATCATTTGTCATTGAATTTAGGCCCCACCTGGATAATTCAGGATGCTTTCCTCATCCTAAGATCCACTATATCTGCAAGAATCTTTTTTTTTTTTTTTTTTAAATCAGGCGACATTCTCAGGTTCCTGGCTTTAAGACCTGGATCTTCTTAGGGTCTACCATTCAGCCTACTACACTCTCAAAACCTAAAATACTAATTATTTAGCCCTTCACAGAAAATGATTCCTGATCTACACTATAGGGTAGTGAAAAGAAGAAGGCTGTTTAACTCAGACTACTGGAAGTGGGAGATTAAGAACACTTTATCCCTAGAGGAAATGATGTTTGAGCTGAATCTTGATGGTCAGATTTGATTTAGCCAGGTTTGTGGAGTGTTGAAGACACATGAGAATAGGAGGAAGAGGGCAAGTGCTTCAAGCAGGGAGAATAGCAGAATGTACAGGAGGAATAAAACTGTGTGGTATATAGGTTGATACAAGTAGCTCAGCATGGCTATTGTTGCAGGTACATATGGGAGAAAGGGGATGGTCAGTTCATTAGAACCCAAGCTAAAAAGTTTGTATAATCTAAAATATCATAGGGAACAATGATGAATTTTAAATCAGGGAGAAAGGCAATGAAAATTGTATTTTATAGGGATCAATTGGAAAAGAGTTGGAGAAGAGTAAGAAAAAGAGAGTTGAGTCAGGAGACAATGAAGAGGCTATCACAGGACTCAGAAAGCTGTTATGAGCACCTGAACTGAACTGAAGTGGTGGTAGTGGAGATGGAAAAAATATGGGACTTAAATAGAATTTAGGAGGTAGAATCAGCAGGGCAGGGAGTTTTATTTTTATTTTTATTTTTTAATGGCTGTGGCAAGAGATGAAGACATAAGATGACTCCCAACTTTCTGGATTGGAAAAGTGGGTACATATTTGTGCTGAAAATGAAGATAGAACATACAGTAGAGTAGATTTAGAGGGAAAGATGGAGAGTTCCATGATACACCTGCTGAGCTGGGGGTAAGATGATGTTTAATATTCTGAACATGTTTGAGTTGTGGACATCTAGCTGAATCCACTGAATAAGTCCTTGTGTACATGGATATGACAATTAGGAAGATACTAGGAGTGGAAGGATAAGTTTCATTATTATTTTTATCCCTTTTGAAGACGACATTTTAATTATCCTTATCAGTTCCAAATCTTTCCATGTAGAATGAGGTAAAGACATTTTCTTTAAATTGGTAAGATTAAAGGACACTAGGATGTTACTCTTCACAATAATATTGCATATGTTCATTACTATCAGGTAATGAAAATCAACCACTGCTTCACTTGTATTTCTCTTCCTACTTTACAAATACTAATTAGTATTCAAATCACTAATGCATGGTGAGTAAGAGCTACATAGAGATTATTCATATACTTCCTGGTTGCTGGGGATCCAATTTATCCACACAGTGGTTGGAACACACAGGAAGTGACTAACACAAGGGTTAAGTTGCATGATGAAATAAGCAAAGCAAGTAGAATTTCCCTGATATGAAAATTTATCAGGAAGAAAGAACACAAAAATGTCCCCTTTGGGATCAGTTTTCAGATATTTTCCAGGGCTTGATTATTTAGTTTCTATCTACATACACAATTTTAATCGTATGTATCTTAATAAGATGCATTTCTCATTTCTCCTTCTTGTTGCCAACTTGTGGTTATTTGCAAAGAAAGATTCTGTGATATCATTTATTCACTCAGGTATTGCACTATCACATGTGATCCTGGTTTATGGAATGCTAGACATGGAAACTAAGTTCAGCACACCATGCTCTATCTGATCTCAAGAACAGTCTAGAAATCTTCCCATCACCACCCTCAAATGTCCTAGCCCTAGACTGAGTCCTTCTTATCCTTAGATTAGGAAAACTTTCCCCCATTGTACCATCGCTATTAATTCTCCAGAATTATTTTTTCATCACAGGACCTTGTTTGCTTCCTTATTAAATTGAGCACAACATGTATTATCTATTTTATCTCAGTTAGACTTGAGGAATTTAATTTTCTTGATCTTTATTATTTTAAAAGCCTTATTTGTCTTTTGAAAAAAAATTTTTTAGCTTTATTGTTTCTTTCCTACCTTAAAACCCTATCTCTCTAGTGCCTTTAGTTTATTTTGCTGAACTTTTAAGTGTTTCTTGAGATGTAGACTAAGAATTCACTCTTTTTTTGTTATTTATTCTTTAGTAGTGGAAGTATTTAAGGCTAATACTTTCATTCTTTACCATGGCTTTTGCAGCAGTGTCTCATAGATTTTGATCGGAAGTGATTTCATTATATTGCTTTCTAAACAGTTCATAGTTTACTTTGAAACCATCCTTAATCCAATGGTTATTTAGAAGTGTATTTCTCAGTGCCCAAGTAGTTGAAATGTGAACACATTTCATCATGTAATATCTGGGATACGTTCAAAAGACTATATGTAAGAGCACCCATCAACAGAACTAAAAAATAGAATATTAACAGTATCACTGAAGCCCACCTATGTGATTTCTTTTCTTTTCTACTGATCAGTTTGACTACCCTAAAATAAAGCCAACTGGCTCATTACTCTGGTTTTATAATGACTCTTAATAACTTAAAAAACTCCCATGTTATTTTATTTCTTAAAGAGTGGGGAATATCAGGAATAATGACATAGTCAGGAACTCCAAGGTCCTGTCCCTCAATATTGAAAACCCACAAAAATTGTCAGAATCTACTGGAACTCTGGAAAGCAGTCAATAGCTTACAGCAATCAAGCAAATACTTAACTAAGAAGAAGCAACCAAAACCTGGTGGAAGATCTCTGTGGCATTTCTAACTTCCTTTTGTCCCGGAGGTAAAAACACTCTACTTCCTCAGCTGAGCGGTGCTCTGGAAGACCACAGCCCATGGAACAAGGAAAGCTGATCTTGCTCTCAAATAATTTTGCTTGTGGTTTGATCCATCTGGCTACTCCCTGAAGGACTAGACACGGACTTGCCTTTACTTTGCCTAAGTTGGAACTCTCTTGGAGCATAGAAGCTGCAACATGGAGGGATTTTTCAAAAACATTTACAAGCACGGGCTCAGTGGTTGAGCGTCTCCCTTTGGCTTAGGTCATTATCCTGGGGTCCTGGGATGGAGTCCTGCATCAGGCTCCCTTCAGGGAGCCTGCTTCTCCCAGTGCCTATGTCTCTGCCTCTCTCTCTCTCTCTCTCTCTCTCTCTCTCATTTGCAGGTAGAATTTTTACTTTCTGGGACTAAGGATATCAGTTGAGGCAAACAACTGGCACTCCAAAAAGCCTGGGAGAAAGGCTGGAAAGTGAGATCCTTTGAGGAAGAAGAGTCTTGAAAATCTTCTGCATCAATCTGGGACTCTAGAAGGCTACATGGGTGCCCAGGGTGGAATTCTCACACTTTGCCAGTGAGAACCTAAAATGGTATAGCCACTGGGTGAAACAGTTTAGTAGTCCTTTAATAAGTTAAATGTAGGGGCAGCCCGGGTGGCTCAGTGGTTTAGTGTCACTTTCGGCCCAAGGTGTGGTCCTGGAGACGCAGGATCGAGTCCCACTTGGGCATCCTGCGTGGAATGGAGCTTGCTTCTCCCTCTGCCTGTGTCTGTGCCTCTCTCTGTCTCTGTCTCTGTGTCTCTCATGAATAAATAAATCTTAAAAAAAGTTAAACATAGAATTACCATATGACTCGGCAATTACCATATAACTCCACTCCTAGGTATATACCCATAAGAAATGAAAACCAGCGTTCAAACAAATTTGTGCAGAAGTATTCATAGTAGCACTATCAGGAGAGCCATAAGGTAGAAGCCACCCAGAAACTATCAAACAAATGTAGCATATTTTGTACAATGGAGTATTACTTAGCCATAAGGACTCATAAAGTCCTGATACATGCTATAACATGAATGAAACATTAAAAAAGCCATATACTCCATATTTCCGTTTATATGAAATAACCCAGAATAGGCCAATTCATAGAAACAGAAAGCAGATCAATGTTTGCCAAGAGTTGTGGGGAAGGGGGAATGGAGATTAACTACTTAATAGGTTTGGGATTTCCTTTTGGGGTGATGAAAATGTTCTGGAATAGATGATGATGGTGGCTGCTCAGCAGTGGAAATGCACTAAGTGTCTCTGAACTGTACACTTGAAAATGGTTACAATGGTAAATTTTATATGTATTTATTCACAATTAAAAAAATAATTGAAGGGGCACTTGTGTGGCTCTGTGGGTTCTATGTCCAACTTTTGATCTCAGCTGAGGTCTGGATCTCAGGGGTTGTAAGTTCAAGCTCCACTAGGTGTGGAACCTACTTAAAAATTAAAAAAAAAAATTAAAATAAGTGAAAAAAGTAGTGTCTGGGTTCATTTTAGGTCATTGTTTCTCCATATACAATTTTTAAATAGGCTTGTCAATATCCTGACATCTTCACATTAGTAAATCTTTCAGTCTATTAACATAGCATCAGTCTCATGATGTCTGGGTGGTTCAGTGGTTGAGCATCTGCCTTTGGCTCAGGGTGTGATCCTGAGATTGAGTCCACATCAGCCTCCCTGCAGGGAGCCTGCTTCTCCCTCTACCTATGTCCCTGCCTCTCTCTCTCTGTCTCTCTTGAATAAATAAATAAAATCTTAAAAACAAAACAAACCAAAAAACCCATAGTAACAGTGTCTAAGTTCTCTTTGCACCTTTTATTTAATGTTTTGGTTTTAATTTTTTCTCTTTAAAGAAGTTGCTCTCTTTGTTAGATTTAATCCTAGGCACCTTACATTTTACAATACTGTTTCTGTAAAATTTCATATACATGAGTATATGAGCATACTCATAATGTATGGCTTGATGAATTAACACAGAATACACTCGAGTGAACATTAACCAAATCTAGAACTTGAACATTACCAGCACACCTCCGCCAGAAGTTTCCTTTGTATTTCCTCCCAGTCACTAACTACACTCTGCCCAAAGGAGCTATACTTTTCACTTCTAATTTAATGTAGCTCAATTTTTCAATGCTTTCATTGTAATGAATGACTTCTGTTTCCTGATTAAGAAATCCACCCCTCGAGTTTATTAAGATATTCTTTCATATTATTATATTTGAGACACTTCCATGGTGACTTCTTTTGGGCTCATAATTTATGTGAATGTATTTGCTTCATCTTCAAAAATTAGGGGTATTTTCTAGTTTTTATTATTGATTTCTGGTCTAATCCTACCACAATCAAAGAGCATGTTCTCTCTGTTTTCAATCCTGGCACATTTGTAGACACTTGCTTTATGGCCTAGCCTGTGGTCAACAAAGTTATATTCTAACATACGCCTGGAAAAATGTGAATTCTAACATCACTGTTGGGTTGAGTGTTCTATATAATGCAATTTAGGGCAAATCTGTTAATCCCATTATTTAAATTTTTTTTTAAGATTTTATTTATTTATTCATGAGAGACACAGGCAGAGGGAGAAGCAGGCTCCCTGCAGGGAGCCCGACAGGGGACTTGATCCCCGGTCTCCAGAATCATGCCCTGGGCTGAAGGCAGCACTAAACCACTGGGCCGCCAGGGCTGCCCTAAATCTTCTTTATATTTAATGTTTTGTGGGGGTTTTTTCCCTTTAACCTTTCCTCTTTCTTTCTTTCTTTCTTCCTTCCTTCCTTCCTTCCTTCCTTCCTTCCTTTGGTAAGAATGCTTGAGATCTACTCAGCAAATTTCAAGTATACAATACAATATTGCTAACAACAGTCACTATGCTATATATTAGATCCTTGGAACTTACTCATTTTATAACTGAAAGTTTGTACTCTTTGACCTACATCTCTCCATTTTTCCCACTGTAAGCCCCTGGCAAACATCATTCTACTCTGCCTTTAGGAGTTTGATTTTTTAAGATTCTACATATAAGTGATACCGTATAGTATTTGTCTTTCTCTGGCTTATTTCCCTTAGCAAAATGCCCTCTAGTTTCATCCATGTTGTTGCAATAGTAGAATTTCTTTCTTTCTCATAGCTGAATAAGATTCTGTTGTATATACATGCCACATCTTCTTTATCCATTCATTTATACATGGGCCTTAGGTTGTTTTCATATCTTAGCTATTGTGAGTAATCCTGCAGTAAACATGGGAGTACAGATATCTCTTGAGATACCGATTTCATTTCCTTTGAATATATACCCAGAAGAAGGATTGTTGGATCATATGGTAGCTCTATTTTTAATGTTTTGAGGAACTGTTTTCCATAATGGCTGTACCAATTTACATTTCTAACCAACGTTGTATAGGAATGAATTTTTGACTGCTTATTTTTTATCACTTAGTGAAAGAAATATGTAAATTTTCTCATTATTCTTATGGACTTGGATATTCCTCTTTTTAGGTCTGTAAGTATTGTTTTATATATTTAAGAGACATATAGCCAAATGCAGTATACAGATCTTGTTTCTACTCTGATTGAAAAATATATGTTAAGACAACAAGGACATTGGAATACAGGTTATACATTGGATGATATTAAGGAACCATTGTTAAATTTGTTGAATATGGTTATATCTATTAGAAGTACAGGCTTTATAGAATTTGCTCATAGAGCAAATTGAAAAGACTGAGAAATATGTTTAAGATTTTTAAACCAAAGAACTCTTCTTACAAAGATACATTGAAGGATCCTTGGGTGGTTCAGTGGTTTGGCGCCTGCCTTCAGCCCAGGGTGTGGTCCTGGAGACCCGGGATCCGGTCCTGCATCAGGCTCCTTCCATGGAGCCTGCTTCTCCCTCTGCCTGTGTCCCTGCCTCTCTCTCTCTCTCTCTCTCTCTCTCTCTCTGTCTCTCATGAATAAATGAATGAAATCTTAAAAAAAACAAACAAAAACAAAGATACATTGATAGGAATCAACTAACAAGGCTATGAGCCACACAGTAAAAGAAAAGAATTGTGAGGACATTAAACTAGATGTGGCTTTTGTAGGCTGACGATGTTTTAGGTGAAATGGGAACTAATATTTTTCCTCTGTTCCGTGAGTTTGAAGCCACTCCAGAGAAGCATTTACAACATTTGTGCAGAAATACTAAAAATACTATTTGCCAGTTGCCTGAGCACACCTCATTATAGTCCATATAATAAGTACTGACTTTTCCTGTTTTCAGATGTGGAAACCAAGGTTGAGACTAAGATATTACAGCTTATATCTAGTGTAATGACAGCAGCAATGCTTTACTGAGGAAATATTGTGGGACAAGCAGGATGCCAAGTATTTTATCAACATGGATTGCAAAGAATGAGCTCACAAGGAAGGTCTGATTATATCCATTTGACAGATGTGAAAACTGAGTTTCTGAAAGCTTAAGTGACCTGCCCAAAGCTTTATTCTAAGTGTTGGGTAGCTAGGATTTATTCCTTGTTCAGTTTGGTTCCAAACCCTACAGTCTTTCTTGTGTATGAAAAAGCCATCAATTGCATGAGCTTCAGATTAAAATGATCATTCATTTAACTACATTCATATGAGGTTGTTTTAGAACATATTATTTTTTAAATGTTCTTTTTCATTTTCTTTGCTGTTTTCTTTCTTTGCCATTTAATTAGTTTTGAAGAATTAAAAAAGTAATGCTTGTTTGTATTGTTTTAAAAAAAGATCAAGATAGTAAGATATAGGTAAAAGTCCCCCATATTCTTTCCAGAGATGACCCCTGATAAATTTCTTACATAGTCTTTTTTCAGAAGTTTCCTGCCTGTATTCAAGTATACACATATAGATTTTTTTAATGATTTCTCATAAACTCTACAATGATTGGATGTTCAATTTATGATGTGAAATTCTTTTCAAGGAGCATGCCTATCCTGATATGGCTTACTTGCAAACAGTTGTAATCATACAATTTGATATTTCTTTTTCCTTGAGGAAAAAGATGATTAAATATAGGGAATGTGTTAAAATGGGAATTTACTAACATGGATGGGCCTAGAGGATATAATGCTAAGCAAAAAAAGCTCAGAGAATGAAAAACACCATATGATTTCACTCACATGTGGAGTTTAAGAAACAAAACAAATAAACAAAGAGACAAACCAAAAACAAAGCAAAATAAAACAAAACAAAAAAACCACCCAGACTTTTTTTTTTTTGAAGATTTTATTTATTCATGAGACACACAGAAAGAGAGGCGGAGACTAGGCAGAGGGGGAAGCAGGCTTCCTGTGGCAAGCCGAAGGTGGGACTTGATCCCAGGACCCCAGGATCACGCCCTGAACCAAAGGCAGACGTTCAACCACTGAGCCACCCAGGTGCTCCCAAACCCAGACTCTTAAATACAGAGAACTAACTGGTGGTTGCCAGAGGGGAAGTGGGGGGATTGATGAAGTAGATAAAGGGGATTAAGTGTATGTTAATCTTGATGAGACCTGACAAATGTATAGCACTGCTGAACCATTGTATTGTAGACCTGAAACTAATATAACATTGTATGTTATTATACTTAAGTTAAAAAAAAAACAAAATATATAGTAAATATATAGTATACTAAAAGGGGGATTTGACTAAGGATTTATTGGAATGAGGGTAAAATTCCTCTAAGTGGAGGTGCTGACTTAAATAATACACCTTTTAAATTTTGATATATATTGTCAAAATGCTCTCTAAGTAGTTCTTTAAGAAAAAGATTTTATTTATTTGACAGAGAGTACAAACAGGGACAGGAACAGGCAGAGGCAGAGGGAGAAGCAGGCTCCCTGCTGAGTAAGGAGCTCCAAGTGGGGCTGGATACCAGGACCCTGGGATCATGACCTGAACCAAACAAGACACTTAATGCCCTAAGCCACCCAAGTGCCCTTTAAAAAGTTCTTTAAAGGGATCCCTGGGTGGCGCAGCGGTTTGGCGCCTGCCTTTGGCCCAGGGCGCGATCCTGGAGACCTGGGATCGAATCCCACGTCGGGCTCCCAGGGCATGGAGCCTGCTTCTCCCTCTGCCTGTGTCTCTGCCTCTCTCTCTCTATCTCTGTGACTATCATAAATAAATAAAAAAAAAAAATCAAAAAAAAAAAGTTCTTTAAATGTATAATCCCACAGGCTTATAGTACCCTCTCCACACACAAATTCTCATTGTGAAAGTTACTAATGTTCTACCTATGGAAAACATAATTTGTAAAGTAACATATCTTGTTCTTCATTTGCATTCTGAAATTATGACTGGGTTTAGCATCACATATTTCTTTTACTTATGAATTGCCCATCTAAGAACTTGCCCCACCTTTCTTACCACAGCAGTTTGTAATGATTCCACCTCTGGGTCCCAGATGCTGTGGGACTATTATTTATGGCTCTATATTACTGGGTGTAAAAACTGTAAAATAAAAGTTTGTTGCTACTCGTTGTACAGTTGTGTTATATATTGGTCCTTAAGAACTGTCTTATGGGGGGTGGGGGGAAGAACTGTCTTATGGGATGACCAGAGAGGGGGTTAGAGAGTGTAGTAGATTGCCTGCAAAGATAACTGTCCCTCCCATCAAGCAGTGAAGACTAGTTTACTTCCCCTTGACTCTAGCTGATCTGGGGTCTTGCTGTAACCTATAGAACACAGGGAAAGTAATTAGGCAGGAAGCTAGGCAGGAGCGACAGGGGCATGGACCTCCGAGGTGCTGATGGGGCACCCCAACCGAGGACGGCAGGGAACCCTCCCATTCCACCCATGGAGCGGCAGATTTGTGGTCATAGCATCCCAGCGGAAGAGTTAAGTTTGTTATGCTTTTTGCAGTTCTGCAGAAAGCAGCCTCCTGTCCTTATTTGACCGATGTCTATAGAATAGAAATAACGTTGCCTGTTTCCTACCCCTGCAGGGATTTTGAATGCTTCTTGGGAAAGGACATGCGTAGTTGGCTAATTATTATATAATCCAGTCCTGTCATTCAAATGTTGCAACTCTAGGACCCACCCAAAAGAAAAAAAAATGATAAAAGCCCACACCCTGAGTTTCTGGGACCTTTGTCTCTCTTGACTGGCTGGCTCCTCCCTTGGAGTGTACCTTAATAGAACTTTGCTCTGCTTTACTTTCCTTTCTCAGTCCTGTGATTCTTTACTGTGGCCACGAAGAGAACTGAGGCTTCTTCTTTCCTTTCCCATCTCACTCCCCCTAACAGAGGCGAGGCTGGGCAGGTTCTCGCCCCAGCCCTTAAGAAGTCTGGTGGCTTCTGCTTTCACTTGTTTATGGGGGTAACATGAGTTGAACCATAATAGTACGAGAGAGTGAGAGAGAAAGAGAGAGACCCAGCCAGCTCCCAGCCATGCCAGTCACCTCGCTGGTGTGCCTGGCAAGTGGCTGAAGCCATCTGGGACACTCTGGGTCACACATAGCTTCCAGCTGACTGTGGGCATAGGAGGGATCCCAGTCAATACCATGACAAGAGGAAGAGCCATCAACTGAGCCCAGCTCACTCTCAGAATCATTAAAATAAAATAGATAACTGAAATTACAGTAGAGACTAAGAGAGCAATTGGAGACAGAAAATCGTGTGAAATACAAAATGAAAACCAATTGCCAAGGCTTCTCAGTGTAGGTAGATGGGGAAGGTCCCAGACCAACAGGAGAATACAAAACTGACCCGGAGTTAGGGTTCAATTGCTAGGACCCATATTCCAGGCCTATGTTTCCAAAGAAACTTTGTGTGATGATGGAAACATTCATCTGTGGCTGTTGGGCATATGAAATGTAGCTAGTGACTCTGTGGAGCTGAATTTTAAATTTTATGTAATGTTAATTAATTACATTCAAATTTAAATAGCCCCATGTGGCTAGCGAGTGCTGCTACTATATCATGCAACAGACTTCACTCTGATGAAGGGATAAAAATCAACAACTTGCCCCCAAATTGTGTCTTTTCATCTGCTTCCTTCTCGGAATTCTTACAGAAACCTTATTACTAAGACCTTGATCTGCTCAATTCCCAGAGAACTGCTTACCATGACCATATAATCTGTCAACATTTCCACTTGGAGAACCAAGAATCAGAAGTGGGTTTCCCCTGGTTGCAGTTTCTGAGTAAGCAGAGGTGAGGCTGGGAATTACAGCTTAAAAAAATGTCTTTGCCTTTTATTCTATGTCTATAAATAGTTTGAGGTGAAAGCACCTATTATAAAGGACATTTCTAAGAACTTTAATTAAGGTATTGAAATTCAAACTCAAACTTCTATAGATGATTGCTATGTTTCCCAAACTTCTTTCCATATAGAAATATTTCATGTGTATGACTTCTATTAACCTCTTGCAAAAGCAATAGGACACATTTTGGGAATGCTTTTTTAGAAAACTGCAGAATTTTTATTAAACTGGGCTAAATGTCATTATGAAATATTGAACACTTCAACCATGAATACTACATGATAACTTTCCAAAATCAATTCCATTTCCTTAATTAGAAAATTAATCATTTGAGATTATTAAACAAATATGAGGCAGGATTAAAATGATGATTTTCATTTCCTTATGGGTTAATTTTTAAATATTTAACAAACTAGGATAATAGTCTTCTCAGAGAAGGCAAGATTTTAGCCGAGATTTGATTTAATTATATGGTAACTAGACTCCAAATTTTTAAAATTGTTTTTTAACATTCCTAGCTCCTGAAGGCAATATTGACATTCACATGAACAAAATCATCCTTCTTTTATACCCACCACCTGGCAATCAGCCATGATTTTTCAAAGAGCCAAGGACAAACAATTATTTCAAGGACACTTTTTTGTTAGAGAGAAATTCTTACTTTCTTAAAGAGAGAATAGAATTTGTTCCAGAGTTTGTTCCGTGGATTGTCAGATTAAGGCACTCCACTCCAAATTCCTATTCATGTGAATTTTACTGTTGGTAGCAATCCTCACAGATCATCTTTCTCAATGGTTCTCATGTTGGCTGTGTATTAGAATGGGGTGGGGGTGGGAGCTTTTAAAAAATACAGATTTCTGGGCCCTACTTCAGACTGATCTCAGCAGGAGGCAGGGTAGGGGTGAGGAGGAGTAAGCATAGCTATCCCTAAAGCCACTTGGGAGATTTAATGATTATTACCCTACTGAGTTAGTACATCCTGCTACTTAACAGACATAGGGACTGAGGACCAGCCAGGTAAGTGGGATGTCACCTTTTTGTTTCTTACTTATGAGGACATTAGGACTGAAGCAGCCTGAAGTGGTGGCTTTCCAGCTTGTACTTGAGTCACCAGGGTTTCCAGTGGATGTCTTCAGTGCCACCTCAGGGGTTAAAAGGGGAGAGTTGGGGAAGGGGCTAATCTTCCACTGGAACACCCCTCCTAGTTGTTTGTATATTGAGGTCCTTCATATTTTGTATGGAGAGTTCCACTGCTAAAGTATGCCAAGTCTGAAATATCGCCCCTCAAAAAATATGAACATCATGTGTCCACTTCTGAGATGTTTATCAAAACCTCTTGGGAGCCAGACACCAGTTCAACTATTAATGAAATGTAAAAACACTTACAAGAACAGAGGACATTTTCCCCCCAAGTGTTTGATGAACTCTAAAGGGCTTCTAAGCTCAAATATTTGCACCTATGAAAAATATGTGTCAGGATACAAGTGGACATTTTTAAGATGTATTTCATTTTTCTGTAAGTAACTTAATTTCTATTTTTATGTACTATTATCCTGATAATCTAATGCAGTCTGCCCATGCCCATGGTTGTGTCTAATCCAGGGGATGTAATAAATTCCAAGACATCATGAAGTAGGTCTGGTCCCTGGTCCTTTTCTGTCCCGGGACAGAAATATCTGAAATAACCTCTTTCCTACCTGGCCTCAGATCATGGGTACATGTGGAGCCTGTTTCTTCCTGACAACAAAGTCACTTAGGTCCAGCTCTCTCTGTCAACAGCTTTTGCCCATGCTTGATCTCTCAGGAAAGCATTCTACTGCTTTCCAAGCTCTCCTAGGTTTGGGGGGACCATGTGAACAGTCTTAGGCTCCACTGTGCAGAGACTCCTCCCCCATTATCTCCTCTCTTGTTTCTCCACCACGATGCTAAAAGGGCACCCATTAGGCCTGCTGCCTTTCCTGGCTCCAGGAGGAGCAGCCCCAGCAGTGGGGACCAAGGCCCAGGCTCCCTCTCCAGAAAATAACAGTGTCTAAGTGTGCTCTGATTCTTCTTTCTTATGGACACGGTAGCTGAAAGGATGGGAAATATTGTCTTGACCTTGAGGATATTTTCTTTGTTACTCTGTTCTGGAGTCTTCAAAATCCAGGGTCTTGCAACTCAAAACACCTTTTCTTTCAAGGCAATTATTTTTGCTATCATTCCAAAGGCCTACTTTAATACCCAAGCACAGAGAATCACCTACTTGTGCTTCCTTTCTCTTGTGTCAGCTTTTCCAAGAAGCTGTCTCAGTGGCAGTGAGGAGAGTCACAAGAGGCAAAGGAGGATGGTGGGGGTGGGGTGGGAGGAGAGGACACACACATCAGTTAATACCTCAATATTGAATCTTTCTACACATGCATAAAGGGGAAACGGTGATCAGATTTTGATCAATTTCTTGACCTCCCTTCAACGCTCATCACTGTTTCATACTTTTCCCCTGGCTACATATATTCTCTAGTGTCTAGCAATAGGAATTCATAATATAAATCACAGAATTTCCATATGATAGATGACTATGCTGTCATTTATTATCATATTAAATTCATATTAAAGGACTTGAATAAAATATTTTGATTCTGGACATTGGAAATGTTAATGTGCCCACCTGATCACTCTTGGTTGTAAGGGAAACCACCCCACCTGCTCCTCCTGCCACAGGAGGGTGGGGGATGAGGCTTGCTGGACCACGAGGTCCTGCCATTGATTGACTCAGGAGTGAGTAACAGATGGAAGAGTAAACAAACAGGAGACTTAACCAACAACCCACTATCTGTACAGACAGGCTTGATGGAAAAATGAGCAGGGCAAAATTTGAAATTTGTTCTAAAAACCCAGAGATCATGAGACAGTAAGGGTGAGAGCTCAGTTACAAGGTCATAAGGTAAAATTGACACTGGAGGAGCCACGTGAGAAATAGGAAGCTGAAAGTATGAGGGAGCAGAAGTTAAGAACAAGTAGAGAGAGCGATAGAAGGCAGAGTGAAAAGACAGATGGAGGGAAGTCTCCGCAGCTGCCTCGGATGCAGACCCACACTCCAGCCTGTTCCACAAAGGGCTTGCTCTAACCCGACCAGACTCCTAGATTGCCAAGACAATTTCCTTGTCATTCTCTGTAAATCCTGTCAGTAAGCCCTTTGCATGGGCTGCCTCAGGGGCTCCCTTTCTTGCAACTGTTACAAGAGTATATAGACTATGAGCCCAATTTTATATTTTTAATATGTACTTACATGTATGTGTGCATGTGAAGTAGAGTCACAAACTTACTAACAGTATTCTTAGATGTAACAAGGTCATGTGACCTCTTTATTTCTTCATTAATTGACCTACTTTGATTACCCAAAAGATACTAATCACTGGATGCCTCAGACCATTAAACTTGGCAATGTTCCTGTCTGCTGTGGCATAACGGCTACATCCAGTTTACATATTCATTTACAGTTCAATCCTCTAGGTTTTTATTAAAGATATCTCTCATGTAGACAAAAATAACACATTTATAAAGTTATCTAATGTACTCCTGTTTGTGATAGCAAAATTTTATCTGTGCCCATCCATAAGGAAGGAGTTGAATAAGTTTATGAAGCATCGTTACAATGAAATACTCTCCAAAAAAACAATGAGTACATTATACACTATATGGATTTGGAAATCCCACTAATGTATTTTGAATGAGAAAAAAAATAGTTATGCTACCTTTGATTTAAGACAGTGAAAAATAAGATTAAGAATATATATTTACATTTGCTAGTAATAGCATAAACTCTGGAAAGATACACCAGAAGTCAACTAAAATAATGTCCTTTGGGAGGAGTGTTCTTAGGGGACTAGCAATGGGGTGTAGGGAAGCAGGACTTATTTCTGTAAATCTCTGTACATTGGTTCAGTTTATGTATCATATCATGTGAACATATTGTTATAAAAATGAAGCATATTTTAAAAAGCAATTAACATTCAACCAATTATGGTGATCTAAATAGTATCTTTACCCTGCTAGGTAAAAAGACTTGTCCTTGAGACTTACCCTAATTTTCTGGTTTGGGATAGTTGAAGGTATCTCATGGTGGTGGAGTGAGGGGAACTTGGATGCCTGCCAGTGACCTCTCTTTTTTGCCTGGTCATGCTTTCCTTCCTGGCATCTGCAGCTGAAGTTGGCAACTGTTGTCCTCTACTGTCTGGTCTTTCTAATGGGTCTGGCTGAGTGGTGCTACCAAGCTGACTTAGTCTTAGGATTTGTTGGTGCTCAAGGCTTCCTAGGTCTCACCCATATCTTCCATCTGGCTCTACTTTGGGTCTGATGCCATTGCCTCTGCTATAGGACCATCCTGCTCATGCCTGCTGACTTCTACAGAGCAATCTTAATGTTTGATCCTTATTCCCTACCTCATTTCCCACTTCCACTTTCAGGAAACCCTGGGACCAATCAGTGACACACAGGAATTAGAAGAGTTCTGGAAAGCTGTATTTCTGTCTATATCTACCATGGAGAGAACTTTCCAATTCACACTGATGTGGCCACCCCCTGCCAGAGTGTGGCTGGTATGTGGAAAACTTGCAAGGCTATCTCCCCCAGAGGCCCAAATTTGAATTTGAACAAACTTCTGTCCTTAGTATTCCCTTCCACTTTTCTTATATCACTGGCTTTGGCCCAGAGAAGGAAGTTTTGTTTTATAATTTTTACTTTTAAAAGGAGCAAATGTTTTTTAGATGTCTATTTTCTGTTATGACTGGAGAGAACATGGGAGTTTGATGTATTATCCTTTGTACTCTCTTGAATTTATTTTTTTTTTAACTTGAGGGGAAAAATTCATTTGAGCTTTAGATTTAATGAAGTTTTGGGGCCATTTTAGAGCTATTTTTGAGGGGACAAACTGGGATTTGATTCAGGATTATGATTGATTTGTGAACTGCACAGGTGAGATGGGGAGAGATTTATGAAATTAAAAATGGAAGATAACTTCCAACACACACACACACACAGAGAGTACATCAGTCATTGGTTTTTGTTGTTGTTGTGTTTTTTTTTCCTCCACTATCCAGAATATTGTTTCAAATCACTAGTTTATTTGGCTAGTTCAAATCCAGCCTAGGAAACAGATAAGACAGCTTACGTGGCTCTTCCATAAATCTAGCTTTCCTCAGGCATCAAAATTTGGTTTTTGAAGTCCATTCATTTGGTTAAGAGAATGCTGACCTTCTTCCTTAGAAATACATTTTATTTAAGGAAAAAAATGTACTCAGAAAAATACTACCTCTTTGGGAATCTTGGCCTTCAGATCTTCAAATCTGCCTTCAGATTTCTTTTATATAGAAAATAATTTTGGGTTTTTAAGCCACTGTAATTGGGTTTCTTTTAATACCAACCTGAAGCAGTCATAGGCAGGAATTTGTTCATTCATTTACTCATTTATTCAACAGATTATTATTGGGCATCCAGATTCCAGGAAGTGCACTAAGTACTGAGTATTCTGGGACCATATATTGGAATAGTGAACATTTTAAAAGAATAGTAACAACAATTAACAATATTATGCTGGGTCCCTTTTCCACTTGCCCCTCTAAATCCACTCCTCGTGCATCCTGCTCTGTGCCCCTGCGGGGCTGACCCATGTGAATGTCATCACTGTGTATTCCCTAACTCTTTCGCTCTAGTAGGGTTATTTTCCCCCAGTTCTTCCCCTGTGGGATTTCCATAAACTGGCTTCATCTATTTACTGAAAGTCACAGCTCCTGTCAGGCAGCCCTCTCCAACCATTCTCTCTGTCTTCAGGTTCTGACAACTGCTCCCTTTTCTTATTAGTTCAGGCCCCATTGTACTTAGCTCGGGTCTCACTACATTCTTCCCATACGTTTATAGAGTTCCTTTCCAAAACTCTTCTCAAACTAATCACCTGGAATGTGCCACCTGTTTCTTTTGGGGAACCCTAATGACACAGCTCTCATTTATCAAGAACTTCTTTTGGGCTACACACTGCTTATGCCATTTCATTTGAATCTTGTCCACACTTAACCAAGTTAGGCTGATGAACAGAAGTTAACTATAACCACGTGGTTAACTAGATTTTATTTTCCTAACCAGGAATCTTATAGAGATAGGTTCGCCCTTATCAAAAACAAAAACAAAAACAGTATAATTGGCACTTAACATGGGTGTACCCCTCCATCTTGCTCCCCTCCTCAGCTTTTCTTTCTGTGCCTCTTGTCCACAGAATCATGTGCTGCCTCTCGGGGTTCAAGGCTCCCTTTTCTGGTACCTGACTCTGGTCTGTCACACCAGCACTGCTCCTTGCTCCAGCCACAGTTAACCTTCCCTATGAAAGGAGGGGCAAGTTATTAAGATAACAACACCACAGCACTTGCTGCTAAGTATTAATTACTCCCTCTCTGGGGGGCGGCTAGCAAGAACTCTTGTTGACCTAGTACCTTAATTTAAACAAGTGCTTAACCTGTACTAGTAGTTTTAGAGACTGCTGTGATAATTTAAAGACATGTTTTAGTGGTTATGTTATTATTGACCGCAGACCCAGTGGTACAGAGTGGTCTTACGCAAGGCATTAGAAAAACTCTCATATTTGGTTTTATGAAAAAATTCTGTGGCAGTTCTCCACCAGAGTAATTTGATTCCTGAAATCGTTTTCCCTTATGTGTCTTCACAAATTCTGAGTTACATATTCCACATGAGGAGAGGAATTCCCCAAGCAACACGTAGAATTAACAGAGGTAAGAAAGAAAATCATTTTTGGTGGTGGAACAATACTCCCTGTTACCTTTCATTTGAGTAGAAAAAGCCCAGCCAAGTCCATTTATCATTATCAAGGACAATAAGTAATTTCACTTCCTAAACACTTTCACATTCTCTTCCCACATTATAATACAATTTTTAAAAAGAGCTGTGTCCAAAAGTACATTCAGTATGTTTCCCTAGACAACAGACATTCTACATTGAGTATGTGTTTCTAGTATTACTGGGAGGCAGGGGAAAAAGATTCAAATGATTTGAATTGTATAACAAAACCTGCATGCTGGGAACTCTTTGAGTCACAATTCCAAAAGCAGCCCTCCAAATATGCATGTCCTGTTTCCATTATCCAAACAATTTTGGAGTGGTTTAGTGTATCCTAACAGAAGCCTTGTTTATACAGAATGATAACGATGGCCAAGAATTCTGCCAAAAACATTTTGTAGCACAGGTATGAGGCTTGCCTGAAGTACAGAACTCAAAAAAATCCAGTAGTCATTTGGTTTAGCTTGGTTCATTTAATCCCAGTATAAAGTTTTCAAAAAAATGTGGAATCCCTTGCAATATTCCACATATGATGGTGGAGAGAAATGTACTACTCACTCCTATGAATTTTCCTTGACTACTGCAGTAATAAGATAGATACTAAAGACTAGAATAACTCTGGCAGTTTTAAAACATGGGACAAATCATAAGAGACTTTTAATCACAGGAAACCAAGGGTCGCTGGAGGGGTGTGGTGGGGGATGGGGTAACTGGGTGATGGGCATTAAGGAGGGCACGTGATGTAATGAGCACTGGGTGTTGTATAAGACTGATGAATCACTAAAAAAAAAAAAAAAAAAAGACTGATGAATCACTAACCTCTATCTCTGAAACCAATAATACATTATATGTTAATTAATTGAATTTAAATAAAATTTAAAAAAATTTAAAAATTCAGAAATAAAATTAAATAAAACATGGCTGCAAATTCTTTGATGCTCCTCCCATTGAGAGATGGGAGCTTGGCCCTTCTCTTTGAATTTGAAAACCTAGTGACAATTTTGACCAAGAGAGTAGAGCAGAAGGAATGCTTTGTGATTTAGAAGTCTGGGTCATAAAAGGCCATGTGGGCAAGTCTTGTTTGCTGGAACATTTTTCTTTTTCTTCTTCTTTTTATTAAATTTGTTTTCATTTAAGTTCGATTTGCCAACATATAGTATATACACCCAGTACTCATCCCATCAAGTGTCAAATTAGAGAGGGAGACAAACCGTGAGAGACTCCTAACTCTGGGAAATAAGCAAAGAGTTGCGGAAGGGGAGGTAAGCAGGGGGCTAGGGTAATTGGGTGATGGGCACTGAGGAGGGCACTTGGAACATTTTTCTTAGAGACTTGAACCTCTCTGTTAGAATCTGACACATTGAGTCTGCCATGCTGGGGAAGGCCTGGAGTAGGCATTCCAGTTGATGATCTCAGCTGAGTCCAGGCTCCCAGTCATCCATCCCTACTAAGGACACATGAATGAAAATGACTTGGACCTTCCAGCCCAGCCCACATTTTCCAGCTGAATACTATTAAGCAAACAGAAAATCCTCTAGGCAACCTCTGCCTGAAATCCTGAACCACAAAATTGTGGGATATTGTTTTAGCTACCAACATTTGGGGAGGTTTGTTTTATAGAAATAGATAACTAGAATCATTGCCTCCTAAGTTATCTTAGTCATTGATCGGCATGCCACTATTAAGCAACCTAGCTCTATCTAATAGACAAGAATCTGAACCACAAAATCACACAGTAATGCAGTGCTGGAGCTTGATTTCAGTGATTACTGAGAACTATGTGTTCTTTCTTCACTATGACATCTTTTCATGCTTGTTATAAAATTTTCAAACTAGAATATTAAAAACAACCAAGTCCATTGGCTCTCAAATTGTGTTCTCTGGAGCCATAGGGTTCCAAAAAAGGTGACTCAAGGATAGAATTGCCAAGCAAGGGAGGTTCTGGCTCTGTTTCAATCCACATTTGTTCTGCTTTTAGTAGCTGCATAAGACATTAATATTTCACTTAAGAGATCTTTTAAAAAAAATGTTTCATTACTAAAACAAAACTGTCAAACAAAAAAGTGTTCAAAACAGTGATCTCATCTGAAATTCTCATTTTATAATTAAAAAGCCAAGTCCTGTGACTACACTTACCATGGTGAACAGAGTAATCTACGTAATTGTTGAATCAATATGTTGCAGGCTTGAAATTAATACAACGTTGTATGTTAATTGTACCTCAATTTTAAAAAGCCACATCCTGAGAAACAAAGCATCTTATTCAGTATTATATCGAGTTATGGGCCAGTCAAATTCTGATTCCTATCACATTGATTTTACCATGATTATGCAACTAGCCCGTGTCATGAATATTAGCCAGACCAAACATTAAGGTGAGTTAATTTATCCAATCAATATTTTACTGAACACCCGTCAGGTACCAGTTCCCATACCAGGTGGAGATGTGGTGTTGAACATTGGTGTACATGGTCATTGCTCCCATTGGTGTGACCACTTGACAGGAAATAATTATCAACCAGTAATCCACATGCTTCCTTTCTATAAATGGCTTTGGCGTTTGTCACAACCTTATTCATAAGGTTGTTATGAGACAACCTTAGCTCTTGTTATGAGCTATGAATAGGGAAATGTTGAAAGTCATATCATTTAGTCTCTTGCTGAAGACAAATGTCAATTTGTAAGAGAAAGAGAAGGAAGGGTGCAGAAACTATAATATTCTAGAAATAGTAATAATTAGCTCCCAATTAAGCAGAGAGGGCCATGTGCATAAGAGTATAAGGCAGCCTGGAATTTTTAAGTTGTTATAAAATTATCAAAATGAATCTTCAGTAAGTTTTATGTACTTCTTTAAGTTGCTTATTCAATTTTGTTTGAGAACATCTCCTTAATTGTTCCAAGAATTTTTTCAAGTACTACATGATTCAGGGAGCATTTACATAATATGCTCTATAAATATTAAACTAAACTTAAGTAGGAATGTGAGACACTTTTGAAAAAGAAATAGGCCACTTGAGAGGGTATATGGACGTGGGTAATCTCCAAGTACCTACAGGCATAGAGATAACATATCAAAATATCTCATCGAGTCATAAAAATTCAATCTCTTCAGGCATACCGGTTATAGAACTTGTGAACCAAATAACTCTTTATGACTCAGATAACACCATGGACTCTTCACTTTTAAAGGTGCAAAGAGATGTTTTAAACTTTTTAATTTAAATTTAAATAGGCAAAGGTTCTGCTTGAACTCTTGAGAAAGTCTAGCTATAAGAACAATCTTTCCAACACATTCTCTTCTTTAAAAGACTCCAGTTTTGGCAAAATCATCTTCAGTTCATCTACAAATATTTTACTTTGCATAGTCCACAATTTAAACTGAAAGTATTTTTTCTTTTTTAGTAGAAAAAACTTATTTGTCTGGCATTGTCATCATGGGATACTGTGCTACTATAAACTAAAATTCCAGAAAGTGATCATGTAGTTTGTACAAATTATTGATTTTCACATCTATAAAAAATAAACAAAAATATCTCTTACAAATTTATTTTATTCTTTTAAAAATTGCTATTTTTTATTTATTTTCATTGAGGTATAATTGACATATTACATTAGTTTCAGGTATACAACATAATGACTTGGTATGTATATAAGTACCACATCTTTATCCATTTATCCATTATGCACACTCAGGTCATTTTCATATCTTAGCTATTGTAAATAATGCTGCAATGAACACAGGCATCCATATGTCTTTTTGAATTAGTATTTTCTTTTTCTTTGAATAAATATCCAAAAGTGAAATTCCTGGATATGGTAGTTCCATTTTTAATTTTTTAAGGAACTTTCATACTATTTTTCATAGAGGCTGCACAAATTTACAGTCCAAACCAACAGTCACCAGGGTTCCCTTTCTTCCATATCCTTGTCAACACTTGCTATTTCTTGTCTTTTTGATAATAACCATCGTAACAGGTGTGAAGTAATAACTCAGTGTGGTTTTGATTTGCATTTCCCCAATTAGGGATGTTGAGCATCTCTTCCTCTATCTGTTGATCACCAGTATGCCTTCTTTGGAAAAATGTCTATTCAGATCCTCTACCCATTTTTAAATTGAATTGCTTGGTATTTTTTTTCCTATGGAGTTGTACAAGTTCTTTATATGTTTTGAATATTAACCCTTTATTAGATATATGATTTGCAAACTTTTTTCTATTCAGTAGATTGTCTTTTTTTTAATGATTTTATTTATTCATAAAGACTCACAGAGAGAGAGAGAGAGACAGAGAGAGAGAGAGAGAGAGAGGGGCAGAGGCACAGGCAGAGGGAGAAGCAAGCTCCATGCAGGGAGCCTGATGTGGGACTCGATCCAGGGTCCCCAGGATCAAACCCTGGGCTGCAGGCGGCGCTAAACCGTTGTGCCACCGGGGCTGCCCAGTAGATTGTCTTTTTATTTTGTTGATGGCTTCCTTTGCTGTGAAGCCTTTTAGTTTGATACAGTCCCACTTATTTATTTTTGCTTTTTAAGTCAGATCCAAAAAATTATCACGAAGACTCATGTCAAGGACTTTACACCTATGTTTTCTTCTAGAAGTTTTATGGCTCCAGGTCTTACATTCAAGCCTTTAATTCAGTTTGAGTTAATTTTTATGTATAGTATAACGGTCTAGTTTGATGCTTTTGCACATGCTGTTCAGCTTTCCCAACACCATTATTGGAGAAGCTGTCTTTTCCCCATTGCACATTCTTGACTTCTTCATTGTAAACTAATTGACCATATATGCATGGATTTCTCACCCTAATTTATGCTGATGATTACTTAATCTTTGGTGATTTGAATGAAATAACAAAGATTGAGCCTCAGTATCACATTGCAAATATTTATTCTCATTGTTTACGATAGCATAAATCATGAAAAATACGGGGTTGGGTCTCTAGTAATGCACAAGCAAAACTTTGAAAATGCTTTTAAAATCAATCTTTTATGTGAGTTTTTTACTCCCATTTGTTTAAAAATAAAAAATAAACCTCATACACATATATAAACACACACACACACACAGAGTTACATATATTTATCTATCCCCCCAAATCACAGATTTTTGTGATTACAGCCTTTTTTCTTGAAGCTTTATATATCATGCTGTTAGTACAGAAGCCCATCCCAAAGACAGTACTCAATAAATATTTGTTGACAGAGTAGATAATAAATAGTACTTTATATAGCATCTCACCTACATTGATTAATTTCATCTTGTTTTTCACAGCAACCTTATGACAAAAGAAGGTCAACTTAAAAAATGAGGCTTAGAATATTTGTCACTTTTACAGTCCTAGTATTATTATGTGGTGGAACCAGAACTGAACTTCTTTGACAGAGTCCTATCTCCATTCCTGGACCTAATTCTTCTCGTAGGAGGAAATAAAAGCTTTCAGGCTTTTTATTGTTATTATTTTATTCCAGCAAAATAAATCTGAGTTATATTTATTCTCTAGCACTTTTCTCATTTGTTTCACAATACTTACACAATCTGTAATTCCCTGTATATGTATGTATTTGCTTGTTTATTGTCTGTGTCTCCTACCTAACTGTAAGTTCTACTTGAGCCGGGAGCTGGTCACTTTCATTACCCAGACCCCAACCCAGTGCCTTTTGCATAGTAGGCATAACATATGTTGACATAACAGAAATGTTTCCATTCTGTCTTCAGTCCCTAACTACAATAGTGTTAAGAAGCATGTTGATCGTGTGCGGCAGGTAGTGCTGAGGAAATGAGGTGTCACAGTTGGCACCACAACCAGGCACCTCAGATCCTATCTTGCGAACTGAATACACTCTCAAAGCTGAGTAACTGACATTAATTATCAAATATTAGCTTTCTGTCTCATTTGAATGTTGTTTTCCAAATGAGTCTGACATTTTGGTCTGTGACTGATTACCTACATAGGAAAAATAAAAGTTTAGAATCCTTATAACTTGCAGGATTTCCTTTGATTATTTTAAGTTTTATTTTTTTAATTTTAAAAATAAAACAAGTAGCTGATACAAAACTCAAAGAAATACTATATTAAAAATAATTCTTCCACAAATCTGGTCCCATTTCCAGAGAAAATCTCTTGTGTAGTTCCTTGTAAATCCTTTCACAAAGGTGTGATTAATTTACTCCTGTGTAGATACATGCATATATGTGTGTCTGTGGGTGATCTTATAATTTATTACCCAAATCAAGAACACTTTTGAGGGTGAAAGAAGGTGCTATTAATAATCATGTAGGGACAGCAAGCACAAACCAAGATTGTCCTTAGCAAACCTCAACAACATGGTTACCCAACCTTGAAGTGTTACCCTAACCCTGGTAGTGTCTGCATCAGGATCGTGCCCTGCCCATTAAGGGCCTTTTTGCTGACCTGTCCAGATGTTCTGTCCTTTTGCTTTAGAGATTAGTCTGTGATGAAGATTTTTCTGGTTCGTAGGGAAAAAAGAATTAAAATCCAATTTTGAGATTTGTTTTAAAGCTAAATTGATTCAATTTAAAATTTTACATCATATTCTTAGATTATGCTCTTCCCACTCTTTTTAGTACTTAAATGTCATTTCAAGTGTGTGATGGAAGACATCATTTTTTCTTCAAATTTTTTCGATGTCAGTTACAGTTTGGAATTCAGTTACAAGGAACAATAACCCATTAAAATAGGTCTAGCAAAAGGTTGGCAGTAGGTAGTCATGAGCCCTTATGAAGGTTCAGTGGTGTCACCAAAGACTCAGGCTCCTTCTAAAGCTCTGCTCCTCCATCCTTAGCATGATACTTCCTCAATTCATGATAGACAGGCAAGGCAATTCAAGGCATCACATTCAAGTTCCAGGCAGAAAAAGTAAAGGGAAGGGCATTTATTCATAATGCTTAGTTGACTAAGAATTTGGCAGAAGGATCCCTCCCTAGTAGATGTCCTTTTATATTTCATTAGACAGAACTGGGTCATGTAATGCCCTTCAGACCACTCACTGACCAGGGGACATCACAGCTGGAGAGCTGTTTCAAAACAAATCCCTATCATGTGATACCTCTGCTCTAACCTTCAGTGGACTCTCCGTTGTGCTTGGGGTAAAAGCCAAAGTCTACCCTGGCTCTATACCATCCAACCTTCACTGGTGTATTCTCTGTTGATCTTTCCCTCACTCATTCTTACCCTCATTCATCCTATTCCAAACACCCTGCCTGGCCTCTTTGCTGCTCTTCGAATGCACCCAGCATGCCTCCTCCTAAAGGCTTCTATGCTTGAAGCGACCTCTGCTTCCAGATGCCAGGGTGACTCACTCCCCTTTCACTGAGGCTGTCTCTAGCCACCCCATGTAAAGAAACCACCATCCTCCACACCTTGGCCTGCCCCTTCCTACCTCATTGTGCTCAATTTTTCTCCCTAGCTCACCATCTGGCATACTGTATTTGCTTATGTATATAGTTAACTGTTTCCTCTCACTAGAATATAAGCTTCTCAAGGGCAGGGGCTTGGTCTGTTTTGTTCACTGCTGTATCCCTAATGCTTAGGATGGTGCCTGACTCATAGTAGATGTTTGATGACACATAGAATCAATGGATCAATGAATCCATTGGTCTTGAGTCTCATGATTCACCCTTAGGCTAGAAGTAAAGGCCTACCCTTCCTAAGGTCAAGATCTTCCTAGATCTCCTCTCTAACTGAAGGAGTCTGACTCTTGGGATGGTAGAAAACGCTGACAGGTAGGTAACAGGTAGTGTCTGCTACAAGGCTCTTACTTAGGAAATTGAAGTATTGAAAACCAAATTTGGTTCCACAGTATGTATGTATGTATGTATGTATTTATTTATTTATATTTAAAAAAAATTTTTAAATTTAAATTCAATTTGCCAACATATAGTGTAACACCCAGTGCTCATCCCATTAAGTGCCTTCCTTAATGCCTGTGACCTAGTCTATTTAAAAACAAACAAACACCAAAACTATAGTATCTAGAAATCTTCCTGGGCACTGACACTATTGCCTTCCCCTAGCTTGCTTCTGCCCTGCTCCACCTACAGAGCTGCTGACCTTAATCCTCACCCCTGCTGGGTTGGGTGACCCTTCTGGGACACTTCTTAGCCATCCACCTTCTCTGCCTTGAACCCTGACAGTCTCCACTTCCCAGGGCTGCCCTGTGGGTAGCTCTTTTCTCCACTCTCTAATCCCCCCAGCTGTTGAAAATGAGACCCAAACAAATAAACCAGTTTTTTTTTTGTCTGAACTATACATTTCTAAGAAGCCAACCAACACTAAACTCTAATAACTACATCACTCAAAATTGAAACAAAATCTATTAGATACATCAAAACAAAATATACTAGAAGCCATGTATGAAATGTTTTATTGCCTGTGTCTTCAGAATTTCCGAAAGATAAAGTCTCACTCTACTTGTTACTAATTTGAATCAAGATTTTAGTCCTCAGTCATTGATCGCCTTTGGAAATGTAATTAGATTCAAAATAACATTTTCCAAATTGTTGTTTTAACTCTCACAAATTGTTTCTTGCCTCTGAAGTTTACCTCTCTGCCTCCACTCCTCCCCACCCCAACCCAGATGTTACAAACTTGTGTGAGGGCTTCACCTCTATTATTAATCTAAGATTGTTTTTTTTTTTAGCAATATGATGACCAAATGTTAGGAAATTGGTAGCATTATGCCTAATTCTGTGTTGCACAATTCAGAGAGTGGATGTGTATATACAGTGTGTAAAATAGCCAGTGGGGTTGTGGGTGGGAGACAGGGGAAGGAAGGCAGATCCCCCCCGCCCCCCATCTCTGGTGTGCACAGAACATCTGTTCCTTTATGTTAAATGGAAAATCAGGCTCACCACAGCACGATAAACCAACTTCTGAGGTATAATTGGGTATTTAATATTCAAAAGAAATAAAATGCTCTGTAAAAGCAATTTTCTCTTGGTAAGTGGGACTTCCCTTTTGAAATTTTGTATAGGATTAAATAACATTTATCGCTATTTCGACACTGGATTTCAAAACAAACCTAAAAGTGTTTTATACTGATTTGGTCTTAAGATGATAAAGAGACTGATGGCCCCGTTGAGGAGATATGATGTGTAAATTTTCACAGAGTAAGGTGATGTCACCACCATTGAATGGAATGTCTCCAACCCCTTGGTCTATTTCCTGCATGTATGCGTAGACATGTGTGCCGAACATACATTCCATTTGGTTAAATATCCATACAGTGCTGAAGAACTGATTGGGGCAATACTATCTGGGATTTATGGAATGACAGATCTTTTTCTTTTCTTTTTTTTTTTTTTTTTAAAGTAGGCTTCACACTGGGTGTGGAGCCCAATGTGGGGCTTGAACTCACAACCCTGAGATCAAGACCTGAGTTGAGATCAAGAGTTGGACACTGGGGGGATCCCTGGGTGGCGCAGCGGTTTGGCGCCTGCCTTTGCCCAGGGCGCGATCCTGGAGACCTAGGATCGAGTCCCACGTCGGGCTCCCGGTGCATGGAGCCTGCTTCTCCCTCTGCTGTGTCTCTGCCTCTCTCTCTATCTCTCTGTGACTATCATAAATTAAAAAAAAAAAAAAAAAGAGTTGGACACTGGGGATGCCTGGGTGGCTCAATGGTTGAGCATCTGCTTTTGGCTCAGGTTGTGATCCTGCGGGTCTGGGGATTGAGTCCCGCATCGGGCTCCCCATAGGGAACCTCCTTCTCCCTCTGCATGTGTCCCTGACTCTTTCTCTGTGTCTCTCATGAATAAATAAATAAAACCTTAAAAAAAAAAAAAAGAGTTGGACATGTAACTGACTGAGTCACCGGTCAACCCATGTTGCCCCATGGAGTTACAAATCTTAACAGAACTTCCATTAATGGTGTGGAATTCAGAGGAAGGGAGATCCCTTTTGTTCAGAGTGGTAAATTAAGGTGAGTACTTTTATCCCAATATATATTAAATTGAAATAATTTTTTTTTCTTTGTGCTGGGTGTTCCACTTCACTGACTGCAGCAAGTTGAATATCCAGTTAGGTTAGCACCGCCAAAGAACACTCTGTCTTCTAAATAAATACTTGGGTTCATCAACAAAAGGTTGAAACTTTCCAATAAAAGCAAATACAAAGACATACTTTAAATAAGCTGCATGAGCCCTCCCATAGTTTCCTATGTCAGACTCCCAGAGAAAGCCCATTATTCCTCCAAATGAGTTTTCTGATCACTTAAACAAATAGAGCGTTCTGTTCCTCTCATTACTTGTCATAATGAATATTCTTAAATTAATGTACCACACAGTTAATATGTATGACACTGTTGTTTTCTTACAGATTTGCTGTCAAACTTTGAAATAAACAGGTCCATAGTCAGAGAATAGATCTATATGGTTTCAAATATTTCCAAAGCTTATTTCTATTCCTTCCACTGTAATTTCTGAAAGAATAACAGAAGCATAATAAGGGCTTCCTTTCTTGAATATAACTTCCTGAATCTACTGAGAAATATAGGAGACTACAAACACTAAGCCTCAAAACTGAAATCTTCCAGTATAGGACACTAAAAATGCTAAGCCTCAAAACTGAAATCTTCCAACATTTATCAACAAATATTAGCTTCTCCATCATGCTCAAAAGTGGCTTTAAATAGACATTAGAATTTTCCATTGCTATCAATGTGGTTTATAGAAGTGAGAAGATGGAAAAGAGATGGGAATCTCCTTCATTCCTAAAGGGCAATATATATTTTTTTTTTTTGGCAAGATGCTTTCTAAGATGAAATTCAAGATGTGTATACATATAGGTCCATTCCAAGTTAATATGAACATTAGGACATGTTTTAGAAATATGTAAGTTTTTAAGAGGAGGACTTAAGTGAATGTGTATTTATTAAATAAAAGATACTAAGAGATAAAGTGATTTTTTTAAAGAAGTATAGGTATTAAGTTCAGGATGATCAGTAGTCTGACACAGGTTATCCTCTCATGATAGGACGTGTCTCAGGGGAAATTTTCTGTCCTCAACTTTAACCTCCCTAGGTAAGGTCTGTTCCCTCACTTTCTCCATTTCATTTTCTGAACTTTACTGTACTATTCAGTGGAGGCTTCGTAATGCAGATTTTCACAATAATTATAGTAAATGAGTATGAATGGGTCCTAGAAGACTCAAAGGAAGATCAAGAGAGCTTTAGTCTTAAAAAGAAATGAGTATTGTCAAAACAACACAACTCAGGAAAGCACTAAATGAACTTGTAACGTTAAAAACATAGCTTTTTTGGTGAACTCACTGGGAGGAAAAAAAGAGCTAAATGTATCCCTAGAAAATGGGTTGTTAACTAAAAGGCAGTTAATTTTAGGGGAACATTTTCCAAACGTGATGACTCTGATCATTCAGTATTAAAATCAGGTGTTTTTTTGGCAATAATTAGAAAACTGGGTCAGTTGTCAATTTCACAATGGGTCAAAATTAAAAGGCCTCGCTTTTCAGCCTTTTTCATACCCATTGGAGATATTCATAACATAATAGAATAATCCATTTTAATCTGTACAGAATCTTGGAAAAGTCCTACTTTATCTACTCTCCCTGCTTCCCAACCCACTCCCTGTTTATCTCCTGATGAGAGAATAGAGAGGCCAGAGAGCTTGTGGAAGGCCACCAGCGGAGTTGGAAGTAGCCTAGGATCCAGCATAGGAACCAAGAGTTCACTTGCTTCTGACTTTGCTCAGGAAGTTCTCACCATTTCAACTTTCTAAAACACAGTCATCGTCTTACCAATTCTTGGAAAGTTTTGTGGAAGCTTTCACCTCACCTTGCCTCTGCCACTCCTTTGTAAGACCACGATACACAATGCTCAGGACACCTGTCTGCTACATAGTAATCGCTGATTTCCTTTTCCTCCTTCATTAGACTGGGAGGACAGGTATTGCGCATCTGACTTTCTGTATCTTCAGTGCCTACATGATACCCAGAAATATTAGGAGCTTACTGATCTATGTATTTAAAAGTTTCATTCAATAGTTATAGTCTCCTCCTTTCTTCTTTTTTTTTTTAATAGTCTTCTTATTTCTAAGACTACATTTTCCCCTATACATTCTATGCTTAGGCAATATAAACATTTATTTTTAAGATTTTATTTTTTAAGCAATCTCTACACCCAACATGGGGCTTGAACTCCTAGCCCCGAGGTCAAGAGTCTACACCAACTGGGCCAGCCAGGTGTCCCATGTAAACATTTATTTTTATTATTGCACCAAACATTTGGACTTTTTGTTGCATATTTGTCTTGCTTGTCTATATAACATCCATTTTCATTGTCAGTTAGCATCATTGGGAAATAGTGTGTGGTTGTGTCGGGTGGACTCTACCTTCAGCTCCAGTGGTCTCAGGAGACCTGGTCACTATCTCATGTCTTTGGCTGGAGAAATTGTATAGAACTCAAGAAGATGAATCTCACTAAATCCTAGAACGCTTTGGGAACTCTTTTGGAGGAAATTCTCCTTAAGGTAAAACTGGCATCAGTAAATTTGATGTTAGTTTATACCTGTCTGGGGCCACTACCTAGAGCCTGAGAGTGCAGCCAAATCTGAGGGAAAAAGAGTTGTGGGGAAAAACAGATAAACATTTGATAGTATCCCTCATTATTTTGAACCTAACCATACCTAGAATCAGTATTATCAATTACAATGCCTTTGGCTACATATAACAAAACATTGCAATAGAAGTGATCATTGCATTTCAGCTAACAAAGAGTTCAGGGGTAGATTGTTCCAGATTTGCCCCACATCTCTTGCGTAACCATGGCAGCATCACATCCTTACGCAGCCATGACTAAAAATAGCAAAGAAAAGTCCTTTTGGGGGTTCCAAGTTGACTTTTAGTATTTCATTGGCCAGGATTAGGTCACATGCCCATACCCTAGCTACAAGGGAAGTTGGGAAGCTGGGTAGGTCACTTTTGACCTGCCCAGTGAGAGATGGGCCTTTCTGTCAAGAGAAAGAATGGTTTGGGGTGGGATGTTGGGGACAGGGGGTGACCATTAGTAGGGTCTACTACACTGATTTTCCAAGTACCTGAGGAAAAATAGTTCATTTTTTTAAGCTACTTTGAATCAGCTTCTGTCCTTTGCAACCAATTATGCCCAATAAAATATTTCATTTTAAAAAATTATTTTTATAAATCTTAAAATATTTAAGAGAAATTTCTTATAGATAAGTGTGCTATTACCAAAGAAATAAAAATTATAAAGATTGTTCAGTTTTAGAATATGGGTTTGCTGTCCATATCTTCATGTAGGTGACTCAGACATTGCCATGTGTTAAGTAGACCACTCACGCATTTACTGAGAAGATAACTGAGCTGATATTTCACAAATAGAGTTTTGGGACAATTTCAGCATAAGATCAGTTAATATTTCATAGGGTTCTTCATCTTTATCTTGTTTTCAATTGTTGAGATAAAAATATTTTCAGAATTTAAGATTACTGGGCTCTTTCATCCACCACACATTCTGTAAATGCATGTCATTCCATTGCTCACTGTTTAAAAATTTTTTTACAGAAAAAGACCAAAGAGCATAGACACATAAAAGCTGAACTCAGATGACTGGCAGAATTGGGACTCAGAAATGTTCTTCTCTTCGCACGCACAAAAAAACTAGGCTGCTTTCAGTAAAAATTTTATTTCTTTAGTGCATTTTTTGGTGATTAACTTTTTAAGGCTTGAATCATTTGCAAATTAGATATTCTTTCCAATTTTTTCTAAATGATGTTGCTTTATTTTTTCAAAAACCAGGACAGATGGCTTGTTTATTTTCAAATTTAATTATAGCTGTACATATGAGGAGCCAAATTGTTATTGCTTTTTGTATTAATTTTCTCAAAAAATTTCAGGCACTTTAGTAAATACTAAATTTCCTCAGCTTTCATAATGGGTTCTGGAAATAGGTATCAGAAGGACAGCTGGACTAATTAGGAATGAGTATTATTTAAGAAATGAGCTTTGTACCCCAACCATGATGTAGAGAGATATCAAATTCTTCTGAGTATAACTGTAGATTAGTGAATAAAACTATAATCTGATCAGGGAACTAAGATAAAGGCCAATCCTAACTGTAGTTTAGAAGTCTCTCTAAAGTCATTCCAATATTTTTTAAATCTATGGTGTAATTCAAATTATATGTTAGACATAATATTTTTTTAGTGCAATCAGTACTAAAATATGAAGATGATAAAAATAGACAAATTGAGAAAAGTTGGGGATAAAATCAAGCTTGAATGCGACCAGGCCTCCAGAGCTTCTCAACCTTAGCACTATTGACAATTTATCCAGATAATTCTTTGTTGGGGGAATGGGATTGACCCACTTCCTGTAGGATGTTTAACAGCATCCCTTGCCTCTTCCCACTAGACGCCGATAGAACTCTCCTTCATTGTGACAACCAAAAATGTTTCCAGGCATTGACAAATGTCCTCTGCGGTCAAAACTGCCTGGATTGAGAACTATTAGTCTAGATCCTACTCCAATTTACAAATTCAGAGGACAGAAGAATGGGACATGCAATCAACAAACCTACACTGTGGGAAGTTATGCAGATCAACTGATCTACTTTCTTTTCTGCAAATAAATTGTAGGAAAGAGTAAAAAAGAGATTAAAAGAGACTGAAAAAGAGGCACCTGGGTGGCTCAGTTGTTGAGCATCTGACTTCGGCTTGGGTCATGATCTCGGGGTCCTGGGATTGATTGGGCCCTGTGTCCTCTGGCTTCCTGCTCTGCTGGGAGTCTGATTCTACCCCTCCCCCCTGCTCATGAAGTCTCTCTCTCAAATAAATAAAATCTTAAAAAAAAAAAAAGACTCAAGAAGTGTATCAATCAATTTCAATATATGGATCATATTTTGACCTTGATTCATACAAAGTATAAAAATATTATGCTGTGATAAGAGAACTATGAATTTGCTGGCTGGATATTTTATGACAGTAAGGAATTATTTAAATTATAGGATTGTGGTTATGTTCCTATGTCTTTTATAGAGCCTACTGAAATATTTTCAGAAGAGGTGATATGCTGTTTGGTATCTGCTTCCAATTCATCAGGGCTGGAGCTGGAAGGAGGGAGCAACTTAGATAAAGCAAGATTGATTATGATTTGATAGTGTTGAACCCAGGTGATGGATTCATGAGAATTCATTAAATTATTCTTCTTACTTAGAATAATGTTTAATATATGCCATAATGAATTTTAGAATATTTAAACATCTTTTTTTATTAAACAATTTTAGCTTCATACACCATCCTTATACTAGCAGCTTAATTTTTTTTACTGAATGATTTATTAGTTACTAAGTTTATTGTCAAGAGAAAAACACAATGCATTTGCTTTAATCTACATTTGGCAGCTCTATTGGTCAACTTAAGTATTGTTAAGTCGCTATCTTATATTAAGTAGAGCAAAATCTGACACAATGCCCAATATAGTAGTTTTCAGGTGGTGGCCTTTACCGATCCGAGAGATCCACAGAAGTACTTTCAGAAATATTTGATTCAAATATCACTGTTTTAACATTTCCAATTATTTTTAAAAACTGCCATTAAAAAAACTCAATTTGAATATCTACCTATGTATTACCACATGTGCATGTTAATTTGATTTTCCTAAGATTAAGAGTGAAGTTATTTCTTAACACTGTTTTGTTGAATAAAAAACACCCTGAGAGTACAAGGTGAGTGGTTGAAAAGCAGTATAATTTCCATTACTAGTTTATGTGAATCCAAATTTTTTCATTGTTTTCTAGCTCATGCCCAAGACATGGGTGTTTAAAGTACTTTATGACTGCAACTTGCAATCAATACCCAATATTAATATTTTGTTTATTGTTATTTTGTATCAATATAATACTATAGAAATGTTTGTAAATGTAATAAAATAATTTTATGCTAATCAAGTCGAATTGTTTATACATTTGAAAACAAATGGTGGTGTTAGAGCAAGAAGTTTGAACATCAATGTCCATGTGGACATGGAATTGTCAAAGCAATCAGCTTTGAACAAACATACCAGGTGTATCTGAGGCAGGACCACATCTGGTGGTGAAGGAATGAAGGAGGAATGAAGCCTTATACATTAGACATTTTAGTCCATCTTAGAGCCCTATCAGGCCAAGAATTACATCTGGTTTGGTCACAACCATGTGCCCAGACTATTACTAAGGTAATGGAAGCTTTAGTTCTCACCTGAATCTTTATTAGCTCCTACCAAGACACTCTAAATTCAAACTTTAAAAATATCAGTCAGGATACCTGGAGAGAAGAGAAGTCAACTCAGGAAGATTGAAGAGATTATAATGAAGGGCCTTCTCCCTGAGATATGAGCTGAGAGAAGGGAAACGACCAGCCATAGTGAGGTACCTAAGGTCTAGCAACAGGGGAAGCCATTGGTGTCCCTATGCCTAGAAGGGTAAAGAGAAGAAGTGATACTACTGAAACCCAAAGGTAGTTGGAGTCTTGAAGTAGGCATACAGCAACGACTCAAAGCAGGAAGGAATGAGGAAGAAACACAGACCCCTCTAGTCCCCCATGCTTCAACTACTACCAGTGCCTCCTTCTGGCTGAACCAACCAGAGGCCAGCAGCAAAGGAGCTTGGGAGATGCGGGTCACAGGGGTCAGCCTCCACAACACAGCCCAGGATAAGGGCAGTTCACAGATGAACAATGAATAATCAGAAACTGCCCTTTTCCCTCAAATTGGCAAAATGAATATTTAAAATCCTCAGGCTAATGATGTCATGGATTAAATAACAAAAGAATGAAATCAAGTAAATCCTTCAATCTTGGATGACACTTGGGTGACCCACAGGAATTAAAAGAAATCCTTGTTTCAGCTTCTTCTTAAAGATTCTGTTTATGTGAACAGGGTGTACATACTTCTAATAAGTTCAACATTTTCATCTTGTGGTGATCTGTTGATTCAGCTTTGTTCTCTCCCTGGGGTGGCCATCTTGTACAGTGTGACTTGTACAGTGTGGCTCCAGCAACTTCTACTTTCAGTGGCATCTGCTGAGATGGCTACTATCTTGTCTGCTCCTTAATGACAGGTTCCCACCAGTTGCTGAGTGAGGATGTGCCCTCACTGCAAGGCCCTTCAGGTCCACTTCTTTCTGCAACCCCAGTGCCACTCTCGAGGCATGCAGGGATCCACATGCTGCTCCCAAGCTATGTTGGGTTCTGGGAGGGCTAGCAAGGACCTGTCCCTCTGGGCATGGAAGGGGGTGCGGGGATCCTCTCCACTCCTACAAAGAGGTGAGGGAAACTGTTGATCCCTTTTCCAGCACATTTACTTATTGAGACAAGCATCCCTTCTCTGAGGCCTCACTGCTTCTCCAATCTCTATCCAGGAGTGAGTCCTAGGTCATCCTGATCTTGGAGCCTGATCTGGGGTTTCCTTCTTTCAGGGACACATAGTTTCTAAGCTCTCTTAACTTCTCCTCATACTTTTCACCTCCCCTAACCAGTTGAATCTTACCAAGTTTGAGAGTGGTGTCTGTGGTAGAAACTAGAGTTTTGACATTTTTTTTTCTTTATAGCAAAAAAACATATGGCTCTAACCCTATCAGACACAGGCTCTCCTATTGTACTTCTCTTCTCTTCTATCACAAGGGGAAAGGTAGTGTAGTAGGCTCTAGAGTCAAACAGACCTGGTTTAAGTCCCAGCCAGGTTGGCCATTTATTAGTTGTGTGAATTAAGCAAGTTACTTAATTTGTGAGTCTTCTTCCCTTCCTCTCATGTATTCACCTGCCTCAGAGCTGTGAGGATCAAATAAGATAGAACATACATCACCCTAAATATCATCACTGCAGAATGAAAATGCCCAAGTAAATATTAGCTGCACCTGCTGTTATTATTATATGTAAAGTCTCTAATTCATACTTTATATCATGGAGCTACTGAAAAGATTAAGTAGTACCCAAGCAAACAGACTTCAATTCCATTTTTAAGTGGGGAGAATATTTAGAAGGCATAGAAAACAAAAAAAAATGGAATGCTTTCATAAGCACATTATTTAGTTAGTATACTAAGGTCCATAGAAATAATTTAAGAGTAGGTATGTAAGCTATGAAATCAAAGCCATTGGGAAGATACATACTACTTCTCAGTAATGTACGTAAGAAAGGAATTGGCTCCAATTAAGTTAAATGATAAATTTAACATTAAGAATAATTGGTTAGAATTTTCAAGAATTGTGTTTTCAGGTTAATAATTCTGTTTATCTTAATTCTGCAGTTATTTTCACATTTTTCCATTTTAATGTTCACCTGTAACTTAGCAATTGCTAAATGAAGTGGTAAATTCTATAAATATATAGAGAGAATGACATTTCTCAAATACAGTAACCATAGAAGAGCTTAACCCCTTGTCATAAATCTACCATCTCTTCGACATGCCTATGAGTCAAAGACTTAATTCTTAAGAATTAAGACTTATTCTTAATCGATATTTCAGATTCTTATTCTTTACTATAGCTTGCAGGTAACATGTTTCTTGCTGATATTATATCTTCTGCTAAAAGATAAGTCAAATAATTTGATTCTTAATCTCTTGGGTTCTAGCTTAAATTAATAAGAGATTTGTATAGCAAACATAGAATCACAAAAATTGAAACCAGGGTACAAAATAATTAAAAAATGAAAGATGTTTATGTACCCTTTTATACTTTTAGCTAAACATCTTGAAAATAATTTTCCCCTAATCAATAGTTTAATGAGAGGAATGTTTGTGCTCTGAAGTCAAATATCATTAATTGTAGAATAAATCAATTTTCATAAAATATATTAGAAGTAGAACTAATAAAATTACTGCAGTATTATCACATTAGTATACAATAATTAAAGAGAAAATGAGCACATCAAATTTAAAGGATGAAAACATGATTTATAATATCCATAAGGATTAACAACTTACAGGAGAATCACTTATTTATACAGTTTTGGTTTATTAAAAAATAGAAGTGTGAAATGACTAAGACTTATTGCTGACTGACCTATTTTAGAAAAAAGCAAGTTGATTATTAGGAAAGCAATTGAGAGCCAAGAGAAATAATCTATCCTAATTGATCATTAATTAATTTTGACTGGTTATTCGTGCTAGACATTTGTATGAAATTATTAATATCGAAAGTACTTCAATAATTTAGCCAAGTATTTGACATGTTATTTTAATGATACATGAAAGATATCTTGTTAGCATTCTAGAATGAATAACTTTATTCATACCATCATAAATATGATGATCATAATAACAGTTTTAAATTTGTAGTCTCATTTTTTAAATTAATTACCATGGCATCAGACTGACATTTTACCTAGTGTTGTATAACCCTTTGATATTAATCTTGTTAATTTAAGTTTTGAAATGTAGCCACAGAAATAAATAATGATGATCCTAAAAAATTATTTAATGTTACAAAGTATATGAGAGTATTGAGGCTGAGGGTGGAGGTGGCAAGGCTTTTTGTTGTATTTTTCATCTGAAAAATTAGAGATATTATATTCAACAGATGAAATTGTACGTTTGATTATACTTCCAACTTTTGTCCAAAAAACCTGCAAATAAATTCAACAGCATTGAGGCTGACTCTTGGCTTTAGACAGGAAAATGTGACTCTTATTCAAGAGCTTTATCTTAAAAGCTAGATCTTGGTTTATATATGAAGAGAAAAGTTGCTGCTACTACAAAGAAGAAATAAAATTACTTTCTCAGTGGACGAAGGACTATATTTATTCTGTGGTGGGCACAGCTATAGCATAGTGTAATCAAGGAAGCACTTCATTTAAAAGACATTGCAACTGTCACAACCACTGAGCCCCTGGTTGATTACTGTCTTGTCTTATCCAAACTATGACAATTGGATCTTGGAGGCAGGAAAACAAGTAGCTTGGTAGGATCTTCAGTGCTGAGCATCTTTTCTTTTTGTCCTAGCAAGATAAACATATGGAGATGGCCTTTGGGGAGATCATGTATTGCAACCTGGATGAACTCTTGCCAATACTGTAAGCAGTATTGAAATGATGGAAAAAATAAATATTGCGGTAGTTCATCATTAACAATCAATTCAGGTCCTGAAGTAAATGTTGTCATGGAAAAGGCCACATCAGAAAACAACTGTGTGAATTTTTTTATCATATGTTGGAATTGTATATCATGCCATATAGTATTATCAATGTTTATACAAATACATAAGAAATAAAAGCTGGAAAGTTATCATATTGCCAAAGATGTTTTAGAAGGGATTATCAGGGATGCCTGGGCGGCTCCGTGGTTGGGCGCCTGCCTTCCGCTCAGGTCGTGATTCCGGGATCCGGGAGTGAATCCCACACCGGGCTCCCTGCCAGGAGCCTGCTTCTCCCTCTGCCTGTGTTTCTGCCTCTCTCTCAGTCTGTGTCTCTCATGAATAAATAAATAAATCTTTTTTTAAAAAAGAAGAGATTATCAGTATACCCCAGTAGTATATTAAAGGTACTTAATAAGCAGTAAATTCTTTTGTTATTTTTATGTTTTATAATGATTACATTGTTTCTACTCTCTTCTACAAAACTGCAGAATAGAACTAGGTAGATATTCTCTAAAGCTTGTTCTAATTTCTAAAATTTTAATGATTAAATCTTCTTTGCTCTGAAAATTCTATAATACATTTTGCCAATAGTCATAAAATTCTGACCTGATTAAACCATAAAGAAGCCATCAGCCCAGACATTTTTTTGCTAACATTGCTTACAATAGATTTAATTCTATACCTTAGAAAAATATAGCATAGCATCTGCCTTGTACACTTGGTGATAATTACTAAACCATTCTCGTATTCAAAATATAACCAGTAAAATTTCTTTTAACAAATCTAATCTGTCATTCATTAAAATGAATTTTCTGGGACAATCAAAATTTTTTCAGGCGAAATATCTTGTTGAGTAATAAAAAGGTGGTTAAATGCTTAATCAATAATTTGTTTCCTCTAATGAGTTAAGATCTAGGAAAAAATCAATAAGATACATTAAGAGCATTTTAAGTATTTTTTTACTTCTACAGATACTTTCAACTTACACAACTCATTTTTGTTAACACTGCATTATGTTAAAAAGCAATTTATGATAATCCAGATTTCCATAGCCATTCTTGTAATTTTATTAATTTTATGAATTTGAAGCACAGCTAATAGAGCCAAATTTAGTTTTCGTCAATATGTCCAAAAGTGGAAACTAATTACAACTTAGATAATAAAATACATATAATTTTGTATGTAATTTCTATTATTAGCCTGATCATAAGAAAGTATTAAGCAAGGAAGCAAGGTAGAATTCAATTAAATAAAAACTATACAGAAAAATGAGATATTGGGCATTGGGAGGAAAATTCTTTCAGCAGGGAGATCACCAGTTTTCTTTTCTATTTAATATGAGTATCTTTCCCTAGGTACAGCATTTTTTTTGTTTTTAGATTTTATTTGTTTATTCATGAGAGACACAGAGAGAGAGAGAGAGAGAGAGAGAGGCAGAGACACAGGCAGAGGGAGAAACAAGCTCCGTGCAGGGAGCCCGATGTGGGACTCGATCCCCGGTCTCCAGGATCATACCCCGGGCTGAAGGTGGCACTAAACCACTGGGCCACTGGGGCTGCCCCTAGGTACAGCATTTTAAAAGAATATTTTCATTAGACACTTTTAAAATATGAATCCAGTATATGATTAGTATGTGAATTCTTCAAAGTATTTAGTGTTACACATTAAGGAAGACACATTAAACTTGCAGGTAAAATCTCAGAATTTATTTATACCATGTTAGGGAGAAGGAGAGACATTGTTATCACAACATTCACAAAACAAAGAATTGAAACTCCAAATGATGAAGAGATTGTTAGGACATAAAAAAATAAAGATGTATATCTGATGACTATATCCTCAAACCTACATAAGTATCCTTTCAAGAAGTCAGAACCATGGTATTTGAGTCACAAGTGACAAGTTTTGTTTGTTTGTTTGGTTTTTTTTTTGGTGACAAAGTTTCTTATTGATACTATACACTATCTTATACTTTATGTATTTCAGCTGAAGAATTTAGTGCATGTTTTATAAATGAATGGTTTCTGCAAGTAATAAAGAAATGGTTTGAATAAATGAAATTATCTTCATGGCAGAGTTAACAAATGGAAAATAATTAGAGCAGTGGTCATCAATAAGTAAGCTTTCATCTAGCATTAGCTATTATTTAACACTTAATTGGAGCATAACTAGTCAGGAAAGCTTATACAGCTCAAAATGAATTCTAAATCTTTTAGATTTCCCATTGAAAACTGGAAAGGACAGAGATAAGTAATCCAATCCAGTGTCTTACATGTAAGAAGGAGCTCAGATTTTCGTGTATAATTATTCATTACACATCATCATCATTATTGTGATAGCACCAGTCAACACAGCACTTTACAGAATTAAATGGAGCCTGCCCTACCTGCCTGGCCATTCATAATTCAGCAAATGACAAGCCAAAAACAACAATCCTGTAAGACCTGGAGTTCCTTCTCATGAACAATTTTAGTGTTCAGTTGATGGTCTTTGTGAACTAGTGTACAGCTGCCAAATTGGCTCAAAAACTCTGGAAAGTGGTCACAGGATGTTTTCCTGCCTTTCATTTTCAGAAAATAACAGGAAGGGTATTTTTATAAGACTTTATGATTTATTCTTTCTAATGTGGCACTCTTGATGGAAGACCAGGGTCAACTCCAACAACTCGAAATTTTGTGGTGAGGAAATGGCTGAAGAAGTTTGGAAATAAAGCAGTCTAATAGGCTTGGCTCTGGAACTTACAGTAAGCAAGCCAACTTCATGATCACCTTGATATCACATACACAAAAAATATAATTTTTAAGGCCACAAAATAAACTTTTTTTCTTCCAAAATTACCTTGGGTTTTATTTTTCTTAGTTTTAATTCTTTAACTTACAATAACATTTCAAAAGCATTAAAGACTTTTTAAAGAAGTTTATGCTTGCAAAATAAAGTGTGTGTAGCTATTTAGATATTTTATTTTATTTTTTATTTATTTTTTATTTTTTTATTGGAGTTCAATTTGCCAACATATAGCATAACACCCAGCACTCATCCTGCCAAGTGCCCCCCTCAGTGTGCATCACCCAGTCACCCCAACCCCCCACCCACCTCCCTTTCCACTACCCCTTGTTCATGTCCCAGAGTTAGGTATATTTAGATATTTTAGATGGACATGTCACTACTTCATGCTGAAATGGTCAAGTCTTCATTACACTATTAACTGATTTACTTCTCAGGTTTTCATAACTTCCTTAACATCTTCTTCTTGGGGTTGGCCTTATATTGATTGGAATAAACCAATTCAATGTTGTTAATGATACTACTGGGATATATTTGCACCTCCTTTACATTTTTCAGACACCTTCACAAATGTTGGATACCAAAACCAAGCCTGTGCAGCAGACAGGGGAAGAATGATCAGTCCTACGTGACAGGTGAAGGAACTTGGGTTTAGAGACACCAAGCAACTCGGCATGTGGATACTAGGTGGCAGGTCTAAGGCTATACTTTAAATCCTGTCTCTCGGTTTTGTACTTGCATAAGTCAGGGTGGCCTACATGATTCTGTAGCAACAAACAATTGCCTCCAGAGGCTCAAAACAGCAAAGACATATCTCTTGCTCTTAACACATGTCTATCACAAGATATCTGGGGCTCTCTTTAGTTCTGTCCCTCTGCAACCCAGGATATTGTACCATCCACTACCTGGAAAGTTGCTTGTCCCTGGGACAGAGGGAAACAAAATTGTAGCAAATTGCACACTTGCTCTTAACGTTACTATACAGACACTTCTATTCATGGTTCATCAGCCAAAGCATGCCTCACAGTCATGGCTAACTGCAAGTGGGCAAACCTATGAGGAAATGAACCAGATTAGAAGTATTCTGTGAATGTCACCGATTACATTAGTCCTTCAAGGTACCAAGTATTCAATCCATTCTCCTTCCTATAGGCAATACATATTCACCCTCCCTGAAGAAGAAAAACCAAAAAGTGACATTTAGGGAGGAGGGCAAACACAAAGAACAGGATCTATGGATGAGACTACAGTGTAGTCCCTACATCACAGAGAAATGTGCTTCATGTCTGCTGTGGTTCCTCTTGAACCAAAAAAAACCCTTTAAACTAAAAGGGCAAGTCATCTGCTTGCCAAACATCCAGTATACGCTGGTGAAACATGTTCAGGGCAACTTCCAAAAAAGAAAAGAGAAGAATGCGAGACACAACACTTTTGTCTATAGCAAGTGTGAAATCCCAGGGGGCAGGTATTTTAAGAATCCTCTATCCCAAAGGGAGAGAAAAGGTTTTTCCAATTTATTTATTCTCCATTGCTGTTTGTTCTATCTTCTGAAAAATTTCATCTTTGTACAAAGGTGAACAATGGTAACCTTACTGGGACCCTGAACAACTTTTTTCAGGTGGTAGGAGAAAAACAAAGATAATATAGCAATTTTCCCTTAAAACCAAATGTGTGCAGTTTAAGACTGCAGTGCAGAATATTATATACTTCTTATATTTTTGGTATTTAAAATACTCTTTCCTCTGGACTTCTGTATCAGCAATATGGCAGGCTTCATGAACTGTGGTTCCTCTTATTATTGAACAGGTTTGTGTAAAACATAAATTTTCCATAAAGTATAACTTTTGTAGCATTGCTAAAATCTCAGGAAAGAAGAAATATCTTTTAAGGAACTAAAACAACCAAAAGAACCCCAAAATAAACAAAACAACCAGGAGCTGAAACTGGAGCTATAAGCTATACCGGCACACATGCTATGCACATACACATGTGGTTTTGTTCTGCCAGTGGCAACTAGAAGGACCTGCACCTGAGATTTTGATATTAAACCTAGGAATTTGGGCTAAATGGTCTCCCATTTCTAGGACCTTATGGATCCCAGCAAAAGCTTATGCAAATCTTCTTTGGAAGAAAGTTGAGATTAGCTACCTTCGAAAGTTCAATGTAAGGTTACAGAACACAAGGAAACAAGTCACCATGAGTAAATGTCAGTGGAAACATAAATTAGTATCCTCAAAAACCACAAATATTAGAATGACCAGATACAGAATGTCAATTATGAAAAATATTGAAATAAATTAAAAATAGAATCAGATGAATGCTCAGGCAACAAAAGATTACCCAAAGTGACAAGGAAGATATAAAACAGTAACAAAAGTAGACCTCTTATAAATGAAAAATATAATTGTTGAAAGAAAGAAACTCAGTGGTTAAATTTAAGGGAAAATTAGACTCAGATAAATAAATAGGAAGATGGAAAAAATACTCAGAATACAGCCACAAAGAGGCACGAAACTGGAGAATATAAAACAGTGGTTAAGAGATGAAGAAATAGGATAAGATTTAACTTACATCTAATTGTAGTCCCTAATTGACAGGACAGAGAGAACACAGGAGAGGCAATTTTTAAAGAGTTAATGCTTATAAATGAAGGCCATAAATCCAAAGTAACAAGATGTATATGTAGTGAGATAAAGAAGTGGTTAAACATTAGAAACATTTCCTTTAAAATCAGGAAGAAGACAAGCATGTTCACTTTCTCAGTTCCCATTTAACACTGTATGAGCTGCTTGTCCTAGCCACTGCAGTAGGTCAGGTAAGAATAATAAGAATTAGAAAAGAAAGAAACAAAATTGTTAAAATTCACACTTAGTTGTCTACATGGAATACCACCCCCTGCCCTCTGCAAACTTGCCATTTATTAGAAATAATAAGAGAATTTAAGTTATCAAGGATCAACTGGTATTTGGATATAATACCAACTAAAGCAAATCGGGGTTATTTTTATACACTAGCCACAAACAGAAGACATATTTTAAAGCAATTATTTACAGCAGCAAGAAGAGATATAAGGAATCCAAAAATATATGGAACAAAAGATACGTAAAACCTCTATGGAAAAGGTACAAAGCTTTTACTGAAAGACATTAAGGAAGATCTACATTTGCAACATACATGATGTTCATGGATAGGAAACGCTCATGTAAGTTTCTTCTAAAGTCAATACAATTCTGATAAAAAATTCCAACAGGCTTCTTTGTTGTTTCTTCAGAACTTGAGAAGTCAATTCAAAATTTTACCTGAGAGAGCAAAGGACCAGTAAGATCCAAGATAGAGAAAGAAGAAACCAAAGGTGAATATCTAGAAAGAGAACATCTCCAGAACAAAAGCAGGAAGAGAAGAATTTGTCCTCAGCCTAATTGATGGTACTATGCCATCATAGTACCATAGTACCATATGAAGAAAAAAAAAGTTACTGGAGAAGGAGTTGAGTCTGTCTGGGAAACAAGAGTGGATAGGAGGGGCTGTGAGGGATGGTGGGAAGTGGAGGCAGCAGAATCAGAGAAAAATTGGAGGAAGTGAAGTGAGTCTGCAAGCATGTCTCTCTGTCAGACATAGACATAGCCAGGTTTTGCAGTGTGATGTTGTTAGATATCTAAATCAGCAGTTTTCCAAAATATTTGTTCAAAATTCCTAAAAGAATTAATTTTTTTTTGCCTTTTAATGTATTCTTAAGGTGGAATTTGTTATGTTTTAGCATATATTTAAATAGTTACAAGGGATGTAATTGCTGGTGTACTGAAAATAATTATAATTTACAATTTAAATCATTATATTTACCAAGTGTATCTAATGGAATCCCAAATGTTAAAGATTTGATATTTAGCCACCATCAAAAAGACATGAACCACTTTATCTCTAAATGGGAAATTTTACAAGTTCCTTTTCCTACTTGAACTTCTATTTTTATTCCACTTTCTCCATCGACTTTTATGCTTACATAAAATATTTTTGTGCTTGAGGTCTTCATTGCTCATCCTATCATGTTTCTCTTCAACAAGCATATAAATATAAATTGGAATTTTATACATTTTTACATTTCATGTGACTGTAAGATTCAATGGTCAAGAGTTTTCTTTTGGTTTTCATTATTAAAATTGTTAGTAGTAGACAATTAATAACAAAATAAGCATATTACAAATTATAACAGAAGAATACTAAACATTGAAAATAAAATTTCCCTGGAAATGAATCTCATAACAAGATAGATGATCCCTTTTTTCCTCCAATTAGTTAATGTATCCACGAGCAAATATTAATGATAGAATGAGATAGTTCTTTTTTTTAAAGGTTTTATTTATTTATTCATGAGAGACACAGAGAGGCACAGACATAGGCAGAAGGAGAAGCAGGCTCCCTGTGGGGAGCCTGATGTGGAACTCGATCCCAGGACCCCTGAGCCCAAGGCAGATGCTCAGCCACTGAGCCACCCAGGCATCCCTAGAATGAGAGTTCTTAACATCAAGTCTACATGTGCTATGTAAGCCCCTGGTTCCTTGACTGTGGCAGCGTCAACACCAATGAATTTAATTGTCCCTTTGGCCCCCAGATGGTTTTTATACCATAGAGCAATGCTGTAGTAGGGATGGCTAACAGTGATACCTTTTCTTTTGTCAAGTGGGAAAAGGTGGCTGAGAAAGGGGGACCAATGTGAGGCCCGGAGAGCAGGCACCTTAGGGGGATCAATTTTATTTTATTTATTTTATTTTATTTTATTTTATTTTATTTTATTTTATTTTATTTATTTTATTTTATTATTTTATTTTATTTTATTTTATTTTATTTTATTTTATTATTTTATTTTATTATTTTATTTTATTTTATTTTATTTTATTTTATTTTATTTTATTTTATTTTATTTTATTTTATTTTATTTTATTTTATTTTATTTTTTTAGGGGGATCAATTTTAAGATGAGGAATGCAAGTCGAAGATCTTAACAATGATTCCTTTAAAAACCTATAAAACTTTGAAAGGTTTTTTGTGCCAAAGTTTGAGGACCACTGATTCAAGTCATGTAACTAATTCCTCTGGCTGATTTGCTTTCTCAGTAAGGAGCCCTCTGATTTTAATGTCATTTGGATGTCCTCAGGCCTATGGGTAATACACAGGTCGCATTAACAGTAACAGTTCAAACTGCACTTCACTTCGTCCTCACCTGCTGACAAACCTCTCATCCTTTGCAAATTCTACCTACTTCACCTGCCATCCAAGCTCCCAAGCAATGGCTCTTCTTAAGTTTTCACAGATAAATCCACATGGCCAGTTTTCATCTCTCACCGGGCAAAGGCACCAATGCATCACAGCTGTACTTTCACACTTTCACATACTACAATGTACTGGAAATGAATCACATGTAAGTCAAATTTTGGAAGCCAAAAAAATGTATTGTTGTTTTGCTAAGTAAGCATCTTTTAAAATACCGCACATTCTCAGCATTGTTTAACTTGCACAAGAATATTTCAAATATCTTAGAATGATTCCTCTTATGACATATTTGAAGCTCACGAAAGATTATATGCAATATATATATGTTACTAGTAAACATTAAAACGAAAATCCAGGAACCCCTTACTTAGTTTAAAAACTAAAACATTACTAGCAGCATTTGCGTGCTCTGTTTCCATCCCATCCCCTTGCCTTTCTCCCAGAGACAGTCACTATTTTGAGTTTTGCTCTTAGCACCCTCTTCCATTTTAAATAGAAGCTTTTTATCACACGTACATATTCCTAAACAATAGATTGTTTAGGTTTTTCTTATTCAGCTTTGGAAAACTTTCATATTATATGTACTCCTCTGTAACTTGATTTCTTCATTCAATATTTTCAAGATTCAGCTAATAATGTTACATACATCTATGGTTTACTTATTTTTACTGACATATTTTATTGGGTACACCATCACAATTTCTTTACTCCATTGTCCTGAAATGAACATTTGGATTGCTTTATATTTTTGCTATTACAAACATGTTGGTGGTACACATTTATAAGAATTTCCCTAAGTATATACCTACCTGAGGATGGAATGGCTTGGTGTACCAAATTTTTTCAAAGTAATTGCACAAATTTACATCACCTCCATCAGTGTATAATACCCTTTTGACTTGTAAATTCACCAGTCTTTAGTATTATCAAACTTCTTAATATATATACCGATATGAGTAACTATAAAATATTGTCTTGTTGGGCTCTTAATCTGTAAATTGCAAATTTGCAAATTTACAGATTAAAATTGATAATAAAGTTGAGCAACGTTTCATGTTTTATTTGCCATTTGGGTTTTATCTCCCACAATATGTCTACCATAACATTTGACCAATTTCCAGTTGGATTTTTATTGATTTGTAGTTCTTTATAATATAATCTAGGTACTAATTATTTTTCGGTGGTGGGTAGATCTTGAATATAACCAACTCTATTCACATAAGCTTGTCTCATTCACATAAGCTTGTCTCATTCAGTTCTCAGGTATTGTACATCTGCCCATAGATGCTGATGTTTCCTTCCTACAGTAACAGTGCCTCAAGTTTGTGTGGATAACTAGTTTACAAAGCACTCTCACAAATCTTATCTCATTTGAGTCTCCCAACAACTTTTTAAAAACTAGCTGGGTATTATTATAGTTGTTTTATAGATAAGGACACTGAGTGGCTTGCCCAAGGTCATAGAGCTAATACGTCCTCAGATTCTGTATTCCATATCCTCTTTATGATTATATGATGCTTCTGCTGTTTGTAGATTACCGCCTCATCATTTAAGCAAATGCTGTACTTCTGCTTAGCATCTTTACTTCAGTGTCCTTTCTTTCTTCCCCCTCTTTTTGTATATAATTCAAAATATAGCTCTAGTATATGAAGTTCATTTTAAATGCATTACCTACAAGATAACAGATGAATAAAGGAAGCACTGAGAATTTTTAAGAGAGTCTAGGAGGATATTAGAAACCACAACAGTTATCTGCTCCCGGACAAACCACATTTTTAAACATAATGGGTCTATTATGTAAGAGACCTGATTAAGTTCAGTATTTTCCTTTCTTTTGGCCTTTGAGAGATTTAAAAAGATGAATGCAGGGATTAAGAGAAGAAAAATTTGCTTTGATAGTTATTAGTATTATCTAAATTGGCTGCCCTATGTCAAATACTGATTTTATATTTACTAATTATTAAATATTATCTATTTGTTATATTAGACATAACAAATACTTACAACTAGTCTTATATGTTGAACCTATCATGGGAAGTAATATTGGTAGAACAGTAATCCCATCATTCACCTTTCATTTGAAGCTTTTACACCTGGACTATTGGGTGGGCATCCATTGACTGTGGGAGCCCAAGGAAGGTGTTAGCAGCTCTCAAATGAGAGATGCCCAAATGCTATTTTTCAAAGAGCTGAAACAGTAAAAGTTTATACTTCTTACTTTCTGGGAGTGGTTAAGTTCATTCATTCATCCATCCATTCATTCTTAAGCTAACCAAACTACTCATGTGAAATCTTTAACCTTTTGGTAGTTTCCATTTCTTTTTATGTACACCACATACACCAGAGAAACCTATGTTTGATGTAACTACCAGAAGGACCTGGGGATAAATAAGGAAACAACATTTCTGCTCTGAGGTATTTTAATCACCATATAATAGTTCTATCTTAAGCACTTCCTGGACACAACCCTTGATGAATAATAAAGAGATAGGACTACATCATATCTTCTCCAAAGAGAAAAGTCTTTAATAGCAACTGTCAATTCCACAGATAATTACTAAATATGGTTTTTCTAGATCTCTTTCTTCAAGTATTATAAATAAATGCATCTCCAGTTAGTATTTACTCATCAAACATTTCTACAACCGTGTCCAATTTAAAACTGGTTGGCTTGCCTCTGTTTCCATGAAGTGATGACTTGTATAAGTATTTTGCTTTGAGTCTGAGAGCTGTGTGTGTTATATGAAAAATAATATATGTCTGATGATGTGCTCCCTGTGTGTATTTCTTTTATGAGTCAGGGACTCTATAAGGCTCATGCAGCTCACTTTGAGTAGGGATAATTATACCACAAAGTGGTGAGCATAAGAGAGAGGTGTGCATTGGGGGAAGGGTACTTATTGACTTTGGAATTCAGATCTATGTTTGGAGAGAATGAGGTGAACTCATTGTGTTGGTAATTTTGAGCTGTATGTATTTTATAGTTGTGTGTAAGGATATGGGTCATTTCTAATGACCCATACATTCCTAATGTAAGGGAACGGTCATTCCTAGCTGGGCAGCTTCTAGTATCATCTATTCCAGAGGGCCTCAAAGAAGCAAATTACCTATTTGAGAGGATGGGCACTCTTCATATTTTCAGAAGTAAATCTCCAAGCCAACTGCCTAAAAAAGAGCCTTGTGGATAATGTGACCATACAATTTAATACTCACTTTGGACAGGTGCAAGACTGGTGGGACACTGGGACAACAAACCTAAGCAAGGAATGTCTCAGGCAAAAATAATAATAATAATAATAATAATAATAATAATAATAATATATATATATATATACACACACACACACACACACACACACACACCCAATTATGGAAGGAAAAGTGCCTAAAGCCTTCTATGAGGTGATGGTGGGAGAGAGATGATTTGGTTCATTTTGCACTGTGGAGAAAAGAATGTCAGAAGTCAAGAGAAGAGTCCTGGGCAGCCCGGGTGGCTCAGCGGTTTAACGCCGCCTTCAGCCCAGGGCATGATCCTGGAGACCCGGGATTGAGTCCCATGTTGGGTTCCCTGCGTGGAGCCTGCTTCTCCCTCTGCCTGTGTCTCTGCCTCTCTCTCTCTCTGTGTCTCTCATTAATAAATAAATATAATCTTTAAAAAAAGAGACAGAGAGGAGTCCTGTTGTCTTTTCAAGGATAAGTCAGGATAGGCCAGGACACGGGATTGTAAGAACCTTACAAAGGGGCTGAAATCTTCAGCACTTTAGTTTTTAAAGATTCCATACCTTCCCATTATGATTAATAATAAAACCCTTTAAGGAGTCTTTGTTTCGGTTTTTAGGGACAGCCAAAAATGGGGCTCTGGGAAAAGACTACTTCACCCTGCCATCACCTTGGATGATGGTCCAAGGCGGCTCGGTGGGGAAGGAGTAACGAGGCAGTGTTTTGCAAGGAGAGAGTAGACCACTTTCAAGAAAGAAGTCTTCGCCAGAACAGACCACTTGGGCGTGTGTGGCGGGGGATCTGCAATCACAGAGCAACTCACACCTGTGAAACGCCAACGGCATCTCACCTGCCGGACTGGCCCTGGCCGAGGGACCCCGGCCGACCCGGCCGTGCGCGCCGGGACCGGGCCGCAGGCACCTGCTGCCACGTGGGTCCGCGCGCCGCCCGAGAGCCCGCGGGGGGCAGCCCGCCTGGGGCCGCGCGGCGCCTGCACCGCGACGCGGGGAGAACGCGCTCCGCGCCGGGGACGCGCCTCGCACGCCACCAGCACAGACCCCGCGGGGTCGGGCGCTCCCCGCGCCGCCCTGCCCACTCGGGTCGCGGGCCCGCCCACACCCCAGCCGCGGCCTTAAGCCGGCCGCCGCTCCCCGCTCCCCGCTCCCCGCTCCCCGCTCCGCCGCCGCTCCCCGCTCCGACCCCCGCGCGTGCGCCCTGCGGCTGGAAGCCCCCGCGCCCCTCCCCCCGCGGCCCGACTTGGTACGGCCCGCACGGCGGTTGGCGTCCTCCGCGGCCCGGCGAGCGGCGGGCTTTTCAAATCTCACCTTCGGCGGAGTGGCGGCGGCCCCGGCGGCGGCGCTGGACATGGACGGGCCGAGCGGGAGGGGCCCCGAGCCGCGCCTGGCGGGCCTTCCCGCCCAGCAGGTGAGTCTGGCCTGGTGGTCGAGGCCCCGTGTCTCGCCTTCAGCCGCGGCCGGAAACAGGGAAGGACCGCGAGGCCGCCCTTGCGAGGCTCCGCGGGGCCCGAGGCCTCCTCAGCCCCCTCGGCCCCGACCTCTCCCGGAGGAGGCCCGAAGGGAGAGCGCTGGAGCCCGCCGGCGCGGCCCGGCGCACCTGCCCGCAGCTCCCGCCGCCCTCCGGGGCTCGGACCCCCCAACCCCGAGGCGATGCGGGGGGCGGGGGCACAGAGGCTCCGGCCTCCCCGAGCCGCGCGCCCGACGGGAACGCGAGCCCTGGAGCCGAGAGGGCGGGGTCGGAGGAGCGGCCCGCCGCCCGGGAACCTCAGGAAAAGTTGCTCTGATGGACGCGTCTTGAGTTGGATAAGCCATGTAAAGCGTGTGTTAGAGACCCTCTTACTTCACGGAGACCAACATTTTTTCCCCCTTAGGGAAACCAGTTCTTAAAATGTTATATTTGCCCCTTAACCATAACTTTAGAGTCTTAACAGAAAACTGCTGTCATCAAGCTGGATCTTCACTTCTATTCTAACCTCCACCTTCTCTTACCTAATTCTGAGAAAGATTAAACCCTGTGAAAATGCCAGTTTTGTAGGTCAAAATTGGTAGGCTATTAGCAAGTTTATATGCTCCAGCCTATTACCTTTGCTTAGAAACCTATTATCTTTTTTTTTTTTTTTTGAGACCTCAAGTAGATACAAAATTGTTAGGAAATCTTCAATGATACTGAGAAAAATAAAGCAAGACATTGAGTCGTTATGCAGAGAAGTCTAACTCCTTTATTAGTAATGCTGTTTTTGAAATGCCGGCATTTTCAAAAATTTCAGACATTCTGATGTAAGATACTTTTTTTTTTTTTTTTTTTTAAGATTTTATTTATTTTTTCATGAGAGACACAGAGAGAGAGAGAGAGAGGCAGAGACACAGGCAGAGGGAGACGCAGGCTCCATGCAGGGAGCCTGATGCAGGACTCGATCCTGGGACTCCAGGATCTTGCCCTGGACCGAAGGCAGGCACCAAACCGCTGAGTCCCCCCCCCGGGCTGCCTAAGATACTTCTTTTTTTTTTTAACTTTTTATTTTATTTTATTTATTTATGATAGGCACACAGTGAGAGAGAGAGAGAGAGGCAGAGACACAGGCAGAGGGAGAAGCAGGCTCCATGCACCGGGAGCCCGACGTGGGACTCGATCCCGGGTCTCCAGGATCGCGCCCTGGGCCAAAGGCAGGCGCTAAACCACTGCGCCACCCAGGGATCCCGATACTTCTTTTCTGTCCTGTTCCTTTTGTACTTTGGCTGTCTCGATTGTTAACAAAATCTTGATTTCTAGTGAATTGGCAATTTGTTGAGGTTCTCGTGTGTGTTACACAGGTGTTTGTATAGTCGTTCAAGTAAATTTATATAGCTGCTTGTAGCAGTAATATTTAGGAATTATACAAAAGAGAGAAGAGGATAAGGTCATGAAAGAAGCTTACTACATGGAATGAAAATAAATATTTAAATATACACAAGGGCTGGATTATTTACATGTGAGAAAGTGTAATATTTAATGATTTTGAGGCATCAAGAAAATAGTTGAGTTGTGGAGTTCCTTCTGTTTGGATCTTGGATAAAAATTACAAAATAGTAATAGGTTTCAACCTAGTGTTTGCTGTTTTTCTTTTGATCTTAGTGAACCTGCCATCTAATAGGGATAGGACCAAAGATTCTTGAGGTAGTTGGAACACTAGTAAAAAACCTCTACTTAAACCTTCGGAGTCATCTGTGAGTACATACAGCATAGAGTATTCTATGCTTGGAGTCAGATTAAGGTCAAATCCAACTCTGCTTGTTGTACAAAACCTTGAATACATTACCTGTTATTTCTAAATCCTTGGATTCCACAGTTGTGAAATGGGTAAAATGCTTATTCCAGAAAGTTGCTGGGAATTGAGAACCTCTTTAAAATACTTAGCATAGTACCTGACACTCAGAATGTGCTTGAGAGAAAACTATTTTCTTACTATCTTTTGTCCCATTCACCTGGGATGTTTGGGCAGCAGGCCAAATCCAAGGACCCAGAGGGGTCTTGTAGGACCAGCCAAGAGGGTTCTTGGCTTCCTACAGGATGGAAACCCTACATGACCCACAGGAGGTGAAATAGTTTATTGAAGATACAGAGAGCAAATACAGATGAATGTCCAGGAGACTTGGAAAGAAAAGGAGCATATGTCTTAGTTTGGGGCCTGGAAGTTTTATTGAGTATGATGGTCTGGTGTATGTGTCTTCTCAGGCATCCAGAAAACGATTAGAACAAAGATTAGTACCCAAAGTGTCATTGCTGGGAGTGGGGGGTGGGGGTGGGTGTCTTCGCGTCCAGATGTCTAGCACTGGTAGTCTGGAACACACATACGGTAGATTCCTCCAGACATTTTCATCTGGTTCTTCCTTAGATGTTATCTGTTCTAGAGAAATCATGAGTTCCTTCCCGTACAGGGAGGATGTGCATTATTTGCACTATAAGGCATGTGTAAAGTGGGGTGTGGGTACAGGTCCTAGCAAGAATGGAAGCAGGAAAAGGAGCAAAAAGATTTTTATGGAGTCCTTCAGTTTCCTTGTCTCATTATCTCATTTCAGTAATATATACAGAAACATGAATTTAAGAATTATTTCTCTAATGCCATTCCCCAGAATGACCACTATTAATGATTTCTAGACTTTTTCTGTACATAACCAATTCTTAAAATAACACACCATTTCTTTTACAAGGATGTATGCTATATATACTCTTGCAGTCTTTTTCATCATGGTCTCTTAGCTAACATGGTTTACCTATATCCATTAGGTGGGTGATAGCTTCTATATGGATTACTACAGTTGTCTTAGTGGCAGTGCAACCTTTTTTTTTTTTAAGTTGGCACTTAATTTCAAAACTAAGGCCATTTTCTTCGCACTTCCTTTGTTCCATTCTAGGTCTTCAAACCTAGTATAATCTAGATTTGCACTTTTAAGTTCTTTCCCTATTTCATTTTTAGCCTTATCCTGTTTGTTAATTTTTATCAGCCTGACTTTAGATACTTACATGATAAGGACCGTGCCACAAGCCTCTGTTTGACTTATAAGGAAGCTCTTTAGAAAATTGAAGAAATGGCAAGAAGAGGATTTTTCTTTGCTTTTTCTGGAGACTTGCTTTTAGACACTTCTACAAGGGATGGATATATGCTTTTGTCTTGAGTCCTACTCGGTCTTGACTCCGCCATTATGGTTGAGGCAGGAGCAGTAAAGATTTTAGCTCCCTACTGTTCCACTCGGAGGTTAGTAAACATCATCCTTAAATGCTCAGTTTGTGCCCTCATTAGATGATCATTGTTCTCATTGTGGATTAGCACATCAACTCTTACCCCAGGAGCACCAAAATTAAGTTCTTTGATTCCATATAGACTTTTTGGCTGGAGTCATCACTTGACCAGAGAGGTTTTCTCTGTGTGTGAAGTACAAATGTGTACTAAAAGAAGTTGCATGGAGAATACAAAACTGGCTAACATCATGGCTCTTTTTTTTTTTTTTTTTTAAACCCCGGTACATTCGAAAGCATCCATACACTTAACAGTTCATCTTCCTCATGTCAGCCCTCCTAGATCCACATCTGCTCACTGTAGAATAGGGGAGATGAGGTTATAGTTAAATATGTATGTAAATTTGGCTGGGTTAGGGCTCAGCAAACTATTATCTGTAAAAGAACAGAGAGTAAATATTTTCAGCTTTGTGGACCACATGGTCTTAGTTGAAATTACCTCTGCAATTGTAGTTTGAAAGTAGCCTTAGATCATACAAGTGGGCGTGACTGTACCACAGTACAAGTTTATTTACAAAAGACAGACATTGACTGGGCTATAGTTTACTGATCTCTGTTCTAAAGGATAGAATTCTAATATTAATATCTATTAGATAGATCTCATTTCCTTAATGAATATTTAATCTCACAGATAAGGTGACTTAATAAACAAGCCCTAACTTTGCATTTCATTTCTGCACTATTTCCCAAGCCTCTATAATTTTAAAGTCTTTATCAGTGAGTGATGAGAAGACAATCTTCATTTATAAGATGGAAACCCAGGAAGCCCAAACTGATTCTTTAATGTATTTGTGGCCACCTACTGGTTCCTTAAGATTGTTGCAACTCTCCAGAGTGATGGAATTTCAAGTACTACAGGAGTGGATCTCTACACTGGCTATACATTGAATCACCAGAGGAACTTAAGGAAAAAAAAAAAAAAAAAAAACAAAAAACAAAACACCAAAAAACTCAGGCTCCACCTCCAGAAAGTCTAATTGTTTTGTGGTGAGTCTTCAGTTTAGATAGTTTTATAAGGCCCTTCCCCTACCAGAGGTGATTCTAATGTGCAGCCAGCTTTAAGAATCGCTGTGCTGGTTCATCTGGCTGCCTCACAGTAACATTTAAAAAGCAAAATTGAATTTAATGGCACCAGATGGTATTTGTTTATATTTGAGTTGTGGGGTAAAGCTATTCATCCTGACTTCAAGTTGCTCCCTGTGTGCACTCTCTAATACTAACCAGCCTGCCAGAGTTTATTTCTATAGACATATGGGCCACATAGATAATTCTTATAATTAATTATTAATTACATTAAAGAAGAATTTATTTTGGGACTGGCAAAGTCATAAAAAGATGAAATGGAATTGTTGAAGTTCAGCCATGTTTAAAGAAGGAAAATCTGCAAACGACTACATTTATATAGTATACCAGTTTTGAGTTATACAACTAAAGATGGTTTTTATGTGGTAATTACATGATGTAATTACACAAGGTAATTAACCAGATCTTTTTTTCTGCATGTGAATAGTACGTTTGATTGATTTGGATAGTCAAGTTAAATCATCTACTGCAGCTTCTCTTCTAGGGCAATTTTCATAGACTTGCTCTTCTGACTTTTAGGTTTTCTTCTTGAAAAGATTGTCTTTTTAATGTCTGGCACTTTTTTTTTTTAAGATTTTATTTATTTTTTCATGAGAGACAGAGAGAGAGGCAGAGACACAGGCAGAGGGAGAAGCAGGCTCCATGCAGGGAGCCTGACGTGGGACTCGATCCCGGGACTCCAAGATCTTGCCCTGGGCTGAAGGCAGGTGCTAACCCACTGAGCCACCCAGGGATCCCCAATGTCTGGCACTTTTGCTGTTAGATTCCATTTACATTTTTTGATACAGATTTTGATCCAATTAAAAGGTTTTTTGCCACAGAAGCCAGGATGGTCACTTCACTTTTAGTAATAGACATTCTGGAGCATTATTATGTTTATAGTATAGTAAAGAGTATCCAATGATTTATTGTTTTTTAAAAAGCTACTGTGAATTAACTCAATAAGTACATTTCAGTTTATAGAATTTTAATGTTATATGTGTAACGTGTGTAGAACCAGGGCATTGTAAGACTTTCAGAACTAAAATGATTTAGTAATTTCATGATGACTTTTTTTTTTAAAAGATTTATTTATTTATTCATGAGAGAAACAGACAGAGAGGCAGAGACATAGGCAGAGGGAGAAGCAGGCTTCTCACAGGGAGCCCAATGTGGACTTGATCCCGGATCCCTGGATCACGACCTGAACTGAAGGCAGGTGCCCAAACTGCTGAGCCACCTAGGCGTCCCTCATGGTGACTCTTAAAACTAAAGTAAACATATCCAAAAGTACATTCTAAATATCCATTCCATCCAGTAGCTAAAGCTTCTGACATTTTCTAGGCACAGTGCTTTCACCCTTCTGAGATTTTATTTACATTGCTTACCATGTCTGCTAAACCTTAGTCCCTTTCCCAGCTTCTTCTGTAGAAAATGTTTCCTTGGTTAATTCAGTGTCATCAAACACATCTTGCCATTCCACGATACAACTTATATAATACGTACATGTGCTGTGTTGTTGTTTACATTAGTTACTATATTCCTTAGGTTGTCCTAAAACAAGTTAACAAAACTGGGTGGCTTTAGACAGTAGAAATTTGTTATCTCCTCATTTTGGGGTCCAGAAGTATGAAATCAGGGTACCTACAGATCCATATTCCTGCTAAAGAGTGTGGGAAGAATTCTTCTTGCTTTTTCCAGCTTCCCATGATTGCTTGGTGGTCCTTAGCTTGTAGACCCATGACTCCCGTTTCTGCTTCAGTCTTTGCATGGAGTTCTCTCTGTTTCTTCACATGGCTTTTCCAGAAGGACAACAGTATCCTCATGACTCCAGTATCCCCTCATCTTAACTAGTTACCTCTGCAAAACCCTGTATCTGAATAAGATCACATTCTGTGGTTCTGGGAGGACAGGAATATTTGGGGGACATTATTCAAACTCGTGAAGTTATGCTAAGAATATGTAATGTTTTTCACACTTATTTCTGTTCTGTTTCTTCACTAGATTGTAAAGACTTCCAATAAAACCAGAAATTCAGGTTTTGCAAAGAGCATTTTCAAATAGCTGTGTCTTTTGTGCTCTCATACCTCAAAACTTTGTTACTTTCTCAATATGTTATAATATTAAAATGATGGCTAGTACATTTTCCATCTATTGGGGTAAAAAGAAATGTTATAATTTTGTATTTTTGCTATCTTTTAAAAATGCTTTCTCTCTCTCTCTTTTTTAAAGGACTGCAGTATTCAAGAAAAAATAGATTTAGAAATTCGAATGCGGGAAGGAATATGGAAACTCCTTTCTCTGAGCACTCAGAAAGACCAGATCTTGCATGCGGTTAAGAATCTCATGGTATGCAATGCTCGAATAATGGCTTACACATTGGAGTTACAGAAATTAGAAGAACAGATTGCAAATCAAATTGGAAGATGGTTAGTAGCATAGTTTTTCCTATGGCTTTTAATGTACTCAAGTATTTGAATTAAGAACACAATATAATTTGACTTTAATGTGACCTATCAAATCACCAAAGCTTTTAAAAAAATAAATGCACTAAAGTAGTCTCTGATATTATAACATTTTGGCAGTAGAACTCAGAGTATATGTTAAAGCAGCAGTTTTCACTAGGCCATTTTCTTGTAATCTAGATGGTAAAATGAAATGGTTAAGAAGCAAGAACTGAGGGAATATTTTGAAAAGGACCAAGACTGGGGCCTCTGGGTGGCTTCGTTGGTTAAGCCTCTGACTCAAAGAGGTCTTCAGCTCAGATCAAGATCTCATTGTTGTGAGAATAAGCACTGCCTCCGCCTGGGCTCAACGCTCTGAGGAGTCTGCTTGAGATTCTCTCCCTTTCTGTCTGCCCCTATCCCCCCATGCTTCTGCATGCTCTCTCTCTCTCTCTCTCTCTCTCTCTCTCTCTCTCTCTGAAATGATAAATAGGGATGCCGGGATGGCTCAGTGGTTTGGTTGAGCATCTGCCTTTGGCCAAGGGTGGGATCCTGGGATCCTGGGATGGAGTCCCACATCGGGCTTCCTTCATGGAGTCTGCTTCTCCATCTGCCTATGTCTCTGACTCTCTCTGTGTGTGTGTCTCATGAATAAATAAATAAATATATAATAAAATGATAAATCTTTTTTTTAAAGGTCCAAGACTGATAGCTGAGTATATAGAAATGTGAATTTTTAAAAAAATAAATTGCTTAAAAAATGCTAATAAAGATGTGCTAGCTGAGAGTAATTGGAACTTAGGTATAGAAATTGAAATGCACACTCCTTTCATATGGTGAACATAAGTCCTAGAGAGGCAAGCAAACTTACTCAAGGACATGTCACTGGCTAGGGACAGAAGCTACGGAGAGGTTACTTAGGATTTGCTAAGTACCTTTTAGTCCTTGCTCTTTTGATTATTACTCTGTGCTGCCATTTGGTATCAGGTCTAGGATTTGTATATGAAATTTATATCCTGTCCTTTTTACAATACCAGGTCTTAACTGGAACCTAAAAACTGACACAGCTCAGTGACTAGATGTTAGTTTCTTTTCTAATATAAATGTTCTTACAACACCAATTGTTGATCAGTTTAAAGCTCTAGCACTAGTGAAGAATTTCTCTTTATATGATAGTGGCCATTTTGCTGTTACCCCCACTAAATTCTTGAAACATAAGATAAAAACACAGGTTACGAAAAGATTTTTGTAAAAATAAAATGTTGATGAGATTGTGATAAAATAAAGACTTGTGTACAAAGTAACTACTGTTTATTTGCAGTACTCCTTTTGGATAGCTATATTTTCTGTGCCAGAGTTCCTTCAGTATGGCTGGCAAGATAATATTTACATTTTGAAAATTAAGATTATATTTAAAACCTAATCTGATACATTTTATATCATTATTATTCAACAAATGTCAAATTATTTTCATTATTATTTATCCCTGACATTATAAAATGAAGTTACTCTTGTGTCACAATTTAGGAAAATATTTTTTCAGATGGACACACCGTGGTTTGAGTCAGTGTCTCTCAAACTGGTTTGCATATATCAGTGAAAGTACATGACTATGTGTCAGGAGATATACAAAGCCATAGGATAAATATGGCAGGTCTTTTTTTTTTTTTTTTAAGATTTTATTTATGAGAGAGGCAGAGACATAGAGGGAGAAGCAGACTCCCTGCAGGGAACCTGATGTGGGACTTGATCCCAGGACCCCGGGATCACAACCTGAGCCAAAGGCAGACACTCCACCACTGAGCCACCCAGGTGCCCTGGCAGATCTTTTTAAAACTATGAATTTTTAGGATAAAACATGAGAAATTTGGAACTAAGGTATGATTTGGGTAATTCTATTCACAGGGATATATGTTCTCCCCTAGTCCTTTTTTTTTTTTTTTTTAGATTTTATTTATTTATTCACGACAGACACACACACAGAGAGAGAGAGAGAGAGAGAGAGAGAGAGAGAGAGGCAGAGACACAGGCAAAGGGAGAAGCAGGCTCCATGCAGGGAACCCGATGTGGGACTCGATCCGGGTCTCCAGGATCACACCCCGGGCATCTGAAGGCAGCGCTAAACCGCTGGGCCACCGGGGCGGCTGCCCTCCCCTAGTCCTTTTTAAGGACATTTTTTTAAAAGAGGACTGTTTGAGTGGAAGAGTTTGAGAAGCACTGGTTTAAGTATGGTGTGGCACTCAACACTTGCTATTATATCACCTCTCATGGTTACATGCAGTACTCTAGGAATTCATATCTGTTTTCCATACTTATGTTCTTTACATATTTATAGTGAATTATGAATTGACCATTTTCTTAATTTGGTAGTATGACTTAGTTCTAAAGTTACCTATTTATTAAAATGTCAAATAAGCTTAATCCTTATTGGGTTTATATAAAAAAAGATAGGAAAAAATATCTGGGACTCTCAACTGGAAATGTGTGTGATTTTCAGTTTCTGTAGGGATTATCTTCATTAGATGAAAATAGCTTTGCTGCTATACACACCTATTTGTTCATAATTCATATAAAAATTGTCTCCCCTAATTATAAAATTATTTATTTAAAGGAATCTGAATAACCTCTACGAATTCTTTTGTCTACAATTCCATTTTGTTATGTGCATATATAACCTGGTATCACTGATCAAATATAACTGGAAATTATAATACTTCTTATTACATAAAAATGATCTAATATTAAGGAGAGTCTTACAGTAGTTTTCAGTGTCCAGAAGAAAGTTATGTAAATTATGCCATTTCATTAGTCAATCAAATATTTACTGAATAGTACTTGTAGAACGATTATTAAGTACTGTGTTGGTGTATACAAATTCAAAGAACAGAATTTGTCAAAATATGAAAATATTTGTATATTAACAGTCAAATATTTTACCTTTAGAGACTCAGTAGCCTGTTCCTTAGCTTTGTTTGATAGTCTTTAAGGTAGAAAAATGCTTTGTTTTTATATTGTTACCAGAGTTAAAATAGCATTTTAATGAGTCTACTGGCCGGCAGCCCCAGTGGTGCAGCGGTTTAGTGCCGCCTGCAGCCTGGGGTGTGATCCTGAAGACCCGGATGAGTCCCACGTCGGGCTCCCTGCATGGAGCCTGCTTCTCCCTCTGCCTGTGTCTCTGCCTCTCTTTCTCTCTGTGTCTCTCATGAATAAATAAATAAAATCTTAAAAAAAAAAAAAAAACAATGAGTCTACTGGCTACCTCTAGTCTACCTTCTCTAAAATTTTATTATAAAATGTCAAAAAATAAAAACAGACAATACATCTAGGCTTTGTCAAAGAAGAATCAAGTCAGAACGAAATGGTAGACTTGAAAAGATCTGATGAAAGAATTGGATCTGAATCTTCTAGATTGCGAAGGATGGATAAGGTTCGTTGGGTGAGTAGGAGGAAAGTTCACTCCAAGAAAGAAAAATAGCAAAATAAAAGCTCAGGATGAAAGATGACCATGAATTATTTAAGAGAAGTGAAGAGATGTATTTGGTTGAAGTTCAAGGTGAAGCCAGAGTTGAAAAACAAGGGGGAAGCAAGATTCAGGAAAGTTTAGAATGCTAGCTGGCAGGTTAAGAGTTATTAACTGACAGATTTCCGGGTCCCAGATATGCTAAGGTGTGCACAAATATTCCATTATAAACTGAGAGAGGTAGAAACCTCTTTATTAAAGACTTGGCAAATGGGACTTTGCAATATTAGATAATTGTTTCAAAGAACACACAGTGACTATGTGGCTAGGACATGAACCCTGATGACCTAAAAGCCTGAGTACTCCTCACTCATGTAGGAAGTCAATAGGTGTTAACTGACAGCCTTTGAAGTGCCAGATAATTGTGGTAAGGTGTTTGCAAATGTCACAATATAAACTGAGAGAGGTAGAAATTTAAATTCTTTTTAAACTTCCTAGCATGCTTTTTGTCACCTTCATGCCTATTCTTAGGTTCTGACTTTTGTTGGCCTCTATGCTTGTCATGTTACAGATTGTCGGTTATTGTTCCCTACTTTGTTTATAGGGAACTTTGTTTATAACTTTTTATTAGTCAACTTTTAATTATGAAATTCATATGTAAAAAATAGTAAGAATAGTATGATAAAAATTGTAAGAATAGTTTATTCTTTACCTAGATGGACCAGTTAATAGTTTACCATATATATTCATCTACCCCCCCCCCGTCTTTGTATTTGTACACATATGCATACACACACATTCATTTTTTTATATTGATTCATTTGAAAATAAGTTGCAGACAACATAGCATGTACATCTCAGTGGTTCTAAAAACATCCTGTTACAGAGCCAAACTATGATTATCATATGTAAAATATTAACAGTAATTCCAATGTAATCATCTAATATTCAGTCTGAATTACTTTAAACTAGCTGTTAAAATCTTTTATAGTTGTTTTTCCCAAACCAGAATTCAATCAAGGTTCATGTAGTACATGGTTGATTTTGACTGTTTTCTTTTAATCATTTTACTTTTTTATAAAGACTTATTGCCATTAACAGAGTCTATACTTTACAAAAAATATCCTTTAAAAATATCCTGCATTTTTGGGACGTGTGGGTGGCTCAGTGGTTGAGCGTCTGCCTTTGGCTCAGGGCATGATCCTGGGGCGGGATCGAGCCCCACATCCGGCTCCCTGCGAGGAGCCTGCTTCTCCCTCTGCCTATGACTGTGTCTCATGGATAAATAAATAAAATCTTTTTAAAAAATCCGGCATTTTCTATTTATTTCATTATCTCTTTATGGTATCATTGAAAACTTTTCTCCTGTTTTCTGTTTTTGCTGCACCTGGAATTTGGGTCTAAAAGCTTATTTATAAGACTCAGGTTAAATATGTTTTTGGCAAGAATTTCTTTAGGGGAAGTTGGGTAAGATCGATGCTGCCAATGTGAATGTGATGGGATAATAACTGGCTCTATCACTGTACACTGCAGTTTGATCCCTTGGTTTGGATGACAGTTGCTTGATTTCTTTGTGATAGAATGTTTTTTTCCTTGCAGTTCTAAGTTATCTTTGGAACATTATGGGACTAGGAGAGTACTCTGTTATCTAAGTAGCTTTCACTCAGTGATTATATCCGTTTATGATCCTTGCCTACATTATTGTAATGGGGTTTGCAAATAGTGATTATCTAACACTATTATTTTTTCTACACTTTTTAGCTTCTGTAAGGAAAGGTATTCCTCTCCTTTCTCTCTCCATAGAGTCATGGATTGTTATTTACTCAGTATATTATCATTTATAGCCATTAATCTTTTTGATCGATAAATTGTCTAAAATTTGATGGAAATTCCTTCAGACTGACTTCTTTATTCTTTTAACTTACCTCTGTTAGTCCTTAAGAACTTCCTTGGGTACCTGGGTGGCTCAGCCCGGTGAAGCGCTTGCCTTCAACTCAGGTCACAATCTCGGGGTCCCAGGATCCAGCTCCTTGTCCTCATCCTTGGGCTCACTGCTCAGCGGGGAGTCTGCTTCTCCCTTTGCTTCTGCCTCCCCCACCCCCCCATGCACTCTCTCTCTCTCTCTCACTCTTTCCCTCAAATAAATAAAAATACCAAAAAAAAAAAAAAAAAAAAAACCTTTTGAAAAAAGAACTTCCTTAATTTCTAACACAAAAAGATGACCCAGGCTTGTCTTGTATTTTCTGAGCCTCACACCTAGAATCAGCCATTTGTCTAATGAGTCCTGGTTCCCTTTAATGGTGAATGGTATTTTGAAATCAAGATCTGGGCACTTAGTGTGCTCATTGCTACTGGGAATCACTGTTTTTAGACCTTTATAGTAGACATAGCTATGGGAGAGACTTTTAAAAAAAATTATGAGTTTATATTGATATTTGTAGGTTTTTGTTTTCTTGAATTTTTAGCTTTTTTCTTGTTCTGAAAATCTTAATTCCTAATAACAGTAATTTGTTTCCTTATTTGTTTAATAATATGATTATATAGTTTCATAATTTTAGTATTAATATGATTATTGACAGTAAACCCACCCACCTAGGCAACTTCAGGATTTCTTTGCAGGTCTTTTCTGACATTCAGAAATTATGAAAATTTTCTTACCTACGAAAAGTTTGATAGGATTGGATTGTACAAAGAAGACTCCTATACCCACCACCTAGATTCTCCAATTAATATTTTAACTATATTTGCTTCATTCTAAATTCATCCTTCCATTCATCTGTCAATTCATCTTACTTTTTTTATGATGCAATTCAAAGAAAGTTCTTTTTGTGTGAGTGTGTGTCTATATCATGCAAACATCCTATACATCCTGTGGATAGACAGGAGACCATGATTAAAAGTTACTTAAAATGATCTTTTTCTTTCTGAATGGTTATGTTATCAGTCTCCTAAACAGAGTCATCTATTGTTTCAATTTGAATTTGCCTTTTTTTTAACCCTTGGAATAAATTATCTTCTTGGATATGTCCTGTTTCTTTTTCTCCAACTCTCAATTAGTAGCACCTCTCCACTCTTATGTGGTAAGCATTGTGAACTGATTTTTTTTTTTTTCCACCACCATCGGTTTTGCCTGTTCCAGAACTAAAATAGATGGAACTGTCTAGGATATACCCTGCTTTTGCCTTCAACATAATACTTTTGAGATTCATTATGTAACTAGTGATTTGCTCCTTTTTATTGATAAGGAGTATTCCCTTGTATGACTATACCCTGGTGCCACTCCCTTGTAATGTTGACTCTTCTCTAATTTCTTCTTGCTTTTGGTTGCTTGCTTGTCCTTTCAGGTAGTTGTTTTTAAAGTAGTTTTTCCAGATTTTATGTTGTTTTCTGTGGGAAACAGAAGATGGAGAGGGAGAGTTTTTCTAATATGGGGTACTCAGTCATTACCAAAAGAGGAATTCATTTTTTGTCTAATCAGATTATTTTTTTCAACTTTAAGGAATATTTTGTAATTTTCTTTCTGACTTAAATAGTCAATTTTCATAACTTCCAGGGGCTTTTAAAGTTATATTTCTTTTTACCTTGATAAAAAGTTTAATATATATGTTCAAAAACATATGTTACTGTTTTTCAAGTCTTCTATAGCCTTGCTTATTTTTTGACCAGTTAAACTGTCTTGGACTGAAAGATAGGTTGAGATTTTTGTTACTAAGATTTTTCGGTCACCCCTTGTATATGTGGTACTTTCTGTTTTATGAAATACTTGATGTCTTAAGCACTGGTTACATACATGTTGCTAATTGCATCCTTTAGTGTTATAAAGTGTCCTTTTGTTGCTATTGTCTCATAGTGCTTTTAGATTCTGGGATTGCCTGTTAACAAAATCCTAATGCTGGGCATTTCTTAGTGTTTGCATTTGTTTGCTTTTTCTTTGCCCATCTCTTTATTTTAGTCTTTATGAATCACTTTGTTGGAGGTAAGTTTCCTGTGTTCATCCCAGAGTTGGGTTTTACATTATGATCATATCTGAAAATCCTAGGGGGGATTAAGCCTATTTACATTTATATTACAGATATATTTGGTTTTGGCTTTGTCACTTTCTTTTATGTTATGTTGATTTATGTGTATTATAATTGTGATTTATGTTTTAGTATTTGATCTATTCTTTTTAATTTTTTTTAATTTAAGAGTTTTATTGGTTACAGTAGTTACTAGAACTTTATATTTATTTATTTATCTATTAAAGATTTTTTATTTATGTATTCATAGAGACACAGAGAGAGAGAGAGACAGGCGGAGGGAGAAGCAGGCTCCACGCAGGGAGCCTGACGCGGGACTCGATCCCGGGTCTCCAGGATCACACCCCGGGCTGCAAGCGGTGCTAAACTGCTAAGCTACTAGGGTTGCCCTAGAACTTTATATTAAAAAACAAAAAAACAAAAAAACAAAAAACTATACACTGGTAACTTTATAATGACTTTAGCTTCTTTTTTCCCCTTACTTAGGCTTTTACTATTTTGTTTTTTTCTACTTTTAATGATATTATTTTGTCTTCACTTATCATTTCTGGGAATATCAGTGAACTTATTTTCCCATATTTTCCTTCTCTAGCTTTCTATTTTATTTTGGTTGTTATTCTTTTCCAGGCTGTGTTCTCCTTTGGTTGAGAAGATAATATTTACATGCTAATCTTGGTCTTGTGTCTCTCTTTTGTTTTAGTCTTTGATCTATTAAATATGTATAATCACTACCTTTTTGTACTTTTCCAAAATCATCTCTTGTTTGGATAAAGGTTATGATCTAGTAGATTTCTCAATGTGAGTATAGCTTTCTTCACATTCTTTAATGTTTAGAATGCTTTCTTTAGTGTTCGTACTTAAAAGCATAAAAATTCTAATGTCGAATATTCTTTCTTTTGTAAGTGACTTGGTCTTCTTGTCTAGAGGCTGAAAATAGTTTTCACTAAAAGTCTGATAATTTTATTGGAGTATGTTGAAGGGCTGAGCACTTTGGCTCACTTAAAACTTTTCTAATATGTAGATTCAATTCGTCTATTTTCAGACACTTTTCCTGGAGTTAAAGCCTCTAGAATAAAGTTTTTAGTGTCTCATTATTTTGTTTTTAGTATTTAAGGACTCCAATTACGTATAAGTTGGATCTTCTTTGCCTGTCTTCTATGTCTATCACTTTCTCTTTGATGTTTTAAAAAAATCTTTCTCATTTTTGTCTTTTTGGCTCTTCTCATTCTCATCCACTATGTCCCTTAATGTACTTTCAGTTTTATGTCTTCATCCTTGGACACTTTGTATTTTACTCTTCATTTCAGAAATTATTTTATTTTCCTTTTTCTAATTTCTTTCCTGTCTTTACCTCTCATTTTTTTTTCATATTTGCCTTTAATTTGTTCTTTACTAGTCTGCAGCTTTAGATTTCAGATTCCTCACTTCTTTCATATTTGTAATAGCTTATTTAACTGCACTTAATTCATTTTAGAGTATCATGTTTGTTACTTTATATATATACATATATATATATATATATATATATATATATTTTTTTTTTTTGTAGAGTGGTTGATGGAGTATTTTTATTAGCTGAAGCATTTTGACTCCTGCTTTCATTTTATAGTAGATTTCTATGGATGTTTGGGTCCCTTTTTTTTTTTTTTTTTTTTTTGGTCCCTGGTTCAAATATACAGGATGTAGAGTTTTCCTGGGCCAAGTGATGATGGGTAGGTAGAGGGGCTTTCTTGCTTGTTTGTTTGTTTGTTTTTGTCTAATTTTGTCTTCTATTGGAACTATAAAGAGCAGTTTCTTTAATAAATGATGTCTTTGGGATGTTGGTTAGTTGGTTTCCCGATTTTTTGATACTATTTTATTTCTTGAGGCTTTTAACTTCAGTTGCTTCCTCTTCCTTATCCTTCCTCCTCTTCTTCTTTGTTTCATGAGCAGACCTTCAAAGGATACCTCTTTCATTGTGTGTCTCTTTTCATAAGACTAACAGCTTCTGAACCAGAATTCTTTTTAGACTGCCTTCCTTTCAACTTCCTAGGAACCAGTGCTATGGTATCCATCAGGTCTTGTGTCCATTGTCTTTTCTTCTAGGAGAGAGATCACAAGTTGATATTGTGTTTTGCAATGGGCACCTGACTTCCAGGAGCTGGCCTTGATGGTTTTAGTTGCCAATTTTCCCACTTACATGTAAATTGAAGTTTGTTTTAGTCTCTGTTTTCTAGTTATGCTGTAAGTGTGGACGATAGGTGATTTTATTTGCTTTCCTTGATGATCTGAAAGCTTTTGTAAGATACCTGAAGAAATTCAGATTTAGTGACCATTATCTTACAAGAACTAGGAAGTCATACTCTGATCACTTTAACAAATGTTTTAGTCCCTCTTCTACATAAGCTCCAAGTTAAATACTGAGGCCAAAAATATAAGAACACAAATATAAGGATTACATATGTTTCTAAGAATGACATAGAATACGTTTAAAATATTATTTCATTCAGTACCTATAAGCTAGGTAGATATTTCTTCTATTTTACAGATGATGATGCTTAGGCTAAGAAGTTAAAAGTAACTCTTCAGCAGAACTAGTTAACATTGGTAAGAGTCAAACCTAAGATTTAGTCTGAATCTACTAAATACTCCATGCTCCATCAAAATGGGCACATAATTTCATTTCATTCATTATTCACTAACATTTATTGAGTGTCTTTAAGGTGCTGAGCTATATACCACGTACTGGTGATTCAGCAGTGAACAACAACAACAAAAATCCCTATGCTTCTAGAGCTTACATTCATTCTAGTAATAATAGTCTCTCCTATGGCAACCTGCCAATATATCTCTTGTCTTAACTTCTGAAATACTTTGATTTTGTAAAAACATTATTAGTCAAAGTCATTTGTAGCACCTAAGTATGTATATCATTCAACATAATTGTGACTTTAATAATGCCACACTAACTAGTTTCTCATATTCCAGTTGCCTGATTTATTGCTTATATACTAATAAACTGAAAAAAGAAAAAGTACAGATGGCAAGTAAAAATTGCATACTCCTGGTATTTCTACAACAAAATATGGTATATTAAAGAATTGATTTTATTTTTTAAACTTTATATTATTTGGTGCCTGTTGAAAGAGTTTATTATGTCAAGGTTTGAAATAGAAATGTCTTCCCAATTTAAGATACTTATGGAGTTATTAATTTTATACCACATAATTTAAGATGTTTAAAATTCCACATTAAGCACTGCTGAATGTTTTAGTTTTCACTTATTTGCATAAGAAGTGAAGGATTTTATAACCTGCTTCCAAATAATGGAATCCTAGTTAGAATTCTTTTAGTACTTCATTAAGAAAATATAAAATACTTTCATCATTGTGCAATTTCTCATTATACCTTGTTAATTTTGGCAAATAAGTGATATTTTAAATTCCCATATTGAGTAATATAAAATAGGATAATCTGTACTTACTCAATTTTAATACGGATTTTTGAGCAACAAAGTGGTTGATGGGCACCCTCTGTTGGTCATTTTATTTACCTACAAGGAGAAATTAAAGCAAAATTAAAAGTTTGTCTTCAGTACTTTTATCTCCATCCTTTAAATTAGCATTTACAAGTCTCACCAAAATAATGCTCTAAACTGGGTTTATAAGAATAAGGTATACTACTATTTAGCTGTGCTTGTTTGGATAATTTTGTGGTTATTTGCTTTTTCCTTAGGCTGGCTCTCTAATTGTAGCGTTTAGAATTGGCATTAACATTGCAGATTTTCAAACAAGTATTTATTTAACTGTAGCAAACTATTAGCTACAGTAGCACATTATTAAACAGAGAATGTTTAACAATTTTATTGTCAATTTGGATTAATTAGAAAAACATCACATTTTAGCACCCTAAATAACAGTTTGAAGAATTATTTGAATTGAAAATAATACAGGCATCAGCAAAATGAGGCTGAATTACTTCAGTGTGTCTCTCATTTTTTTAAAAAGAGATTTAATTATTCTGTAAGATTATATGATTAAATGGATTTATATTATAGTTTGATAATATTTATATATAATAACTGTTGGCTGGCCCTAGAAATGCCTATGCAAGTAAATTATAATTATAGAGAAGAAAGCTGTACTCTGCCTTGTGAATAGTTTGGTGGGATTTTTTTTTTAATTTTTTGGTGAATATTCAGCAAGTTTGCTTTTGGTGGCTCTTATATTTCAGAGTTTCTCTTACCTGCTAAGACCTCATGTTTAATCCAAATAGTAATACCTAATGGATCTCAACTTTAGCATAATCTATGACCTATTCCATAATGCTCAAATTACTCACTATATTAGAGCTTTCTTGTATTTCTTCATTGAAATAATTACTTTAAGAGTTTGTAATATGCATTGCTCATATAGAAGGTGTTTTTAGAAATACTAACTTATAAATGCCAGCCGGCTGTATATATATTGTATTTCTTATACCATTTTGGGGAAATTGAGATTTGTGTTTGATTTCTAGTGTGCCTTATAGTAGGCTATTCAATTGAACTTTTCACTCTGTGATGAATAATCAAGCTAATGTTCTGCAACATGACAAACTAAACTTGCGTATAAAATATTGAACATGACTCTTAAAATTTATGATTCAGCGCAACATTTTAAAATAATGAGTACTTTTATTTTGTACTTAGTGAATTCCTTGTTTTTAACTTAAATACTAATATGACCAGAGAGTAATTAGATAGGATCCTGAGAAATTTATGGCTTTAAGTCTACTACATTACTTTAGTTATACCTCACATGTAGTTGTATAAATACTATATACATCTCCTATGTAAATTTATCCGCTTAAGTACATCAATGTATTATTTCAGCTCATTTGGTGTATATTTCACTTAAAATGCTTATGTGCTTAATCCAGTAAGAGAATGAGAGAAGTAGACTGATATTTTATCTTTAAATTTTAATGTATGATAAAGCATAACTATATAATCTTTCTAACATGCCTACTGAAATGCAATGAGATGGTGTCATACTCTTCTGAAAATTAGTCACACTTCAAAATTCCACCAATCTTTCTCCAAAAACTCTCTTAGAATCAAACAGTATCCAAATGGAAAGTTTTTATCTTATCATATATTTGAAGTATCTAATTAGCCAGTAGTTAATTAGGTAACCAAATTAAGTGGAGACCCCCTCCCCGCAAAAAAGTGCAAAGCAGAATAATCTGGGAAATATTGCTCCAGAAATGCAATACTAATTTCTAAATGTGGGATTATTAGGAAATAAGATATTGGAAAAGTATTCAAGGGTGGGATTGATTCGACTTAAACAGGAGATAATTATTTTGAATTGTTTTTATGGTAATATATTCTAAAGTTAGATCTGGAAGTGTCTTATATACTAAGAATTTTATTTGAGACTTTTTCTATTTTCATGATAATGTTTTGCTCTCCATATTTTATTTTTCCTGCAGAGCCACCCCTTCCTTTAGCGCCTGTTATTGTTTTAGTATATAGTTTTTTTTGAATTTCAAAAAGAAATGTTATATGATATTTCTGCATATAAATATATAGGACATAACAAATGTTTGATATTTGTTAGATTTTTATAAGGATAAAGTACTCCTGAGCAGCAAGTTCATGGTTGGGAAGCTCTTTAGCTTTTTCAGGCAGCTATAATCTGGTAAGCTAGAAATGTGATTTATGAAATGGCAATCCAAGGTATTACACTTCCTGGGACCTGAACAAATCTTGTACATCTTGCTTATAAATAAGTGTTCACAGAAGGCTTTCATTGTACAGTAAGCCAGTATATAATCATCAGGGATGGAAAGCTTATATGAAAAATGAAAGAGTTCCTCTATATATTTCTCTTAAAGGCAACTAGCTGTTGACTAAACATTGTGAAGTTTGAGTGAAGTAGTTTATATTATCTGGAAGTCATTATGCATGAATATGTGTCTGTTTTTAATATTTAGGCATTTGTGAAAGATTGTTAAAATATTGCTTTAGAAAAGATCATGTTTTCATTAGTTTTTTTTCCTTTTGACAGTGATATGAATTTTGAAAGTAAAGAACGAACAGCATGTAAAGGAAAGATTGCCATATCAGGTATGCTATAGATGGATTGTTTTATATTACTGAATAAATTCTTTAAAGTACCTACTTGGAGTTGTTGGAGTTTTTTTTTTAAGATTTTTATTTATTTATTCATGAGAAACACACACACAGAGGCAGAGGGAGAAGCAGGCTCCATGCAGGGAGCCTGATGGGGAACTCGATTCCAGGATTCCAGGGTTACACCCTGGGCCGAAGGCAGGTGCTAAGCCACTGAGCCACCCAGAGATCCCTAGAATTGGTGGGGTTTTAATTTCCTGCATCCGTTTTTTCCCTCCATTTTATTTTGCATGTATTTGTTCTAAAACACTGTTTTCATCATTTGCTGTATGTTTATGTAAGATTTTACAGTTTGGGAAAACTGTTTTGTGTACCATTACATGTATTATGCAGTTTTCTCTTGAGTGCAGTTTTGTGAAATAGGTAGGATAGTTCTTTTTCTAGACTTAGAGGTTAAATGACTTCCATTAAGTGGTTTAGCTGGGCTGCAAACTCCAATCTTTAACCTTCCATTCCTTTTCTGCTCAGAGGTTTCAATAATATTTCTAATGTTTGTCCAGGCTAGAGGTTCCATGAGGGTTGGAACTCTGTTTGTTTGTTCATCACAGTATACCCTGAAGCCAGAACAGTGCTTACACATAGTAGTTGCTCAGGGGTATTGATTGGATAGATGACTGCTTCTTGTTTTCCATAGGATAAAACACAAACTATCCCCCCCAAGAGTTTTCCATACTGACCCAACTGTTTTTCTAGCCATGTCTTCAACTCCTGCGTGTAAACGGTCTGTGTTAGTCAGACATTTCTCTCCCAGTTCTGTCAATACACTGCCTGCTTCTGACGCCCAATTAGCTCTTGAAATAACTATATTATCTTCAGGATCTGTTTGCTCATCTATAAAGCCTTCCCTGTTATCATTCCAGCTGGAAATGATGTTTTCTTTCTTTGAATTCCTAATGCTAGATAGACGACCCTTTACCACTAGATGGCACTTATGCTGTGTTGTCTCAGTTTCTCCAAACTTAAGGAAACTAGACGGTGGCTTGGAGATGCCACAGAGTGAAATGAACGCAAGGCTAACTCGTGTACACTAGTTAGGTAATGTACCTTTTACAAATATTATCTCATCAGTACATTTTGGGAGCAACAGACCTCCATCAGCCCTTAAGTAATAACTAGCTTGTTTCATTGGCCAGAAGCCTTGTTCTCTTAGCTCCAGGGAACATGCTGCTGCATTTCAGGCTCTCTCACCCAAGGAACGGTTTTTAGAAATGTCTTTATGGATAAACAAAATTCTCATGCGGGAAGGATAGATTTGAATTTTATAATATGTAATTGTCCTAAATCATAGGAATTGCCCTCAGCAAAAAATTCTTCAGAAAAGTAACTGGAACTATATAAAATCTATTGCTTTTTTTATAGTTATTTATATTCATATTTTCATCTTTCCAGTTATAAGACTGGAAAATAACATGTTTTATACCTCTTTTATGCTTTTGATGCCAAACACAGTACTTTTACATAGTAGTTGTGCACTATGTTCAATACATTTTAACGTGAATAAATAAAATATTTAATATCTTTAAGGGAGATTTTTCTAAAAATACTTAAACATAATCCTCCATTTCTTGTTTCTGACTTAGTGCCACTAAGTATACAAGTGAAATATGTTAAATTGCTGTGAAGACTAAAATGACATGATAGAGTTAACATCTATTGACATTTTATAATAGTTTATTAGCTACAGCAACTCATGATATTAATATTTACTGCGCATTTAGAAGAGTGCTTAAGCAAAAGCATTTAAAATAAGAGAAAAAAAATCTATTTTCCTTACCACAAATATTCAAGTGTAGAAATTAAACTTATTTCTGCATGTGTTCCTTCTTTCCAAAAGATAATTTTAAATTAACTTAAGGAACTGGAAGTCTCAGAAAATGGGATACATATGTAATTTCTTTTCATCTTTGCTTTGACTTAATTATATCTTCTGTGTATTTGTAAACAATAAAAACAAAGAAAAATAAAAACTAATTCACTTTTATAAGTCCATTTTCTTTTGACATTAGGATGACTTTTGTATTGATCAATATGAGTATTTGCAACAAAGGTTCATAATGTTTTGAGATTACATTGATTAACAGGTGATACCAGGGTTTTCCATTTCCAAGGAAATGGCCAGATCCTTTTAAAAATAAACAGATAATTCAGGCATATCTGATCGTTCTTACTAAACATCAAATAATTGTACTGTGGCAATTGACTTAGCTTATTCAGTGACTACTAATTCAGTTTTTAAAGGCTAATCAATTCATAAAATGCCTCAATTTTTACTTCTGAAAATGATAGAGACTTTTAGGAGTTGATAGCATCAAGTTAGACATTGTATTATGTATGTCTCTTTCAGTTTATTATATAAAGGTCAATGAAGACCTAAAAAGAGGCAAAAGTAAGAGCACTGTAAGCTAAAGCCGAGTCAACCATTTGCAAGAATTTGAAAGGAATTTCTACTATTTGAAGCTGAATTAAAAATCATAGTTGGTAAGTTATACATCCTTTGTCATCTGAACAGTACCTGACCAGCTTGGAAATAGATAAGAAATGTGTCCCTTCTCTTGAGAATTTGATATAGGCAGGCATGGGAAAAGGCAAGACTGACCCCATGGGCTATTGGTGTATAGCAGAGGAAGTCAGGGTTCATGTTCCTCCCAAGCCAGTGTAAATAGTTAATACTACCCTAATAGGGCAAGAACAGCTGTGAACAAGAACAGATGTGAAATGAGATGAATCAGCAACTGTGGTCAAGCAAGAAGTAGGCTCTTTGACAGGGTATCAGCCAAGTCATAATTAATAAAACAATAAAAGCAATCCAGTAAAATCAAGAACAAAGTAAAAATATCTATTATATCAATATAACTGACACAATTTTAAAAATTGTAGCTAAAATAGCAAGAATGAGAGATGAAACTACTGAAAAGTAATAAACTGAATACTATTTTAAAAATAATAGATTACAGACCTAGAAAATCTAAGGAAATTTATTGAAACACTATTTGAACTAATAAAGAATTCAGTAGAAGTGGCTAGATTCAAGATAAATATACAAAAAGTGGTAAGCTGCTCTCAAAACCAATATCTAGTTAGGAAATATGGCAAAAATTCTCTTTTACAATAAAAACAGCAAAAAACAAACATTAAATATCCCAAGAATAACCTTAATAAAAATGTAAACATAACTATCGTGGTACTGTATCTATTGACAGAATATTATAAAGTTACCAGTTCACAAATTAATTTGGATAATAGAATTCTAATAAAACATTTTGGAGGGGGAATTTGGACAGTATATTTCTAAAATTTGCATAAAGAATATAAATAATAGTGAAAGGGAATATAAAGGAAGGGAAAAGAAATGTTGGGAAATATCAGGAAGGGAGACAGAACATAAAGACTCCTAACTCTGGGAAACGAACTAGGGGTGGTGGAAGGGGAGGAGGGCGGGTGTTGGAGGGGAATGGGTGACGGGCACTGAGGCGGACACTTGACGGGATGAGCACTGGGTGTTTTTCTGTATGTTGGTAAATTGAACACCAATAAAAATTAATTAAAAAAAAATAAAATAAAATTTGCATAAAGAAATTAGCAATTTAGAATAACATGCTTTGGAAGGATATATTTCTAACAAATGGTACAGTATATTATAAAGATTCAGTAGTTATAATAGTATGGTATTAGTATTAGGATAGACAAAAACTGATAAATTATTCAATTAGATCTGTAAAGCATATACCCAAAGCACAGATATTTACTCAGAAGGTCACATATGATAAAGATCCATTGAATCATTAAATCAATGAGTAAGGGAAGGCCTATTAGATGTATAAATGGAGCTGGAACAATTATTTTTATAAGAAGAATATATTTTTTTTTTACCTCATATACCCAAAATTCTCACATAGATTAAATAATTAACTTTTAAAAGTACAGAGCATAAACAGTATGTTAAAAGAAAAGTGGATCATGGATACAAATATTCACTGAAATGGCAATACATGTTTTAACATTTTTCTTGTTACTTAGGAAAATGCAAATCTAAACAAATCTTGTCAGCTGGCTATTAAATTAGTAAATATGTTTTTTTTTTTTTTTTTTTTTTTTTAGTAAATATGTTTTAAAAATTATGGTTGGATGTATATAAAGTGTTTAGCTTGGCATATGGAGAGAGCCTAATAAGTAATATTTTTAATCAAAATGGCTCAGGCAGCCGTGGAAGGACACTCATACATACCTAACTGGTTGGGTAGGGTAGGGACAAGGGAGTATTATAAAGGTTTTCTAGAAAGGAAATTAGAAATAGGCACTATGAACTTTTAAAAGGATTCTAAACAAATGAAAATCTAGACAATATCATGGGACTTAAAGTGAAGCAAAACATAAGTGTAGCCAAGAAGCTTATATTCATAAAGATTTGTAATTATTTTAAAGTGACATAATTAACTGGTATGAAAATATGCATTTAAATACCATAAGTGTAATAGGGAAATATCTTTAAAATTTTTCCATAAAGGTTTAAAGTATTTATATTCTGAGTAATTAAAACTGATTTCAAAAAAATTTTAAAAAAAGTAAAACTAATTTCACTTTATCATTGAACTTTCTACTGTATTGTGTTATGCTGTAATTCATACATCTTAATCTACTTGGTAGAACTTTGATTCTCTTTGAAAATGTATAGATACTGGAATGTCTGGGTGGCTCAGCAGTTGAGCAGTTGCCTTGGGCTCAGGGCATGATACTGGGGTCCAGGGATCGAGTTCTGCATCAGGCTCCTTGCATGGAGCCTGCTTCTCCCTCTGCCTATGTCTCTCTCTGCCTCTCTCTCTCTCTCTGTGTCTCTCATGAATAAATAAATAAAATCTTTAAAAAAAGAAAATATATAGATACCATTAGAATATCAGAGGAAAATTGTTAATCTCGTATTTAAAGGGAATAATGAAGGAAAAATTTTGACTGTGTCAAAGATCTAGATTAACATCTAGAATAGATCATTAAAACAATTATTTTAAAGTTTGAAGAATATATGAATGAGAGAAAATACATTTCTGTCTCCTTTAAAACATATACCCTTTTCTTGGTCTCAAAGAAGGAATGTATTACTCTTTTCAGTTTTATTTCTTAAGGGAAATGCTGTAGTTTGTAACATGAATATATAAAGATCTGAAAATTCTTTCCTAGACCAGTTAAATCTTCTTAATGGAAAGAGTTTGTATCTGTTTGTCATGAACAATGATCTTAGACAAGTCACTTTTCTTCATCTTTAAAGTTTGCAGAGTGGAAGTCCTGACGTCCTTTCTACCTATTATTTTCTGATTTTGAAATGTATTTACATTAGTTGCTACTGCTTACCCCAAATAGAAATTCAACAATTTCATCTATTTCAAAAACATAAATCACAAAATGAAAATGTTGTGGCATAAGCTAATTACAGACCTTACTTAATAATTTGTTGAATAATAGTTGATAGAGTTTTTGGTAAATTATTTAAATAACTTAACAGATTTTATATTCCTAGTCTAGGCAATTTTTGAGAAAATATTGCCTGGGTTAGAATACTTAAATGATAAATTTTATATTGGCTTTAATAGTCAGAATCCATTATGGAATTCAGAGGTTCATTTCACTCTAAGAAATGAAACTTATCAAGATTATTACCTGTCATTTCTTTTTCCCTTTCTTCATAGATATTCGAATACCACTAATGTGGAAAGACTCTGATCACTTCAGCAATAAGGAACGTACGTACAATTTTAATTTATATTTGAAATGTTTTCTTTAAAGTATATAGTAAATTTGTGATTATTGGGGGGAAAAAGCTGCTTCCACATTGAAATAAATTGATGTCATTTGGCAGAATAAACAATATCTTGCTGAACTGTGTTTTCTCCAGTTTTAGTACAAATATGTTGTAATTACTTGATATTAATTAAGATAATGCCTATCTAATGTACTTTTAGTTGTTGATTGGAACCTATACAAGGAAAGTAACAGGTTGTGGGGAAGGGAAGTGTGCAACAAAAGAAAATGTTGAAGGCAGCATTTCTTTTTGACCAGAATCCGGGAGATCTTTTTTGCCTTGTTTTGTTACTTCAGATTATTTAGCAGGGTATAAGAGGGAAAGATTTTTACCTCAATCTGATTTTTTTCCCCTTTAGCATTTTATGGCTTTATATAGTCTTCACAAATCCATGTAATGCTTAGGTCATAGAAATTAACCTTAAATGATTTCTAGCTGTTAGAGGCAAAGCGGAAAAGATATGATAATCCTTTATCTTTCTTGTCTATTGTGATAGCTTTGTTCCTCATACTTTTAAAAATTGAATCATATTGAGCATAATTAGTTTTATATGAAGAATCCAAAATCAGGTTAGTATATTTGTTATTCAATTAGGAAATATAATTTACTTTACAAAGGAATACATGTGGGGATTAAGCATATCTTTCTGATTACTATAGAGAATAAGTTTTTCTGAAGAGCTACATTTTCTCAATAATGAGGTTTTAGCCCTTTACTCACCCAATACTTTTAAAAAACATCACCAAATTAAAAGGCTCAGCAGTTATGTTTTTTGTGTTCGCATATCTACTTTTTATTGTTTTTGTGGTTTCCTCCCCTGCTGTCAGTTTGGTGGAAAATGTTTTGCTGTTGTTAACGTGTCTGCTCCTAACCTCTTATAATAGAAAACTTCTTCTTAAATAGGTTTGGAAACCAAAATGAGAGAGGTAATAGTATATACACAATAATAAAATGGATACTAATGAAAGCTTAGAGAGTTTTCTAGGAATAAAATTTATGAATGTGAGGCTTACTTTAGGCTACTGAGAGGCCAATATCTTCAACTTTATTTTTTGATACTCCTTGGTTTAATTGCTTTGTTCTGGTTGGGAAGGATGTGGACATATACTGACAGAACAGTCCCTATAAAAAGTTAAGGATTACAGTGTAACATGTATGAAAACAAGAGCCTATTAACAAATATTTGAACTAATTTGTCATTTTCAAGTAGATTTTAACATAATGTAGGCATGATTCATCTCATGGATCATTGTTTTTCCCCTAGGATCACAGCACTATGCCATTTTCTGTTTATTCAAAATGGGAGCCGAAGTTTTTGATACTGACATGATGATTGTGGATAAAACAATCACAGATATATGTTTTGAAAATGTAACTATATTGTAAGTATGTTTAAGTCTTCAGAGAATTAAAAAAAAAGTCTTCAGAAAATAATTTAAAGGAAGACAAAATTATTGAGGGTTTTGGATTAGTTTTGAACATTAAGATCTTTAAATGTTTAAATTGATTCTGAAAATTACTTTATTCAAAAGAAGCCCATTTTTGCATTTGAAATTTTTCAGTGTAAAATAAAGTGGAAATCATGTAATATTGGTAGTAAATATTTGACTCCTTGGATATGAGAAATTTTTGTAAACATTTGTAGTTTATTATTAACCAAGCTATGAATACAATGGAATCTCATAACATTATTTTATATGGAGTGGATCTGGGCATAAAATAGGTTCTTACATCTCATATAGGGTATTTAGTTACAGAAATACTAAAATAGTTATAACAACTTTGTTTATAAGATAGTCCTGAAATAATGTACCATAGGGAAAGCACTTTGGTAAAATTTCGAGATGTTCTTTTTCTTATGGTGTACTTCTTTCATGTACTCCAAAACAATAAAAAATTGGGTGATCCTTAGGGCTGTTTTTATTGCCCCTGCTCTTTTACAGGCTCATTTTATTGTGGTCATAATGCAGAACCAGAAGGAACTCCTCAGGTAGCCATAGAAATCATTTTTAACTAACATAAGTTTTTCCTGGCCTCTTTCAAAGGTTCTATTGGCCTAAATCAGTGTGTGACTTGTATTTCTTTCAGGGTTTCAAAAACACTGTCTTCATACCTAAATATTAATAGCTACTTAACTATTAAAATAAAATTGAACGTACATGTTTTTTTTTCCATTTTCAGCTATGGAGCTAAACAGTTGAGTTTTGAGAGTAATTTTGCCACTCACATAACATTAGAAAAACTATTGCAAACCATGTTTTGTGGCTTCTGTCCAGTGTCCCATAAATAATTGTGTAGCATGGAAAAATAAAATGCATTGCTCTGAGTTATTAGCAGTTGTGTAGGCCTTCTTACAAACTATCGGACCAAAGGAATTTATTTAGGATCCTCAGAATATATTACCAAATACTTACATAGTTGAGACGGTAAAGAATAATTTTTCTTGCTTATCCAACTACATTTATCTCCATAATCAACTTTTGCTAGTGCATTTTTTTCTACCAAAATCATCCTTATTAATGGGCTCTTTTCTTCACATCACTTTGCTATCGTTTGTTTTTACCACAAAGACAAAATCATAAATTTTTTTTCATTGAATGAACAATGCAAGTTACTTGGGAAGACAACACATGATTTATAATTTTTGAAAAATTCTGTAAATATTTTAAATTGTTCCAAAAATAACTGCTGACAAATGTTCTAAATGTTGTTTAAAAATGTGCTTTTGTTACAATTGTTTTTAATAAGTATTCAATATTTATGAATCTCTGGTTTTTCTCTAAATATTGACATTTGTTAGTCATTACCAAGAATACTGTATGTTTAAAGGTTGCCAAGTAAACTATAAAAATATCTGGGAGTTATTTCTTGGATGTATCCAAAGTATAGATTGGCCATTTAAAATCTCTGAGACTGACGGATCTTCCATCTAAGGCAACATCTACTGCTGATGGACCTCTCTTGTGGTTTTAAGTAACTTTTATTGTTAGTAACACCACCACAATCTTTTATGGTAAAGGTAGTTCATTGTGTCTAAAAAAGGGCAAAGCCAAGCTTAGCATTTGCTAAAAGTGCAGAATTTTTGCATATGAGTATAATAGTGTATTGAATACCTTTTATGCAAGGTTAAGAATTAGAGACCACCAAAGCAGCACTCTCCCTCAAGAAGTTCCTGCCTTGCAGTATAGCTCTTTGTATTGTTTCTTGCTTGTATGTTTGTTTTCCCCTAGATAACCAAACAGTGCAGCATTATTTTAGAGTTATTGGGAACAAAGGTAGGGTGGGGTGGGGAGGACGTGGTAGTGGTTGGACTGTGACTCTTTATTGAAAAAGAAATGAATACTGAAGTTTGCAACAGAAGAATCCTTTTATGTTTTCTTTCCTTTTTTGATTTTTAAGTCTTTCCCTTTTGGAGGAATAGTTATTTCAGGAAATCACACATATTATATAAATACCTTAAAAAGAGGTGTAACTGAAGACAGGACAACAGGAAATAGCACTGGCAACAAGATGACCAGAGGGCATTATTCTTTTTCTTTAGGACTGTGCCTGCATATATTGGTTGCTTTGTGTTAACATGGCCCTACTTTAGAAGCTGGTAGCTCTGGAAGTTGCTAGGACTCTCTCTGGTCCTTTAGATACTAAACAGGGGGAGATTCTGACTCATTAACATATATTAACATGAACATTTCAAATTGTGATTTTAAATGTTATGAAAACACCAAAGGATGTTCCAATTTTATTTTCTGCTGAGTTAAATTTCTAATGTTGTGAATGCTCTTGATTTTAGTAATGAAGCAGGGCCAGACTTTCAGGTAAAGGTGGAAGTATATAGCTGCTGTATAGAAGACTCTTCCATAACCAACACACCCAAAAAACTAGCTAAGAAATTGAAGACATCTATAAGTAAAGCAACAGGGAAGAAAATAAATTTGATGCTTCAAGAAGATCATGAAACATGTTCGTCCATTTCGTAAGTTTTTTAATACAGCATTTATAGTGACATAGGATTACTATATATCTGTGACATTTTAAAGTATTGTATGTGGAGTTTAAGTTTACATTTTAAATGGAAAAAGCATCCTGAAGCAGAAACAAAACACATTTATCCAGTTGAGGTCTCCTTAATACCTTCCTTTGAAAGTAGGAAGTTGAGGGACAGTGTATTTTAGTGATTTGGAATTCCAGTATCTACCACAAAGCTGAAATATTTTTCTTAAAAAGGGACTGTCAAACTACTTACTGCCTGTCAGTCTACTAACTGGATTTCTATATATGTCATGCGTTATTCTTACAGATTTTTAAAAATATTTTATATCTTTATAACAAAACTTCTTTACCATTATCATGTCTAACAAAATAAAAAATAAATCCGTAATATCATCTGATATCCAGTCCATATTCAAATTGTCCCCATTATGAAAATGTCCTCTTGTAATTTGTTTGTGCAAATCAGGATCCAAATAAGGTCTACAGTGTGCTTAAGTGAGTCTTTTTAAGTTTCTTAGTCTTTAATGATTTCCCTTCTACTTTTTTTTTGTCCTGTTTTTGGAAGAAATCAGATATTGCAGAATTTCCCATATTTTAGATTTAGCTAATGCCATCTTTGTCTTTCTTTTTAAACATCTTTTTCTATCTCCTGTGTTTCCTACAACTGGTAGTTAGATTAGGAGGACTGATTTGATTCAGGTTCTTTTTTAGGTAATAATACTTCATATTAATTTTAGGTACTGGGGATCCCTGGGTGGCTCAGCGGTTTAAGTGCCTGCCTTTGGCTCAGGGTGCGATCCTGGAGTCCTGGGATCGAGTCCCACGTCGGGCTCCCAGCATGGAGCCTGCTTCTCCCTCTGCCTATGTCTCTGCCTCTCTCTCTCTCTCTCTCTCTCATAAATAAATAAATAAATAAATAAATAAATAAATAAATCTTAAAAAAATAATTTTAGGTACGTCCTACTGTCTCCATTAGGAGGCCTTGTCCCACTTACAGTTTTATTAAAATTGTGCAGTGGGTTCAGGTGTTGCCAGCCTAATTCATCCATTATAAAGTTCTTTATCAATGTTTCATCTAATGGTTTTAGCAGCCATTGTTGATAATTATTTCATTAGGGATTATAATTTGGTGACTTTCTAAGTTTGTCATGCATATGTTTTTAAACTTTGAATTTTCTCAGGAAAGACTTTTCCTTCATGAACTGTGGATATAATTGGGAAAAATTGATGGAGGAAAGGGAGAAAAAAATGCTAGCTTCTTTTACTTACCCAGTTTTAGAATAATGAGTTGATATCCTAGCAACCATGGAGGTAATCAGTGTTTTCTCTTATTTGAACTCTTGAATTTTTGTATATGTTTGTGTTTCAATCTGTTATAGTTATTATTCTCTTTGAAGCCAAGTTGTCCCATCTTTGATCAGGGGGAACCCTTTCAACTGACTCCTGTAGCTTTTGACACAACCTAATCTCTGAAAGCTTCTTTACTTTCTGACACCAGCTGTTCCACATTCATCTTTTATTTTTCTGCCCAGACTTGGAATCACCATTTCTTCGAGGAGCCCTGGTTTCTTTCAGATATTTTCTTTAAACATTGTGTTTGTTACTTCACAAATAGTTTTATGTTTATGTTTCTTGGGAAAACTGTTGATCAGTCCACATTCTTAGAATTTCTTTGCATGTCTTGGTAGAGTTGGCTCTTCAGCATGTCGATAACTTGACTAGAATTACAGAAAGCAAAATATTTCAGGTATATACACCCTGGAAATGTCAATCATCAGAACATAATTAAATAACTCTTCATGTCAGATACATTACGTATGGGAAATATCTTGGGATTCTAGCATTATAGTTCAGTCTCTTTTGATTGAGGCCTATGCTAAGAAACACATTTTACATCATGACTGAGTTTGCAGCAGCATAAGCAGAGAGATTTCATGAAGCAATACTTAGCCCTAGCTATTTATAATATAGTTTTCAGACCCTTTTTATTTTTAAAAAAATGCAGTTTATGAGTCATAAATCCATGTCACAATCCAATGGATGGGTTTTTTCCCCCCATTTTCCACTGAAAAATAGTTACAAAGATGTTAAGTCTTTCCTCGTATAAATATCATTAAAAAGTAGATAAGGGACCCATTCATTTTCTTCCTTTAGAATTAAGGCCTTCTTTTTCTAGATTAAGAGATGTCAAGAATTTACTACAGAGTTTAGTAGTTCTAAAACTTTTTTAAGCAGCAAAATTTATTTTGCTTTATTCAAAACAATGACAGGACCATTAATGTTCTGGGCAAGTGACATTATTCCCTGGGTCTCAGTTTTCTCATATGAAAGGTAAAGATGCTTAGACACAATCATTTATTAGGAGCCTCCTTACAGACATTTCTAGGGTTTCATACACCTTAAAGCTTATTAAAAAAGGAGTGAGCCTCAGACCTCATTTTAAAATATCATTATTTTGCAGTGAGTACTTAATTTTTATCCTGTCATGTATTATTTGTGTGACCCAGGGCAGAGTAATTTACTCTTGTGTCTTCTCTTTTCCTTCTGTAAAATGGGAATAATAATAATGTAATATCTAACTCCATAGGCTCATTATGAGATTCAAAAAAGATAAATCGGGGATGCCTCAGTGGCTCAGTAGTTGAGCATCTGTCTTTAGCCCAAGGCGTGATCCTGGAGTTCCAGGATTGGGTCCCACATGGGGCTGGCTCCCTGCATGGAGCCTGCTTCTCTCTCTGCCTATGTCTTTGCCCCCCTCTCTCTCTCTGTTTCTCATGAATAAATAAAAATTTAAAAAAACCCAAAAAGATAAATCCTAAACTTGGTGTGTAGTAAGCATTTTAAAAATTCAGATATAAATTAACAAGTAACATATTAGCTTCAAGTGTGCAACATAACTATTCAGTTTCGTATACACTGAGAAAGGATTGCTACAATAAGTCTAGTTATGGTGCCTAGTAACTAGCTCACTGTACAAAGTTAAAGATTTTTTTCTTATGATGAGATCTTTTAAGATTTACTCTCTTAGCAGCTTTCAGGTATTTAATTCAATATGATTGACTATAGTCATCATGCTGTAAATTACATACTCATAATTTATTTATTTTATGATTGGATGTACCTCTTGACTCCCTTTGCCTATTTTGCCTACCCCCCCCCCAACACACCTCCCCTCTGACAGGCACCAATCTGTTTTCTATATTTATTAGTTCTGTTTTGCTTATTTTGTTTTTTAATTCCACATATAAGTGAAATCATATGGTATTGTCTTTTTCTGTCTGACATATTTCACTTGATATCCTCATGGTCCATTCATATTTTTGCAAAAAGCAAGATTTCATTCTTTTTTATTATGACTGAGTAGTCATCTACTACATAAACATATCACATCTTCTTTATTCATCCATTAGTGGATTCTTAGGTTGTTTCCATATCTTGGTTATTATAAATAATGCTATAGGGAACATAGGGATGCATACACTGTCTTTTTGAAATAGTGTTTTCATTTTCTTCAAATAAATGCCCAGTAGTAGAATTGTTACATGAAGCTAGAAAGCTTCTGCACAGTGAAGGAAATTATCAACAAAATGAACAGGCAGCCTACTGAATGAGACAAGATATTTTCAAATCGTCTATTTGTTAAGGGGTTAATATTCATATACATTAAGAACTCTTAGAACTTAATAGCAAAAAAGAATCCAATTAAAATATAGGCAGAGGATCTGAATAGACATTGTTCCAAAGAAGACATACTGATGGCCAACAGAAACATGAAAAGAATCGTGGTCAGCATCAAAAATCATCAGGGAAATGCAAATCAACACCACAGTGAGCTACCACTTCATAACTGTTAGAATGACTGTTATCCAAAAAAGGATAAGAAATAAATGTTGGTGAGCATGTGGAGAAAGGCGGAACCCTCATGCACTGTTGGTGGGAATGTAAATTGGTGCAACCAGTATGGAAAACAGTATGGAGGTTCCTAAAAAATTAATAATTGGAAAAAATAAAAGCAGTATTTAATCATTAAGTTCTTGCCATTATTGTTACTATTTTTACTTTTCTGAGACTAGTGCTTTTCCTTAACTTTTTTTCAAACTCATGCTTAAGTACTGCAATTTAAAAACAAGATAGGATTATAAAATATAGACAGATATTTTAAAATATAAAACCATTGCTTATAATTTCAAAGAAGATAATCTGAGTGATATTAGAACTTGCATTTAACCCATGTTCCTCTTTGAAGCCTGGAGGAATATTTTAGCGTAGCAGTATTTGTATTAAGTTCTTGTCATTTTTAAAAGATTTTATTTGTTTATTTGACAGCAAGAGAGAGAGAGCATGAGTGGGGGTTGGGAGAGAGGCCCAAAGGGAGAAGCAGACTCTCCTCTGAGTAGGGAGCCTAATTGGGGCTCCATCCCAGGACACTGAGATGATGATCTGAGCTAAATAAAGGCAGACGCTTTACTGACTGAGCCACTCAGGTGCCTCAGTATTAAGTTCTTTTAAGTAACAAATGGCATATTTATCTTGAAGTGTTCATTCTCTTATTTAGATTTGTTATTCTACTTGGTTTATACCTGAATCCAAACATTAATTTTCATTATGAACATTGCCCATGCAACTTGTATGCCATTTGCTTATTTATACCAATTAAAGTTGATCAAAGGAAGAGTAAAATGTTTTACATTTCACTGATTCGTTCTGCTAATACCTGAATTCTACTGAGCTTCAGGTGTGAATCCAGCATATACTAGGTTAAACTCATAGCCCAGGATGACTCTTAATAATTCCTTAACTGACAGCTTCAGCACCATGATAGGAGTTTGAGGATAGCACTAATGATCAAAATGCATAAGGAGATCAGGTTTGTTTCAATAGTGATCTTGTTCAATGAGAAGATTTCCAGTACAGCTTTTAATTTTCAACCAAAATGGGAATTAAAGGTCAAATTTGGGACATATATATCTTCCCTAATAATATGGCATGTGACCAAATATAGCTGTTCTTTCTGACAAAAAAACATTAACTACCATTAAAAGTAGTCATTTTTATTTTTTTTTCATAGCATTTTTGGACCAATCTCCCCCCCCCACCCCAAAGTTATAACAATTGGTCTATTTGATATTTAAAAATGTAGCTGATTTAAACTGTTGGGAACTCAATATTAGGGTTGGCCAAAAGGAATGAGTGTAATGTTTTAGTAAGAAAATGTTATCCTGACAGGAATGTTTTAAAAGTGAGATCATTGTTGGTTTTGGAAGCATTGGCATTGTAATTAGTCATGGTTTAAAAATGAAGTAACTTGAAATATCATCATAAAGTATTGTTTGATCCAAAAGAAGACAGTGAACATTTTTGGTAATTTTTAGCATGCTCCCTGATGTGATTCATTTATTCATTTTATTTGTGGAATTTCACTTACTGAAATTCCTTTAGCCAGATTTTCCCAGTGTCTCTAATAACTGAGTTCACTATTTTATGCTTCTTGAGAACTATTTAGTACACTATTTGGCACTGTGTAAATATACATCATTTTAAACAATCATTTCAAGAAAGCTGGTAAAATTCAGAGTGATTATTTATTTGACAAAAAGGTATATTAATTTTTTTTAAAAAAGATACTATACTACATTTTAAATTAGATTGGAGCTATAGAACAAATATGTTAACCCTGTCTGGAATAAATGAGTTATTTATGTTTAAGGAACAATGAAGTTACTGTTTTGATTGTGTGAAAGATGATTCAGAGTTCAAACATAACTAAAGACATACTCAGCCATTGGGTGTCATTTCTTTATTCATTTAATGATCTTAGAAATGATTATTCAGCAGTTAAATCATATGGCACATTGGTTTCCAAGTTAATAATAAGTCATGTTCTCTGAACTCAAAATTCTTGCAGTGGTAAAATACAGTCACTTGTCTTTTAACAGAAAAAGTACCATAATTTTAAACTATTTCTTAATGAAATATAAAGGTAGTAAGTATAGTATAGTGGGGTTCTCCTTCCAATACACCACTTGCCTCGCCCAAGGCAGGTCAATTATGTTCTCTGAACTTCAGTTTCTTCATCTGAAAATATGGACCAAATTATTTGCCCTGCCTACCTCAAATAGTTATTGTGAATCTTTAAAAAGATATTGTTTGTCAAAATGCCTTAAACTGTACATATGTGGTATAATGCTTTGCATGTCTCTGATTTTTATGGGAGATTGCCATTGTACTACCACTTCACCACATTTATTATTTGATTACAAAAATAATCAAATAGAATCTAGAAGAGAAAAAAGTTAATCATACTTCATTCCAAATCAAATACTTTTTATAATTTTGAACTGATAATTCCTTTTCTCTTACACATTGAGTACAAGGCTGGTGCCTTTAGCTCTTGCAACAGTGGAAATTTGTTGGTGCTTAGTGAACTTTTCCAGAAGTCTGCATATGAGTCTGACATTATGCCAGTTGCATTTGGAATTTAGTTTGAGATCGTAGTCATGCATCATTTTGTTAAAAAATTTTTGCTGTATTTTAGAGACAGAAACATAAATTTTCCTATATAAATACCGACAAAGACATTGGGTATTGAGAGATATCACTAGTCTATGGTGGTTGTATATTAAAACCTAAGATAAAAAAAAAATAAAACCTAAGATAAATCAGCCCATCATGCTGCACTTACGCAGTAAAGTATTTCAGTTATTTCTCAATAAAGCTGGAGAAGAAAACAAACCAACAGGTGTTCTCTAAGGGAATAATGCATTGCACACCTACTACATGTATACATACTTTTCTTTATAGTAGAGATTCTATTAAAGACTTAGTAAGAGACAAAGGAGGTTTATGAAACGTATCACCTGGCACAATTAATAAAGATTCCCATCAGACTTCTCTATTCTTTTTCAAAGTTTGTCTACATTACTGTCTGTCTCATTTTAATATGATTCCTGATGTTTTGAATGCTGAGGTTTTTACTATTTTGGAAAAAAAATGATAAAACCAAGAAAAAGTCTTGAACTAAAATTAAGATTACTAGCACAGAAAATAGAATTATTTTTGAATGAGAATTCATGTTTTATCACCACAAAGTACCAGGATATGAAATTTAGCATCAGAATTTTTAGATGCTTTGACAAGAGTGCTATTTTAACACAAGTAGCATAAAGGGGACTGTAATGAAAAAAGTGGAATTAGTAATGAAGTCCTCCATTTTCCAATATGATGTATAAAAACTCCAAATCTTTGAAGTTGGTAAACCAGAAGAAGATTCATTCTTACTCCCAGGAAGTAAATATGAATCAGATTGTATCACTGATTTTTTATTAACCTTCTCTAATGATTTCCTGTACACTTTGAATCAAATCCACTCTTCCTCCAAGGCTCCCAGCAGAGTCTGAGGGCTCTAATCCCTGTCTTTATCTCTGACCTTCTGTCCTAAGGTGATATTTCCCACTTGGCTCCCTATGCTTCAGCCTCATTGCTCTCCTTTCAGCCCTCTCAGCTTGGAATGTTTTCTTTGCTTGGTTCCATCCTTTTATGAGATCGTCACCAGTACTCCTTAGCCCTTTTCTTCTTTCTCATGCTTAACAAGTCTTCAGTTTTCTTATCCCCTTTGTTTCATAGTAGAGGTTGCATTATAACTTACAAATGCCATTATTTTATTCATCCCTCTGCTTAACTTTGTTTTCCCTCCCCCTTGCATCAGAACATAATACTGAGTCTTATTTACCATTAATGCCCATCACCTGGCATAGGACTTAAAATATGTTAGATGTTCAGTTAATATTTTTGAGTAAATGGAGATCTTTCAAAGAAACATTTGTGAGATAAACCAAATAACGTGGAGATTTTCTTCAGATAAAATAGCATAAAAAGATAAATGCACTAAGTTGATAATTCATTTATGTTTATAATCTGTCATCTATAACATTAAATGTGTTTTTCACTTTTTTGTGGTTAAATATATATAAAATTTACAATTTTAACCATTTTTAAGTATGTAGTTCAGTGGCATTAAGTACATTCACAAATGTTGTACAACCATCTTCACCATCCATCCCCAGAACTTAATTTTCTCTTTCCAAACTGAAGTTCTATACCCAATAAAAAATAACACCCTGTTCCCCCTCCATCCAACCACTGGCATATTCTAACTCTACTTTTTGTTTCTATGAATTAGACCACTCTAGAGTCTTTACATGTGGAATCAAGCAGTATTTGTCTTTTCATGATTGGCTTATCACTTAGTGTAATGTCTTTAGTGTTAATCCATTTTGTAGCCTGTGTCAGAATTTCCTTCCTTTTAAGGCTGAATAATATTCCATTGTAATGTATGTGCCACATTTTGTTTATCCTTTCATCCTTTGAATGGACAGTTGACCTTCTATTGTTTGGCTATTGTGAGTAATGCTTCGATTTATACAGGTGTACACATATCCATTTGAGTTCCTGTTTTAAATTCTTTTGTATATGTACCCAGAAGTGGAATTGCTGAATCATGTGGTAATTCTATTTCTATTTCTAGAATTCTAATTCTATTTCTAATTCTATTTCTAACTTTTTGAGGAACCAGCCATCATACCATTTTCCATAGTAGCTACAGCATTTTACTTTCTCATCAGCAATGTACAAAAGTTCTAGTTTGTCCACATCCTAGCCAACACTTACTATTCTGTTTTTTTTTAAGATTGTATTTATTATTAATGAGAGATACACCGAGAGAATCAGAGACATAGGGAGAAGCAGGCTACCTGTTAATTTAATTATTTTTAAATTTTATTTATATATTATTTATTTTATTAATAATTAATAAATAAATTTTTATTAATAATTAATAAATAAATTATTTATTAATTAATTTAATTAATGAGAGATACACCGAGAGAAGCAGAGACATAGGGAGAAGCAGGCTTCCAGAAGCAGGAGCCTGATATGGAAATTGATCCCAGAACCCTAGGATCAGGATGTGAGCCAAAGGCAGATGCTCAACCACTGAGCCACCCAGGTGTCCCCCCCCCCCTTTTTAAATAAAAGCCATCCCAGTGAATGTGAAATGGTATCTCATTGTATTTTTTTAATTTTAATTTTTAAATATTTGTTTATTTTAGAAAGAGAGGGGAGTGCCTAAGGGGGAAGAGGCAGAAGGAGACCCAGAGAATCTCAAGCAGACTCCTTGCTGAGCACAGAGCCAGATGCGGGGCTCAATCTAACAACCCCAAGATAATGATATGAGCCCAAACTAAGTGTTGGATGCTCAACCAACTGAGCCACCCAGCTGCCTCACTGATTGTTTGAACATATCTCATGTTTTATTGGTCATTTGTATATCTTCTTTGGAGAAATGTTTTTATTGGTCTTGAATATATTTCTTGTTTTTATTGGTCATTTGTATATCTTCTTTGAAGAAATGTCTATTCAAGTTCTTAGCCTGTTTTTTTATCAGGTTTATTTTCTATTGTTGAACATTAAATTATTTTATGTAGTAGAAAATACACTTAAAGTATGTCTTATTTCTCCCTATTATTAGCGGTGCAAAATATAATTTGCTAGCTCATGCTACTTTGACCTTGGAGAGTGCTGAGGATAGCTTTAAGACCCATAATCTGTCTATTAATGGAAATGGTGAGTACAGTTTATATTTTACTTATTACATATGTCAATAGATAACGTGGTGACAAGTAATTATTTCTAGTTTTAATATGCTTCTCTGAATCAAATGTTGGCTTAAATAACATAGAGACATCCATGAATCTGTGGGTATCTTTTTCTTAATATGTCCATCCCTTTTCCCCAAAAGAGAAAAAAAAATTGTTTTCTTTTCTCCATGCCATTTGCCAGAGACTTGTTTGTGAGGCTAGCTTAGTGAGGACAGAAAGGTTTTGTGTATACTGAGTCTTTGTCTTTGACTTGAAATTGATTACTTTACCAACCCTCTAGTTGGCAGTCAAAGACCTGTCTTAGTTTTAAAGTCGAAACTGAGAAGCCAACCCTCCTGGTGGTAGAAACAGAGGGTAAAGATGGTAGGGCTAAATTCATGTGAACCTCTTTCTCTCTGGATGATATTGGTAGTTGTAGTTTATCCCAAAAAATAATATAGCAAGGTGAAGAAGGGAGCTTAGTGATTAGAAAGGTTTGTAAAATTTAATATGAGCATTCTCCATTCTCCCAGATTATTTTACCTATGAGGAAAAATAGAGTGGTGATGGCAGAGTAGTTCATAAATATAATTTGGGTTATTTATTCTTGTCCATTTTTTGAAGCAGAATATATAAAATTATATACTACCGTACTTATTGTTGTGAAGATGAATGGCTATCTTTACTGATGAAATAGATGACTTTACAACAATATTTTTTAAGTTTTGCATTAAACATTACATTAAAAATACAGAAAAGTTCTTAACATGTAAATGTACAGTGCAACAAATAATTATAACTACCTCCACGTCAAGAAAGAACACTGCCAATGTTACTTCTTAATTAATCTAGGTGTAAATGTGTACCAATTTTTATGGTATTCACTTCCTTGCGTTTTTTGGTTATACCACTTGTGTGTGCTTCTCTAAATAATATAATTTAGTTTTCTGTGATTTGAACTTCATATGGATAAAATCTCATTGTCTCCTTAGTGACTTGGGTTTTGTTTATTCAGTGTGTATAGATTTTATTGCTTATAGTATTTCATTGTATGATTATATCACTATTATTTATCTTTTATTCAATTATTTTTAATAGTTATAGGGTCTTTAGGTTTACTGTTTCTTGAGTCAGTTTTATTAGGTTATATTTTTATACTTATGTGTCTGTTTTATCTAAAATTTGAGGTTCATTGGGGCACCTGGGTGGCTCAGTTGGTTAAGCATCCAACTCTTGATTTTGGCTCAGGTCATAATCTCAGGTCATGAGATTGACTGAGCCCTGTGTTGGGTTCCATGTTGAGTGTGGAACCTGCTTAAGATTCTCTCCCTATGCTCCTCCTTCCACCACCACCACTTGCACACACACACACACACACACACACACACACTCTCTCTCTCTCTCTCTCTCTCAAAAAATAAAAATAAATAAAATTTGAAGTTAATAAACATTAACTTCTTCATGATAGCTTTGTTGAATTACCCCAGTATCTGTAGTGATGTCCCTCCTTTCCACCTGATACTGCCTTTTTGTACGTTCTCTTTTTATTATCATACTAGCAGTAGGTTTGCCAGTGGCTTTATTCAGTGCCTGTCTATATATTCTAATTATTTGTTAGAAATAATTATTATAGTCTATATACTCTATATTGCTATGAGAGATGTGATCAAATCTGCTGTGATTGTAGATTTTTCTAGTTCTCCTAGTTATGACTATTTTTGCTTTTTATTATTTGAGCCTTTGCTATTTGCTACACAAAGTCTTTTTTTTCTTTAAGGGGGCACCATGCTGGAGCCCAATGTGGGGCTTGAACTCACAATTCTGAGATCAAGACCTGAGCGGAGATTAAGAGTTGGACACTTAACCCAACTGAGCTATCCAGGAGCCCCTGGATTTTAATTTTTCTCCAGTTTGACAATCTTTGTGGTTTTTTTAATGGCACATTTTTGGCCATTTTACATTTAATACCAAATAGATTATAAACCATATTATATGATATTAAATAATTGGGTTTAAATTTACCATCATATTCTCTGTTTGCTATTGGTCTTATCCATTTCATGGTGGATTTTTTGTTCTTTTTAAGGATTGATAGTTTTATCGTTTCACTTTTTCCATGTTCTAAGTAAAGTTTTAATTCTTTTCTCCTCTTGCAGAAATTACCTCTAGATATGTCATTAATCATACTTATTAAAGTCTAAAATTAAAAGACAGTTTTACCTTTTTCTTAGACAATGCAAAGACTTTAGAACAGTTAAACTCCATTTCTCTGACCTATGTGCTATTGTTATATATTATAATTCTATTCGATTTTTAAATTTCACAAGATGTTTTATACATTTTGTATTTATTTAGATTTACCTGTAAGTTTCTGTGTACTACTTGTATCTTATACCTTACATCTGGGATCATTTTCCTTATACTTGAAGTATATATATATATATATATACATATATATATATATATATATATACACACACACACTTGGAATTTCTTTTAGTGTGTTTCACTGGTATCATATTTCTTTGTTCTTTTGTTTGCCTAAAGATGACTCTTTTGTTTCATTCTTGAAAGGTATCTTTTATAGGCTAAAGGATTTTGACAATTTCAATTTTTTTAATATTAAAGATATAATTTCACTATCTTCTGGCTTCTTTTACTAGCTATTGAAAATTATTTGTTGGGACACCTGGGTGGCTCAGCAGTTGGGCAACTGCCTTCGGCTCAGGGCGTGATCCCTGAGTGCTGGGATTGAGTCCCACATCAGGTTCCCTGCAAGGAGCCTGTGTCTCTGTCTCTCTCTCTGTGTCTCTCATGAATAAATAAATAAAATCTTAAAAAAAAAGAAGAAGAAAATCATTTGTCAGTGTGTCAGTCCTGTGAAGGTAACTTTATTTTCCCCTTGTCTTCAGTTTTCTGAAGTTTCATTATGACATAGTGTAGAATTTTATTTCATTTATGCTGCTTTTGGAACTCTTTTAATTTCTTTAAATTACTCATTGGTGTCTTTCATTAGTTCTGGACAAAAATCTCACTTTTATACTTAGAGGGCCTCTACTCTATTCTCTTGCTTTTCTCCTAGCATTCCTGTTAAACCTGCGTCGGTCCTTCTGGCTTTATCCTCTGTGTCTGTTCCCTTTATGATATATTTTCATCTTTTTGTCTGTCTGGTGCTTTTCTGGATTGTTTTGTGAACTATCTTCTGTCTCCTTTATTCTTTCTGTAGCTCTGTGTGATCTGCTGTTAAACCTTACACCAAGAGTTCTTCATTTCTGTTCTTGTAGTTCTTGGCTCTAGAAGTTCTGCTTGACTTTTTTCAGATTTACTCTGGAACTTTGTATTTCCTGCATTTTATCTTTTAGATTTTTAGTAAAAAAGCATGCATGGCTGTTTTATAGTCTGTGACTAATAATCCAGATATACAGTGTCTTTCTGGGTCTATTTCTTTTGTTTTTTTTTTCTGGTGGTTCTCATGATATCTCAATTCCTTGCATGTCTGCTTATCTTCACATGTTTGTCATTGTAATTGAAAGTTTATATACAGGAATAAATTGATGCCTAATGTTTCTGTTTGTTTCTGGCAGGCATCTAGGGGGACTGTTAGTCTAGGCCCATTTTCAAGGATCATGTCTGAGTCTCTCTGGATTCCTCCTATCCCGCATCTCTAGGCAGTGAGAATCCTGGGCTTGGATTATTTCTGTTTCACCACTACCCTATTGGCAGTTCCTCCGGGTATCAGCCTAGCATGAGGAGGATCTCCCATTAAACTACTTTTATTGTTCAGACCCTAGACTTTGATTTCTGTTCTGCTTCCTCATCTTGTAGGATCATTAAATCATAAATTCAGACTTGCTGAAATGGGCAAATGCTCTCAGCACAAACACAACTTCTATGCTCACTTAACTCACTGGGTCTCATGTATCAGATTTGTTGTGGTAATTTCTTATGGTCTTATTACTTCTTTGTTGTTCTGGGAAGAATTTTTAAATCTATTTTATTCAGCATTTTCAGTAGTTTTCAGTGGGAAGATTGGTCTGAACAATTTAGCCCTGCATCACCAACACTTAAAGTCTGTAATTGTATTAGCATTATCAATTTTATGAGAAAATCTAGCAGATGGAGTTTATGGTCATTTCATATGTGTCAGTTCTCTAGAATTATCAACATTGCCATCATATGTCCGACTTGCCGAAGAGCTACAATTGGGCCATCACCAGGGAGGAGCTGGTGGTCAGGTCACAGCATAAGGCTTCTAAGGGTCCAGTAAGGATAGTGCCCACCCAGGGACCATGTGTGTATGGGGTAGGAGGGTTGGGCCTGATCTGGAATAAATCTATTGATGTTTCTTATAAAGAAGGAGGCTCTATGTATTCCAGTTATGGCCCTCACATTCTGGCCTCTGCATCCACTACTTGGTCAGAAATCCCCATACATAGTGTCCTGTTCTGCACCCATGTACAACTCAGCAAAGCACCAGACTTAGAGGTTTCCATATCACAGAGGAGCAGAATGGACCATAGTTCCCTCAGGCAGCCAGGTCATTTACTAAGTGTCATCAAGGATAAAGACAGTGGTTGGCAAATTACAATCCTTTGACCCAATCTATCCTGCAGCCTATTTTTGTAAATAAATTTTACTGGAACACACAAAAAAATATGTGTCAGACACTGTTCTGTGAAATATTGTTTAGTCTTTAAAAAAATTCTGCAGTATGTGACAACATGAATGCACCTTAAAGACATGCTAACTACAGTAGCCAGTCACAGGACAAATACTGCAGGATTCCACTGATATGAGGTATCTAAAGTAGTCAAATTCATAGAGACAAAGAATAGAATGTCAGTTACTAGGGGAAAGAAGGAGTTGCTAGTTAACAGATATAAAATTTCAGGTATGTAAGGTGGATAAGTTCTGGAGATCTGCTATATAATGCATTGCCTATTGTTAACAGTACTGTATTGTGCACTTATTAAGAGGATAGGCCTCCTGTTAGGTGTTCTTACCACAATAAAATGTAAATGAATAAAAAAACATTTTCAGCAGTGTTCATTCCTAGAATCTGTGAGATGTATCTATAAAGAAGCATTACAATTAAGTGATTAATAGTGTGGACTGTGGAGCTCTCCGCCTTGGACTCATATTCTAGTTCTACCACTGGCCCGCTCTGTGACCTTCACAAGTTCCTCATTGTATTGTCATTTACATTTTACAGATGGGTGAATTGCAGCCTAGAGAACATAACATGCTAGATCATGTAGCTAGCAAGTGGGTGAGTCAGACTTTAAATAATCCAGGACAGGCTGTGCTCTTTCTGCTATGCTTTCTGGTCAGGGATGAGGACTGCTAAAGCACCTAAAGACTCAAAATACTATTGATGTGTGAATAATGGAATTGATGATGAAAGGCTCCATTCTTTCAACCAAATCATCTGAAAAGTTGTGGAAAGGAACATAATTCATAAATGAAGCATTAATTTTAGCAGTGATTCCTCAGTTGTCTTAAGTGTTCTATAAGATATTCCTAGATTCTTACTTAATAAAATGCTCATGGGCAGATCAGCATGGGAATTGTGTGTTATGGCTCTGTTTTAGAGAAACACAATACAAACTAACATTAAAGACTGTGAAAAGACTTGTGCTTAAAGTTGACAAAACTGTTAACATTGGAACTTGTAGACTCCACAGAAAAAAATGTAAGAAATGTAACCTATGTGCCTCTTTATGTAATATGTATATTCCTAGGAGTATAAATTATGTAAATTAAAACTTTGGGAATCATTCATATTTTGAAAACGAAATATTATAATTTAAAGAAAATTTTATACATTAGTTTATTCATTACTATAAATCTATGTTAATACAGCAGGTTTATCTAAATAAAGTTATGTCAGTGTCTATAAAATTTATAACTCAATTTTATTATTCTTGATAATTGAAAGGAAAGGCTAAAACGATATCTTTATCACCAAGAAATTTTTATGCTTTTTATAAAACAATGAAACCACGTTGTGGAGATTGACTCACACGGAACTGAGATGTTATCTGGATTCTTTCCCTCGCCTATGTTTTGTTTTTGTTGTTGCTGTCATTTTTAAACACCATTTTGTTCCCCATTTGAAACTACAAATGAATTAGATAAAATCTTTAAGTAGTGAGAAGTCAAATTGCTTTTTCACTTCCTGCTTAATTTCATCTTGTCCTAATGCCGCCCTTCGTTAGAAAAGCAGAATTAAGTATTTTGATTAGATATGTTGCACAAGGACAGAGACAGCTCTGAAAATGTAAAGGGTGTGGTTTTGAGAGTGAGACTGCCCTGAATAGGAAATTATGAGAAGCAGCTACTATGTGACAGACACAATGATAGATGCCATTTACACATTATCTTACTTGATTTTCACAACCCTCCTACCTAAGAAGGCAAAGACTTGATACTCAGGTGAAATGACTAGCCTGGATCCCATATTTCTTGTAGGAAGTCAAGAGAAGCAACCGTGACCCTACGCTTCAGTCCACAGGAGTCCTGAGCTGTAAAGAGACCTAGGTCAGAAAGGACAGATGACTGTAGAATATGGCAAGAGGTCTATAGAAAAAGGAGATCTAAATCCAATAACCTTTTCAAAGAATTACAATCAGGAAGAAATTACTTTACTTTGCATGCTATGAAATCTAAACTTACTTTACCAGAGATGCGCATTGTTACATGTGGTATTTAGATTCCAAATACATTATTGATTGGATAAACTTCATGAACTTGTCTGAAAAACTAATCATCATTTATGATTCTATTTTTTTAAGAAAGTGTATCCTAACTTAAAAATAACTAGCTTACAGATATTTAGAACATAAGCCATTCATAAATCTGGGATTGCTGTATAAAGAAATTTGCTTTCAAACTTTAAATTTGTAAATCATAAAGTTGATTTCAGATGTATTACTCAGATGCCTGCTTTTATAGAATTTTTATTTCATTTCCTGCCTATTTTAGGAAAGGAGATTCTCATATATTTATTTATGCATGTGTTTTAGAATCATCACCTGTATTGTATTTATGCATTTATTTCTCCCAGGTCAAATTCGTTATTTCTGAAAGATAGCAGCTTTTCCAAGATACTAATAAAAAAGATTTGAATAGTTCCAGACAATTTGTTTTGCTCTATTCTATAGTAGAATGATGAGCAAGCAGGTTGTTAAAAACTTTTTTGTTTTACTTTGTATACTTCATTTTGCCTGGTCTTTTTCATATAACTGATGTACCAAACCTTGGCATGGCATCTATATATTATATAATTGTATTTTTACCTAAAAATGTTTTATTTTCCAGAGTTATTAAGACTTTTTGTTCAATAATAGTAACAGGCAGTGGTTAGCCATTTTATAGGCACTACCAACAGGGATGCAGTAAAAACTTTGAAAATCATTTTTGTTTGGTTTAGTGTGGGCAAAGGGCCGTATGTTGCTTTTATTTATACTCTAATACATGAAATTATGCAATACTTTCCTTCCATGCAGATGTGAAGGCTCTATTTTTTTTTTTTTTTTTTTTAGTTATTTATGATAGTCACACACAGAGAGAGAGAGAGGCAGAGACACAGGTAGAGGGAGAAGCAGGCTCCATGCACCGGGAGCCTGACATGGGATTTGATCCCAGGTCTCCAGGATCGCGCCCTGGGCCAAAGGCAGGCGCCAAACCGCTGCGCCACCCAGGGATCCCTGAAGGCTCTATTCTTACCTACCCACTACATTAAAGAAATATCTTAATGTTTTTTGAAAGAACTTTTTTTAAACAATTGAAAACTTACAGAAAAGTTATAAGTTAAATGTCAAGATCTTTTTCCCCCAGAATACATGAGAACAAGTTGTTTACATGATTCTCCATTACCTCCAAATATATTAATATGTATTGCCTACTAACAGAACATTGGCTACATCACTACTGCTATCCAACTCAGGAATTAATACATTACTACTATTTAATCATCAGACTATTAAAATAATATTGTTCATTGTCCCAATAATGTCTTTCATGACAAAAGGATCCAGTGTAGAATCATGCATTGCATTTAATTATCACACTTTCAGTTTCTTTCAAATGGGACCAGTTTTTCTGTCCTTTTTTGGCATTTATAACCTTGACATTTTTATTTTATTTATTTATTTATTTGTTAAGATTTATTTATTCGTTTATGGGAGACACAGAGAGAGAGGCAGAGCATAGGCAGAGGGAGAAGCAGTCTCCCCTTGGGAAGCCTAACACAGGACTCCATCCCACGACCCCGGGATCATGGCCTGAGTCAAAGGCAGATGCTCCACCACTGAGCCACCCAAGTGTACCAGCCTTGACATTTTTAAACATCATGGTCAATTATTTTGCAGAAGATCCCTCATTTGGGTTTGTCTGGTGTTTTCTTGGGATAAGATTAAAGATGTGCATCTTTGGCAGAGAGTTCTCCTTGCATTCTATCAAGTGGCATATAATTTTGATTCATCACATTACTAGTGATTTTCACTTTGATCATTTGATTACTGTGGTGTCTGCCTACTTTCTCTACTATAAACTTGTTCCTTTGTTTCCCCTTTGTAATTAATACATATTTTGTGTGGAGAAGGGTAGTGTCTTGAAACTATGTAAGTTTATTTCTTATTGGTCTTTCAACTTATTCATTGATTTATTTATATCAATATGGACTCATGTTTTCCTAATTTATTCAGTGCTTCAAAATCTGTTAATATTGCTTATTTTAAGGTTGTTATGTTCCCTGTTTGGCCTATGTGAAAACATTCAAGATGGGTTCTGTTGTCTTTTTGACAATGTTCTCATCATTCATCAAGTAGTTCCTTGCTTTATGTTGTAACAAGATATTTCAGACTTATCAGGTACTTTGCTTGCCCCAGCCTTGGAGCCAGTCATTTCTCCAAGGAATGCTGGTTATTTTTAATGGTAATAATATTTAGAAAATATGATCTGGGCTCTAGGTACACTCACTGCTGTTAGTGGGATATAATCAGGGTGTTGTTTTCCCTGAGCCCTCTCAGTGGACACAGCTGCACATAGGCACATGTGTTGTCTTGTATTTCTTAATCTCTATAGGCTGGAAACCATGAGTCCACACCGGTGCACCCAGCTCCAATCCCAACAGTGCAGATTTCATTCTACACATTTGTAACTCCTTTTATCTGACAGAGAGAAAGCTGTCTTCTATTACTTTTAACACATATTCTTTGATCTGTCTTCCTAAAAGCAACCATTCTCCCCATATGGATGCTCTCTTCTCTCTGATGGATCTCTGACTCCTATTTCTAGGCTGTCTCTTGCCCCATGTGGATGCTCCTTACCTTGCTGAGGCTCACACAGCCCACATAGGCCTGCTCTCCTCAGGCTTTAAGTTCCTATGCCTGGCTGCCCGTTCCCTTACCCCATGTGGACACTCTCCTCAGCCTGCTGTGCTCTGACACCCCATGCCTAGTGCCTGTTCTCAGATGCCCTTTTAACTGGGCTCTGATACACTGTTCTGGGACACTGAATATATGGGTTATGTCTCACTGCTCTTGGACTCTGACTTCCATGGCAGAGTCACCTGCCAAATGTATATACTGTCCTTACTCTTTGGGTTCTGATAACTTACATTGGGTAGCCACACTATGTAGACACTCTCCTCACTCTGCTTGGACCTCGACTCCCTGCACCATGCCACCCTCTGAGGAGAAATTCCCCCCTGGGCTCAGCTCCATGTCTTCCATCTTCCTCAGCCCATTCAGGCTCTGACACCTGGTGTCTGGCAGCTGTCCTCCTCGCCCTCCTCATCCTACTGGCTGTGGCACCTTGCTCTGGCACACCACAGCTCCTCCCATAAGCCCTGCAACAGAAGCCCATGTTGGTGGGCTCTACCCAGTGTTCAGTAATGGAAGGTGAAGAAGAGCCAAAAGGCTTAGGAAAATACTTTCCTAAGTATTTTCATGAAAATACTTTCATAAACTTGTGTTTTGAAATATTTCAGAGAATCACTTTGCTAGCTATAATATTGAAAATCAGAGCAAAAAAGTAGAATTTGACATTCAAGAACCATTTGTAGATATTTTTTAAATTAGATGAGTTTACTTATATGCCCTGAACTACCTCCATTGATTAAATAATTTAAGATCAAATAAGAGATCAAGAGACTAGAAGTTCCGTGTCTATTCTAGGTGAGAGCATTTCATAAACTATCAGTTTAATGTCATCTTATCCTGGTCTACTTTCTCATATTTGATGTCATTAACTATGGTGCTGGTATTTGAGTAGGATAAACCTTTACATATATTCTTACATAAAGCAAAAAAAAAAAAATGCAAAAGAAAAAAAACATAAAAATGTATAATGACCTTAAATAAACATGTTTGTAACTTGATTTTTTTTCTATCTTGTTTAAATAGAGGAGTCTTCATTTTGGCTTCCCTTATATGGCAACATGTGCTGCCGACTAGTCGCCCAGCCAGCTTGTATGGCTGAGGATGCATTTGCAGGATTTCTTAATCAGCAGGTTGGAGGACTTTAAATATCCTACAATTATAGCTGCAATCTAGATCTTGATATACTGGCATTGTTTAGCTTTCTGATAATAAGAAGTATTTTTAAAAATCTTCTTTTAAATGACAGTTTTCTCAATGTTAAACATAGAATGGGGGTGAGAAGGCCGAAAGGGGAGGGGTCTTGATGGCTAAAGAGCTACCTCTCCAGGTGCCTCTGCTGCATAATAGTAGTGACAGGATAATGAGCTGCAGAGGACTCCTGTGGAAGCAGATGAGGACTGTTCCCCTCCTTTCATAGAAGGGCCTTTCTGGCAGACGGCTTTTGGCACAGTCTAAGCCTTTGGGCTTCCAAAGCTGCCTCTGTGCCACCTACTCCTGATTTATTTATAACCATAGTTATTTATATTCAGTAAATAATTAATTATGGGCTTCAATGAATCAATAACTTTTTTTAAAAGATTCCATTAAGAGGAAGGAAAATTTGCATTCTTACAAGGTAGTCAACATTTTCCAGTGTTCTGAGAACAGTAAAGGAAAATTATATTTTGAGTATTGAGTTATTTTTATAATTTTTTTGAGTCATTAGACGGATTGCTGTGGAATTTTAAGCACTAATATTGAATAGACTAGCTTTTCTAAAACTGCATTGATTTATGATTTTATGTGTGTAAAAGTTATATGGTAATCGTTACCTCCATTTTGCTTAATGCTTTTGAGAATTCCAAACCTTTCTTCTGTGATATAACTTACTCTGATTTTGAACTATTGACTTATTGCACATTAAATTAATGGGTAACTCTATCATGTTTAAAATTTTTTTAAACTAATATAACTTTGATAATTGAAGTGTTTTGTTGAATTTAAAGATGATAAATAATGATTAAGGTTGATGCTTTCTTGAATTTTTTTTCAGCAAATGGCAGAAAGCCTGATTAGTTGGAGAAGGTTGTATTGTGTTTTAAGAGGGGGTAAGCTCTATTGTTTTTACACTCCAGAAGAAATTGAAGCTAAAGTGGAACCAGCTTTGGTAGTGTCCATTAACAAGGTAAACAAAATGCTCTTCTGAAGTACAGATACAACATTTTATAAAGTTTGTTCTTTTCTATACATTTCACATTGTTACCATCTTATGGACAGAAAGGAAAGACTGTGGAAAATAGGTTAGCTCAGGGGCGCTTGTGTGACTCAGTCCATTAAGCATCTGCCTTCAACTCAGGTCATGATCCCAGTGTCCTGGGATTGGGGCCCACAATGGGCTCCCTGCTCAGCTCAGTCTCAGAAGAGTCTGCTTCTCCCTCTCCTCCCTGCTTTGCTCTCTCTCTCTTGCTATCTCTCTTTCTCTCTCTCAAATAAATAAAATCTTAAATAAAAATTAAAAGTTTAAAAAATAAGTTCATAATGATAAATTAATCTGCTTTTTTCTTCCATTACAGAATTTATCTGGTAAAGGAAATATGGTATATTTCCATAGTAATTGGAAATTTATACCAGTAAATAGGTTTGAAAGCAGAGAATGTAACTCCACATTTAACATATTTAAATTTTTCGTAAATGTATTTAACTAAGATATTATATAAACATAAATTGCTAGCTCATGTTACAGTGATGCTTTTTGTAGTTAATATTCAAATGAACCCATAAAAAGACAATCCCAAGAATACTCCCTGATTTCTTATGGGACTGTTGGACAGTTGTCCAATCTTGAGTCAGAATAGGAAAGCCTGATCAGCCTCCACCAAGCACACATACACACACATGCACATGTACACACACATATACCCACACACATGCATACACACTCATGCACTTATAATCTTAAATTTATCTTTGTATGTTATCCAAGCCTAGTGTTTATTAGAGGATTCCCCCCTCTTTTTGGCGTTCCTACTCTAGAGTACTCTCATGGCATTTCTAGAGCAGAATATCATATTTCCTGTCCATAGAATGTACTTAATTGTTTCTAGTTGTTTTACTTTGCTTGCTTTTGGAGTGGTTGAATTGAAGTCTGTGGTAAAGTATGAGCCATCACATCTGTTAACTGTACATGTTCTACTTAATTTTATCTTTTTTTTAAAATTTTTTATTTATTTATGATAGTCACAGAGAGAGAGAGAGAGAGAGAGGCAGAGACACAGGCAGAGGGAGAAGCAGGCTCCATGTACCGGGAGCCCGACGTGGGATTCGATCCCGGGTCTCCAGGATTGCGCCTTGGGCCAAAGGCAGGCGCCAAACCGCTGCACCACCCAGGGATCCCTTAACTTTATCTTTTGAAAAAAAGTTGTATGTCCTGGAAAACAGGTGGATGCTGGTTTGCTTATCTATAAGGACTTAAGTTAATTTCTCTGATCTTTTCCAATAACATTTGGTCTGTTTCTATCCTGCTTTTAGAAATTATACTGCTTTTTCTTAAAGGAAATCCTTCAATGAGACCTTCTAAATTAAGTCCACTTAATTTATCCATTTTGTGTATTAGAAAAATTAGTGTTGCTCTTAAACAATAAACCTCAATATTATATAACATGGTGAATTTATTTGGGTTTAGATAATTAGATTTATGAAAGTATGTTGTTTATTATTGGAAAATTGATATATTTTTTCATTACTTGCAATGCTTTGTTTATGCAGTGTCCACTTTTCCCCATCCTAGCCTTTTGAAAATTTAGATGGGCAGAAAAATGGAAAGAATAGAGTAATGAATACCTGTATACTCTTCACCTGGATTCTTTAGCTCTTGTTAATATTTTCTTATATTTGCTTTCTCTTTGCATAGTTTGAGAATTTTTTCAGAACCATTTGAAAGTAAGTGGCAAACAGTATAACATTTCTTCCCTAAAATATTTCATCATGTTTCTCCTAAAAAATAGGACATTTCCTTCTTAACCATGATATTATCACATTCAAGAAATCTATTGCTGATAAAATAATATCTAATATAGAGAGGAAATCATCCCAATTGTCCCTAAAATGTTCTCCCTGATTTTTATATTTTGTTTGATCCAAGATCCCCATCAGGGATCACAAATTGCAACTAGTCACCATGTCCTTTGATTGTTTTCTTTTTACCTAAATTGGACCCATCACTCACTACTTTTTCTTTTTTTTATCTTTTATTATATTGACATTTTGGAAAAATCCATGCCAGTCCCCACTTCTGTTTTTGACTAATTGTTTCACTAGATTCAGGTAAATGTTTTTGACAAGAGTTCTGCATAGAGGATTTTGTGTAACCTAATTTTCACTAGGTACTTAGGTAGTAAAAATGGAATTCTACCAATTTTTCTCTGATGTGTTGTACAATGGAATATGAATAGTCATAAAAGAAATTAAAATATAATCTAGACAAATGTTATTTTAAAATTTACTTGTTTTATTTGAAAACAGTTTTCAAGGTATTCATTTTTACCGTATCAAGTCCTTTATGGCAGACAGAGCGAGTAAGTCAGCCCTGTTTTATAGGTATGTTATTTCTGTTTTATAAGTGAAGAAACAGACTCACAGATCAGATAGAACTTGTCTAGCTAGTAAGTAAAATTATATGGCTCTCTGTTTTTCTATTTCCTCACAGACATACTGCTAGACTAGATTTGGAAGACAAAATTAGACTTTTTCCTATCTCCATACCCACTCTGAATAAGTTTCCAAAGAAGTAGCTCTGAAATAGGGTTCTGAGCCTGAAGCCACACTTTCTACCTCCAGGCAGTGGCTTAGACATGTGTTGCATCTTTACCATTTAATGTAAGAGGGCAGTTATAGTGGAACCCCTCTGTTACTGTAACCAGGGTATCTGTATTTCTTGTCTGGTGACAAGGGTGTAATTCCAGAAAAGTGGTTAGTGTTTACATGGCCCTGCTGAATTGATCTTTTTTCCAATTGACTCACTTTTCCTTGTGGTGATAAAAGCTGGTGGCTTGGTGACTGATGCGATTCTGTAGTCAATCAGCTCCATTATTACAGTGACTGAAATCACCATACTTAGAAATCCCACTGGTGGTTTCACAGTTGACCATTACAGATTCACAGGAAAATGATGAATCTAGTGATACGTAGAGACTCGACCTTCGACTTGGGGATAGTGTGGGCTCTGTTTGACCCTGAGGACTGATGACATAAACTGTCAGTGTGCCTGACTTCTGTCTCAAGTACAAAAGAGAATTTTAAGATTAAGCCAGATGTAAGGGTTAGGTTGAGAAGATTAATGTAATTTAGGTGCCAATCTCAATGACTGAGCTGATAACAAAGTGTTGTGATGTCACTGTCTTCATTTTCTGCAGTGCTAATCCCTGCCGCCTCTCTGTAGCAGCTTTCCTATTGGCAGTTCCTACTTCTCCCTTGGGTTTCCCTTGAACCCTTCATTCACATGAAAACTTCCCTTTAGCAGTAAACAGCCTGGTTTCTTTATTTAAATAGGACTACGTCAGTCAAGAAGTCTATTTGTTATTTCTGAAAGCCTGGCTCCTGTGTCCTAATATCTTCTATTAAAGTAATTTTTACCTATTTTCTCTCAACTCAGACAACGATTCATATTTATGGAGAAGTGACATTTGCACGCCACCTGCATTTAGCAGTTAACTGTTGCTGTCCAGTTGGCTTTATCTCTATTCTTCGTGGGGGGAGTTAAAGCTCTTTGTATTTAGTTTTTAATTTGCTTTGTGATGGTATAACTTACATAAAATATAGTTCACCAACTGTAAGTGTTCAATTTGATAATTTTGACAAATAAGATTGTGTAATCACTACTACAGTCATTATTGGATTATAGGGTTTTTTTAAGCTTTTCTGTAAGAACAAATTTCAATTATACAGCAGTGTTATCAACTGTGGTCATCTCCAGACCTTATTTATCCTATAGTTGTGAGTCTGTAAAGTCTCTTATCTGTATATTTTGCTGACCTCTTTGAACATATGTCTCTAACATTGGCACTTTATCCCCGAATACTTCAACATGCAACTCTTAAAAAATAGGAGCATCTAAAACAAAAGTGTGTGTGTGTTTATGTGTATGAGTAAATGAAATTACAATACCATTATCATGTCTAACCAAATGAACAAAATAATTCTCTCATATCATTTAATAGTCCAGTCCATATTCCCATTTCCCCATTTTCCCTAAAATGTCCTTTTAGCTTTTGCTTTCAATCTAGGAATGTTCAAGGATTATGCATTCTTCTAAACTTTAAATTAGGTCTAGAGGCTTGATTGGATTCATTCTAAACATTATTTATAAGAATGTTTCATGCATAATGACAGATACCTTTATAGGGCATTCCGTTTAGAAGCACATGATGTCAGGTTGTCTCATTATTGGCAATGTCATGTTTAATGACTTGGTTAAGATGGTGACCACTAGCTCCCTCCAACATAAAGGTAAGTTTTCTTCTTTACTGTTAGCAAGTAGTCAATGAGGTGATAGTTTGACACTGTGTGAATATCCTTGTTGTCCAGTAGTCTTTCACATAATGGTTTTAGTGACCTGATTGCCCTTGTCTGAATTGCTTATTACACTGGAGATTGCATATGTGGTTCTCATAATGTCCTTCATTCTACTTGTATTAGCTGGCATTCCTTTGTAAAGAAGGACTTTTTCTCATCAAGTAGGAATGAGTGAATCCCAGTGCCTCCTGAAAAGATAGAAACATTAGTGTTTTAATTACCAGTTTTCAGAGTGAGAAGTTGGTATTACTTACTGGTCTTGTATTGATATTGGCAGTATGTATTGGAGCAGTATTACTCCCTCCAGAGGAAGTAAATGAGTGTTGTGTCTGTTGTGTTCCCCTGGTATTAATGATAAACTCTTAGATTTTTATTTATTCAGTGTTTTAAATAACTTGATTTTTATTTTTTTTTATTTTTTTTTTTTAAGATTTTATTTATTTATTCATGATAGACATAGAGAGAGAGAAGCAGAGACACAGGCAGAGGGAGAAGCAGGCTCCATGCACCGGGAGCCTGATGTGGGATTCGATCCCGGGTCTCCAGGATCGCGCCCTGGGCCAAAGGCAGGCGCCAAACCACTGCGCCACCCAGGGATCCCAATAACTTGATTTTTAAATATAAGTTAGGTGCTTTAATTATTTGGCTTATTATGGAAATTTCCAAGGGATACATGCTATTAGTATATTCTTAAGTAAACAAGATCTTTAATAATTGCCAGCTCTGTATTTTCTGATATGTAGGGCAGATAAGCACCAAATAAAAATTTTAAAAATAGAGCTTTTGTTTCGGTTTTTAGTATACTTTCAATGCTAGGTCTCTAAGATCTTTTAATGCATAATAAAGTTACATATTAAATACAAATCAGAGTTCTTTTCTTTTTGTTGTCTTCTCTCATGATTTAGAAGATAATTTTGTTTAATGCCACTTTAAAAATTATATAGAAACATAAATTTTGCATTTGCTGAGGTATATAAATAATAGGTCTGTTATTTTGATCACAGGATCTATTCTCTAACTATAATTTTTGTTCTCCTAGATAGCATTTCTTTTAAAGCTAAGTCAGTTTATTAATTTTCATAGGGAGCCATCTGTGGAAATAGTCATATTAAGGAAAGAAAAGGCTAAGCTATTCCCCTCCTCTTTTCAATCCAAATTTGAAAGGATGGTTTACTTCAAAGTGATTGCTTCAACTTCAAAAAACTTCCCTATTAATGTTGCTGAGCAAGACATTCCCAATCAGAGGTACTTAACAGCGCCACTGAATCCTCTATACATTGTAAAAAACATTTTATTAGCAAAGGTTTTATCCATTGCCAGTGGGGTGGGGAGTGGAATGGAAAAGTGGTGTGAGTCTTTGCGATCAAAAGTCTTTTCTTGATTTAAATACTATACATCACTTCAATTTAATGAATAATAAAATTTGTATTAAATCAATATCACTACTTGGTGTGATAGAACTTTGTTAAATTGTCTTGAAATTGCTTTGAACCATTATGTTTGTTGTGAACCCTAGCAAGCAATATTATTATGAAGCACATGAGATTTTCTTTTTCTGATTAGTCCTTTAATGTCTCAGTCCTATCAATGATTTATATTGTCCTTTATTAAATGTAGCAAAAATAATTATCTAAACAAGCCTGTTCCTTTAGGAGTTTACATCTGATTTAATTGACATAAATTGAAAATAATTATATCACACTAATTCTTCATAATGCTTGGTTTAATTTATGGTTATGGTTTACGTATTCAAACACTCCTTGCCATATGATTGTGAAAGTATACTTTATTTGTCATTAGAGTGTATATAAGGTCTAAGATTTGTTTTTAGCCAACAACATTTTGTTTTCATTCCTAATTAACAAGATTTTAGACCACTTTTTAAAGAACTCCTTTATTCTTATGATATGTTTGTGAGGAAGCTGTGAGTGAAATACTATCTCTGTGTTAAAGGTAGGAAAGCAGGCACTTAGTTTTTTGTACTCGTATTTTATTTTCACTTTTAGAGGGGAAAAGTTTAAAGATAATCTATAAAGGGAAGGGTAGAAATAAACTTATCTCTGCCCTCAAACATTGCCCCCACAATAGAATTATTCTGAAGCAAATCCTGTAGACTATATGATTTTATTTGTAAATATTAACAATTATCATACTTTAGAAAAATTTATAGTCATACGTATATCAATATATCATCAAAAATTCAGTGTTCAAATTTCCCAGTCTTGTAATTTTTAAAACAGGTTTTGAATCAGTATTTTGAAATAATTGCAGTTAATTGATTTGGTCTCTTAAATCTCTAAATCTGTTGGAGTACTCTGGCACTCTCGTGTGCTTGCTCTCTCTCTCTCTCTCTTGCTCTCTCGCTCACTCTCACACACAATTCATTGAAGAAATTGGGTTATCTATCCTACAGAGTTTTCCATAGTCTGGATTTTGTTTCTTGCATCTTTGAATTGTCTTTTATTCTTCTATTTTTGGCACAGATTTAGGTTTGTTGGTTAGTTGTTAACAACATGTCTTAGGAAATATTGTATACTTTTATTAGGAGGCATTTAAAGTTTTGTTTTTTTGTTTTCTTTTAGAGAGAGCAAGAGAGGGCATTAGTGGGGGGGAGGGAGAGAATATGATGCAGACTCTGCCCTGAGTGTAGAGTCTGACATGGGGCTCTATCTCAAGATCACAAGATCATGACCTGAGCCAAAACCAAGAATCTTATGCTTAACTAACTGAACCACCCAGACGCCCTCTATTGATTGGGAGGCAATTAATATGTCTGGGTCTTCTACTCATATTAACATCCATAGACGAGCATTGCTTAGATCCTTTATTTCATTAGATGTTGCAAACCAGTGATATTTCAATATTCTTTCTTCATTTATTAGCTGAGAAACTTCTACTTTATCAGCTATTTGGTTGAAGTACAATTCTTTTTTTTTTTTAAGATTTTATTTATCCATGAGAGAGAGAGAGAGAGAGAGAGGGTGGCAGAGGGAGAGGCAGGCTCCCCACAGAGCAAGGAACCTGAAATGGGGCTCAATCCCAGAACGCCCAGGATCACAACTTGAGCCAAAGGCAGATGCTCAACTGACTGAGCCACTCAGGTGCCCCTGAAGTACAATTCTTATAGGAAAGACAATAAAGACTAACTAGTTACCAAAATAATGAGGTGGTTCCCTTAGTATCCTTTGAAAGTGAAAAATGAGTTCATTTTTAAATATCATTATGAGTTTATGGACATTCTTTAATGGGTCAATCCTTTACCATTGATATTCTTACGTTCAGATGATCCCATCTTTGCCTACTGGAAGCCTCTTCAGTCCTTTTGATACAACCCTAGTGATCTTTCATTTCTGGTAGAACATGTTCTGGGATTATCCTGTACATTTCCTGGCCAAGGCTGAGAATTGGCCATCTCTGTAAAGAGCTCTGATTCCTTTTAGCAGGAAAGAATATTTAGAAAACATAATCTGGGTATATAGTAGACTTTTTAAAAGATCATATAGTCAAAAAGTAAGGCAGGAAATAGTTCATAAATCTAGTCCTGATTTACTAATCATCCATTATCACAGAAATGGAGAGGTTGAAGTACAGTTTTAATTCAAAATAATGAACGACAAAATAATGAAACAAATGAAACTTTTCTTTAATTTCAGAGTTAACTGTATTTTGTTACAAAATTTTCTCAGATTATATTTTTATTGACTTTACTTGGCCTTCTCAGTACCCACCATCTCATGCAGTGGAAGTTTGCAGTTCAGTATGTGCTGATTCACAAGGTAGATCCAGCCAAGGATTAAAATTTCACAATGAATAGTCTCAAATATGTCCACAAAGCAGTAGCAGTTGACTGTAAAACCTACCAAATCAATTAATGGTTTAGTCAGGAAACTCTGACTTTGGATAGAAAACTGATTTCAAACCATCGATGTCATCATCTATAAAGAATAGGACTAGGATCTTCTCTGGGATCAGTCTGTGAACCTATAACTGTCATTATCTTAGTTCTCTTATCTCGTTCTTTTATTCTGCATATATATTGCAAACACTTAGTATGTTAGTGGTAGAAATAGTGAGAGCAAAAACACCCAAGCTTCTTGCTTTCGTACCCTGTGAAGAGGAGGTACTTCCCTCATCTATGTGTATTATGTGAGCACACGATGGTAACAGTCCTAAAGTGCACCTTGTGTTTTCTAATTCGCTCCTCCTTTGAGAAGTGCAGTTTTAAGTACTCTTACTGATACTTTGTCTACAACGAAAGACAACTTGTATAGACTTTCTGGCATTAACAGAAACATTATTTGTTTAATGACTTTTTCTTTGACATGCAGTTTTTTTGGTTGAAAAAATTCCCATTAGTTAAATTATTTGGGGCGATGAAATATAGAGAAGTTAATTCAAATGATCTACATTGTGTTTCATTTGCACCTTTTAAAAGCTTCTCATGTTTTAAAAATTTAGTGGTATTTATGGTTCTCAGAGTTAATGGAGTGTATAATGTATAGTATTTTTATATTATTGCATTATATTCTTTTAGAAGGATATAAATGATCCAGTTCATCAGATTTTCTACATTAGCTATTTTCATTTGAAATGATATCTTGGTATTATTAAAAATGTACATATTCATCTGTAAAAATCACACTTTCCTTATTTAAAAATTGAATCCATTTTAATCCTATATACAAAAGGTAGTCAGAAATTTGTATTAAGATAGATTTGGATGCAGGAAAGCAAAATTTCAACAAGAATACTTAATATTTCATTGTTTTTTTTAAAATACTAACAGTAATAGAGGGTTCTTTGCCCTCCTCCCCCACTGAGTCAGCCTTCAATAAATCTTATTGAGAGCATATTAAAGATTCTTCCTAGAGCTTAAGTCATTCTCTGCCAGTGATAATAAGCTTTCTATTTAAAGAGATGGATTATATGCATTTTCAGCCTCTAAGGATGCCATTTAGGGCACCATTTTGTTTTTATATTGTATAAATAATTACTTAAAAGAGTTAATTCACAAAGTTTATTGCCATGGCATAGGAATATAAAAAAGACTCTGCTCTTTTAAATTACAGTGTTGCCCATAAGTCCATTATAACCCTCTGAAGACACACACATACCTACATTTTAAAAATGATAGGATAGACTGTCTCTAAGATGATTACCAAATCCTTATGCTTTGTGATGCTCCAAACTTTTAAAGTTATGTTGCTACTTCATGCAGCATATATTTCTTCCCCCTGTGATTTTTGAATAAGAATTCCTTCTTTCAGCAAAGAACTTCTATAGTATATAGTAAGTAGTCCCTTCCTATCTGCAGGGGATGTGTTCCAAGGCCCCCACTGGATGCTTTATACTGTGGATAGTACTGAACCCTGTTTATACTGTTTTTTCCTATACATGCATACCTCTGATAAAGTTTAATTTCTAAATTAGGCACAGTAAAAGATTAATAACAATAATAACTAATAATAAAATATAACAACATATTGTAATTAAGGTTATGTGAATATGGTCTTTCTATCTCTCAAAATACCTTATTGTACTGTACTCACCCTTCTTGTGATGATGTGAGATGATAAAATACCTGTGTGACGAGAGGAAGTGAGGCGAATGATGTCAGCACTGTGATGGAGCCTTTGGCTACTTCTGACCTGACCATATGTCAGGAGGATCATCTGCTTTTGGACGACAGTAGCCTGGGGCAGCTGAAACTGCAGAAAGCAACAAATCGAGGATGAGGGGGAGCTAGCGTATATGGTGTTCATCTGCCTATGATATCTGCCATTCTTCAGGGAATGTATAGCATTTCTTTGTAACTCTTTGCTATTCTATAATGTCCACAGAGACGTCATCATAGGTGTATGTTGGTTTTGGGCTGTGACTATCCACTCAATACTGAAAGAAGTGAGGAATTTCTTCTCACTCCTAATCAGCTTTTGTAACTGCCAGCTGAATATTCTTCTACATACTCTAGGAGATGTACACATTCCTCGAGAACTATTCTGCCTGTATAGTATCCACTCGCCACCAGTGGCTTAGGCACTTAAAACGTGGCTAGTCCAAGTGGAAATGTGCTATAAGTATAAAATAGATACTGGATTTTAGAAACTTAGTGTGAAAAAGAAGGTGAGATAGCTTAAAAAACTTTTTTGCTTGCATGTTAAATATTTTGGATGTGTTGGGTTACATAAAAACATTATCTTAAAATGTAATAATTAATACATAACGATTTTCACCATTTTTATTTTACCTTCTAATATGGTTACTAGAAACTCTTAAGTTACATATGTGGCTCACATATTTCTAATGGAAAGCACTGCTTTAGATAATCAGTCATAATCCAAGGGACCAAATACCTATTATTGCATACATAGATAGTTGTATTCCAGACTTCTTTTCCCAAAACTCCTCGGAAACTACATGCAGTTGTTAGCTTGTCATGCATTGTGGTGGTGCCTGTATGGCTTGGGAACAGACTTTTCTACAGGTAGACACAATAAGCACCACAATGTTATACCTAGTACCACTCAGAAAAAGTTTAGGCTACCAACATGAATGAAAAACCATTGCCTTTGTTGTAGATTCTTGCATTCAGCATTTGAAAAAATAATTGTTACCATCAGGAAGATTATAGTACTTCATGGATCTTTAGCTATGAGCTTTGTAAATGAATGTTACATATGAAATAAATGTTAATGGGGAAAACCTAACTACTCTGCTGCAGTAAACACTAAGTTATGGTTTTACTGCTTTTAGTGATAACACTGTATATAATGCCTGAATATTAGAATAACAAACATACTTTACTGATTCTTTTATTTTATTACTGTTGGAAATGTAGTTAACATAATTCACATTACAGTTATGACACGCTGTACTTGTTTTATTGCAAATTTTAAGATGTATATAAAAGACAGCAAACTCCTACTTAAACAGATCAAAATAGGTTATGTTTAATCTCACATAATTTAATGTAAGTTCTCTATGTAGCATACTTTGAAACATTACTCAGTATTTTCATACAAAGCATTTATTATTGAGTCTGAATATTCAAAGTACTCAAAATTACGTATTTTAAATGATCAGCAATAAGATGTATAATTGCATCTGGTATAAGTATGGTAGCTAAGCAGTACAACATTCACTTGATGATTACAAAAATATTCTCTTGTAAAAAACCAATTTTGTCTTACTTTTTAAGGAAACCAGAATTCGGGCAATGGATAAGGATGCCAAGAAAAAAATTCATAATTTCTCTGTCATCAACCCTGTTGCCGGACAGTCTGTAACTCATATTTTTGCAGTGGACAACAGAGAAGATCTTCAGAAATGGATGGAAGCCTTCTGGCAGCATTTCTTTGATCTTAGTAAGTTGATGTTTGGATTTACTAGTAAAATATTCATGTGCATGAAAAGATGCACAAAGCAATCTAAATATTAAAATTATAATCTTATGGTTTCTCTCAAGAATTTTTTATGCTCTTGGATAAAATGATACAATCATCAATAAATACATTGATGCCTTTCTCTCAACCTTTCCCCAGTACCTGACTTAATGTAGTTTATTATACTTTTGAATTCCTCCTATCCATCCCTGTTACTTTTAAGTTTCTCTGGTCCCTAAAACAATTAGACCACATTTTTCAAAATATTGGGTTTTAATTGGTTAGGGCAGTATCTGTAGTTTAGAGATGATCCTAAAATATTGAAATGTTGAGGAAACTCATGTAACCCTCTGTTAACTCCAGATTCATTATAATATCATGGACATTGTCCAAAGATTTTTTTTTAAACCATACATATGGTTTTTCAGTTTTAATAATACAGCCCATGATTATAAAAACAATGTGATAATAATAAAATATTCTCAATTTAAGAGGGAATTTTATCAACAAAATATTGAAGTTAAAATTGAAAATGTAGGCTATTGGTAATGGCTTGTTTCTAGTCAAATTAAGCCTTTTGTTACATTCAACCAGTATTTTATGTCTTTAGAATGTTTTTTTATGGAATTATGAAAGGTAGCCATTTCTAAACAATAGAAAGTTATTTTTGAAACTCCTAGAAATAATCCTACAGAAATTTTAGGACTTCTTAAGATCTGTTTTGGGGAACTTTATAAAAGAGTTACTGCCTGCTATCCTCAGATTAATTTTTATAAGCTTACAGTGATCCATGCCCTGGTCAATTATTATAGTGATGGTTGGAGTGGGGGAAAGAAGAGAACTAAATGTATTGATTACCTTCCACATACCATATGGCTTCATTTATTTCTCCCAACAGTCCAGAAAGGCAGAAATTATTTCTCTCTGCTCTAAAGTTGAGAAAATTGAGGCCTGAAAAGATTGCTGGTTTACTGCAGGAAACCAGAGGACTCCCTCTATAGCCTTATGGAATCCTTTAGGACTTGTTTTCCATAAGTACTATCCCTAGGCACTGAATAGATGTTTAAATATTTGTTCCATGCTTATCAGCATGCACTGCATTTTTTTTTAAATTTCAGCTGATCTTAGATGTGTAACTTAAAAGACAACAACTTCCTTTCGTTTGCTGATCACATCTGAAATTTTAACTGCTTTCCTAAATGCTTTGCTTTAGAGTCTGTCTTACAAAGACTATATTATTTTTAGAAGTGATTCTGCTATTTTAAACTTTTTATGTGTATAAAAACAGGAACAAGGGGTGAAAGGAGGTAAAAATGCAGAATATTATGGTCTGGATATCAATTACTGCTAGATGATCTCATGTTTTTATTCTCTAGATTATGTAAAATAATTTATCATGCTAAAATGGAGTTGGAAGGATACAAATATCCAATTTTACTGTCAAAATAAGAAAGTGATGACAACTAGGTTCTCAGATATAGCTATTTCTTTAGTATTTAATGATTTGTTGATAAATCTGCTATCTATGTAATTTTTTTAAAGTATAAATTCTACTAAATTTATACTTTAGAATTCATTGTGTATGAAGATATGAAGCAAAGGTGGAAATGTTTATACTATTCTAAAGATTGACTTGTAAGTGGTAAGCTTATTGTGATCTTAGGTGAAATCTGATATGTAGAACCAAGTAGAGGGTAGATAGATAGTCAAGGTAGAATAAGACTAATTTAATATTTAAAGCAAATTTCAATTACTTGTCTCTGCTTAAGAGTAGAAAATCAGGAGAGTGAGAAAATTACCACGAGAAAACATTAATGACACTAAGTCTGTTTAGCCTGCAGAGAAACAACCTGAGGAGTGGAGGGTGGAGGCAAGGGGGATGTAATAGCTAAGTTTTAGTATTTTAGAGCTGACCAACATATAAAATGGGAGTGACATTGTTTTGGATGATCAAAAGGGGCTAGGCATGGTGGGCCAAAGATTTTTTTGAGTATTTAATAATATATTATTGAGTTACATAAACAGCTTAACATAACAGATCATTTTGACTGGGAACATTATAGCAAATATTATTGTGGTAAGCATCTTCAATATATAGATTTTATGTGAGCACAACATAGCCATTTAATATTTCATACTGGGCCTTTATTTTTATGTTGGTATCGGGTATAACAGCGCATACTAATTTATTCAGATAAAATAAACCTTTCCATTATAAAATTGACCAGCGAATATACCGCCCTTGTACCTCTGACTTCAGTAACACATGGGATAATATGACTTTATAGTCGGGTCTTCAACGTGATTAGTATTCTGCTACCAGTTTAACAATGAAAAGCTTTCATCTATCAATGTAGAGAAAATACTACACTTTATAATTTGCCTAAGATTTGACAGAGAAATGTTTGCTAGTTCAAAGTATTTCATTATTTTTCTATTAGATAAGACCTTATTTTTTTCTGCCCCCAAGAAGGAAAAGCTGGCTTTTATATATTTATCTAAAAAAGGAAGTGGAGGGGAGGAATAAGTTATCAGATCTCAGATCCTACTAGATTTAAATTCTGCAGAGCAACCTTTGAAGCCTCAAACTCAAGATTTCATTCCCTTTATGAGATGCTATGTGGGCTATTTTGAAATTTTTACCATATTCTATACTTAGCATTGTAATAAAACATACTAAAAGGTTTTTTATGTTTCTTAGCTATTTAAGGTGATGGATTTAAAATTTATGCATATTACCATGTAACCATGGCTGTGTATTAGATTTAAAACAACAAAAATGAATAGATAATTTGACTGAACATGAAATGTCTTTTATTTTTAAGCTATGGAAAATAACTAAATTGGATATTGAGTATGGAAACTGAGAATATAATAAAAGGAAGAGGAATATAGATCATAAATCATTCCAAAAAGGCACATGTGTATTACATTTAGTTTTCTACAGATGTAAGTTAGAGTATGAGAATTGTGAACCTCAATAACCTACTTTTATAACATGAATATAGAGACACGTAATTGTTGTCCAACATGCAGGTACACAATAAATGTGGAAAGGTTAAATTGTTCATATGCCCTCAGAAGAAGTAAGTCTGAACGTTTTAAGATGAAAATAGTAAAACATAATTAAAAGAAAAATTAATGTTGACCACACTTTTAAATTTAACTTAAAAATTGAAACAACTTGAGTATTTTTTTATTCCTAGTGACTAATGGCTTTATTTAAAGTATTCTTCCTAAAATAAATTCCTTCCTAGAATTTTGACTGATGTGTCTTTATTATAGCAGGCTCTTATATACCTTTTACTTGAATGAAAATATAGCATTTTTCTAGAGTTGCATGATTTATGAAAAGCATAATCATTTGAAAAAATGATTGTTAAATAAGCAATTCTTATTTCTCAACTAGAATTTTCAAAGGTAACACCATTTTTGAGAAGTACAGTTTCCTACTAGATTACTATATTTTATTTCAGTTGATTTTTACCTTTCAATTGTCTTAAATATTGGATATTTTTGTTTAATATTTTTTTATTTAATATTTAAAAGAGGAGAACTTGTACAAATTTTTGCCATGAATAGAAATTTCAGTTACCAACCATTTAGTGAAATAGTGCAGTATTTAATAGCTTAGAGATCTTAGCTTCTTATGTCTGTGCACAGAACTTTATTTTTCAAATAGATTACTTTTGTGCTTAGACTTGGACTTTAACATTATGGGTAGTACTGAGTTTTTGTGTCTTCTTTAAGGCAATGCTTTATAAATTCACTCTTATTTTTCACAGCAAAAACATGTTGATATCTATTGAAAATGAAATATACGTCTTCACATTTATGTTTTAAACTAGGCTGCCTTTTTCTGTCTTTCTTAGGCCAATGGAAGCATTGTTGTGAAGAACTTATGAAAATTGAGATTATGTCACCACGGAAACCACCTTTGTTCTTGACAAAAGAGGCGACCTCAGTCTACCATGATATGAGTAAGTGGGGTTTGTCTTTTCTAAGCTGCAGGGTAACAAAAACAACATTGTCCATACTCAAGCAGCTTATTCTATTGACATTAAAATGCTAAAATTTTCAGGGCACAGTCAAAATGAATGAAAAAAGACTATGATTATAGACTAAGGAACTCATGTTTAATAGATGAATTAATACAAATTTAATGAATACACATTTTTCATAGTTTGAATGCTTAAGATCAAACAAAAATGTTAAGGCTTCAAAATGAATAAGGGTACACTGAAAATAAATATTAGCTGAGTAGCTGATGAAAATTCTGAAAATGTGAACTTAACAGATTCTAAAATATAATCATGTTTTGTAATTTTTTCTGTATTTTATTAAATTTGTTTTAAAGTAATGATAATAAATGAATATTAATAAATGGAAGCTTTCATCTCAGGTCAAAAAATTGGTTAGGTTTAATACTTTAGAAAATTTTAAATTTCTAGACTCATTAATATTCCATTTTCCCGCACTTTGAAGGGTATTTATTTCTCTGTGGGATTGCCTGAGTGAACAGTGCTGTGAACAAACACAGGTCAACACTAAATTCTAGTCTATTTTGTCACCAATATATACTGTACACATACTTTAAAATGTTAGATTAAAAATGATACAACCAGTGATTCATTTAATACCAGTGATTCATTTAGTTGACATTTATCTCTGTTCTCTTATTTTTCCCAAGGAAAAATTCATCCAGCATCCTTATCACCAAATTGGTATCAGGGCTTCACTGTTTCCTTGGGTTTCTGGTTTTGGATTATTTCCCTATTAACAGACTTTGTTAGTCTACAGGAAAAGATGCTAATTCAGTTATGCTTGCCTAAGTTTACATATCAGGCTTTTATTAAAAAAAAAAAAAAAGAATTCACTCTTACCTAGAAGTCAGAATAGAATTCAAATCCAAGGAAAGTTATTTAATAAATATTTAATCTATAGATTGAAAAAAATCCTAGTGTAACCCCACTCCTTTGAAAACTGGTTTTTACTCATTTATTTAGGAATATATTTATGGGTATGTGTGTGTGTGTGTGTGTGTGTGTGTGTGTGTGTGTGTGTGAGAGAGAGAGAGAGAGAGAGAGAGAGAGAGAGAATGATCTCCTTATTTTTTGGTTCTGTTGGTAGAGTTATTTTTAAACCAAAACCACTTGCTTACCCAATGTGCTTTTGATGACCGTTACAGATACTAGCTTAGAAAACAATAACTCACTCAAAGTGTGCACAGCTTTTGAATTTTTCCCCCATGTACTTTTTCTGGAAATTATTACAGGCATTGATTCACCTATAAAACTTGAAAGTTTAACTGATTCAATACAAAAAAACCTTGAAGAGACAAATGGACAGCTTCTTGTTGGTCAGCATGAAGAATCCTCACCACCTCTTTGGGCCAGCCTCTTTGATGGTAATCATCAAATGGTTATCCAGAAAAAGGTATTATCTCCTACAAGCAAGCAGTTACATGATGGGAAAGGGAAAAAAAGACGTGCTCCCCTTCCTCCTTCTGATCAAGCTCCGTTCAGCTTAAAGACACAAAGCAACACAGACCAATTCATTAAGGACAACTGGGAAAAAACAAGTGTATCTTGGACCTCGCCTTTGGATTCCAAATTATCAACCCTGATGCATCACTTGCAGAAACCAATGGCTGCTCCTCGAAAACTTCTTCCTGCCGGGAAAAATAATTTAAGTGATGGTGAACGCATGGACAGTAAAACCAGTTTTGAAGCCAAGCCAGTGCCAGCTCCAAGGCAGAAATCTGTCAAAGGCATGCTGGACCCCAGATCATGGCTGCAGGCGCAAGTGTAGGAGACCCTTAATGTACAAAGCATTTAACAAAATTTGTAGCTGTTAGGCTTCATTCAGAAACACTGGAGATACAGCAGTATGTAATCATGTTGGTAAATATGGTAGCGATTTACATCAATAATTAATAAGCTGTTAGGTATAAAAATGCTTTACAATGAAGAGGTAGGTTTCTCTTTTACTTCTGATCTTCAGAATATAAGTGATTTCCCTAGTAGAGTGTAAGAGGCAGTTTCTAGACAATATCCTAATTGTTGGAAGGGTTAATTTATTCCTAAATTAGTGCCAGCAGTGAGCAAGCACTAGGCAGAAGAAGGCATTAAAATTTCTTTGGGGAGAGACTGTCTAGTAATTTAAAATGGGTTAAATATGAGCCATATTCTCACTGTGAAAATTTTAATACTAATGGAATGTTTCAAAAGTTTTATTCAAACCACAAATTATAGAATCCACCCAAGAAAATTTCTCCTTAGCATTCTGGAATTCTCATCTAATGGTTCACTGGCTCTCATCTATTGTTTAACTCACTAGTTAACTCACTGACCTTTCACATTCCTGGGATAAATTTTGGAATATTAAATTCTTCATCTTTAAAGGGAATTTATAATGTGCTATTCAAAGTTGTTTCCTTGATGAGCCCTGAAATCCTGTTGACATTAACTCTCATAAGTGAAGCATAGCATTTATTAGTTTAGAAAAAAGGTAAATGAAATGTTCTTTATTTCCACTTTTCTATGCATGGAGCTAATTTCCATTGTGACATTGGAATTTGGGGAAGTGAGTAGCTGATTAACACCTTAAAATTCATTTAATACTTATTTAAAAAGCAGATGGCTGATTCAAAAATATCAGAAAAGTTGGCTATGATAATAATTTTCAGAATTAATCCTTTTAAAACATTTTAATTAAATTTCCTTTTTCTAGGAAGGGTTGATGTCTGCTATTGATATTATTCATTAAAAGTCATATTCTTATAACAATGACATCGGAATCATTTCCATAGGAGGTAATTTCCATAGCAACTAATCATAGTGACCCAAACAGGATTATGAAATCAAGTGAGGAATAAATAACAAGACAATGAATACCTTAAAGGAACAAAAACTGCGTTTTAAAAATAATAATGCTTCTTGTAAACAAGAACTGAGTAGTTTTAAAAATCAAATCAGAATTTCCAAATAAGACAGTATCCATAAGGTGTCAGCAATGGCACAAAAAAATCTGAAATCACACTGAACCCTAAATGTCATTGCAAGAAATAAAAATACAAGAATTAAATTACTGCCCAGAGTATAATCTCCAGAGATATTTTTAAAGCTCATGAGAACTCTATTTGTATCAGAACTACATAATTACAAAGTAAAATGAACACTTGACAAAAAGTAACATTAATTTAAATGGGCCTTTCATTATTTTTAGATAGCAGTCTTTCTTCATTTATATAGAGTGATGTAACTGCCAGGTTACTTTTGTGTTTGCTGGGTACTCCCAGTAAGAATTGTGACTCGAGGGAGTAATGATTCAAAAGGTCTCTTGTGACCAGCGACACCAGGATAGACATAGTCTTTGATAAGAAGGAAGCCCCATGTGCTTGCCTTAGAGGATTGTAGAGACAATCACATGTATGAAAACCTGCAAAGGTAGGATTAATTTGTTTTTTCTAACAAGGAGACTCTCATCAATTCTGTCGTGGTTGCTAATTCAGTAAATGACATATTAAAAATCTGCAGGATATTATTGTTGAATTTTTGTTTATTTTTTAAAACCTCATTGCTGTTTTTGACAGCATTTGTGACTGTCAATGCCACTAAATTATTGAGCTGGAAGATGCTGCAGGCAAAATCGTTTCTGAAACTGGCATCTAAGCATTTTTTTTTTTTTTAGTCGAAGCCTTCCTTATAACAACCAGTGTTAAAACTTCCAAATTATATTCTTGTCATTTCCTCATGCATATTATATCGAGAAAGATTTAAGGTGTACTGGAAAGAGAATTTATTCATAGAGAAACTCCCTAGCAGTTGTGCCCTCAGTGGGACACTTTGAAACAAGGCTGAGGCCCTTCTTCCTAGAAATATTTATCCGAAGCCTGAACCAAGGACCACCTCCCCCCACAGTTATTCAGGCTGTTTCTGGAGCCCATCTTACTATATGCTACAGAGCCTTTGGCATCAGGCTGAAGGCTTCAGCTTCACTTCCTTTAACGTAGTGTTCATTAAATGTTAGTTCACTTCCCCCAAGAGTTATAATACAGAGTCAGGGCTCCCTCCCTTCCTTCTCTCCTTCTTACAGGGCTCCCTCCCTTCCTTCTCTCCTTCTTACTCCCTTCCTTCCTTCCTTCCTTCCACAGTTAAAAAAATCTAAAAATACTTAAACACTTTGTCAAGGAGTTCGTCAAAAGAAGTATTTGGTTTCTCATTTCCTAAACCGGAAGTTTATGACAGATAAAAATATGTCATGTAATAAAAGACGTTTCAGCTTTTTATGAGCTGCCTTTTTACATTCCTTGTTTGTCCTTTTAATTTGTTTCTTGATATATGAAGACTATAAACTTGAAAACAAAGAGTTAGCTGTCAGATCTTGATAATAATATTATAATTAGAGAAACAGAAAGAATAGATATTTTATATTATGATAATTCTGATGATCTGAAGATAATGTCTCAGAAAATTGCATTTACATTTCAAGCTCTGGGACGTAAATTACAACAGCATTTAAGATAGTTATTATTACTTGCAACAAAGTGGTGAGCTTTTTATTTAAACATCTTGCCAAGGACAAAGAAGGCATTTTGTTATTATAAACACATGCTTCCTAAGGTAAACAGTCTTTCAAAATATCAGGCATGCCAACTCTTGGTGAGTTTGGTTAAATCTGCCGTGCCCTCTGACTTCTTATAAGTGGGTGTGCATGTATGTGGAAAACTAATTTCATTTATTATAAATGCCTTATCTTTACCCTTTAAGACCCTATCAAGTAAATTTTTCTGGTACCGTTTATTAAAAATGGGAGCTGCCTTGCGTTAGAGACTATTCATATAAGGTAGGTTAAGCAGTCAAGTATTTCCTTAGGCTTGTGTTCAGTGCCTCAGACACCTACTGAGAAGTTAATTAATTCAGTCCAAAATGAAATTATAGGGCAGTTTGGCACAATTTACGTTAAATGCCATTTGAATGTAATCACCTGTGTTACCATGAATAAGGAACGACTGTACTAGCTACAGATGGAATGCCGTACTGCGAACAAGAAGAGGAGTGCTTTGGCAGGAAAAATATCCGTCCCTGTGGTCAGAATTTACCAAAGCCCTTGTCTTTTTAAAAAGTGAATTATTGAACAGTAATTAAATTTTAACTGATGACCATTTATACAGTGTTCTGTTAGTCTTAAACTATAAAGTAGATGGAGTTTTCTTTGCACCCTGACATTTCAAAGGCATCACTATTTTTAAATGTTTACATGTTTAATGTAACTACTACACTGCAAATAATAGTTCATGAAAAAAATAGTTTCTTTTGGATCACATATTTTTAGTTAACACTAGAAAAGGTGTTTGCTACCTTTGAAATTTTAAGTCAAGATTTCACTTGCAAATACACTAGGGGATATTTTTTAAGATATGCTTGTATAATTGGCATTTTTTATAATTTTTATTTTTTTATTTTTTTTTTAAGATTTTGTTTATTTATTCATGAGAGACACACAGAGAGAGGCAGAGACACAGGCAGAGGAAGAAACAGGCCCCACACAGGGGGCCCGACATGCGACTTGATCCCGGGTTTCCAGGATCAGGCCCTGGTCAGGCCCTGGGCTGAAGGCAGCACTAAACCACTGAGCCACCCGGGCTACCCATCCCCCCCCCCCTTTTTTTTTTAAAGATTTTATTTATTTATTTATTCATGAGAGACACAGAGAGAGAGAGGGAGGTAGAGACACAGGCAGAGGGAGAGGCAGGCTCCATGCAGGGAACCTGATGTGGGACTTGATCCCGGGATTCTAGGATCATGCCCTAGGCCAAAGACAGGCGCTAAACCACTGAGCCACCCAGGGATCCCCTAATTTTTATTTTTTAATTAAATTTTTAAATTTAATTAAATTTTAATTTTAATTTTGTAAATTTGTATTTTTTAATCAAGCATCTGCGAATATGTTTGGATTAAAACATATTCATGGGGTACCTGGGTGGCTCAGTCAGCTAAGCATCCAACTCTTGATTTCGGCTCAGGTTATGATTGCAAGGTTCTGAGATAGAGCCCCCACCCCCGAAGTTGGGCTCTGTGCGGGGCTCCTTCCCCCTCTGTCCCTCCCCCAACTCTGCTTGTGTTCTCTCTGGAAAAAAAAAGTATTCTATTATGGATATATATTTTTCAAAGTATCAAAAATTGGTAAGGAAGCCAAGCTCATGTGATTAAAATTTCTTTACAGCAAAGGAACTGATTCATGAAGTCGCTAGCTTTTTCTTTAGGTACAACCTTCTTTCTGTGCTTGATTAATAAAAGTCAAATGTGAAATCAGCTTAACCAGAGAAAGACATACCCAAAACTGGTGCTAATTACTTTAAGACTAATATTCAATAACCTTGCTATAACTAACAATCATTAAAATGTTTATGTATAAACCTTCTTACAGTATATTCTTAAACATCCACTAAAATAACCTTAGTTTTAGGTCATTGATGTAGAATTTGCCCAGATCTTTAGTTATTCTGATAATAAATTAGGGACCTAGGATACTCAGTTACTGTTAGCCACAAGGAGACTCCCTATTCTAATGTACCTCCCTCAGTGCTTAATTTATTCCCATGGAGCTCCTCAGGGGAGGGGGGAGAGAAATGAACAATCCTGGCTCAATTATATTATTTCAACATTTTATTCCTGAATCTGAAACATGACCATAAATATTTAACATTTTTTTTTAAAAAAAGCTTCCCTTTCTCTGAGATTTATTACATAAATATTTTTGTTTATCTGAATATAGGAAAAATACCAATCTTGGCAAGTTTGATAATTAGAAAACTAGGCAAAATCATTCCAAATCTCACTGAAAATTGTGTTTTAAATCACAGCAGTTTGCTTTCAGAGATATGGTAATCTCTTAATGTGACTACAACAGAGAGATTGAAAAGATCTTGTATATACATAATTGCCATGTCACAAATATGTTTCGAGATATTAAAATATAATGTTTTAAACAAAAGGCAAAATCAGACCTATAAATACAGAAGACAGACTGATGGTTGCCAGTGGGGACAGGGCTTGGGGGGATGGACAAAATGGGTAAGGGGAATGAGAGATATGGGCTTCAAGTTATGGAATGAATAAGGCATGGGAATAAAAGGCCCAACACTGGGAATATAGTCAGTGATATTGTCATAGTAATGTATGGGGACAGAGAGTGGCTATACTTGTGAGCATAGCGCAACCCATAGACTTGTCGAATCGCTCTTACACACCTGAAACTAATTAACATTGTGTGTCAACTATACTCGAAAAAATGTTTTTTAAATAGATGGTTTTGTTGAAAATGGGCACTCTTCTGAGTGTTGTATTTTTATGTTTGTTTACTCAAAAACTTTTCTGTTTTTGTGAGTAGATAAATTTTTGTTGAATTTAGCCATCTTAATAAACATATCTTAATTTACTTAGTTACGGCAATTTTAGTTTTATATTAAAGAGGAGAAAAAAAGTTAAGAGTTATCCATTCACTTGCCTCAAATATTATAACGTGTTTATATATACATAATATAAAATTACAAATACATACATATACTCCATCAAGTCTTCAATCCAGATATTTTCCATTAGTCTTAAAGGATTATTTTTAAGTGCTGCCAATGCTGGGCAGAGTAAAAGTCCACACCTCTTCACAGCTGACAGAAAGCTTCACAGCCCCCTTCTAACCTGCCCCGCCCTGCTAGGCACATTCCTCTTGTTGCTCTCAAGCATTTGGACGTTGCCTCAACAAGTTTTTGCTTGCTTGACATTTTCTTATGCTATCCTGCCTAGAATATCCTTCCTCCCTCTCTTCTTCATGCAATCTTCTCTCAGCACGCAGCCAGCAAATTTTATTCATTCTTCAGAATGGTAACACCTTTAAATTCCTCAAGAATTCATACCCTCTTTAACCTCTCCTTTCTTTGTGCTTTACTTACACCTATACAGCCTAAGCCCTTGTTCATAGTTTTGTGTTCCCTTACATATGAGTTTTGTGAATTTGTTCCCTGCATTACAAATCATGATAAACTTGCCGACTTAAAACAACACTCACTATCTCACATTTCTTTAGATCAGAATTCTGGATGGGCTCCAGTGGGTTATCTGCTTGAGATCCCACAAGACCAACATGAAGGTGTCCACCAGCCTGGGCTCTCTAATTTGGAGCCTCTGGGGGGAAATCTGCTTCAAGGCTTACCTGTTATTCATTCGGATATTGGCAGAATTCAGTTCCTACTACTTGTGGATTGACCAGGGGTCACTCTCAGCAACTGGAGATCACTCTCCAGTTTTTGCATGTGGTCACCTCAATCTTCAATGCCAGCAACACTTCGTTAAGTCTGGTGAATTAAGTCCTCCCCATGGATGAGTTGAATCTATCTGACTCAAATCTGTCTGACTTTTCCAACCACTACCAGCTGAGGAAAACTGCTTTTTAAGGAGTTGTGTGAGTAGATGTAACCCACCAGGATAATTTCCCTTTTGATTAGTCCAAGGTCCACTGATTAGTAACCTTAATTACTAACATGAAGTATGCATGTGGAGAATATATGTATGCATGATAATTACTTATCTCTTTTGCATATAATGTAATCATTATCATGGGCATGATATATTCTTAGGGCAGGACATCTTGTGGTACCGTTTTAGAATTCTGCTATCACAAATTAGACTTTTCAGGGACAGGGAAAATATTATTGACCTTTTAGTCCTGTTATAGTGAAATGCTAATGGAGGAATAGTATTGGATAAATACGTATAGTGCACATGGATTCACTCAGTAGCCCACTAAGCAAATGTAGAAGACATGCCCAAGGTCACACTACATCGTAGTTAGGAGTGTGGATTCTGGAATTAGATCTGGATTAACTTCTAGCACTGCATGACCTAACTGGGTGATTTGGGACTTTTTTTTTAATATCATCAAAGTTTGGGAGTTTGGGGTTTTTCTAATCTTCAAGGTAAAAATAGTATTTGCTTCACAGGATAGCCGTGATTATTTTTTTTTTTTTTTTTTTTTTTAGCCGTGATTATTAAATAAGATAATGCATATAACAAAACCCAGGGCCTGGGATATAAATTCTTACTTTGCTTCTATAGTGTGACATACAACATCGTAACAAATATATAAAGAAAGGAATGAGATACAGCTAATATATCCACATGCATACATATATTCTCCACATGCATACTTCATGTAAAAATATTGGACCTTAAGAGATATCTAAAAATGTGTCCATATACTTATTGCCCCTATATTAGAACCCTATCTTAGGCACCGTTGAGGTTTGCAAAATTAAAACGATGCTTATTCTTGAGAAGTTCACACAAGAGTTTGTAGGATCAATCATATTAGAGAATATTGAGGTGAATTACTGCTTGAATTTGCATTCTATGTATCTAACGTTAATATATCTGTACACAGACACTTAAAACAATCCCTATCTACCACCAGGGTACTTGAGAAATTAGTTGAAAAGATCATACATAAAACAACAATAGGCAATATAAAAGAGTATTCAGTATAACACAAACATCTAATTTTAAGTGTGAGAAATCAGAAAGGGGTATGAGAACCTTTACAAAACAATTTTCCAACAAGTGCAAAATGCCTACTGTATTTTATTTTATTAATACTAGTGTATAGTATTTTATTACTATAAAGAGTTAAGCAATGCAAAATTATACGCTGTAGGTATTTTCAGACAAAGTAAGAGCAAATCATAATAGGGAGATTTTTCAAATCTAGGAGAAATAAGTAAAATAGAAATCAGTTTATCCAGTAGACTCTCAGAGGAGTTTAATTTTATAGCGTTCAAATTTAAGGGGGAGTGTAGTCATGAAACTTGTGGAAAGTAATGGATTAGATAAGGCAGTGAGCCTATTTTTTAGGGTAAGAATCCATAGAACATGGTACAGATTGGCATGGAATATAATTGGCAGTGGGGGAAGGGTAGGATATGTTGAACCACATGCAGGACATTGAATGGCAATTCAAGAATATAAGACAAACTGAAGTAGGAATAGTTGACATCAGCAATAGAGTAGGCAGTTAGTGGAGAAAGTATTCAGTTTATGAGTTGGGAGAATTGGATTCTAGTCTTTGATTTACCACTAACTAACCATGTTGCCTGGACAAGCTGTTTACTCAACTGTTCAACTTTCTTATAAGTAAAGCCACTGGAAAGGCTGTTGGTATTTGTCTTATACTAATGTGGAGAGCCCTAGGCCCCTGAGTTGATACCCTTTGAGGTAGCAACCAAGAGAGTGATGCCAAAAGAGTGAGCCTCTGGTTCTCCTAATTCAGCTAGCGCAGCTCCACGGTGGACAGCCTTGTTTTAACCCCTCAAGGCAGTATCATAACAATCTCCATTTTATAAATGAGCGATTTAAGGCACAGAACAAGTGAATAACTTGCCTATGGTCTCATGGTGAGTGAGACAGGATTCGAACGTCATCATTCATGATCCACAGTGAGTGCTCAACTTCCTCATTGTACTCCCACCCTCTAATGTGAAAGAGAAAAAAAAACAAAACAAACAAACAAAAAAAAACATTAAGGGCAGGTTTTGCCAGACTAGCTTCCAAACTTTATCCCTAGTGATGTGGCCCCTTGGTATATCCCTTTGTTTTAAAGCCCCAGATAAAAATCCATTTCCTGGGATCCCTGGGTGGCGCAGCGGTTTGGCGCCTGCCTTTGGCCCAGGGCGCGATCCTGGAGACCCGGGATCGAATCCCACGTCGGGCTCCCGGTGCATGGAGCCTGCTTCTCCCTCTGCCTGTGTCTCTGCCTCTCTCTCTCACTGTGTGCCTATCATAAATAAGTAAAAAAAAAAAATTAAAAAAAAAAATCCATTTCCTTCACAATAAGATCCAGCATATACTATTCTGGGCACAATGCTTGGCCTCCGGAGGCATTCAGGAGGCACCTGCTTTGGGTATATGTAAGCCTGAATCTACTATTAAGCTCTGGAAAGCGTAATAGAAATATGAAGGGGAAGAAAAGATAAATTCCTTCTAAGGAAATTGGAACTGGAAGAAGTTGGTATTTGAGCTAGACCTTGAAAAAAAAAAAAAAAGGTGGAGGAATTTATTGAAAGGCTACTGGAACCAGTTTGTCCAGGAAGGGTTGGACAGGCCGAGTCCGGGTCCTTAGCAACATAAAGTTGAAAGAATAAAGTCACATTCTAGATTGTTAGAATAGTCTTTTAAAGTAGTAACTATATCAACCTATTAATACATTAATACTGTCTAACATTGGGGTTACAAAAAATAAATCACAACTTTTCACATCTAGAACTATGGTTCTAAACCAAGTGTGGAAAACCATGGAACCATGGTTTTCACCATGGAACATTTGACAATATCTGGAGACAGTTTTTATCACCATGCCTGGGGGCTTGGGGTGCCACTCAGATCTGTTGAGAAGAGACCAGGGATGCTGTTAACTATAAAGATATGTAGTTTTGGGCCATGCACATACAGGGAAGGGCATTCTGAACTAAGGGAAGAGAACAAACTGTGGAACAGGAGTAGTGTGGTGGTTTAGAATACATCTACAAGTTGACACTTCTCTAGAAAGGTGAAGCCTCATTCCCCTCCCTTTGAATATGGACTTAGTGATTCATTCCTAACTAACAGACTATGGGCGAAGTGATGCTGTGCAGCTCATGACACTAGGTCATTATAAGGACAGCTTGTACCTAAGCACTCTCTCCTGGATCGCTTACTTTGCAGGAAGCCAGCAGCTAGCCTCAAACAGCCCTGGAAGAGAAATGAAGAAGAACTGAGACCTCCTCCCAGCAACAAGGACCGCCTTTTGAGTGAGCCACCTCAGGACCAGATCCCAGGTGTGACCTATCAGCCTCCTGAGAAAATCCAAGCCAGAACCATCCAGCTAAGCACTTCCTAAATTCCTGACCCACAAAAACTGGGAGTAAGACAGTAAATGCTTACTGTTTTAAACAGTCACTTTGGGGGGGTAATTTGTTTCCGTAGCAATAAATGGCCTTAAAAATATAGGGTATGCCGAGGGCTTGGAATGGTGCACACGAATGGGGATTAAAAATAATGTGGATGAGGCAATGGAGTCAGATGAACTGCCTTGAATGTCAAACTGAAGTGTTTGCCTTTCATTTGGTTTCTGAAGAAATCTACAATGTGGACTTAGTACATCCAGATCACATGTGACTTACTCTCTGTTAGAGCAGTAAGGGCAGGAGTGGCTATAGTTGGTATTGGGGAGCATGCTTGCCATGTCTCTAGAAGAAGAAAAACAGTAACCTGTACATGTCACTACTACATGCGAAGTTCATGGATGGCAGGGGCTAGTTCTGAGTCATGCTTTGTCAATATAAAGCCTCCCCTGGCTTGATTTAAAAAAGAGAGAGAGAAAGAATGAGAAAAAACTTCTCACATGTATCCAGGTCACTAATGTAACACCACCGACTTGATTGTTCTTACCCACCAGCCTCTTTGCAAGGAGAAGGTGACACATTAAATTGCTTCCACCTGTGACATCTGAGCATGACTGAGTTTATCAGATTCTCTTTTCAGTAGGCAAGAGGGAAGGAGAAGCCTGAAGGGTTGTGAAGAGTGACCCAGAGTGGTGAACAGATTGCAGGGAGCAAACATTCTGGGGCCCAAGGCAAACCTCATTTATCTGCATCCACACCAAGTGCTTTGAATGGAGTTCATGATTCCTACTCCCCTCTGTGGGAAATTCAACTGTACTTTTTTTTTCATAATTTGTGATACCAAAAGTGTTTTTTAAATAGTCAATTATGAGAACAAACCTGACATCATCCTCAAATGAGTCATTCAGAGTTTCTTCAGGAAATTAGAATAGTGTGCCCAGTATACTTCCACATCTTTGCTATATCATTGAGCAAAGCATCCCAAGAAATGAAACCCAGTAAAAATTCGGAGGTATGATTCCACTTTAGATTGATTTCAACCCAAGTCAATTACTAAAATAAAATGCTTAGAGTGGAGAGCCCAGAAAGTGTTAGACTAAGGGACCACAAGCCTTATCAACACCAGTGAAAATATTCTGTTTAATTTTCTACCATGAACTTCCTGGAAAGTGGTGGATAACTTGTACTATAAATGTAATTAGAAAAACACAACTTGCATTCAGCCAACACTTTACTAGTCCCCATCATATGTAGGGCTCTGCCAGCTGCCTGGGCATGGGAAGATGAGGGGCTAGTCTCTGTCTCTCTCATGGATTTATGGATTAGTAGGATTGATTCGTGGGGTTTAGTTCCAGTGTCAGAAAAACCCACAAGTACTTTTCTGATCAGTAATAGCATGAAAATGACAAGTCTACATACTATGATTTTGTTTAAGCAGTAGGACCCCCCCTTTTCAAACAAAATCTTATGGGGGCCTTTTAATAATAAAACAGATCACAGTGCAACTACTCTGGAGTGAAAAAGGAGTAAGGAGCTCATGGCCTCCCCATCCTGCTTCCTACCTATCCCAGAAGCTGCTCTGTAGGACCTTGGAGTTTCCCACAGCAGTTTGAAAACCGTTAGTTTAAAGCATTCCTCAAGTCTTAGTGAGGTGCTGCTAGACATTCCATTTAGAAGCTGATGAGCTTTAGACTAATTCCTCTTTTTCCTTTTCACAATTAGTTGGAGCCTTTTAGAAACTTGCATTTGGACTGCTTAGTACTGGATTACTCAGTAGACAAAACTAAGCAAATCTCAATCTAACAACACACACGCACACGCATACACACACACACACACACACACACACGACAGAGAGAGAGAGAGAGAGAGAAAGAGAGAGATCAACCAGATTTTTCAAGAAGAGATAAAAAGAAACTATGTTAATTCCAGTACACATATAAGCTTTAGGTTTAATGGGTTGTATTGTACTACTGTTTTTGAATTCTAAAAGGTGCAGAGAAGAGGGCCCCCAAGTGTCTCCCAAGGGCTTAAGTCCTCACTTATGAGCCCTGAACATATTTCAGGAACCAGGAATTAAGGAGAAAACATCTCTCCTTAAACTGCATATGTCCTTTTCTCATGGGACTCATAGCCACATTCCCTATCACACCAACTCCCATTCCAGGTAGGAAACACAAGAATGCCAACAGGTTCACTGTACTATCTTCCTCTCTGGTCACGAAGTCTCCATATTTGCCTCCTTCAAATCAAGAGGATGTTCCTTCGTCCGTCAATCCTGTTTCCAGTAAATCTCTAACTTAGCTCATCCTCTTTAGCAAAACTTTACATAGATAGAGGGGAACTCTCTTCGGAACTTCACAGTATGTAAATGCATCAAGTAGAAGCTTTAGTTGAATTATAGACTATTTCCTGAAGTGAAACACAAAACAAGGACAAAATACACACTTATGTGTCAAGAAGAGGTGAGAATGAGCTCGCCTGGAAGGGGAGGCAGGGGAGGAGAAGAGAAACGAAGGTGTGATGGCCCAGTTCCCTCCCACAGTGAGTCCCATCTCAGTCTCTGCCAGTGCCCTGGTGAAAAGCACATTTCCAAGGGCTGCCTTAGGCCTGTCAGCAGAAGTCTGCTAAACTCCAGACCTCGTCAAAGAGTAATAACGAGACCTTCTTCAGAGGGTCATTGCAAGGATTCAGTGAGGAACTACATATAAAGCTATCTGCAAAGTTCCAAGGAAATAGTATGTGTCCGATAAATGTTAGCTGCTAAGGCTATTATTATTGTTCCAATGCCTGATGTTGTTCAAAGCACAAGAAAACATCTGATATACTACTTACAAGACAACCCAGCTTGGGCTGGCTGCAAGGTAAGGAGCCAGTGGTTATGTGTAACTGCATTAACATGAATTCTGATGTTCAGTTAACCTGGGCTGTTCCTAAAGGAACTCCTCCTTTGATGTCTCACCACCAGTGGCTTTGCCAGGATCATTTTTTGAATCAGAGCCAGATGAACTGTTGCAATTAAATTATTAAATTATTAGCTTATGACACGCACCTAAGTGCCAGTCAATTTAGAGAGGCTGCCAATCAAAAATGTGAGTTTTTATTTTTGCTATGGAGGTCTTTTTTAAGAATAATTGTAGAAGCGAGGAATGGCAAGCTAAATTACAAGATGAAGCAAGAGTCATCTGAAGTTGGCACTGAAATCAGAAACGTGGGTGGAAAATTAATTAAAGCAGGGAGGCACAAGCAAAGGGAAAGACGTTAGCAAGATATCCAGGGAGTTGGGGATGCTGGTGGTGGGGGGAGACCCTGGACTGACCGTTGACCATTAGTGGTTTACCAATTAAATTTGACAGACATTTGGCTCATGAATGGTAAGATTTCTAATGAACTCAAGGCAAAAGAATATCTGGTAAAAGCTATACTTTTATTTAACTCACCTCAGTAATTAACAAGGCCTATTAGTTTTCTTTAGCTCCATCTCTGGTTTGAGATCACTGTTAAATAATTATAAAAATATAAATAGAATGTTAGCATCTTGGGTGTATTTGGTTGTTGAGAAATCTTTCTTTAGAGAAAATATAACTTCACAATAGTACTCACTTAGGTTCCTTCAGGCTAGGAAGGAATCTCAAAGGCGATCTACTTTAACCATGCTCCAGAGGCAGAAGCCACTCCCAACAGTCCATAATGTCTGTGAATATCTAGCCTGTATTTGACATAGGTTTTGCTTGTTTTTTTTTTTTTTAATCTTAACATTGTTTTTGGAACATTCAGCTTGACTTCTTATAAGTTCTAGTTCTAAGAAAGATCTTACATATAAAGACGGCTCATCTTTCGTGAGACTTGCAACTTTTTCCACTGACTGTACTTTGTGATTCTGCTTGGTGGTGATTTTCTGGGTTTCTTCTTACCTTTGTGGGACTAAAGGTGATTTTTTCAAAATAATAGTAATCAACTGCATAATTTCCAGGAATAGATACAGCCAGCAACCTCCCAATTCCTCTTCACACTGCATCTCAAATACTTCATTAAAACACGGATGCCAAACTTAAAAAACAGAATGTGGCATTTCTCTGGAAGAATATAAGCTTCATGAGGGAAAAGACATGTGCTTTCTTCTTGTATTCACAGCACCTAATACAGTACCTGACACATGATAATAGCCTTAGAAGAATACTTAAGAGACATCGAATGAACGTTTGTTAGAGCTGTCACTGTTTATTATTTTTCATTCACCGTGTACCAGTAACTTCTTTTAATGATGTCTGCTATTTAGACCGTCACTTCATTGTTCATTAGTACATGACTTTGGTTAAGTGTATCTCCTGTGAAGAGAAATAATTTAACAAACTCTTATGGCATTCAACACGGATATTTCAGTTACTCAACTAATCCACCCACTGATAGAGTGAACTTTGAATTAAATCCTTTGAAGAATAAAGTCAAATAGATCTTGATAAGAATCAAAGGCTATGGAAATCATGTTTGACAGAAGGCATGAACAAAAATGCTAAAATGAATACTGTTTGGGGAGAAACACTCATTTTATGGCAGCCTGAATGAAGAGTAATAGTTCAAGAGTATCAAAATGCCTGTATGATCAAAAGGCAGAAACAGCTTCTTTTTACTATGTCTTAATATTCCAGGACTCATGATATCCTGCCTACATGAGCACCTGTCTTTGTGGTAACTCAAAGTATTTGAACACCTTATCTCATCCAACCTCAAATTTCCTGTGAGGTAGGTAAGTGCTGAGAGCTCTTGGTGCTGTTTTCAAGACGAGGCAAGTGAGTTAGAGAGGCTGTTTACACACTCCAAATTTCACAGAGCCCTTAGGAGGAAGTGAATGTAAGAATTAGCAGTTAATTCCCAGTCATAGAAATCTGTCAGAGCTTGAAAGGACATTGCCAAGACCCTGGTCCAAAATGGGCTTTTCTGATAAGATGTATTTGTGATGACTTGATTCATTACACCAACCACACAAATTTTATGTAATTTTCTAGTTATAAAAGTAATACACATAGTAGTACATACATACATATATGTAATACATGGCACAAAAGGGTATTAAATTTAAAAACAAAAGACGTGGGATCCCTGGGTGGCGCAGCGGTTTGGCGCCTGCCTTTGGCCCAGGGCGCGATCCTGGAGACCAGGGATCGAATCCCACATCAGGCTCCCGGTGCATGGAGCCTGCTTCTCCTTCCGCCTGTGTCTCTGCCTCTCTCTCTCTCTCTCTGTGACTATCAAAAATAAATAAAAAATTAAAAAAAAAAGACGTGTAGTAGTCTCTCCTTTTATATCCCAATGCCATTTTTGAGATTCCCATCACTCAGAGATAACCACTGTTAATGGCTTTTAGTATGTATTTCCAAAAATTTCCTATGTAGCCAAAAGCGTGTGCATGTATATGTGTACGCACACATATACACGCAATTACATGTTTCGCTTCCTATTAAATAGCTACACTTGGAAGTTTTATAACCATTCCAAACTTAACATGACCTTCTACTCTTCTCTCCCAATCCTGATCTTCTCAGTTCACCTGGAGAATACCAACTGCATGCTCCCAGTTGTGTGAGTCAAAACTCTTTGAGATCATCCTTGGCTTCTCTAGTTCCTCCCTACTCCATGTCCAATTCATCAGTAAATCTTGTTGGATGTATGTTTAAAATATGTCCACAATCCAAGCTTTTATCACCTCTCCATTGCTTCCACCCTCGTTCAAGCCATCATCATCTCTTGTCTGAATTATTACAGTTGTCTTCTAACTGATCTCCCTGCTTCTGCTTAGCTTCCTGTTATCTATGATCAGTCCTGCAGACAGAGGGATCCTGTCAAAAGACAATTTAAGATACACTGCATGCTTCTTCCCTACTCAGAAACCACCCAAAGGCTCTCCATTTAATTTAGAGTAAAAAGGATGCCTGTGTGGCTCAGGGGTTGAGCGTCTGCCTTTGGCCCAGGGCATGATCCTGAAGTGGAGGGATCGAGTCCCACCCACATCGGGCTCCCTGCATGGAGCCTGCTTCTCCCTCTGCCTATGTCTCTGCCTCTCTTTGTGTCTCTCATGAATAAATAAAATAAAATAAAAATTCAGAGTAAAAGCCAAACTTCTTACAATGACCTATTAGACTCTAAATGATCTGCTGACCCCTTACCTCTCTAATTTTATCTCCTACCACTCTTGAGACCCCTCACCCTCTCTACTTCAGACATACTGACCTTTTTGCTGTTTTGAATATGCAAAGCATATTCCTGCCTTGGGGCCTTTGCACTTGCTATTTCCTCTGCCTGGAATGTTCTTCCTCCAGTTTTGTCTATTTCCTTCAAGTTTTAATGTGAATATAACTTTCTCAGTAAGTCCTGATTGCAACTCCTACTATACCCTTCCCTGCTCTAGTTCTCTCCTACAATTCATTTTTACTGATTTATCGTCGTTATCTATCTCTCGGACGTAGATTGCTTCCAAAGATGACTACTACATTAGCTGCCATCCCACATGCTCTTTTCGGAGATGACATTGCCACTCCCCCATCAGGAAATGGAGTCTGTTTCCCCTCAGTCAGGTCTGGGCTTCTACATTCTCTTGGAAGCCAACAAACAAGTAGGAAGGTCAACTACCCTGAGGCCACCAAGCCCGAAGGAATTTCAAGCTAGCCCAATGATGAGAGTCCACATCTGGGTAAGTACCAAGGCTCCGGACAAGTAACTAAAGCCTTCTTGACTTTGAAAGCCTAGCTTATCACAGCCATCAGCTGAATGGACTCAAGTGAATGACCCAGCCAACACTATATGGAGCAGAGCTATCAAGCAAGGCTTGACTAAGCATTCCTGGCTCAGGAAAGAAGTTGTGTTTGAAGATGCCATGTTTTGGGATAGTTTATTAAGCAGCAGTAGATATACAAAACATTCTCATACTAGAATGTTAAGTTCTGTGAGGACGAGGATTGTTATTGGTTTTGTTGTTTGCTGTATCCTCACTGCCTATAGATAGTGCTTGGAACAAGGTAGGTACTCAGTAGACACCTGTTGAGTGAACAAATAAATAAATGAAAGGGAGAGACAACATAAGAGAAATGACTAGTGCATCTGTGTTTCTTTCTAATGCTATGAAAGAATAGGATATGGAATCTTAACTATGGCAGTGAGAAGAGAAATTAGTGGCTGCTGTGCTGCCTGCAGGGCCAACAACCCAGGCTGGCCAGGGCACAGAGGAAGCTCGGCATTGCATCTGAAGAAAAGCAGGTTTATAGATACTCTCTTCAAAATTTTTATTTGAGCTATCAAATCAATCTTTTAATAAACCAGATAAACTTTTAATATGAAGTTTGTTTTCATAAATATAACAGTAACACAGACACATTTAAGAATTTTAAACAGCACAGAAACTTGTGCAAGGTAAAACAAGTCTCCGTTTTATCCCTCTGCTAGCAGTTCCCTCGGTAGTTGGTCTAGCAAATAATGTCTAGGCACAAGTGAGCTCTTAAGATTCCCCTTATTTTTTGAGGAACCTCCACACAGATTTCCAGAGTGGCTGCACCAGTTCACATTAAAAATAGACCTGCCCTACGACCCAGCAATTGCACTGTTGGGGATTTACCCCAAAGATTCAGATGCAATGAAACGTCGGGACACCTGCACCCCGATGTTTCTATCAGCAATGGCCACAATAGCCAAACTGTGGAAGGAGCCTCGGTGTCCATCGAAAGATGAATGGATAAAGAAGATGTGGTTTATGTATACAATGGAATATTACTCAGCAATTAGAAACGACAAATACCCACCATTTGCTTCAACGTGGATGGAACTGGAGGGTATTATGCTGAGTGAAATAAGTCAATCGGAGAAGGAAAAACAGTGTATGTTCTCATTCATTTGGGGAATATGAATAATAGTGAAAGGGAATATAAAGGAAGGGAAAAGAAATGTTGGGAAATATCAGGAAGGGAGACAGAACATAAAGACTCCTAACTCTGGGAAACGAACTAGGGGTGGTGGAAGGGGAGGAGGGCGGGTGTTGGAGGGGAATGGGTGATGGGCACTGAGGTGGACACTTGACGGGATGAGCACTGGGTGTTTTTCTGTATGTTGGTAAATTGAACACCAATAAAAATTAATTAAAAAAAAAAAAAAGATTCCCCTTATTTTTTTTCCTTGTATCCCCTCTACACAATATATTAAAGAGGGTTTCCGGAATGTGTCTTAAACAACATTTAGCTTCTATTTACTGAATGTCATTATAGCCGTGGCCCATTTAATCCTTGCAACAAGCCAGTGAGGTAGGTATCATCATTATTCTCACTTTATACATGAGGAAATTGAGGCTTGAATAGGTGGCATAACTTGTCCAAAGTCAACACTTCGGACATGATAAATTGAAACTCTTAACTTCCTTCCTCTATGGCCTCTGTCACAGATACCAAACTCATTAGCCTTAAGTGCTACATTCTTATACTCCATTGCAGTATCAGGCCAGCAATTTTGAAACTATCTTCTCTGCATTGTAGGCTTGAGCAAATGATACATTTACTGAGAATAATGGGATCCAGGTTTCTACTGTTGGGTTACAAGTCTGAGAAGGGGAAGAGTAAAAAATACCCTGTATTGTTGGATTGGAATTGGAAGTCTTATGACTCCTTTTTATTACATATGTATATCTATATCATAGCTCTATCCACTGCGAAGGCCTGGATATGATGACATACCAGTATCATTGAGTATACCTAGTGCCCAGATCTTGGTTCTAAATACTCTTCTCCACTAAAAGAAACTGGAGTTCCTCATAGAAATGGCTGACACTATTGCTGGGATAGTGACAGCACAAGATAAGTCTGGAACACTTTGCTGTACCAGAAAGTACAGAAGTGCCCCCAATAGCCAAAGCTGGAACCATGGGAGCAACAAAATAAAGTAGTATTAGATTATAACACAAAGTATAAAATAAATATTCATGAATCTATACTGCTGTAAATAAATGATTGAATAAATAACAGAACTCCAATATACGTTTATGTGATATATATTTTTATATATACTATATATATTCTATATACTGTGTATACATATACATACACATATAATTATACACACACACACACACACACACAATTTATGTAGATACTTTCTTCTCCAGGAGATGGAACATAACCCTCCACTCCTTAGGCTGAGGCTACAGAGTGACTTTTTTCCAGAGAGAACAGTATGGGGAGGTGGAAAAAAAGAGAGTAACTTCACCGTGGTGAGACTTGAGAAACTCTACCTCAGCCATGTGAGCTCTTTCACTTGGCTCCTGTGTTTCTTTGCCATACCCTCAATGACTGTGCTTTTGTTTGAGTGCTTTCTTACTTTCTGATACCACAAAATTCTTCAGGCTCATCTGTGTATTTCCTGCCCTAGTCTTAGAATCAGGCATTTCTTCAAAGAACCCTGGTTTCGTTTACTCATTGTTACTGAGTATTCTTGCTTCTAGATCTCTCCGCTGACAGAGCAAGAAAATGGGAACACATGAATGTATCCATATCTATAAATATTTCTACCTGTAATCATGTATTTATAGTAAGTTAAACATGAGTTTAACTTACGTATCCAGCTCGAAACCATTACTACAGAGATCAGTGTAGCCACTTCCCCTTGATTGTATTAACTTCCTACTCAAATAGTGAGAAACCTGGCTCCCACCTCCACCATCATTTTGCCTAATTGTTCAATTCCAATGTACATGTAAAATGGCATGGCACTTTCAGTTTTAATCATTTTAATGAGTAGGTAGTAGTATCTTACTGAGGTTTCAATTTCCATCTTCCTAATGATTAAAGATGTTGAACTTCTTTTCATGTGCTCATTTGCCATCAGTACATCTTCTTTGGTGATGTATCTATTCAAGTCTTTTGCTCCTTTAAAAAACTGAATTGTTTTCTTATTATGTTCTGAAAGTTCTTCATATACTCTGGATATTTGGTTTGCAAATATTTTCTCCCAGTCTGTGCTTTGTCTCCTCATTCTCTGACCAGTGATTTTAATGTTGATGCAGTTGATTTATCAGCTTTTTATTTCATTATTCATATTTTTGGTATATCTATAAAGTCTGCCTAACCCAAGATCAGTAAGGTTTTCTCAAATGTTTTCTTCTAAAAGTTGAGTAGCTTTTAGGTTTCACATTTGGTCTCTGATCCATTTACAGCTTATTTTGTATGTGGTGTGACATATCAGTCAAATTTCATTATTTCTATATGCATATTCAGTTATTCCAGCACCATTTATTGAAATGACTACTCTCTCTCCACTGATCTGCCTTTGCACATTTGTAGAGAATCAGTTGCCCATGCATTCATAGGTCATTTTTTTTAACTATTTTTTTTAATTTTTATTTATTTATGATAGTCATACAGAGAGAGAGAGAGAGGCAGAGACACAGGCAGAGGGAGAAGCAGGCTCCATGCACCAGGAGCCTGATGTGGGATTCAATCCCGGGTCTCCAGGATCGCGCCCTGGGCCAAAGGCAGGCGCCAAACCGCTGCGCCACCCAGGGATCCCTCATAGGTCATTTTGACTTGGACACTCTCTATTTTGTTCCATTGATCTATTGTTCTGTCTTTATACTGATGACACACTGTCTTGATTACTCCAGCATTGTAGTAAGTCTTGAAATCAGATTGTTCGTCCTACAGCTTTATTCTTTTTCCAAGTTGTTTTGATTATTTGAAATCCTTTGCATTTCCATATGAATTTTAGAATCAGCTTGCTAGTTTCTACAAAATCCCTGCTGGCATTTTGATTGAGATTCCATTTAATCTCTAGATTAATTTGAGGCCTCAAACAATGAGTTGGGAAGTATAACATTCTCTTCAGTTTTCTGGAAGAACTTGTATAAAATTTGTGTTATTTCTTCCTTACATGTTTCATAAAATTTACTAATAAAACTATCTGGGCCTGGATTGTTTTTTCTTTGAAAGATTTAATTCCTTTAATAGATACAGGGCTACTCAGTTTATCCATTTCTTCTTGAGAGAGTTTCATAATTTACGTCCTTCAAAAAATTTATTCATGTAATCTAAGTTGTTAATGTTGATATAACATTGTTTATAATATTCTTTTATTATTTTTAATATCTGCAGATTCTAGTGGTATCACTTCTCTTATTCCTGATGTTGATTATTTGTTTCTTCTCTTATTTTGTTCTGATCAATCTGACTAGAGATTTATTGAGTTTATGATCTCAAAAACAGCCTTTATTTTATTAGTTTTCTTTGTTGAGTTTTGTTTTCAAGACCATTCATTTCCATTTAATTTTCTATTATTTTCCCTCTGCTTACTTTAGTTTCATATGCCCTTCCTTTTCTAGTTTCCTTAGGTGGGAACTGAGTTCATTAAAATTTGAGACTGCTCTTCTTTTGTATTATAGGCATGTAGTGCATGGATTCCCCTCTAAGCCTGCCTTTCAGCATCTTACAAATTTTGACATGCTGTGTTTTCACTTCATTCAGTTCAAAATACTTTTAAATTTCCTGTTTTATTCCTTCACTGATCATAAGTTATTTAGAAAAGTGTTATCTAACCTCTAAACATTTGGAGATTTTTACAGATCTTTCTGGCATTGATTTCTAATTAATACCACTGTGTCAAGAAACATACTTTGTATAGTTTGAATACTTGTAAATGTATTCAGATTTGATTTGTGGCCCAGAATGTTGTCACTCTTGATTAGTGTTTCACATGTGTACACTTGTGAAGAACATCTGTTCTTCTGTCATTGGGTAGAGTGTTCTATACATGTCAGTTAAGTCCAGTTGCTTGATTGTGTTGTTCAAGTCTATCTACCTGTTATCTACCTTTTATTTACCAGTTTAATCAATTAATGAGAGATGGATATTGAAATCTCTAACTGTAGTTGTGGGTTTATTTATTTGTCCTTGTAGTTTTATCAATATTTACTCATATATTTTGAAATTCTGTAATAGATTCGTAAAAGTTTAATATTTTCATATCCTTCTGATAAACTGATTCTTTTATCTTTGTGAAAAGACCTTCTTTCTCCCTGTCACTATTTTGCTCTGAAATCTACTTTATTTGATGTTAATGTAGCCGCTCTGGCTTTTTTTTTTTTTTTTTTTTTTTAATGTTAGCATTTTAGCCTTTAACATCTTTGTACATTTAACTCCATTTGTTCCTTATATTTAAAATGTGCTTCTTGTAGACATTATATAGTTCAGGTCTTGCTTTTTAATCCAGTCTGACAATCTCTGCTTTTTAACTAGACTCCCTATTTAGATAATTTGTGTTTAATGTGGTTATTGATATGATCAAGTTTAAGTCTGACATCTTGCTGTTTGTTTTCTATTTGTTCCATCAGTTCACTGTTCCCCCTTCCTTCTTTTTTGCCCATTTTAGATTAACTGAGTATTATAATAACAATTATTTTTACATTTTGTTATTCTTTTTTGACTTATGAGCTGTAACTCGTTTTAGAGGTTCTTCTAGGCTGCATAGTAAAGAACATCCTTTTATTTTTTATTTTTATTGCTTTTAAAGATTTTATTTATTCATGAGAGACACAGAGAGAGAGGCAGAGACACAGGCAGAGGGAGAAGCAGGCTCCATGCAGGGAGCCCGACCTGGGACTCAATCCCGGGTCCCCAGGATCAGGCCCTGGACTGAAGGTGGCGCTAAACCGCTGAGCCACCCGGGCTGCCCAAGACCATCCTTTTAGATAAGCAATGGTATTTCTCTGCTATATAATGCCTATCTCTTAAAACTTTTACAGAAATAACATTTTGAATATCTACTATGTGCTACATATTCTTGAGCACTTTAAATACATTTACTCATGTAATGCAACAAAACTAAAAACAGTCCCAGGAAGTTCAGGGTTACCTGAACTTAAGGTTACCACTCTTTCCCTAGCCCTAGATCTCTGAATCTTAGTAAATTTAAACTAGTTATCTCAAATCAATATGGTAAATGCTTTGTTTTAAATTGTATTTTGTGTTGTTTTTATTGTTATTATTTTAACTAACAAGCCTGTTTATGGTAGCTTAAGCATTAAATCATGAGATTTAATTTTAACTCTCATTAAATCATGAGAGTCTCTGCCTCTCTCTCTCTGTGTCTTTCATGAATCTCATGAATTTTTTAAAGATTTGTTTATTTATTTATTTATTTGAGAGAGAGAGAAAGCACAAGCAGGGTGTGGGGGGGAGCAGCAGAGAGAGGGAGAAGCAGACTCCCTGCTGAGCAGGCAGCCAGATGTGGGGCTCAGTCCCAGGACCCTGAAATTATGATCCAAGCCAAAGGCAGATGCTTAACTGACTGAGCCACCTACGTGCTTCTCCTTGAATTTTTAAAATATTTTTTATAATTAAATTGTTATAATGAATTTTATTATTTGTACAATTATTTTTACTATTTCTATTTTTATTTTAATTCCAGTATAGTTAACATACAGTATTATATTTGTTTCTGGTGTATGATATACTGGTTAAACAATTCTGTATATTACTCAGTGCTCATCAAGATAAATGTACCCTTTACCTGTTTCACCATCTCCCCTCCACCTCCCCTTTGGTAACCATCTGTTTGTTCTTTATAGTTAAAAGTCTGATTTTTGGGTTGTCTCTTTTGTTCATTTATTTTGTTTCTTGAATTCCACATATAAGTAAAATTATATGGTACTTGTCTTTCTCCTCACTGACTGATTTTGCTTAGCATTATACTCTCTAGATCCATTCATGTTGTTGCAAATGGCAAGATGTCATTCTTTTTTATGGCTGAGTTATATTCCATTGTATATATGCCACATCTTTTTTACTCATTCATCTAATGATGGACACTTGGGCTCCTTCCATAATTTAGCTATTGTAAATAATGCTGCAATAAAGGTAGGGGTAAATATATTCTTTTGAATTGATGTCTTTGTATACTTTGAGTAAATGCCCAATATGGGATTACTGAATTACATGGTAGATCTATTTTTAATTTTTTGAGGAACTTCCATATAGTTTGCACTGAGTTCACCCACTGCACAAGGGTTCCTTTTTTATCTATATCCTCACCAACATTTATTCTTTGTGTTTTTTATTTTAGCCATTCTGACAGGTGTGAAGTTATGGCTCATTGTGGTTTTGATTTGCATTTCCCTGATGATGAGTGATCTTGAGTATCTTTTCCTGTACCTCTTGGCCATCTTGATGTCTTCTTTGGTGAAATGTCTGTTCATGTTTCCTCCCCTTTTTAAATTGAATTATTTGGGGATGCCTGGGTGGCTCAGTGGTTGAATGCTTCCCTTCGACCTAGGGCATGATCCTGGAGTCCCGGGATTGAGTCCGACATCAGGCTCCCTGCATGGAGCTTGCTTCTCCCTCTGCCTGTGTCTCTGCTTCCTCTGTGTGTGTCTCTCATGAAAAAATAAATAAAATATTAAAAAAATAAATTGAATTATTTGTTTTTGGGGGGTAGTAAATTGCAGAAGTTCTTTATATATTTTAGATACTACTTTTATCATATATGTCAGTTTTGCAAATATCTTCTCACATTCAGTAGATTATCTTTTAGTTTTGCTGATTGTTTGCTTCCCTGTGCAGAAGCTTTTGATTTTGATGTAGTCCCAATAGTTTATTTTTGCTTTGTTTCCTTTGCCTCAGGAGACATAGCTAGAAAAATGTTTGTATGGCTGATGTTAGAGAAATTATTGCCTGTGTTCTGTTCTAGGTGTTACACTTAGATCCTTAATCCATTTTGGGTTTATTTTTGTGTATGATGTAAGAGAATGGTCCAGTTTCATTTTTTTGCATCCAGCTATCCAGTTTTCCCAGCACTATTTGTTGAAGAGACTGTCTTTTCCCATTGCATATTCTTGCTTCTTTGTCAAAGATTAATTGACCATATATATACTCATGGGTTTATTTCTGGGCTTTCTATTCTGTTCCCTTGATCTGTGTGTCTATTTTGTGCCAGTACCATACTGCTTTGGTTACTACAGCTTTGTAGTATAACTTGAAATCTAGAATTGTGATACCTCCAGCTTTATTTTTCTTTTTCAATAGCTTTGGCTATTTGTGTTTTTCTTTCTTTGTTTGTTTGTTTGTTTGTTTGGTGGTTCCATAAGATTTTAGGATCGTTTGTTCCAGTTCTTTGAAAAATGCTGTTGGTATTTTGATAGGGATTGCATTAAATCTGTAGATCACAGGGCATCTTGTGGCTTAGTGCATTAAATGTCCGACTCTTGATTTCAGCTCTGGTCATGACCTCAGGGTCATTAGATCAAGGCCTGCATCAAGCTTCATATGCACATAGAGTCTGCTAGATTCTCTGCCTTTTTCTTTCCCTCTGTCCCTCCCCTCGGCTTGCATGTGTGCTCTCTCTCTCTCTCTCTCTCTCTCTCTCAAATAAATAAATAAATAGAATCTTTAAAAAAAATCTATAGATTGCTTTGGGTAGTATAGACACTTTATCTTTCTTTTTTTAATAAATTTATTTTTTATTGGTGTTCAATTTACCAACATACAGAATAACACCCAGTGCTCATCCTGTCAAGTGCCCCCCTCAGTGCCCGTCACCCATTCACCCCCACCCCTCGCCCTCCTCCTTCCACCACCCCTAGTTCGTTTCCCAGAGTTAGGAGTCTTTATGTTCTGTCTCCCTTTCTGATATTTCCCACACATTTCTTCTCCCTTCCCTTATATTCCCTTTCACTATTATTTATATTCCTCAAATGAATGAGAACATATAATGTTTGTCCTTCTCCGACTGACTTACTTCACTCAGCATAATACCCTCCAGTTCCATCCACGTTGAAGCAAATGGTGGGTATTTGTCGTTTCTAATGGCTGAGCAATATTCCATTGTATACACAGACCACAGCTTCTTTATCCATTCATCTTTCGATGGACACCGAGGCTCCTTCCACAGTTTGGCTATTGTGGCCATTGCTGCTATAAACATTGGGGTGCAGGTGTCCTGGCGTTTCATTGCATCTGTATCTTTGGGGTAAATCCCCAACAGTGCAATTGCTGGGTCGTAGGGCAGGTCTATTTTTAACTCTTTGAGGAACCTCCACACAGTTTTCCAGAGAGGCTGCACCAGTTCACATTCCCACCAACAGTGTAAGAAGGTTCCCTTTTCTCCGCATCCTCTCCAACATTTGTGGTTTCCTGCCTTGTTAATTTTCCCCATTCTCACTGGTGTGAGGTGGTATCTCATTGTGGTTTTGATTTGTATTTCTTTGATGGCAAGTGATGCAGAGCATTTTCTCATGTGCATGTTGGCCATGTCTATGTCTTCCTCTGTGAGATTTCTCTTCATGTCTTTTGCCCATTTCATGATTGGATTGTTTGTTTGTTTGGTGTCGAGTTTAAGAAGTTCTTTATAGATCTTGGAAACTAGCCCTTTATCTGATACGTCATTTGCAAATATCTTCTCCCATTCTGTAGGTTGTCTTTTAGTTTTGTTGACTGTATCCTTTGCTGTGCAAAAGCTTCTTATCTTGATGAAGTCCCAATAGTTCATTTTTGCTTTTGTTTCTTTTGCTTTCGTGGATGTATCTTGCAAGAAGTTACTGTGGCCGAGTTCAAAAAGGGTGTTGCCTGTGTTCTCCTCTAGGATTTTGATGGAATCTTGTCTCACATTTAGATCTCTCATCCATTTTGAGTTTATCTTTGTATATGGTGAAAGAGAGTGGTCTAGTTTCATTCTTCCGCATGTGGATGTCCAATTTTCCCAGCACCATTTATTGAAGAGACTGTCTTTCTTCCAATGGATAGTCTTTCCTCCTTTATCGAATATTAGTTGACCATAAAGTTCAGGGTCCACTTCTGGGTTCTCTATTCCATTCCATTGATCTATGTAGACACTTTATCTTTAAAAAAAATCTATAGATTGCTTTGGGTAGTATAGACACTTTATAGACATTTTTACAATATTTATTCATCCACCCTATGAACATGGAGTACTTTTCCCATTTGTTTTTGTCGTCTTCAATTTCTTTCATCAATGTTTTATAGTTTTCAGAGTACATATCTTTCACTTCTTTGGTTAAATTTATTCTTAATTATTTTATTGTTTTTGGTACAATTGTAAATGGGAAGGTTTTTAAATCTCTCTACTGTTTCGTTATTAGTGTATGGAAATGCAATGGATTTCTATACATTGATTTTGTATCATGCAAACTTAATTCATTTGTTAGTTCTAGTAGTATTTTGGTGAAGTCTTTGGGGTTTTCTATACGAAATATCATGTCATCTGCAAATAGTGAAAGTTTGATTTCTTCCTTACCAATTTTAATGCCTTTTATTCCTTTTTCTTGTCTGATTGCTGTGACTAGGACTTACAGTACTGCCTTGAATTTTTAATTTTATATGATTTGGGAAATTGTCATATCACGTGGCTCCATGCATGACCTTCTCAGTTCCTGGAAAATAACCCATCAAACCAAAATCATCGTATTAAATGTTTTAAATATTCTTCCACTGGATGTTAGGTTGAATTCCATCACTTCTGGGATTCTTTACCAACTTTATCAGTCTTTTAAGTTCTCCTGAAAACTAAATACTAAAAAGTTATAATTTGTTTATAATTTTTAAATGTGGTATTGTCCATGTAATATGGATGTACATTTTCTTGTCCCAAGAAAATACTATACCAAAAGAATAAGAGTTCCTTGCTCAATGATTTCAGCTAATATGAATGTATATTTAGCAGATTGGTGTATAACACTGGTTAAGTGTGGTCCACAGATCCCTGGCTATGGAGGTAATGGGGTATATCTGAGACCTTTTCAGCAATATGAGAAAGCAAAACAATTTTTACAATAACACTAAAAAGATAAATTGCCTTCTTCACTATATTGACGTTTGCACTGATGGTAAAGAAGAAATAATGGATAAAACTGGCATCTTGGCAGGAACACCAGCTAGTAGTCATGATATTTTTAACTGCCATGTAGAGGGAAAAAGAAGACAGTTTTGTTTAATGCCCTTGGTAGAGCAGTTAAAAATTATTACGTTTATTAAATATTGACCCTTGATTACATGTATTTTTTAATATTCTATCTGATGAAATAAGTATGTATAAAGCACTGTGTCCCTAAGTATGATGGTTACCTTCAAGAGTGTGACTGCTTGAGTTGTAAGCCCCACTAGCCTCTCTCTCTCTCTGTCTCTCTCTTTCTCTTAAATGGAACATTTTTACTTAAAAGAATAACTGACAGACAAATTATGGTTATTTAGACTTGGTTATTTGGCAGACATTTTCTCAAAAATGAATGAAGTCAGCCTGTCACCACAGTCATGCAATTGACAGTAATTTTTGCCAATGCTAAAATTTAAGCTTTCAAGTGAAAATTAGAATTTTAGAAAACTTGTATCTGTCACCATGAATGTGACAGTTTCTTGATACTTAAAATTCTTCAGATAAGATTGGTAGTGATACCTCCCAGCTTACACTGAGCCTGCGTCTCTGATAATTGCCCCTTCCTCTGTCCATGGGGTTTGATTATTTGCCTAGGCTATGCTCCTTCCCCATCAGTGTACTGGGGGACAGAAAGGGAAGTGGAGCACTGAGTGAATACCTATCTTATTCTCTTACAATTCAAGTGGGGCCTAAAAAGTGCTGATGTCTCTCCAATGCCTGGTCCCATACTACATATTCTCTGTTACCTTATTGGATCCAACTTTCCATCTAGTGGAAGTAACAGAGCAAGTATTGGTTTGCAGACTAAGAAGAGAATGAAACAGATAAACAAAGAGAGTAGAGTTGAGAGGCAGAGAGGAAAAAATAAATTCCCAGGGTTTCCCACAGACTTCCAATACTTGGTTTGAGCACAGTGAACCAAGGGGTTGTTTGTGGGTTCCATGGAAAAGCCCACTATCAGAGTAATAAAGAATATCTTTTCCTTTAGCTAGCTTGAGTGGGTGGGTGTCTCTTACTTGAAATCACATGAATCATTTATAGTTAATAAAGTAGGACATCTGTGATCCGTTATCAAACTTTGTTAAGTTTATGATGTGCTCTACATTTTAGAGCATGATTAGGCTAGAAATACAAAGCCAATGTTTCCTGGAAATGCAAAGATACTATTTCTATATTGAAGTTAAGAAGAATTACCATAGGCTACACATGGATTAATTACTATCTTCAAAGAATTAGAGCTCTATCAAACATCTTACCACAAAATTATGCTGAACAAAAATTTAATCTTTCTGTGACTGTTCAGAAGAATTTAGAATCTTTTAATGCTCCAGGGACATTACCATTTTATAAATTGCACAAAAAAATTCTCATTATTTCAGCTTTCTGATAGTTTGGATTCAGAATAAATGGGAATTTACTGTAATACTTTGAATTATTAAGTTCTAGGGAGCTCAAAGTACTTCAAATATACATGAATTATATCACTTATCTTTCTCAACAGTAGAATGAAATTTACAAATGGGAACGGCAATGGGTAGATTCAGGATACAAAGTCATGTTTCTCGATGTTCTAGTGAGTAATCCTTCTATTTGGCTATTCTGGCTTCCTTTTCTACTTAAAAGTATGATTTTATTTTTCAGCTAAAGACCAAATAGGACTAAGGCCAGCAGCAAAGAATGTGGGCTATAATTTTATTTTATTATTAAGTACATAGTGATTTGATTATAGGTTTCAGCTCATAAATTTTCAGATGAACCTAGGTCCTGCAGTTTACTTTCACAAAAGAGAAGAACTCAAACAAATTGGGGAAAAAATCAAATACATTTACATATAATCCTGGCATTTGTCAGAACTAAAAATATGCTTTAAAATATACAGGAAATAAAATATTTAATTAAAAATTGTTTTGCTCTAGTACTTAAACTAGAGCTCAGTATCCTATCGTTTGACTTTCTATTTATGGATTTTTTGTGACCAAATGTATTTAAAATAAAAATCATCCTCTTGCCATCAAACTCCCTTCTGAACATCTCTCTCCCTTAAAATGTAATTAGTTTCTTTCTGCTACTAAAAAATTTAATGCTCTCTAAAGCAAAGCTGATTTCTGTATCACCTGCTGTTTTGGAGTATCTGTACCTTTCCTCCTGCCAGTTAGCATGGATAATCAAAAGTGAACTGTAAGGAGAAATCTTCAATTTAGGAAACATCAATTTGTACTAAGTCTAATCTAAAAGATTAATATGGAGCATGTGGTACATTCAATAGGAAGATGGCATTTAAATATTAATACTAGATAAATACACTCTTGCTGCTATCTTTGATAATTTATAAGTCATACACTTCTAGAAGGAAGTAAATCACTTTTTTCTTTTATGCTGTTGCTCAGTAACATTATACAGCAACATGTCAAACAAGGCACCATTTTCCTAGTCAGATCTGACAAGAGGAAGTGAAATATTGGGGTCCAATTTCAACCTCATTTCCTTACAGCCTAGATTTGTGTCACATGCCTGATCCTAACTGGTGCTTTCCAAATTAAATGTATATTTCTCAAACCAATATCTTAAGTGGTAATGTTCCAACAGTCCAAATGTCGATTACCAAAACAAACATTTGTTTCTCTAGTAAGTGTTTTCACACAAAAGCATTTGATTCACGTACTGCAGCAAACAAACATTTGCTTTAGGCAGTTAAGGCAGCCAAAAGTTCTTGCAGAAATATTTCACAGGCTGGCTGGCATCCCTCCCTAGAGCAGGGCTTGCTGAGGTCCGAGAATTGCTTGAGAAGCCAGTTGCTGACCAAGAGAATCCTTTGCAAGACATTGAGGCCATGAGGAGGCACAAGCATCTTCAAAACACATCTATTGAGAAAATGTGCTTCTAATTATGATATTTCCATTAGAAAATGTTTTCGTGTCTTCACAAGACTTCATTTGTTAATATAAATTCAGCCTTTGATGTAATCACAAAACTAAAATTTTATGAAAGTTTGCAAAGGCACTTTTCACATGGAAACATTAATATAGTTCAGGAATCATTATTTATGCAACAGCCCATGAGAGTTCATCACATAAATAGTCCTATTACTACATTAAAGTCTATTTTCTCTCTGAACAAGATGTAGATTATATGTGTAAATATGTTTTTCTTAAGCTCATGTCTACTTTGCTGTCAAGATGCAGCTTTCACATAAAAATCTTGTTTTCTATATTATTTAAATGCTTTTGGAATGAATCAATATTTCTGAGAAAGTCATTTACTTAAATACAAGTTCTTTAAAGCATGGGGAAATTGATTCTTAACTTCTGCTCCAAAGACAGAGTTTCCTAGCAACCAGGTCAAGATTGAGTCTTGGCTAGCTCTAAACTGAGACTAATTACTAGCTCACTTAAAAGCAAACTAAGAGGAGTTCTTCTTAGATAATTGAATGAATGAATGAATGAATGAATGAATGAAAGCACATACACACATGCACACACACAAAATATCACTTAGAATGTATTTGATGGAACACACGACAATTAGCTAATCAACTTTCAAGAAGAGCTTTCTGACTACTTTCCATGGGTTTGATTCTAGTTTGGCATTGACGGGGTGGAGCAAGTATGCTGCAGAGAGAAGGTAAGCAACTGTAATCATTAGAATAACGATTTAGCATGTATTATGGGCTGGTACACACAAGTGAAATAACTTGAAACATGGGCAGAAAATGGCAGATCAAGGTCGAACCCAGGTCTGTCTTATCTTAAAACCCTGTAAACTATATTGCCTTTACATGAGAAGCCCAAAGTGTTTCTTGTGTTCCAGAAAATTCCAACCTCACTGTAATGAAAACATATCAGAGTCTGTGCTAAGGATCTGACTTCATGAAGGAGATGGAGCTTCAAGCCTGGCCTTGAGACAGACTGGGAGAAATGGGAGCAAAAAAGGAGGATCTTTCGAGAAGAAGCAGCATAGGGAAGGTGGCATGATTTGGTATCTGTCACGCTTGGGGTGACAGGTTGGTGTACAGGATAGGCAGATTATGGAGGGCCTCACAAACCAGGCTGAGTTGCAGAAATTTGACCCAGGAGGGAAATGTGGATTCATTCTATGTTTTTGAACATTGGAGACCTGATAATTATCCTCTATAATTACTAGAACAAAGGGAATATGCATTTTCTGTTGAAATAGCTACTGCCAATATTCTCTCCAAAAGGCTTGCCATTTACACTACTGTCAATATGCCGATAGGATCTTAGAGTTTTCCATCTGCTGTATTTTCAAACATTTTAATATTTGCTAATTTTTTCTTTAAAATGATATCTCTTTTTAAAACTTTACTACATCTCTGGTTTTTTTATATGATTGTGCATCTATTTATAGGCTTACTGGATATTTGCATTTATTTTTCTGTGAATTCGTGTTTGTATTTTTTTCTTTTCTCATCCTTATGTGCAGTTTGGGTTTTTTTTTTTCCTTGTTGATTTATAAAAGCTCTTTATATATTTTGGTTTGTCTCTTTGTTTATCATATATTTGCAATATTTTCTCAGAGTATTGTTTTTCTTCCAACTTACAGTGTATTGTTTTCCATATAGAAGTTTTTACCGTATATTTAGCTAAGGGTACAAATCTTTTTAAAAATAGATACTGTGCTTCATATGCCTATAAGGAAATGCCAACATTATATAAATATTCCAATATTTTCTCCTAGAACTTAAGTTTTTTAAGTAGATTCACTTTTCTATACATTTGATCCATCTGAAATATAATTTGATTTAGGTGTGAATTAGAAATTCATTTTTATTTTTGCTATTGATTTGATATGCCTGATTATCACATGTTAATTTTCTACATGTGGGTCTGTTTCTTATCTTTATTCTATTTCCTTATTCTATGATGAGATGGTCCTATTTTGGCTTAATTGCTATTGTTTTGTAAAAAAAAAAAAAAAGTTCTGATAGAGCATAGTACAGTGGTTAAGAGCATAGATACAGCATATAGATAAGAGCACAAACCCTGGAGCCAGTTGACACTTTATTGTTTACTAGTACTGAGACAAGTTGCTTAATCTCTGGCCTCAGTTTCCCCATTTCGGAAATGAGGATAATAACAGGATGATTATGAGGATTTCATGAATTTTTCCTCCCCCCCCCTTTTTAAAAGAGAGACAGCACGCATGTGCACACATGCACAAGTGGTGGAGGGGAGGGGTGTAGGGAGGGGAGGACAGAGAGAATTTTAAGCAGGCTCCATGCAGCACAGAGCCCCAGGTCTCAATCTTAGGACCCTGAGATCATGACCAGAGCCAAAATCAAGAGTGGGGTACTTAACTGGCTGAGCCACCCAGGTGCCTTAGATTTCATGAATTTCTACATATAAAATATTTTGAGCACTATCTTGCATATAGTTAGCATTTATAAATGTGTTGGCTATTATTATTTGTCATAACTTCTTCCCTAAATTTTCTTGCTTGCCTATGCATCCTCTGGATGGCTTTTATAATTGGTTCCTAAGAGTACTGATGAAGAGATTTTCAAAAGACAATTCCCTTCCTGCAGTGAATCTGATGTCAGCTATTAAGATAATTCATTTTTCTGCCTGACACGTAGTAAGCACTCAATAAATGGCAGTCTTTATTATAGTCGTAGTTATTATTTTGGAAAGAATAGTAATGGTGCAAAGTGAATACATTTTCCTCATATGTCTCATTCTCCTCTGCCTGGAATGGAATCTAATGTAGAGAAGGGAAAGAAAGAAAGCTCAGATGTGAGGGGTATGGAAACAGAGTGTGGAAAGAGCTGCTTGTCTTAAATTTCTTTGGGGGAATTTGCAAATCAGTCTCTGTTGCCCATCAGAGCATTCTCCTCTGTGGCCCCTGCCTTTAAAGAGTTTTTGCAAGAATTAAAAAAAGCTAACCGTCCTCTGTATTTCATTCAGCACCTTCCTCTTTGGGAGACATATCTCCCAAAGGCAGATATGTCTTTGGTTCATCAGAGATCCAGCAAGGGGTGGGGGTGGGGGTGGCAGGGTGAATAATGCTCCCAAAAACTTCACTTGGGGATTAACACAGGCTTTAGCATAGAGTTGCTCTGCTGTTTTGCTAAGGCAGGAATCATTGACCAAAATGCCACAGGTGCCAGCAGGCAGAGCAAATCAGTGGTAGTCATGAACATTTCCCAGATTTTTGGAAAACCATATACCCCTTACCAGATTATGAGGTTAATATCTAAAAATTTTTTTAAAGATTTTATTTATTTATTCATGAGAGACACAGGCAGAGGGAGAAGCAGGCTCCATGCAGGGAGCCCGACGTGGAACTTGATCCCAGGACTCCAGGATCAGGTCCTGGGCTGAAGGCGGTGCTAAACCGCTGAGCCACCACCCGGGCTGCCCAACATCTAAAATTTTAATCATATGCTTAATCGCTATTTCTTAAAAAGCAGTAGTGTACTGTAAATGGTAACACTTTAAAGTCATTTACATCACTCTAATAGAATTTAGACCCCATAGCAATTTGATAACCACCATCAACCATAAAAAGAATACACAAACAAGTTCTTATTTGACGAAGAGAAATTTTACTTCCTTTTTCTCCCTGAACTCATATTTTAATTACTCTTTCCCCACAAAATTTTATTCACCTATAATGTTTGATTTAAAGTGTTTTATTCATCACACTTCCATACTTTTCTGCAACATAAATAAAAATACAAATTAAAAGTTAATTTCCTGTGACCATAAGGCCATAGGTCTTAAAATATTTTTCTTCTGGAAAAATTTATTTAAATAACCTAAATATACTTGTAAGTTTTGTGAATAATTATTAATGATAAAATTTTACTTAAACTGCATACCTACACGAGATAGATGGGATTTTATTTCTTCCAGTTAGTTCATGTATGCATGCATGAATATTATCTAGAATGAGGTAGGGTTCTGCACCAAATCTGTTCCTGTGTTTGAAGTTCATAAATATAAATGCTGAGAAAAATGGTTTATTAAATAAGTAAATGGGAATAGAATCTTTTTTTTTTTTTTTTTTGTTATGGCAGCATCAACATCAATACTGCAAATTGTCAGTTGTTCCCCAGAGGGTTGTAATACCCTGTAGCAATGCACGGTAGTAAGACCTGAGATGGGTCAAAGGTGTGCATTTCTTTTGCATAGCAGGTTGAGTTCTCTGGAAGCAGTTGCTGAGACAGAGTGTGGGAAGCGAGGTGTTTTCTTGGGATCACAAGTGCACAGAAGGAAGTGGGAGCAAGCCTGGATGAGAGGAAACTGGTGAAGGCTTCTCAGCAGGCAGCTCTGAAATGAACACTACCCGTTAGAGCTGTCTTGGAGACAGGTACCCCACATGCTCCATTGCCAGATAGGGGGCTGTCCAGGGAAGGGTGTGACTTCAGTCAGGGTGGCCTCCTGCAGCTGAAGCCAACCCTGAAAGAGCTCCGCACAGAGTATACTGGTTTTCTAGGCCCACCATAACCAAAATACTGCAAACTTGGTGGCTTAAAGTAACAGAAATTTATTTCGTCCAGAAGTCCGAAATCAAGGTGTTGGAGAGGTTGGGGCCTTTGGGAGGTTCTGGGGTAGAATTTGTCCCATGTCTGTCTTGCTGATCCTGCTAGCTCCTGGCGCCCCTTGGCTTATACGCATCACTCTGCTCTCTGCTCCTGTCTTGACATGGCCTCCCCCTCTGTGTCTCCATGGCTGTTTTCTGCTTTCAGCTTCCTTATAAGGACATTTGCCATTGGATTGACTATCTCCTGTAACCCAGGAAGATCTTCTCTCAAGATCCCCACCTTAATTATATCTACAAAAACCTTTATCCCATGTTTTCTGAGGTTCCAGATGGACATATCTGTTGAGGGTCACCTTTCAATCCACCATGGGCAGCAAGTTCTTTGTAGCAAGTTCTTTGCCATTTACATTTCCGTGTCTACTGCAATTTGTGAGGTGGGAGAAAGGTGATCTTAAAGGGGACCTGAGAGAGAGAAAGGACACATGTGAGGGCTCAGAAGGCAAGCAGGTTGCCGAACAGATCAGCCTTAGAAATGAGAACATATGGAAGTTGGGTGTCTGGAAATTGATACTTCTTGGAAAACCTTTGTGTATCCCCCAGGGTGACAAGTAACCCACTTTGAGGATTTAGTACAAGCTGACTGCTCCCATGCAGGAATACAGGCCCCAGATTGCTTGATCTCCAATTATTTAAAGAGAAAGTCACACTTTAAGTGATATCTCCTTATGTTTAAATGTTGTTAACTAATTCAAAAGAAATAAACCATGTAGGCCCACGGAAAAATGTTTGTAGGCTGAATCTAAGCCCCTGAGGTAACCCATGCTCTATATTTCTTTCCTCCTACCACAGCAAATAGAAGAAAGATCAGTGCATCTTCCTCTGATAGCCTCAAATTTATCTTCTCACCTGGAGTGCTGCATCAGCCAGGGTTCCCCAGAGAAACAGAACCGATAAGATAAATGTGTATTTATGTGTGTGTATATTAAGAGATTTATTTTAAGAAATTGGCTCATCTGACTGTAGGGGCTGGCAAGTCTGAAATCCACAGGACAGTCTGGAAAGATGGAAACTCAGGCAGGAGTTCAAGCTGCAGTCCTGAGGCAGAACTTTTTCTTCTCTGGGACACCTCCGTTTTTGCTCTTAAGAACTTCCAGTGGACTGGACAAGGCCTGCACGTATGATCGAGCATAATCTGCTTTACTTCAAGTCACCTGAGTGTGGATGTCAAGCACATGGACAAAACAATCTTCACAGCACCACAACTAACTAACTGGGTACTATAGTCTCACCAAGTCCGCGTATAGAAGTAATCACAGCAGGAGCTGTTGCTTACTTTGTTGAACTGAAGAATCTGAAACGAAGGGATCGTACAGGCTACCAGGCTCAGTAGCACCTCATGGTATAGCAGAGGAAGGTGGACCCAGGAAGGTGAAGTGACTTCTCTGAGATCACACAGCTGGCTGGGGAAACGACAACCCAAAGCAATACTCTGGCCTTGCAGCGCAGTGCTCTTTCCATTATTCTATCTTCATGCAACTCAATGTCTCAAGACCAAAATTGTGGCATTTAAGAGCACAGAAAGCATCTCAGGGGTTATACAGGCCAAACCTCTCATTTTATAATGAGGTTCAGAGGCATTAAGCCACAAGAATTTTGATTCCTAGTGAAGAGCATTTTCCATTATACTACATAGCCTTTCACACAAAGCAAAGATGATTATACTCAAAGTAAACTCATCTCTGTTAAGTTTTCTCTAAGACCAGAGCATAAATTTTCCTTGGTGACAGTGTTCTGCTTCCTTCTCCCATACCAGCCAGGATGCGGGATAGAGAGGACACAGAGATGGGCCTGAATAAATAAACCTTATTAAATAACCCTTGTCTACCATTAATTTCCCTCATCAATATACCCGTTTGCAATTTACCACTCCTAGAAACCCATACCCTTCCTTCTTAAAACCACAAAATCTCTTCCACCTCTCTGCCTCTACCCCACCCCTAATAAAACAACAACAAAAAAAAGGGGAAGAAAGAACGGATATAATTTTACAGCAGCATGGAGTTCACTGTTTCTCTAGGCAGTGCGGGGTAGAATAAAGTCTGTGGGTACCACATGTTCTCTGAAACAACAGCGAAGGAAAAATAATGTAGCAAATTCTATTTATTTTCACAGCCAATTCTCTTCCCACAGAATCGAGGTCTAGAATCCTGATATCAAATTTAACAATACCCAATACTTTATTTTCCAGGATAAAGAGGTTTGGGAAATGGCCAGTGGAACTTTCCAGTTCAGTAGCCACAGTGGGGAGTGTACGTTGTTACACGATTGCAATGAAGTTTAGTAATGAGCATCACCATGGAAAATTAATAAAAGCTCAGTATAGCCCAGCCCATTCAAGTAATTGTCAATTAAGTCTACAATCAATACCGAGGTAATAGCTCATGAACGAGATAGTTGGGTACTTACTTCATTAATGTCGCAAATCGATGTCGACCATTTGGGAGTAAGTGCAGAGAAATGAGCTCATATACTGGAGGTAATCATATTTGGAGAATTTGCTGGCTAGAAGTTGACTTGGGGATCAGAGTCTGCAAATAGACAAATGTCAAGGAATGGCCCAATCTGGTTACTAAAGTGTTCTGTTTCCTAGAAGACGAAATCTTTGTTCCAACCCTTGATGCTGAGATCTTTTGAAAGGACCTTAGTCTCCTTTCCTGTGCTTGGAGCACTGATCAATTTCCTATTCACCCTGAGTCTACTGCAGGTATCTGTGTCCTCCTTCTGCTACTAAAAATCGCTATAAATTTATTTCTTCTATGGTCCTTTGTATCACCAGGAAACCCTCCCTGAGCTAGGTCTGTTTATTCAACAGGTAGACCTTTAAGAGATGTTTGCCTAGAGGATAATCTCTTTAGGGTCTGCATTTGTTGGCACTGTGTCTTTGCCCTAGCCTCACCTCTGGCCCCTCCTTCCCTGCACTACAATATCACTTAAAACAAATACATACATAATATGAAGTTAGAATGTATTCCTAAGCCTGAAACAATTATTAAATTATATGCCTAATGGAAGGAGCCTGATCACAGAGTATATCAAACAGTGCATGGTTGCTGACTTTCCAATCTAAGCTGAACACAGTACAAATCCAGCACAGTAATCATGCTGATAAATTCTACCAGCCCCTTATTGTCACCCAAATAATTTATTTTCTTGACCTTATTGTCTAAGAATTTATGGGTGTCCTTCTTGCCTCGTGTTCCTCCCCAGAATGTGCAGCCCGTGGCATTGATAGTTCAGATATAAGCATTTCACAAAATCCTTGTCCTGCTGTATGAAAAAGAGAGACAGAGACAGGGCTGGGTCAGAAGGCTTGGAGGGGATTCTCATGCCAACTTTGTAGATTTGGGGCTCAACAACCTTCTACAGCCTTCTTTGGCTTCTGAGGCATTTCATGAGGCTCATGTGTTTCGACACTTCCACTTGGGACTCACAGAAAAGCAGATCCGTGGGCCAAGTGGAAATCGTAGGTAAGAGTATGGAAGGAGCTGCACTCTTAGCCCTCAATCTAAGAGCATCTCTTTAAAAGAAAAGTAGAGAAGAGAGCAGTAAGAGTTGGGGAAATGAATGTTTATTGGGCTCCTACTACTAGAGTCAAGCACAGAGCCATGGGCCCTAGTAACATCATCTCACAGAAAGAGCCCTCGCCCAGGAGGTCAGAGACAGGATTTAGAATCCGCCTTGTGTGGCCTTGGAGAAGTCACTTAACCTGCACCGAGCCTCCATTTTCCCATCTACAAGCCATGTCAGGATCCAGCGAGACAATATACACTCGAAAAAAGATAAAAGCTCTCTGCCCTCAAGTGCTTGATATCATCAGAACATAGCACTGGTTATGTCGGCACGTCCAGGTCTGGGTGGAAAATCCAATGAATTTAAGCTGTATTTATAATCTTTCAAAAATGACAACATTTAAAAGAGACAGTTAAGTCTCTTTTAAACAGACAGTTTCTGTTTTTATTTCCCCATGGCTTTTTTCCTTTTCCAAACCAAGTGTTCTCCCCCAAGAAGAAGCAATTGGGATTCTATACTTCAGGTGACAGTAGTGGGGACATCCACCCTTGCTACTACCAGGAGAACTGTAAATTGGGGCACACAAACGCAGCCAGAGGAAACCATTTCCTAGGCTGTCACCTCATATGTCAGCCATCAGTCAGGAGCATGTTTTTACGGCCCAGGAAATGGGGGACCCCAGTGGAGCCGCCAGCAGGCCCTGGACGACCCCACCACAAACTGCGCACATTTTTGTGAGCTTGTTTGCCAGGAGATGCTTTCTTCACAGAGTTGAAATATGAGGTGTTTACTATCGCACTTCATGAAGATTCTCCCCTCATTACAAATCCCTCATCTCTGGAGGTTTCCCTCCCCCTCATTTTGTTCTAGGGGGGCAGAAGCTTGCTCCACAAAGGGTGTGAAGGGACAGTGTTCCCCACCTTCTGAGTTAGTTCCTTCCAAAAGTATGCAGGGTGTTTGCATGTGCCGGGCTCCGCCAGACTCCAGCGTGACGGCGTCCCAGCCAGCTTGACCTTCCATGGCTCCCCAGCCTCCCCCAGTCCCTCTACTGTTCTACACTGTCGTCACCAACAAATGGCAGATCAGAATTCCTCCCTGGCCCGGTCTCCTTGGTGGGATTTTGTTCAGATGATGCCCAGATAATGCTCCCCGGGGGTGCTTCAAGAAACAGCTATTTGAAAATCACAACTGTGTTGTCTTAAGGGCGTTGTTATATACTATCTCACAGAAAATCTCTTTATGAAGACTATAAAAAAATTTCTTTGACTCAGTGCTAGAAAGAGCTGGGCCCTTCCTAAGTCCCTGGCTTCTTGTTATTGTTCTTAATTGTGTTTCTGTGAATCTAGCTGCTGAACTTTGCACTCTTGTCACTGGCTGCTAGTAGTTCTATCCAAAACTACTCATTAGGGGTTTTAACCATTCACTTTAACCCTAATTTTATCTTATTTCCCTTACCTTCGCATTTTCTTTCTCTGATTTATTATTAAAATAAATTATTTTTATTTTTTCATATTTTAATAATATATGTAGTTCTGTGTGAATTTCAAAGCAGTTTCTGAAATCCCTAAGAAGCAGACTATCAATTCCGACATTTATTGAGCACCTACTAGGTGCCAGGTATGATGCTTGTTCCTTAGGCGCATAGATAAAAGTAACCCACCCTGCTGCCCCTGGGGAGCCCAAGGCTTGGTTTCCATGTACCCTGGGGGCTGGAAGCCACCACCAGGCAGGCCACACTTGTGGGACCCTGGGGATGTGGGAGCCAGAAGCATGCCAAGGACGGGCCACCTTCTCTGGTTCTGTGACTTATGGGTCATTGTTTCCTTCTCATACTTCCTCCAATGTGTGGGAATTGTTTTTCTGAATGCTGACTATTTGTATCTGTCTTTCCTCTAGAATGTTAACTCTCTAGCACCACTCCTACCCAAGAATGCCAGGCAAGAGCAGGATCTCAGGTCATGTTCCTTGACCAGACGGATGGATGCAGGAAAGTAGCTTTCCTGCCTAAATCCTCCAGTTTTTAAAATCACATTTAGCATAAATTCCAAATTCCTTACATTGGCCTGTAATAAGCTTCCTCATCTGGCATCCATCTATCTCCCCCCAACCCCCACCTTTTCATCTCCTTTGCTCTGCTGTCAACTTTCCCCCTTTTACTATTCCTGGTGCTTAGGTTTACCCCCAGGACATGACAAGGCCAGATCCTTTCCTTCTTTCAAGCCTCGACTCAAATGTTAACCATTTTGAGAGGCTTTTCTCCCTGTGAAAGTACCACCACTGCCAGCCTCACCTCCATCACTATGGACTGAATGGCCCTGCTTTCTTTTCCTTCGGACCATTCACGTTGACGGCTGGTTCCTACACAGACTACTGAAATAGCCTGCTGATTGCACAAAGCCAAGTTTATTGCTTAGTGCAGTAAGAGATACTATCACTTTGATGGAATCATAGAAGCTCTTTAGAAGGGAGAGGTCAAGGGTGGAATATTGATAGGATTTGGAGGGTCTAGTTTAAGATGGATCTTTCAATGTGGAGCCCTGATTGGAGCTGTGCAAAGTGTGTGATATAATAGTCTAGGACTGATTACCACAGCGAGGTGTGGGCCTTGGAGGGGACCTTGAAGAATATCCTTCCCAGCTGGGTTGTTCAGAGAAGGGGATGACTACCGTGATGAGGACAAGTGAAGAGTCTGCTGCTCAGATAAATGGGTTTTCAGCAAGTTCCTAATACAAATAGTCACATTGTTTGCAACTTCATCTTTTGGGGCTGGAATTTTCCAGAGTATTGCAGTCATGTTAATGCTGAGTGCCAAAGAGTTTAATTGTGTTAGCATGAGCAGTACGCTGTGTGGCTATAATGGTTTTCATTCTCATTCATCACTCTATGAAATTATTATGTTTATCTATTTACCACCCTTTTATTGTCTGTCTCCCTACCACTACCACACACACTAATCCAATTTCACATGAATGTTATTCTCTATCCCGTTCATGTCTGTACCCTCAGTACCTGCAGTGGGACCACTAAATGGCTACCAACTTTAAAATTTTTAAAGAAGAATCAGGACTTTGCCAAGGCTCAACGCCAGAGGCCACAATGCTGAGCTCTGACTTGTCAATCACTGACTGAAGTCCTGAGGACCTCTTTGTCTGGTCAGAGGGAACCTGTATCTGACAATGTGGGTATAGTGTTTGGACTAGGGTGCTCCCAGGGCCTAAAGGGCTTCATTTATTTATTTATTCGCTTGATCATTAAGCCTTTCTGGAATCCCTCCTCTGGGGCTGGCATGGTTCAGGATCTTCCATATCAACATCTGATGGCTAACTGCTGTCTGCAAGCAGAGGGGGGTCTGAGAAGCTCTGTTCCTCTCACTCTCCTGTATGCTGGGAATTAGCGTGAGCATTTTTCAGCCATTAAAAGACCTGCTAATGGACATTATTTAATGACAGGAAAATACAGAGTAGCAAATATATATGTAATGATATTTCAAATAAAGTGTTTTATATGTCCGCACACACACACATACACACATACATGTAATGTTATAGGGGAAAAGCATAATAAAAACCGAATACTTGGATGTTTGGTATAATCCCAGTTTTACAAATACATGCCTGACAATAAACCACACATACAGATGTACATATGGAATAGACCAAAATGTTAACATGTTAGCATTGGTTAACAAATCTGGGTGGTAAAATGATGACTGGTTTTAATTTTATTTTTCATATTTCTCTACACTTTTAACAGTGAATGTATGCTTTTTAAAAATGGTATTTGAAAATGTCACTTTGCTGTTTGAGGGTGGAAAGGGTGGGAGAGTTGCCAAACACATGATGCCCAGTTAGATTTGAATTTCAGACAAACGCGTCTTTCTAGTATAAGTACGAACCCAGCATCACATAGTACATAGGAATGCTACAAGGCGTTCCTTGCGTTTGTCTGAAAGTCACATTTCACTGGGTGCCCTGTGTTTTTTATTTGTTAAATCTGGCAACCCTGGGGGGTGGGGGCAGTTCATCAGTATCATCTTGGGAGCCTGCACAGACTTGTTCTCTGCCCGTCACCCACCATCCCCCATGACCCCCACACAGCCAGCTTCAGATGTGTCTGCTTACCCATCTAACAACATGCAGAATTTGGAATCTCCAGAAGTTGTCCCAGAAGCAGGGGCAGGGGATGAAAGTGGTATTGGGAGGTTCTGTGGTCTGACCAAGCTCCAAGGATGTTTCAGTCATGGCTGCCCTGGTCCCTCTGGTAGAACTTACTGCATCCTGCACTGTAAGGATAGCACTTCTGGAAGCTGCTGGGCCCTCCTGACTGTGTTCTGATTAGGCTGCCTTCCTAACTTCCTGCTCATGAAGGCACTGTGTGGGCTTCTCTGTGGGAAAGGGCAAACTGGCTGGCGATACAGTTCTGGGGGCTGCTTGAGGCCTCTGGCCCTAAAGATAATCCTCTGAAGCCCTGGATCTCCCACAGACCCTGGGGTTGGGACAGAGGAAGGGTTGCCCCCTCCCGCCTCCAGAGCACAGCTGTCTTGGCAAAGCCACCTATGAAAGGCCAGGAGCCCGACTGAACTGTTCCACCCTCTGGAAGACTTTCCCCTCTGGAAGCCAGGGAAGAATGCCTTTCCACCAGGGGACAGCTGTGTCCAGAGAGAACAGCCCTCTTTTGGGAGTGTAGTATCTAGGCCCCTGGTAGTGGCTATATACCAGCCTGACACCAGAGCTGTGAGCAATCTGCTGCATTGCCCTTTTGGAAGACCACTGCCAAAGACCTAAAATAACCCCATGTGGCAACACCTCACAAAATAATACTGGAGATGCAAACAACTAAACATTAGCTGGGATTTGTAAACCAGACTTCAAAAAGGTGATAATTAACAAGGTGTAGGGCAAAGAGCAACAGAGAAGAAATAGTAGGCTTTTAAATAAGTCTCCCAGAGCCTGCAGGTCTCAGTTTCATCCTCTGCGAAATGGATGGGTTGAACAAGGCGATGGAAAAGTACCTTCTAATTTTGATGTTCTCGAACATTAATTTGGAGAATTAACTGGGGGTCAGTTTCTGAACCAGGGAAGCAGAACAATGACTCAAATAAACCCAACATCATTTGCTGAAACTTGCATCACAGAGGGAGTGGAGGGATCAGTATTCCCCCAGTGTTTACGTTGTACCAGCCATTGTACATGTTTGATCTATGCTTTATAACAGCTCTCGGGACTGGTATTATTATCCTCATTTTCTATCCAGGGAAATGGAGCTAAAAGGAGGTTAAGTGACTTTCTTAAGGTCACAGCTGGCAAGCGCAGAGCCAGAATTTGAACGAAGTCTGTCTTCTTCTGAACCCGATGCCTGTCTACCACATCATGTAGGCCTTCATGGGCCCCACCTTCCAAGTTTCTTCTCCACTTATTGTCTGACCCCTGAAATATCTTGAATAACACCCAAAGCTTTTTAGAGTGCAAGGAAAGAGTGTACTTTAAGTACTCTGAGTCTCCCCTCCCCATCCCTTACGAAGATAATAATAATAGCCTGGGCATCCCAGCCACTAATCATTTCTCATGAATAGGTTTTGACTGGGCAAGTGAAGAGAGATGTGGGTGGCCTCTGCCTGAATGAAGTCACCGGGAAAGAAAAAGCCTCGAAAAGGAGGAGTCAGAAAGTCTACACTGATTGCAGAGTAAATATTCAAGCAAACTTGTTTGAATACAGTGATCAATCAGAGGAATTATTTGGCTACTATGGACCCTGATATTTAGACAGGCCTCCAAGGGATAGTCACAAGAAAAATATAAAGTAAAAAGATTGGAAACAACCAATGGCAAAGAATTTGGTTGGGCAGGAATAGAAAAGTTCCTTTATTTGTATGAGCAGCCGCCACTTAAATGGTGTCAGCCACTTCACTTGGAAGAGGTAGATCTTCTTGGGGTCAGTTGAGGGAAGAGCCCTTTTGGCTGTGAAAATGTGAGTCAGAAGGCACTCACCATCTTGAGCTCTTTAGCTCTTTGGATGGTGTCCTAAGTTGAGTTCTCCAGGGGCAGACTCTGAGCTGAGAGCCCTGAGGAAGTGGTTATTAGGGAAGTGTTTCCAAAGGAAATGAGTAAGGTTGGAGGAAGAAGGACAAGGAAAGGAAGGAAACGAAGTAAGAATATGAAGTAGCTTCACCATGATCCCTCAGAGAAAACTTTTCCATTTCATTTCACCTCCAGCCTAAGGCTCCTGTCTGCTCCTGGTGGAGCACACAGTAGGACTCTAGTGAATGGCAGTTGGGGGATGATGTTAGATAGAAATTTCCAGACACTTCTAGCTCCAAGCAAAGGCAAGCCACACACTCCTACCCTCAGGGTTGTCCTCTGAAGATCCTCAGGTGCCCACACTCTATCTCTCTCTCTACATCTTGGAGCATGGAACCAGTCTCTGGAGAGTGAGTAGGTGAATCAAATGGACCTAGACCTGAACTCTTCCCTTTTGAAGATCTGATACACTGAGATGGGGTCTCAGTTTATTGGATCAGAATGAGGCCTACTTATAGGAAAGCTCAAGCTGGAAGAAATTCACCTTGAAGACAAGGTAGTATAGGTTTGTAAATGCCCCTATTAAATGATCTACCCTGGCATCATAGGTTCACTAGGGGACATTCACTGAATGTGTGAGGGAGGACATTATAACTTCAGGAGTCCAAAAGTAGAGCATACATATACATGCATAACATTGAGATGCAAAGGTCACCCTCAAACATCTACTATAGTCTCTGCTGCAGGTAACATTACGGGAGCAGTGGGCATCATTGGGCTGGGAGAGCCACGTCTTTTCAACGGTGGCAGTCTAACATAGTCATTGCAGTGAGATGGGATAAAAAGGGACATTTGTTAGTGGACTGGTTGATTTTACAGTTCCTCTCTGTGAAATATCAGAAAGCTCCCAACTAACTAAATAAACTAAATGCTCGTATTCTTGGACAATACAGCCAGGAGTTTCCAACATAAAGACGTACTACTTTCTGCCACTATGGACATTTGGTGGCTCAATATGTTAATTTAGTTTTCAAAAACAGACCTGGTGAACTTAGGTTTCTAGTCCAACAAGTAAAGTGCTTGGAATTTTCACTTGTGTCTTCACAAGAAAAAAAGCTGAATCCACTGAAAATCAGCATCTCTTCTTAGATCTAACAAAGACTTGTGGTCACAGGGGAAACTGCTGCCTCAGAAATTAGACAGACAGGTGGTTGCAGAGAAGCACAGCTTACATGGAGCAGAAACACTTTACTGCAGCCAGTATTGATAGGAATATTCTAAACTATAACTAGCAATTTGCTGAGGATTCAGTGTGGAGAAGCATGAAAGTCTAAAACTCTGAGAGGGTCCAACTTTAGGGAGGACTCCCTACATTTGTGAGTTTTGTCTCCCTGCGTTCTCCCAAGGTACTCAATGTGAAGATGGAAGAAAAGTGCCCTCATGCTTCCAGCAGGGGGAAGGGCAAAATAGCCATTCTGAACTACAGCCAGAGCTCACTCTCCCCTCCATAAGACCTGCCTTCAAGAGAAAACTAACATACAGTGTCTCCTCTACTGTGGTTTTACTGAAGCCTAACCACCCTGGGGAAAGGGAAAATACCCAACTCAGGCTCACTAAAAACCTAAAGTCTAATTATAGGACGACAGAAAATTCCCCTCCCCCTCCACCTTATTACCACATCAATACAGCTCTAGTACTGTAACAGAGGATTGCAGCTGCAAAACTGCTGGCCTCAGACCCCTTTTAAAGTGTCTAGGAAAACCCAAACAACAAGGGAGAGAAAAACAAGGAAACTAGAAGGCATTTTATTTCCTGACACCACAGCTCCAGCGAACAATAACACCACCTCACTCCCAGTCAGATAAACATAGAACTTCACACAAAAAGGCCAATCTAATTGAGCTCTTCTTACCCAGTACATCATGTCTGGTTTTCAACAAGAAATGACAAGGTGAGCTAAAAGGCAAAAGAAAAACACCCCTCATAGTCAGAAGAAATAAAATAAGTGCCAGAATCAGACACAGACACACCAGAGATTTTGGAATTAAAATCATTATGATTAATATGTTAAGGGCTTTAGTGGGAAAGTGGGCAACATGCAAAAACATATGGGCAATATAAACAGAGATATCAAAGCTCTAAGAAGGAAAAGGAAATGCTGGGGATCAAAAATTCCAAAATAAAGGAAGAATGCCTTGGTGGGCTTATGAGCAGATGAGATACAGCCAAGGAAAGAATCAGGGGATTTGAAGATATGTTAATAAAAAACTTCAAAAACTGAAATGTAAGGAGAAAAAAAAAGGAACCAAATATAAAAACTATGGAGCTTTTACAAAAGGTATAACATGCATATAATGGGAATATTAGAAGGGGAAAAAAAGGGAGAAAAGGACAGAAGAACTTTTTGAATAGTAATACTAGCTGAGAAGTTTCCAAATTAATGACAGACACCAAACTACAGATACAGAAAGCTCAGAGAACACCAAGCAGGAAAAATGCCAGAAAAAGCTACACCAATTATATCACATTTAAACTGAAGAAAGTCAAAGATTGAGAGAAAATCTTGAAAGAAGCCAGAGAAGGAAAAGCAACTTATCAACAGAGGAATAATGATAAGAATTACATCAGACTACTCTTCAGATACGATACAAGTAAGAAGAGATTGGAGTGAAATATTTTAACTGTTGAAAAATAAAACAACAACAAAAAAACCCCACCAACCTAGAAATGATAATTACCCACCAGTGAAACTCTTCTTCAAAGGTGAAGAACAAATAAAGACTTTTTCAGACAAAAATTAAGGAAATTTGTTGCCTTGCAGGAAATGTTAAAAGTTCTTCAGAGGTATGGAAAGTAATATGTGTCAGAAAATCAGACCCACATAAAGAAAAGAAGAGCATGAGAAAAGGAAAATGAAGGTAAAATAAAATATTTTTTCTTCTTCTTCTTTTTTAAAGATTTTATTTATTTATTTATTTTAGAGAAAGAGAGCAAAGTGGGAGGGGGAAAGGGAGAGAGAATCTTGAGCAGACTCCACACTGAGCATGGAACCTGACTTGGGGCTCAGTCTCAGAACCCTGAGATCATGACCTGAGCTGAAACCAAGAGTCAGATACTCAACTGACTGGCACCTGGGTGCCCCTACTTATTTAATTCTTTTTTAAAAAATATTTTATTTATTTATTTGACAGAGAGCAAGAGAGCACAATCAGGGAGAGTGACAGGCAGAGAGAGAGGGAGAAGCAGGTTTCCCAAGAAACAAGGACCCCAATGTAGGGCTTGAACATTGGAATTATGATCCGAGCTGAAGGCAGATATTTAACCAACTGACCCACCCAGGTGCTCCTGTTTTTTTCTTCTTAATTGATCTAACAGATAACAGTGTCTTCAAAACCATAGCAACAGTGTTTTGGATATTTATATCTTATGGATAGCTGAAATAAATGGCCATGATATTAAAAGATACAGGAGAACAGAATTGGGGATGTACTGTTTTCTAGGTACTTACACTACCCATGAAGTGAAGCAATATGGTGTTATTTGAAAGTGGGCTTGTTTTCCCTGAAAATGTATATTGCTAACTAGGGAAACCACTATAAAGAAATAGTTATAAAGAAGTATAATTGATACGTCAAGATAGGAGAGAAAATGGAATCATACAAAATGTTCAATTAAAACCAGAGAAAGTGAAAAAAGAGTGGAAGATAAATAAATAAAGAGGAGGGCAGTGAATAGAAAAGAGTTACAAATACAGTAGATATTAATCCATTCAGATAATCAGTATAAATGTTAGTGATCTACATACAGCAATTAAAAGAGATTCTCATAGAGGATTTAACAACAGCCAAGGAAAACAAGACCCAACAAAATGTTGTCAGCAGGTAACCCACACACACAGATCGATGAAAAGTTAAGCAACAGATAAATATAGAGTATGCTAACATGAATCAAAAGAAACCTGTAGTAGCTATATTTCAGGCAAAGTCAATTTCAGAATAAGGAAAGTTACCAAGGATAAGAGGGGAATTGCACAATGGGAAGGGGGCCAATTCTCTAAAAAGATACAGCAATCCTTACCGTGCTTGTGCCTGCTATGCAGCTGGGCTGTTGACTACCCAGAGTTAGTGCAGACCTCACAGATGAAGGCCTCAGTTCTCTACAAAACTCCCCTCATTTAGACTCTAGCTGTTAGGCACAGGGTTCCCAGACTAAGTACACTTCTAAACGACTGGCACATTTGAGGGTTTCCATTTACCCCCTAGGTTAGATAACTTGTCAGAATGACACAACACTCAGCTATGTGCTTTACTTTTTTTTTTTATTACAGTTTTATTGTGAATAATACAAATCAGGACCAGTCAAATGAAAAGGCACATAGGATGAGGTGAGGTCTGGGAGGGTCCCAGACATGAAGGTTCTTTGTCCTTAGGATACATCACCCACCTAACACATCGATGTATAATGACCAACTGGGACTCTCTCAAGCCTCAGTATCCAGTTTTTATCAGTGTTTTATTATGTAGGCATGAAAGATCCAGTCATTGGTCACATGACTGAACTCAAATCTCTAATTCCCTTCACTTCCTGGAATATCACTATGAGTTACGGTAATTAAGATAATGTGATAGTGGCATAAGCATAGACAAATGAATTGTTAGAACAGAGTAGAGAGGCCATAAATAGATCTACTCTGTATACAGTCGTATGATTTACGGAAAACATCCTTTTTCAATTCAGTAATTCAGTGGAGAATAGTCAGCTTTTTCAATAAATGTTTCTGAAACCCCTCTCTGTACAAAAAGAAAAAGGACAATCATTATTCACCCCATGTGTAAAAATTAACGCAAGGTAGATATAGACCTAAAGTTGAAATTTTCTAGAACAAAAAGTATGTGTTATGTGTGTTCATGTTAATGATCTTAGCATAGATAAAGATTTTTAAACTGGACCAAAAGCACTAATTATAAAAAAGTTAATAGGTTGGAATTGATTTAATTAAGAACTTCTGTTTACAAAGGACTTCATCATAAGTAAGGATTTGAATCCAGAATATACTAAAACCTCCTGCAAACAAATATTTGAAAGACCAAAAATTCACAATTAAAACTTCGCAAAAGACTTTAAGAAGCAATTCACAGAAGAGGATATCTAAATGACTAATTAGTATATGATAAAGTACTGAGCAGTATTAATCATCAGGGAAATGAAAACTAAAACCACAGTAAAATAGTAGAATGTACCCATTAGAATGACTAAAATTGTACAAACTGGAAATACCCGGTGTTGTTGAGGATATGGAGCAACTGTAACTTGTATACATTGCTTATGGGAATATAAACTAATTTAAACATTTTATAAAACAACTCAGTAGTAATTACTAAATATACACCTGCTCTATGACCTAGAAATTCTGCTCTTAGATATATACCTAAAAAAACTGGGTAAATTTATCCACAAACAGTCATATACAAGAATGTAGCACTTTTACCCATCATAGACCAAACCGAGAAATCACCATCTCCTCTCCATCGACAGGAGAATGAATATATCCCGTGTGGTATATTCACACAATGAAACATCTTAGCAGTAAGAAAACGACAACTATGGATACATGCAACAACATGGATGAATATTAAAAAATTATGTGGATGCAAGAAGTAAGACACACATTAGTATACACCCTTTGATTTCTTGTCTGAAACTCAACAACAAGCAAAACTAATCCATGACAGTAAAAGTCAGAATAGTGATTACCTCCAGGAGTGGAGAGACAACTGGCAAAGGACTTCAAGGGAAATTTCGGGTGACAGAAATGTTCTTATATCTTAATTTGCATTGTATTTCAAGTGCACAGACATGTAAAAATTCATCAATCTGTACACTTATGTTTTGTTAAGTGTATTGTAAATTATACCTCAATTATAACAAAGAAGAAAAATTAGATGTATTAAAGGTCTAACTAAAGCTGTTCATGCTAGTTATAAAGTCAAATGGCAAACGACGAATGAAGCATTAAGTAAACTAAGAAACACCCTTGCTACAAAACATTATTTTTTAAAAAAAAGGTCTTTAAAAAAAAGATTTTCAAAGAATTTTTCATGACATGGAGAAACACTAAGGATATTACATGAATAAAGGTCAAAATGAGGGGCACCTGGGTGGCTCAGTTCATTAAGCATCCGACTCTTGGTTTTGGCTCAGGTCATGATCTCGGGGTTTGGGGATTGAACCCTGTGTGGGACTTCATCAGATGAAGTCTGATGGCCATCAGTATACCTAGATGTCTGTTGGCCATCTGTATACCTTCTTTGGAAAAATGTCTTTTCAGATCTTTTGTCCATTTTTTAACTGGATTGTTTTTTGCTATTGAGTTATATGATTTCTTTATATATTTTGGATATTAACCTGTTATTGGATGTATGTATCACAAGCATTTTCTCCCTTTCAGTAGGCTATAGTTTGCCTTTTTATTTTGTTGATGATTTCCTTTGCTGTACAGAAGCTTTTCAGTTTGATATAGTCCCACTTGTGTATTTTTGCTTTTGGATTCAAATTAAAAAACCAATAATCAAATGGATATAGATGTGTGTGTGTGTGTGTGTGTGTATATATGCGTGTGTGTATACACACACACACACATATATATGTATATACGCACACATATATATACACTATATATACACAATGGATATATATATATATATATACATATATATACACATATAAAATGGAATGTTACTTAGCCATCAGAATGGATGAATACTTACCATTTACATCGACTGGATGGAACTGGAGGGTATTAGGCTGAGTGAAATAAGTCAATTGGAGAAAGAAAATTATATGATTTTGCTCGTATGTGGAATATAATAAATAGTGCAGAGGATCATAGGGGAAGGAAGGGAAAACTGAATTGAAAGAAATAATAGAGGGAGACAAACCATAAGAGACTCTTAACTCTGGGAAACAAACTAAGGGTTACTGGAGGGGAAGTGAGTGGGGCGATAGGGTAATTGGGTGATGAGGCTTAAGGAGGGCATGTGATGTGATGAGCACTGAGTGTTATATGCCACTGGTAAATTGTTGAACACTACATCTGATAGTAATGAGGTACTATATGTTGACTTGTGGAATTTAAGTAAAAAAAATAACCCCCCCAAAACCATCATCAAGACAGATGCCAAAGAGTTTACCACCTACCTATGTTTTCTTCTAGGAGTCTGATGGTTTCAGGTCTTACATTTAAATCTTTAACCCACTTTGAGTTAATTTTGTATGGTGTAAAATTGTGGTTGAGTTTCATTCTTTTTCATATGCCTGTCCAGTTTCTCAGAAACCATTTATTGAAGATATTGTCTTTTCCCTTTAACTCCTATGTCAAAAAATTTCTTAAATTTTATTTATTTATTCATGAGAGATACAGAGAGAGAGAGAGAGAGGGAGGCAGAGACATAGGCAGAGGGAGAAGCAGGTTCTCTGCAGGAGCCTGATATGGGACTCGATCCCAGGCCCTGGAATCACACCCTGAGTCAAAGGCAGACACTCAACCACTGAGCCACCCAGGCATCCTACTTCTTTGTCAAAAATTAACTGACCATATGTGAGTAGGTTTATTTCTGGGCTTTCTATTCTGTTTCACTGATCTATGTGTCTGTTTTTATGCCAAATACCATACTCCTTTTTTACTAATAGCTTTGTAGTATGGTTTGAAATCAGAGAGTGTAAGGAAGCTCTATTCCTTCCCAAGATTGCTTTGGCTGTTTGGGGTCTTTTGTGATTCCATGCAAATTTTAGTATTGTTTGTTCTATTTCTGTGAAAAATGCCACTAGAGTTTTGATAAGGATTGCATAGAATCTTTAGATTACTTTGGATAGTAAGAATATTTTAACAGTATTAATACTTCTCTCCCAATTTTATTTTAAACAGTTGGGGATTTTTAAAAACTAGTAACAAGTAAACTGAAATATTAGTGGCAGTTATATTTGGGTGGTAGGATTAGAGATGGTGACATGTTTAAAACATAGATGCAAATTCTTTAACCATATCATATCAAGAGGTGGTATCTATGCCCTTTCTCCTTGAATGTGGGTGGGCTTTGGATCACTTTGGCTAACGAGTATAGTGGAAATGACCCTATGTGACTTCCAATGTGGGTTCATAAAAAGACTTCCACCGTCATCCTGGGTCTCTGGAATACTCACTTGTAAATCCCCAACCTGCCAGTTATCAAATCCAACTACCCTGAGACTACCATGTTGTGAGAAGGACAAAGTCCTCACATAAAGAGGCCATGTGCAGGATCTCCAGTCAACAGCTTCAGCTGAGCCCCACTACTGATTCATCTCAGCCTAAGCACCATGCATACGAATGAAGAAGCCTCCACCTGGAGAAAATTCCAACTCCCAGACATGCAGTCTTTCATACCTGAGGTCCCAAACATCTTGGAACAGAAACAGCTGTTTCCACTGCCCTGTCTGAATTCCAAAGAGTTTGTGAGCAGAATAAAATGGCTGTTAATGACATTAATTCGGGGGTAGTTTGTTATTCAGCAATAAATAACTGGAAAAGAGGTGATATTGTCTTAAAAAAAAAAAAAAAACTAAAGCAAAACATAAAAAGTTCAGAGTCTCAGCTGCTTTCCATAGTAGATCTTTCATTAGATCCGGAAGGAAGAAGAAATTGCTTGTCTTACCCTCAAATGGTCTTTCATGAAAAATGTATCTAATACCCCTTACCTGCCCTTATCTAAGAGATACCTGAAGATGAAGAATCTCAGAGAATGTTTGCTATGATGGGCACATGATTCTCTGCTCTCTTCCTGGGGCTAGCCTAGGATAGGATGAATTTTCCAGGTGGAAGACTGCTTTGGAAAGGCCATCAGTTGGGAGTTAACTTCACAGCACACTGATTACATTCCACACTGCCCTGTGTGGTCATAGCTCCCTCCAACACAGCCACAGTTAATCAGAATATTTGAAAAAAGCCAGCTATACTTAATGAAAATCTATTAATCCAGATTTAAGCCAAAACGTACTTGGTGGAAATCTTTTTAATATATTATGGGTTTAATTGTTAAGATTGTGGTAGCCACTACAACAACTAAATCCAAAAATCTATAGTGGTTTGAATTTAATAGAAGTACCAAGCATTTTTGCTCATGTAACAGTAATGGAAGGGAGATTATATTGGTGGGATATCCAGAGACCCATTTGAATAGAGGTTGTGCTGTCTTTCACGTGTGGCTTCCAAAGGCACCTTGGCAAGTTTCTCCATTTCAACCAGAAGGGGGAAAGAACACAAAACTGGGGGACCTGTGGCAGGTCTTATGGACCAAGACTAACAATGGAACACATTTTATGACATTGACTGGTACTCAGTCACATGGCCTCTCCCTAGGGCAAGGAGGCTTGGTAACCTAATCTGTGAGCCCAGGTAGAAGAGGCATCAAATATTGGTAAGCAGTTAGTAGTTTCTGCCATAATAATTTCTATGTTCAAAGGTAGATGAACAAAACTGAGTATTTAAAGAAAATCCAGCAGGCCCCCGCCTGGGTTCATTCTGAACATTGCTGATCATTGTTCAAGAGCTAAGTGAACAAAGATGAACATGACTCCATTCCAACTTCACAAGTGTTATCTTTATTCAGTGTATTATTGTCATCCACATATTTTTAAATGAAATAAAACTGAAGAGCCTATTAACCATGTTGCCTATAGCAAGAAACATTCATATATATCATTTTATTTTATCCTCACAACAATCCTGTGAGATGTGTGTTTTTATTGTCTCCCTCCCACATTTTGCATATGAGGAAATGAGGTTTGGAAAGTAGAGGGGCTCATCCCAAGTGATAAAGCTGAACCTTTAATTCGGGTCCTTTTATTTCAGAACCCATGACCCATCAGTGTCTGTAGTGAGTTCTGATTAATAGATACAAAGCCTGTCTGTATCTCCTCGGGTCTTTCCAACTACCAACATCTGCCTCTTTGTGCTTGAGGGTTTTCCCTTACTGCTGGAGAGGCTTTTACCAAACTTTTCCTTTTACCAGATGTGCTTTAACCAATGTGACTTGGGCTCCTCTGGGGCCTCTTTCTGATAAGGCTTCATTCTTGGGCTCTGTCCTTGTCCCATTTAGTCCAGTTTTAGCAAAATCCTGCTGGATCAGCTTAGTAAATGCCTCCACCCTAGCCATCTGATCAAAAATACAAAAACACGAGTTCAAAGAGATACCTGTGCCCTTGTGGTTATTGCAACATTATTTACGATAGCAAACTATGGAAGCAGCCCAAATGTCCATCAATAGATGAACAGGTAAAGAAGAGGTGGTATATATATGTAATGGAATATTACTCAGCCATGAAAAAGAATGGAGTCTTGCCATTTGCAACAACACAGATGGAGCTAGACAGTATAATGCTAAGCAAAGGAAGTCAGTCAGAAAAAGACAAATAGCACATGATCTCACTCATACGTGGAATTTAAGAAACGAAACAGGGCACCTGGGTTTCTCAGTTGGTTAAGTGTCCAGCTCTTGATTTCAGCTCAGGTTATGATCTCAGGGTTGTGGGACTGAGTACTGCATTGGGCTCCACACTCAGTGGGGAGTCTGCTAAAGGTTCTCTCTCTCCCTCTCTCTTTGCCTCTGCTTGCATGCACTCTCCCTCTCTCTCTCTCTCTCAAATAAATTTTAAGAAAAGAGAAACAAAGGAGCAAAGGAAAAAAAGAGAAGGAGAAAGACAAACCAAGAAACAGACCCCTAACTATAGAGAACACATTGATGCTTACTAGAGGGGAGGTGAGCAGGAATGGGGGAAATAGCGGATGGGTACTAAGGAGTACACTTATCATGATGGAACAATAATTAAATGGAAAAGCAAAGCAAAACAAAACCAAAAAGCCCACAAAATTTTGATCCCCCACTCTGGCCTGTTTCAGCAAAAATCCCACCACAGTTGGTTCAGCCAGAATTCTCCTTACCTCGTGTTCCCTCTTAGTAATTCTCCCCCACTCTTCTTGTTGGCTATAAATCTTCGCTTGTCTTTGTTGTTGAGCCTGATCTCTCCTCTATGGCTAAGCCCTAGTGTAGTAGCCCTCTTGAATAAAGTCTGCTTTACCATCTTTAACAAGTGTCATGAATAATATTTTTCATTAACAGAGATTTAGGCCCAGTTCCCCTTGATTTCACAGCCAATGTTATGGTCTCTAAACTTCTTTTTTTTTTCCTTAAGAATTTATTTATTTATTTAAGAGAAAGAGGGAGAGAGAGAGAGAGAACGGTAGGGGGGGGGGGAGCAGAAGGAGAGAGAGAAGCAGAATCCCTACTGAGCAGGGAGCACAACACAGGGCTTGATCCCAAGACTCTGAGATCATAACCTGAGCCGAAGGCAGATGCTGAACTGATTGAACTATCCAGGTGCCCCTGGTGTCTAATCTTCCGACAGAAGATTTCTAAAAATTTCAAAACTTGAACAGTAAAACCATAAATAAATATGCTTAGAAACAAATACACAAATTTTACACATATTTTATGCGCAGTGAAATGGTTAAGAGAACTGACCGTGGTACCAGCCTGCTTGGCTCCAAGTCCTGCTCTGCCACTCCTGAGCTGGAAAAGTCACTTAACTCACTGAGCCTCTGTTTGTTCATCTGTACAATAGAGATAATATCAGCATGTTTCTTATGGAGTCGTTGTGAAGATTCCATGAGTTAGCATGTGAACACCTTGAACAATGTCCAAATACATTTTATATCTTGCACTAACAATGTCTAAACACTATTAATTGTTTGCTATTATTATCACAGTATATACCATATTCATTACGAAGAATATCCCTCCTGAAAAGAAAATAAAAACGATCTGATAAATAATAGATAAAATGGAAGTGCAGAATTTTCTGCCTTCCTGAATTGGCTTGCACAGCCATTGGCCTCCCTAGCCTCTCCTTTGGATAACACTAGGCTGGCCTACACTCACCTTGATGGATGAAGGGCCATGAAGACTACAGTCTGGGCCTGTTAGGATGTGCTCACAGACTCAAGGCATACCATCTTGGAAACATGCTCACAGTGAGGCCAAGTGTGCATTCCCAGTCACAGAGCCAGTGTGTGGCCAGCTCCTCACTGGGGCTAAGCACAGGCTCATACTTCAGAGAGGCTTTTCCAGACCCACCTCTTCAACTAGCCTCATCACCCCCAGTATGCTCTGGTCCATTCCAAGTGATATTTTGTTCACAGCTCTTATCCCTTTCTGAAGGGATAAATTTCTTCATTTATTGTCTGCCCCTTCATCAGAATAAAGGATGTTGTGTATTTCATCCACCATGGTATTTCTAGTGGTTAATGCCCATGCCCTGTACAGAGAAGATGCTCAACAGGTATTTATGGAATCAATGAGTGATGGAATGAACCCTCAGATGCCCCAGGGACCACAAGAAACCATAAATAGGAGAATGAACCCAAGAGCTTCTCCAAACGACTCCTCCCCTATCTTTCCCCCTTGTCCCACATCCCTGTTCTATAGATGAGGACTCTATAGCTCAGAATGGTTAGAAGATCCAAGGATGCACGCAGGGTGGGACAGATGCCTCCTGACTCTTTGAAACACAGTGACCACACCGTAGTGCTTTGCCCCATTGGAAGGAAACAGAAGAAGGCAGAAATATTCTATGTGGGTTTAATAGATTAGAAGATTGACAAACTAGCCCCATCATCTTTTCATTGTGTATCAGAACAAATCATGTCTTCTCTACGTGGTTTTGAAGTAGTTTTGACCTTGAAGGAGAGAGAGAAAGGAAGGAAGTGCTTTCCTGGGTCCCATCAATTCCATTTGCCCAAAGATTTTGATGGGATACTAGATTCCAGGTCCATTTCAAGGGGTAAGAGGATTGGCCCACTGCACCTTTCTGTTCACATTTTTTTTTTTTTAGATTTTATTTATTTATTCATGAGAGACACAGAAAGAGAAAGAAAGAGGCGGAAACACAAGCAGAGGGAGAAGCAGGCTCCATGCAGGGAGCCTGACGTGGGACTCGATCCCAGGTCCCCAGGATCAGGCCCTGGGTTGAAGGTGGTGCTAAACCGCTGAGCCACCAGCGCTCACCACCGCTGAGTCCAAAGTTGAGGCTTTCCTTGATCTACTTCTGGATTACATTCCACCTGATTTTGCTCTACTTGTATTCTGGGTAAGCCTCACCTCCTACATATCTTTCCAAATTCCCAACAAAAGTTTTCTCAGCTATTTACTGAGCTGGGATCTCTTGTATGCAGTGGATTTTCCCCCCTTTCTGTGGAGACTTCAAATTTCTGTCTGAGTAGCTGTATTAGTCCCATGTTATAGTATTGAGACAGAGGCCCAGAAAACCTAAGGAATAATTTATCCAACTAAACCACAATACTAGAATTTGAAGCCAAATCCTTCAGTCCCGAGACCAATTCACATTCCACTGTATCAGACCGACTTCCTCTTACTGCCAGGTATATCAGTGAATATTGGATTTAACTGCAAATAACAGAATACTCAATTAGGAGCAGCCTCAACAAATGGAAAGTTTATTTTTCCCAAAGAACAGATTAAGGAGGCCAGGAATCAGGTCTAGTGCAGTGGTCCAACGATGCCAGTGGAGACTCCATTCTCTTTTTGTAAGATGGCTACTTCACCTCCAGCCTCGTGGCCACATCCCCAAAGAAAGAAAAAGGGGAAGAGGGGAAAAGGCCAAAAGAATATGTTGACTGGGTCTGCCTTTTTCACAAGTCTTTTCTTTTTTTTTCATTCCAAAATTTCTGTTTATATCTCTTTGCCAGAACCACGTCATGGGGCTGATCCTTGCAGTACGGACGAAGAGAAGATTAGCTGGAGATGGGGTCAAACAACACATCTGCTCCATCTCAAAATCCTGGCTGAAAGTCCCTCTTTAAATACCTGCTTTTGCTGCTTAGTTGTTTTCTGACATTCTTCAGAAGCATCTGGCAGTTCTTTCAGTGAAGAGGCTAAGTTTTACCATCTCCTGTACCCCACGTGATTCCCCACACAAAACTGGTCTCAGCAGAGACTGATTGGAAGGGCACAGGAGAAGAAGAGCCTCAGAAATGTGTGTTGCTGGGGAGAAGACCCAGCCAAGGTCACGGGACACAGTCCTGAGGGCCTGGAATCCAGGTGAAGCCAGCTGCCTATTTGGGCCACTGAGGCATGCAGGACCTAGAGGAAGGTAGAATGGGTGTGAGCTGTCTTGGTCTGCCCAACCCAGTGGAGGGAAAGCCAAGGCATGAGTAGACGCTGTATCAGGTTTTGTCATCTGTAGAAAGGACATGCTTGCACAAATAAGGATGACATTCTTTTTTTTTTTTTAAATATTTTATTTCTTTATTCATGAGAGACACAGAGAGAGCGCAAGAGAGGCAGAGACACAGGCAGAGGGAGAAGCAGGCTCCCTGTGAGGAGCCTGATGCTGGACTCTATCCCAGGACTTATGTTATGGGATAACATAAGAAGAATGATGCTGCACCCATGGTCCTATAACTGTCTTTTTTCTGTATCTGTGCACAAAACCATTTCATGTTCATGGCTGCATGAGAACCCATCACATGGGGGTCCCATACTTTAGCTTTTCAATCAGTTGTTACAAACAATATCTCAGTGAATACACCTGCACATACTTTTTTCTTTCACTTTGTTCTATTTTCATAACCATTTGGCAAGTCTTTCTCTCCCCAAGAGGTAGTTAAGTAATAGGAATATATTTCATATACATATTTCTTGACCAACATCTCTAGGTTTGTTTATATAGGCAAACTCCTAGCAGGATAGTTGCTGAATTAAACAACACATATCCGTATGCTTATAAGTTATGGAAATTTATTTCTTACAGTTCTGGAAGCTGGGAAGTCCAAAGTTAAGGTGCCAACAGATTCAGCCTCTGGTGAGAACCCCTTCCTGGCTCAAAGAAGACTATCTTTGCTCTGTATCCTCTGGCGGGAGGGCTGAAGGAAATTTCTGGGGTCTCTTCTATAAGGGCACTGATCTCATTCACAGGGCTCCATGCTCATGACCTCATCGCCGCCAAAGTCCCCACCTCCTAATACCATCACATGAGGTGGGGAGGACTGAACATGGGAATGTGGGGAGGACCCAGATATGGTCAATGGGAGCACCTTTAAAACCAGATCGATCTTGCCAAGTTTCCTTCCAGCAACCCACCACAGCCACAACCCCCCACGCGGCGGCCCAGCCTCTACTGGAGCTGGCCTCTCCAGTCTTCTCAGAATGTGCCTCCTCACTTTACTCTCTCACAGTCTGAGTTCCAAAAAGTCTCTTGTTGCTCTTTCATTTGCATGTCTTATGAGTAATGTTGGGTGTATTTTCATATTGACTGATGATGACTTTTGATTTCACTTTTTGGTAACTGCTAATGACTGTTGTTTGTCATTTCTCTATTTTATTTGCATAAGCTTTTTAAAAATGAAAGAAATGAGCCCTTTTCCTGTCACATGAGTTACATATTTTCCCAACTTGTGATTTGTCTTTTCTCTCCATTTGTGGTGTATTTTTATCCCCCAAATTCCAGTGTGCATACTGTCAAACTTATCAGTCTTTTTTCCTTTATGGCTCTGGGTTTTGAGCCCTACTTAGCAAGGACTTTCTAATTCCTGGTGTATGAATTCAGTCATTTATTCTTCCAGAATTTTTATAGTTTCTTTTTTACATTTGGATCTTTGATCCATCTGGAATTGATATTAATGTAATAAATGAGGCAGAGACCAGCTTTATTTTTCTTTCCAATTAGTCTGTTCCTCCAATACCATTTATTGACTAATCACCTTCTCCTCACTATTTTGAAGTGTTACCATTTCAAACATCAAGTTTCCATATGAATTTGGTTTCATTTATGGACACTTCATTCTTATTCATTGATCTATTTTTGTCTCATAATGCACTGTTTTCATTATTACAACTTTAAAATGATTTTGGCATCAGCCTGGGCTGGTTCTTGTTGTGTTTTATTTTTAAAAAGTTTTCTGATTAATCTTAAACATTTGTTTCATAAAAAAATTTTAATATCATTTTTTCAAGTTAAAAATTGTTCTTTTAATTGAGATTTCATTATATTTATAAATGAATGTAGGAAGAATTGGTATCTTCCCATCAGAGACAAATACTTTGTCTTTTGATGTCTTAAGCCATCTTTGGGTCTGTTGATAGATGGCTAAAGTGTTTTAAAATAAAAGCCTTGCAAATTATATGTTACATTCATGTCACTTTATGGTTGCTATTTTAAATGAGACCTTTTCTTTTACCACAATTTCTAACAAGTATGGTTTAGGAAACGCTATTGGTTTTATATATCTACTTTGCAACTCATCTCTGAATTCTCTCATTGTTTCATGTTGTTTTCCAGTGGTTTTCTCAGGTTTTTCTGTGCATGGCATTCTCTCTTAGAATGTAAATTATCCCCATCGGGGTAATATTTGTCAAATCACTTATGTGACTAATATTTGATGTCCCTATTCTATGGGAGGATGTGCTAGGGTTGGGGTGCATGAAGTCAGTGCCTTTGTACTTCCCTGTTCAAGTACCCCAAAAGCCTTGCACTCCCACTCAACCACCCACCCCTCTGCTCTTTCTCAGTTCCTAGAACACCCCATGCTCTCTTGTCTGTGAGATTTCATGTGCCTTATTTCTCTATTCATCACTTTCCAGATCTCTGCTTAAAAGTCACTTCCTCCAAGAAGCCTTCCCTGAATCCTCGTTGCAGTCACCATTCCCCTTGCTCTGTGCTCTCACAGCTCTTTGTTATCTCTCGTAATACTCAACACATGTAGGAGCAGTGCTTCCATATCTGTTTTCCTTGCTAAATGTCAAGCTCTAGAAAAAACAGAGACGTGCTGCCTTCCTCAGAGCTATGATTGGGAATTCTTCACTATGCCCGGCACATGGGAGCCACCCAATGAGCATTTGCCAGATCGCAGCCTAAAGCAGCCTGCTGCAAATTTGTTTTTTTTTTTAAGATTTTATTGATTTAATCATGAGAGACACACAGAGAGGGGCAGAGACAGAGGCAGAGGGAGAAGCAGACACTCCATGGGGAGCCTGATGTGGGACTCGATCTTAGGGCCCCGGGATCAAGACTTGAGCCAAAGGCAGATGCTCAATTGCTGAGCCACCCAGGTGCCCCAAATTTGCTATTTTTGATGTTTTTGGTTTTATTCTTAAAACTCCAAGGAATTTGGCCTTCAATTACAGAACATATCTATGCCATTTTCATGATAAAAATCATGTTGCTTTTTTAATGGAATAAATTAGGACCCCGGAGATGGCCATGGTTTTTCCTTGCCTTTGTGAGCTGCGAGAGATTTAAACTCTCCATCTTGAACTTAAAGGATTAAGAATGATTTAGCTTCCCAGTAAAGTTATTCTATGGATCTTAGTTGGAGGTGAGTGGAGGAGCTTTATCATTCATGCTTTTCTGTGGGCTCCTTCACGTCATCCGTGTGAGCAGGACACAGAAGTGCAGGCTGTGGTGAAGGGTTGGTGATGTCTGGCTGGACCACGGGCCGGCAGAGGAAACGGCCTGCTACAAACATGCCACAGGCTGTGTGTGTGGCGGTAGAGCAAGAATACACAATAAACACATAAATGAACCTCCCAAAGATGTGCTTCTCCAAGTTTGGCTGATAGACCTGGAGAAGCTGGAAGACGGCAGTCACTGAAAGGCCAGGCACAGATGGAGAGCCCAAGTGCCCAGATGTGAGCCTCACGTTCACCCCCATCGAGAGCCTGACGGCAAAGGTGCACATCTTGAGAGGTGAATTCCTGCTGGGTCCGCTCAGGGCAAGAGGCTGGGCCCTCCGACATGAGCCATTCGTCCTGTGTTCACGATCACAGTGCTCACTCTAGTTGGGTAGTTAGGGGCCAGTCACTTACTCTTTCTGAGTCCTGGTTTTCTCATCTAGAAGGAATTTTTTTTTTTTTAAGATTTTATTTATTTATTCATAGAAAGGGAGAGAGAGAGAGAGAGAAAGAGAGAGAGAGAGAGAAAGAGACACAGGCAGAGGGAGAAGCAGGCTCCATGCAGGGAGCCCGACGTGGGACTCGATCCCGGGTCTCCAGGGTCACACCCCAGGCTACAAGCGGTGCTAAACCACTGAGCCACTGGGGCTGCCCTAGAAGGAATTTCGATGAAAAAATGAAATTATGTGTATGAAGAACTAACTCAGTGCCTTGTTTGCACTGCAACAAATGAGCAACAGGCATTAGCCTCCCAAGTTCTTTAAATCAGAGCGTGCAAAAAAGTCCATTTTTCATCCACCAACATTGAATCCCCAGATCTAAGCTACTTGCTTAAGAAGACGCTCAACCTGGTGAAGACCATTGATCCTCGGTTCCCTTCTAGAACTTCCCAAATTCTTGGAAGCTTGACTTACTTCCTGAATATGACTTGGTTTAAGCACATGGGTGGAGCATCCATCTTTTGGGAATCAGACATTATATTAAAAGTGAGGGAGAATGCTCACAGCCTCTAGGAGGATGTTTTTCTACTATACAGCAAAACATCTGCCCTCTTAGAGCCTCTATGATAGAAGAGATGATGGTCTAAGACATGCTCTTAGAACCAGAAGGTCTGGGCTTGAACTATAGCCTTGTCAGAAATGCTCTAGATGACCTTTGGCAAGTTGTTTAACCTCTCTGAGCTTTAGTGTCCACTGCTGTAAAGAAGGTGTAATCACATATCCCTGAAGGATTGTTATGAGAAAATTATATATGTGAGAGCACTTAAACATAGTACCTGGTTACACACACACAGTGGAGGAGGAGAAATTGTAAATGAATCCTCCTGGGTCATGAAAACTGGTCCCATTACTTTGCAGTCTCAGTTTCTCAGGAGAGAGCTTGGACACCCACACCTACCCTATTCTGATCCTCCCTCCCTGGGTAGGCCCGCCTTCTATTCCACACCCAGCAGTGTCCCACCCACACAGGGAGTAGAAGCCTAAGCTGGAAATCATTCCCATTCTGTTCTTGAAATCTGCAAAGTGTTGCTTCAGAAGAAAAGCAGAAGGGTGCTCTTGTTCAGTCCACGGGCACCAGTGGAGTAACTGAGGGCCAGCCCCACCTGGATCTGAGGCCAGGGGTGCATGCAGTTGAGGCCCGGGCTGAGGATCCCTGCAGGGCAGAGCTGAGGGATAGAATGATGTGCCTTATGGGGGATCCAAGCCCTGCTGAGGAGATGCCCGGCCTCACCCTCTATGTTAGGCAACCGGGGAAAAAAAATCCCACCTTGCCCAGAAGGTCAGTTGAGGGGGTAGGAAGAGAAGAAGTAGGCAGGAGTCTCCATCACACACGAGTGTGTTGGGAGGTATGTTTGTGTGAACACTGACAGGCCTGGGCTGAGAGGTAGCCAGCCAGTGATCCCAGGCTGAGGCTGGAATGAGATGGGCCTGGACCAAAGCTTGCATCTTCCACCTGCTTCCCCAGGAGCCCTGTGGCGTGCCCTTAGCCTTTCTGTGCCTGCATCTACTTGTGTCTCCAGGTTGTTCCCAGGGCACGTTGGCTAAAAACATCTGAGGCTTGTAGCAAGGGGCGGATGCCCGGGAAGGACCTGGTAATCTCGCAGGAGCGGCGACAGCGTCGCCAGTGTCACAGCGCCACTCATCAGCAGCGACGAGGACGCTAGCCACACAGGACCTTGCGGCTTAGGAAAGGTTTTCAGCCTGTGACAGCGGCACTGACAGGAGGCCAGGCAGGGGCTGTTGACACCACCCCCCTCAACCCCCACCCCCTCCACTCCCCCGTTTACAGATGAGTTACTGAGGCTTGGAGGCCGCAAACCCGCAAATCCACGTGTCTTTACTCTGCCTGCCGTGTTATGTGTCAGTTAGTTTACTTCGTAAAGTAGGAACAATTTCAAATACACAAAATATGTCCTAATACATCACTACTTTGTTTCCACTCAAATTCAGTGAATATTAACCTTTTGCCATTTTGCCCCGGATTTCAAAAGAAGTACATTTTATAGGCTGCAAAAGGCCTCTTCCTCCTCCATCAGATTCTGCTTCCTCCCTCCTATAAATAACCTGATGTTGATGCTTTGCTGCTTATGTCTTTATATATTTATGAACTATAGTTACAAGCAGTATTACCCTATTAGTTTATGTTTTTAATTCTTATCATACTGTGTGAAGTTTTTTGCAGTTTCTTTCCACTCAGCATCAAGTTTTTGGTTACTTCTTTACATGGGTACATAGACATTCAAAATATTCGTTGTCACCACTGTATACTAATCCATATGCTCACTTATCCACTCTTTGTTGCTGGATCTTTATGTTGTTTTGCTTCTCTGGGTTCCTTCGTGCTGCAACAATATCCCCCTCCTTACTCCTTTTAGTACAAGAGTGAGGGTTTTCCGGATCCATCCAGAAGTGTTCTTACTGAATTTAGAGTAAGCACATCTACAACTTGACTAGATTTTGCCAAATTGCTTTCCAAGTTGTTTTGTTAGATTTATTCTTAGTTAACATTTGCTTTTATTGCTACTCTAAAGGAGAATTTTCTTCAAGTGTCATTTCCATTGTTGCTGGTAGATAAAAATATTATGAACTTGGGTGTTTTAATGTTATATCCGTCAAATGTGCTGGGCCCCTTCATTCATTATAATAATTTATCTGTAAATATTCTTGGATTTTCTGGATAAGCAATCATATTGTTACGAAAATTTCAATTTTATTTCTCTTTCTGAAGTTTATACCTTTCATTTCCTTTCCCTATCATACCACGGTGCAAAGGACCTATAGTATTATGTTAAATAAAAGCAGTGGCGTGATGGTAAATATCTTTGTGTTCTCAAATCTTAAGAGTGCTAAAAACAAATAAAACCAATCTGATGGTAGGAATCAGAATAGTGATTGCTACTGGGTCAGAGTAGGTCAGTTGACTGGGAAGTGTCATGAGAAAACTCTCTGCCAAAATAGAGATGTACTATATTTTGTTTTTGGTCATGCTCACATGGCTGCACACATTTATCAATGTTCACTGAACTGTACACTTAAGATCTGTACATTTTACTGTCATTTGCCCATTTTCTTCCTGATTTTTAATGAATCCAATATTTATTACCAACATAAAGTTTGCATTTTGAATTTATATTTTGTGTATAGAAATTTAATTTTTACATAGACAGGAAATCATCTTTTATAGTTTCTGAATTTTGAATCACAGTTTGAATGACTTTCCCCACTCCTGGATTATAAAACAACATGAGAACATGTTTCCTTCTGTGAAATTAATCTGTGTATTGTTGTATATTGTTTGAGGTATGTGCCTACCTTAACTTTTTCCAAGTTAGCTTTTACATGTTATTACATTAAAAGAATTATTAATGTTTCACCAACTTTATATCTCTAGGATAAACTCTTCCTGGTAATAGTATAATATTGTTTTTAATACATTTCAAATATTCATGACATTTTAGTATATGTATGCACCTATATATATATATGAAGAATACATATTTATGTGTGTGTATAAATGTACATATATTCTATAATGTACATAAACTTCTACAATTTTCTGGAATTTTACTTAGGATTGCTGCATCTGGTTTATAAATGAGACTGATCTTTTTTTTTTTTTCTTTCACTGTCCTTTTTGAGTTTGGGTAATGAGGTCAAAATAAACTCATAAAAAGGATCAAGTAGTTTTTCTTCTTTTCAAGTCTCTGACGAAGTTCTTAAAACCATCTGGGCTCAGTGCTTTTTGTGGAGAACTATTTGACTCCTGATGAAACTTTTCATTGTCATTTGTATTTTTTTATTTCTTGGGAAATTTTTGTTAATTTCTATTTTTGTAGAAAAGAACTGCTTTCATCTAACTTTTCCAATGTAGAAGCTTAAAATTCATGCTATTCTCTAATAATTTAAAACGTCTACTTCTTTCTCTTTCTTAATTCTATTTCTTGGTGCCTTCTCTTTTCTTTTGCCTCATTAATTGACAAACAACTTTAGGGTTTCATGTGACATTTTTGGCTGACCACTTGAATTTCAGAGTCAGGGTGGCAGGAAAAAGAAGGAGAGAAGGCCACAATAAGAAAAACTTGGAAAGAGTCTTCTGGTAATGCAGGGCAGCCACTGCACGCTTCTACCAGTCATCAAAAACTCAGTTATGGCCTCGTTTTCCTCAGCTATAGGGTAGGAATACAGATAATAGCTACAACGCGGTGCTTGAGGATCAAATGAATCAATACCCAAAGACAAACCGACAAACAAAGCAAAACACGTAAAGCAGTGGCCAGCACACATGGAGATGTCACTCTGCATCATGAGTTGCTGTCGTTGTCACTGTGTATAAAGGAGAAATAAAGTGACAAGCCCAGCTTTCAACTACAAGGACTGAGACGCTGAAAATATTTGGTCATGGATTCCTCCCACACTTGGTCCCTGAGTCCTCCTCTCCCCACCAAATCACTTCCCTCATGCTGAATACATTCCCAGTCTCCAGAGTCAAAGATGCAATTTCCGTGGAGTGAGGTGATGTGGCTTGGACATGGCCACACAAACGTTGCAGAGACTTTCTGGAAGTTGCGTTCCAGCCTTACTTACACAATCAGATTTAACATAAAAGGCAGGACTTGATTACAAAATGTCCTAATTGTAGACTTAGTTCTTAATGTGTGCTTGATGATTTATTTGTTCATTTAGCTGAGTATTTAAATGACTATGATGTGTTGATCCTGAGTGAAAAAATAGTGTTAGATATATAGCCACCCCCAAATGATGAATGAAGTTTTGCCAGGAAGAGACACAGTGTTGCCTGCTTTAGTGCTTGTGTTAAAGTTTGCATGCAGATACTGACCTGTCTGCAGCTGAGTCTATACCTGTACTTGTACATTGACCAATTGGACCTTCTGGGGCTGTGCTGTTCAATGTAGGAACCACTAGCCACAGTGGCTATTTAACTCTAAACAAATAAAAATGAAATAGAATTAAAGAGTCAGTTCCTCTATCCCATGAGGCACATTTCAAGGGCTCAGTAGCCACACTGACCGGTAGCTACAGTGTTGGAAAACTTTGAATTGTAAAACATTTCCACCGTCCAGGAAGTTCCACTGGACAGCTCTGTTCTAGAGAGAGTTTCAACAATAATTAAAATAGTAGTTCTTGAATGGATGCCTCAGGGAACAGATCACCTTGTCCTTACTTGGTTGGCTGAATGCCTAGAGTTATGGCTAGCATGATTAAAAATAGTTTGTTCTTTTAAGCAGGTTAAACAAATACTTTGGAATGTTTTTTATCCTAGGACTTAGCCTGGAGATTCCAAAATTTAGGAATTCTGAATTAGCAAAGTCCAAATTAATGTGATTTACTATACTCTCTGGGCCAACCTTGAAGGCTATGCTTTCTTTCACGTTATTCCTGGCCAGAGGTCACCCCTTACCCTGCTCCCACCTCCTGCCCCTTATATACTTGTTGATGTAAATGATCATCCACTTCCTGGTCACTATCAGCCCTAAAACATTTGTCAACTTTGGCCACTTTCCTAGAATAAATCATTGGGCATTTTCATTGCTTTTGCACTAACTATGAGTGACATCTTTAGCAAAAGCACCCTCCTTCCCAACAGTATTTGCCAGCCAGGCCTGGTAAAAATAGATAACTTATCATGATGTTTCCTGTTGTGTATGATTCAAGTATCAGATCTATAAATGCTGAATGTGTCATAGATGGAAGAACATTTTTTTTGATGTACTCATGGCAGTTCACGTGATATGGTGAAATCCACGTGAATCAGAGTGAAGGCAAGAGACCACGGGGCTTGGGTCCTTCCTGGGTCTGGAGGGTTAGGAGTAACAAAGGGATGACAGCCAGCAAGAAGAGGGTGAAGCCCAGGACATGTTGCTGCAATTGCTGCTGGTCCTTCCCCTGATAGGAAGAAGGATCTAGTGTCTTTTATCAGAATATCTGTCCGTTCTTCCCCCCAAAATCATGGTGACACGCTTGCTAGCACCTTACTCTCTTCTGTCTCTTCCACGTCCATCCTGAGCAGATGGTGTGGGTTGTAAACTAAGACCCCCACTGAAGTTGCTCAACCTCTCCCTGGCCCCGGTCTCTGGGACCCATTCAGAAGGGAGCACACGGGGGCGGGGTGGGTACTACTTTGCGAATACCTCCTTTCAGCTCATGACAAGCTGAACAAAACCAGGGGGAAGCCTGGAGGCAGAGGGTTAAAGGGATAGGCCATTAGAACTCTTTGTCCATCGTCATTGGGTGTCAGAACATGCTGCTCTCCCAGCTTCTTGGCCCTTCTGGAATAGGCGCCAACTGTCCCATTTAATCCATTGCTAAGTCTCCTCACCCTTCTAAGTATCCCTGAACTGTGTCCCCCCTACCATTCCACAATGAAATGACCACCAGCTTGGTGTTCGCCTGCTCTCAGAAAGTGACACTGAAAGAAATCTGAACAAGTTACCTCCCTGCTTCAAACTCTTCTTACTTAGGAAAAAGACCAAAATGCTCAGCTTGGCCTGTTAGTCCTACCCAGCTGGCCTGTTACGCTCTCTCACCTCACCTCAACCTCATTCCCTGGACCTTGTAAGTCATGCTTCTGCCACACAGGTTTGTATATTTCTTTCTTTTGTTCTTTCTTCTTTCTTCTTTTCTTTCTTTCTTTCCTTCTTTCTTTTTCTTTCTTTCTTTCTTTCTTTCTTTCTTTCTTTCTTTCTTTCTTCTTTCTTTCTTTCTTCTTTCTTTTCTTTTTCTTTCTTTTTCTTTTTCTTTCTTCTCTTTCCTTTCTTTCCCTGTGATAAGCCAAACTTTTTCCTGCCACAGGGCCTTCGCACATGTGGTGCCCTGTGTTTGGACTACTGTTTTCCTAGTCAATTCATACTCTTCCTTCACATGTCAGTTTAGTCACCACTTCCTCTTCATGCATCACTTTAATTACCACCCTCCTCTCCCCCAGAACTAGGTCAGGGTGAAGTTTTGTATTTACATGGGTGACTACTTGATTAACTCTTCCTCATAAGATATATAAGCTCCAGAGACAATCTTTATCTTTTACTCACCATTGTATTCCCAGCTCCTAACACTATGCCTGGCAATTGACGCATGAGTAAATCTCTGGGGACCAAGTAAACAGGCAGTGACTTTTGTCATCTTCCAGGAGAGGACTATGGCATACAAAGGAAGTCATGGACTTGAGAGCTCTGGGTTTAAGTCCTGACTGATGGTTTGCAAGTCAGGTGATCTGGGGTGAGTTGTTTTACCTCTCTCAGCTTTAGTTTTCTCATCAGTAAAATGGGCATACTGTATTCACATGGGGTTGCGAAGACTAAAGACACTGTATGCCAACCGGGCATCTGGCAGGTTCTTTTTTTTTTTTTTTTTTTTTACCCGGCAGGTTCTAAACAAACTACAGACACCATCCTCACTGCCACCACCACTGCCACCACCACCATCACTGTCACTACTGTGATCCAATTTGGAGATAATGGGGTGGAAAGAGCCCTTGTGAGGCCCCAGTACTTCTCAGGGAAAAGTAACAGATTGCTCACACCCAAAAGGAAACAGATAGTAACATTTTTTATTAAATATTACAGTGGATCAAAAAGTACAAAATATCTCTTGCCTGCTATGTGATTGGGAAACTATTGGCACGTAATACAGTATCAAAAGCAGTAATAAGTACAATTTGGAAAACATACAAAATTGAGTGTTTATAGTTTGGCTCAGCATTCTTCTGGTAGTGTTTAAACTAATGCAAAGGTTACTCAATAACCTCTCCATTGGGAAACTATGTAATATCACTGGGCCATGTTGCTATATACAAATAATCACCTTACAGAGCATAGAGGTTACATAGCTGGAATCACCAAAAGTATACAATATTTACAACACAGGAAAGTTTAAAAAAGTATAAACAGCCAAGAGATTATGCTGCTATTTTTCAGACATATTTCAACCATGGGGAGACAAGCAGAATATCAAATACATCAACAGCCAACACTGGAATTTAAGTGCTCAAGATAATCATTGCAATGGTGTGGGTCTCACCAGGGCAAACTTGTTCCCATTTCTCTTTAAAACTGGGACAAGAATAAAACTGGACCAGATGGGACTTGGCTGACCACCACCAAATGTGACTTTGTGGGACAACAAGTGAAGAGAAAGAAATGGTTCTCTTTGAAGGCACACTACATAAAATATTTTTGTGGGATCACCTCGAAATTTCCATCAGACACACCAACACACTGAAATACAGTACTTGAGAATTCATGCACCAGGTCAGAAAGTTGTAAAGTCAACATTGAGTTTTAACAAACCCTTCTGTATATGCCCTGATAAACAAGTGAACTTAAGAGCTTCTAGCTAGTAAATAAATAAGTCAGTCCTGTGGCAAATATTACAAGTTCCAATCACTTACTAGAAGAATACTTAATTCTGAAACTCAGTTGGGCTGGGATAGGTTTTTTTTTTTTTTTTTTTGGTTTTGTTTTTTCGTTTTTTCTTTTTTTTTTGTTGTTTTGTGTTTTTTGTTGTTGTTGTTGTTGTTGTTTTGTTTTATTGAGTTGCCAAAAGTTAAACCAGAAGTTGCATGGAAAGGTTTTTCTTTTCTTTTTTTTTTTTAAATATTATTTAGAATCTCCAAATCTCCAGTAAATCATGGACTTAGTGCTATTTTGAATTGCAACATTTCTTGGAAGCCACGCTCAGTAAATAGATTTATGACTCCATTGCCAATTAGATTCCACAGTTTCCTTTACTAAACTACCAATAACAATGGTTTGATTGCACAAAGAAAGGCTTGTGCAATTCCATTCAATAATAAGGCCCCTTGAACTCAAACAATGCAAACAAAGCCCTATTTAAGACTTTTTAAAATGTAGTTCTCAGCCAATGAAGAATTCAATGGTCTTTTTGAAAGATTTCCAAGATCTCTGTCCGGAGTTTTAAAACAAATAACACACTGCTTCTGTTGGGAATGTATACCCCCATTTCTCTTTATTTGTCCTGATGTTTTGCCGAGGGTATGAGCTTCCTCAGACAGAAACAGTGAGTCTCCTCTCGGAAGAGATGAGAAAAACAAAAGCTGGACTCTGTTAACATTGTTTGAAAATGGTGTGATCGAATTCCAACATGATGAAACCAGACTGAAATCACTGTAGTGGGGAAAGCAAATGCCCATATTCCAAACGGATAGGTGAGGTCCACTAGGGACAGAAGGCCCCCATCTCTTGGAGACACAAACTCCTAGAAACCGCGCACCATCTAGCCCATATCTGCTGCGGAAATGCTGGAGATTCCTTGTTGTTCCATGTCTTCTGATTCGGCCACCATTCAATCTAGTGCAACTTTCTTCTAGGTGTCCAGGCTAGCTAGCATCCTGCCAGCTGGAATTGAGATCTCTTTCCCCCTCTACCTTGTGCAATAGCAGGATAATCTGCACTCACACATTTATAATCTATATTCTACTAGTCTATCTATGGTTCTATTAAATATATATATATATATTTAAATATATATATATATATATGTGAAATTCCACAGGAAGGTAAATAATTAATTGAAGCAAATGGAACTCTTAACACTAGATCTCTACATTCTTTTGTTTCCACCTTTGGATATTAAGTATGTTACATTGAATATTTGGCTTCATATCATGGAGACATTTCAATACAAATGCACGGCATGCATGGCTTTGTGTAAGAGCCGCAGTGTCATCGTTTACCAGTTTTGATTATTTTGCAGTCGAGTTACCTATTTAGAAGTCGAAAATTGTCATCAATTTTCATAGAATTAAATATCTCAGAGGTAAAAGACTGGTTAACTATGGTTCTAATGTCTACTGGGAGTGTTGGAGGAGGGGAGAGGGGGCTGGCTGGGGAGTTCATCAAAGCAGTCTTATCAGCAGGGATGGGACTCGGAAAGAAAAATCCACTCTGTATCGGATGGACTTTTAACAGGCTTAGAAAATGTATCCACCTTGACCTTTACAGCTCAGCAGCAAAGGGAATAATGTGGCAAGAATGACAATCCACACTCTCCACATCTTTTGACTGCTTGAACAACATGACCGTCTCTTCCAACGATAAAAGAAATCATCAAGTGGACCGTACTGCCAGGCGGTTAAAACCATGACGTGCACCACCAAATGTGTGTGCACACACCCAAATCGAACGCCCCATAAACCCAAAGAAGAGGACTTTCTTTTGAAATGGATAATCCAGTATGCCAATTATCCCCAAAGATGTGGCCTGGGAGGTTCTTCTCGGGAACAACCAGAAGCCAACTCGATGAAGGCAATGTGGCTACCTATTACTCAAAAGACCATGGCCCAGGGAAGGTATCTGGTTGGTGCCCGGGCCTGCAGCTGCTGGTTTTCTTCTGGAGAGTCGAGCTCCATCTTCTTCCCAACCCCCTTTCCCACACTGTTTAAAGGGATCAGTGCCAACACCAATGTAAATCATTTTGGCTTCTGTTCTAATTTCTGAAATTCCTAAAATATCTGTGCAGCCCACAAATATGTCCTCTAGACTCTTGTTATTCAGCAACTTGCTGCCGGTGAGGTTTTTGTTTTTATGATTCCTCTGGTATGTAGGACAGTTTCACAGCCTAGATAAGGTAAGTACAATGCTCGATATTTTCACAGACCCCAATACTTCAAAGCAAAGCATTTGGCCGGGTAAGCAGTGTATAAGCTCTTTCAACTATGCCACTTATGAGGAACAAAATCCTTAAGTTGCGGATCTGCAAAGGAACATTCTTTGCACTATTGTGTGCTCAACTGTTTCTTTTTCATTAGTTCCACTAGAATCAGTTGCTTCAATTTGTAAACAATAACTTTACCACCCAAAGCTGCTCAAAATGATAAGATGTGGAAAAAATTACAAACACACATCAACAACTAGGACAGTCAGTCAGCCTTGAAAACAAAACAAAACGAAATAAAACAAAACGAAAACAAAAGACCTGCAAACAAAAGCGATACTGTTTAATTAAAAAAAAAAAAAAAAAAGGACAAGGAGGAAGTGGGAGAAAATGGAACTACCTGTATATAAATTAGGTGAGCGAACAGTGATACGGGTAGTTTTAAGAAGCAAATATATACAGTCATTTTAACAGTGTTTACTTCTCTGGATTGTTTAATAGTGTCAAAATGAAAGATCTATTGAAGTTTCACTATACATTGCATTGATTGAACCTTGGAGAGTTTTAGGAAAAGAGGGGCATCCCTTGGCAAACGCTTTGCCAGTCTTCCTTGCCCCTTCCTGTGAAACGCCTGTCCCTTTTACTCATTTGTTTATTTATTTGTTTATTCATTTAATTATTTTGCCCAGATTGTTCCTGACCGTCGGAACTCAAGGCGGGGTCTTCTAAATTCTTCCCGGGTACCGCACCCCCCTTCGCGAGACCCACGTGCACAGTGAACCATCCAGGTGCAAGGGCATCTGCGGCGGAAGGGGCTCGGGGCTGACCGGCCAAGGCTGCAGGCGTCGCAGAAAGCAGCAGCTCAGCTCTGTGCACCTGCCTCCGCGGCCCCTTTGGCGGGGTCGGCCCTCACCCGGGCTGGCGAGGAAATACTGACTCCTAATGCCGCCGCCGCCGCCGCGCGCCCGGGGTTGGGGGGGAGCTCGGCGAGCCGCGCGGGCCGCGGCCGGGCTCACAGTTTCGTGCTGGGGTGTACGGACGACAGCTGGGAGGACGGGAAGGCAGCTTGAGGGTTGATAGCAGCGAGTGGGTAAATGCTGTTGTGCAAAAGGTCCCCGTACGAGCTTCCCACGGGGGTGGCCGCAGCCAAGTGTCTGTAAAGCTGCTGAGAATTTGTCGGCGACGTAAAAATGCCCCTTTGCATCACGAGCGAGTGGAAAGCCAGGGGCTGCATGAGCGGAGAGAGCACGGTCTGGTTCTTCAAGTACTGCAGCGAGTGGGAGTAGCCGGCGGGCAGCCGGGAGCCGAGGCCCGAGCCGCACAGGCTCCCCGAGTACAGACCCGGGAAGATGGGCGAGGACAGCGCCGCCTTGTGGCCCTCGGCCGCCGCCCCGCCCGCGCCCGCGCCCCCGCCCGCGCCCCCGCCCGCGCCCCCCGGGCCGCCGCCGCCGCCGCCGCCGCCGCCGCCGCCGCCGCCGCCCCCGAGCGCCGCCTTGCCGCCCTCGCCCTCCGGCTCCGGGCCCTTGTCCTTCCCGCAGGCCTCCTTGGGCGGGTCGAGCGGCGACACGGCGCGGGCCTTCTTCCCCGCGATCACCAGGTCCAGGTCCTCCAGGCCGCGCTTGATGGGCCGCGCGGCGCCCACGGCCTGCGGGCCGGCCTTGCGGTGCAGCACCGGGTGCACCACGCCCTCCAGCCGGCGGAGGCCCTCGAGCCTCACGTGGTGCGGCCGGCCCGGCCTGGACAGCGGCTCGGGGTACCTCCTGGGGCCCGACAGGGTCATGGGCGAGACCCGGCAGGCCTTGGGGTGACCGTCTCGGCTCTGGCCGTTGCCCGCCTGGAACTGGGGGCCGCCCTTGCTCTCCTGGGGCCCGGGTGCCGCGTGGGCCAGGCCCAGGACCTTGCCCGTGGGTTTGTGCAGGTTCTTGGGGAGGCTCAGGTCCGTGGGCTGCTCGTCGGCGGGGGCCTCGGCGGGGGCCGGCTTCTTGTCCTGCAGGTGCAGCGAGGCGAGATAATTGACGTGCAGCTTCTCCTGGTGCCTGTGCGCGGGGAAGGAGCTGTTTTCCGCCTCCCTGTACGCGTCCCTGCAGGCGTACTTGGAGGTGTGCTCGGCGTGCAGGTGGTGCTCCGCGTGCCGGTAGAGGCTGTGCAGGTGGGGCGACGAGTAGAAGTCGGCCAGGAAGCCGGGCACGTGCGCGTGGGGCAGCGCCCTCTTCTCCAGCAGCTTCTCCTTGCCCTCCGGGGCGTCGGGCTTCAGCACGTAGGAGTCGGCGAGCGGGCCGAGGTGGTGCTTGGAGAAGCTGCAGCGGTGCGGCTCGGGCCGCCCCAGCTTGTCGTGCTTGAACACGTCGCCGAGGCCCTTCCTGTCCTCCGAGGGCCTGCCCCTGACACTCTGCACGTGCTGGATCACCGACGGCCGGCTCACCGCCGCGTGGTCGCCGCCCTGGCCCTGGCCCTGGCCCTGGCCCTGGCCCTGGCCCTGGCCGGGGTGCGCCTGGGACAGACCCGAGCACAGCTCGTCCCTCGGCATCAGCTTCTTTTTGCTGATCAAGGGGGGCGGGGAGCCGTAGGGGTAGCTGCCGGAGAGGCCGGCCCCGCTCACTTGGGACAGAAGTTTCTTCTTGGCCAGCGGGGACATGATGCCCGGGTTGCCCCTGGAGTAGAGCAGAGGCGTGTAGTTGAGCCCGTGGTTCTCGTTCATGGGCCCGGTCAGGTCTTTGTCTTTGAACATGTCAAAGGACTGAACCACGAGGACCTTCGGGGTCTGCTTGAGCGCATTGTGGATGTCGTCACTGCCCAGCTGGTCCACCTTGACGGTGCAGTTGGCGATGTAGTCGGCCACGGCGGGCAGCTTGTCCTCGTCCAGCTCGCTCGGGCTGGCCAGGGGCGGCTGCGCGGCGGGGAAGCCGGGGAAGGGGGGCTCTTGGAGCTCGCTGTCCGGGCTCTCTGCGAAACAGCAGGGCTGGGGGTCTTGCTTCGAGTCCACGAGGGCACTGGGAGAGGTGAGGGGCTGCTTGCCAGCCCCGGGGCCCAGGCCCGGGCCCCTCTCAGGGGCGGCGGGGGCGGCGGGGGCGGCGGGGGCGCTGGGCAGCGGGGGGGCAGGCCCCTGCTCCCGCACCTGCTCCGCCGCCCTCTCGCCGTTGGCACCTTGATCTGCGTCGCTGTCCTTTTCTGGGTCCGCTCGGGACCCCGCGGGCCTGGCCGCGAAATCCTGGTACCCTTCCGCTTTTCTCTTCCCCTCTGCTGCTGGGAGAGGCTCAGTGATGCTCTTCTGATTTAAAGTCTCTTGTTCCTTCTCTGGCTCTGATGAGACCTGATAAAATATTTCAAAAGGCAGTCAGAAGGAAGCCAAGTGCATGGACACATTGTGCTATGAAGCAAAATATTACACGCAGCAGTTTTTCCTGAAAACGGGCTTGTCAATCAGCTCGGGGAGTATCGGTAAAGCTTTATTGCCTCCCAATCACAGCTCTAAACAAAGAAATCTAAATTACAGAAACGTTAGGCTAGAGGCGCAGATTCGCCAAGTCCCTTGTGAGACACCTATCAAAATGGCAAAGTGTTACGTACTGATGGTATACAACCCTATCACTCCTTGATTCTAATACATAGTTTAATTCTGAGGTTGTTTTCTTGTCAAATCAGTCAATTATCCAAATGGGTTTTAAATTACATGTTGTGCTTTATGACGCTTTGGAGAAAGATTTTTTTTTTTCCCCCTAAGCATCTCTCTCTCAAAAACCAACCAACACCGTGTCAACAACAAGCAACAAACTTACTAGAACCCCTTGCCCTTCTTTGAGAGGGCAGATCCCATCCCATTGCGGCCCGTGCGATGCATAAAAGTAGCAACGCGGAAGTGTTAATTTCTACTCGGTGCCATATGACATGCAGAAAATGGTAAAATACTGGAAAATTATGCAGATGCCACACCAGCCTTGTCTACCTGGGGACAGAAGGACTCGAAGCCTGCTAGGCTGCAGCAAACTACAGTTCTATTAAAGCTAAAAATGAAGTTATCAAAATTCAGGCAGTGAGCACCACCACAAATACAGCTTTTCTATTCACTGGAATACATTGTAGTCAATGAGATGGATGCTCTTTATGTGTCCCTATTGACAGAAATTGTGGGCACAATTTGACCCATTCATTGCTTTATGTAGCTGTGCAAAGTTTGACCTTAGAAGGTCATTTTAACTTTCCATCTGTGACCCAGCTGGCTGACAAGCCCTTTCAAAACTGTCACTCTGCCCTGACATGTCTTAGAGAACAGTCACAAAACAGTTGTATTGAGCTGGTCTTCTACCCCGAATCCCCGCCCCACCCCACCCCCACCCCCACCCCCACCCCCACCCCCACCCCCACCTCAGGCCCCACTCCATCTCGCGTCCCTTGAACATTGTTCTTCTTTGTTAAGAAAAGAAGTGTCGACCACATTAACATCTTTGGGTAAAACTGAGGATGCTGGTGTAGGGATGCACAGAAACAAAAATTTTAAGGAATCAAACCCTTTCGGAGATCCACTTGAAGATATCCCTGTCTTTGAGGGATGTGTTAGACCTAAGAGCTTTTGCTTATCATCTTTCTCTTCTTTCCTTCCTTCCTTCTTTTCTACCTTCTTTCTCTCCTCTCCTTTCCTTTCTTCTCTCTCTCTCTCTCTCTCTCGTACTAATAGCTGCCTTTTCCAGTACAAATATCATTACTTGTTCTACATTAACAATCACCATTGGTCTCTTGAGCTCATACACTACATGAAAATACAGAAAAATGAGTCTGGCAAGGGAAAAAGGCAAATTGCATTTAAATGTTAGTTTCTGATGGGGCTGTTGTTTGAAGTGAAGCTATAAGGGATACTCAGTCTCACTGAAGTGTCTGTGACCTCGGCCTTTGGTTACAGGGCGCTCTATGGTTTTCATCGTAAAACCCCCAGAAGAGGGAGCCTGCTTCTCCCTCTGCCTATGTCTCTGCCTCTCTCTCTGGGTCTCTCATGAATAAATAAATAAAATCTAAAAAAACCCCAAAAACAAACAAACAAACAAACAAACAAAAAAACCCGAAACAAACAGGTTTAGGGGGTCTCTGAAAACTAGGCAGAAAAAACGTGATGACCTTTTTTCTAGGATGGCATTTTATGATCTTCCTTGATAGGTTAAATGGTACCTTCCCAACAGGCAGCTTGCAATCCAATGACCTGAAGACAGTGGGTTTGACTGGAAGAGCTTTATAAAACCTCCTATCTCCATTGAGTTCACAGCTTCATATTGAAAACATCAAAAATTAAGGACAATAAAAACCGCAATGACAGCAATAAAATCCAAACCCCCAACACCCGGTCAATGAGAAGGAATACACGTGGTCCAACACGTGGGTGTACATTGGAGATGGGGAAGCAATTCTTACCATATGGGCACCTTGGAGAGGGTATGAGATGCCAGGTTGTTCAGGTGACCTGATCATGATAACCCTTGACACTTACAGGGCCCCAAGGCATTGGGGCCCGTAAGAAACAGGGAGCCTGAGGGCTTTAAGGGTTTCTTTGAGCTGGAGGGAGTCGGGGCCCTACTCTTGGTAACAGGCATCTCCCACACTGATGGGCTTTAGGGCAATGGGCTGAGGATTCCACCCCCCACCTCACAAAACCGCCATTTCAAACTTCATCCCCAAAGTGGAGCCACTCAAAGGTCAGCTGGCCTCTGGCCTCAGTTTGTCCTCTGGTGCTCTGGCAATGCTGTACATATGGTATCTAACAGAACTCACTGATCCAAAACCCTATAATAAATCACCAGGCCAACAGGATAAAGGAAGAATGGAATGTGAGCCTTAACTTGGAATTTCCTTGCTTTTGGCCATTTATGTTGCAAGCTTGCAGATGTTTAGAAATCTCTGCATCATCTCTTTGCCCCCATTTTTTTAATTACTAAAGCTTAGAATAATTATGAAACAAAAATAAAAACAACAAAAAAGCCTTTTCTTGGTACTCCTATTATCTTCTTAAACAGGAGTCAGTTGGGTAGGTTAATTTCTAGTTAGGAGGTTGCTGTGTGTTGTGTTTCAAGCCAATGTTTAATTAAGGAGTCTCTTATGTGTTCATTATAAACCTGATTTTTAGGGGGTGTTTAATATCAGTACCAAAATTCCCTCTGGGGTTGAATCCTAGAACATGCTGTCTCCAAATGTGGCTGCTAAGTTTTTTTGTTTTGTTTTGTTTTTTATGGGCAGCAGGGTTTTTTATTATTCATGTTGAAACAGAGCCCAGATCAGCCTCCATGACCGGCTGGCTGTACGCTGACAGTGATGGCTTCTACCAAAGAGCTGCTGGGGGCTGTGGGTAGCTGGGACTGGTTTTAAAAGGTTCAGAAACTACCTGTTAACATGAGAGATAATAATGGTTTCAGAGGAACGATTTCAAAATTCTCCCATAAATAATATGTACTTAAGATGTTTCTAAATTGGTCTCAACCCAAGGCTGTCGCACAGAGGTCAATTCCGGGAGGCCAACAAATCTCTGCAGTTTTGAGGACAGTCCTGCAGAGACACGGCACATCGCTTCAACATTCCTCCTCGCTAGAACCCACAAAAGTGTGTTTCGATGTCACACCAACTCCTCACACAGACTGGCTGTGAAATGGCAAAGAAGCCACATCGTTCACACTGGAGTCCCTTGGCTTCAAAGAGCTGAAGCTCTGGCTCCTTCTATCTCAAAGCTGGCATTCGCTATCTGAGCTTTCTATAGGATGATCCCATCTTTCTAGATCTGATTCTTGGCCTATCCCATGTAGCGCCACGCACTGCGTTCCAGCTCCTGAGCAGACCCAGGTCCGCCCTCTGGGGAACGGTGGGGCTGAGACTGTCTGATTTCTCAGTCTGGGGTTGCGGCTGTGCAGGCACCGGCTGTGACTCGGGGCTTCAGGAGACCTGGGACAGGACGAGTCTCACAGAGGGGTGTGTGTGTGTGTGTGTGTGTGTGTGTGTGTGTGTGTAGGAGAGCAACTCACCTCTGGTGATTCCTGGGGCTTCGGGGCATTCTCTTTTTCTTTCTTGCTCTTAGGGATTTCATGTTTGATGCGTTTGGTTCCTGATACTTTTGTTTTATTCTCATTTTCCTGTGAACTGTTCTCCTGTTTCCGAGGTTTGATTGGAGGCAGGGGCTTATCTTCCTCCCCTTTAATAAACCTTTCATACGGTAGGATTAATCTGGAATGACATCAGAAGACACGATCAATCATGAGAGGCAATTCCGGGAGCATCGATGCTATTGGGGTTTCGTTTCTTTTCTCAATACAAGCAGTTCATTGATGACTCCATCTCCAGTGACACCAGCGCGTTTCTAGAAACTTACTCCACAGTTCAGGGATATACTCCCTCAGTCAAAAACCAGTACCTGGTAACATACCTACTTCTTTGCAAGACATCTTTGTGGTTTTGTGAATCTATATACCAGAGATGCCGACGGAAGCGTACGAAGTTAACATCGTTATCATAGCTTGTGAAACAGGGCTAAGTGCCAACAACATCAGCACAGCAACAAGAGCAACACTCGTGAAGGCTGCCATTCGTTTATCATTCTGCCAGCAACTGCTTATTGAGCACCTACTGTGTACTCAGTGTTCAAGGCACTGAGATACAGCAGTGAACAAAATATTCAAAGCCTCTGACCTCATGAGGATGATTAGTCTAGGAGGTACTAGTGTATGTGCCAGGTTAGTGTCCTAGATTATTTCATGTAATCTCCACATCTTTATGGAGTATTATTATAACTGTTACTACTAGTACTACCACTGCCACTACTATTTTTATTTCCTTTTTAACAGATGAGGGCCCCAAAAGGCTAAATAATTTGCCTAAGCAGCACACCATTTGTTAGAGATGGACTTTCTGCCTGCCTCCAAAGTTGATACTTCCACTCATGTCAAAATATTGACCAGACGCTTCGGATAAAGAGGCTAACGGGAGGCAAGCACAGTGGGGCTGAGAGACAGCTGTCTTCTCCTGAGCTCTGAGGTGGGTAGGGGATTCCGGTATGAGCTCAGTTTTAGGGTGCCAAATAAAAGAGTCCCTGGTCAACAGGAGGGCGGACAGACCACTCAAGCCACAAAAATCAGAGGGCTGAAAAATTCAAGCGCTTTAATTATATAACTTTTTAAACAAAGTACATAAAATTGTTCTAAAAAGAGAAACATCAAACAGCTCTAGTTTTAATCTGTTTTCCCTTTGCGACATAGCTCTTGATCTGAAAGGGAAAAATAGCTGATGTAATTAAAAGGGATGGATTGCATTACAATCTCAGTTTCAACTTCAGTGATTAAAGTTTTTATAATGCATTTGGTATGATTAATGACTCACTGTGGGATTAATACAAGACTCAGCCTTAAAAATATGAACTTTAATACAGCAAACATAATTTGTTTTAAATAAGACAAGTTGACTCAATGAAGAAAATGTACTTGGCTTCTAAACAACATAAATCTGTTCAAATATTGGGAACCCTAATTATTTTTAAACTAAGACTTCCAGGCAAAAACTTCTTGGGTTTGGATATCAGTTAGCTATCCTGAAATTGGTTTCTAACCACGCAATCTGGATCTCAGCCCCTTAAACATACACAACTGTTCAGGTTTGCGAGTACAGACGTGGGGCATTTGTGATAATATTTCAGTGTTTAATAAAATACCAAGTAAATTATGGGAAAATGAAATCCCAATTTACAACGTATTAGAAACAGAATTCATTTACTGAGCATGCTCGGACAAGGTATGTGCAAGGAGGCGTGAATAATAGTTTCGAGCCCTCCATCTGGCAGTGGGCCAGCCATGAAGATCAACACAGCCCATGGGGAATAGTTATCTTCAGATCCCATTACAAACTGAGTTTAAACATGTTACAGCTGCTAAAACTGGAAACTGTTCTCTCTATGTCGACTTACTAAAATAATATATGGCTGCCAAATACCTGCTTCCCACTGTAATATTACAGTTAATGTTTATATAATAAAAAGCATAACTAAGCAGAAGAAGAGAGAAAAAAGCAATCTTGTTCATACTTGAATTTATCCTGTCTCGTCTATAAGTCCCCAACGTTACCCCGATCCCTTTTATCTACACAGTCCTGCCAGGGACTCGATCCCCTTTAGCAGGTTGGGGATTACTGTCTGGGAGCCAAACACATCAAATATTTTAAATTGGAAAAAAATATTTTAAATAGACTTTAATGAAAACATTTTTTTATTGTTGGGACAGATAGGTTTGTTTTACTTGTGTTTGGTTGCCATGGGAACCTGAGCAGCACTGAAGTCTGGGTATTCCAGTGGTGGCTGCTGGTTGGGACTGGGACCACCCTGCCCTCGACTCCATTCTCTAATTGAGACGGCGACACCTTGAGGAGCTCTCTCGGCAGAGAAGCACGGTAGTGTTACCTCTGAGTGTGGGGAGAGGGTGACAGGAGGCAGAGAACTGGGTGGGAGACCCACCCAGCGTGGGCCCCAGAGGACCCCTCACCTCTGGGTCTGACTGTCCTGGGGCTACCAGGCCCCCCAGAGGGGTGGGCGCCAAGGACACTTGAATTTCCTTACACAACTGCAGATTCAAGAAGCAGGGCAACATTTCCATTTCATTTCTTTCTTTTTTCTCCCCCCACCCCTTCTTTCTTTCTTTCTTTCTTTCTTTTTTTTTTTTTTTCTTTTTCACTCAACTCAGCAGCTGGCTGGCCGACAGCAGTAAAAACTACATTTCACTTTGCTGGTCAAAGGCCTAAAGCCAGAAGCAGGAAATGTGGAATTAAATGTTTCTTGTATCTGGAAAGAGGCATGACTAAGGTAAAACTGAATCCAAACACAAGCCTTGCTTGTTCAAGGCTTCCAGAGGGAGGGTATATGTGAGCTAGTGAGTGAGCAAGTGAGTGTGTGTGTGTGTGTGTGTGTATAAAGGTCAATTGAGTGGCTCCCCCCCCCGCCCCCCCCCCCCCCCCCCCCCCCCCCCGGCCCTTCTAAATCACTGAAAGATAATTATAGTGGCTCAGGGAAAAAAGGTTCCCAAAATAAAACAAGAAAGGCAGCAGCTAAAAGGAAACAAGTAGAAATATGACCAGCTAAGCCCTGAAGAACAGGGCTCGGTCTCACCCGGCACACAAACAATCGCTGTTCATATAGTGATTTCCGTTTGGTGAGATTTTCACTGAATGTTTTTTCAGTTATCCTGTCACGGTACAACACAATTACCCCACAGGATATGATCTTATCATTTGATTATTAGAAGTTTTTACAGTGCGAGAGGACGAGAGCTATGATAGGTTTCTGAACATTTAAACGTTCAGCGTCCATGTGATACCATTAAAAACAGGTTAGCCAATATGAAGGCCAACATTGCCCAATACAGGAAGCTGAGTAGGTTCGTATTGTATAAAGAATCTAGTATAATGCAACATGCCTATGCCTTGCGGATGATTATTCCTCAAATATTTGTAGTACGACAAAGATTTAATCAGTTTCTAAACTATACAGATAACAGCAAAAATGCACCCCAGCCCCCAAGAACTCATTACACAGGAGAAATATTTTCAATGGGCTGCAACTCTAAGAATGTGGGTTGGGTTTTAGGTGGGTGGAAGTAATGGGGAAGAGAAGCAATATATTCATTAGAAAATCCAGAGAGATTTTTGCCCCTGATCTACATCTACTCTGGGAATTGAGAGCGAGGCAGATAAATGGGCCTTTCTTATTACCCAGATTTCACATTTCAGATTAGCAAAATGCTTATTTACGATGCCATTAATGGATCTGAAATAGGTAAGCCATCATGTATTAAAAAATAACATCTTTCCATAGGCATAAGATTTGTAGCAGCATGAGATTTTATTTTTCCCTAGGAATAATACAAGAATAACATTTTCCACCCCAAAGCAGAAACAGTAGGGGAGCCTTTTGCTATCACCAAGATTCCTATTAAATTCAGTCACTGTGAAAGCAAGATTTTTTTTCTCCTTCTCCTTCTTTTTCTTTTTTTTTTAAATAAAGACGACTCAAAATCAACCCGAGTTAAAATTAACAAATCAATAGCATGATAACCTTGATTTATTAGCATCTGAGCCACTAAATTATCATCATCCAAGAAATTGCTGCTTTGAAAAGATTTCGGCTTTGTTAAATCTCAAGTTAAATAATGGTGCTCCGTATACTAGGTTTTTAGATCGGCCTCATCTGATATTATGAAAAATTCAATACATTTCTCTACAGCAGAAGTCAGGGGTCAGCAAATCTATTACTGTAATGTAAGTAATCTGGCAACCTGCCAACTCTTTCTCCCTTTTATTATTTTTTTTGAAACACCAAGGCAGATAATTTTATATTTACAAATTCTAAAATCCTCCAGGGTCTTGCTTCTCTTAACAAAAACCGGCAGCCTCACATTCAAGAACTGTATATGGCACATGTCCTCATCATTTGCATTTCATACAAAAGAAGAAAGACTCTTCATCTTTATTAGGCAGCGTTCCCCCTTCCCTCACCATAGGCAGAGGGAAAATAATGTCAAATCTCATCTGAACGAGTAACCACTAATAATCTTCTGTATTGATTAATGCTTGCGTGGAATGACTGAACTTTTGGGCCAAAACATTGAGCAAACAGTGCTTAGGAGAAGAAATGAGAATCCATCTATTTATAGAACTCTGCAAAACGGTATTATAATACTGTCTAGAACTGATTCAATTTGGAGAGTCGGGGAAAGAAGTAGGAAATTTTTAGGGTTGAAATTGATCCTCGAACTCACCCTAGTTACTTTATAGACATTCTCATGGCATCAAACCTGTGAAAAAGTCTAGGCCCAAAGATCTGCTGGTGACCTTAGAACAGAATATCTTAGGGGCACAGGGAAATAAAGTTGGTGTGCATGTCAAGGCAAAAATGCTACTGCTATTCTTATACATATTAGGTTTTTTTTTTCACGGTCGTAGAAAAGAAATGACATATTGGTTCCACTGGGGTTTCGGACCTGATCTGATCCCAAATGAAGTCATTATACCTCCAAGTTGATTCCAGGGTTGATAAATTCTAAGGCTTGGCCAGACATTTCCCTTCTCAGCCAGAAATTGAAAATATAACTTCACTGTGAAGTGTGGGAAGCAATCTTTCACCAAATATGGAGCCAATAGAAGGTATATTTTTCTTTTTCGAAGATGATGTATGCACACTGGTTAAGGTTCCAAGAAGAATAGAAAGTTTCTAATCTCACATACTGTTCACCTCTCAGGGTTCCAGACTAAGACCATAAAAATGGCCCAGACCAAGACCATAAAAATGGCGGAAGAGCATTTAGGTGACAGCACCAAAACAAAAGTCAAATATATAAATGTGCTGTGGCAGCGCACACAGAAGCGGGATGTTTCCTCGGAGGGCACAACACTCACTGGGTACAAAAGAAACTTTGTTCCTGTACTTTTAAAAGCCAAGCTCCATCTAAGAGAGATGTGGGCCCTGGGTAAAGATCTCCTTGATTTTATGGTGTGAGTTTCTGTAAAGCAGAAAAGAAAAAAAAGTGTGCAGAGTATGAGGAGCAAAATTTCAGTAACCATGAGAGCTGAGAAAGAGGTCTCCGGTGTCTTTCTCCAACAGATGAGAAGGTGAATTGAAGACTTTGAGCATCAAGCCATGGAGCGAGAGTCCATGCTGACATGGAGGTCATGGAGGATGAGTCTATGGCAGGACTCATGGGAGACAGGAAAGCAATGGGGAAAACGCAGTGTGGATTCTGTATAGAAGACTTAGCTTAGCCCGTGAGCTCACCAAGGGTAAATTGTACCGAGCTCTTTAATAAGGAAGTGGGTGTAGTAAATAGCATCATTTGTGTTCTGTGTAAGATACCCAAAAGGTATGTGGCACATTATTATCAACAGCATTATACGGCCACTAGTCTTTAGAAAAGCTCTTTCTTGGGAAAATGACCTGCCTATCACTACCTACTCAAGAGGCATGAGAAGATGAACAAGAAACTTTTTTTGAGGGCATTAACACTGTCCATTTGCCCCTGGAAGTGGTGGGAGGGTTGTTTCTTCAGCCCATTAATGACTCTGACACCTTCCTCTATGGTCCTGGAGTGCCTGTAACCCTAACTAAACAAAGAAAGAGAAAAAGGGTTCATGGACCAAAGCCCTAGCAAGACGGTGGCTTGATTCCTATAAACGACTGTCGATGTGAGAGAGGTGGTTCGAGGATGAGAGGCCCCCTGAACTGGAGTTACATTGGTCTATGGGGACCTTGGTTAAAAGGTGAGGTGGGAGGGTGGGGTGGGCAACTTCTGATTGTTCTCATATATTGATTAGGTATAATGATATTAATGGTAGCCACCGTGTATTAAGTGCCTATCAATACCAGGCGTTTTGTATATCTTAAGTTGCAACCAGTACAAAAAGATGTATATCCAGATACATTATTTTATCCTCATTTTATAGCTGTGGAAACTGAGGTTCAGAGTGAAATAGTTAAATGACTAGTCAAAGGCATGCAGCTAGTAAATGTCAAAATTTGAGTTCAAACACAGATCTGCCTGCCTCTCTGAGCTGCTTTCATATCAGCAGGGTAGCAGTGCATTTTCATACCTTGTCTTAAAAGTACCAACACCGAGGAGACACTGAATGAACTGATCACCCCTGGCTTAAGAGAATCCTACGTCTTAAGGCACTAAAAAATCAGGGTGAGCATTCTCCTTTTCTCAGAAGCAGCAGTCCTATAAAACACTCATGTGGCCATTCCACAAGGAGTCAGCCCGTTACAACAGAAGCAGCCCTATGGTTTGGGCACTTGGCACAATTCTCCTCTAACAAAATGCCAGCAGGTTATCTATGTCATGACTCTCTAAAAGGTGGTAACTCTGGGTTAGGTCAGGCCCAACTTGATGTTGGACGGCAAGAGAAAATTAAGAATAATATATCCTCCATGGATTTCAGCCTGTAGCACTGAATCTTACCACACACACGAGGTTCTCATGGCTTCCCCATCTAGAATGAAAGCTCCTCAGGGGGCTTTGCTTCTAGGGTGCCTCCTTGCCACTTCGGTGAGGGTCTAGACTGACATTAGCCCCATGTCTTTCAACTTAAGACCACACTGAAGAAAGCTGGAATGGATTTAAGAAAGGCTGACATTATGCCCCTAGGGATTAAAATACACGCTCACAACAGAGGGCATAGACCCAAAGCAGCACCCAGCCCTCCACAATGCCAGCAAGCAAAGATGGCGGCAATTATTCTTCTCGATGAGAAAACAATGACTAACTCAGAATCAAGTTGCGTGGATCCATTTCAAGGGCAGATGAACATTATTTCAAGAATAATAGACAAATACAACTACAGTGTTTTCAACAGAATAAGCACCCCAGAAATGAAGACAGGCAGTGTTCATTATGTAAAAACAGGCAAAGAACTATTGCATTTAGGTCCCATGTATGTGAGATAGCGTGGATTATGGAGCTTCTGAAATGTTCATCAGGTCCCCCAAACATTTATTATTTTGATCGAACTTTGTAATAACTCATCTAAAAACAAAATGTTCCAAGAGGTTTTCAGTGGAAGAGTTAAGGATATATTTTAATGGTAAACAATTACATTCTTCTGTCATCTGATACTTTTTTTCTTTCTTTTTTGGAAACAGGCTCTCTGAATTTTCAATAGTTCCTTTGTGAAGGCATCTGTTACTCACGTAATTGAAAAGATGTTTGTGCAGTGGCATGCTTGAGAGTACAGTTATTTAATCTTAATGATAAAGCCCTGAGGACAGAAAATCATAAGTAGAAACCTCTTGTTATTTATCAAAAAGAAAAGGGGCTAAGACACCTAATCTATTCTCAAATTTAAATTCATGCTTGATGAAAACTATCAATAAAACATTGGACCTGAAAAGTTTCTTAAATACTATAGCCAGGTTCAAAGGGGTGAGTTAGGGGGGGAGGTAGGAAGAAAACGAAAATGAGACAATAAAGGAGCTTGACAAAGAAAAACTGCTGTTTGGCAAGCTTTTTTTTTTTTTTTTTTTTGGGTCAAACAAAGAACTTGCTGTAGTTTACAGCATGACACACACACTTGATTAGTTTGTGCCTGAGGGTGTTTTTACACTCTATAGTGTAAACTCCAACTTCTATTAATTACAACTTGCATTTAGAGGCAAATTTAAGAATTTTTAAATAGAGATTTTTTTTTCCAAGGCTGTTGTTTATTTTTTTTTAAACAGAAACCAGTTTTTCTACTCCAGGGCCTGGCAAGGGCTTTGTTTTCCTTTTTAGAAGTTTTTTGAAATACTCAGGCATTGGAAAGGTAGCAGAGCACTTTAAGCACTCTGAGGGATACAGAGGGAGGCTTTTGCTTATGAAGTTAACTGACCGTCCTTTCGGGAGAAATTCTGTAGGTCCCCAAGAACAAGCTTGGTGGGGGTGTAGACAGAAGGGCTGTGGCTATGCCTCAGCCTGTCTGAATCTTGGTGCCTTGTTAGATTTCCCTGACCGCTGGGTATTGCTAAGAGCCAGAGGCCTTCTGTGGGTTTAGGGGAAAGGGTTGAGAGGGCATGCGTGGCAGTGTTGCAGAGGTGTTGCTGTGCCCACTGGCCAGAGCCCCCATCATTGAGATGATGATTAGAAAGGAGTTGCAAGTCCATAGACTGCTCAACCCCACTATGGGTGCCCATGGGGGAAGATGGAACAGGGTCTATCCTTTGGACCTCGGGGCAAGACAGTCAATAGGCACTAAAAAGGTAAACTGTAATACCTGCCTTGGTGTATCCAATTCAGAAATTCAGCCTTAGTACTCACCTAATAGCTTCTTCCATCACCTCATTCCTTACCTCTTAACACACATTCCCTAGAGGAAACCATCCTTTTTGTTCAAATTTAATTTAATTCATTCAATCCCAATTTCCTGAGTCCCTGATATGTTCATGACATATCACTGGGTCCACTGGAGAGACTCCAGGAAACCAATAAATAGCCCATGATCCTTGCCCTCAAAATTAGTATCTTTATCAGTCTCAAATTCAACAACTGAACATTTTAGGCAATGTATGATGATCTCTAAAGTTATAACCTAACTCTTTAAGACCCGGTCAGAATTCTAGATCCTCCTGAAGACTTTGCTCATTCCAGCTTGAAAATTCTCTCTATTCTTTCTTTGATCCCTATTGAATTTGTTATTTGTATCAATTTCTTATAGACCTGAAGTTTTTATAACCTCAAATAATTTAACTCTCTTTCAGATATGTATGGACTATGAGTTGGATTGTATGATGTTAGGTAAGCCAAGGATCACAGCACCTTCCAGTTCTAATGAGTCAGTGGTAATGGCCTGTGCGTGCCATACTGAGGAGAGTTCTGAAGCTGAACTTGGGCTTGTGGAAACCAGCATCGTGTTTCCTTCGCGTTCTCTGGTAGCATGGGCACTTCCTCGTTGTTTGCCAGCCTTATTCCAAACTCTTTGGTTCATACGTTTTCATTATCCCAGAGGGTGCTTTGCAAGTGGTAGACGTTCAAAAAACACCCATTGGCTCTTGAAGGCAGAAGCAAAGGAAAAACGGCAGTTGCTCAAATGGCAAATCTATCGTACCTCAGAAAAATAACCCAGCAACTAGGAGGGCTTCTTACCAATTTCAAATGTAATCTTAGGTTATGTTGATAGACTGATACTGCTACATCCCAAGAAGTACTATATGCCACATCTGGAATCGCTCTGGGTATTCTGAGTGACACAAATTGGAGGCATCTACATGACAGCAGGCCAAGCTGGTGAAAATCCATAAATCGTGCTCTGAGGCTTGGCTGAATGGAATAGGAGGACTTGAAGTGAGAAGGGAGCCAAACATATGGAGGCCCATCACCAAGGAAATGGCATGCACAGAAAGTCAGCCTCCACAGGCAAGGTAGGGTCATTGGGAAGCCACAGAAGGTGTCCTGCTCAGTATGTGGAAGAGTGTTTAGATGAAAAGCACGTTCAGTGATGGTTCTTCTTTCTCACCCCTCAACCGCAGGGCATTTGAGCAGAGACTGGATTAGCCCAGTGCCAAAGTTGGTTCAGTCCTCACAGAACTTGACAGCCTATAGGCTACTTTTGCCCAAAGGTGGGTTTAATTTAACTTATATTTTCAGAAATACTGGATCTACCATTTTTAAATCAGGTGATTTCACATGAAAGTCATCAAGAAACCATGGAAAGTCTGACAGCACTGAGACTCTATCTGCCCAAAGCAATGGTGTTGGCAGATCCCACTGGACCTCTCTGGCTCGGCTGTATGTACCAGCTTCCTACTTTCCTACCTGGCCACCTGCATCCACCTATGCTACGTCCCCCATAAACATCTGAGTTTGTGATCAGTGGTGTGGAGCTGTGCTTCTTCAATGACCTGACATGAAGGACTAGGTTTCTAAATTTTCTGTCTTGCTGATGGGACACTTTTGTTAAATTCATAATTCATGAAAATGATTAGTAAAACAATGAAATTTAAAGCAAGGCACATAAAATACCCCCAATGTTTTATTAGTCTCAATGGACATAAAATTATTCTGGCAAATTGCTATATAAGTGTAACAATGCTTATTTGTAAACTGTTCTGTTCGTGGAACACAGACAGGCCAGAAAGCCTCACTTGAGTAGTACTGGTGTAGAGGATGACTAAGGGACCTCTCAGATCTAAAATGCTGAGACCCTGCCTGTATCTTTCTGAATCGGGTTCTGATTAACTTCAAGGGTATCAAAATGAGCAAGAATAGATCAAATTGTGTCCTGGACATAGGGAGAGCCGCAACTCCCCTTACTTTCCCCCTTGACTTTCTCCTCATGACATGATTAGTCAAGTTCCTTAGAACTTGATATCTTTTTGGCATTTACCTTAAAGCACATATTTATCTTCCTCAAAACGTGAACCTCCCACACACTGCCTTTTCTACCTTCAGAGGAGAAAGGCAAGAGGTTCAGCAGACTGTCACTTGGGTTCTACCCAGATGCATCTGGCTTGGCTTCAGCTCCCCCCAAGCCTCCCCCAGCCCTGCAGCAGGACAGTCTTGCCTGGGGAATGCTTACGGGAAAAGCCAAAGGTTAGAATTTGAAATTGGGCATTACGCACATAAGAAGATGAAGCATAATTGCCCATTTTCCCCATAAGCAAATACATTTGTTTATGATTTTGATTTTCTAAATACCCGACAAAGCACATCATAAAGTCCTTTTGCCTTAATGCTCCTTTTTCCATCCTTAATAACAACTTCATGTGCTCCTCAGACACACATCATGCAATTTATCCAGGAAAATTCAAACCAGTAATTTGGTATTCTGTGTGAAGATTTTTTGTCCCCCTCTGGCATGTGCTTAAAAGACATTTTTCTAAAAAAGAAAACAAATCTGCATGTGAAAACAAAGTCTTTAAGGTGAATTACTATTCCAGAAAATCAAGCTGAGAGGACTCTATAAAAATAACCATCTTCCTTTTTTGTTCCTTTACTCATAAAGGTGACTCGGGACACCTTCAATGCAGAGATGGATGAGAAAGAAAATGTTCTACTTAGAAAGGTCCCACCCAGCTGACAGTGGGCATTTTTTCTTTGCATTCCAACCTCTGGTAGCTTGACTATATATCCTGAGCAAGAAGTGTCCAGAATAATCACACTTCATGAGCTTTACTGAGTTTGAGACATCCACGTAGCAACAGTCTCGCGATGTGGAAACATGAATGCTTTTTATATTGGTGATCAGCTGTAACATGAGCAATTAAGTACAGTACTAATGGACTATGGCCAGGAGCCTGGTACTAATATTAAAAACTGACAGAGATGAATAGGTTTGGAAGCAAAACCAGGCTGACAAAGACATTTTTATGAAGTGCCTGGACCTATTTGATTTAAACCAATCAGAGGCAAGTTTGGACGAGTCAGGCCTTCAGCGACAATGATGCATTCACAGGCATTGTACCATTTCTGTTATGCCTTAAATAAAAACACCCATTGATTCTTTTCAACAACCCACACTTTCATTATTACACTCATTAATAAACCAAAAGTGCTCAACTAAATATACAAGTAATATTTACTGAGGCCCCGGCTACTTTTTTCTTGTTGGAAAATGAAAACATTTACTGGAAACACGAACCGCACCACATGAAAAATAAATCAGAGGATAATGCATAGATCACTCCTTTCTTCTTCATCTTCTAGGAAAGCAAAGCTGGCGATAGGGAAGGGGGAAAGGGATCAAGTCTGTACACCGGAGTGAAAAGAGTGAGACCAGATGACTGGCTGCATAGGAGCAACCCAGTCATTCTGATCTGATGGGGAAAGGTATGAAAAATGTCCATGGGCATCTCTGGATGAGATGTTTGCCCGCAACATCCTGATATTTGTCTTTCTTACTTCTTGATCCTTCTTGAAAATGGTGAACCTTCACCAATCTAGGCCACTCTGTTTTGTGTTAGCACAGCCTGTAACTAGCAAGAAGGAAAGCGATCGGCCAAGTCTTTAAGCACGGATTCAGCCAAGAGCTCCAGCCTCTTCTCTGACCAAAGCAGAACTGTTTCTAGTCCCTGGGACAGATCTGAGTGTCCTCTGCCCTTCTCTGAGAGAAGTGTTAAAGAGAAAGAAGATGTAAGACACCTAGAGTAGTTGCCCCCAGATTTTTCTCCCCACCACAACACATAGGAGCAGGGATCAGTCCTTTCGGATCACGATTGGTGCAAAATGAGTGAGGCTGGTATAATTATAAGTGGAGTCTCATTTTTTTCTAAAGATTCTATTTATTTATTTGAAAGAGAGAGAGAGAGAGAGAGAGAGAGAGAGAGAGAGAACATGAGCAAGGGGGAGAGAGGGAAAAGCAGACTCTTCACTGAGCAGGGAACCCAATATGGGGCTCAATCCCAGGACCCAGAGATCATGATCTGAGCCAAAAGCAGACACTTAACTGACAGAGACACCCAGGTGCTCCCTGGAGTCTCTCTTTCTTTTTTTAAAGTCAATTTCTGCCAATTTTAGTACTTCACTATTATTAACTATTAGTCATTCAAGACATCCTTGGTATCTGATCACAGCAATGTGAAAGGAGCCCGGATGATGAAAGGATATACAAGGAAGGGTAAAGGACCTTGCTAATCACCCTGTTGTAACTGGAGTTTCTGAATCTGTGCAGGGATTTCCACGTTGGGGGGCCCACTTGGCAGTTGACTATTGTTGTAGCTCCAAATCTACTCTGCTCTGCTTGGTGATTCTGGGACCAGGGTTCTGCAGATGACAGGCCTCTTTTGTCAGCTGTCTTCCTTTTGGGGTTCTGTAAATGGGGCCCTAGCCAACCAGGGAGGGGAGGAAGGACTTCTATTTTGCTTGTTGTTCATTTCAGGGCCAACCCAACAGTAATTTAGCAGCAGCATTTGGTTCCAGCTTCTAGCTCCTGTCAACAATCCCAGACCAGTTTCATGGCATTTGCTCTGAGGTCCAACACCAGTCAGGGAGCACTGCCTCCTCAGGTCTGAGAGCAGCTCCTCGGTGCTCCACCTCTGGGCTCAGTAAGGACCAGCACTGGTTGAGAGCCTCTTCCCAGGAGGGTTCTAAACCCCAGCTCTGTGAGGCATACTCTCTAAACTTCTAGGTGGCAACACCCTAACCCTCTTTCCCTATTCTCCTGGTCCTAGGGAACCTGTGGTTATTACCTCTATATTAATGTTGCACTTTACGACATTTTTTTTCAGTAGGTTCTCTTTGTTGAATACCTAGTGTAGTTCTTATTTTCCTTACTGTATCCTGATACACACCCAACAAATTCCAGATTTAGCAAAGTGAGTGACATAGTTTTTCAAAAAATATAATCCAGTGGGAGATCTAACCTTTATGAAATACTTCTTTTACTCCCAAGAATGAGGAGAGAAGAGACATTTTTTTAAGAATCTTAAATATGTTTCTCAGTAAACTTTGAGGTATCTCTATTAGAATTTTCCAATTTGACTGATTGAAGGCATTTTGGATGCTACTACTCCAGGTGAGGTAGATCATGAAACAAAGTACACAATCTTCAAAAGAATATATACTGGTATTTCATTTAAGATTTAGGCTCTTTGGACCCCTGACCTCAGTCAGTTAAGGACCTGCCTTTGGCTCAGGTTATGCTCCCAGAGTCCTAGGATCAAGCCCCACATCAATGGGGAGTCTTCTTCTCCTCTCCCTTTATCCCCTCCCCCTGCTTGTGTGTTCTCTGTCTCAAATAAATAAAATCTAAAAGAAGAAGAAGAAGAAGAAGAAGAAGAAGAAGAAGAAGAAGAAGAAGAAGAAGAAGAAGAAAGAAAAAGATGATGACGATTGAGGCTATTTTTATCCAGATAGCTGCTTGAGTTAATTATACACATACACACTCACTCTACTATTAGATCCAATCCTTTTTCTATCCCAAACTCAATCTGTTTTTTTACCATGTGATAGCTCTGTAATATGTTTGATTAATTTTCATTCTTTAACTGGATAAGTTAGCTAACAGTTGGGATACACTTTTTCTTGCAAATTTTAACGGCTATCTGGTCCTTGAAGTTTGATGGTTCAGGTTTTGGGAACATTTGCAGATAGGGGTAAGGGGGGTTTCCCATCAGAATAGAAGTCCTTCGAAAATACAGTGTTTCTAATGAAAATGCTCTGATTAAAACCTTGACTCCTAAGTCAAAACCAGCCAAATGTGTTCCCTCAAGCGCTCTTTACACAGTACTCACCTGAGACATGGATACTATTTTGTAGGAGGATTTCAGTGGTGTCCCCGTGATGTACAGTGAGAATGTAGGTTTTCTATTAAATACTGAGAGAAATAACACTCACATTTGAAAAGTTGATATAATGTACTGAAAACAATGCTAGGACGAGTAATAATTCAAATTCCTGTTACCAATTTTTAAAAATTCTTTTGGACCATAACCCCAACATGTAAGGCAATCTCTTGGGAATACTTTGTGGGGATTATTCATGGGGTACTAGACCCAACCCAGTTTACTATGATTATTCCTACAAAAACTATTCTAAGTTTCATTGAATGGCTATACTAAAAGAGGCTCTTTGCTAAATGCAACACAGATAAAAATATAACTGAACTAAAAAAATATGACTAAGAGTTGATCTACTAGATAACATGATCTGAAGATGCATTTGTAGGATGCAAAGGCGGGTGTTGAGCATCTGGGTTGAAGTTGGAATGCTAAAGAGCAACTATTACACTTAGCAGTTCTGTTTTACCTCTCAAACTAGCAAGCCGACTGGCCTGTTTGTTCATCTGGGTCTTGACTTCATTCCATTCATGACCGTTATTAACACACACACACACAGACACACAGACACACAGACACACACACCTCTACTTGGATCTTACAAGCTCTGAATCTGAAACCAGGTTGCTGAGTCAGTCAACATGTCAGCAGGGAAAGGCCAGGAATAAAGAAGTTGGCGCGACCTTAACAAATCAAGTATGGAGTGGGAGCACAGAGCAAGGATAATGCATGAATTTGCTAGCAGATCTGCACTGTTGTGGGCAACAACAGTCCTAATGCAAAGAGGAAACACTCCTGTGGATACAACCGTCATAGTAGCTAATTCGGCATTACTTCTTGTTTGCATGATCATTACCTTCTGAGAGAAGCTGAAACTGTTAGAAAATGGAACCACGCAAGACTTGGCAAGAAAGGATTTTCTTGGTCAAAAGCAGAGCCGTAGAAGAAAAAATACCAAGATGGCAAAAAAACAATGGATCTTATCTGGGGCCGATTTCCTTATTAAAGAAATGCTTACTTTTCAATATTAATACATTCAACATTAATACATTTCAATGTCAATACGGTTACATGGCAACCTCATAGTAACACTGCAGACTTATGATTGCCAGAAGCTGAAGGTTCTTGTAGTAAATGAACCTATGGAGAACACACTGAGTAATCTAGGCTTGTGGGGGGCGGGGAGGTATTGTCAAATAGGTGATCACAGGATAAAACCAAACAGAAAAAAACATCTAATTTTAGCCCCTGTAACTAGAGAAAGCCATGTCCCCTAAAAAATCACAAGGCGGTATGCAAGGTAAAATGCCAGAGGATATTTTCTATTTCCAGAAAGGTCCTTTAGACTTCCCCTTATCTTATCCTTCACCAGACGCCTCTTCCAAAGAACACACTTTTAATTAAGCAACGGCTTTCCAAGAAAGGGCTTCTTACCTTTCATAATGTCTGCGGGTGCAAGTGGCGGCGCTGGTGCTCCCAGGATTACCGCCTAATTCATCATAAATATGTTTCCATTGTCGGCGGGCTGTTATCTGAAAAAATGGCAATGGGAAATTCAATCTTGCATCATAAGAGGTTCACAGTGCCAGGACTCAATACATATGCAACAGGCAGAAAAGGACAGTCTGTTCTGGAAACCCAGAGACACAGAAGTCCAAATGAGGGTATGGGGAGACTTGGGGTTTCACAGTGGGATCTGCTTCGTGGTACTTTTCTTTACAATAAACACAGAATTCTGCTTTGGGCTCTATATTTTGTCACCCTTAGAGCATTTCACCTAAGGCATCTCCCGAGATATTTTATGCAGCTCTTTCCCCTCAAGGACCCAAACTCATACTCTGATCCTTTAGGTCATGTGATAAAGCACCCCATAAAATAAGATTTCAGCTAAAGTGTCAGTTTAAAATAATCAGAATTAACACTGGTTGTATAAGGGGCGGGGAACTGGGTGGCCAAGATTATAGAAAAAGAGAGAGGCTTTTCCCCAAGCTTCCTCTTGTATCTTCTGATTTTTGACCTATGTGATGCGTTGACTACTTTAAACACTAAATAAGATTACTACATAAGTTAATTAAATTGATCAAATTGCTTATGGAATTTGCAGTCATCTCCGGGATACTTTTATGCCAGCTCCTCTAACCACCAAGACAAAACCAAAATCTGAAACTGTGTCCGTTGCAACCTGTTTACTTTTATTCACTTAGGTCAGCAAAACGGGCTATCCATCAAATCCTACGAAACCAAACAAATTCCAAAGGGAAAACACAAGCTACGTCTACTGTGGCGCTGGGTGAATAAAACCGGGCAGCTTGCAAAACTACCGAGAGGCACATTATGGTCCTGTTTAATTTCTTTCTTTAATTTTATTTTTGTACATAAATTAAGATTTTACAAAATAACAGATGCATGATCTGGCAAATGATGAATTTGGGGAAACCACGTCATCTACTACATCCGAGCGAGTCTAGCATTTCCTTGAAACCAGGAGACAGAGCACAGTCTGAGGTCCTTGTGAACCTTTCTGAACAGAGTTACAGGAAAACTCTGTTAATGGAATGTGCAGGGGGCAGGGCGTGGCAGGGGTGCCAGTGGCACTGGCTGCAATCAGAGCACCAGGCTTCTTTTGAAATAGCCCCGCAGAGCTGCCAGCGGAGTTCACTTACAGGCTAAAGGCATCAATCCGAGAGGAAAAAAAAAAAAATCTCAACTTGTAAACAGGGGCTCTGTCAACTGTAATCTAATGAGGAGGGGAGGGGTGGCTAAATATTATAGGGTAAATGGCACCTTTTCCATTTCAAATAAAACCCCCTTTATTTCTATAAGCCCTTCTCAACCTCGAGACAATGGGAGGTTTGCATTGTTCCATTTCCCACGAAGCATTCTTGAACCGATTTGTTTCAATAGTTCTCTCTAGACAGAACCACGTCTTACATCTACTGGCAGGTATGACTAGAAATAAAATCTTCCTTTATTTAGAGCTTGGCTTAGATTATAATAAATGGTTTCAAACCCCTTTCAAAACACTCAAAATACATATTTTAGTAATTATTTTATATTTAAATACAAGCTCCCTCCGATCTTTCAAATAATATGCTTTCAGGCTGGTCTATTCAAGATCTGTGTCAAGGAAGAAGCGAAACAGGATCCCCTCCCACGTGTCTATGTTATTCCTCAAAGCCCTTAGAACATTGAGGCCCCTTGAAACACACCTCCGTATTTCCCTCCCTCAGATGATGTGTGTGCACCCTGGCGTGCCTGGAATGGTCAGGAAATAGCCTATGTATGTCCCTACATGCACTTCAGAGGAAATCACCACTCTTGTCATCTTTGTATCTCTTCCGTGCACTCTATTTCATATTTTATGAAGTATTTTCACATGCATGGTATCATTTCATCCTCCCATCAACCTGAGGTAGATTATAGGAATCTTGTCAGAGATGAAGGAAGTAAGACACAGAGAGGTTGCACACCTTGCTCAAGGACACACAGCAGTAGAATGGCCATGTCAGGACTCACACCAATGTCTTATGTCCCAAGAGCAGACTTTTTTTCATACATCAAAACAAACTCCCCATCAGAATGAGCTGGTGAATGGTCCACGTGTATAGCAGGGTGATAATACAGAATCTGGGGATTGTGTGCTTCACTTGAGGCAGAGGACTGTGGAAATCATAGCTTCTGCTATAAGTTCTCAATTTTGAGCTGTGGGTCTCTTACTAGTGGGGAAATAGCACAGCGACAAGGTCAGCAAGAATCTAAGGGGGTTAGGTTAACAGTGCTCTGAAAGTTTACTTTCATCCAGCAAAACTATGGCTCCTTCTACCCTGACCACTCGTGTATCTTGTTAGAACAGAGGTTCTCCATTATGTTCACCACTGAATCACAATAACTCTCAATTATATTTAAATCCATCCATTCACTTGACCATTTATTCACCAAACATTTCTTTAACATCTCCTACTTGTTGGGTGCTATGCTAGCATCTGGGATGCAACAGTGAAAACCAGACCCAACATCCAACATGACCACATCCTAGCATGTGGGGTTGAGGTGGGGGAGGGATACCAAACATAGACAAAGGACCACACATATAACAAAATAATAAAGGTTGTGAAAAATGTAATGAATGAGAGACCACTGATGATGGGATACTTAATGTGTGGAAACTGACCACGCCCCACTCCTATACCCTATCATCTAGACTAGGAAGTAGTATCCTAGTCAACACTTGCCTTTCACAGAAATGACAAAATTCTTTAAGAACAAATAATGAATTATCAAAAGGAGGGGAAAAAGATCTTCCTTACTCTAGGACTGAAACTATGGCAGCAGGGGGCCAGCATCAAGGATTACTTGGCAATAGTAAGCCATGTGCGGTAGGCGAGGGGTCTGCGATAGCCCTTGCTAGCAGTTTCTGGTGTTTAAATACAGTTTTTACCAGTGAGGGTTCATCTGGAGCAAAGACAAGGGCCAGGCCTTCCAGGAAGTGGTCCCTGTTTACTGAGCTTCCACTGGCCAGCCTGGATGAATCAGGCCATTTTGAGATATTTTCTTTCCACAGGAAAGTCATAAAATGTGCTCTTTCCAACTGCTAAACGCTTTTATGCTCTTAAGTACACAATTCTCCTGGGTACACATCTCCATTTTTTGTGTCCAGATGCGCTTTTAATTCAAGTGCTATCCACAGGCTGCAAGGCAAGAAACATCTAAATCCTCCCGTGGTCCAAACCCACAGTGGGTCCAAGAGTCCAAAAGGAGAAAGGAAAGGCACAAGAGTTGCTCCTGGCCCAGCTACTGGGCATTGTGCTCTCACCTGTACAAATGTGCCTCCTGAACTAGTATGCTTTCATCATGCCCAAGCGTGCGTTTGCTTAGGTTTTTTATTCTGCTGTCCAGAATGTGCATTATCTTTAAAACTCCAATTGGGAAAACCCAATGTCTACCTAGTAGTCGCTAGCCCTCTGGTTCCACTCAGGTGGAAAGTCTGATCTAGCCACGGGTTGAGTTTGACTAACTGTCATTAAGCCGGAGACTCCTGGTCATGTTCGTGTTTCAATTTGACCTTCTGTTATTTTAGGTTTTTAAGGATACGAAGAACTCTGGCTCTTTGCTTCCTAAAGAAAATGGCCAAATTCATTCAAGCAATGATCTCTCTCGGGCTGTGCTTCCCCTGTCATCTCCTTTAAGATCTTCACTGAAATGATAGGGATTCATGACAGTCAACCCATCACCTACTGCCTGCTATTTTAGGGCACTGTGCCAGGTACAGAGGCATGGAGGGAGCAAGTAGAGGATGGAGGGTTGAGGGTGGGGGATACTATAAAAAAGAAAGAGAAGTTACTACTTTAAATGGTTCATAATTTAGCAGGAAGCATGATCCCATATGACTAATCACAAAGCAAGAGAAAAAACTGAGCAGACCACACCCAAGGAAAGCAAATCAATCTCATGCATGGAGACCTCATCTCACTTTGAAGACACTTGTCAGTTATTCCTTTCCCTGGTGTGAGTAAGACCCAAGAAACTTAGTGAAAAGCACTGCATACCCATTATGTTTGTGTATGTTCATTGCTTCTAAATATAGTGGTTTTCAAATCACTCTTTGGAAGCCAGTTTTAGAGGTGGCCTGAAACTAACCTCCACACCGCGGCCAAGAAAACGGGTCCAGGGGGTGGGAAAGAAATCTGTCTTGTCTATAGTTTACTTGATGAAACTATCCCAGTCCTTAAAAAAAAAAAAAAAAAAAGGAAAACTATTTTAACCCAAGACATGGCCTTGGAGCCTTGCATTCTTTACCTTTGAGGTTGCAAGGATGAAATAATCTTAGAATTTTTGTGGCCTGGTTAGGAAACGGCAATCAGGAACCTTGCAGGACTTTAGTGTGTCTATAGCTTAAGAATGTAGCAGATGTGAAGTCAAAAGGAACATTTGCCTGCATACAGTTTTGCCCAGGCTGCTCTGAGAAACAGCCTCTTTCTCGGGACACCTTGAGGGCGGACTGAATTCAAGGAAGATGACTTTTTTTTCCTGGTAGTACTCCAGGAACTGGAGCCTTTCAAAACTACATGACATCATCTTTGGCCTCGAGAATTCTGAATTAAGCAAGAGGCTTTGTCCGTCCAGTTTACTAGGGTTAGATTCAAAGGATGTCTCGAAATGATGTCAAAGCCAGAATCTGGTGTCAAAGCCTAATCCTTCCAGCAAAGAGACATGTGACTTCTTCTTCTAGATGAGAAATAATGGTCCTATCTCAACCGTGGAGAGAGATGGAGCTGCTAACTGGGCATTCTTGGAAGGCACCGCTTGCGTGGTCCTCTGCCTCTAGAATAAGGTTTTCTCAAGACCCATTTCCCTACTCTACCTTCTTTCCAAATATTGCCTCTGGTTCACCATCACATGGTTAGCCAAATGGAAATCACTTTAGCACACCACCCTCAACACGCTACATCCTGGTAATACCCCAAGCTACTCTTCAAGCTGTAATTGCTTCACCAGACACTAGAGTGAAGACCTTGCCCGCTGCTCAATGCAGCTTTATCCCATTCTCCCTCGGCAACTGCAGGTGACCTACACTCTAAAATGCTTGGAAGGAGAAGTTGGATGTATGATTGTAGAGGAAGGATCTTCACTGCCAGCCAGTCAAAATGTCAGGATATTATTTTTTTAGGGAATCAAATCCATTCAAGCCCTGTAGGATCTCTAAACCTAAGGAAGCAGAGACACAAATTTCAATCCAGCAAAGGCAGAGGAGGCCAAGAGAACTGAATATAGTCATTAGTCAAATGCTTATAAAGGCTTAAAATAAAACCTCTGCTCCTCTTTTTTGTTGTTGTTGTTTTAATTCAATTTGAGGGTTGTGAAGGGCTGCAATGAAATAATCCATAATCCACAATTCAAACCAGAAGGTTTGGAATAGTTTATAACCACAAACAAAAACAAGCCAATTAAGATGGCCTCTTTTTATAACCAGAAGGAATTCCAGAGAGATGTCTTTATCCAATCACAAGTTAACAGCAGAAGAGATACATCTACACATTTTCAACTTGCAAGGTTTTACTATGACTGAATGTTTTCATCATGCAGCCCTCTCGACCCATCTCCTAGGTTCACACATTTTTCTCAAGAATCCGATAAAATCTCAGCTAGTAGTCAGTGTGCCTGGTAAGGTTCGGGGTAGGTACAAAGAACCGACTGAAAGGTAGGCTATTAGTGGCTTTTCCCAAAATATCACCCCAAAGAGGGAGAAGGCATTGTAGACGCCTAGGAGACTTCTGGGGGTGGAAGGACAAAGAAGGGTCATTAATGCATCTCTTTCCTCCCAGTGTTGCTACAGAGGTAATGGCAATGGTGCGCAAACATTCTCTGCAAGTCAGAATCCAAAGAAGCCCACAACGACCCCTTGTGACTCATTTCACCTCACTGTGCCTCAGTTTCCTGATTTGTAAAATGAGGGTATGGACTGGAGCAGGGTAAATACAAGGCCAATTTGCAAAACAAGAAAAGGTTTCAATGCTATGCTTTCCCGCATTCAAAATGAAAATGGCTTATCGAGTCCCAACTTAGTTGGATTACCACTTCACCAAATGGAAAAACCTTCATTGGAAATTCTGTGCTGCTTCGGAATCAAAGAAACGGTAATATTCTGGCGGGCTTCTTTAGTAATAGCGTGAAGACAACTTTCTAATCTTTGATGCTTGACTTGGATGGGTCTACACCGTGAAGCAAGGAGCCACGAGGGCCAGTGGTCACTGCTACCACTAGCTTTGAATTGACATCACCCGGAGTGCTGGGAAAACAGGATTCTTGGGTTCTTAGGCCCAGGGCCCACCGCAGAGTTAATATCTCAGGGTGGACGTCTACACAGCTCTGAATACTACAAAGTTCCCCTTTGAAAATCTGAGCCCTAGTTCTTGAGTAGCCTTTGGGAACCACGGATCTAGAAGATTCCAAGATCTCTTTTGAGCTCTAGTGACAAATCTGCACTTGCTTCTGATATCAGATAATCGCATAGATAAATGTCTTTCAATAACACAGTGACGACAACTTAAGCCCTTGGACGGGATCTTATTCATACACCCGCTGGACCGACTTCAAAATCGAATCCTCAGTGAACATCTCATTTCATTTATTGGTCAACATATACCAATAGAAAAATGTATCCTGTACTTGGGGGATTCAAAAGCTTCCAGTAGCACGGGAGTGGCAAACTTCCCTGCCCATAGGGACAGCAAGATCATATGGATCATTAAGGAGATAAAAAGGAAAGGGAAGAGAGAAGGAATGGAGGGAGGGAGGCAGGGAGGGAGGGAGGGAGGGAGGGAGGGAGGAAAAATCTGACCAACCGACCAACCGGCTTCAGCCAGTTCATGACCTTGGATGTAGATTTTATAGCGAACAGAGAAATATGTTTTCTAAGTAGATTCCCTGCCTCAGAGGAGATGAAAACGTTGGAGGTGAGGAATGGCAGGGGCCCAACGGACAATGAGGGAATTGATGGGTAAATAGGGAGAGGAGGAGGGAAGCAGCTTTTCCAGGGGTTGCCAGTCCTCTCTGTGGCTTGGCTGGAGAGGCCTGCAGCTCATACATCAGCAGATGGGGAGCAGATGCGATCTAGTCTCCCACATGCCCCCATCCCAGCCTCTCTCCACTTGGCTCCACCTACACCCGGTGAAGGCAGAACAAGTGGCAAAACGTAACACTTAGCTTGTTATCAATCTCCTATACGCCACTCGTCCCCCACCCCCACCCCCACCCCCACCCCCAGCCAGACTACAGAATAATTCCAGGGGCTACCAACCAAAAAGCTCCTCTCACAGGACTCCATCCTCTCTGGACCCCCCTTTGAGGTCACTTGTCCCAGACACCTGGTCACCCACTTTAAGTTACTCAAACTCTCTATGTCCAACATCATTCTACCTCCACATCTGATTTCTCCATCTGGCTCTCTCTTCCTGGAAGGCCATGATCATTCCTATCTAGATTCCATCTATTCTCTAAAATTCTGCTCAGATGGCACGAGAGCCACAAGTCCTCCTTCCCTCATTTCTAAATGAAGTAGTACTTTCCCTGATCAGGGAATGGATCTTTTTCTACCTTGTCTCTTAATTATAATCCCTGCCTCTCCTGGACAGCAAGCAACCAGAACCACTGGCTTAGATATCATTGTGTCCTCCAGAGCATCCCACACAATGCCTCGAACACATAAGACGTACTAAATGTGTGTTCAGGTGATCTGCTGATTGCGAGGTCATTTGTTATTTCTACTCCTTCAAACAAAAGAAAAAAAAAAACTACTATGGGTTCAGAATACTGAAAATGCCCTGAAACTTATCAGAAGTTTCTTTTGTGCATTCTACACCCACTTGCTGTTGCATGGGGGGGAAAACAGATCCTTGTGAAGATACAGAGGATACAAAGAAGCAGGAAAAACGGATTCTGTGAAATTTGTTGGCACTCTCCCTATCAGTAGACAACAATACATTTCTGGGTTTAAAAAAAGACATTTCATAATATTGTACAGTATCATGTAACTTATCTGCAGTCCATACAAATGTGCATTCCTATTCTTAATATCAAGCGTTAGACTTAAAAAATCTAGGCTATGGGGCTGACTCCTGCATCCATGAGACTAGCTCTGAATAAGTTATCTTTTTCACATGGACAAAAGCTAGAATTAGCTTAAGGTTTTGCAAAACTATGAAGCCACCATGGCAAGAAGTCAATCTCTCTGCCTTATCAACAGATCCAACCAAGTGAAAAATTACGTTATTTATTTTTACCCAGGGTACTTGATAAAACAAGTATTTAAGTAAATTCATGTCTCTGAAACACACATTTTATAGTGCTTCATATGAGCTTTATATTGCTTTATATACGGGTATGTATATCCCAGGTCTTACACAAACATTTTACACCCACATTTACTCACATCTTAGAGTTCTGAGTCAGAATTCATAGCAGGTATCTCTAAAGTAAATACCAGATTATCTGAATCACTTCATGCTAGCCATCTTTTCCCATTCCAAACCCCTGACATCAAACCATTATATTAGTTTGTGGAACAATATGCTATATCTGGCAAGAAACACTGGTTATTATGGTGGGGCTAAAATGAATTTCATTTTCTTGACTTTGTGTCTCATACTGTCATTTTACTGTGATATAGAGATATCCCTGGTTACTTTGTGAGGAAAGAAAAAAATAATTTCTTATTCAATTGCAGAGGAGACTGCACAACTTAATCTGATCATTGTGTGGAGGAGAAAATATTTCCAATGACGACATCTTCCTATGTCAATTGATTTTATTACAGATTTCATCTCTGCGTGCTATATTAATACAGCTCTTTCTTCTTCTTTCAAGATTTTAATCTTAGTTCGTTGCTCTAACATTTTATTGGTTCAAAATACATGCTGTAAAATCCGTGGCCATCAAATTTTCCTGTGGGCTAAAAATAAGCCATTCCTGTCAGTTAGAATTAGCTGATAAAGAGTGTCAGAGCCTGTTCTGAATAAGTTTGATAACTTCCTGTTTATGCGGCACTGACCCTTGTCTAATAAAGCTTCCTTGCCCTAGAATAAGAGAAGATTCTGCTGCATTCTATTCCTTAATGGCCAATACTGATTACTTTTGAAAGCCTTTAATACATTTCCCATATTAGACATGAACAGATGTCAGGTATGTTGCCAAGGGAAATTTCTTTTATGCAATCTTGGCTTGTTGTACAATAATAGCCCTTTCTCAACATGGGAAAAAATTACAGACCCAACTAATTTCCCTGACAGGGGAGAGTTACATATGTTTTCCACTTGTAGTTTTTATGACAAGTTTACAATTTTGCCAAACCTGGAACTAATTGGGATCATTTCCAAAAGCGGCCCAATAAACCCCCAAAAGTGTGGAGCCATTTGAGAAGGCAGTCAGTGATGGTTTGCTTTTACATTTTCTCCATTTTGGTCAAAGAAGGGGTGGGGGAGTTAGATTGCAAAATTATTTCATTTAAGTTGCTTAAACACTTACTGTTTCATATCCTCCCAGTTTTTGAGCAGCTTGAAACATAGTCCAAAGGTTAACTGTTAGAGGGACAATAAGTATTTAGATAAGCATTGCATTAACATACTTCCAAGAAATGTCAATTAAAACATTTTGTTTTGTTTTGTTCTCAATGAGAAAGAGAAAAAAAAATGCAAAAACAAAACTAGTACCCCAGAGAGCTAAGTTCTTAGGAAACAATTTGCCAAAGGGCATTTGACAACAGGATATACTATTACCACTTAAAATATTTCTTAAGAAACAGTCACAAATACGGAAATGGTTCTACTTTGGGGATAAAGGATAACACAGCTTTAGTCATGTTGCCATCAGCAGACCCAGAGAAGCTAAGTTACAGCGTCCTTGGGAAAAGTGTGAGATTTCAAAATTAGGGTTGGTCTTGTTCAACCCTTAGAAAGAAGCCATTGATTAAAGGGTACTATATAATGCTTCCTTCAGATAAGAATTTACCATAATCAATAAATAACAGCCACTTTAATACACGATTACCTTTCTAATAGAAATGTCTGATGGCAGCACTATATTAAGAACTCATACCGTATTTCACTAACACATGGTGCCTTTGTAACAAGTAGGAAAACACATATTTTACCCTTGAAGTAGTAGTGATAAAACAGATCAAAGGGAAGGAAGATACTCATTCAGTAAGGATTGAGTCCTGAGTCCACTTGGTCTCCTCCTCACTTGCCTGTGTGATATTTCGAATATATACCTTTTTTCGCACAGATTTCTCTTTGTGGGGCTTGCATACATTTATGCTGTTAAACAACTCTGCCAAATTGCTAGCGATCCTGCTCATTTGTCCCAAATACTATGGAATGGGACTGCTATGGCTTTGACTCTTTTACAAGAGGGGAAAGTTGAATTTCAAGTAATTCCTTGGTAAGGGAAATGAAGAATAAAATTAAAATTAAAAGAAAAAAAAGGCTCTTTGACACAACATGTTGGAAAAGCCTCATTGAACCTTGCACTATTTCAAAGCTATCAAGAGCCCTGCCTCGGCCTTGATTTAATCTGAACCAATGCATAATGCAACAAAGCTGTTCATAGTACATTAATTTTACTTCTATTTCAAGCAACCAGTTTTCAGACAAACATTGTAATCATTCGTAGTTATATAAGTTTATAATGGCTGTGAGGGTTCTCTTGCAATCAGTGCCAATTGCTATTAGGTATGTAAATTGTTATGTAAAACATACAGGTTTGACATTCTTCATCAAAATGACACATGGTTTTAATCTAGGAAGATACGTTTGGAGAAAATACTATTTCAAGCCAGGGGCTCATTGCTTTGTGTGCTACAAAATCCAGACAGAGGCAAAATATATATTCGGTTGTGAAATCAGGGCTGGATCTGGGTTTCTTCTCTTTTTCTATGGAATTCTGCTCAGCTGTGAGTTTCCTTTTCTACTTAAAAATGTATTATGATGCTTAAGTGTCTACATCAAAGTAATCCAAAATTGGGCTTTCGGTTCCCATCTGTGTATTTCGGGCTTCCTGTGAAGTCAGGTTTTTGTTATCTCTTCACAAATTTGGGGCTTAGGAAATACGTTTTTGCTTTCTGGTTGTTTTGTCCACCTTTAAATGTCTTCCTCTTGAAAGCTGCCTTTTTTGCAGGCAACATCTGTGTCTGATAAAGCTACGTCATATTATTATCTCAGAAGAAAGGCGTTACAGACACTCAAGATTGACAAAACAGAAAATGAGAAACTTTCAACATGTCTATTTCCAGTCATAATCAGTGGATTCAAGCCTATAAATATCTCACTGCAACTGCCCCAGTAGGGAACAATGTAGCGGGAAGGGGCAGGGAGAAAAATCTGTGGCCTGGATGATTTGTAGATATAGTATAAACAGAGAGAGCATCATCCCCACATTAGGATTTCAACATAACCCTGAGTCAATTTTTCTTCCCAATTTAAAGAATCTGAGCAGTTTTGATATTTCAGAAATGAAAACAAGCATACTTACTCTGTTTAAAACCTAAATAGGGTATTCGTTCTATTGGCGTCTTCCTTTCTTTCATGTATTTATAGAGTGCCACCAGGAAGGCCTGCTCATCTGCCCTGCACTCTTCACCAATGGCAACCTTTGGTTTCTCTTCATTTGAGACCTTTTTACAGTTATTATGGTTATTCTTCGGCTTGGACAAGGCTGACCTGGCCTCACATTTCACCTGGAAGTGGGGGAAAAATATGCCACATCAAATCAAGTACAGCCTCGGAACGCTTACAGACACAGCCAGTGACAGCCTGCACAGTGTGGGAAGGGTGAACCAGTAAATAACCTTGCCCTGAAGTAGCTTTTTAGCGGCAACACTGAATACCATTGGGTGGTAACTTTTCTGTGGAGGGCCGGGTAGTAAATATTGCAGGATTTAGGGCCAGATAATCTCTGTTGCAGACACTCAACTAGCATAGAAGCAGTCACAGACATGTAATGGAATGGGTATGGCTGTGTTCCAATAAAACTTTATTTATAGAAACAGGTGGTGAGGGGGCCATGGTTTGCCAAATTTTCCAGCCTCTGTTAGAGTCCTTACAAGCATGTTGATGTGAAACCAGAAACAGTGTTCGGATCTGGTGGTACCATTCCGTTGCTTTTTTGTCCACATTCATTTTCCCAAGGGCCACCATCTGTTAAGGTCATTGAATGAAACCCTGTCTTCTTAATGAAGAGTCCCATACTTTGCACTTTGTATCAACATGAAAGAAAGTTTATTTCTTCATAGTAAACTTAGCTTGTTGCTACTATTTCCAGCAACCTGAAAAAAACACACGTCAATGCCAGAGGATGTTGGCCTCAGGAATAACAGCAAGATCTGTCATGTGACGGTGATGCCCAGATACACCCTCAGAAGGAAACAAAAGATTCCACTCCTAAACGAGGGCTCCTGGCTCTTCAGTCAGCTCTGGGAACGTAATAGGAGATATAAACTTGCCACAAAGCAAAGAGTAGAGGTCAGCTAAAAACCCATGGAGACTAAAGTGGAAAGCACCATAATTAAAAAACTAATGGCGGCCACTGTGCCAGATGTCATTCCTTCCACACTCTAGGCGAATGTGGGACTCGAAAAACTGAGTGGCTAACCCAATGTTCCCTCCTCACTGCCATGTTCTACAAGAGGCCTTTGATGGTTGTTAAATATAACGCCAAGTTGCTGAGCTATTTTAATTGTAAAAGGGGGAAGTACAAAGGGTCAGACTTTTGAGTTCAAGTGCGCCCATGGGGAATGTGTACATTCCGATATTCTTTACATCTCCGTATCTAACATCGGAGAGAAGAGGGCAAGCGCTGGGGAAATGTTATGAATAAAAATGTCCCACATATTCGACATTGTTTTCCATTTCAGATTTTGACCGCTCTTTCTCTTTCCCTTCGGCGTCTCCTTCCCAGGCCTTAAGAATATAAAAGGCTATGCTTATTTATAAAAGGGAATTGTATCCTCCTGCAAGGGCTTTCTTTAACCTCTTTTCTCAAGTGAACATGCGAGGTTAATATCTTTAGACTGGTTCTGGAAAAAATAAAACTTCCTGTACAACTCATTCAACCGGAGCCTCTAGACTCTAGATAAGATTTTAATGTTTAAGGGGGTATTAGAAATGGTACTAAAACACTTTTCCATGTAGAATTTTTACTGACGATATTTTCAAACTTTGGTACTTTGTCTCATTATGTTAAGGTGAACATCCTGTGAAACTTTATGTCGTCGTCATTTCTCACTGCCAAATTTTAGACTGAGCCTCAAGTTCTGATGAAATCTCTAATTGAATGGCTTTTTTGAAATCATAAAATCATTCCAGTTTTAATCTGTATTGCCCCTGGCCTTCTGTGAGTGCTTACGATGTAGCCAGGCTCCGTTCTCAGCACTTTTTAAGGTATTATCTCATCTTCTGTCCACAAGCTAGTGAGGCCTGTGATTATTCTTGTGTTAGAGATGAGGACACTGAGGCACACAGGGGATGGGTGACAGCAATAGGATCATGTCCAAGTTAGTAAGTGATGAGCTTGGGATCTGAACCCAGGTGGTCTCACTCTTGGGCTTCTGGGATTAAACACTATAATTTACTGATACTCATTAAAAAAAATGGAATCGATAGTCAAAACACACTTCCAATTAAAAGCGTATCTTATTACTAGGCAGTAAAAACCTACAGCTTAGAAACGTGATCTATCAAATGAAGAATATAAGATAAAGCTAGGTGGTTTCCACAGTATAAAAGGGCTCCATTCCTTCTATTGTATATTGAGCAAAGGGAAGGAAACCAGTATCAATTGAGCTCCTACAATGAGCTGGATACAGTGCTGAGGGCTTCACATAGTCTACCAAATGTTCCTAACAACCATCAAAGGGCGGCCTCTAGCTCCATTTTACAGTTGAGGAAAATGAAGCTCGGCGAGGTTATGTATTTTGTTAGCTGGCTCATGGCGGCAAAAGAACTCTGGGTTTAGACTCTCAGGTCGGCTTCACTCCAAACCCCGGTTTTGCACAAACAGGAGTAGATCTAAGATTTGCATCTAGAACAGGCCGAGTCTTAAATCTGCAGCGAAAATGGGCCAATTATTTATATTATGAGGTCAGAAGTGGTGCTTCTGACCTCATAGGTTAGGCAGTCCAGGTGGCCGCCTAACCTCCTGCCTCAAACTGCAGAATCACCCAGAAACAGAAAGAAAGCATGGACGAGGTATACAAACCAGGCCCAGAGTCATTCAGACTCCCTGCTTTGTAGAGAAGGCTCCTGGTAAAGCCAGGCTGCCACCTACTGAACTCTGTCCTGAACCTCCGTGGGTGAACCAGCAGATTTCTCCTCGCCAGGGGTGGGAGGTGGGGGTTCACAGGTGCTTTGTAAGAAGTCAGCAGTGGTTTCCTTTCTCAGGCTGCCCTTTAGGCTATTACTCTGTTTCTGGGTAGGACCTGGCTAAGTTCCTTTCTACCTATTTGCACATTTACCCCAAACAGTCTCATTTTAACTTAACATTTTAATCTACTGCAATTTTAAACAGGAGCTGGTCTTCATGCTGACCTTGAGAAAGTCCAATCTTTTGATGGTGACAGTTAATTACTAGATCTGTTTTTCCCAACCTGAACACCTTATTCTTGTTGAGTTCACTAAGAGCTCTGGGGTTTCTAAAGTGATTGAGGAAGTGCTAATTAAAGAATCCGCATTTAATGTTTTCAATGAACCACCACCTATTTGATATTAACCACATCCTTTCACTGGACTGAGTTATAACTAATCCAATCTTCAACTGGGGCAGCAAGATGTGATGAGCCAGCAAGAAATATGAAGCTACAGTCTAATCTTGAATTGGTCACTAACTTGCTAGGAGACCCTCAGTTTCTTCCCAGGGAAGTAGGAAGGATAATCCCTGGGGATGCTTCCTGAGGACCAAACTGGATAAAAGATAGTGAAAGCATCACATTTGTGAAATATCAAAGGGAACGTTTATGATTTAAGCGAAAGAACATGGCACACCGTGATTTCCCTTTTTTTTTTTTTTTGTTCCTTTTAGAATATAAGCCACCTGTAACGTACTTCTGGCCTTTTGAAAGTGCTTACAGAGTGTGAAACGTCATTTGCCTTCCATCAGTGGAGGCCTCCCATTAGATGCCTGGACTGAGAAGACTTTTCTCGTATAGATCACCACATGAATGGGCTTGAGCCCATATCTGCTGCCAAAGGAGGATCCCAGGGAAATAGCAGGATTTGGTTGGACATTTTGAAGACATCTTCAGAGAACTGGTAGCCTCTTTCCCCGTGTGACTTTTGCGGTTTTTGGAAAGCCATGAAATTCTCTGTCCCTTGAAAAAAAGAGTCTTGCAAAGCTGGTTTTTACATCCCCATTGAGAGACCGGCAAATTGCTCACACTGTTCTTCCAGCCATGCAGATGACCACAAATCCAGGAGGTTCTCACTCCAGAGAGTTTTGCTGTGTGCAGGAAGCTGGTATGTATCCATAATCAGAAATAGTCTGTTTGAGGCACTTTTGTAAAACACAGTCACACAGGTATTGGTCATAAAGCCAAACTGTCACCTGAAATATTGCCTCCAGTTTAGAAGTGATCAGATGGTCACAGGCTTGTAATCTCTATTACAGTATTCCATGAGAAAAGACCCCTTTAAGACATAAATGCCGTTCTAGTGATCGTCCTGGGTCCCAGAGGTGGCTTGTTCATCCTGTAGAGACTTTACATTTATCTGTTGGTGTCAATGTACAAGCCCGCCATATTTCATACCTACGAGTCTGTTTCTTTTAGTTGAAGTGGTCTTACCAGACCCATTGAAAGCAATCAAAGCAGAACTGTAATCCAAGACCCTGAGAAGAGCGGGGGATTTAGACCAGTGCCCAGGAGCTGACAGTGGCAGATGCCTCATCCACTCACCACTGAAACCAACACTGGATGGATGATCCACCTCCTTGTATAGATTCTTAACGGCAGCATTGGTGGAGGGGGGGGAGGGTGGAAAGGGTCACTCAGAAAACCCAGGTTTGACTATGATTCCTCCTAAGAAATCAGTGAAAATGAAATACAGAACAGGCCCCTGTCCTGTCCAGTCTTAAGGGTCTAAGTCAGAGCATTGAGTGGCCTTCCATGGTGAGAAATATTGGAGGTACAGTTCTTTCAGGTCAATTTGTATGAGTTTTGTAAAATTCCCAGAGGCATACTTTGTTAGTAACTCCAAATGACATGAGAAGAAGCTTCATCCTGCTGGGCTCAGGTACAGAACATACTGGGGTAAACACATGATGTCACCTTGGAGGTATGGGGCAGGGTGCCAGCATAAGACACCAGCAGTGGGAGCTCAGCTGAACATTAAGATCCTAAAACCTTCTCACTCCACTCTACAGTATCTTGCAAACCACTTCGCAGGGAATAAACTGTTCCTGCTGACATTCTTCAAGACCATGGAAGCTGATAGGTAGTCCTAGGGCTGAGATGTCCAAATTACCAGAAAATGTCATTCTTGGTACCCATGTGTACTCATTTGCACAAGGCTAAACGAGCAAGACACAAATAACTTTGGGGAAAGGCAGATCTGTGTTTAGCTAGAAAATGCACATTTCTACTGGTTGATCTCTTTTTAACCCTTTGCACTCTTGGAAGCATGAAGAAATCCTACCCAGAAAGTCCTCAGAACTTCCTGAAAATACAATCATCTGCTGAAAATAAGATTTATAAAATGTGAAGGACTGGCTTCATGAACACAGGGAAGAGGAGTGGCCTACATGGCAGATAAACAGTAGATTGCCAACACAGAACTAAATTCATATTTTTCTACATCAGAATCTCCCAAATTCACCACTAGTTAAAATGCTCTCGTTTTCATATATTTAATCCTTAGATCTGGAAACATAGTATCAGTTGGCATGTGATCTTCAAATTTAGGTCCTAAAGGGCTTATTGTTGTCTTTGGCACAGAATCAACACCTAAGCACAAACACCCAGTAAACAGAACCATGCAAATCTGACCAACCCCACAAAAGTCAAAAAGATAAGTCTAAATATACGAAGTGACACTTCACCCTTCATGGTGCTAAATACCTCAGGCATGTACTTTCGAGACTCCAAGGAATGCTTGGGCAAAATGGGCCTGCGCCCTGAAAAACCATTTAGAGTTTGGATTTTCATTCAGTGTTAGTAGAGATTTTTAAAAAGATACAGATGCATATATGGGTACATGTATACATGTAACTCTTTTTCCATACAGGTAAATATCTTCAGTTTTAATCTAAGGTAAACTAGAGGTGACTTTGAAAAAAAAAAATATATATATAACTAAAAAACTCAATTCTAGCCATTTCTAATTTCATCCTCTGTTAATCTCTGCAACATATTTAGATGAACACGTTCAGAAAGAGGATGGTTCAGCTTGGTCTATTTTTGATACAAGCAGAGTAAACTATGTCATTGTGTCACCTACTATGAAATCTCAGCTTCAATGACGTGGGCGCTTAATCATCTGTCCTTTCCCCCAACAGGCCTGACTGGGAGGTGGGAAGTCTTTCTGTTGACTAATCAAAATGCCTACACTCCCCCCTCCCCCAACCACCCAGGGGAGGGGAGGTGGCGGGAACAGTCACAGAGGGCTGTGAATACCAAAGTCAGACTCTGAATTGAAAACTGCCACCAAGACACAAGAGCAGAGAGAGAAAGAGAAAAAAGGGAAAACAGAACGATGCAGCCAAACGGATAGCAGGGACCAAAGGACCGTACCTTGGCAACAGCTTTGCCATCGGAGTTGTTGTTGGAATCTTTAACACCACTGAATGAATCTCTTCTCTGTGGGCATGGTTTCTTTTTGCGTGGTCTGCCTTTAAGATTTGGCGCTGAAAACAAATGAAGAACAATTGATGTACATTTTCATTTGCATTAAAGACCAGGAACGGTGACAGCGCGGTGCCCTCCTGCCCTCCACACCGTTCAGAGAGGCGTACCCACGTGTGGCAGCCAGCCCTCACGGTCCGCTCCGCGCCTGTCCCCGAAGGGCTGCCTCTTAGCGGGCTGTACGGTTCTGTACACGCTTCCCAAAGCCAATCTATTTCACGTTAACGTGTCTAATTAGTATAAATAAACTGAAGCTCTCGGCTCTCGAGGACAGTAAGAAGGAAAATGCACGTCCCTGTTGTTAGAAAAGAAACATGCTGAGCTGAAGGACAACCCTGGGCCAGGCTCGGAGATTAATTCTTTGTTTTTGTTTTGTATCTCGTTTTCAGAAACCTTGGTGATCTGCAAGCCCCCTGTGGTATCACAGTAATGGAGCGTTGGCAACCTCCCTCCTCAAAACTGGAGACATGAGCATTTTCTTAGATTATGAGAGATAAGTGGATAAATAAGTGGATAAGTGGATCGGATAATAAGTGGATCGGATACAAATAAGTAGAGAGAGAGCTACATGAAGAGCGTTCATGGTAACAATCAGAAAGGTGTTCTTACGTGTATTGACTAACAGTATTGCGCCCAGCATGTTCCGAATCCCACAGGTCGGGCAGATACCTTCAGATCAGCACGCTCCCCTTTCCTTTTCAATATAGAGTTTACGAAGATCTTGAGGGTCATTTAAAATAACTTGCAAAGATCACACTGGGGTTAGCCTGATTCCGTGGAGATTATACTTTCTTAAAGCCACAGACAAGACGCAGCTCAAAGCTCTGCTTCATCCTTCATGTCGAGCTTGAATCCCCTTTAAGATCCATACAGAAAGCAGCAAGAAGGGGGCTGCAGCTGTTTACCTCGGCTCCGACTGTCCTGTCCGGCATCGGCTTTCACACTGAGCCTCATCAGTCACCCAAGCCGAGCAAAACTAAAACAAACCACTAACCGAGCAGCCCTTGAACAATTCCAAACGAGTGAATTATCCCCGGAGCAGTTTTTTCCAGCCCTTCCGACGTACCCACACTTTCCTTGATTGCTTTAAGTCAAGATTATGCCAGCGCCAATTCTGAACAACTCGGAGCGCTTTGAATTGTCGCTAGCCTGCCTCACATCACCCCCTGAACCAGGGGGCTAAGACCTTTGGTATGGTGTACCCCTCTTCCCAACAGGACGAGTCCCCCTCAGTTGACTTTCCACTGTGGCTAACAGCTCTGCTGTCGGGGACGCTCAGCAAAGCCGGGCTGCCTTTGCAGTCCGGCCAAAGTTTACCAAGTGGCTGTGGGGCTCAGGCTCCCCCTTCCCAGCCCCGGTGTCCCCTCGGTTCCCCTCGGTTCCCCCCAGACGAGTGTGCACAGGTGCGGCCCCCAGAGCCAGCCTGGAGTGATCACAGGTAAACAGACCCACAGCCGAAAATCAAGCAAAGAGAAAGTAGCGATTACCCATTCCAGTCGCCGAACATCTGCCCGAGGATGTCTGTGCTCATGAAAGCCACAGCATGTGACTGCCGCCCGGCCCTGGAGCCTGGAGTCGGTGGGTGTCAGCTTCCCTCCCCGCGCGCCCGCCCGCCCGCCACTGCCACTGCCACTGCCACTGCGACTGCGACTGCGACTGCGACTGCAACTGCGAGCCGCCGGCCGGCCACTCTGCTTACAACTCCCCTCCCCCGGCAGCTCCATTACTCATGTAAACACACCGCGGTGACTAGCACGGAGTGTGTGGGATGAGCTCTGAGGACCTCGCCGACTTGCCAGACTGGCAGGGAGGCTCTGCTCTCTCCCCCTCCCTGCACGGGGCTGGTGATTTCATCGGGCCGGGCCGGGCCGGGCCGGTCGGTGGCTCCTGACCTCCCGCTCCCCTGTCACAGCCCGATGCCACCTTCCATGAACTGGCCGGGCCTCAGCCCGGAGCCAAGGCGCAGACTATTTTGGTTTGAAGACTCCGTGTAGCACAGAAGTGTTTCCACAACTGCCCCAAGTGCTAAGACTTTAATGACCGTGAGGGAAGGATGTACTTTCATGTCCCTTATCAAAATAATAGCCGAGCAGAGAGCTGACGGAGAGGAACAGAACTTGGGGTTGGTCTGAGACATTTCAGGAAAAGAAACAAAACAGTATCGCCTCTGTTCTCAGACTTGTGAACTATGATCTCTCCTTCCTCACATTTTGGCAAAAAAAAACCCCACTTAAACCTAAAAGCATTTATTTCCAGAAAGCTTTCAAATCCCAAAGGCCTTTTAGATAGAACTTGTACTGAACAGGCTGTTTTAAATACAGGCAAAGGTTCCGGGAACCGACAATAGGTCATCCTCAATTCGGGTCTATTTTCTCCATTCTTTGAGCTGTTTTCAGAACCCAGAGAAGCACATGCCCTTCCCCAGCAGATTCTCAGAATTGTAAATTTAGAACAGGCTAGCACCTAATATTCTGGTCACACAAACTTAAACTCTAAATGGGATCTGATCAGGAGAAAAAAAGCCCTTTGTTCCTAATGAGGCACGTGGCTGACATTTCAGGTAGGCTAGGCAAATCCCACCAATCCTCAAGCCTCAAGCTCCAACACCTCTCTTCTGGTTTCCCCTCGGCCCTCCTTCTCTGACTTTCTCTTCTGGAGAGTACCACTGTATTCTTGGTACTTTAGCTGTGGTTTATGGGTTATTATTATCCTCAGCCGGAGAGTCCTTAAGGGCAGAACCATGTGAGATGCATCTGTCACCTGCCCGGCACACACCCAGGAGATGGCATTACATAATATAAATCTGTGGAATGAATAAGTGACTAATGGAAATAAAGATGCCCACGTGTACCTTCTTCAAGTCTTCAAGATCCAAACCCACCAACTTGGCCCTTTGTGTACCTGTCACACCAGGCACCTGTAAAACTGTACTCACTTTTACTGTTTACACTTGAGCTCTGGGAACATAACCCAGTGACTTGAAAGTTTCCTCTGGGAATTGAGACAGAAAAACCAAAGGCCCTTGGTTCCTGATGACTCTTAAGCCTCTGTGTCTGGCATCTCAGAAGGGCTGTGATCTTGTCCCTAGTGCACCAGCGCCCTGAAGACCAGATGTTCAATGTCCCAGGGAGAATGGAGCATGCAGGACTGGGTGGGAGGCCCGTGATACAATCTGAAACCTTTTGGAACCATAAGACCCCAGGTGAAGCTTTGGGATTGAGGGGCTGGTATTTTGGGGAGGGAGGAGTAAAAATTCTGATTCCCAGGCTACTTTTTTTTCTCCCCTTACAGTCAAGAGAACAAATCATTTGCTAGGCAGGCGAGTGAATACAAATGCTTTATGATGTGGTGGTGGTCAGGAGTGTGGGAAGCCAGCAGTACACTTGCTGATAGCACAACTGGCTCTAGTCAGTTCCACTCCAAAAAAAAAAGTGTGAAGCAATAAATGCACGGTTACTTTTACATGTGTATATAATCCACAGCCCAGCCCGGGCCTGGCTCATTCACGGAGTTCAGTCAATGCTCTTTACACGAATGTTTTCAATATTACACACAAATAATAATGATAGCTGGTATTCACGGAGCACTTTCTCTGTGCCAGTCAGCACTTTGCATACAATAACTCATTTAAAACTCACAGCAAACCAACAGGAAGGTGAGATTATTATCCCCATTTTCCAGACCAGGAAACTGAGACAGAGATGAAATTACTTTGTCACAGGTCATGCAACTGGTTACTGGGAGCAGAAGGATTCCAACCCAGGCAGCTGGACTTTATCCAGAGTCCTTGTTTTAAGTAACTTCTAACAGACAGACACAGGCACTCATTCTGCCTCATAATGAGATACTTATATGATTAACTTGGGCTGGCAGTCACCAGGGAGCTTTCCCTAAACGAAAACACTCAAATACCACAGAGTACAAGGGTGCTAGAGCCATCTCGGGCGGCAACAGCATCCTACAGACTTGACACGGAGCCGGGTCCCCGTCAACCTGACTCAGCAGTAGGTGAAAGGTTTCCACTAAAGCCACACAGTTCTAATAAAACTTGGAGCACCGCGCACATTACCCCTTTGCAGTGGGCCACTGATTCTTTGGCCTCAACAGTGGAACATCTCTGTGGTTTTTAAAAAATCTTTCCTTTCCAACTACCCATCTGTTCCTCTTACTCAGGGTCATGAAATTAACGAGTATGCACCTTTGTGAAGTCACTGCTATTTCTATAGGCGTTAATCCCAGGAGAATCAGCCACCGCCAGTGCTCCAGGCTCCTTTGACATCTGACCCATGGGTTTTGTTTTTTCCTTTCCTTAATTCCGTCAAATATTAATAAAATATAGGCCCCCCCTCTTTTTTTGACAGCATAGCAAAACAAGGCTTTTTTTGTTTGTTTTCTTAAAGTGTCTAGAAGCTCAGAGTTTCCAGGCATTCATTTATATATTCACTTCACTATGGGTTCTGACAAGTTATGTGTCAGGGCAGTGCAGGTGTGGGAAACTTTCAGCTCAACCCCAACTCTTGAAATAATAATAATAAAACAAAGGAAATGTAACCAGTTACTGGCAAAGTAAATTGCTTTTGGCTTAAACGTTCCTGTTTTTTTTCTACTGTGTTCTTCCTGTCATGACCGTCTCTCTTTTTTTATAACATTTATGCTCTTGGAAATACCACGAAGATAAACTGCTATAAAAGCTGGATTGACTCATCAGTTAACAACTCTTTCTTCTCATTTTGCAGAGAGGATTCTGTTGCCAAAGCAGCTCCATATTCTCTCGAGAAATTCTTTGTGAGCTTCCACTTAGAGATAGGACTAGCTCGTTGGTGGGGACTGCAATTAGGGGGATGGAAAACCAGGAATCATTTTCCTAAGAGTTTGACCCCCAGGGTCAATATCTAGAGGAAGTTGGCAGAGTGTTAACTCACTTGATTTGCAAGTTGTGCGAGAGCCCTTGCGGGGCGTGTGTGTGTGTGTGTGTGTGTGTGTGTGTGTGTGTGTGTGTGTTTTAAGCACTAAACACAAGCCAGAAAACTAAACTCCTCTGACTGATGTATTAGGGACTGACAAACATGGTTCCATGTATAGTACGCATTGCTGATAATACTTTGCATTTCTGTAATGCCTTTCCTCTGAGGATCTTAATTCTCTGGTATATTTTCTTTATAGACAATAATCTTAAAATACTCTGGCAAGTTTCAGCACGGAGTATTACTCTTGCTGGAAAAAAAAATACCCTAATTTAGTTATCATTTACTGTGTTCTATTTTCAATGTTTCCCTTTTGACTATTTAGAAACTTCCTCTTTCACTACAACAAAAATAGGATGAGTGTTTTTAAAGTTATTAATGTATGAGTAAAAGATTTAGAAACCAAGCATGGCAGAAGGCTTGATCAAAGCCACTCCTGAAATTTATGGGTGTAATAAAAGAAAGGCATTTCACAGATAATCTCTTATAGAATTTCAGTTTTCAAATACTTGGGAAGAAAAGAAAAGAAAAACAGAAGCTCTCAGCCCTCATTCTGGCTTTAACTTAAAGCCAAGGTTTTTATGTTAAAAATTCATAGATGATTCCCTGAAATGTTTCTTCCCAGTCCGCACTATGCTCCGCACTCACTGCTGCACACCTGAGAGCGTGGGGCCTGGACGGCCGCTGTGCTGCTCAGAGTCTGTTAACGGTCCAGTCTTTCTGCGAATTCGCAAAGCATTCATGACAGCATCGATTTAACAATTTTCAAGTTTACTTTGATTTTGTTTTGCCATAAACAATCTTCTACACCCAACAGGAATGTTTGGGAAGCACCCGCGTCGGCGGAGACACGAGCACCTGGGGCCACTGAGGAGCCTGCCTCCATCTGTGGGACGTTCCGACGTAAGCGATGACTTGGAAGCAAGACGCCAGGTAAGACAAAAACTCAAACAACCCCCGCTGCAAGAGTGCTCTCATGTTCCACAATTGTTCTGCCGGTTGCCTTCGCAAGGGTCCTTTTCTTTCTCAAATAAAGAGAACAGTTGGGAGGGGTGAACTCTCGGGTGCCCCCAGAGGGCCTAGCGCACTGCCACCCTGGAGGTCGAGGCCGCCCTCCGTGTCCACGTTTGCCTCGGCCCAAGCCCTGCCCTGGCCTGGTCTGGACCACAAGCCCGGTCCCCTTCACCTCCTGTGAAGGCTGAGCAGTTGTGTTGTTAGAAATGGGGGGCGGGGGGGGGGGCTGAAAATGAAGCAGGCCTTACGTGGGGCCCAGCCACTTTGGCTCTTGGTCAGAATCACTGGGATCCCCACGAGTCACTAATGAGAGTGGAATGTCCCAGTGTGTTTGTCGTACCTGGATTGCTTGGGCAGCTTACGTCCAAACAGCCGTGGACTTCATTGACTGCTCAACAAACCATGTAAGTAAACACTCTTGTAATCCCTTCCAAAACATGCCCAGTCTTACTCACGCTTTGTTTCATACTTGTGAATGCTGGAGCGATTGTTAATGCCCCTGATCAAAGTTTTAGTAATTTCATTGGCATGTGATTTGCATAGCTATTTCCTGATCCGCCTTCTCTCTGCCCCGGAGGTCTTCATTTCTCAGAAACACTTAAAAACACAGATTATTTGACTTCTCCCCTCCCCCACCCTATAAATGGAACTCGATTTGCTAGCTCATCTGTATTGCTAATTGGTTTGAAAGCATGTGACTCCACGCCTTCTTGCCATTAAAACACAGGCAAACCTCTTTCCGTCAGGTTTTCCCAGCAGTGACAGGCAGATTTCTATCTTTATTTCCCCTCTGTGTCTTGAAGAGGGAGAGAAATTTAAATGACCAAATGTTATCTATATATTATTCTGAAACAATGTAGTGAATTCCAAAGGAATGCAGAAATGTTCTAGAAGTGTATCGTAGGCTTGTCTACAAGGGCCCTGGCAAAGAAGAAGGTGATTAGAGACACACTTTTCACTACCACTTGCAGGATGGTGGGGGGCGTCGAGGTGTAGAGTGAGGAGAGGTTCTGGGTTTTCAGGAGACTGAGTCTCTCAGGAGAGAATTTGGGAAATAGGGCAGGAGATTCAAATCCATGCCCAACCTCCAAACTCTCAGCTTCCCTTTGGTTTGGTCTGGCTACTCACAGTAGCCGCCAGGGGGTCCGTTCTCAGAAAAGGCCTGTTAAGGGAACATAGGTGGCGGTCGGCAGTTGTTTTGAAAATGCTTATTTGTGTTTGAGATGACAAGGTCCCCATATGTACCATGGCATCAGGAGCCGATGGATGACTCTTGCCTTAAAAGCCCAAATTTTACAATTGTGTCAAGAAACATCAGGGCAGGGTGGACACCTGAGGGCTTAGCTTGGCACACAGAGTACAGGTGGCAGTGCGGTCTAGGTGCTAATGCTGCACACAAAGCGTCTGATTTCTTTCCCCAGCCACAAGGTCTCGTCACAAAGTCAAAAGCCCAGCAAAATCAAAAATGGTCTCTAAAAATGCCATGGGGGCTCACACTCCTACTTTCGCATCTACTCATCAGCTCATTTCTCCTGCTGTTCTTCCCCCTGGATGTTGGGTACCCAGGGTCCATTTCCAGGCCTGGGTCTCAGGCTCTTAATGGAGAAGATCGTGTGGGATCTTGAGGAAAAAACTGCCTGAAAGCTATCAACTATTAGATGAAGTGCATCGTTTCAGTGTTTACTGTGTACTTTTAAAGATATTGAAATAACTTATGTTTCTATTTCTTGAAAACTGTTCACTAAACACGGTTTTAGTCTTTGTCGGTATGCTTGTCTATAGAATAGAATGTTCACTTAGGTACTTTTTTTTTTTTTTTAAACAATTAGGCTCTTTTAAGGATCTAGTCTGAAAATGCTTTCTGAGGACATTTGGATTTCTCTAATTTATGGAGTTTATAAAGATGGGACCTCTTATTTATTTATTTTTTTTTTTAAAGATTTTATTTATTTATTCATGATAGTCACAGAGAGAGAGAGAGAGAGAGGCAGAGACACAGGCAGAGGGAGAAGCAGGCTCCATGCAGGGAGCTCGACGTGGGATTCGATCCCGGGTCTCCAGGATCGCGCCCTGGGCCAAAGGCAGGCGCTAAACCGCTGTGCCACCCAGGGATCCCTTGAGATGGGACCTCTTAAACATAGAGAATTTTTGTCTCTCTTTTTTCTTTTTGTTACAATCAATAAACCCGCTCATTCTAGTCCATGATTGATATGTTCCATAGTGTTACTATTGAACATGACAGCACAGAAGTGAAAGTTACATTTTTGTGCTGAATAGCCTTGCAAGGAGCAGCAAATATCAGAACAGTTTTTAAACTCATATAAACAGAACATTCTTGTTCAGACATTTCTCCAGGTTTGGAAATAAGATATTCCATTTTCAACATGGAGGATAATTGATTTGCTACATCTCTAAAGAAAACATTCCCTACTTGGAAATAAGTAAAAGAGACATTTGTGTGTGTGTGTGTGTGTGTGTGTGTGTGTTAACATGGAGGTATTTAACTTCTTACAGACTTTGGACTAACACGTTATGAGAGACGTTTCAGTTTTTCAAACACATACACATACGAAAAAGTAAAAGGTCATCAAGGAATAAGCTTCCAATCCCTTTTTTTTTTTTTAAGAGATCCCCAAAGGAATTTGTACCTGAAGGGGATTTTTCACTTTCTTTTGCTTTTCCACCTTTCAGAAAGAATAATTTAAGGAGCCGGGCAGTCTCTTACCTAAAAGAAAAAGGATGACTATTCTCGTTTGTCTGAAGCTCTTAGACATTTCTTTTGCTCAGGTAAAGCCCTCCCAGCCCTCGTTCCTTCTATGAGCTATGCGTGCCATCTCTGGGCTTCATTTGTTTGTGGCTACACACAGCCGCAGTACCGGCGAATGACTTCAGAAACTCGACTGTGACACCGTGGAAGTCCCTAGCTGGTGGAGGATTGTGTGTATGTTGAAGCGGAGTGAAGTGAGGGTCCAGATTGAGAAGAGCAAGAGTCTGGGTTGTGTGTGGAGGGCCAGGGCAAGCTACAGCGCTCGGCTAGTGCGACTGAGTGTGTGCCACATTGTGGAGAAACATGGACAGATAACCATCAGATGAACAAAGAACACACACACACAAGAGGTTAGAACTTCCTCCCATTTTTTTTCAGTGTAAGATAAAACATTTCTCTAACTGTTCAGAGCTGCTCTAACACGGTCCCTACTAGCCACGTGGGGCTATTGAGCCCTTGAAATACATCTGGTACAAAGCTAAGATGTGCCATAAGCATAAAACACACACTGGATTTCCAGAAGGAAATATAAAATGTAAGCTATCTCATTAATAACACTTTATATTGATTACATATTGAAATGATATTTTGAATATACTGGATTAAGTAAGACACAGTATTATTATTATTATTTTAGATTTTTATTTATTTATTCATAAGAGACAGAGAGAGAGGCAGAGACACGGCAGAGGGAGAAGCAGGCTCCATGCAGGGAGCCCGATGTGGGACTCGATCCCGGGGTCTCCAGGATCAGGCTCTGGGCGGAAGGCAACGCTAAACCGCTGAGCCACCCGGGCCGCCCAGTAAGTCACATTATTAAGATCAATTCTACCCGTTTCTTTTTAACTTCTAAAATGTGGTTACTAGAAAATGTTAAGTTACATGTGGCTTTCCTTATCTTTCTCTTGGAGGATGCTGGTTTAGTCAACAATTCAAGGTTATGGTTACAGATATGTCCTCAAAACGTGTTAAAAAGTAGACAGAACACGATTAACATCTGAAGCTAGAATCATCGGCAAAAGTGATGATTCAAAGTCTCATTGAAATTTAAGATTTCCATTTATTGTTATACACAAGGATAGTCATGCATCGATGTTAGTATCTGAGAATTTTGCCAAAGCTGAGGTGTTTCCTTTGCAAAATTCAAATCTGGTAATCATTGACTCCAGGTTACTCAACGGCCCCGATGAAGATATTATTTCATTAACTTCCTTAACTAAGATGTCAAAGCAAATGTTCAGCCTTGACAGGACACTTGGGGGGAAGAGGGGAAGAGACAGAGAAAAAGAGAGGCTGTCTAATTATTAATTTTACTAACTATTCTCTCCAGTTAACCAACGTGGGTTGGGTATAATGTAAGCCATTTGCAAACTGAGTAAGAGAAAACAGACCTTGAGTGATTTTGGCTGGTTGGAAGGTAGAAGCTTCTTAACCACAAATTGTTGGATAAATTCATGGTCTGCCTGAGTTTACCTTTTTGGCAATTTGACTTGCAAGTAAGGTAGAGAGATCAGATTGAGTGGATCCTAAAGGCACCCAAGGGCATGGCCTTCCTGGCTTTGCCACGGTGCTTCAAGTCCCATGGTTTTATACAAAGGAAAGGGAGCTGATTCCCTAAAGACAAAGCACTCCAATGAGCCCTGAAAAGTTGATAGAACAAAAAGGTTTGAACTCAAGGGGGCATAGGAGGAGACACATTCTTTCCCCATTCATTCTTAGCACCAAAAGCCATTGGGGTGTCACTTTAAGAAGAGAGCAGCTGCTCAGTGGCCACCTGGCCCAATGTCCCCCAGCCTCCCAAATAACTGGTCACAGTAGCTGAAATCAAAGCCTCTTCCTTCCACCCCCTCACCTTTTGATTCCCATGGCAGCAACAACAGGGAAACAGAACTAGACCTTAATAGCTCTCCAAATACAACAGCCAATCAAAGGGCCACACATCCTCCTAGATTCTTTTATGGAGACCCTCCCTGGCCCCTCCTATTAGGGTTCCCATTGTAAAAATAAAAGAAGAGCAATGGTAGCAATGGAAATAAGCTTAGGAAATATTTTCTTTTCTTAGAAGGCAGAAGTTGCTATAGCATCGAAGGCAGTAACATGCAGAGAGATTAAGAGCAAATCCCTACAACGCCAACAAATTGTGCAGGGAATGTTACACATTGTACTTCGTAGTACTTATAACATTTTTAAAATGAAATTATTTGGCAGGTTCCACCCACAACTAGGCAAGCAGTCTGCACACCTCTGGGATGTTTCTGCTATCTAACTTTACCAGTATTTGTCTTTGTCCTCCAAACATTTTTTATAGCACATGGTATGCATATTTCAGCATCCAACATTATTAACTCATGACCAACTGTCAGTTGATGGTTATCTAACACATGGGGTCTCCAAAAAGGGATCCTTATTTGGGCAAAAGCTTTTGTCTGCACCAGCCTGTCTATATTTCCCCTCAGAAGAACTTTATTTGGATTATTATTCGCTGTGAGTTGAAACTTGGGAGGCCGCATGTGTGGCAATTGGAAGGCGGGGAAAGAAATCCTTAGCAAGTTAAAACACTTAGCTGATATTAAAGCCATTTCTAGCTTTGCTAGCTTGAAAGTCAACTCTCGGTTGCCCTCTCGTGGTGAGTCTCTGTGATGGGATGGGAAGACCATAAAAAACCCAGAAACTAGGAGTTTAATCAAATACAGGTAAGCACTTCATTCTTGACAGACACAGTCACAAATCACAACCTTATGTTGTCGTATGTGTTTTAAAATTTACATTTAGCAGCCCTCCCATGCAGAGTAGGATGGAGGGGGAGGGACTGCTATGGCAGGGGGGCTTGTAAGATGGAAACGAGAACTTTGTCTTTCTGGCATATGATGACTTCACTATGTTTACTACCATAACTATTATATATGCAGCAAATTGATTTTTATGAGATTTAGAAACTTCAAAAAACTCATGCCCACATTTTAAAAGTTCCTTCCTAACCAAAAATAGACTGATGTTCCAACTGGTTTGGAATTATAGGAACCAAGGAAAGAAGTCTGAATAATTTCCTAATATGGAAGAAAATCATTTTTAAAAAAAATAAGGAGCAGTTTATTTGTTTTTGACAATAGGCAACATATAGAAACTTGCCATTTATAGAGCTAAGTGTAGGTGCACAATTTCATTCATATCCTCTAAAAATAAAATTTTACAAAAATCTGAACTGCCAATGTAATAATTGGTTACTCCATTTGGTATTTAATTTTAATTTTTAAAAACATCATTTAAAATTTCTGCTGTACGCCTTTCGACAATTTCCTGCCCGACAGGCCCATCCCCAAAAAGCAAACAGACCTGGTATTAAAACAGACTGAGCAGCTTAAGAAAAAGCTGGGGGCAAAGTACATGAGCACATAAACTATTTTTTGTCATATTACCAGCAAATGTACCATTTCCTTCTTTATGTGCCTTTCCTTTCAGATAAAGGCCACTCCTCCATTCTGCTTTCACAAACATGCTCTGTATTTTTAATATGAGTTTATTATGAGTTTAATACGAGTTTAGGGGCAGATTAATCTCGGCTTGGCTTTTCTACTCACACGTGGAAGTTCAGTTTTGCAACAACAGTTGTTTGGTTTTGTCTTTGAATTAGTAAAGTTCTTAAAGTAATTTTACTAGAAAATTAAACAGCTGTGAGTTCTTTAGCAAACATGATGATTCTTGTTCTCTGCACTATTGTGCAAGCTGAAATACCCTTTCTTTCATGTCTTTCTATTCCAAAATGAATTCCCTAGTTAGCCTTGTTTAGCTTTAAACAACAACCAAAAAAATAATAAAGAAGGGAGTGGGATTTGCCGACCTCGGAGACTCATCAGAATTTAAGCGTGGGGCGTTCATACAAGGTGCACACTGCAAAGGGCTTTTGTTTCATGCCTATTACAGAATGGAAAATTATATTCCGCCCTGATATAAAGCTAATCCTGATCTCCAACGAGGCTGCTTGCAAACACACTTCTGTGGAGCAAGGCACTTTGTGCCTATTTTGCAGATGAGAAAACTGAAACACGATAAATGGTAAGGAGGCAGAAACGAAGACATTCATAGAGGCTGGAATTAAATTTAGAATTTGACTCCTAGCCCAGGACTCTAACCACGTGAGGGCTCTGACTCTTTGGAATCAACAGAAGAGCAATTTTAAAACATTCTTTTGACATTATTAACCACAGCCTCGGGGCTCGGGGAAGTGGGGGTGGGGGGGCGGGGCCTAGAAACAATGCAGAGCTGCTAGGTGACAGCCTCTTGCAACAGGACTGACAAAATGGGTTACTTGATCCATAGGGCCATATATTCTAGCAATGTTCAGAGGCTTAATGATTCCCTTTATATCTTAAGAAAGAAAAAAGAAAAAAAAATCAAAACCTAGATCCAAGGGCTGGGGTAGAGGATCTCCTCAAATACAGAGCCAGAGAATCATTACAAGACATGCAGTACAGAGAGCGCCTCTAGGCTTTTCAAAGGACTTCACTGCTAGGAGTTGGTGAATCCACAGGTGTTGTGACGGTAGGATTCTTCCTTTGAGTAACTTACAAAATGCTTTAACTCCAGAGTTTAAGAAGATCCTTAGCTACCACTAGTCCAAACTCTTATTTTACACACCAGAAAAAGGAGGCCCAGAGAGTGTGCGATTTTGCCCGCAGTCACCCAGCTAGTGGCAGAGCCGCGGGAGACACTGGTGCCTGTGGGCCGCACGGGATCAGCAGCAGCAGCAGCAGCAGCGCCTTGGCAGCAGATGGTGTTTCAATGGGCCCTGAATACCTCCTCTTGGGTCTCTGTGGGGTGAGCTCTCTCATCCCAAGACCACATTACTAAAACACACTTTCCAAGGAACTGCAATTAATAAAGTCAAATGGGAGCTGACAAGGACATTCCCACTGTGTCCAAATGCCAAAACATACAACTGAGAAAGCTCACTTGGAGCGCACGGCCTGTGGGTCCTCCTGGCGAAACTTCTGTGCACCACATAGAAAGTGTGCTCAGACCCAAACGGGAGGGACTAGGAGGCGTGCACGCGGGACGCCACGGGGCAGTCCTCCAGCACTGGCATCAGCGCCTGCCACCTGCTTGCTGTCGCTGGGCTGTGCTGAGAAACGAAGGGGCCCTCCTCGGATGAGGGGCGGCCTTGGGCACTCAGGACCTGGGTGCCGGGGGAATGGACCACAGCAGACCCTGCTTTGGACTGGCCTTGTTCTCATCCAACAATAACGGATGCTTTAGGGGGCACAAGCACCGCTCATGGCTTTACCCCCACAGGCCCATGCTCACAAGCTTCCCTCTGATAATACCCTTCCTTTTTCACCTTTGTCCCTCCTGTCCCAACTCTTACTTTTCCTCCTAGGCTGACACTGGCCACCACACCCCCTTCGAAAGCTCCCTCATTCCCCTCATCTCCAGCTGGAGGGGGAACTCTTTGTAGCTTCTCCATCATGCATGCCTCTATCCTAGCTCCTATCTTCCCACTTTGAAATTGGACGTGTCCCCCTCACCAGACTCTGTCTTGTGTTCAACAGAGTAGGTGCTCCGTAAATGTTCACTGAACCAGTGACTCTCTCCTACCATATTTTGAAAGTACTGCCTGGGAAGGGTCTAACAAATGTTTATTAAACTGCCCCAACCGCTGATCCCACTGGAGGAAATAAACACCTCTGAAGAGGGCAAGGGGGCTAGGTTGTCCTTGGTGGCTCACCTTCCTGCCTGTAGCACTTTCTGTTGGCCATAATTACAATTAGTGAAGAGAAAGAGTGTATCCCCACATGTTAATTCCCACTCTGAAACTGTGAGGCCTGGCTACTGCCAATCACTTTAAATGCTTAACAGAAATCTGCCCTGTCTGTGAATCTATAAATCTGACCTGGTTTGCCAAGACCCTCCAACCTGCAGAGACGCTGGCTCTCCTGGAGAACCTTAAACAGGGAAAAAGTCAGTGACACCTAAGAGAAATTAAGTTCCCTGGGGAAGATAAGATGGCAGGCTGCCTAGTGAGAATTACTTCTTAAGGATCCCCATCCCTGTGCAGCTGCCTAAAAAAAAATGTGCCTACAGACTAAAGTCTCAGCAAATCTATAATGTAGAGATTAAATTTAAATTCCAATAAAGATTTTTAACAAAGGGATCGATAAAATAGGAGATTGATCTTCAGTTAAAAGTTCCCAGTAATGGGATAGTCTAAAAATTTCATAAATAATGCTTTTATCTTGATTGCAAAATAATCCCCTGCCACAAAAACAAGGCGAATCAAGGTAGGAAATTGTTCAGCGGGAATTAAAATGTCACACTTTACACAGAATAAACCATTGCAATCACCAGGAAAACACACATTGCAAATGTGTTAACACAAAATTACATACATCACTTAATTATATAAGCGCATAGCTCCGAGTAACCCATTAGCTAAACATGTCGGGCTGCAGTTGAATATATACATGCAATATTTTTAGCACAGAGGGGATGTAACTATGTCAGGCCTGGCACCATAAAGCCCGAGATGGCAAGTGCTATTAAACTGAGATGCAATCATGTTGAAAAGGAAACATGAACAAACAGCAGACAATTGAGAAGAAAATACAGTGAGCTTGTGTTCTACTACATGTGCTTCCAAAACCTTATATAACTATTCATTGTCTATTTCATCTGGCTTGCATCCCGGGTTTGTTCTATGCTATACTAATTTTATAATAATAAACTGCTACACCAGTTTTATGAAATCACGCACGCAGAGAGGTTGCAGATGACATTACATCTGATTATCTTCACCAGCAAAGGACACTGTTCTGAAATTAAACACAGTCTCATGCAAAATCATCCACTTTGTTTAAAATGTCCCCTAGAGTTCGCTTCTGAAAAAGCCATAAAGCATCTCCCCTTTCATCTCCAAAATACTGGTGAAGGTGGTAAAATTGCTGCTGGATCTCCAAGTCTCACCAGGAAGTAAAGAGGGTGCAGACTTTGAAAACAGAGCTGTTCATTTACTTCACAGACCAGGCAACCGGTAATATCCCAGACAAGTCATCATTTCTCTCTGGGGGTGGGTTTGCCCATGTATCAAAACGGGATTGTATCTCTCTTGAAAGATTATGAATGGTGGAGAAAGACTACGAAAGAGATGAAATGAGACAACATGCCTGGCACATTATTTGGTACCCAGAAGACACTAATAAATGGTAGATGCCATTATTATTGCTATTACAGGCATGGACACGAGGGAATAGTACAACACTTTAAACATTTCAAGAGGCCAGTGGTTCTCTGGTGGGAGAGGTATTGACACTCTGGAACTACCTGAACCTTCGACACAGAGATAATCACCTCATAGGACCCAGGAAGAAAGAATAAGTAGAATGAAAGCTCGAGGATCATTTGACACAAGCACCTGGTATACCTCCTTGGAGGCTAACTGTCGTCTACTCTGGCAGAGCCTTTCAACATAGAGGCAATAAGTATACTGGTTGTTAAAGGGGAGAACATGTCTTGGTAATAATTGATTATAAGTTTTAGACCACTTTAAATCTCCAAACAAAAAGCAAAGAAAGAAAATTGTCACACAGTAAAGTGTTACCTAAATAGGATTAAAAAAAAAAAACACATTAAAATGAAAAGAAAAAAGCAGACAATGTTAAGTATCTTCATTCTCTAGAATTGTTGAATATTCCTGAGGCCCCCAGGCTCACTGGAATCCCCTCTACCTTGGAATCACCACACAGAGAACTATGCACATGGTAGGAGCTCAATAAATAGACAATCAATTGAGTGGAATTGCATATGGTAGGCCAAGGAGAAAAACAACCTCGTGTCCAGATGTCCCAGTACAGGCAAATCTATGAGAAGGCTGAAACCCAGGAAAAGTACAAGGCTTTCCTCTGGGTTTTTATAAGAACATTTCTACGAATCAAATCTCACTTTAACAAGGCCATTAGGTGGCAAAAGAGAAGAGGAAACTCCATCTATATGGAAGTCATGGAAGGTCACTTACGAGGAAAAAAAGGAGTCATTTAAGAAGCATTTAAAGTGCTGATTTCTTACTGGCCAAACCAAGTCCTGGTTTTGTTTCTCACATCCACTATTTGTTGACTCATAAATATTTGTTGCATTGCCATCACATGCCTGACCCTGTGCTAGTCCAGTTGGGGATAAAAGAGAGAAAATAACACAGTTCCTGACTTTAACGAGTTCACATTTTCACGGAATTGAATAAGTATACCCCTCAGCAGGAGTATTTCCTCATCTATAGCATTAGGGGTTTATTAGACAAGACTTATACATAGACCAAATCTGCTTGGTGCCATAGGTTATTTAGCTTGTACAGGGTTTTGTTTTGTTTTTTAATCACTGTCATTAATCTAAAATCTGAGATTTTCACATAAAAATCAGTGTGTCTGGCTTTTAAAGAGTTGAGAGCTCTGACAACACTGACCTCATGTTCCTGCAATACAGCGGAAGACTGGAGCTAAAAGCAACTGCTCCTTTAGACAGAGCCTGGGTAACCCACCACTTCCTGATTTCTTACAGGCCTCACCTGCCCTTCTCCTTCTGAGCTCCCTGCTGACACCTCTGAGTACCCGAGTTTGTGACCTCTGATCTGGAAGCTCACTTAGATTTTCAAATAAAGTATGATTGTGAGAGCCAGCCAATGGTATAAATCAGTAATCTGCAGAAAAGAGGCAGTTCCCTGATAACCCATGTTCTATATCTAGTGGTCTCAGTCCAAAGGTTACAAGATCCTAAAGTAGGTTACCAGAGGAGGTGCTATCATCCTTCTTCTTAAGGGCTTTCCAAAACTTCATTATCTCCACATGGATTTGGGATTGTGTAGAAAGCAGTCCTGCCTAAAGGCAGAAAAGCATATCAAGCTTCATTTTTTTAAAACATATTCCCCCTTTGCATGTGTCCAAGATGAATAGGACATTTCAGTGGGTCTCCAAGGATGCCAGACCAGATCTCATTACTCTGAAAGATGCATGGCCTGATTCCTGGGGGATCTACTTTGAAATCCAGTCATCTCAGCTGCAACTCAAACTGTATTCACTCTTCATTCATTTTTAGACCCTTTGCGCTCCAAAAATGCTTCTTGATGGTTGCTAGGCAACTATTGTTGAATACATGCAAGAGGCATTAATTGTGTGAACACTTTCAAAAACAGGGGGAAAACTGTTTAAAACTGAGGACACTGCCATACCTAAAATAAAACATTTCCTCTTTAGGTAGCTGTCCTGGCTTCTGTATGTCAGGGGGTAAGATGGTTCACCATAAATTACTCCCCTACTGACTCTGAATCTCCCATCATCCCTCCACAGTCCCTCACTCAAAGATGTAAATCGCCTCCTCTTCAAATCTCACTCCCAGGATAACCGGGACTTGTCTTATTAAATATTCTCTGCTTTCCTGTTGTGTGGTTCCTCACTGACCACATTTTTCCTGACATGTGTGTTTCATACTTGCATATCCTCGGGGCAGGATAACTTGTGTCTCGTCACTTATTACATCTAGCTTTAGAACCCACTAAACTTATCATATAGCGATCGCCTCTTTCTCTGACCCAAATGGAAACAGCAAGAACTCTTCTATTTTCCACATCAAAGACTATGCTTTCCGCTGATGCCAAATGCTCTGTGCTTCTTACCAGTAAATGCAGACTTCATTTTATAGTGTGTTTTCCCTGCACTTTTTTTTGACATTCCAATGTCATGATCAAGCTACAAAGACATAGTCTTCCATAAATTGAGTCAAACGTCTAAACTAAACAAAGGTAGAACTTGTGGCAATGTGTTCTCTCCCTTTTTGTTGAATATTAAGTGAAGAAAAAGAATTTTCCATCAGAGTCCTAAGGGCCAACTAGGCTAATTACATACTCTTTCCACTATATGGTTCACATGGGTAACTTAGTTTCATCATCTGCAAAATGGAGAAAATGATTCAGGGCTCAGAATAATGCCTGGCACATAGTAAATGGCATATAAGCAGCATTGGCAGCAATACTACTACTACTATTATTATTATCATTTCTGGGCCTTCGATTTTTCTTCCTACCATTTCTTGGCCATATAGTCTCATCTTGGTTAATTCCAATCAAGGATTACATCTTCCCTATGAAATAATGTTTTAAAATATTTATTTATTTATTTGAGAGAGAGCAGGCATGCTCACACATGCTTGAGTAAGTAGGGGGAGGAGTAGTGAAGGAAGGATAAGGGATAAGCAGACTCCCTGGTGAGCCTGGAGCCTGAGGAGGGGCTCAACAGAAGTTGTTATCAGAGATAAAATTGTATTAAATAATAAATATGATACTACACTTTCAAGTTGACTTTTGGAAATCCACAGAGATAAAGAGAGGGCATGGAGCACCTGGAATGAACAGCAGTCTTCATGGCATGTGCAAGTGTAGAATGCTTATGGGAGTAGGAAGAGGATAAAAAGAGACACAAGAACATCATGGCTCTGGAAGATTCTGGAGAGATCAATCCTAGGCCTCTCTGTGTCCCTACTGCCACCTCAAACTGTCCCGCAAGGAGTTCTAGAGAGCAGAGGCAAGCAGATCCCCCTCGACTTGGAGGTGAGTTGTGGTACACACTGTCGATCTCTAGCAAGTGTTCCATGCTCTGCACTGTGCTAAGAGCTTTAGGTGTAGTACTTCACTTAATCCTCATATGATATCCCCTGGAGGTGGGTAATATCACCAACACCAGTTTAAAGATGGGGAAACTGAAGCTTAGAGAGGTGAAGGAGTTGTGTGGGAGCACAAGCGTAGTATGTAGTGGTGAGTGGGGACTGAGACCTGGACCCATGCGGCATAAGAGTTGGGCTTCTTGGCGTGCTCCTGCCTCTGCACAGCAGCCGGCTCAAAGATCTATTGGGGGGGGGGGGGAGGCGGGGGGGTAGACTCTGTTCCCTCAGACGGGAGGTCCAGGGGGAGAAGCTGCTAAGTGCTTGCAGTGACAACTGGCACACACTTAACACACACTTGCTCACTCAGGACTGTACACTGGTGCTTTGGTGCTTATGTAACTGCTTCAAACTAAGAAAGAAGCAAGCCCGAGCTCGTTCATGTCTCTCCCTGTCCCACACGTTATTAAAGGAAACTCCTCTCATTCCTAGCTAAGGTAAATAGAATACCACAGCTAAGAATTGTTTTCACCAAATATTTTTTGAGCACCAATTAGCTTCGTGAGGGTCACCAAAGTAACGTGAGACCCATTTCTTGCTTTCTAGGCAAGCGGAACTGAGTTGGTCTGTTGGGAGTCAGAAGTGGCATAAGCCTTCCACATCCACTGGCCACCTAGGATACGGGAGGCTACTTCCTGGGGACACAGGGTTTCCCCAAGACTTCCCTTGGCCTTGCTCTCACAAAGCTGAAGCTTCAGGAAAGGGGATGGGTAGGTGCTGTCCACAAGCAAGAGTAGAAGCCCTGGGAACAGGGCGGGGTGCTCAAGTCCTGGGAGCACCTGGCAAGACCTCTTTGAGGAAGTGATGTTTAAGCTAAGGCCAGCAGGACTGGGGAAGTTCGCCAGTTTGAGGGGTGAAATGACAATGAGAATATCTTTTCCAGAAAAGACATATACGAAGACAGAGACATAGTCAACGGAGAGGACAGCAAGTTCAAGAACCTGAGAAAGTCCCAGACTGCTGGCAGTATAGACCACCACTGGGGGTGGGGGAGGGGTGCGAGGGGGCTGCTGTCTGACCAGACACCACCAGACAAATGCATCACTGTGGTGAAGACTCTCTATGCTGCGGGCTTTAGCGACACACAGAGGGATTCAAGGAGGTGAGTGTAGGACTTGTGGCAGGATGGCCCAATGGCTAGGCAGGCAGGATTAGGAGAGACGGAGGGAGGAAGAGGGGACACACACACCCTGTTTTTTTCCCTGCTCTTTCATTCCATATCAGGAACACAGGGGAAGACCAACCTGGCCACTCACCCTGCCCAGAGCCTTCCTGCCCCAGCACCCTGTCTCCGTGACAGGGCTCTACATTTGTACATGTCATTCTGGGTGATAAAGGACTCACAATGACTCCTTTCATTCCCCACCAGCCCCTGTTCGGCTCCTTCTGCAGGTTGAGGGTGACTGTTGTAATATGTGATTCTTAATTTATTCATTTTCAGCTAGCAAATAATTTTTTAATTAGCCTGCTCTTTATTAAGGACATGGAGCCAGTTATTAACTAGGTGCATCTTTCGGTCTTTAAAAAAAAGTGGATAAGGCGTAATCAATCTGTGTGTGATGTTTAGGGGTTTAATTGGTATTAGTCAACATCTTTAGAGCAAATCTCGTCAAGTTCCATTTTTAAGCCCTGACTCAACTGACAATCCCACAAGGCAGCAGGGAAGAGTGGGATTAATATATTAGTCACTTGTAAAACTTGCCAGTCCCTCAATTACCTTAGTTCCAGTAAAATATTCAAGGGAATAATCAAAATTTTAAAAAAGAATAAATATCTTCCTCTCTCCTACTAAATCTGAGAAGAAGGATTCACTTAGCACTTAAATGCTATTTAAATACTTAAAGACAATACTTAAATACTAAGTGTCTGTTTAATTCAGGGGTGCCCCCACTAGCATGAGAGCCCCTCTGAGGTCAGCTCTATGTTGTGTTCTTTATATGGTACTAGCTCTGTATCCTCACACGGGGCAACAGGCAATCACGGAGTTGATCATCAAAGCATGTTTGCTGGACACAGGAGTAAATGAACAAACTGTTCACACCGCAAGTATGTAATGTGGGAAAGTGGGGATCAAAACAACCACATGCGCTCCCAGAGAGACAGAGAAGGCCTTCAGATCACCCCATTTGGCAGACCTGCCCTGGCCAGTTGTTCTGTATGGTTCTGTTTCTGACAACAAGGATTGGGTATAATTACTCAGCATGAGACTGACTTCGCTTATGGAAAAGCCATTTAGGCTCTGAAAGGAGTGAGAAGGAGGGAAAGGAGTGTCATCATCACCTTCTTGGAAAGCCAGACCTTTAGCAGCCACTTAGTTATTTCTTTGTAATCCTTTCTGTGGCACATGTCAGAATTTGTGCGACCAAGGTCTTTGGTATGTCTCTGCCACATACAAACACCTCTTGAGCATCCACTTAATGAGAGCCATTAGAGACTATAGTTATCAAAAAATTTTAGAAGTCCCTCCAATTTGCCAAAGTTAAAAATGCAAATGTGCTTTTCCTTTGCTGCAGTCCCGTGGCCCCGGGTCAGCCTACTTGGAATGATCTGCTTGATGATACACAGAAAACTTGAAGGACTTCTGCTAATATAGGCACCGCAATTTGGTCACGAGTTACACCTACACTTCTCAACTCACAGTGACTTGATCAAGCTGATTTGTATTTAACAGGTTTTTCCAATGACACCTCTCTTGTCCTATCTAGCAGCTGTTGCAGAAGTACACAAACAATCGATCATCCAGCTAATTTCAAGGCAATAGATGCCGATTGTGGATACAGTAGCAAGACCACAAGTGCAAATGCCCACTCTTGCTACAGGGAAATGTATAACAAGGAAAGGCAGACAGACAAATCCATGTCACCTTTCCCCAAAGGCATTAGAAATGACCCAAAGTCTTCCCCACTCCAAACTCTCTTTTAAGACACCCATGTATGTCTGCTCAAAATAATGTCACTAAATTCTTTTTCTAAAAAGATTTTATTTATATATTTATTTGAGAGAGAGAGAGAGAGAGAGAGAGCACAAGCACTGGGAGTGGCAGAGAGAGAAGCAGATTCCCTGCCAAGCAGGGAGCCCTCTGCGACACCCCCCGCCCCCCGCCCCGCCGTGCTATCTCGGGACGCCGGGATCATGACCTGAGCCAAAAGCAGCCACTTTACCAACTGAGCCACCCAGGCGGCCCTGTCACTAAATTCTATGTCCAAGATCAAGAGGTTCCTTTACTGTGAGCTTCGTTCCAGCAAAAAAGAAGGCACAAATGAATTACGAAGATGTATGATAAAAAACTGTGTGGAAAACACTGTGATAGATGACACATCTCATTAAATGTAATTTTATGTGATCGGTTACTGTATTGCCCTGTTTAATTGATTTATATACACTTTAGGAAGCTTTTTACTGTTCAGAATGTAATTATACACTTTATAATTGGGTACATAGTTGATTAATTGCAATGTTGATGGTCATTTCTATTAAAAGCTGGATATCAGGCCCACGGTCAGAAATCTACCCTCCCCATCTTTAAAACATTGCTTCTACAAATAATGTTCTATGAAAATAAATTATATTTAACCTACAAGACTTTTGCTTCCAGCTCTGTTTCTAGTAGGGCATTTATATATAGCCATCAAGAGGATCTTTTCTTGGGATAATTGTCTACTCCTAAGTATCTGTGGTATAGGGTCATTCTCAGTACTTTGTAAGTTCTTTCCAAACAATTTCAGGACAAGAAAAGAACATTGATACAGATGATCATTTGTATTCAGTGGGAACCCAAGTCAATATCTACCCATGAAAACTTTTCTAGATTTTCTTCAATTCAATGGTTTGGTAGCTTTTGTACCCTTTGGAAGAACAATGAGAGGTTAATCTCTCTTCTTAAAGAAAAAAAATCAGAAAACATAATTTTGTCAAATCTCCTTCAAAGGAATTTCTTTTCTAGCTTCTTATCTGTTCAAAGCTGCTTAAGATATGGTAGTCAATATCAATCAGGAAACATTTGACCCAAAGAGATAAAGTCCGGAGGTATGATCGTTTGATGAATGGTCTACCCTTATCAGCTCATAATTGCTATTATAAACTCAACAGAAAGGTTCCCTTCCACTCTCCTTTCTGAAATAAGCCTCAAAGAAAAAGCAGTGGTGGTGTCACCACTAAACCTCACGCGCTAAGCTCTGCAGTAGCTACTGGCTGCCAAAGCCAGCAGGTGTTATGTTAGTCAAAATTAAGAGTCTCTGAAGGTCTACACTTTATAGCCTTTGATGCATTTTCACATACAGTATTTCATTTAATCCAGATATCAGTCTTTTGGGGTTTATTGCTCTTATCATGCCCTGTAATTCCTTGTGTGTGTGATTATATATACACACACATACATGTTTTTGTATATATGTATCTCCTTGCTTACTAGTCACATTCCTAGACTCTAGACTTCATGAGGACAAGGTACTTATGTCTATTTAATTCACTAAGGTTGACTCGGGGCCCTAATGCAATGTCTGATACATAATAAGTTTTCCCTAAACATATGAATGGTGGCTTCAACAGAAAGGAAAATAGATGGGTGAATAAGGAACCCTGTGTTGAGGGGATTGTCTTGTTCATTTTAAAGCTAAGAAACCTGAGGCTCGAATGTGAAACTGCTTATGTAGAGGGGGCAGGCACATAAATCAACATCCACCATGTCTTTGTGTGGATATTGCTGAGGATGCTGTCTCTTATCTTTATCCAAGATACAAAAGGAGTGAAGCAGCAGAGAGTACACCACCAGCTCCATCTCTATGTGGCCTTGATCATAACTACTATTGCTATTATTTTAAGACTACTGTAGCAGGAGCACTGTGCTAAACATTTCCTAGATGTTGGCCAATCCTTATGAAAACCATGGGAAACAGGTATTGTCATTCTTGTATTCAAGATGAAGAAAGCTCTTTCAAGTTAATTAAAACAACTAACAACAACAGAATAAAGAAGAAAGCAGACCGAACATTATGCAAATTGGGAGTAAATTTCCTCAATACCTATTATCTATTACCCAGAGGTGGGCAGACAGCAGTGATGGTGAAATGGTGGCTTCACTTCTCAGGCCACAGGAAGCCTCTAGCTCAGCATCTCATCACTAGAACATGAAAGCAGCAACAGTAACTTGAATCAGGTTTATTCCAGACTCCTCCACTAACACGTTTATGTGACGAGTCCCAGTAACACTGTTTCTGCATCTGTGATAATGGGCTCATGTTATTTTCCTCCATCCACTCAAAGGACTCTGGGAGGAACAAGAAGAATCATAGTTTACCAGCTAAATGCTACTGAGATCATTTGGGATGGAGGAAGGTGAGGCACTAGTGTGAAAAATCACCCATAAAACCTTCATAACCTCCAGAGAAAGGCTGCGTCTCCATGGATTAGTGGCTATGTGCTCTGTAGCTATTTCACCCAAAACTCCATCATATCCAGTAGGCTGTAAAATGAGCTGCTCTGAATGTCAGCCCTTAGAAGTGGGACATAAAGTCTCATCAGGTTCAAACAGCACGAGTGTGCCACACAGTATGGACATACCCAAGTCTTTTCTATCCTCCTCCAAGTTAAAGACCATCCAGGAAGCTATCCTGACCACCCTGGCCATAATTATTAACTTTTTTCAATTACACATAGTCTTCATAACACAGCTAGCTTCTATTCTTCTATTCACAATTTGTTTTATGAATTGGTTCAAGTCTATTTACTAACTCTCCCAACAAGGCTGTGTTTCCCCACTATGCCTGGGGCATAGTTCAAGGCAGAACAGCTATCACTCAATAAATATTTGTGGCTTGACTGGCAGATCAGAAATATCCTTCTTGACTTTGTCCAAAAGTATCATTCTTGTTAATATTGTAAGTAAGGCTTCCCTTCTCTGGATTACTGTGACATCTCACTATCTGTCTCTATTTTTAGAGTCACAGCTATCTTATCCTTTGTTTCTTTTTTTCCCCCCTTTCCTGGACAGGAGTCCATTGTTTCTGATGTGATGGTCTAGCTTCTTCTCCCTCTAAAACAAAGTTAAACTGACCAAGCCCTGCAGCACGTCAATATTTCATTTTTCTGGTATAAGAATATGCCTCGAAATGTGGCAATGACCTGCCCACATCTGTATAAATATGCCGTTTGGTCATGTTGGGTGTGAAGAGACTGAAAAGGACTCTATGTTATTATGTACTCATGGAACTCGGAGGGCAGTGATAGTTATTTCAGGGTTGTCAACTGTATACTATGAATGATGGCCAAAGGAGACACTGTGGGAAGAGGTTCCTCACTGAAATTTAAGGAGCAAACCCTTGGACAGTCTGAACTGATGAATATTCTAATAAGTATCTTGTTACTTTCAAACATTTGACTATCTACTAGCAAAGCATGTCCAAAGAACAGTGTTACTTTAATGAACAGACAAAAGATTTATCCATAGAAACGGGCTAAAATCCTCAAAACAAGTCTTTGCTGAATCATCCACGATCACATGGTTCTGCCATAGCTGCTAGGTGCTAGGGAAAGGGTGGGAGACTTGACCCAGTGTCTCGGAAGTCAAGGCAGAAGAAAGAGATAAGCAGGGACGCATGTCTCTTTGGCTTAGTCCCAGTATTTTCCTTGATCTAGAGACCTCATCTAAACTCTCAAGAGAAGAGATGGTTCTTGACACTGGCTCAATGGGTTCTGCTGCTCTGGTCAATGAACAAATTTAACCTTGTACTCCAGTTACAGGAGATCTCTGTGGATAGTTCACATTGAGGAGTTTTGTTTGTTTGTTTTTGTTTTTTGTTTTTTGTTTAAATTTTAAGTCACATTTCCTTGCTGGAAAGCATGCTCCCAGTTCTTTTCTGTCATTTTGGTTCTTTTTTATTTTTTTTTTTAAAGACTTGTTTATTTACTTATTTATGATAGACAGAGAGAGAGAGAGAGAGAGGCAGAGACACAGAAGGAGGGAGAAGCAGGCTCCATGCCAGGAGCCCGACGCGGGACTTGATCCCGGGACTCCAGGATCGTGCCCTGGGCCAAAGGCAGGTGCTAAACCGCTGGGCCACCCAGGGATCCCCTCATTTTGGTTCTTTATAAGACCCTGGGAGTTGTTGTCCTGAGAAAACACGTTGATTTTAACACTCCTTTGACAGTGACCCTCAAATCATATCAAGTCCAGAGACAAAGCCAGGAAATGGCTTTGGATCGCAGTGGCTGAGAGGCATAGGGGAAAGCAGGAAGGTTTTCAAAGGACCCCAGGCCCCAGTGAGTTCAAATGAAGCTGAAGTGCCCCTTAGCTGGAGTCCTGTACGCAGTCTGGAGAATCTCATCCCCAAAATGGGTTTTAGAAACCCAAGAAAGTGGTGTTCAGAGGAGGTTAGAGCTCATCTAGTCCAATCCACAGGACTACACCAACCAACTTAATTACATAAGCTCTGCTCATATCATAAAGCATGAATTCCATCTCAGACCAAAAAAAAAAAAAAAAAAGAAAAAAAAGAAGAGGACTAAAGAGCCCGGGGCAGAGGGAATGGCCCTGGGGCTTCAGAGCTACCAGAGTGATTAGAGAATGTGAAATTTACAAGAATTGAAAAGATCTATGTGATATTGGGTCTTATTTCTACTTTTCCCAAAAGGAGAAAATTACAAATCATTAATAACTTCCCTTCCTGACTCCTCTCTATGTTGTGTCATCTTCCAATTACTGTGATTGTGCTGATGGAGCCAGTTTCTTAAAGGCCCAGCTATAAAATATATGGACTAATTGTCGAACAAAACCAGGGAGCTATTAACACCCCAGCAGAGCAGCGCTTCTGGTCGGACTCTATTATATCTACACCACCAGGTTTGTACAGCTCCATCGAGGGCCTTGAAACGCTGAAATAAATTAACTCCTTTATTTAGACATAAACATCACATCACACCCCAGAAGGAGCCAGAATGGACATTTCTGGTTCACACATTCAGTCCAGGGCAAAGAGAGACACTTCCCTGTAAATATCGCTAACCATAATCTGAATTTTCTAATTTCAGAAACCCATTCCTCCAACAGAGTAATATTTATAGAAAATGAAATTTGGGTTTTCAGTTATGCCAACTTTCTCTTTCATATTCAAATGCTACATATATTCCAGAACATGTTTACAGAATTTTCCCATATTTCTAAATAAATACACAAAAGAAGTTCTGAAATATACACATTTTAAAGATGACTTTGCACACAGCAGCTTATTCCCAGATGTTTTACATTCTGAATTTCTCAATAAATGAAGAACATGCTAGGAAAGCAAACATGGGCTGACAGTATTTAGTCTAAGTTTTTTAAATGGTATAACATATGTAGCTCAAAACAATTTTCAATAACTATATTTCACCCTGAGCAGTTATTAAAGAATCTGAAATGAGCATTTGTAGGGTTCGGCACTGAGTTTTTAAAAATGCAGCTTTTAGGGTGATTTTCATTGTTTTGAGCTTCTCACAACCACACGGCAGCCACAATTCTTGTCTTCTATCTTCTGAGTTATATATATGTGTGTATCTATATTCATGTGACAAGCCCATGATCCCAGTTCACTGCCACAAGTGCTCATTAACAAGCCTCACAGCCCACAGTCAGTTCTGCGAGCTTTGAACCAGTTCCAGAACGAGGGCTACAGCAAATGGCAGCCTGGCCTTTTCACTTCTTCCAGTTTTTATATATTAAAAAAAAAAAAAAAAAAAAAAGCAGAAAACTCCCAATAACTGCTCCTTTCACACCTTTTATCTCCTTTATAAATTTGTAATATTCACTCATTAAATCTCAAACTTTGCTACATTCTTATGTAATGCTTAATTCTCTTCTTCTCTGGGGTTGGCTTGTGAAATGTCTTTAATTAAAAAAGCTAAAAGCACTCTAAATCTGGATGGCAGACTCATTTCCAGGGCATTCAGGCATGTTGTCTAATTTTAAAACTCTGACAGGATACATGTAAATTTATGCAAGTTTCATAAAAGTCACAATTTCCTCCTTGAATTCAAGCTAAAGAAAATGCCCCCGAGCTCTTTTCAAAGCTGTTTGTTTTACTGGAAAGCTCATTTTGCCCATTGTGTTGGAGGTGATTATTCTAAAGAATATCCAATGTCAGAATCCCATCAATCCACCAAGCATTAAGGAGTTAAGTTTCCCTACTATTGATCAAACAGGCTCTTTGATCACTATTTTATGGCTCTTTAAACACAGATGGGGGTGGGAAGGGGAAAATATTATCATGCAAATTATTTTGGTTGACAGTAATTAAGAAATTATATGTTAAGAAAATCAGTAATTGTTCACATGAGTCACTAATGTGTTTTCATTCTTTGTAAAACTTTCTGGCACGCCCTTCCTTTCTTGCTTTAAATAAGCAAGGACTGGAAAATATGCACAGTATTTGGAACCCAGGGGAGTGACATATTAATTCAAAGTTTGCTTGGAAGTGGAGCTTTGTGGAAATGCAGACGAGTTCCCATCCTTTTTGTTTCTACCACCCTGCACCCAAGACTTCATCTCCAGGATGTTGGGGGTAGCCCCTGTGAATGAGGGAAGGAGGGTCATCTATGGGCTGGGACTCTACTCTCCTCCCTTCTTTGGAAGGCCATAACTGGAAGACCCAGGGCTTAGGAAATCTATGAGAATAACCACCGCATGGGGGAATCACAACCAGCTCAGCCATGGGCACTGAACTAGTCCTTGCTAATTCTGCTGCTCTCCAGAAGCAAATCTTCACTCTGAATTAAACCTTTGCCAAAGTTTGTTTTGGAAAGGCCCTAAATCCACAGGAAAGGGCCTAACAGGGTATGATGGAAGGCCGAGACGGGCTCCCTCCTGAACGGTTGGGACACCTTCAAATGAACTCAGGTTAGCTTACAAATCACCGATCCCTAAAAGAGCACAAACTAAAATTACATTTGTTTTTATTGAAAGACAGCCTCAAGTGCTGACATGTAGTGTATGACATGTGATACATAATAATACTCTTAAACCAGTTCTGACATAATATCTCCGGCGGCCTAATAACCACAAATGATTGCTTTACTTAAGAACTAGCCAGAAGCAAAATAGATCCATGTAAAAGTAGCTTGAGCCATAAATACCTCAACAATATTTTATGTCACTTTGTAAAAGTTAAAGGAGTCCTATAATAATTAACAACAAAAACGCCATGTTCTTTACTATTGTGTGTTGGTTGTGAAAGGTTATTTCATAGTCCCGAGGCTGCCAGAGCCGTAAATTATGCAGACACCAAGAAACATTAAGGAGAAATAATAGCAATTTAAACGAAGGCTGACGTAATTCATGATAAACAGTCATTGGAAAATATTACAATGTTGTCTTTTTTGAGTGGGTTTAATCAGAAGAATGTGACCATATTCTAACATAAACCACTTCTCTTTTCCATTGTGCTAGCACTTGGAATGTTGGCACTCACCCTGGCTGCAAGGTTCTTATTCACAATAATTGCTGAATCCAGAGCTCTAACACCTCCAGGGAACCTAACAATGTAAATTTGGTATTCTGATTGATGGAAGGAGCTTCCAAGACAAAGCTCACAAGCTCCGGGGCTGCATGGTGGTCCAAAAGAGGGACTGAAATTGGAGATGCATGTAGCCAGGACAACTTAAAGAATATATACCAAAAAGATGCCTACGTAATGCAAACACTGAAGAATTGCTTTATTGTCACGTCTAATAGAACCTTGAGATGTGGTATAAATCCGGCAGCTGTTATGATAAAAGCAAACCTTTGTCATAAGTTGTTCTGGGTGAACTGTAAATACAACAACACATTAAGAAGCAAATATGATGAGAAAGACCGAACCTGCCAACTTTCATTAACGCAAAGTATCACCAGGTCAGTATCAGAGACATGATCACAGGGTATGGCGGCCAAGCAGAGGTTTATATCTGAACACACACAAACAATTACTAAATTTAATACGGGGACAGAGGGAGGGGAATTCTGTGCAATAAAAGACCGACTGGGAGCAGGGGTTTTTGGTTTGTTTTTGTTGAAAAACAAAACAAAACAAAACAAAACAACAAAACAAAAGGCACCAAGCTCAGAAACATGCCAACATGGAAACTGGGCAATATTTACCTCTCTGGAATTCACCCAGTCTTTGGGAGCGTAAAGGGAATAATATTGCTATTATAACTGCAAAGCCTTCCAATGTACAGTTCATTTAAAAGTCTTTAAGCCAACTATTGATTATTTGTGTCAACGAAGGAAGGCAAGGATAAGAGAAAACCCTGAAAATCCAATAGCTTATTTTTCCCACTAGTTTCTATTTCATTCATGATCCATTCTTTCCAAAGGCCATTAAGAGCAGCAGAAGTGATTTCATTTTTTCTTCCTCTCCTTTTCTCTGCCAACCTTCGGGTGGAGGTGCTAATGAGTTGGAATGAACTCAAATGAAGGCAGAGGAGGTCTGCCCAGGAAGTCAGGGACTTGGACAATCTACAGAGTGGGGACCCTGCCCCTGATAATCAAAAATTAATTGCCACCTTCCAAAGATCATTTATAATATCCATTATATAGCAAAACAGACTATTTTTGACTCTGGATAGCTTTTTCCAACTGAATCTTTTTAAATAGTCCCAGAGGTCAAATATCTGGCCACTCCTTTAAAAATATTCTTTCAAAATATGATAAATGGCTTTCTTTGGCATTTATACTAATAAAAACGTATTTTATCTCCTTTTACCACACAAACCTTACTTTCTCTAAATAGCCCATTGCGAACATTATCAGTGAATTTTGCTCAGTGTACAAATATTTTATGTATTACAATGAGTAGCAGAACGCAAAACTTGCAAATATTTATTTTTAGACATATGGGAAAAAAAGCAATTAGAGCTAAAAATGTGAAGAATGAAGAACTCACTTAGAAGCAATTACATTGGACATGCAAACTGTTCTGCCATCAAACTTTTATTTAGATGCCATAGAGCATATTAAGAAATATCACTTGCACACACACACACACACACACACACGAAAATATTACTTCACAACTGAAAATATCCAATCACTATAAACAACATCTGGGGGTCATTAATAATTTACTCTGTGGCTGAATTAGCCAAATAATAAGTGGTCTGACTCAGAATTCCTAAATTTCTATTTTTGAAGGAAAAACAAAACATAATACCATGACTTATATTCGCAAATAGCGATGCTCTCTGGGCAGTTTCTGTGTGTCTACAAATGCGTGTCCACATGGCGATAGATTTGTGAACCCACGCAAGGCACACATCGTTTATGCCATTAATCGCTACCTCGCCTAAAGTGGTGTCCTGTTTTTGTTTTGAGGAAGTTTAAAATCGTAATATTGAGTTCACTCTTAGCTCAGAGCCTTCTGTGTAATTAGCATATTTTTCAGACTGGTAAGAATCTGACCATAAGCAGCATCTGAGAAGCTTCCCATTCCAAACTACTACAAAGCCTTTCGTATGCAGCCTCATAACACATTTTAAGAGCAAGCATACTGTTCAAATATTCCAGCCCCAAGATAAAAGAACTAACAATTTTACTGCCACACAAGCCACTGTGCTGAGACACCCTAAATATTTATACTAACGGGAGTTGAAAATAGTATCAGAGAACAAAGCCAAAATATTTCTTCTACTCATTAATAGCAACAGTCTTTGGCAAGACAGATGCCAGAAAGCCAGCACTTTTCTGATTCACTGGGTCCCATCACATGGTCTGTTATTATAGGTTTCATGGGGAGTCAACAGCCTGGTTGATTTATGGGCAAGGGAAAATAGTCTTCATGACAATCCATATTTACATTTTTTAAAAACGTCTCTAAAATATCTCTCTGGAAAGTACCAAATTTCCATTGTAAGGTACATAATTCTTATCACATTTTGAGGTCCCCAGGATCAGTGGTCTCCTAGTTGGCGGCATCTGAAAATCATAATTTTTTTTTTTATTTCTTAGTGATGCACATGAAAATGACGTGTACTATGAATGATGTGGTCTTGGATCTGATGACACATAGCACCTCCACGTTTGGTCTGTATCAGGGTCAGGAAACTTTTCTGTACGGGGTCAGAGTGGAAATATTTCCAGCCTTGCAGGGCATACTCGACTTTGCTGTTGAGGCCCAAGAACAGTCGTGGATCGGACAGGAGTGTATGAGTGTAGACTGGCAGTGCTCCAATAAAACTCTTTAAGACGGCGATGGGCCAGATGTGACCCACGGGTCAGGGTTTGCCCTATTTAGCCCAGTGTAAGAAGGGACCCCGTGGGCGCTGAGGGAACCCTGGACTTGCTGCCCACAATGGGCACAAGCCAAACCTACTCCCTGGGCTTCCCATGTCACACCTCACCTACAGCACATGCTTAGTCTGTGTCAGGGAAGGCCGAAGGGACCGACCGTGCTTAAACTCACAGGAATCATCCCAAGGCGACTGTCCAGGGGCAGGGAAACACACACTGTGCAGGTGAATGTAAAGAATGTACTCAGCTACTTCCACGGGGACTTTTTTTTCTTTTTTGAGCACAGGTTGGACTCTTGCAATTGTTATTTACGTGAATCAGTGGGGCTAGTTTACTAAAAAGAGCGACACTGAACACCCCAGAAGAGCACTGGCTGTAAAGTACAGAGCTGGGTTTGAATCCCAGCTCCACCACCTGACTATTGTTGGATGACTTCCTCTTAAATGGCTCTGGCTCTGAAGCTCAATTTTTTTTTCATCTGCAAAACAGGGACACTACCTACCTCCAAGTATTGTGAGAATTTAAGGAGTTGATGTATGTACTAAGTGCTTGGTACATGTGGAAGTTGGTTTCCCTAAACTTTCCATTGAAGTGATTAATCATATAAAATACAAGGATTCATTAAATAGATAGCATTTAGGGACACAGACTATGGTTAGGCACCTAACATGGAGCCTGACACATAGTATGCTCTCAATGAAAGGTACAAGTTGGTTATTTTATTTTTTAATTAAGCAGAATTCTCAGGAAATGAGTTGTCCTACTTAACCATATATAAAGTTGACAGAGAATTGTTACAAATCATTATTTTTGTAGATAGAGTGCAAGTATGTGAGAACAGAAAGGGAACTGAAAGATCACCTGGTGTAAAAGTTCATAATCTAAGACTGACTGTACAGAGTGGACAAGTCTTGAAAAATATATGCAGATTTCCTGTATTTGTTTGATATGTTCATTTTTGCTAACATTGTTCAAAGCCATGATGATAATGATGACAATGATGCACATTTTCATAAGAAGAAAATTCAGTAGCTTTCTTCACATTCTCAAATCAGGCCAAGATTCAAAAAAGCTCAAAAATCTAGTCCAATCTTCCATTTTATGTGTAACACTGGAAACTTGGAGTTAACTGAGCTGCTGAAGCTCCCTATTTGGTAAGAGGGTCAGATTCTGAACCCAGTTCTCCTGACTCCCAGTCAAGTGTCCTTTCTGGTACATTGTGTTTTTTCTTAATTTCTGGGTAATTAATAGCACTAGAGTGTATGCTTCCAAAATCATAGCTCTGCACATTTTTTTTCCTTAAGTAGGCTCCACACTCAGCATGGACCCTAATGTGGGGCTCAAACTCACCACCCTGAGATGGAGACCTGAGTGGGGATTAAGAACCACATACTAACTGACTGAGCCACAGGGCTCTGTACTTTTACTTAAGGCGAGGCCTTTTACCTGAGCCTGTGACTGCCCAGGGAACATACCCTACCTTCTGTTGCTACTTGTCACCACACTCTAGCACATCAGCACAATCATGGTTCAGCTGTCCCAGCATCACACCTGGGTGGAAGCAAGTAAGCAAGGAGGAGCTGGCTGGCGGTAGTCATTACACTGCCAACTTCCATTCCCCATCACCCCTACCACCAGCTACAACTCTAGGTGTCCCTATAGCATCAAATCTCAATTTTCAGTGTGCATCAAGTAAGATTAATATACCAGTGACAGGATGTTGGCCATTCAAATTCAGGAGGTCAGAGGCTAAAAATCAAAGTTTAGTGAATTTTTCAGGAGACTGGAAATTTTTGCCTGAGCTCACGTTCTTGCCTAAGCCCCCCCAAGTATTCACTGAAGAGATTGTTTCCTGTTGTGCTTTAGAGCCACACAGAAACTCTGGATTTTCATTCTGAACACTGGGTTCTCAGCGTCCTCAGCGGTAGCTGAAGAAGATCCAGTAGAAAGGGCCAATTGAGTAAGCGCAGAGCTGGCTCTGCTTTGCCCACAGCTCTGCTATTGCTTAGAAGGAAAATAATTTTGGCAATAAGAGATTCTTGGAATTTATCCCAAAGAAACCATCAAAATGCTGATGGTTTTATATATAAAGATGTTCATTACAGTGTTAATTATACATTATACATTATACATTAAAGCAACAACACTAAAAACCCTAGAAGAAACGAAAACAAACTTCTAATAGAAAAGGATTATGTAAACTCTGATAAAGTAATTTGGTGCAGTATTATGTAACCGTTAACATGGTGCTTGTAAAACTGTCCATAATAATATAGGGGAGTGTTTATTTTTTAATGACTAAAATTTTAAGATGTAACAATTGCATATATAAAATGTTCTCCAGTAAATAAAAACACTTTGGAAAAAGTCTGGAAGGAATTGATAAACTCTGATGAGATTACTGACTATAGTTAGGGAGGCAATATCAAAGAGTGGATAAGCATACCAGCTTTGAAGCTAGACAGACCTGATCTGGAATCCAGCCTGACCACTTACGGGCCGTGTGACTTTGGGCTGATGTGACCTTTCTTAGCTTCTGCTTCCTTCCCTGTGAAGTGATGGTTAATACGAGATTCCTTCCAGGGGCACTTTAAGAAGTGAGATCATGTGCGTAAAGGACTTAGCATAAGGCCCAACATATGGTACATGCTCACAGAAGAGTGGCAACTATTATTATTATTATTATTATTATTATTATTATTATCCTTTATATAATGGCAATAATTTCATAATGAGAAAAATATTTTGAAAAACATATGAGTTGTTTTTTATTTTTTCCCTTCTTGACACACTGTACAAAGGGGAAGAGAAATAGGTGGCATCTGGTTGACTGAAGATCCTGGTTGATGAGGGTTTGTTGCACAGACCTCGCAGCTGTGAGGCCATGTCCTTCAGGACTGGGCCCCATTCGGGGGAACGGCCTCAAGAGCGCAAACTGAGAAGGGGGTGTCCAAGCCCATTGTGGTCTTACCACCACTGCATTCATGTTTAGCTACTGACTTTCTCAAATCAGTTCTTCAACTGCCCAGTAGGGTCATGGACGCCAGTCCCGGAGGTTATACAAGGTAGTTCTGGGGCAAGGCATTGAAGACGGGGTAAAGACCATTTAAAAAGTAGGAGGGACACTCATCCAAGTGAAGGACATTCCTCTTCTGAGTTGTTCATGGTCAGGCTGAGGGTGGGCTGAGCAGCTACTGGAGTTGGGAGCAGAGAAGCCACAGTCTCTCTGCTTTCAGAGGCCACTTCTCATCCCAGCCCTGGCCCATGACAAGGGTACCAATGGTCAGCAAGACCACTTCATGAGGGCTCCCAATTGTCCCCTTTGATCTAGTCCTGACACATTTCGATTGCCTTTCTTTCAACAACTATGGTATAGAACGAATTCTCAATAGAATGGCACCTGTCATCTGGATGCTGATAAAGACAAACCTCAGAAGAACACACTTTTATCAACATCCTTTCACTTTTGGAAGGTGTCTGTGCTGGGGACGGGGCAGTATAGTTTCTGGCACTGTGTGTAGCATCTTTTTTTTTTTTAAGGTTTTATCTGAGAAAGAGATATCGAAAGAGAGCACAAACAGGGGGTGAGGGGAGAGAGAGAAGCAGACCTCCCATGGAGTAGGGAGCCCGACGTGGCTCTCGATCCCAGGACCCCGGGATCATGACCTGAGCTGAAGGCAGACGCTTCACTGACTGAGCCACCCAGGCACCCCTGTGTGTGGTATCTTTGTTAAAATAGCTTATCTATTATTTTAAAGACCTAATGCTCATGTCTGGAGCTGTGACGAAGAAAGCGTGACCTGTTCAACTCTGTGTGTTGTGAACTTGCCTAGTCCAAAGGTGGAGCTCTCCTCCATGGAGCTCTCCTGAGAGACAGAAGGCCTCACCCTCATCTACAAATACCACGGAGCAAGTCAATGCTCCACAAAGTATCCTCCAGGTGTAAGTGCCACCCAGCAAGTAATCTTCCTAATAATGAACATTCAACTGGCTAAGTCCTTTTTTTCTCAACACTTTCCAAACGATTCCAGCCTGAACTGTGATCTCTATTATTTCCAGATCCATATAGTCCACGTTTCCTTGGAACTTGTCAATGTCCTATATGCTAATGACTGACACCGTTCCTTGGTTTTCACACTGAATTCAGAGATCTGTAGGTTACAGACTGTTAAGATCAGTGTGGTGACTTCTGGATACAGGCTACCACTTGCCTCGACTTACGGGTGCTGCTTGACTTCCTCAGAGAACACCTTTGTAGCCTGTGCAGATCCCAGGATCTATTAAACATCCTAACAAACTAATAATCTCAACCGAAGACCTTGACCAGTTTATGAAGAACTTTCCTCTGGTTTGAAGAGGTGAATAAATGTTGAGAAAAATTTCCTTTGAGTTACTTTCCCTTGAGAATTAAATCAACTGGCAATGAGCTAAACCTTAAAGATTGAGGTCAAGAAATACTTGACTCTAAGAAAGGAGATAAAATGATGATTTGAAGCCTTCTGTAATTTAGCAGGGTTTTTATATTATTTCCACAAACATATGTGGAAGATGCAGAGGTGAGTCAGGCATGATTCTTACCCCCTGTAGAAGCTTAGAGTCTAGGGAAGGGAAATGCAATAGAATCCATTAACTTTAATACCAAGCGGGGGAAAAAAAAAAGCAACTTTGGAAAAGTACTGAGGAGCACAGAAGGAGGACACAGAGTGAACAGTGTTCTAGATGATTCCTCAGAAGCTACAATTTCAACCTAGAAGCCTCCCCTTAAACACCCAGGAAAACAATGAGGCACTCCACTCCTTTACCCTCCACTGCAAAGTTGATGCATCCCTCCCTTTCCTTCTTATAGGCCCAAGGGGAAATTTCCAACTTAATAAGAGACAAGTTGATTTTTCCTCCAAGAGGCTTCCCCTGGGTTCTAACCACAACGGGGCCTCTGGGAGAAGGACTCAGGGGCACCTGGCTCCCTCAGGGGTAGGTGGCATCTTCTAGGAAGAAAAAAGTTTTGCTTGCAGAAGCTGTTTTGTTTTGTTTTGTTGTGTTGTGTGTATGCGTGTGTGCATGTGCGTGTGTTTTAAATGTCTATGTTGACAGCTAAAAATGGCAGAGGAAACAACCTTTCTTTGAGCTTCAAAGTCTGGAGTATTTTCCACCTCCTCACCTGAAATAACTTCCTTCTTTTTGTTGAATCCCTCAAGGTCCGGTTGAAGATCCACTTCCTCTCAGAGGCCTCTTTTACATCCTTTAACTCCAGGGGTGCCTACAGTTTGACCTCCTCTAGTTAGCCCTTAGTGGACTTCCTCGCGGTGTCCACCATGTGGCAAAGCTTTCCCACTTACAAACCTTGGCAGATATTATCTCCTCTGAACATCAAAATAAGTCCTGAATCTTAGCCCCATGCCCCTCTCACTTTGGGGTGGAAAAGTATGTTTCCCGGGGTCAGGGGACCAGGGTGGGGGTTGCTAACTTTGACAACATGCAAGATCTGTGATCCTGCAGAAACTATGTTATCAGGCCGCTCATGATAAGATGCAGAATTCTTTTTTATTTTAAATATTTTATTTATTTGTTCATAAGACCCACAGAGACAGGCAGACAGGTAGGCAGAGGGAGAAGCAGGTTCCCGATGGGGAGCCCGATGCGGGACTCCATCCCAGGACCCCGGGATCATACCCTGGGCCAGAGGCAGATGCTCAACCACTGAGCCACCCAAGCATCCCAAGACGCAGAATTCTTAAGAAAATCACAATAAGATTTGTAGTGGCCCATTACTCTACGTCTTATCTTGGCCAAGTTGATTTTTAAGCATCTTGACGGCAGAGACCAACATCCCAACAATGCCTGGAGTTCTGCCGTAAACAGAGCCGGTGCTCAATGAATGAATGTAAGCACCCAGAAGCATTAGAGGGTACCAGTCTTTTTCTGCCCAAATCCCATCTGTTCTTCAGTCCTCCATGATGGCAACTGGAGAGCCAAAAAGGCCGTTCAGAAAAGAGATTCTAAGGGAGAGAATTTCTAGGCAATTTCCAAAGGGAGCATAAAGCCCAGATGATGGAATCGAGGCCCTCGCCAGCCAGCAATGAGAAGATTTCCTGAGCAGGCAGCAGAGCCCGCGCCTGTGCCAAAAGCCTGGCTGCTCTGCCTCCTTCGAAAACCCATTACCAAATCATGGCAAGCGAAATTTAATTTTAAAAAGGGAAATGATTTATGTGCTACAGGAATAAAGAAGTGACAGAAGCAGGAAAGCTTGCATACATTTCATTTTTTGAAATTAGACCTATAATTTTTTCATTAAGGGAGGATGCCAAGTTGGGAAAGTCAACGCGTTCTAAGCAGAAAATTAGAGAGAGGTGTACAATCAAAGTCCTGTCAGCGTCGCAACCCCATGCCTCAGAAAGAGCCCATGAGAACACGGGGCAGTTTACGCTCCGCTCCTTTCAACTTGCAGCTCTTACAGGCTCTATATTTTTATCTGCTTCTGCTTCTGTGATGAGATGGGAAGCATCAGTCTGGCTGGTGTGTGGAAGACACCACAGGGCAGCAAAGGCTCAATCAGGGAGGCTGGTGTAATACAGACAAGCCAGGACGGTGCCTGGCTATCAAAGTTTCCTGATCCCATCCAATGGTTTTCAGATTTTGCATCATTATGATCTTTCCCTTCCCCATATCGATCTCTCTAAATCCTACAGAACCCACTGAGCCTTCATTATCTAGAGAGCTGGTGATCAGTTATCTGCTTCTAGGTAGCCAGATCTCAGGAAGCTGGAAAGATCTTTCTGAGCCTGGTCCAAGCTGAAAGGCAATCTAGTGTAACTGGTAAGAGCCTGGATACTGAGCCAGACCGTCTAGGTTCAAACCCTGGTTTTGCCACTTGATAGCCATGGAACTTTGCTGTGCTTAAGTGTCCTTATCTGCAAAATGGCGAAGAGCAATGATATTGACACATGGTATGCATGTATCCATTCACTCTTTTAACTGATATTTATTACACACCTTCTATGTGCCCAGTCTTGTTCTGGTCCCTGGATACACGGTTGTGAACATGCTTTCAAAGAGCTCGCATTATAGCACAGGTGGGGATGGGGGAGACAGACTATAAACATATAAAGAAACAAATAAGAGAGTTAATTTCAGATAGTGATAAGTTACAGGAAGATAATTATATGTTGGGTGATGGGGTGGAGCCAGACTTGCAAAAAAGGGGAAAGTCAGAGAAGACTTCTCTGGGGAGCAGACATTTGAGCTGAGGCTGGAATGATGAAAAGGAGCCAGACCCAAGATATCTGGGGAAACACATTCCATGCAGAAGGACAAACAAACAAGTATTTCTGGAATGAGCCGATGTTGAATGACTTTTAGGAGTAAATGATACCTCATTTCCCCAAGAGTCTATATAGGTATGAAATAATTCTGTAAATGTTTTTTGATGAACTACTATGGACTCGATACATGGTTATGGCTATGTTGGATGGTGGTGCAAGAGGTACAAGGAGACTTAGTTAATGAGAAGTACTTAAGTAGTACGTGCCATGTACCATCTAAGTGCTTGAATCCCCACAGCTCTATGAGGTATGGTCTAGATCCATGACATACGGTCCATGGCTATCCCATACTTTCCCAAGCCTCTCCCCAAAACTCTCATTATAAGGTTACTAGGAGCATAAATTCTTCTGTCTTGTTCACAACTGTGTGCACAGGGACCAGAACAATACTGGGCACACAGGTGTGAACAGATAATAGATATTGGTGAAATGCATAAATGGACAAGAATGTACTGTGTGTCAGGCACTGTGGTGGGCTCTCGCCGCTCCCAGACAGCTTCTCCAGCAGTCCAATGGAACTTTAATCAGTCCCTTGACAGGATACAATGACGGTGATTGGAGGGTATCTTTGATATCAAGAGGATTTTAAAAATCAAGTGAATACATACTTATTCTGAACCTCATTCTCCCATCCCTTTCCCTAACTAGCTCTTTTGCCTGTGATTTTTCAATGACCTGGTTCTTTCCTATAGTGTGTGTGTGTGTGTGTGTGTGTGTGTGTGTGTGAGTGAACTGATAAAAATATCTGTTTCACCCTAGAGAGGAATATGTTGATCTTGCTAATGTAATGGGATATAACTTTCTTGCTTTTCTAAATGAAATGCTAGGTGAAATATTAGCCAATATAGACACAAATCCTTTCTTCTGGAGTGAACAAGAGTTTATTGTACCCATGAGTCCAAATAGTTTTTAATAACCCATTGAGTCCCCTAAGCTACAAAAAGGAGTCCAGAGTTATTTTAAAGTATCCTTCCAAGTTCCAAAAATAGAAAAGAAATTCACGAATCAGACCCATTCCATATATCATGACTCTGAAAATTAGTTTATAGTAACAACATAAAAATTCTGTTCATTAACCCTTAAGAGAGATGGTACCCTAGCTTCCAACACCTCTGCCCAAGGTCGGCTCCCCAGCCCTCTTTGTGTCCCAGTGTCCTGGAAGCCAACACCATATGTGAATCATTACACGTACTATTGAGCACATCCAATATACCACAACCAGCAGGCTTATTTGGGTTCAGGTGACCCCACTGTGTGATGAACTTCAACCTTCCACTGTCCTTCCTTGGGCAGCACATGCAACAAAGAGAAGGTACCAAGCATGGTCTTGGTTAGACCATTCTTTAATGATAAACAGAACCTCTAGAGAATTTCCAGGACGAAGCAGTCCCCCAAGAGTGATCTCTGGAGGGTAAGGACTTCTGCATAAATTGCAGTATAGAAGAAGCCTGACTCCTTTCCCACTCAGATTCAGTTAAAGAGAAACATCTGCCTTGCTATCATCTGGGCGATCGGTGGGCACCGCAGGCAGGCAGGCAGGCAGCGCAAGGCTGAATGTGGACAGGGGCCAGGAACAAGGCCATTTGATCATCAAAATCCACTGTGACCATGAAACCTACTTTGGCAAGGAAAAAAATGTTTACTCACTTACAAATTCCCATGATCCTTAACAAAACAACTGCCTTTCCTTTCATTTCCAGCAAAACATGTGATGTTTAGAGGGGAAGAGGCAGAGTCCAGCTCGTCCTCTGTGCTTCAAAATAATGTTACACATCCTAAATTTTCCTTCATAAAAAGTCAAGGTTTCATCCCCTCTTTTGTTTTCTTCCCTCCCTTGGCTTTTTCTTCTTTTGTCTAAAATGTCATTATTTCACCCAACAGGAAAACAGAAAGGGAAAGTTCAGGGCAGAGTCAGAAAAGCTTCTTTAAAACATATTGTAAAAAGTAGAAAACTTTTCTTTTCCATGAAGGCTCTAGGAAGAGTCCCAGAGCCTTAGAGAAATGGATCCTTTATTATTTACAGAGCGAGATCGGTTTGGATGACTGTAAGCTGTCCAAGACCTAAGATTCTCCTAGAAATAATAGAGAATCTTCACTGATCATGAGGACTGTTTTTTTTTTTTTTTTTTTAATCAAGTGAATACAGACTTAGTCTGAGCCTGGTGACGAGCTATTACCATCCAGTGTGAAAGGTGGGATGAGGGAGACGCCTCACCTCATCTGCCTGGAGGAAGAGCAAATCAGATAGGTGAGCCTGGATTAATACCTAGCGGATCTGTAAGCCTAGCACTTTCCCCCTAAACTGTGCTATCCTCCCTGCGCTTCAGCAAAAGACATGTTTTAATACTGATGTTGCCATCTTCTCCCTAAGGGTCAGGGCTCATGGTTTCCTAACATGGACCAAACGTCAAGACGGCAGCCCATCTCATCTCTGCTCTTTTCAGGAGAATACCACATCCTTCCTTTAACCCCATCCCATTCCTCGGTCAAGGAACACCACCACCCCCCCCCCCCGCCCCCGACACACACACACACACACACACACACACACACACACACTCTGACTCCGAAGAACTTAGAAGCATGACTTATGTCTCTTTGCAGTTCAAAATTCAGACTAAAATAAACTATCTTTTATTATTTTTTAATCAACTATATCTTAATCCAGCAGTTAGTTCAACCCACATTTAAGCAGTAATTTCATCTCATTTATATATATTGGGCCCACCTTACATCTCTCTGACAAAAGCAAGTACCTTAAAGTTATCCATTTATCGACTGTACTGTGCACGCCTCTGTTTGGATTTAGCTGTCAACACTTCGCACACGCGACATCAATCCGTGTGGTGTTAAGGGAAACATTGTGCATTACAAACTGGTGGACATTTAATTGTTCTAACAGGAAAAATAGACCGACTGTTTGCACATGTCTGTTTTCTCTACAGCACAGACAATAATAACAATATAAATGATGGTATGTGTTTTACAAAAGAGGAATCAAATTATAAAAAGGTAAAAGCAAGGTGGGGATAGCCGAAGAATGCCTCACGTTAGGAGGTTCTAACAGGACAGTGGGGGCAGGAATTACATGCAGGGTAAAGATTTTTATAAAAAATTGTCATTCATAATGTCACTTTCCCCTCATTATTATTATAATCTCATTTCCTAATTGCACGTGCAATACAACCAGTCTTCGCAATGCTTTCATGGGGAGTCCGTTGCTTTAGTTTTAAAAATAGTCAATTCTCTTGTGCTGCGAAAAGATCACACTGCCTTTAAGAGCACTGTTACTGACAAGATAGAAGGATTCAGGCAGGATGTCAAGGCTGAAGCTTTTCAATCACCTGCCATTAATATGATTCAATTTATGCTTATGTCATAGGTTTAGACACTGCACAGCACTGTAAGCAGGGAAGGGACTTGAATAAAACACACGGAAGAAAGCAGATGGTACGCTATCAAAACCCTTCAAGCCTAAAATAACCTTTCCCAAGTAAGGAGGATAGTTAATTAAAACCAGGATATATTTACTCTATTCTGAATATCTCAATGTAAATAAAAATCAAAATGACACCACTGTAATGTGGGACTAAATGATGAAATTTCATCGATTCTATTTTTCTTTAATAGTTTCTAATCAAACTTTTCATTAAACAGCTTCATAAAATTCCTCGGAGAATTTATTTATAGGGATTCATTGTAGATTTAAAAGCCTCACTTTTATTGTTCAATTAAACTTGTTATTCCGTGGACAACATTTAAACAATGGAGGGAAGGGGGAGGTGTCTGAGCAGTTGGGAAAGGTGGTCACGCAGAGAAAATGTGGATCGTTCCTGCCCAAGAAAGCCTAGTTCCACCTCCAGAGCCACTGCCTGGACTTGCCCCAGCCTTGGTCCGTGGACTCACACTCACGTCCTCCTGGCAGAGAGGGCACCAGACCGTTCATGAAGGGCAAACAAAACCTAGTGGAGGCCAACAGTTGACCCACGGTGAAGGCAGCCATTCTTGACATGGAGAGTCAGGACATGAATTCTAAGTGATTTAGGTTGTTTCCGAAAACTTTTCTATTAGCCTTTCTCCCTGTTTTTGAAAACCAGACCGAGTCCTGCCTTGTTCATGGAGCTTTCCCTGACGCCTCTCATGATCACCCTCCCAAGCCCCCCACCCCACCAGCCCACTGCTAAATTCCTCCTGTGCTTGCTTTCTGCAACACTCACCAAATACTTAATCATTGACTTTCTTGTAACATTAGTTAACCTTTCAGGTGCGTTAATCCTGTCTTCCCCAATTAGAATTTTAAATCCTCCAAACAAGCAAGAACTGTGTTTTATTTATCTTTTGAACACCTCTCTCACCCCCACTCCATAATCCCATTTAATAGAAGAAAGCAAAAAATATATTGGTTAATAAAATAAACATTATTTAATCATAGGAAAGCAGACACTGTCCTTTTTGAGAAGGGCCTTGCAGGTATTTTATGGCAATTTATGAATTTCATGTGTCAAAGGTGTAGCTGCTAAATGCTATAAACTCTTTGCCATCAGCTCCACCATTCATCCACCTGGTGATATGGCTAATAAAATTTGATTTTTACAGCCTAGGCATACTGTTACCTAAATTACATTTGACCAATTACTGAAGTCACCAAACGTGTGGTACAGAATATATACTGTGTAGAAAATTCGTCTGTGGGCCCCCTGGCACTCGCGGTAATCTGACAGAAGTGTTTTGGTCATCTGGCAGTGTTTAATATTAGGAACATTTGTTTAATGCTAGTCACTAATTAAATTTATGTTCTTCTACCAACTGTTAGTTGGTTAGAGAAACCCAACCCCACATTTTAACAAACGCTTTAACCCATGTTGATTTCAAATACAACCAGTTGGAAGTTTAAAAGGGTGTTCTCTGGAAATTTAGATGTAGGACCAAAAGTGGAAGGCGGGGGTGGGGTGCTGGCAAAGGTGTTCAAATCAGGTCAAAAATAAGCTTTTTTGGTGGGGGGGAAGAGGGGTTCACTTACTAAAATGAAATACTACACTAAACACAAACTATCTGAAGTACAAACTCAATGAAAAGAAAAAATCTAATATTCTAATTATTAAACTGGCCATCTAGCAGTTCTTTAAAGGTACCTTTATTCCAAAAGAAAGTTTCCATTTTTAAGAGGCTGGAGAAGAAAAAACAGCATTAAAATTAGCTTTACCAGAAGAAAAGTTCAGGAAAACATTCAAAAGTCAGACGCTTGTGTTTGTGAGAACATTTAAAACTAATTTAGTAACTCTTAACAACCATTGTGATCACTGTTAAATTGGAACTTCTTTCTATTACCAATTCCAGACGCAATAGCTTTGAAGCCCAATGACTAATAACTCTTAAATTAGCCAAAAAGGTTAAAACATTTTTCACTATGTTATGCTGTGATACTCTTACTTTGACTACTCTTAAATGAGGGAAAGCATTCCTTCAGTTTTATTTTGTGTCAGGAATTTACAGACCTCTTGAGTGGCAAGCAGGACAGAGGGTTTGGGAGTAGGGGATATGGAAAAAAAAAAAAAACAACTCAAAACAGAAGTATTAGAAAGGGAAGATTTGTAAATGCTGATCTGAAAAGAGGGGTATTTTTTTTTTTAATGTACTGGATACTTCACCTACTTGAATAAAATGATTATTTGAATATTAAAAATATGACAATAATTTCTCTTGGAAGAAGGGATAAATAACTTGTATAAACCTTGCTGTTCTCTTATAGACCGGTGGTCATCTGGTAAGACAGAGTTGTGAAAGGCATCCAAAAAAAGTCTGTAAGGAAAAAAAATGCCATGTCCAATGAACCGAGGTCTCCTTCCTCTTTCCTCCCTTCTCTTTTGGAACATCCCTCACCCTCACCCCTACTTACAATATCCCCCTGCAGCAGCAGGTAAAGGGCTGCTGGGGTCACGAAAAATGAGAGTAGAGAGGCCACAGTGGATTTCCCAAACCATGCTGAGGCCTGTAACAGTTAAGCAAAAACTCTGAATCCGAATAATCCACAAACTGAGGATCCTTGGGAAAACCTTAGACGACAGAATCAAGGAATGTTTCAACTCAAAGGGACCCTATCAGTGCTCTCTCTGGGCCATGGGTCTCAGCCTCTTTGCCTCTGTAAGTACAGGAATTTCCAAGGAACATGTATAGCTTGATAAAGCACCCCCAGGGTATTCTGATATCCCTGCCTAGCCAGTTGAGAATCACTGATATGATCCAATCTCTTCAACAAACAGATGAGAAAATGAAGATGTGAGAGATGTGATCCTGGCTTGCCTCCAGTCATTCACTGCATCATGCAAAGGCTCCCAAACCTATGATATATCTTCTCCTTTGCTTCTATCTATAGAGACACATGACTGATTGGCTAGAAGAGATGCAGATAAAATTATGTGTGCATATCCATCTTTGGGGGGCATAGTATATAAAGAGAGAGAGATCTGAATTTAGATATATATACACACACATATATAAATATCTATACATATTTTTATACGCTGTGCCCAGCAAAGATGGATATATATGTGTAACCATACATACATATGAAAAAATGAAGGGGCACAGGGATCTATCTCTCATCAATCTATCCATTCGCCCTATAGCACTGAAGTGGTGACAACTGGTGCATTTTTACAGTTCCTTATCACACTGAAAAGGGAGTGATTAGTTAAAAAAAAAATCAGTATCTGAATAGCCAAAGCCTTTTAAGAAAGAGCGAACATGAAAGCTTCCTGTCCTGAAGTCCAATTTCAAGGTCGACCAAGCAACTTCAGACCCTCTATCAAACAACAAATGCTAAATAATTACCCTTTACCCTGGCGAACAGAGGCTGCCAAGGAGGCGATGGCACTTTCTGCCACAGTCATCTGGGGGGCACCCAGAGCTTGGGGGGGGGCTAAGCCCTGTCCCCCATCACCGCTCCTGGTGGGCACTGAAAACCAGCAAACATACATGCACAAAATAAAGAAGAGAACAAAATAAAAAGACTCACCAAACTCATCACATATACTCTCATTTTCAATGAGAGTTGGGTGGTCAAAGGTATCCCGACAGTACAGGATCTGCGGGTTCTTGCTGACCACCGCAATGCCCCCCAGGGCCAACGCAAACTGGTCCGTCAGAATGGAAGGCGGCTTATCCTGGATGCGCTTCAGCATGGACCGGTACCGGCAATACTGAGGGTAGCTGAGGACGATCACGTTCGTCTCTTCCTCGTCCTCCCCTAGACAAACAAGAGAACACGTCCGTTAGCCTCTTCCCCCCAACACCGGGCAGCCGTGGCCATGCCACAATCCCAACGATCGCTCTGCTTTCGAATGAAAACCGTGTCTGCAAACAAGACTCCCCCCCACCCCATCTCCAACACAGGCTGCGTGGTGGCCGACCCCGGCGGCCCCACCTCCCCAGCCCAGTCCCACTCGCAGGCCTCGGGGTACCGCGGAGGAAAGGCCAGGTGGACAGATGAGGCGAGGTTTGGGCCACCTGCAAGCAGCACAAAGAGCCTCATTTATATTATAAGCATTCAAGGCCTCATCAGCAGAAAAAAATTACAATTTGGTTGAGCTTCTTTATACATTTTTCCAGAGTCTGCTTTTTTTTTTTTTCTTTTTTTGAGATTATATAATCTTTCAGGGCTAGAAGTCTCTGGAAAGGTCATCTGGCCCCAGAGAGACGCCTGTAAGTTCAAACAGCATCGTCATCTCATCGGGTGGTGGTTGGTGCTGTTCAGCAAATATTTCTGGTGCTCTTTACGGTCTTGTGGAAAGACCATGCTTCCTGGCCCACTCAAGTCAAGGGGCCATGTGACTGGTTTTGATCAAAAAAATATGACAGAAGTGACTTGAAGGGCCAGTGCTTGACTACAACATACTCCCCTGCCCCTTAGCGGCTGCACCGTCAGTCAGGGTCTTGGGGCAAGTGCGACATGGAGCAGAGTCTCTCGTTGGTCCTAAATGGATATATAACACAAGCACAAAAGAAGCCTTTGTTGTTTTAAGTGAGGCTGCAATTTGGGGGGTTATTTGTTTTTGCAGCATGACCTATCCCAACTTGATTGATACATCCATTTGCCTTGTCCCCCCTTTCCTTTGCCCCTTAGCTTCTAATGTGCCTTGAATCCATCTGGTAACTTGGCACAACTCAGAGAACCATGCTGAGAAGACTCCCCAAGCATCCTGTGACAGCTCCATCAGAACCAACTTAGCTCAGAACATTTCAGCAACTTCCATGAAGCTCCTTTTTACAATGATCTTAATGCTTATCTACACCTCACTATATTAAGTGCTTATTTATAAAAACCAGATTCTGCATGGAGGACTCCTTCCTTCACCTGAAGCTTGAGAAATGGCAAAAGCACCCCTCTGGTAGCCTGCCACCTGCACAACGTCAAGCTGAATTTAGGCTCCATGACCTGGTCTGCCATCACTCTCTATAACCACACCATCAGCGCGTTTTGTAAGCAATTCCCAGATATGTCACTGGCTTATCCAAAGGGAAAACACTCAATATTTTGAGCCCTTACCATGCTGCCGGGAATTGCACAAGACAGTTGTTAAGGATACCAACATTATCGTGGCCATCTGGTAACCAGTGGGAGACAAATGAGTAAGGACAGAACAAATGATGGAATATAACCAGTACCATTGGAAGGTGTGCATGTGACCTTTTCAGATAGGAGGCCAATACCCAGATGTATTTCTAATTATGTTCACTGAGTTCCTCGGGCTGGAGGCTTTTTCGAGAATGGAGATGTTTAGCTGCTTTCAAGATGACATCTTTTAACAGTTTACATTTCTTAGACTCCTGCCTGGTTTGTGGGTAGCCACTTTGTCAGCTGGCATATTTAATTACAAGGAAATATGTTTACATTGAAGGCAAGTCCCCAAATGAAGTTCAGTTTTTAAATGCTGATATACATCCCAAGACGTTATAATTTGAGATTTTTACCGCAGACCAAGATGCCGGTTCACAATTTGGGTTCGAATCTGTGCTTTCTATAGAGTTAAAGCACATAAAGTTATACTGGAAATAATCACTGACCACCATCAGGATTCCAGGGTACCTAAGTCCTATTTGAATAAGCAGCCCCCAAATGCATCAATTGTATTGTCATACTCTCCTTGTCCAAGACACCGTGGACAAGGGACAGGGGTGTAACCATGAACCCCCAGGACTTCTGTCAGCATGCCCCACACCTACTACCATCTCCTGTAAATAGTAAATACTGTGCGAATCTAGACACTACTCCAAAATTCTATCCTGGTTGTGCCATCGGATCTCTGTACTGGGATTGTACTGGTTTCTTAGTGTTCTTAAGATAAAACGGAGGAAGTTGTGCTTTTCAGGATGAATGATGGCAGAAGAATGGAACAGTTACCTTTACAGCAGAAGATGTCACTTGGATGCTAGGGGGCATTTGCCTTCCTTCTTGTCCCCTTATTCTCCTTCTGTTTTTCTCTGCCCATTTTTCCTGATAATGCCATCTCTAACCTCTTCCTAATTCTCTGTTCTGGATGCGGTCAGCTCCCTGGCTATCTTTAGTGCTTAGAAATGACCTGGGTTTGTTGGTTGGTTGATTTTTGTGTTTGTTTCCTCAATCTAGCTTGAAACATTTATCCTTCTTTCTTCATGCAGTTCCCAAAGCACAAGCCAAGCCATGAATCCTCTTTCTGTTGGAGGAAAAACCTGCAAGCTCCTTTGGGTCCAAGTCCTGGAAATGTGTCCTGTGATGTCCATTCATTCTGGAGATAGTAGGTCTGAGCATGCTCTAGGGACTGCCCCCATCAGAATCATTTGGGGTGACTGTAAAAAGGCAGACTCTAGGGGCCTGTCCAGAACCACTAACTCAGAATATCTAAAGTTGGGGCCCAGGAATCTACATTTTTAACAAGCTTCCAGGGAACTTACGCACATTAAACTTTGAAACCACTATCTCTGAGTTTGGGTTTAGCTTTTTGTGTAGACCTATAGTAATTTATTTAGTTTGGGTTTTGATCTCTCTCTCCCTCTCTCTCTCTGAATGTGTGTGTGTGTGTACACACACACACACACACACACACACACACAATCTTTCTCCACTTTTGATGTGCTATGTCCTGATAACACCTTGTAAGTTGAAAATATCCTAAGTTGAAACTGCACTTAATATACCTAACCTACCAAACACGATAGTTTTGCCTAGCCTACCTTAGCTGTGCTCAGAACACTTACACTGAGCAAAATCATCTAAAACAAAGCCTATTTTATAATGACTATTTGACTATCTCATGTAATTCATTGACTACTGTAGTGAAAGTGAAAAACAGGGTGGTTGCATAGGTACAGAACGGCTGGGTGTCGGATGGTCACTGTCATGACCGCATGGCTGTCTGGGAGCTGCGGTTCGTGGCTGACACCCAGCACCACAATGGTATTGCTCCATGTATGGTTAGCCTGGGAAAAGATCCAAATTCAAAATTCAAAGTACAGCTTCTATTGAATGCCTATCGCTTTTACACTAGCATAAAGTCAAAAGATTGTTGTTGAAACATCACAAATTGGGGCTGCAAAGTGTACATGTACTTATAACCTGTTTCCAGTTATCTGCTTCTATCCACACTCCCGCTGTGCCCAGAACAGAATATAGGACCAAATTCCCTTCTCCTTGCCACTCTCCCAGGATGGTCGCGGGAAGCACAGAAGATGGCAAATAAAAAAAGACCTCTCAACTAAAAATAAGAGGGACAGAGGGGTGGTTTCTTTAGAAATACTACTATGACTTCTGGTACTGATGGTAAAACACAAAAATTTACAAAGGTCTTCCACGCAACACATCTCTTTTCTTCCTCACAACAACACTATTGGTAGGATTAGCGCTCGTTAATATCCCCCAACCCAGAGGTAGGATAACAGGTTCAGATACCCAAGTGACTAGCCCGGGATCTCCAGGAAGCAGAAAGTGATGGAGGTGAGACTGTCACCCAGTCTTTTAATTCCAAGTTCAAGGGATTTTCCTGATGACAAAATGTCACACCTACTAATAATAGCAAAATTACAATGCTCATTAAGCTAATACTTTGATTTCTTTTCCTATGTGGGCATGCTTGAAAGATAATCTTTGTTTATTTGACATCTTATTATTAGAGATTTAATTAATGTACAGTATTAGGGATGAGGATGATAGCCTTTGGTCACATAAAGTATGAAACTTCTGTTGCATCAAGGACTGTACAATTCAACCAGGTATAGGCCAGAATTCTACTCCAGTTAAATAAATCAGCTTGTTGTGACTTCGGGAAACAGTAATTCACACCATCATGATGTAACAGTACTGACACACCTTTCATGTACAGCTGCCCCCCCTTGCCAGAGGTTTCACTTTCTGCAGTTTGTGGTCAACGGTGGTCAATGGAAGCAGATGACCCTCCCTCTGATGTATCATCAGAAGGTCAAGTAGTAGCCTAAGACTACATCATAGTGCCTATGTTGTTCACCTCCCTCCCTCTCATCACAAGGGCATTTTATCACCTCACATCACCACAGGAAGAATGGCGAGTACAATAAGGCATTCTGAGAGAAAGAGAGAGAGAGAGAGAGAGGGACTACTTTACCATTTGATTTTACTATTACGTATTGTTAATCTCTTACTGTGCCTAACTAGTAAATTAAACTTTCTCATGGGTATGTATGTATAGGAAAAAGCCCTATAGAGATAGGGTTTGGTGTTATATGCAGTTTCAGGCACCCACTGGGAGCCATGGAAAAGGGGGGGGGGTACTAGGTATATCAACTTTTTGCTTTCTACTCACATAATAGGAAATAAAGCCAACTTTAGGTTGTGCAAGTCCAGAACCCCTGAGCCTCATGAACCTCTTCCATACTAAAAGGCTAGAGGCCCAGTTGGGACCTGACCTAATGTGGCAATGTTTAATAATACCAACACAAAAATTATGATAATTTTGTTCCTTATGAAAAGAACCCTCCATTTGGCATTGTTTGGACAGAGGCAAATTTCCAACCTTACAATTAGACATCCCCATAGGAATCGCCTTTAATATTTACCAAAAAAAAAAAAAAAAAGAAAGAAAGAATGAAACCCCAACAAAACCGAACAAAGCCCACGAGACCCTCAGGACTCCTAAGAAAATTAACAAGCGTTCTAGGTGAGAGCACAGAGAAGATCCAGAGTAAAGGTGAGACCTGGAAGAACCAACAATTCATGTAGGGTAAAGTTTCTCTGATTTAAGATACCTCAGAGAAACTTTACCCTGGATGAATTTCAGTAGACATGCTTAGTTAACCAGAGAATTTTTTTTTTTCTCGAGACAAAGCATGGTCACCTTCACAAGAAAGGTATGTATAACAGAGAATAAAATTATGAGTTTGGAAGAGCTTTCCAGATCTAAAATTCTATGATCCCGTAACTTTCCACTAAGTCTTTGCATTAAATTAACTTCTTCCTCATACAGCTACAAAACTATTAAATTGTTCAACAGCTGTCATATTTTATTTTGCCCTAGTACACTAAGAAACAAATAAAGCCAAACAACCCTTTCAAGAATTCTTATTTAAATTCCTCACTACTTCTTTCTTCCTTATGCATTTCATGTACATATAAACAAACACTCGTATGCAGTTACCCATGAAACAGAGGCTGCCAATAAATGCTGCATATGACATTTTCCCCTTTTTAATTCATAATAGGTCTAGCAGATAAATCTAAGAATGAATAAAGAATGGCTAAATTGTACATTTGTTCAGCAAAAGACAAACAAAGTGTTCCTGGAACAAAGATTTTCTTTCAACCACACCCACATAGGAAAAGAAATCAAAGTATTACCCCAAGGAATCGTACTCTAACACATTCTAGTCAGCTGTAGTTGGTTGGGTTATATAGGCATTACTTGATTTCTGTCAAAAGAAAATGATCAGCAATAAATTGTTGCTACCAAAGACTGAAATTTTTAAGCCATATTATGATACTCTATTAAAATGTCATCCCATTCCTCAATTCCCTCTCCACCAAAAAAGAAAAAAAACTGAATATGCCTATTTTTAAATGAAATATTCAAAGGGAATAAGAGACCAAAAATTACTAAACCTCATTTCAACTTCAATGAGAAGAATTTTGCCTATTAAAAGTTAATACCTAAAGTACACTGCTTGTAATGCTCAACCAAAATTACCCTAATCCTGTGCTTATATCATAATTACACGTTTTGTTAACCTCTCTCAATGTCAATTTTTCACTTATTTATATATTTTCAAAGTCCAAAACAGAATTCCACAGAGAAACTGTAATTATAACGTGAGACTCCACCCAAGCTTTTCAAACAGTAACTGTATACCATTGCTTTAATCCTCAGAGTTGGGCTGGGAATGGGGAAGGGGTGGAGGGGGAGAGGGTAAGAGCAGGCATTCATTCTGAATAGCACGTTGCTCAAGTTGTCTTTATACAAAGAGAGATGCATGAAATAGCAAACACAATGAATTAATGGAGCATTGACTTTCAAATATCCATAATGTTATTTTTTTTTAAAATAGATAATGGTGGCCAAATGCACAGGAGGCTGAAAACATAAATTCCGGAGGAGAAATTTGCTTTTATCTTTCACACAACATTTAGAAATGTAACTTTCTTTTTCATTCTGGGGGGTGAGGGGGAAAGGGAAGGCTTGTTGCGGAAACATCACACTATTATGCTTACTGAAAACCACTATAATCTACTTCTAAAATCAGTAAGCTTAAAAAAAAAAACCTTAAAAAAAATCTTTGCACTAGGATTTTATAGAGCCTGGTGGAAAAAGTATGCATGTTCCTTCCTGCACCTAATTACCTCAACTGAAAAATCTGCCAAGTATTTTGCCCTTTAGTTCTCTTAATCGTATTAGGGCAAATGCATTTGGATGCCAATAGAAACAAACATTTAAAGATTTTCACTTAAAAGATTCCAAATATGTATGAAGGCTATGCTTGAGACACAAAGTCCCCAGTCCTTCAAAGACGACATACAGTGTTCTTTTTTTTTCCCCCAAGCAAATATGAATTTGCTCATGTTATAAAACTTGATGTCTAGTTTTGAGACAATTTAAGTAAAATAATGTCAATACGAGAGGCTCTTACAATGATTTATGCTTCTTTCGGTTACTTTATTACATTAGGCATTCCTTTCTCAAAGCTTTCTACTTTTCACCGTGCTCCTAGCAACCAACCAACGGCGAAGCATCAACTTTATGTACCTGGCATGAGTCCAATTCTTACTGCTATTGACAATTATACTGAAGTTTCCATTTAATTGCTGCTCTGTTGTGACACTGAATATTTGTCATAATTAGGCATTTCCTATTTTCTGTCCATTCGCTTTTGATTATTACTGAAAAGGAAATTTTTTTTTTCATTTCAGAAAACCTAAGCATGAAAATTCTACAGATAAGAGCAGCTACAGCTGTTACTATCATTACCAATATTGTAACATGCAGAAAAAAAAAGGGGGGGGGGGAGAGAGAGAAAGAAAAAAGAGAGAATATAATTTCTCGGAAGGTGATTTTCTTTTCAGTCTAAGTGCTCTTATTCATCTCACAGTTACTCAATGATTTCCTGTTCTAATTACAGGACATTATACAGAAAGATATTTGTAAAAGCAAAATGCAGCAGTGCCTATGACTACATAGCTTGGATGGGTAGAAAGTGTTTCAGATTCCAAAGTTGTACATCAACTTTATCAATTCCTGATCGCAAGTTGGTGTGAGTGTGTAACGCATCGTGCCATATTTCTACATCTCTCCTCAGGCAGTAGGTACCCTTGGTACCAGGGGTAAATACACATCAAAGGGGAAAACACATTTGCAGTTAACTGATGTTGCAGAGTTGGGTGGGGGAAGATGGGTCGTCAGTTGTTATTTTTTTTCCCCCTCATCAAAGCTGTTAAATTGGAGGCATGCCAAGACAAGGAGTGGAAAATATTAATAATAAAAATAAATTAAATGCCTGATTAAAAGGGAGAGAGAACAAGATTCCATCCGGAATAGAAATGAAAATGCCACAAACTATTTCATAAAAACATACTGTGACGTCAATGACACATCAGTATTGCACTGTTGTGGTTATTTTGAGAAATGGTTTGTACTGTAAGTCAGCTGGTACTGCCCCACCCGTGATGATTTTGTAATTCTCTACACAGTAAGCAAATGGGGGCAGCCCTGAGATTGCTAAGACGGAAAACAGACCTAGCCATAGAGAGCTGGCAATAAAAAGATAATGTACTTTTAACATAACAGAACAAGAAGATTGGCTTTATTAACTAAAAAAACGACTTTAAATGGTCCCCAGCTTGCCATTTGTTTTGATAAATGGAAAGACAGATCTTCCCAGGATAGGCCACGAAAACATCACTGGAGAACTTATAAAAAAGAAAATGTGGGAAAATCTCTCTGTGCATGGTTGTAAACAGAACAAAGAATATTTCAAATGCAAAATCGGGGCTTTTAACTAGCTGTTTCCCAAAGCCAGCCACTTCAAATTACATGGACACACAAATATAAAAATATGTATTAGTACATTCATATTGGCTTTTGCCCTGACTGTTGCTTCCTCACTCCAAAAGGAAAACAATACCAGGCTAAACTAAAACCAAACACTGCCATCTCTCTGAGTAACAAACGAACCCCCTGGGAAGCCAGCCAGCTCAATCTCCAAGGTTCTCCCAAGTGGTCACTGAATCCTAAGCCACATTCAGGAGCCACTCTAGATTTCATTCTGAGAATTCTACATCTACTTCCATATGGCTCATGTCAGCTGAATGTGAATGTTGCACGTGACTGTGGCTAGGCAATAAGTGTCTCTACTCCTGAGACCACATGGCCAGACTGCCAAGTGGGTAACGGGGTGACCACGGTTGGAGTGGGATTCTAAGAGGCCTGACCTACCTTAACCTGCCTCCCCTTCACAAATTGTTAGGCTGTAGTTAGCCATTCTCTTTATTCATTAGGATAAATGATTTTCAGTATCAGAAGAAGAAAATATAAAGAATCTATGAGAACGCCAGGGAGCCAGGGCTTAGACAAAATTCCTCCTACTCTAAAAACCGTGGCAAAAGTTTTCTCAGAGATTAACTCACACCTTTATTTATTTATTAGTGGGCCAGGTAAGGCTGTTACGGTGGATTTGAACTTCATTAAACTCAACTTTGTCTTGACTTCAAGGAATGAGAACTAAGATCCAGTCAGCCCCTATGGTTGCCACGACAACTGAAAGGCAAAAAAACCTGACCTCATTAGTCCAACTGGGCTTTAAAAATCATGATAATTTCTGCCATCTTTCCATATATATATATATATATATATATATATATATATATATATGGCTTTTTATTTTCAAGTTGCATCTTACACGTGCCATCAGTGCAAGAACCACAATCCTACTATGCAACATCTGTATAAACCCTTTACATTTGAGAGACCTTTAAGCTCCCACACTCATGACTAACCTCTATTAAGGGGTAATACAGGACAGATCAATAGCAGAATAATTAACTTCCTCACATCAATGTCTCAGCATGTAAGATCCAAATGTGTGCCTTACACCAAATGACTAATCACTATTTGCCATGACTTTTCACGAACACAAGTAGTCAACACTGATCATGCTAAGTCTCATAAATTCCAAAGTGGTTAATATTAGGGGAAAACTAAAACAAATGTGTATGGAGAACTAAACACCAAAAGAGTGTAGGACTGACTAGTACGGATTACTCAATGCCTAGCATTTTGGAGACATTTTATGCATGTACACATACATACACACACATATACATACGTGTGCATATGTCTGTAATGAATGGTACATCTACTTCATTAAAACTGTGTGGCCCTTAAAATTAGCAAAAGGAAATCATTTTTAGGTCATGCAAAGATTCCTTTACATTAAGTGAAAAAAAAGTAAGATATAAAACAATACATTCAAACTTATGTCTTTTGTTCAATAGCGTTACTAAGCCCCAAGTCACATAGCAGACAGTTCGTTCATTTAAAGTGTATGAGCTTTTGGTCTATATAGAGGTATGCATCCATCACTACAATAAAATTTAGAACATCTTCATTCTTCCAAAAAGAACCCCTAAACCCTCTTGCTCCCACATCTACCTGACTTTCACCAGTCCTACGCAATCGCTTAATCTTCTGTCTCTACCGATTTGCTTATACTGAACATTTAACACAAACAGCATCATACAGTATGTGTTCTTTGCCACTGGCTTCTTTCATTTGGCATGAAGTTTTCAAGGTTCATGTGTATTGTCATGTGTGTCAGTACTTCCTTTCTTTTTATTGCTGAATAATATTCCATTGTATCGATATGCCACATTTTATTTATTCGTTCCATCAGATGATGAATTGTTGTTGTTTATACTTTTTGGCTATGAATAGTACTACTATCAACATTTATGTAAAGATTTTTATGTAAACATATGTTTTTCTTTCTCTTGTGCATATAACCCAGAAGTGGAATTGCTGGGTCATGAGGTAATTGTGTTTCCCTTGTTGAGGAACTGCCAGACTGGCTTTTTTTTTTTTTTTAGATTTTATTTATTTATTCATGAGAGACATATATATAGAGAGAGAGTCAGAGACACAGGCAGAGGGAGAAGCAGGCTCCATGTCGGGAGCCTGATGCGGGACTCGATCCCAGGACCCCAGGATCATGCCCTGGGCCGAAGGCATGCACTAAACTGCCACCCACGGATCCCCAGACTGTTTTTCCAAAAGGCTGTACCATTTTACATGATCTCCATTAGTGTATGAGGCTTCTGACATCTCCACATCCTCTCCATCATTTGTTATAATTTGTCTTTTGATGGCCATCCTAGAGATGTGAAGTGGTAACCTATGTTGTTTTGTTTAATGCTTCAAAATCATTCATAGTAGATGAATACCTCTAGGTTGTGAGATTACCAGTGATTATTTTCTCTTTTAAAGATGGGAACAGGGCAGCCTGGGTGGCTCAGCGGTTTGGCACTGCCTTCAGCCCAGGGCGTGATCCTGGAGACCCGGGATCGAGTCCCATGTCAGGATCCCTGCATGGAGCCTGATTCTCCCTCTGCCCGTGTCTCTGCCTCTCTCGCTTTCTCTCTCTCTCTCTCTGTGTCTCTCATGAATACATAAATAAATAAATAAAATCATCTTTAAAAAAATAAATAAAGATGGGAATATCTGGAAAATTTATATGAAATTTCAAGAGATCTCAAACAGTCAAAACAATACTGAAAAAGAACAAAGTTGGAGGACTCACACTTCCCTATTTGAAAACTTACTACAGGGGATTGCTGGGTGGCTTAGCGGTTTAGTGCCTGCCTTTGGCCCAGGGAGCTGTCCTGGAGTCCCAGGATCGAGTCCCGCCTCAGGTTCCCGGCATGGAGCCTGCTTCTCCCTCTGCCTGTGTCTCTGCCTCTCTCTCTCTCTCTCTCTCTCTCTCTCTATGTCTATCATGAATAAATTAATAAAATCTTTTAAAAAAATTACTACAAAGCTCTAGTAACTAAAACAGTGTGGTAGAGACATAAGGACAAAATGTGATTGAACAGAATAAAGAATCCAGAAGTAAACTTTCCAATATATGGTCAACTGATTTTTGACAAGGGAACCAAGGTCATTCATTGGGGAAGGGACAGTCTTTCCAACAAATGATGTGGGGAAAAGTAGATATTCAGAGGAAAAGAATGAGCTGGACTTTTACCTCACACCATGTAAAAACATGAACTCAGAATGGATCAAAGACTCCAATTTAAGAGCCAAAGCTACAAAACATAGCAGAAAGTCTTTATGATTTTGTATTTCACAAAAACACTGGCAACACGAATTTAAAAATAGGTAAACTGGATATCATCAAAATTGAAAACTTTTCTGCATCAAACGACACTGTCAAAAAAGTAAAAAGACAATCCATAGAATGGGAGAATATATTTCCATATCATATATCTGAAAATATCTGATTAATATCCAGAATATATAAAGAGCCCTTACAACAACAAAAAAACAAGCAATACAATTTAAAAATGGGCGAAGGACTTGAACAGGTATTTCTCCAAGAAGCTATACAAATGACACATGAAAAAATGCTCAATGTTATTAATCATTAAGGAAATGCAAATCAAAACTACAGTGCAATAACCACTCCACACACACTAACGTGGCTATTATTTAAAAAACAAATACAAAGGTAAAAACTCCAAATGTCGGTGAGAATGTGGAGAGATTAAAACCCTCGTATGTTGCTAGTGAGAATGTAAAATGGTGCAGCTGTGGTGGAAAACAGTCTGGAAGTTCCTTAAAAGTTACATATAGAATTACTATATGACCCAATAATTCCACTTTTAGGTACATACCCAAAAGAATTGAAAACAAGGACTCAAACTGATACTTGCACTAGCAATGTTGATAACAGTATTATTCATAACAGTCAAAAAGGGGAACCAACTCAACTGTCCACCAATAGATGAACAGCTTTGCAAAAGGTGATATATATAAATGAAGGACTATTATTCAGCCATAAAAAGAAATGAAGTTCTGGGACATGCTATGACATGGACCAACCTTGAAAACATTAAGCAAGGTGAAATAAGTCAGACACTAAAGGACAAATATTGTATGATTCCATTTATTCGTGTCTTCTAGAATAGGCAAATTCTTGTAGACAGAGTAGACTAGAGGTCGCCAGGAGCTGCTTGTGGATGGAGGGGACAGGGAATGGGATGTTGTTGCTTAATGGGTACAAAGCTTCCTTTAATGGGTACAAACTTAATGGAAAAGTTTGGGAAATAGATAGTGCTGATGGATTACACAACGTCATGGGTGTACTTAACGCCACTGTACATTAAAAAAGCATTAAATGGTAAATGTTATGGATATTTTACACAATAAACAAGGGAAATGTCTGGAAGGGGTTTTGTTTTCTGTGTGAAGGGGCTTTTAGCTGTTCTTGGGAGGAGGAGAGGTGTCTGTCCAATGAGCAACTAGGATATAAACTCCTGGAGGGCATAAATCCATGTCCTCAATTCTTGTTACCCGCCCAGACCCCTGCAAGGGTGCTGGTGAGTGGAGCTGCCTGCCAACCACACTGCAGTTAGCACCTGATCCTCCCATCCTGGAGTGAGAGCAGTCATGTCCTTGGTTCACCTTAGGCTCCAGACCAGCTGCTCATCCTATAGGCCGAGGGAATCTGGAGAAAGTTGTCCAGCAAATGGCACCATAGTCACGGGTCACGAGACCTTTCAAATGAAGGGTCATGAGTTTAGGCAGACATCTCATTTTGGGAACTTTTGGGTTTTGGAATAATCTCACCACTTGAGGAGTGTGTGGACCATCCTCAGAGTGCTGGAGCACCTCCAAACTATTGTACTAACCTCCAGGAGCTCATATCTTGAGGTGTCAAGAGTTGTATAGATGGCATTGTTTTCTTTCTTATTACTGCAGGGCTTCTGGAGAGGGTTAGCAAGGAGAAAACAGCAAGGGCCTGTTTGGTTTCAGTGGTTCATCCTAAATCAGTGGTCTTCAAAGTGGTAATTCCCCATCCAACGGGTACAAGAGGACTCTTCTAGGGAACATACAGAAGTGTGGGACACATCCTCTATGTCTATATCACCCATTCTTCCATCCACCTGCCCAGGAATGAGACTGCGCTCAATACAGCCAATCCTCTTCTTTATCCATCACTCTTTCCTGGTCTTAGGACCACTAAAGAGACCAATCAAAATACGGTTCTGAAGAAACCTCTTTTACTGCTGTATCAAGGCACTTTAGACCATAGGTTTCTGCTCTTTCCCTTCTTCCACATATTTCTGTTAAAGAAGCTTGGCAATAGAAATAGAGTACTTTGGCCTGTGTTTAGGATGCTCTGAATTCAGAAAAGCCAGAGCAATAAAGGTTAATGATGCTTATCCCTTTAAATATAGGTAGAATGCCCTGCAAGTCTACCAGATTTTTTGAAGTAAATTAAATAAAACCTTTCATACGATTTATTCAAAACTGTTAAACTTTAATAAATACAGATTTTGAAACTTAAGATTTTTATCAAATCATATATGTTCATTTTAATTATAATCAATTGCCAGCTGTATCATGTTTAACATTTGCTACCTCCTATTTACAAAAAACTCATTCATACTGATGATGAGAAAATGTAGCTGTCCACTGGAAACCGGTAAAGCCCCCATACGATGTTCTGGAAATCTAAAGCAGCCCTAACACAGCACTATTCAATGGAAACATAATGAGAGCCAAATATTCAAGTAAAATCTAAAAAGTAAAAAGAAAATGTGAAATAACTTTAATAATCTATTTATCTTTTTTGGCTCTATTTTTTTCTATTAAAAGCAAAATTCAATGAAAATTTTGTCTTCCCCTCCCCAGTTTTATTGAAATATAACCGAAGATAATATTGTATTAATTTAAGGCACACAATACAATGATATGATACATGTATAAACTGCAAAAATATTTTGTCTTATTTCATAGGACAAGTGCAAGTGTTTCTCTAGAGTACATTCTTTTAAAAAAAAAATCTATTTTATCTCACCCAGTATACCCACATATTACTTCAACACATGTGCAATGTAAAGAATTACTAGGGAGATATTTCACATTATTTTTTTCCATATTAAGTTTTTGAAATCTGGCATGTGTTACAGTTGTAGTATCTCTTTATTTGGACAGGCCATATTTCAAGGGCTTAATAGCCACATGTGGCTGGTGGCTGTCATACGGATGGCAAAGCAGTAGAGAACCCACCAGAAAAGAAGCTGGAAGACCACCATGTCAGACAGTCTGGGTCTGAAGGCACAGCTGGGATGGATGGGGCTATTCTGAGTATTTGCCACAGTCCCCACAATACCTTTCAGTCCTGGACTCTAGGACCCTATAACCTTAAGAAGAGAGGTTCAGGGGCAGCCCCAGTGGCTCAGTGGTTTAGTGCCACCTTCAGCCCAGGGCATGATCCTGGAGACCTGGGATCGAGTCCCACATCGGGCTCCCTGCATGGAGCCTGCTTCTCCCTCTGCCTGTGTCTCTGCCTCTCTCTCTCTCTCTCTCTGTCTCTCTGTCTCTCATGAATAAATAAATAAAATCTTAAAAAAAAAGAAGAGAGGTTCAGGAACACAACTGGAAGAGGAGAACAAGAAAGGAAAGCCTCAGGTGGCTGTTGCTTCATTGTTCTGATAACCCCAAGGCCCAAGCAAAGGCCAAAAGGTTGCAAGCAACCCTGCGTCATTATTTCAGCAGAGATTCTTGCTTGACACCCTTGGTTTTCTGATGAATGATAAAAAATCATTCAAAGGAAATTTTTTTAAAAAGCCTCAACTATAAAACCTGGTAAACACACTCTCTCTGAGTTCTATCTATTTTCCTGCTCTAACTAACTATAAATTCACCTGGTGCCGTTTCCACAAACCATCCGCTCTATTTTTTTTTTTTTTATCACAATGCCAAGAGAACATCAGTTGTTCAGAATGGTTTTCTTTCTTTCTTTCTTTCTTTCTTTCTTTCTTTCTTTCTTTCTTTCTTTCTTTCTTTCTTTCTTTCCTTTTTCTAGTGTGTGCAATATGAAAATTAGTTTAACATCTGAAGGAAAGAGATACTTATAAAACATACTGGAAACTGAAACCACTATTCAATCTCACGGCAATGCAGTCATATAAAAACCCCAGCACCTTCTAATGTGCTCTCACAGTGCATGGTGGAAGACTATCATTGAAAGCTGATGTTATGGCTATGCTCTGTCTTGCTTCCTTTTATACAGTGTTGTGAGTAAGCTGATATAAGACAGCAAGAGGAAGAATCCGGTTTATTCACATTTCCCATAATATCTATCATCCGCTGAAAATCATGTCCACTGCAAAATTCCTCCTTTCCCCAATCTCTAATATCCACACCTACTTCCTTTTCTCATAAAAGACACAATAAACAAATTGCTGGTGACTAATATATTAATTCCAGTTAATAATTCTGCGGTTTCATATCACGAGTTACCAGTGCTACAGATCCCCAGGCTAGATATTTCTTAAAAAATAAAAAAGATTTTATTTATTTATTTGAGAAAGAGAGTGAGCGCATGCACAAGCAAGGGGGAGGGAGAGGGACAAGCAGACTCTGTGCTGAGCATGAAGCCCAATGGAGGGCTTGATCTCATGACCCTAAGATCATGACCTGAGCTGAAATCAAGAGCCTGACACTTAACCGACTGAGCCACCCGGGCACCCCTATTCTTGATATTTCTGTGAGATGGTTTATGTTAAGCAAGGGTTGGGAAACTACCGGCTAACTCTGGCCCGAAACCTATTTGTATACAGTTTTATCGCAACACAGCCATTTCCATTCATTGACAGAGTATGGTTGTGTTTGCGTAACAGCAGCAGAGGTGCATAGTTATGGTGTTGTATTGTGACAGAGATTTTATGGACAGTAAATCTGATCTCTTGAGTCCCTGTCTCTGCTGATCCCTAATTTGGAGAACAGCTAATTGCTTCTAGGTTGTGGGTTCTCTGAAGGGTAGGAGCAGGGTCTCCAGCACGTCTGGATGATTCCCTAACATTATAGATACAAGTGAAGTACATGGTAGGCTTTCAACTGATGTTAATTTCAATTAATGTTCAATTGATATTTCAAATTAATGTTCTCTGGTTATTCATTATTTGGTGTCTTCTACTTATTATCTAGCCTCTCTACCTTGCTATGTGAGCTCTAAGGGTTGTATTACTGGGCTTCCTCATACCGTGGCTTTTTCTTAATTCAGCAGACAGAAAACACCAACAGGAGATCAGCTGGTGGAAACAGAGAAGTTGGGGTATTTCTTTCTTGCTCCCTCCCAGCTCTGGCACCACAGTTGTGCCAGTGGCTGCACCCCTAACTCACAGCAGTTCCTCAAGGACTCCAGCTTTCACCAGCTAGCAATATCTCCTTCCTTGCTTCCTGCTGTTACTAGAACCTGGGTGCCTCAACCACCCTTCTTGGTTTCCTTCATCCTAACCACACCTCTACAAGCCTTCCCTTTGATCATATCTCTTCGGTTGAACCCTCTGAGTAGAAATCTGGTTTTGCCTTAACCTTGACTGATACTCCTCCAGGGTTCTCATTTGGCAAGTGGTAAGCCAGTAGGATGTCCCCACACTGCAAGTTTAAATGAAAACCAGGAGAGGACATATGTTCTGTGGGCCAGTTGTATCAGAACCGCTGAGGGTCTTAAGATTCCTGGACCAGCCTGCCACCATGCTAAATGAAACTGTCTGTCCCTGGATTGATTAGTGCTCTGTAACAAGTATCCCAGGTGTTAAAGCACCTATTGAAACAGATGGTGAGATTCACTTTTGGGGGCAGGATGAAAATAAGAACGAGAAAACCAGTCTGAAGCATGCAGAGTGTTTGAAAAATCCTGAAGTCGGATGCACAAATACAGGAGGATTAAGCAGAAAGAGAGTCAGAGCTCTCTACCGGTCGACCACAGGTAGCGCTGTAGCTAAAAGTGGGACTTCCTCTTCTCTTGGTAGCACAGGTTAGCTCTTTAAAGTAGGCTACACATTAAAAAATCACATATTCCATAATAACGGCTTCCGGAGTCTATCTGTTGTCAGTACCAGTTTATTAGTGAGCATTAAGAGCAATTGCTTTGAGAGTTTGGGAAGCAGGAGCCCTATAGTGCGGTCATTTGTAGGGTTCAACAAAGTAGCATGTATGAAAGACAGAGCAGCAGGGCTGGATGTTTGACAACTCCAACTCCCAGCCATGAGATCTGGGGAGTGACAACCTCAGAGCTTCAGGATCCTAATCTCTAAAATGGACATAAAAAAAACAGTACTTTCCTGGGAGCATACATGAGTTAAAAGATGAAAAGTACTAGTGTAGGGCACACTAAACACTCGCTAGATGTTCACTATTAGGACCGCTTTGCAAGTGGCTTCCCAAAGTGTTCCACACAACACTAGCTCCTAGGGAGAGAAGGGAGCGAGCATATAACCAAGTGTTATGTGCGAAAGGGTACCATGGTATGGAAGTGGAAATGCTGAGTTTAACAAAGTGACACATATGGGCTTCTTGGAGTCTTCAACACCCTAATGGGCATTTCAATCCATAGGAGGGAATATGCTACCTTTCCTGAATTTATTTTGCCATAGAATCCTCTCTCACCCCTTCCCTGCATTTTTTTTTTTTTTTTTTTTTTTTGGTCATTCATGGCTCACCTCATGAGGTTAGCGTTTTCTGATCACATGTTGGGAACTACTCACTCAAATGTTGATTACAGCACTCCCCAGCTCTTTGCAACTCCCCTTCTTGCATACATATCCTGCTTAACACTGTTAAATTAGAAATAGGTTACTACACATAGTTTAATCACTCATCTGTATAACACTTCAGAATTTATAAAGCCCCTTCACATACTTAGATCAGTCCATCTTGCCAGAACCCCCTTGGAAGTCTCTTAGGAATTTCCTCATTTTACACAAGAGGACCCAGAAAGCTCAACGAGGTGAAGGACTTACTGAGGGTTACCCAGCTAATGACAGGGACAGGTCTTCTGGCATGAAATATTGTGCTATCTCCATTACATCCCAGTTGCCTTCAGTTTGGCTCCAAAGCTCTGAGAGGGGGTCTGGAAGATTCATGAGATCTGAGAGACTCTGTGAGCCTCTCCAATGGGCCGGTGGCCTTGGAAATCCTCGTGATTTTATGAACTAAAGAGAAGCAAACTTCTCGTTTCAGGTTGCGCTATTAAAGTATCCCTTCCAGTCTCATGTTCAAAACAATCCCTAAAGTGAAACTTGATTTTGCCTTATTTGGAAGATAATCTCAGAAAGAGACTGCCATTGTATAAAACATCCTTCACCAGCATACTTCTCCACTTTTAACCCCTCAGGAAGCAAATGTTAGGCTCAGGGAAGCCAGTAGTGTTATTTCTCTCTATTTTCTCCCCCTTTTTGGGTCCCAGGACAAAGATCCACAAATCATCTTATCTTTATCACACATATAGCTCACACAACTGTACCCTCTGCATCACGAAAAAGGTGGCATTTGATGTCAACATTACCAGCCATCCATTGACTGGTCAAACACCATGTCCTGTGGATTAGGAAGTGACAGATGGTGGGAGGATGAAGATCACAGAGCCAGTGTCCCTCCTCTCAGGGATGTGCAGCCTGGGAGAAGTGGTGGGCATATGAACAGATAAATAGTGTTCCCACAGAGTCACAGCAGAGGTAGGTCCTCAGCACCAACACAGTGTCAAGAAAATCTTCAGGAAGGCAAAGTTTGAGCTGAGTGTTGAAGGATACACACCCCCAAAGCTGATAAAAACACAGTCACTCGCTCAGCCCCTTTCTGTGAGTCAATCATGAACACATCCCTCTCCTTCTCTATAGGAAGTCGTTATTATTCCCATTTTGCAGATGAGGAGACTGATGAAAAGATGAAGTGACTTGCCACAGTCACACGGCTAAGGAGGCTTACAGAATGGATCTGAGTCCAGAGTCCAGGGCTGTCTGCTGCTGGCATCTCAAGGGGAAAGAGGCACATCTTTGGTGCCTTGGGGTCTAAGGGCTATGGACCAATGAAGACGATGGAGTTAAAGGGCCATGGCTGGAGTGCAGGCGTGGCACTTAAGCAGAGGCAGAGAACCTCGGGGGCCATGGTACAGGGTCCAGGGTAAATCCTGAAGGCACTGGGAGTACCATTCGCGCATCGTACTTGATTCATTTGAGCAAGGGTGGAAGATGTGTTAGAGGAGAGCCAGATCTGAACCCTGGCTTTCATTTTCCTCCTTTTCATCGCAGGAGAGAAGCCCTCCATCTGCCCCTGCAGCCTACTGAAGCTCCTCTGGCCCTGGCTCAGAAGGGACAATATTCAACATCCCAATCAAGTCTCTTTAAGGAAGAAAGAGGCCATGGTGGCCAGCGTTGAGGGCCAAGATCCCAGGAAGGGTATCATACATTGGATCAACCAGCTATTCAAGAATAATGTGTTGCAGTTTAGTCGAACATTCAACAAGTCTTTACTTAGTTCCTGCTCATCTGGCTCTGCTCATCAGGAGTTTTCATCAGTGAACATGACAGGGCTCACCCTCTAGGAGCGCCCAGTCTTGTGCTCCAGCGCAGAAGCCAGGAGATGACACCCCAGGTAAAGAAGGGATGGTGGCTCCAAACAGAACTACAGGGCCCAAGGGACAAAGAATTAAAATGCAAAGCACACCCGGAACTCCACACTTTGGAGGTGTTTATGCCCCAGCTGTGGAAGTGATGTTTTTTATTTCATCATGTTCAAGTCTGAAATTTCAAAAGCGATGGTTGGCGAAATAATTTGAACAAAAATGTGTTTTAAAAAATGCAGTTTGGATTAGGACCAGAAGAAAAACGAATACATCACCTATGTCACCTACAACTGAAATGCTTCCTTTTTCCTTTTTATATCTGGCACTTGGCTTACAAATAACCCACCCCTTCTACAGGGCAAGCGCTTCACGCTCTGTGCATGGAAGTGGTCGATAGTTCTTTTAATAATGAAGGATATTATTAATATATTTTGCCTCAACTGAAATTCAAACCCATTTCGATTTTTTTTTCCTCAGGTGGGATGTGGACAGAGAACATCTAGGTAATCGGCGTTATCATTTATAAGGCCAAGACAGAACCAATACTTCAGAGCTAAATGTAATTCAAGAAGCGCAATTTAACAGCTCTTTTTAGTGACTCTTTACAATCAAGATGATTTCAAGTCTCTGAACACCAGCCAAGATGCCACCAAAGTATACTTACATACCAGTGAATATTGCATGTTATACAAATTCCATGCTTGTCTCCTCCTCTGACTTGAGAAAATCACCCCTCTCTCTCATCCTACCTTAAGACAACGCCATTGTGGCTCTTCAAGTCTTAATGGAAGTTGAGAGTGAAGGGCTTGCATGAGGAAATAGCCTGTTCTTGCCTAAAATTAGCACTCATCTTCCACCAATGCTCTTTTTATTGGCTGTTAAGCTTTCAGGTCCTTGAAGTCGAGTGGGACACCCCCAAACACCCTTTCCTTGCTCCAATAACAAATCTCAAAGCTTAAAGGGCTTCTAACACCAGTTATTCTAAGGATTTAGTCAGAGGCACACGTGAACGGCATCTGAGCGAGCCTCCATACACGGTCTTAGGCAGCCAAGAAAGATGCCCCAAGATCCATCAGATCCCTCTGCCTTCCCCCAGCCTTCAAATCAAGCAGAGGATTTAGTCATCCCTGTTCTTTCTGTTTAGTGTACCTATTTCTAGGTATGGAAATACCTAGAAAGTTTAAGAAACTCATGTGCCTGAGTTTCTTAAAAAGGAACATAATTTACCACCTGGAGGAGGGGATTATTCTTATTGTAAGATTGCTCATGCTTTGAAATCTAGAACTAGAGTCTCATCCTTACATGTACAATAAGGAGAACCCAACCAGGGGGCTTCCAACACCACCATTTTCTTGCTGGCTGCATCTCCTCTCACCTTTCTCCAACTGAGCTGGGCTTCCGAGCTGGGACAAATGTTCTTGTGCCCAGGTTAGTGGAAGAGTCTTCCAACAAAATTTCCCACCACATAACATCTTGGGTTAAAAATGTTCTGTATCAGTGTCAATGAGTGGCTCCTTCACAGGTAACCATGAGGAGACCAGATTGCTTCAGCCAGAAGAAATGAGATAATTCTTTTATCTTTGCTCATGCCTTCTTAAAAGTACATATTTTTAAAAATTTCAGAACTAATATATAAATACATTCTTGCAAAAGACAAAGTGAAGACTCTCCTGACTTCACAGACCCTGGAACTTTAATGAAACTGTACACCTCTGCTTCAATAGAGCCTCCGAAAAACTGGAGAACTGCTTCTTCTCAAGACAGGAAGGCGGCCCGGAAGAGAAAAGAGAGGTCTGGCCCAGCAACTCTGCTTGGATCTGAGGTTTCCCACTCTTTCAAAAATCATAGTGAAATAACAGCCCTCTTCATTCTTCCAGAATATAATTCACTCAATGCAGACACACCAACAACCCTACGTAGAGGCTACCCTGTGAGGAGTCAGAGCACACGGCGAGCACGCCAACCCGTGTGGACACAACCAGCTCAGCCCCACTCTGCAGCTGTGAAACTGCTTCTCCCACCCTTGAGAAGTGAGAATGATTACATTTTGTTCAAAATGTCTCATTATATTGATTTAAATAAGATTTCTAGACCTGTAAAAAAAAGAAAACACATTTAAAAATGTCACACCATTTGTGTCAGAGAAGACTCTATAGAGACAGTTGGTGAAACCCATGTGACACTCCTGCTGGGAGGACACTGGCATCTCTCCTGCCAGGCGCATCTGACAGGAGGTCATGGAGTTCAGTTCCACCCAAGTCAGGTATTTCTTTTTCGCAGAATGCATCCTCCCGTGGCCAACAGGAGGCCATGGACAGGTGTGGAGAGATCTGCCTTGAGGGATGCACATCACGGGCTTGGAAAAGATCTTAAGCTGACGAACTGGCCACATCTCTGACAAAACTTGAGTGTGACTGACCTGCGACCATGCCCTGAGAGCATCTCACACACCTGGACCGGTAAGATACAGCCCAGTTTGCAAAATGCCAGGCACGCTTTCTGATGTTTATTCTTCCCACAGTCATCACAGAGCTGGATGCCCCACAAAAGAAAAAGTCAAACAAGGATCTTGGGGCTCCCCGTCTGGGGGTTCAGGTATCCCACCCTGTCCTGCCCCAGTACAGTAAACATCCACTATTGACAGGCAAGCGCTAAGCCCTTAATGTGTATTTAATCACTGCAGCAGTCCTGAGGGAGATGTTTACTGCTTCCATTTTATAGATGAGGAAATTGAGGCTTAAAGAGATTAAAGTGGCTTGGTCCAGGTCAGCCTCTTCCACAGGCCCTGGTCACAGCCACTGCTCCGGCCTGCTGAGAGTTGCCTATGCCCAGATAAACGTATGACACGAAGGGAGCTGCACAGGGGCAGGTCTGAGAACAGAGCTGTGCGCCGGGCCAGAGGGATGCCCAGGGGAGCGATCTCTCAGCTGAGTGATGACATTGGAGATCCAGGTGTCATACACTATGGGGACAGGAGAGAGTCCTGAGAAGCTGTGACCCTCCCCTTTGCTGTGCTGGGTGGACACTCCAAGGAGTGTCCCTTGGAGGGACGCAGGAGGGGCTCAGTCTGGCTTTGCGATTCTAATTCCTACACTGCCCACTACAGGGAAGCAGGTATTTACTGACTGTGGGACACTTAGGATTATTTTAAGAGAGGCCTTTGGAACCTGGAAGCTCGATGAATTTATGAGATCAGCAGCTATTTTTCTAAGAAGGTTTTAATACAATCCATTTCATTTGCAGCTGCTTTAACGTGAAATGTTGTTTAAGAGAGACAAATAAACAACAATTCACATTTGCCAGGCTTCTCTCTTCCCCACCCTCCCAGTTGTTCCAGAGGAAATTTTTTATTGATTAAAGTACAATTACATTATGGTTTAGAAAAACCAGCCCCAAAATAAATCGTTTTAAGAAGAAATCTCCTGGATGTTCTATAAAGAAGCAGCCTCAGAAGGGAGCGGCACACCTGGCACTGGCTTTGTAATTTGGGGCAAACTCTCTCTCTTCTCAGTAAAAGGATGGGGTCACTGCCTTCTAAGGAAGGGAGGACCAGGTGAAGGTAGCACTCCATTAAGACTTCCAAAAGACTTCCTGGTGGCTTGACGGTTTAGCGCCTGCCTTCAGCCCAGGGCGTGATCCTGGAGTCCCGGGATCGAGTCCCATGTTGGGCTCCCGGCGTGGAGCCTGCTTCTCCCTCTGCCTGTGTCTCTGCCCCTCTCTCTCTCTCTCTCTCTCTCTATGTCTATCATGAATAAATAAATATTTTTAAAAAAGACTTCCAAAAGCCCTTAAGTACATTTTTCTCCCTGAGCCCTTTCCCCCATAGGAAAATATTAAATATTGTATTGTAGGACTGCATTAGAATTAAGACGAATATATAAATATTATGTACTAAAATATTTGCTTCGACCAAAATGTTGTATTCTCCCCTGGACACATTTTTGTGGGTGACTAGAAAGGTACTGTGGACCTCACCCCCCCCCTCCCCAGTGCTGTGCCTGCCTGGACCGCAGGACAAAGTGTAAGCCCCTGTTTGCTGAGGACCTGGGGGTAGGAAAGCTAGTCTAGAGCAGAGAGGCCTAAGCCCTGTTGCTCAGCAAAACAGGGCTCCACGTGAGAGAAGGATGGAGAAGAGACCTCCTATCAGTGGCTGGCGGCTGAGGCAGGGCGACAGAAGGGTCAGGTGGGAAATGATGCTGGAGCCACATCTGGGGGCGGGATTTAGCCAACCCCTCTGCCACTGGGCCACCTACTCTGGGAAATCCTTGGTTAGTTCTCCGCTGCTCAACCAGGAACACTGAATTCGAAACGTAAAAACAAAGCAAAGAGATTGGATTTCATGATGTCTAAAGTCTCTCCGTTCCCATTCTAATATTAGACTTTTCACCACAAGTATTTAAATACTGCTCCACAATGCCAAAAGCTGCTTCCTCTCCCAGAGGAAACTCACTAAGGCAGGAACTAAGAAAGGACTTTGAGGAACCCAGATCACTTGCAAAGATGCATCGCCGTCCAACGCTGCAGAGCTGTGGGTGCAGAGCTCCCCAGCAGCCACGGTGAGCTCTGGCGCTCGGGCTGTTCCCCCGGTGACTTGTGTGTTCCTGTCCTGGATGGCCGCATTTCACAGCCAGTACCTTTGGATGTTTCTGTCCCGTGGATATGAATGAATTTTGATAACTCAAAATGAAAATGCCAAGTGTCACATTCTCCCCGGTGGGGGGGGGGGGCAAGGAGTTCTTCACTCTGTGCCTACAGCTGTTGGGCATGGATGCCCCTAAATCACCTGCACTCATCAGGGCAGCCAGTTGAACAGCCCTCCCTGGCTTGGCTGGGGGTGTTGGGGGTGGGGTGGGAGGGGGCTTCCTCCGGGCCAGGATCCTGCTTCAGCACCACCACCGTTTGCCTGCTCAGGTTTTACGCCCTGTTATTTTGTTCCTTTTTCCCTACCGATATGCACCAATTCCCTGTTTCGACAACACACATGCTAAAAAGCAATTCATCCATTTTGTCCAATGGCATTACCCAAATGCCAATGTTTTGAGCTTTGGCATTGTGTCTCATTAAGGAGAATAGAAACATGGGTAATTTAGTCTCCATGAGCTTCCAAAATATTTAGGTTTACTTCCCAACCTGGCAATTAAACAAGCAAATCTTTATTCTGGAGCTGGGCTGTCCAATACAATAGCTGCCAGCCACAGGTGGCTGAAGTTGGATGAATTAAAATGAAATAAAATTTAAAATGCTCCATGTCAGTCTCTCGGTCACACTAATCATATTTCGGGCAGTCACCAGCCACATGTGACTGGTGGTCCCTTATTGGAAGGCACAGATACAGAGCAGGTTCATCACCACGGAAAGTTCTATTGGAGAGCGCTGCCCGAGGCTCGAACACTTGCAAAGGCAAAGAGTATCTTCCTTCCACCTCTCTGTCTCCGATGCCTACCGCAGGCTCTTCCTGACACGGAGTGAAAGCTCTAATAATTGCTTAAGGAACTGAGATTCTTCATCTCTAAACACGGGAACAAAATGTGATCTCCAATAAATGTTGAGTTCAAAGAAGAAAAGTAAAAAATACAAGGAAAGGGCTATATTGGGAAAATTGTTTCCATAAACAAAAACTAAAATTCTAGTGTTAGCACAAAACAACTTTTCCTAGACCTCTCCCTAATGGAAACGAAGACTGAATGAGACCATTGCTCAAAACCTGTATCTATGAGCCATTCACGATATTAACAGACAGGCCAGGTCACCAAAGCCAGTGTAATAATAACACAGTAGCGGCGAAAACAATAATGATGCTGGTGATGACGATACTCACGGAATACAAGGCATTCTACATGTATAAAATCCTTTCCCAGCTTATCTCCTTTGAATCTCACAACGATTTTGTGAGGTTGAAATTCTTATACCCATTTTATTGGTGGGGAAAAAAGTGGAACGGAGCCTCGCTGTCTTGCCTAATGACTCGTTGGTAAATCAGTGTAAGAGATACCTGGGTTCAGGCTTTCTGCCTATCACAGCTGCTATATTTTGCCCAGAAACTACCCACTGAGCTATTCTGCTCTCTATCTATGCTGTTAAATGAATTGAGATCCCTTAACAAAAGCAGACCTATATGTCCAGTGCCCCAGAAGGCCAACTAATCGATTGTCCTCCTTAATAATAATTTTGGCTTCTGCAATATTGAAGGACAAATCTTTGGTAACCATAGGCTCCAGAAAACATTATTAATTTATCACCCAAGAAACCATTTGTTCTGTGCATTATCAATCTCAAACAGTGGTTCTGAAGCACAAGCATGATATACTGTGCTCTGGGTTGCACAGCTGCTTTGCATTTTGAATTCTTTATTTATAGAACAAGTCAAATTAATAACTCAAAAATGTTGTTTCAGGCAAAGTAATGGACACACAATAAAACTATTCATTTCCTAAAAGGTCACTCCAGGAGATGCATACATTGTTTAAAAGCCTACCAACAATGCTATTATTCCTTCGAAAACTGAAAATGTATAATAAGCAGTTAGAGCACATATCTGCCCCCAAGACCCCAGGCTAATTTAAAGTACAATCACAAGGCAATCAATCATACTCCAAAATTACTTCATTTTCCAAACTGTTTACACTTTTTAAGTTACAAATCCACTTTCTGCTATTTCAACTCACGATTTACAACTACAGATTTAGACCGCTTGGCAAGCAGCCAAGCGCTAGTCATGAGGGAACTAATGATATGAACAGATCAGTGTTTTATAAAGGAGAAAAGCGCATGTAAATTTCCAGTGTGTCTGCAAGTAATCAAGGCACTGCTGACTATAAATGAGACCGTCTCAAATTTATTTTAGGAGAAATATCTTAAAGCTGCACTTTTTATCGAGGCCAAAAAAAGCCTTTAGGAGGAACTCTGAGATTACTCAAATTATTGTAAATAAATGGTTATATGAACAATATGGAAAGAATAGTGCAATAGTGACTTACTTCAATAAATGACTTATTTCAACATTCCTGTTTTGTGTGCCCTTGTCATGATTTCTGGAATGCTAGAGTTAAAGGAAAGAGAGGAAAAGATGTGCTTGTCTCCCTTCTTTCTCCCTCTATCTCCCTCTCCCTTCCTTTTCCTCCCTCCCTCCTTTAAAATTGCTGTTGTTAACCATAGCAGCAAATCATGTTTGTTTTAGTAGCCAAAAATGCTCTGAATAAAAAAGAAGACCCTGGGGGATACTGTTTTAAATTAAATATGATTTTTATTGTTTCATTACAACAGCACAGCCAAATAATCACTTTGTGTTATTTGTACAAATAATGTAAGATGCTCATTTTCTTGCGGAAATAATTACTCTAGTCTATCATATTCTGCTCGTCATCAAAACCTCCCCCTTTGCTGTCACCAAGCATGTGCATTAGACTCTGGAGGCTAAATGTAGCCAAAGTTTCATGTGTTCTTACATGTTAAAGAGTAAAGCCAAGTAAGCATATTCAGATGTGAGGGCGCCTTGAAGAGAGAAGCTTAAAATAGCCTCGCAGTATATACATTGGAAAAGTCCATGCACTGTGATTGATATTTTAGTTAGAGAATCATTACATGACTAAACTCAATTTTATAATTGGATAAAGCCAGATACAATAAACTGGCACTGCATTGTTAAAGCATCCTACATCTTAAAACTATCTGTAATCATAAATCAACCTAATTATTTGAAATACTGTCATGAAGTGGAAAAGAAAAGAAATTAAAATAAACTAGCTGCCTGAATATCTCATTTTATTTTCTAAGGACCAAAGCTTTTTTATTGGCCTGAAAGCCCAATCCCACAATAGATGGTAAACCATACTCTTTAGATAAAACTGTACACACAGAAAATCAATAACAAAGATTAAAAGCTTTCCCCTCCTCCCCTTTTTCACACTGGCATCTGGTGTGTGTGTGTGTATGTGTGTGTGTGCGCGTGCATGAGTGCATGTGAGTTATGTGTGTATTTGTGTGTGTGTGTGTGTGTGTGTGTGTGTGCCTGTGTGTTAATTTAACTATACTCAAAATAATGATCTTCATGAATCTGGAGCAACACACATAGACCTATTTTACTAAAACTTCAATTTATCCTGGTTTTTGTCACACTCAAAAAAGCTACTAAGAGGGGAATGAATGTTTCCAGTTCTGAGTAATTTCATAATCAATTCCCTGGAGCCTCTGATATCACCACTGTGACATCATCAGGATAAATGTTCATTGGCTGCAACGGTCTTTCAGCTTAACCCTTTCCCCGATGTCCCAGCCTATCACTGGCTAGCTCTCTAATGCAAATTCCTTATATTCACCTGTGAACAGCAGAGCACAGGGAGAATGGGGATAAATGCTTCCTCCTCACACACACACATACACACACCGCACACACACACGGCATGGAGCTAGAACATTCTAAAAGGCAGCAGCGTGTGTCTCTTCTAGTAGAAAGCTTAGGGGAAATATAAGCCCTAAAGGGACACCATAGTAAGTTCTAGCAGGTGGAGAAGAAAGTGGTTAGGAACACTCTTAGATAGAGTTGGGGTATCTCTCCCAATCACAATGCAAGAACTAGAGACAGAATTCTGCATATAGAGACATGTTCTACACACAAAGGACAAATCTGCCCAAGATTATCTCTATCTAAATTTGCCCAACTTCTCTTGAAACTTGATAACATATTTTTCATTTTACATTGGCTTCAGCAATGCCAAGCATTGAAGGATTTTCAGTGTATGTGATATCCTAATTCTGCTGGAGATGTTCTTTACAATTGAACCAATATATAGCAAAAGCCTCTGAATTCAGCTTTGACCTTTGACCTCACAAGCACCACTTCTAGGAATTTATCCTGAGGAAATAATCAAGGATACAAAAAATGATATAATTTCAGGATGTTCATGAGAGTACTGTTTATAATAGTCAAAAGCTAGGGAAAAAAACCCCAAAGTCCAATAATAGGAGAACAGATAAATTACGGTACTTCCATGTAATGGAATACAGTGGAGTCCATTATTAAAAATGGTACTTCAGATCACTATCTTTTGTGTATAAAAGACCACATTAAATAGGAAAAGAGATATGAAACTGAAGATACAGTATAAATTTAAAAAAATTAAAGCTCATATAGGCAGGGAAAGAAAAGACTAGAATGAGTGACAATAAATATCACTAGTAGTTATTTCAGCATCGTGGTATTATGGGTAATTAATTTTTTTCAATTTCTTTATATCATCTTAACATGATAAAGATGCATTACTTTTTTATTTTTTTAAATCAGGCCCCATGCCAAGGGTGGAGCCGAATATGGGGCTTGAACTCATAACCCTGAGATCAAAATTTGAGCAGAGATCGAGAGTCAGACACTTAACTGACTGAGCCACCCAGGTGCCCCAAGCATGCAGTACTTCTATTATAAGAAAAGAAGCACAGTTAGAAGAGGTGAAGAAAATAAATGTGGGCACACAGAGGGAAAATGATCCCATATAAATTCACCAATGTTGGGTGGTCCAAATATTTGATCAAATCTTTTTGAAATAATATACCCAACTTATTTTTTTGTAACTCTGATAACTTCCTCACAATATATTTATTAAGGGAATGACAATCCAATACATATATTTAGTTAATAATAGTGATAAAACGGCAATACCAAACTAAGGGGGAAAATTAGATATTGGTTTACATACTTGAACCTTGTTTTTGCTGCTAATAACTTCCTACAAAATATTTTTTTAAAACTTCTTGCATTACTGTGGCATATTTGTTAAAACTGATGAACCAATGTATTGATACATCGTTATTAATCACATCCATAGTTTACATTAGGGTTCATTCTGTGTATTTTATGAGAGTTTTGCCAAATGCATAATGTCATGAGTCCACCATGACAGTATCATATAGAATATGTTCGCTGGCTATCTTTTTTTAAACTGAGATTGAATATTTCCTTCTAATAACACATACTGACTTCATGTTATTAGAATAGACACAAACATGTCAACAACCCCCAGCATAGTCTAAGCTACAAAGACAGCTACATAGTCTCAGTGAAATTAATCATTTTTGGTGCCAGTTCTAAGGGTGGCTGTGCAAAGAGATAAAACTTTGGGATCAGCTAGTCCTTTTCTCTGAAATGTAAAGAGGAAGAGGGGGGAGAAGGGAGGAAAGGAGGGAGAGGAGGGGGAGGGGGAAAGGAGAAGGGGGAAGAAGGGCCTCCTTTAAATTTTCTTCTTCTCCAGCTCTAAATTCAGAATTACTATTCAATTACAAGACAGAATGTCAAGATATAATAAACTGAACTGAAAAAGGGAAAAGAAAACATGCTCTTTTTTTCTACAAATGAGGTTCAGAGCTTTTGCCCATTAAAGTAAACCAAATATGTTTCTCTCAAAAATTCCAGCCAAAAGGCAGGATGCCAAACACACTTAACAGATAAATCACTGTTTCAGGGTCTCTCTTTTACTCTATTCCCCCTTTCTTCTTTTGTTTTTCTTCTCTTTCTTTTGCTCCACACACACAGACACACACACACACACACACACACACACACGCGCACTCTTTAAAAGCAAACTAAACACCCCTCCCCCTTTCTCAATCTATTTACAGAAAAAATAAACCAAAGGAAACAATTACTTTTGTTGAAGAACGCATTGTTTAGGGGAAAGTCACATTAAAATAAGTTCTACCTTCTTCATCAGAGATTAGCATTTCATATCTTGGGATCAAGCCATTGTCCTGCACACTATGTATAACTTATTGTACTTAATTTATCACTTTAGGTCATTGTAAACTAGGAGGGAGTTTGTAAACAAAAATGAATCACAGGTTTCATTCTTGTATCCTTTTCAAACTGGAAGACCTAACAGTTTCCTGTTCCAACATACAAAATAGTATTGCTTCTATCAACCTCCTGAGCGCTCTTGCCAGCGGTTTCCATTTAATTAAACTGACAGCAAAACAGGGCCTTTCGCTAATGGGATCCAGACCATTTTTCCTTCAATGTAAATTCTCAGGCATGAAATTACATCTGAAACAGACACAATAATCCTTCTATATCTTCGACATACATTTAATCTATAATAACAATTCCTTTGTCTATATTACAGTGTGTTTTAGATTTCAGTCAACTTGTTTTAACGGGAATTCTCAAGCGTTATCCAATTTGAATTCACCTTCGCATGCCTCCAGTGCCCTGGCTATATCTAGCCATAGATTATGGTTAAAGACCAGATGCCAAAGGCTAATGTCCACAGCAGAAAGGAACAATTATAAAACGAATGAATTATGTTTCTGTTTGTATCCTTGTTCTCAAAGCCAATTTATTTAAGTAAGAGCTTTTTCATCAACTGTTGACTCTAAGTAAATAAAAGCTATCACCATTTATAAGTATCTCTGAATTTCATATTACAAGACAGAGTTTCAAGTATTTCAATATGGCTAATCAAGGCAAGAAGATATTGATTAAGTGCAGCTTGGAGACCTGATTATATATATTAAGATAATTAGTGGGCTGGCTATTTTTCTCTGCTTGGATGTTAGTCACTTTTCTGGTAGTGGCATAACAGTATATGCTTTCAACTTGACTTTTTCCAGTTCTTTAAGTGTAATTATGAAAAACTCTCCTTATTAAATGTATCAGTCAGATAGTTTAGAATGGAAATCGAGAACTTTAGGGCAAAAGAAAAAATCTAAAAGGATAGCCTTATGGGCTACTTCTAAACAAAATTAAAGCACTTAGTAAATTGAAAATGTCAATTTATTCTGATCTTGAGACAACAGAACATGATGATTCTGCAGTGAAAACTGGTTGGGTCAAGTGCCATCAAAAAACTGCGCCTCCTTCATACTTAGTGCAGGTCTAGAGATCGGCATCCAGGGGGTATGAGCATATAAATTATTTGAAAATGCTAAGCCCTAAGGTCAGGAAGGCTGACTGATAAGGTCAACTCAGTCCTCTTCAACACCCTGATAAAATGGCAGTCCCTTGATATGGTTTGTCTAGCTATCATGAAGAGGTCTGCCTATTTCAACAAAGGAAGGGAGTTTTGTTGTGGGTATTTATTGCCCTGACCACCACCCACCACACTTAAAAAAAAGAGATAGTGGTTTGCGTACATACAATATTTTACGTTCAATTCTTGTTCCATATCCAAACGGCTACTGTCCTTTTGACCACCCCAGAAAACTGGCCACTCTTGGTAATTAGTGAATCAAAAAGAGAATCTTTGGAGCAACTTCATGAAACGACCACAACAAAAAGTGGTAGAAAATACGCCTTTTAGGACCTGCTAAAAATCGTATCTTCCAATATATGAAATAATGCCATTGTTCTCTTGAAAAATCCAAAGCAAAGCACTTTATTTGGCAGGGGGTGGGGGTGAAGCGAGGGGGTACTATGAAGAGTAGAGAAGGAACTGTCTTCAGAATATCCTGACAGTCTCTTTGAAAATGAAACATTTCATTTATACAGCAGAAGACAGTTGTGGCAAGATTAGAAATCATTTCAAATCTCCCAGGCAATCAAAATACAGTCTTTTCATGAGGATGGAAGGTTTCTTGTTTTACAGAAAATGCTAAATAAACAATTCTATGGGCAGAAATGTGAAAGCAATTTATTATTGTTCTAGTCACTTTGGTTAAAACTTTAGAAGCCACATGAAGCCTATAAATAGAAGCTCTCCTTTGTCTTTGGGATGTTGAAAGCAGTTTCTCTTAGGTCCAAGGCGAAGAAGCAGGAAATTATTGCTTTTTCTCCACCAAGGAGTCACACACCAATTCAGACAATGCTTAAAAGATAAATTCTAAACACAATGCATATGGAAGAACAGCAAAACTACCCACATGTTTTGAAAAATCAAGGGCACTGTGTCATAAATGACTACAATGGGGGGTTCTTTTTACTTTAAACATGGACAGCTTAATTACTTATGTCAATATTGTATATTAGATTATCAGTAAGAACAGAGAACTACGCCAGTAATGGTGCCTTAGAAGTAGGATACCTTGGAAGGTTCATTTCTAAATTTTGGAAAATAAAAACAATTTCTGTAGGAATTGTTAAAGAGGTGGGACACTCTGGATAACAGTTGATCAAATTCAGATCGACAAGCAGTTCAGTTTGGAAATAGTGTCTTAACCAGAAAGAAGACATTGTGCAAAACGATGCCTTCTGGGTCAGTGTTATTTAATCTGAGGCTTGCAGCCTATTAGTAGGATTACCAAATCTAGTAGGTGGGTTGCAACCATCATTTAAAAAAAATTAAATAGGCACGCCTGGGTGGCCCAGCGGTTGAGCACCTGCCTTCGGCCCAGGCCGTGATCCTGGAGTCCTGGGATTGAGTCCCACATCGGGCTCCCTGCATGGAGCCTGCTTCTCTCTCTGCCTGTGTCTCTGTCTCTCTGTGTGTCTCTCATGAATTAATAAACTAAAATCTTTAAAAAAAAAAAAAAGATAAAAAAATAAATAGAATGTAACAGAAAAGAAAATGCTAGAGCACATCATTCATAGTAGTATTAAGTAAGGTATGGGGAAACTATCGGTTCAAATATGTATACATGTACACATATCTACACACATATATATTTATATACTATAAATATTTGTGTGTGTGTGTGTGTACTGGCCTACCATATTAAATTTATGATTTGATGATGAATTATTGAACGTTATTAGATTAGTATATTTGTTTACCCACAAATTCTAACCTAAGTAGTTTTTATGAAATGATCCATCCCCAATACTGCCATACCATAAGAAAATTAATATTTTCAAGAATCTTCCTCCAAAGCTAAAGTCTAACAGAACCTGAACACAAGAGACCTGTAAGTGTTTAATGAATAAACCAATGAATGAATAAGTTAGCATAAGAATGTACAAACAGATAGTTATCTGCATGAATACAACAAGCATATCCCAACCAGGTTACATGAACTGCCCGTGGGCCTGGGCTGCTCCTTGTATTACATCTAGCTATACTAAATAAAATGCCAGCATCATTCTTCTATTGTAAATGGCACATACATTAACAGAGACATTAGCATTCACAGGCCAGCAAGGTATCTGTGGAAGCTGTATCTACATTCTAGCAAAACATCTGCTTGGAAAAGGAAAAACTGAGTTAAATGTTTGGGCAGTTTGTCTATACAATAAATCATCTAGCTGAAAGATGAGCCTTTATTCATCAACCAGCTCTGTTTATCATTCTATAAGAAAGCATATGGATGAAAAAAGGATTCTTTTGCATTAGGATACATGACACTGTGTGAACTATCTCCATTGTGTCCATTGTGTGGTTTTACACCACTCAATTTCCCCTTTGTTCATGTACAAAGAATAGTGGTGTTGGCTGAAGGTAAGGTGAGGTAGACATATAACTCACTAATGGCCAACAGATCCATCAAAAGTTTACTCCGAACTAGGAGCTCTGGAAGACAGACGCAAAACTGACTAGTAAGATAAGCTTCTTTCTGTATGACACTTGGAGTCAAGTTAGGAGGATATACCTTAGAAAGAAATTCAAGTAGGAATATGGTCACATCTAAATAATAAGAATGGCTTGTGTTTATTTGCTGATTGCTTGTTTTTATCAACTACTTGAGTAAAGATATAAAAGAATTCTCAAACTTGCAGATGACACAGTGGGAAGCTATGATCCAAATATATGAGATCCAAAGATATGATCCAAATATATATTCAGCTCTTAAAGGGCTAAAAATTGGCTGACATCAAATAATGCTAAATGTAATAAGGGAGAACACAGTCTTACACTTAGTTTTAAAAAGGAAAAAAAAAAATATATATATATATATTGTATAAGAACAGGATGGTGGTGGCCCATCTTAACATTTCATATGAAAAAGACCTGGTTTTCTTAGTTAAATATCATTTCCATAGAAGTCAAAAGAAAATAGTGCTAGGAAGAAACAATAAAACATCGGGAATTTATGGAAATATAGGTCCAGAGTAAAGAATGTAATGGTCTTATTTTATGCCACATTGGTTAAACAATATATATAGTCTTTAAAAATAGCAGATGCTATTTTTAAACAAGCACTGATTAATTGAAGCACATCAACAGGAATACAAGGAATTATTTCAGGTTGAAAGCACAAGGGATGTTTAACCTAGAAATCAGAAGATGTCAGAAGAACCAAGTAAAACCTTAGGAGCTCTTGAAAGCAATGTGACAGTTGCCTTTTAAAATACCTAATGGAGGGATCCCTGGATGGCGCAGCGGTTTAGCGCCTGCCTTTGGCCCAGGGCGCGATCCTGGAGACCCGGGATCGAGTCCCATGTCGGGCTCCCGGTGCATGGAGCCTGCTTCTCCCTCTGCCTAAGTCTCTGCCTCTCTCTCTCTCTCTGTGTGTGTGTGTGTGTGACTATCATAAATAAAAAAAAATTTTAAATATCTAATGGACTTTTGGATGGGAAAAGAATGTATACCCTCTCTTGTGGGGTTTCTTAAGGAAACCAGTCCCAGTGGGAAAATGTGGTGGGATATACTATTTGGTCCAATATAAAAACAAAGCACTTTCTAAAATTCAGAACACATAAAACAAAATCCATGGTTGTATAAGGTAACTCAAGTCAGCATCCCAGGAAGATCAATGGGAGGATTACTGTGAGATTAGATTGAACTGTTGAGGTTCCTTCCAATTCCAAGGGTTTTGGATTCGGGCAGAATTCACTGTGGGCTGGGGACCTGGGGGTAATATAACTTCTTGGGAAAAGAAGGGCGAGCTGGGCCTTTTAAAATCAATTCTCAAAGGCACTCCTTGGCCCCCTTCACAATTTACTAATTTTCTGAAATCAGTACCTATCTAAAAACTGGAATAACATTGTTTCTTGTTCCCCAAAAGCTGTTGTGAAATCAGTGATGCATCTTTACAACCAGTGGTACCTTGGGATTAAGAAATATAGTAAATTGGAGTTAAACTGTTACCAGTGGTAGTACTCTCTGGGTCATGGGACTGTGAATGATTTTTATTTTTTCTTTTTGCATATCTTTACTTTCTGCAGAAAAAAAAAGCCATATTACATTTGTAATGGGGAAAAAAAAACATTCTAAAAGGATGATTTAGAATTAGATTGGATTTTTATCTAGAAAAGTCCTGCTGGTAAAAAAATGAAAGTGGTGCCTAAATTATGGCATTTCACTGTTTCTCAGAGTAAAGAATATACCTAGTTTTCATTCAGCCGGAGCATTTACTTTCCTAGACCGTGAAGAACAACCCATGGCCTCAAACCTAATTTCAACAGCCAGGACTGAGAAGTTGCTTTTATGTTACGACTCTCCAAATACCCACATGTTAACATTTTAGTGGGCAATATTCTACTGACATTCTTTTATTTACTAAAGTAGTTAATCTAAGTTGTAAAACTAGAGCCCCCAGGGACACAAAAAAAGCCATTTTTGTTTTAAATAAGGGAAAAAAAAAAAAGCAACCTGTTAACATTTTTATTTCTCTGAACAGGCCTGGGTACACAAAAGCTCTTCACTTGGGACAGGGATCTATCTTGGCTACACTGTAGCAATCATGTACTAACTCACCTACCCTAACAGCAATCACACTACCCTTACTTAATTTTCAGAACCAGGGAAGACTTATTATTATATCCCACCCTGTGGGTTCATGAGCTGAGTTTTAAAAATAACTGTCTCTTCCTCTTCCTTAATATAATGTTAAAACCAGTATGTATTTAAAAATCCTCCTCCCCCCACAACATACAAATGAAGGCAGAGAATATGTGCTATGATCTTTATGGAGATGTTCAAAGGAGGTATATGTTTGAAATATGTAACTCTGAATATACACTGTTCTTTCAATAAAGGCTGGGCAAGGGTCATAAAACTATAAAAAAAAATACCCTGCCCCTTTGGACTATAACAGCTAATCATTAGCCATCCATTCGTAATGTTTACTTTTAGTGTGTTATTTTCACATTTTTCTTCATGGGGACTAACCATTAGTATCCCCCTAAGACTAACAAAAGTACATTCATTGCCTGCTGGCAAATGATTTCCGGCCCCAGAGCATTTGCTGGTAGAAAAAGTTAAAGTATATCTAGGCTTATATTTCTATTATTGTTGGGCATTAGCAGCAGCATAAATTTTTCTTCCCAAGACCTTCATTCCAGCTGGTTTCACGTATGACAGTAAAGGAGGCACCCCAAATTCACACATACCATTTACATGTTTGCAAATCTAATTTGGGAAAATATGAAAATGTTAACACAGTAGATGTCTCAGAAATTTTTACTAAATGGACAGATTTTTAAATTCATTCTCGAGTCACTCCCCCCCCAAAAAAGACTACCCCCAAAGCACCATCACTCCCAAATTAATATTCTTCTGCATTTTAAAAAGGGAGCTTGTTTGCATTGAAACATGGCTATGTAAACAAGGTGTTTGACTGGGATAGATTTTCTTCTCAGAGTATTCAAGAGCTGGAGTGGAGCTATTTAAAGACTGGAGTCTTCAATTCCTTAGGCCAGATGCTAGTATAAATACGAAACTATGTTCACACTGCAGATGAAACTATTTTTAGTTGGTGCATTTTGAAGAGCACTATTCAGTTAAGCATTGTAGGGTGGGCTTTCAGTCAGCTACAAGCAGAATCTAGATGGATTCTTGCCCCCGTGTTAACACACTGAGCCAGGGCCCTTGGCTGGTGTGCACCACGATGGCCTAGCCAGTTTCCAAGGACTTTCTTACCAGTTAGTAAACAGCCAGTGCCCCCAGCCCCTGTCTTCCATGCTCTCTGCCTCCTCCCCTGTCTCCCCGGATCCTCCCTTGGGACACCCTGCTCTGTCCAGGCACTGTGGGTCAACTCTGCCCAGTCAGCAAGCAGGGGCCCCCCCGAGGACCCAACAGTTGCACATGCGCTGATTTTCACCCGTGACTCCAACTCTCCGGTAAACTGGACTCTGGATTTGATTCCAGACTTCAAAATCAAGAAAGACACAAATCTAAAAGGGAGTTGAGGACCACAGATATGGGCAAAAATATCCAGTGTAGGGGTGTTGGCTGCTTAGGACATTTCTTCCTTGCACCTGCTAGATACAGTCGTTGTGAGTTCACACAGAAATGCCTAGGCGAGGATCCCCGAAATCTCCTGAAATGGGCTACTGGCACAGAAATGAGGAGTGTAGCTATCATGCGGCAAGCAGCTCTCAACAGCCCCCCAACACCACTTGGCCTGCATTTCCATGGAACTCTCTGTGGGACGCATGGATGTTACAAAGACTTGCCTCGCTCCTTGCTCAAATATAAGATGCTCTGCTGGGCCGGTCCTGCAGGGCAGTGACACCGGCCTGTAGACCAGCTGTTGGGCTGATCTTCCACCGAACTGATGTCACCAGACTTTGTTTCTGGACAAGGCCTAGCTCTCGCCCTCCCAGCGACGGGCCGCCTTCCGGAGCTGTGAGTGAAGCCAGGAGGCAGGTGTGGGTCAGCACCCCTGTGAGTGTCTCCAGCATTAGCAGGCCAGCAGGGGAAAAGATAGGGAAACAAAGTCCAGAGCTGGAATGATGAATGCTTTACTTCTTACAGCCTGAAACAGGGGATAAAACAGCCAAACTGGGGACGAGGAGCTGAGAGGCCCAGGAACTTTTTCCATTGTTGTCTTTTTTTTTTTTTTTTTTTTTTTCATTTATACAAAACTCATTCAAAGGAAAGGGATCTGGAGGGAGGGGACTGAGAAAGAAACAGGAGGGAATAATTTTATTTTTCTTTAAGTCTATACTGTTTGCTACAATATCCAAGCATTATACAAACCAAGGACCTAACTTCCTCTGGACGGTGAGTATACTCCCACTGCTTCTGGTGGGAAAGAGTTGCACATGTCTTGGTAGCCCCCCGCCCCCCTTCCGTCAATCCTCCAGTAAAAAACCTAACTGTGGCACTGAGAACATGGATCTAAATACTTCTCAAGGTTCTACTAACATGAGAAACCACTCTAGCTTCTCTCGTGGTTTATTACGATATCACCAAATGCCTGCTGTGTATTTATAGCTTGTAAGTCCTAATTACTAATCATTTGGTCTAAGACTATAAATGTTTTTTGGTGACTTAAATGGACAACTAATATTTTGGTTGACGAATTAAGGTACTGCTCCTGGATGGTAAAATATATTCTAGTCCAAATTTCAGGCGTTCATTTGTCAGATATTTTATGCTACTCTTCCTTTAATGATTCATTTACCGTTAGTAATATTTGTATTCAGAACTGTGGTGTTTCTAGCCAACGGCGCAACGCTTGGCTGAATTATCTTTTTCTTTCGCAGCATAACAGAGTAGAGCACAGTCAAATTGAGGCTGGTCTTCAGTACACGGTTGGAATCAAATTGTCTGGCAAACACACCCAGACCCATTTCTCAAACCACATGCAATGTTCTGACTACCAACGTGCCTGCAGAGTCATTAACAAGCATCCTAAAACGTGCCGTCCATATTTAAATGATTAGGAGAGTAGTATGGATGATGAGCTGGTTTCCAATTGGGCTTCTTCAGCTTTTATCAATTATGCAACACAACACAGATGTGAGCCTTCACCTTTGTTTTTCGTGTGCCACTAAAGTACACTCTCCTTCAGAGCAGGGTTTATTTTCTTCTGCTTTATTTGAACACAACCCTTGGGCAAGAGTGTTGTTCTAATCTAGGCAACCTGAAAGATTCAGCATCAGCAATCACCCTCAACTGGGCAAATTTCTGAAGAAACAAATTTTACAGTTTTGCAAGGTTACACAATCACTGTGTGGGGCCAGTGGAGGGTAATAACAATTATCCTCTCCTTAACCCCCTGGGATCCATGTTCAGAAACTGCCCAGAGTTGAGATCCTTAAGTCTGCAACCCCAATCACGGGCTGAGTCTTAAACCATTCACAAGAGTCTAGGCAGCTCAAAGGTAAGATTCATGTCTTTCTTCTACTGTTCCTACAGCATCTCATCTATTGGTGCTCAATTAACGCTGTAACGCACACACAACAAGGGCAGGTGTGTGGTGGGTTATTTTCAGACCTCACATCTGTGTGGCAGTTACACTTCCTAGCCTATAGATTAATTCAGTGTAACTGGTTCCAACCCTTCCTAGCCTGTTGTTGACATGAGGCTTGCCACAGCCTGAGCAGGTCTCTTTGCTATCAATAAGCCAGGCTGGGCTGTTGCCCAAGAGAAAAGCCTCAAAGGAAATGACTTAAGTGTGGTATACACTAGTGGTACCCAAGTCAATTTTAGGTGGTACATGGATAAACAATTTTTTTAAAGAATTTTGTATTTATCTTCACTGTTATATATAGCAAGTGATACAGGTTTTCCATTTATAGTAGTGAAATAAAATTTTCTATTAAATCAAGTTAGGTAAAAAAAAAAGGTAGCCAATTGAAAGAAAAATATTAAGTAAATTATAAAATAGGGAGTCATCAATATGACAAAAATTGTGTTGTTGGTTTATAAATAACTAAAGTCTAGGACATCGTGATGTAAGGTCTAAGACTTTAATTATGCTACTGTTTATCAAGTACTTTATTGTGCCAGACATTGTCTTAAGAACCTGAAATTTAGTATATTATTAAATCCTACAATACCCTTGAGAGGTAGGGATTATTATAATTTTTTTTCATTGGAGATCCAGGGTTCCAGTCCAGGTCTTTAAGACTTCTGCAATTATATTATGCTGCCTCCAGATGAAAGATTTAAAGCCTAGTCACCCATCCATTTATACAATGTACATTTTGAGCACCTACTGCATGCCAGACAATATCTTAGATTAAAAGTTGGGTCTGAGGAGGGACCTTCATTCCCTTCCCTGTAAGTAGTTTAGCCTAGTAAATGGCAGGTAGGGTCTTGATCAGAATAAAATAGAAAAGATTTCTCATGTTGGGCTTCAACTCATACTCCCAGGAAATAAACCAAATGCAGAGCCATAAGCAAATATACAGAGCTCCCTAAGTAAAAGACAAAAAGTCATTATTTTATAAATATTAAGAATATTGAGCATGAGATTGATTCACATAATAAACAAATTGCTGTTAGAAGTGGCCACTGGGTCGATATGACAAAAAGCCTTTCAAAAGAATCCTTAGGCCTAATTTTATGAAAATCTGATATATAAAAATTAAGCCATAGGAAATGTATTTACACTACAAAAGGGCGCTCTACTTCATCAAAAGGAGTCTGCAGAGGGTTTCCCACCATAGCAAGTCTTTTTATGGCACCCTATAGAGGAAGTGACTAATAAAGATATAATGTCTACACAGTAGTTCCAGATTACCCAGACAGTAGAAAATAAGAATTGCCTATGGCCTATCCCTGCTGCCAAAATTTATAATTTGAAAATATAGAAGAAAAATATACAAGATGAGAGAGCCACACGTACTTAAAAACCAGAAATCCCCATATCTATCTGAAAGTAGAATCCCATCAGCATTGTGAGCGGACACATTATCATCCTTATTGTTCTTCCTAGCATGATTATCTTCTACTCTTCAGAGAGAAGCAACCACCAGTCTTGACCCAAGAGTTCAATTTCACAACAGGATCCATGAGTGTCCTCAAATGTCATTCCAGTTTTGTGGATGCAAATGTTTTCTCGGCAGTGGATCCGTAGTGTTTTTTAGATTCTCAAAATCATCTACAGCACCTCTCCCCCAATGGTTAAGCACCACCAAGACAGGAGAATCCAATTATTTTTCCTCCCAATAACATGTGAATGAACCAGCAGGAAAGGGCAGGACATCAGATTTGGCCAGAGGGCCTGAAGGGTATTTTTTGGGGACAGGGGTAACTGATAATCAGGCATTTAAAAAGTATGTCATAACCTTTTTTCATCATAGACTTCTTTCGGAATCAAATGAATGCTCTGAATGGTTTCCCAAGACAATGTGTATTTGCACAGAGAATTCTGCGAAGATTTGGCATTGGTTGTTTTTATGCATCCTCACAAAAATTTATTCATTGATCCTGGGTTAAGAACCCATGACTCATGATTCCTCAGAACATTCAGGCACTTGACTTATAGCCTAAATTATAGGGGCTATAGGTTTTTTTTTGGGGGGGGGGAGGAGGCGGGGAGAAAGTAGATGATCATCAGTACATGGGCTGCCACATGGGCTGCCAAACATGAACTGGCTATCTGCAGTATGGACCTATACTATCCCTATTTTCACTCCCAGAACAGATTTGACAGAAGTTTCATTCAGCCAGAAAGCTCTGCCCAGGGTAAATTCTCTGATTTTGTGAGATCCACCGCTAGCTAACATTGCCTTCAGGAGAAATTGTTTTATATGAATTGATTTGATTAACCACACTAGCCCCATTTGCAACTATGAATAATGTAACCAGGCAGAAAGCTGACATTTTCATGGAAAAGTTCTATCATTTGCAATCTAAAATTGCCAACTTTTTTCTTAGCTTGTAGGTAATACAAGCAAGGAATATCACATGAAAATATTGCTTTGATGAATCAAGGACATCCAATGACAGGATAAAGACTTAACATTTTGAATTTCAACTGATATCCTTTTATCATCAGAGAATGCATTGGTAGGCATAAAAGTCTTCCTAGTTATGAAACAAATGGAACTCTATAAACCCAAATAAATCAAGAAAGAGCCCTCAGCTTAATTATCTTCCCTTCAACATCTCAGAACACTTTCTGGGCAGAAGTGCTAAAGCTTTGACAAAATATTAGGAATTTCAACAAGGAACAGATAATACGCATATTTCTTCTGCTAACAAGACAAGCTTGATATGAACCACAATGTGTTTATCAGAGACAATGAAAGGTCAGCATTTAACATCAAACACAGGAATTCTATCTGGAAAGCCAAATCTGAGCAAAACCCAAGTTCTTAGTGAGATGAGTTAGGCCATTCAGAAAGATCTAAACCAGAGATGACCATGAGATTCTCCATTTCTAGTAATATCCTGGTAGAACAGAGGAATCACATGGGATGGGAATCTCACTTACTCAACAATCCTAATCCCCACCCTTTAAGCATTTTCAAATTGGCTCGCATTGCAAGACATGTACCTAGGAAACTTCTGTGCTTCCGGTGTACATTGCTCACACCTTCATCCATGTACTGGCTAATCTCCACGTCACAACGTAGCTGTGTCTGTCTGCCCCACTACACTATGAATTGCTGAGACTGGTTCTCTTCCATCTTCATCTTCTTTCCATGGCAAATACAGTGCCTAGCCTTCTTAAGCACTCGGTGCATACAAACAGTGATCCTACCTCAAGTTTGGCTAACCATCACAGTTCTTCAAATCTCTCTAGATCAGCACTGTCCAATATAAATATAATGTGAACCACATAATTTAAAATTTCTTAGTATCCATAAAAAATGTAAAGGAAAAGGTAAAATCAATTGCAATAATATATTTTATTTAACCCAACATATCAAAATCATTATTTCAACATGTAACCAATATAAAAATTATTAATGAGATATATATTCGTTTTTATGGTAAGTTTTTGAAATCTGGTATTTTATACTTATAGTACATGTAATTTGCATGCTAAACATTCAGCAAAGTGATATGGAGCCCTACCAAAACAATAAAACTACGTTTCACACACACACACACAAATATTTTTTTAAACTGGAATTAATTAAAATTACAAACTCAGTTTCTCTTTTGCAGTAGCGATATTTCAAGAGCTCCATAGCTGTTCCTGGTTACCATACTAGACAACACAGTTAGTGGCTACCATACTAGACAACACAGTTCTAGCTACTTCAGTAGCTGATAAAAGCAAGTTGCAAGATAGTGTACGCAGTAAGATCCTATTTTTAAAGCAGAACAACTTACACACACACACACACACACACACACAACTGGAAGAGTAACCACCAATTATTAGTAATGTGTAAGTCCTAAAGAAGGAGTGGCATTTGAAAGGAAGAGAAGGACTTTTACTTCTGAATGGTTTGAAGTTTTATATGTATCATAAAAAAGTGAAATTAAGGGGGAAATGGTTTAAATTTTTGCAAGAATTGTATAAAAAATTAAGGAGTTACAGTTCCATCTTTTCTTTAAGTAGAGACAAATATAGTTACACTCAGAGTGGCAGGGACAGCTGAGATTCCTTTAGATGAGGACTACCAGTAAGGGGAAAGAATTAGAAGCCATGCTTCATGTGGGATGTGCGATTGAGGCTGTCGGTGTTTGACCTAGGGAATGAAAGTGTGAAGCTGGGGACAGCTCTTTTTAAATATCTGAAACACCATCAAGGAAAAGGAAAAATTGGTTTCACATGGCTGTTACAAGAATTAGTAACAGTTAATATAATACCATTAATACCAGTAATACCATTAATATAGTAGTTTGTACTATAAACCATACATTTCAAACTTAAGTCATCAATAAGTCATCATTTCTAACACAGGGGTGAATCAAAGATGAGCTAGAACTGCCTTATAAGATAATGAGTTCACTATCATTGAAAACAGTAAAAGGTCAACTAATCAAGATTTCAGCAGAAGACATTTAAGAAGTAGTAAGTGCAGGAAAGATGTCATAACTAGAAACTTGTAACTAAATTATCAACCCTGAGATTTTATTATTCTATGAAACTGATCAATATCCCAAGGGCACGTGTGAGATATTACAAATGTATATCCAACATCAATTTTCCTTTTCTTCCAAGAATGCTGTAGGTATATATATCCTAACCTCCATGAAGTAAGCCATGACCATGGAATTAATCTGAACAAGAAGTGAGATGTGAGTAGAAGTGATGTGTGTTACTTCATGTTACTACTGAGTGTAAACATTTGAACTCTAGTACTCAGCTCTTTACCTCCCTGTTCCCCTTCCTATAAGCATGAACCAAGGCGGAGCCATCACAGAGGGAAAATTTGTCTTGTAGAGTTCTGTATGCCATGATGAACTGTGTATAAACAAAAAAGTAAGCCTCTGTTGTGTTAAGCCACTGAGATTTTGGAGATGTTTGATACCTTAGCATAATGCAGGCTGTCATGATGTATATTGAAAATTCTTGCTCATGACCTCCAAGAGAAAACACACAAAACCACTTCACAATGTGGTTTGGTTTCTTTTAGAATAATCAGGCACCTCAAGGACAAACAGATTTCCAGGTTGAACCATTCCACAAACACACAAACACCATATGCCTACCTATATACACCTAATATACCATAAGAACAGCCAGTTCACAGCCAGAGAAGCACCAGATGAGGCCAGTATTTCATGTGTTTCACTTGTGATATCCCAACGTACATTTGAATTCCTGGCATCAAATTTTCTAACCAACGAAGGATCAGCTGTTAATTATGATCTAAGGGTGATCAGAGGCAGGCCATTTGCCTTTACTTTTGTGTTTGCAGGACAATACACACTTAGGTAAATTCTGACAGAAAGAATTAAATTTTAAAATATCACATTAAAAGCACTTCAGAATAACCCTTAAGGTTTTCTGGACCCCTAGAAAACTGAGATCATGACTTATTTAACCCTGAATTAACTTCTGTGCCTTAGAATAGCTACTCCAATGTTTATGAATGAACTTCAATGAAGTCAGGTACTATGATTATCTATTATCTTGGTATATTTTTATGTTGCAATTGTCTAACTGACTTTCTGGGGGAGAAAACAGCATTTTGTAGGGTTTACTTTTCTTTTTTTTAAGATTTTTATTTATTCATGAGAGACATAGAGAGAGAAGCAGAGACACATGCAGAGGGAGAAGCAGGCTCCACGCAGGGAACCCAACGTGGGACTCAATCCTGGGTCTCCAGGATACCGCCCCGGGCTGAAGGCGGCACTAAACTGCTGACCCACCTGGGCTGCCCTGGGTTTACTTGAAGGAAAAAAGAAAAGGAAAAAAAATGTTCTTGACTAAATGCTCCCACTGTGTGCTTGATGATTCCTCACGCGTGACTGAATTTAATCATCCCCAGTCCCGTGAGACAAGTATTGTTAACTCTGGTTCGAAGATAAGCAATCAAAGCAGAATTATGATTTTTTAAGGTCATAGAGCTTACGGAGCAAAAATCTGAATCCAGGCCTGTCTTATTTTAAAGTCCAGGCTGCAAAGGTTTAGTGCACCTTTAGTGTACCAAAGGTTTAGGGTCAAAAAGAAGACATCATAAAATGGCAGCTTCTGTTTGCTCATTCTAAATCTTTGATTGAAAATATTAATACAAAACAATGTCAACTAAGTGTTCTCAATTAAAAAAAAACAAAAAAGAAAAGAAAAAAGAAACCTGTACAGAAGCTACAAATGTGAGAAGCCTATATTTACACACAAGTGTCACGTGATGGGTAATTAGCCAGGTAACTATAGGTTTTTCTCTGCTAGAAAAGTATACGTTTCATCATGCTTTGAAATCTGCCTTATTATCAGCACTGCTATGAAAACAATGTTTTATTTCTTATTGAGTGAATAGGCCACGCATGAAGCATTGTTTTTGTAGGGCCTAATAGAATACCTTCTTTGTGAACCAAAGAAGTAGAATGGGTAGTTGGAAGGTGGAGAATATCCTCCATCATGATTAGCAAGTAACCATTTTAAGGGAGACGAGGATTAAAACAGTGCAATTGCCTAGAATACGAAACATTAGACGTCATGCTAAAACCATCTCCTTAATAACCTGTCACCTAAAAAAAAGACAGATTACGAACAAGCCGATAATAAAAAAGATAAAGCAGAGCAAGCCCAGTCTGGATTTGTTTATTTCCCTGCACATTTTTGTAACTGCTATAATCCTGAAACATGTAAAAGATTCCCTTGAGGAAGGGACGAATTAATAAGTGCCAGTATTAATACGTAAAATGTCTACACACAACAAACCCCTACAACACCACCAAAAATCCTCAGGCTGGAAGGCTAGCTTCAAGCATGTTCAAAATCCCTCTTAATGAATTTCTCAGAGTAAGTCTATAGATGGCTGACTACAAATTAAGCCAAAATAGTTAAAAATGGCATCCCCCAGCCCCAAGCAGGTTGCTTCTCCTACCAGGTACTGATGAGACAGCCCCTCCACTAGAGTGTATCATCCTAGAAAGTGCTGGACAAGTAGTCAAGTCAACCACTGAAAGTACGGAGGGATTCTAGTTTGGTTCAGAGCAGAGAACTCCAGAGGTTTTCAGAGGTTGACCATAAAAGTGACATGTTTACTCAACCTAGTAGGTGTAACTTTGAAGTTAGAGTGCCTACATGATAGACCTAAGACCGTTACGGGGAAGATAAGACAAACACAGAAGAAAAAGATACTGAATTATATTGCTAGTTACAGAGTAAGGTGCTCAGTAGATGGTAGAGACACTCAATGTGATTAAGAGCTCCAAAACAGGGAAAATCCTATGAGCTGCATGGCTAACGAGGGCTTCAGGTGCTTAACTTGGTCTTAAAGAGAACAGCATTTCTACAGGTAAAGAGTCCTGGAAGGGGCATTTCAAGAATGAGTAAAGGCATGAACCACTCAAAATGCACTGCAGAGATTGAGGAGCAGGAGGGTAGGTCCATGTTGTTAACGAGAAAGAAGACCAAGCAGTCAGACGAGTTAGACTAAAGAAGGTGTACATAAAGGGTAGGAGATAAGGTAGAGAGATAGGCGGTCTTAACATTCCGTGTCCACTCTGAGCTGGCAATTCCACCTTTACAGATATATAAGGAAATAGTCTTGGAAACGTGCAGAGCTCCCAGAACTTCATAGAGTTTTAGGAAAACAGAAGCAGCCCAAATGTCCAACAATAGAAATACCTCTATATTGAAACATTAGGCAGGTACAAAGAAACAGTGTAGAGCATTTTAGGACATGAGGCACTGCCATACAAAAAACATCTGTACAGATTTCAATGGGGGAGGCAAACATTAGATTTCATTTTTTTTTTTAGATTTCATTTTTATGGGGAAAGAGTTTATGCATATGAATTCCTGTCTATCCACATATTAGATACATTGGCACATAGATTTATCAAAGCGCTAAAAGCACTTACTTCTGAATGGGAGGGAAAGAAGCAACTTCCATTTTTCTGCTTTTTGTTTGCAATGCCTACATTTTGTAATATGGACATGGATAGCATTGGTAATAAAAAACCACAACAGTGAAAGTTATTTCACAAAAAAGAAAAGAAATAGAGGCTGGGGTAAACAGTTCACTGGATGCTTGCCTACAACATTCGTACTTTATCGGGTAGGCATGAGGTTATCCAAGAAAGCGAGGCGGGGGGGGGGGGGGGGACGGGGGGTTACAGCCTGAAAGGCAATATTTTAAAAGGGTCCACGGGATAAAAATGTTAGAAATTATTAAAAATTTAGAAAGCAAGTGGAGAGGTCCAAATGAGGAAAGTTCGAGGCAAGGCATGGCTCTGGGATTTCGGGGAAGAATGAAGCAGTGCCACTTCATCCCAGCACACTAACGGAGTACTCACGGGGCGAGGCAATCAGGAAACCCTGAAATGGCAGGACTATTTGCTCAGCCCCTACTGTGCATGAAGCACTTCGAAAAGGCTTTGAAAACCTACCATTACTTCAGTCTGTCCTAAATAAATACATTTATTAAAATGGGGTAAAAGTCCAAAACTCAGCTTTTCTCTGCAGTGACCTGTACAAACTACAGACTTACACACATAATGCTGGAGGAGACAAGGGGAGTGAATCTTTGACATTTAGGAAAATTAATGTTTTGCAATAAAACCTCACATTTGAAGTACTCTAAAAGATAAACGAGCTGTTTGGAAGAATCAGCGTCAACACTAAAGAGAATTAAGTCTAAATGCCCAAATCAAATATCTGCTCACAAAACCCTCTGGAAAAGTCACATCAATTCACATGTACGATGTATGTCCTTTGTGTTCCAAGGTGATACCATTGTGATAACAGCTGTAATAATGGCCCACAGTCAGTAACCATGCAGTGGCTCAAGGGATGAGAGGTGGAAAGCAAACAAAAACATTTTAGAGTCACAATAATAGGAGAAAAGCATTATGCATCTCCAACTGGAAGGGGAGCTGTTGAATCAAACCTTATTTTTAAAGCACATTTGAGGTACAGAGTCAATGTTGCACTCCTATCACCAAATGCAAATAGAATTATTGGTCCAAGTTCATCAATCTATCTATGATACCAGAAATTTATGAGCTTGCAAGAAGCTAAGGTTGCCAAAAGACTCTTTCCAGTAGACCAGGTATGTAACCAAGAACTAAAGGTGGTGTATATATATTTATATGTGTGTGTGTGTGTGTGTGTGTGTGTGTGTGGAGAGAGAGACAGAGAGACAGAGAGAGAGACAGAGAGAGCAAAGGACCCAGACCACAGCTGAATTTCTTTCATCTTTGGTTATCTTCCCATCAGATTGTGAAATTAACATTTCTCATTAATGAAGCTAAAACAAAATTAAAAAGGTTGATTGCTTTCTCCATGGTGGTCCTTTTATCATAGAAATGGCCACAGAATACCCGACTAAAGACAAAATACCAGAAAAACAGAAAATGAAAACAAAACCAGAATAGTTAAGAGTCCAGGAGGATGCTAATGCATTAAACTAACACATATGATAACTTAGGGAATAGTTGTTAGTCTTTCTCTTATTTGATTGGAACAGGTTAAAGAAGCTGGACACCAAGCTGGTATTCAACTGTGGACCTTTAATGAAGCAAAAACCAGCTGAGGCAAGTGTCACCTTAAATGCTAGAGTACACAACTACAGAACTGCAGAAGCCAAAAGAACACAGCACTGGGATTGAGCCACAGAGACTCCCACCATCTTAATGGACAATAATTTTCATTAGATAATAGTCTACATTTAATGCTACTGTTTAAAAACAAAAACAAAAAAACAAGTAACTAAAATTCAGTAGTCGCTGAATTAACATGTTTTCCCCTTTGTGCTCTGAGAATTAGAAATCCAGGCCATACAGCTGTAGAGAAGAAGAGTGTCATACTTTAGTCAGTGTCATGATCTACCTGGAGGCTGCCAAGCCAGATGGATGTGTATCACAGTCCCTCTTCCACTGGAAACTGTTCCTCATTTGGGTCTAGGTTTCTCAGCACAGATGAGCTCATAAAACATAAATGGGTAAGCAGGTATAAAAGAACACCCAAAGTAGATCCTAAGATGAGTAACCAGGATGGTGAGGGATTTTTAGAACCACATCCCGGGGAAGAATCGAAAAAATGGGGATTGTTTAGGCAAATAGAAATAGCACTAAGGACTAGTTCAATGAAAGGGGATGAGAAACATCAACTGGACCAACGTCCAGCTTCACAACTCTCTGAAGAGCTTGGAAAATAGCATGAGTTTCCTACCTTGTGCACACATTGTAGCCAAGAGGTGAATACTGGTAACCTGAATACTAAAAATAACACCAAAACTTCCAATTTCACTTTTTTCTTCCTACTTCTGCCCTGACATCTCCATTCTAAAAGAATAAACTCCTAAATCTACAAACTTCTCTTCTGTTGACTATCCATCTTCAGCCCATGATCAAATGAAGATAGGAATCTAGAATTCTAAAAAGCATTCATTACTCTAGAAAACACTAGAAGATCCGCAATCAACAGAAATTCCAAACGAGAGGATCTTAACTTGGAATGAGCCATCATGAGTGATGGCAATACGAGTATCCAGACAGCAATATCCATGACCAGCTGCCGACTGGCTCACACATACTTAGATTTTGCAGACTTCCTTTCCAGCAGGAACAGCCAAGATGGCTGAGTGCAGACAAAATACACGATTGTCATTTTTTCAAGACAGTTCTTACACACACATTCTACCATTATTTCAGGACAATGTTCAACTGTTTGATTACATGGGCAAGCTGAATTCTGACTTTAAAATGAAAATAAATAACCTTCCTGATCTGTTCCCAGATCCTTAGAAAAGTTATTCGAAAGCTTTAGATGTCTTGGACACAGACTCTTGGAAATATGAACATACTCCTGTCAGAGGTCCTTTGGGCTGTCAATTTACAGTGGCACGAAACAACCTCCTGAAGACACAGCCATGTTGGTCCCTGGATAGCAGGCTTCTCTGGTGTTAATGGTGCCACGATGAACTTTTTAAGGAATCTGTGGTTCACACAACAATACTGTCATAGGGCCTTGTGAGAAAATCCTTTAGAAAGTACCCTTACAAATTTTTGATAAGCTCCATATGTAATTGATTTCTATGTTGAACTCAACGATTCTATAAAGGCCAGATTGGTTTAAGTGAAGAGGCCCTTCTATAGGGATTCCTTGTGATATTCATGAACAGAATAATTCAACAACATATCATCTAAGAAACTCTGGAAATTTCTACCTTAAGGAAAACAGTACAGCTAACATGGCAACAGAAGTTAAATATAAATACCAAATAAGCTCACAAGACTGTTTCATATACATAGAAAGTTTATATCTCGGAAGGAAGAAAGAAGGAAGAAAGGAAAGGACTGTCCTAATAAGAAGCATGTCTTCAATCCTAGTAAGTTCACTTGATGTACCAAGTGAAAAACCCTCCCTGATAAACTATCAGCACCTTAGCATGCTTCCTATTGGAGCCCTTTAAGCAGTTTTCGTCCTCAGAGTGAGAATCCTACCCATATCCACACCCCAGGAAGCAGCTTGACATATCAAAATCCAAAGTGATCTGAAATAACCATTTGAAATACAAGGCCTCCAGAATTTCCAAGCAAAGACTATAGTCAATTTCTAACTAAAAATACTTGAGAAGTCATTGACATTACTGGCCACTTACGAGCCAGCTTATTTTGACAAAATTTTTGAGAGGAAAAAAGTTATACAACATAAAAATATACATATCTATATGTAAGGAAACATAAATATGTAATAGGGTACATATAAAATATCATTTTACAGTGTGAGTGTTGTGAGTGTGTGTGTGTGTATGCAAAGATCAGAAGGATTTTAATAATAGTATCGGCCTTCTTTTGAGGCACATAATAATAAGGGTATACCATGCCCTTAACACTAGACCGTGTGATTAGGGAAGCTCAAAATGAACAAATAAACTAATATCATACTGCATAGCTCCCTCTCATATAAATCCTCCTTCTGATAATAACACAGTCATAATACTAGGACTTCAGTATCACAAGTGATTCCATTGACACTAATTATTCCTCAGTTGATCTTCTCAAAAACCCAGTGAGATAGCGCAGGGTACATACTATTACAGCTACTTTACACAATTACAGCTAAAGGTATAAGCATACCGTGACTCTTCGAGGAAGTGACAGATCTCCAGAACAGGAAGAGCCAAGATTCTCCTGACCTTCTCCTTACTGTTCTTTCAACACCACCATGTTGTCTATTCCCCAAAGTATAACAAAATCCGGGCAACAGAAGGGACAGGGGAAGCCACACTTTCTCAATTTGATGGGCCTTTAGAAACAGAAATTGAACCAAGGGAACCCCCATCATTAAATTCAGCTGTACCCACACCCACATCCTTTGGTCTCTTTTCTCAGTTTCAGCTCAGACGCTCTATCTTTTCTTTCTTTTTTCTAGAGACACATTTGGAGATGAAACCATTCATAACTGCCCATCCACAGACAGTTTGTGGCAGCATAATTGACAATGAGTCTGCTGCAAAAAAATGAAAATGCTGTTTTAATAACCTTGGCCTAAAATACATTCTGTTGTATGCCTCAAAGGGTTTCAATAAAAAGTCAACCTGTAGAGACATATTTTCTTGGCTTAAACAACAATCCAAAGCATATAAATGTAGTCCAACTATAATGACATATTTATAGGCCAATAAAGCTTACACTGCAGCTTTCATACTTCACTTAAAGGAACTCTGTAAGAAGCAGTGTTATATAAAATAATTTGATTTTTTTCAAACTATAGCCCAAGGAATAAAAAAATGCAAGTTTCCTATGTTTAACTGATAGTGTTTATATTCCTTCGTTGCTAAAAATTTTGTAAAATGAAATAATTCTTCATTTGACGACGTCCAACTGCCATACCAAATATGGGTATCAAGTCCACTTTATTACAAAAGCTAACTACTGTAATTCTAAAGACAAAAATAAATAACTAGAAGCTTGTGTAGTGAATGATTTAATCAACCCGATTCTTCTGGAAAAACAGGTTCCTGTGTTCATTACGCTTATGAATTATACATTCCTTAACCCTTGTATTTTAACATAGCTCTTTCTCTCTCCTTTTTTCCTTTTCCTATAAACTTCAGTATGAAACTGTCTGTGGAGAAGGTAAAACATCTTACCGAGTAAAGTCACAATTTGAATTGGTTTCATACTGAACTTTCTTTCTTTGAAAAGGACAAAGAGGAGGGAAAGGGACGAAGGCTTGCTAACACATCTCAGGAGTGTTTTTGAAGATTATTGGTTTTCCCACTATCTAGATGTGTCATTTTAGTCACCAGTCATTTTGAATCTTAAACGAAAACTGCAGAGATTTGTAAAAAGCAAACATGATATCCACAAATATTGTCCTTGAAGAGGAAGAGAATAAAAAAAAAAAAAGAGCTGTGCTTCGAATCAGAGCAGTTATTGGAAGCTGCCATTTGGGGCAGAGTTTCTCTTTGCGGAGTATTAATTTGCTGGCAGACACACATTTGTGAGAACATTCTTGTTTTTTTACTCTTCAGAGAGAGACAGGAAGTGACACAAACTGGGATTAAAGGGAACTTATTCTACCTAAACATTGAGCAAGAAGAGTTCTTTAATTAGCTTTTAGATGGTAAAATCCCTTCTCTAAGAGTCAACTTAATTATTTTGTCGCTATTGATGTTTTAACGTGATGAAATCCTTCGGTTAAAAACATAACATATCGGAGTTTTATTTCAGCCACAAGAAAGGTGAGATCTTTCCATTCTTTGCTTACTTCCACCAGAAAAAAAAAGAGGGGGGTCTTAAATAATCTCAGAGTTCATCTTCTTTCTTTGGTAAGAACAATGAGGAGTTGGAAGTGTTCTACAGAAGGAAAAACCTAATAAGTGTGTGAACTTCCATTAACAATGTGGTATTGGAAGTGGTTTCAGTGTGGCCCAGAGAGAGAGAGATAAGAAAACCACTGTGTAGAAAGAAAAGTGCAGACAACAAATATTTTGATGTTGCAGACAAAAAGGAAGAGGTTGAAGAGAAAGTTGCTAGGACAGGAATGTGTACAGCAAGTGACACCCCCTGTCTCCCCAATATATACATCCTAACAATGTAGACTTGTGAACCTTAGATCAAGCAGATAATGGAAACTCATTACATTAAGGAAAGTTTTTGTTTCTCTTTCCACATTATTACAACACAGTGTGCATTCCAATTACAAAAGCTATTTGTCTCAAATTCCCCACAGTTCATACCAACTGAGTAGAATTTCAAGGCCCCAAATTCTATCCTTAAAGGGGTATTTTACATTAAAAAAAAAAGAAGGAAAAAGTAACATGGTGTTTCTTGTTCACCAGAGGAGAGCCTCCCCATCAAATCTCCTGTTGATTATTTTCCCTTTCTCAGCACTAATTGTATTGCTGTTTCCCAAATGAGACTGAAAAAAAATTCAGAATCACCTAGGAAGTCTTTTTATCAGGCCACATTCCTTGGCCTTGCCTTAATCCTACTGGATGAACAATCTGGGGAAGCTGGACTTAGCAATCAGTATTATTTTTAAAATTCCCCTAGTGAGTCTACCAAACACTAGGTTTAAAAACCACTAAGTACTTTGAATATTCACTATAAATCAATTTCTTCTAAAATTAATTATTAAAAAGTACATCATGGACTTTTTTTTAGAATTCAGTAAGATCAAACCCTCTAAATCTTTTGCTAGAATTAAGAGATTGAGTTTCTTTTCAGATTCATTAATAAACTATCAATTTTAAACAGAAAACAAGTCTGCTATAAATACTCTTGTTTATATGTGTGACATCAAGCTTAACCATCTACACATCCTTTTGTCCCCCGTGGGTTTCCTGTTTAGTTTTTTATTAGTAACAGTATATTCCATAACTAAAAAAAAAAATCAAACAAACAAAAGAAACGTTTAAATGTTAGGGAAAACATAAGACAATAGCAATACAACTTAGAGCAAACATTAGAAAAGTAATACAACACATGTATTATCCAGCATTATCACACATCAAGAGACTAGTCATTGTGTGTTCATGAAATTGGGGAGTATAACAGCATATATAGGAAATTTAGTAAAAAAAAAAAAACAATTTGGGGGCTTTAAAATAAAACACCAGATTAATAATTTTCTTCAAAAGTCAGGCTGCCATTTCCAAAATATTGCCGCCCGACATTTACCAAAAGATGACAGGAAACTGTTAGTCGTTGACTCAAATTGCAAGAAAATATTAATATGATTCCCAATGCACAGTACAGCTCATCACAAATCAGAATCACAGGAAAGACAGTTACTGCTGTTATGCAGTCTCTTTATGCCAATTAAGTAAAGAGTCTGGGTTTGTTGTAATAGTTAAATCCTAGGCTAAAGAAAACAGGAAGTTGTCACATTAAGGCATAAAATAGGGCTATGAAAATCAGCATTGTGCTAGAATGAAAGAAAAAGATGCCTTAATATGTTAAAAGTGAAGTTCCTCTTTGCCTAAAGAGGAAATAACTAGTCTAACTCAGAGGTCAACAACTTTGGTGTTAAGCAACGCTAGGAGAGTAAGTCAGTGAGCACCACAGGGAGATACAAATAGAAGGGAGAGGATAAAAGAAATGGCCACAGAAAGCCTCTGGAGAAGAACGTGTTAAGAAAAAGCAAAAGAATTCATCAGGAAGCCCCTTGTATATGCCAGTCATCACTGTGGTAAACTAAACCCTCTATATCTTAAATTTCAGTGACGCAGTAAAGTCCCCATCTTTTCCAGATGGGGAAACTGAGACTAGGAGGCGAAACAATTTGATATTGCTCCACACTAAGTAACTCATCTCTCTTCCTCGCTCTGCTTTCCACCCAGCCTTGGTAAACAAACACATGAAATCCTGACATGGTGTTAACAGATGTCATACTATCTCCTCAGAACAAATATTTAAACTCTTCATTAATTCAATCTCAGGTGCCCTAATTAAGTCTTCTGCCTTGACACCAAATGGAAGCTGCCTAAGGCCACGTGTTGTATCACCTGGTTCCTGGCTCAGGGCCCCACCAGGAGAAGGCCCTGCAATCCGGCAGCCAGCATCCATCCCTTACATACCCCAACAATCCGTCCATACATATTCCCAAGACCCTCTGAGGTCAAAGAAATTTTATGTCTATATAAAATTACATATATGACAGGGTTTCCAGAAAGGCCTACAACCAGAAAAAAAAAAAAAAGTAGGTTACTACTGTCTACACCCACACATGAGATTTGGAAGTACAAATTATATTTACCAAGGTCAGCCTTTTCCTTGAGAACGTCTTTGAAGTTGAGTCCACTGTTGAGTGTTGACTGCCTATACTTCAGCAAAGCTTCCTTCTGTCCATTCCTCCCCAAGGCCGTGGTCTTCACGGCCCCAGCCTGGAGGCCACATCTCCACTTGGAGAAATCAGAGTGTACCCACTTGACCAGGTCTTCAAGCTTCACGATTACCTTTTCAGAAACAGCAATGACTTCATCCTGCAAGAAGTGGTCAGGGAAGAACAAAACATTATTTGTGGTTGTAGGGCAAATGAGAAATGTTCAACAAAGCTCCTCTGAGATACTATTTGAGTGGTTCAACCTTATGCATGAAGGCAATGTGCTTTTTGGTGACAAGAGAATCTTCAATAACTTACTTCAGTGGTTTTTCACCGCTAGCTGCCTAGTTGAAAAATAATTTAGAAGATCTACTTGTAATATGATTAGAAAGTGTTCCCCAAATTGGGTAGTGATTCTGATAGCCATTTTTAATGCCAGTTGCCAAAGCCCACTCTGCCTGTCTGACCACTCACTCCGGTGAAAGCTAATTTTTAGGTGCAGTTAATTGCAAAAGTAAAAAGTGAGAACTAGGTGACTAATGGTTAGCCTGTCTCTATATAAATGGTCTAAGTAATCTGGGATTCTTGGAACTCTGACTCACCCCCAAATTCCTATGTTTATGGTACATTTTCCCTTGGCTTATACACAAATATTGAATTTAACTTTTGTCCTAAAAATTAAATAAAACTGTGATGTAATCCCAAAAGAAATACTTCATAAATGTTATGTGCTTCCCACTGAAAGAAACTTACACATTCTCATGTTTCTTAAAAACTTTGTAAGCTGAGAAATGAACTGATTTTTTTCTTTTAATACATATGGGTAAGAGGAGAGAGGGTGAGCAAAGAGAAAGCCTTTGAATCTACGAAAAGTAGTTGAAACTTAAGTTTCTCGTATGGATCATAAATTTGAATTTTAAGCATCTCTAATTGCTTCCAGGAAACAACCAACTTCTCTGACTCAGAATTAATCCAGCAAGATATTTAATAGATATCCATCCATGGAGTGAAGGAGGGCCTCTCTTACTGAAGATTCTTTGGAAAAGGCTTAAGAAGATCATCTCACTGGGTTTTAAGTTAAATTATTTGAAGCATTTGACATTTCAACTTGAACTGACTTCTTTCATTTCTTTTACTTCACATTTCTGAAGAAAGCTTAGCTGTGAAAACCCCTAAGCTTACAAAATCTTAGAAATATTTTTGACAAACAACAACAGGAAGATGTCTCTAAGCTATTAAACAAAAGGAATTCACAAGTGATTTTGGCTAATTTTGCTGTTAAACATGACTCTTTCCTCCTTCTCCTCCCCCACCTACACACACACACACACACACACACACGTACTGCACATGCAACTCCAAAGCAAACAAAAAAGGGTTTATTAAGATAAGCTTCACACAATAAGAACCCTGGATCTGGTTTTTAAAAATGTTTTAAGGTAGGATCTAAAATTTCACTTTTCCTCATCCAGTTCCAAGCTGCTTCTGAGAACAAAGTTTGTCAGGCAGCAGCAAAATAAATAGTCTATCAAAAATGAAAAGTAAAACTTTCGTAATGGAGTCCTTTCTCTTATCATGATTAAATATGGATTTCCACTGAATGGGACCCAAAGTGGAAACTGTTTTTATCCTCTGCTCAAGAAAAAAAAAAAATCAGTACTTTATAAACAATGGAGCACATTACAAAGTACCATTTCAACGGATGATTTCACTCAGATTCACTACACCATCCTCTTGAAATAAAAGATCTGTCGTTGTCACGCATTTTATAGCTATTACATGGTGATTATTAAATGTCAGAATGAAAATTCAGGCTGGGTATGGTTTCAAAGCATATGGGAACAGCTTCTGGACAGGGCACACGAGAAATCAAGTTTAGAATATACTGGAAAATAATTATCATGTATATAAGTCTCAATATTAGCAAAGATGGAATTTGGCAACAATGTTACCAAATATGGTTCCTCAGAAGAGGCCAGTTTGGAGATGAGTGTTATTTTCAAATAGCTCTAACTATGATCAAATGATTATCATTTCAATTACCAGTTGCTTCAGATCTTTTCCAAGAAATGGCATGACTAGCTCTGGCTGGCTTACAGCGCCCGCCAAACAAATAGTTTATTAACCAAGAGAAAATACAATCCTTATGATGTCACTGATGAATAAACCCATCTTTCAAGATTCAGTCTATAGATTTTGTCCTTCCTCCTTTTCTCTTTCTCAGGAACAGACTTCATGAATATACACACATATATAAAAACAAATGCAGGAATTCACATAAACACGCATAAGCCATAAACCCAAGTTTGGATTAATTGTGCAACCACCAGTATGTTTTACTGTGGATTCACAGAGAAACTGGCCCTGCAACATTGTCAAATGCCAGGATTTAGAAGGAAATCTGATAAGCGGAGGAGGGGGAAGCAACAAACCAACCCCAAAAAACAAAACAGCTAACATATATATAGAAAATGTCTCAGGAAACATTGCTTTGTACACACAATGGCATAAATCACATGTTCGTATTTACTATTCTGGGCAAGCATTGACTAAAGTTCCTAATACTCGCCGTTCTCGGGCAAGCCTCTATGTCTAAGAAAAGAATTTCAATAAGCTCATCTCATGATTACATTAGCTCTCTGCAAACCAAGAATTAGCACTGGATAAATATTGCTGATTTACTCTAATACAACACAAAAGGAACACAAAGGAATACACTTTGTTATTTTCATAATGTACCTTGGCTTTTCAATTAACCCAGCTCCCAATCAATATTTATGGAGGCTGCGTCGAGACGCTACCGAAGTCCAGATCCCCTGTCGCCATTGTTTGAAGTGGCTTGTTTCTGTCATTTGGATTTTGTGTGCACCACTGTATAAAAACAGCTTATTCCATCATGGAGTCCTCTCTGTCAGAGAGGAGAGTATCTAGGCGTGAAGTCACAAATGAGCCTGTTTGTGTATTGTTGGCCTCCCCACGTGTTCAAAAAGTGGGCAACTTCCCATTAGGTCTCTGGACTTCCATCTTTCCATAAAATAAAATAAAAACAAAACGGTAAAAAAATAAATAAATAAACGAAAAAGAGCTGCCAAAACAAAAACAATAAACAGTTGAAAGCGGGTGCTTTCTTTAGAGAAGATGTGAGATCTCTAGTTTACTGGTGACCCCATCACTCTCTACTGTCTTACAGCCAGTCCACTTTTCCCTTACCTGCCTGGCCCCTGGGCAGCCGGCCAGCAGTTAAACTTGCGCACCCTGATGTAGTCCACCTCTTTCATTTTATTGACAAAGATGGTGAGGTTCAGTGACATAGCCTCCTACCAACTTCCGATAGAACTTGGACAAGACTTCAGGTCCCCTATCTGCCAACATAGCATTCATCCTGGACTCCGGAGTCTCTGCCTGGGTTCGATCCTAGGCCTGCAATTTATTCACTGGGAACACCAGGAAACTTAATGAACCTCCTTGTGCTTCTATGTTTTTTTTTTTTTAATGTACTGAAAAAAAAAGGACAATAATACTCTACCTCTTAAGGTAATTGCGAGGATTTAAATGGGCTTACATAAATGCAGTGGGATGTTGGAGTCAGCCACATTTTCATTGTCATAAGTCCTCTGCACTGGTGTTTTCCAAAGCGTGCCATGCAGAGATGAGTTTAGACGGTTCAGGGGTAAACTTTTTTTTTTTTATAAGTTACTCATTGCTTATTTATTTTTGTGGTTACTTTCCATTTATGGGAAAGTGGTACTGGTTTTCCATTTATAGGAGATTTAGAAAGTTTCCTCTTTAAATAAATGTAAGTTAAAAAAATAGGTTGATTTCAACAAAACCATTAAGTAAACACAGGACATGTGAGTATGGCAAAAATAAAATAAAATAAAATAAAAGAGAAGATGCTATGAAAATGACTGAAATTTGGGACAGTGTATTATGTCAGTGGTTCTCAAAGCGTAGTCCAGGAACCCTGGGGAATCCCCAAGACTATTTCAGGTGGTCCCTACAAGCAAAACAAAGATCATAATAATACTAAGACATTATTTGCTTCTTTCAGTCTTATTTTCTTTCAAGTGTAGAGTGGGGTTTTCCAGAGACTATATGACATATGGTAAGGCAGGAGAGTAAATGCAGAAGCAGATACGAGAATCCAGCTGCCTCTCTCAAGCTAGACACTAAAGAGCTTATAAAAATGTAAAACAATGCCACTGTTTTTACTAATTCTTTGTTTTTCAAAATACGGTTAATTTTCATAAAAATGTGGCACTTATATAATAGGTTTATATTACTATTTTTATTTTTTAAATTAACTTACAGTAAAATTTCCTGTTTTGATGTACAGCTCTATGAGTTTTAACACATGGCAACCACTGATCTGTTCTTGCTATTGTGTTCTCTTTTCCAAATGTCATATAAATTGAATCATACCATCTGAAATCTTTTGAGACTGCTTCTTTCACTCAGCATAACGCCTTTGATATCCATCCATGTTGCAGATGTATCAACAGCCTGATTCCTTTTCACTGCTGAGTAGTATCTCCTGTGACGTGGATGTGTCACAAAATTGTTTATCCATTCACCCACTGAGGGATGCTGGGTTGTTTTCAACTCTGGTGACTATAACTAGAGCTGCTGTAAACATTCACATGAAGGTTTTTTTGTGAACATACATTTTTAATTCACTAGAACAAATCCTCAGGAGAGGGACTGCTGGGTAAATGTAGATCTAATGTTATAGAGTCAGTTTTCCAGAGTGGCTGGACCATTTTGTACTCCTACCAGGAAATAGATGAGCATTCCAGTTGTTTCTCTTCCTTGTCAGTACTTGATACCATCTTTGTTAATTAACTTATTATGGCCTACTCTAAATATGTGTGGAGTGGCTTCTTATCATGTTTTAATTTTCATTTCCCTAATGACTAATGATGTCGAACATCTTTTCAGGTGTTACTTTTTCATCCATATATCCTTTATGGTGAAGTGCATGTTGAAGTCTTTGGCTTATTTCTCAAATTGGACTGTTTGTTTTCTTAACATTGCATTTTCTTGTATCTACTGGTCTTTTGTCAGATGTGTGATTTGGAGTATTTTCTCCCGTTCTGTGGCTGTCTTTTCATTCTCTTAACAGTGTCTTCAAAGGTTTTAAATTTTGATCAAGTCCAGTTTGATCAGGTTGTTTCTTCTTTGAATCGTGGCTTTGCTGTTGCACCTATGAGCTCTTTGCCTAATCCCAGGTCACAAAGAGTTTCTCCTATGTTTCCTTCCCAGAGTTGTATAGTTTTATATTCAGAAATATGATCTATTTTGGCTTAATCTTGTATAATGTTTGAGATTCAGCTTGACATTTTTTCTACATATGGATGTCATATTATTTTTATTTTTAAATGAATTACCAAGTACTTTAAGTTACTTCTCATTTTTAATTTATTTTTTAAATTTTTAAAAAGATTTTTGTTTATTTATTCATGAGAGACACGCAGAGAGAGACAGAGACATAGGTAGAGGGAGAGGCAGGCTCCCTGTGGGGGGCCTGATGCAGGATGAGATCCCAGAACCCTGGGATCACAACCTGAGCCAAAGGCAGATGCTCAACCACTGAGCCATCCAGGTGCCCTTCATTTTTAATTTGTAACACAGTAAATATCAATAGATAGAAGTCTCATAAAATAAAGCTCCTTGGCGTCCTTGATAATTTGGATATAAAGGGTCTTGAGTTCAAAATCTTTGAGAATGTTGTATTATATCATGAACCCAAGACCTTTCCTCATTCTTTGTTTCCTTTGATTTCTTAGTGGCATTTGATAATGAACAACCCTTCCTTCGACAAAACTCTCCCTCTTGTTAAGAACTATGAAGAGGGGATCCCTGGGTGGCGCAGCGGTTTGGCGCCTGCCTTTGGCCCAGGGCGCGATCCTGGAGACCCGGGATCGAATCCCGCGTCGGGTTCCCGGTGTATGGAGCCTGCTTCTCCCTCTGCCTGTGTCTCTGCCTCTCTCTCTATCTCTCTGTGACTATCATAAATAAATAAAAATTAAAAAAAAAAAAAGAACTATGAAGAGTGTGAGATTTTACTCTACTTTCAAACTTACAAGTTGGCCTGCTACAGTTCTACAGATGCTGGCAGAGGACAGAAGACTCCTGGTCAGAGACAAAGAATGGTTTATTGCTCACAGCAACAGCTGCAGTGAAAGTATCGTGTTTGTGTTGTTTCTTCAATACCTAATTGCCAAAATGGGATACAAAGAGGGTGAGATAACACGTGCACATGCAGTGGGGTGCGTTACAGGATAGGACCCTGAGTGTAGAGAACCCAAACCTTTAATACTGATCAATAATCATGCCTACCCTTTGTTCCGTAGAAAGACACTAGCTCTGTCTTCCAAAGCTGTTCACTATATAGGCATCCTTGAAAAGATAGTCCAGAACAGGAAATCAGTGGCTCTGCTCACAAGATGTGCAAAAACTCAATGGATCCATGAAGAGCACCCACCCAACACCTACCACTTCTATACTTCTTTGCTTCATTCAATTTCTCTTCTTCGTTATTCCATCTCCCTACTGGGAAAATGTAGGAAACATAGATCCTTAGATATAGTCTGGGTCCAGATCCTCTTTCTCTGAATATTACTCTTTGAGGAAATCATTTTCCATGGGAATTCCAGTATTCACCCTTTAACTACATTCTAGAGTTTGGTTCCAAAAATTTATCTAGACTCTAGTCCCATATTGTCAATTTGATGTCTCAGAATCAACTCACACCTAGTGGAACTGCACAGCCCATTTGGCTGATCGTAAGAAAAGATCTTAGACAACACAAGGGAAATTTAAATCCCCCAACTGTGGCTAGCTTTCCCCCAAAATCTATTCTTCCTTTCTTCTTTAGTAATAAACTGCTAATTTGCTGCGCACAGAATAAAGACACCATTTCCCCTGCTCCTCTTATGGCTAGTTTCAGTCATGTATCCAAGTTCTTACAAAAAAAAAAAGTATGAGTAATAGTGGTGTGTGCAACTTCCAGGTCATGGCCTTAAAGGGAATGGATATGCCTTTGGAACATACACATGAGGACAAATCTCTTAGGAGAAAAAAAACCAGAGGAGTTGGCTTTCTAGGCAATCTCATGGAGCAGAACCACCATACCATCCCTGAACCATATACCTGTAGGCGGTGACACAAGTGAGGTTTTGAACTCCCAACTTACTTAAGCATTTTAATTCTGGGTCTCTCTTGCACACAGATAAACCTTTATCATGATAAATATATCATTCCTCAGGAGAGAGAACACGAACACAACCTTCCTTATAACATCATGTGGTAACTAGTAACCAATCATTGCTTAGGATAGCTATATTCAGGGGTGCCTACATGGCTCAGTCAGTTAAGCACCCAACTCTTGATTTTAGCTCAGGTCATGATCTTAGGGTCAGGGGATCGAGTCCCTTGTTGGGCTCCATGCTCAGCATGGAGTCTACTTGTTCCTCTCCCTCTGCTCCTCCTCTGCTTACTCTCTTTCCTCCCATAAATAAATAAATAAATAAATAAATAAATAAATAAATAAATAAAATCTTTTAAAAAGGATAACTATATTCAGCTATGTTAATGAAGCCCAATGATTATGAACACATAGATGTAATATCAAAGAGTTTGGCAGGAGGAGGACTGAATGAGAACAGGAAAACACAGCATATTCATCTCAATCTTCCCCAAACATCCTAGATTTTTAAAATATTCTTTGTAGCAACCAAAATGTGATAAATGTTGGAAACATAAACATGACAACAGGTGATATGTTAGCTAAATAAATAGTGAAACCAAAATAATAGTCCAATTGGTTCCACAAGAGTGGGATATTTTCATCTAGATAGAAACTAAAAATGAAAAAAAAAAAAAAAAAACAAAACCCTCTATTAAATGCTATCATTTAGAAAGACCAGTGCAAGCACATCAGCTTGTGCCCTAACCACCGTGGAAGACCGATGTGCCCATGGTGTGCAAAGGTAAGACAGTGCCACCAATGGGCCTGGCTGGGTTGGCCACTCGCATGCTTTCAAGCCCTGTCCAGATGACTGCTATTCTAGGCACCTTCATTTGGCTGATCACTCTCCCTGTTAGATGTTGGTGTGCTCCACTAACAGGATTCTTATAGAATGAGTATAAAGGTTTCATTACAGGCACATGGTTGCCAGTCAGAGTCCAACAAAGTCAGGGAGGACAGAATGGTGATATAGGTCAACAAGATGAAGTTTTCACTGGCTGGCCATGAAATGAGAAAAATAAAGACAATGCCATGAGCATTTCGTGAAGCTCCATTTGCTAGATTTCAGGGATGATCTTTGTACCAGTTAGCATCCCAGCAGGAAACAGATGGAATACTTGTGTAATGAAAATCCAAGGAAGATTTTATAAAGGCTCTAATGATAAAGTTATTGATAGGATGTAAAGGAACCACAAGAGATGGATAGTACACGAATTTGGGCTGAGCGCAGGTCGGTTATCATCACTTCTAGGCCAAAAGGTCAAAGCCAAGGAGCCAGTGGTTACCAGAAGAGAAGAAACCCTTCTATCAGTGGCGGTGACTCTTCCTTAGAGGGACACCAAAGCCCGGAGGAACCTCACAGGAAAGAACAGGGGATAAATACTTGCCTTCACCCTCCTTCCTACCCTTATCTGGCAGGGCACCTCTATGCTATGGCTGAACCCCACTGGAAGCCACAGGGCCAAGAGCTGTGTCGATGGAGCAAGCCAGTGAAACAGTCAGAGGGCAGAGAGAAGGGAGCAGTGCTGCTCTAGCGGGGCCCCTGCACACTCTTCCCATTTAAGACTTCATTCTTCCTCCTTTCATCTGGTGTAATAATATCCATTTTTCCTCAGAAATAAGGATGGCAATAGACGATAGTAGTTGTTTTTTAATGTCCTGAGTAGACAAAATAAAATGATATCAACACTAAGTTGGTCCCTGAACTGGGAATTACTGTTCTTATTACATGTGACATAATGGTAAATCTTTATTAGGTACCACTATTTCATGCTGAATTGCATAATTCTGTGTTCTACAGGAAACACCCACACCACTGAAACTTTTCAGTGGCAGGTACCCTTGCTTAATTTCTACCTCTCCTGGACTTCCCAAAGAGCTAAGGACTGTGCTGTGCCTAAAGCACACAAAACTACTTATTTTAACAGTATACCATCTCTGGCTGTTCCATGTTGGGAGAAACTAAGAGACACTTAGAAAGCACTGGCTTCCAAGTCTGCCTAAGCCAGGTTCAAATGCAGCTCTACTAGGTTTAATGTCCACATTTATCTTGGGACATGATATCATCTTGCCCAGGTCTCATCTAAAAAATGGGGTGGGGGTGGGGTGCCTGGCTGGCTCAGTCAGTGGATCATGTGACTTTTGATTTCAGTCAGGGTTGTGAGTTCCAGCTCACGACCCTGGACATAGAGATCACTTAAAAAAAAAAAGTGGGGGGGGAATAAGATAAAAAAACCCTTGCCTCCTTGGGCAGTCAGGATGTTGAAGCAATCAGAGTACAATGGTCAACACAGAGAAGGCACCCAAGACACAACGGCTATTACTATTACTACATCACATCATTTTAACTGAAGATGAGGGAGTGAAGGTGACGAGTATCCAGATGCCACCCGTGAGTAGCTGTGTGTATTCCTAACTCTTCTTAATTCTTTGTCTGGGAACAATGATACCTGTAGTTACTGCTAGGTACCTCCAAGGGGAAGCTGGGCCAGAAAGCAATCACTAATTGTCTGGGTTCCTAAGTCATTGCCCTCAGTCCTTGAAGAAAGAGCAGTGGAAAACTCTGAGATGTTTTACTTTACCTAGACACTAATCCATGAATTTAACAGACAAGCTCTTATCTGATCTCTCCAAGGACCCTCTGAGGTAGGTGCTCTCAGGCCCATTTTAGAGATGAGAAAACTGAGGTGAAACCAGAAGCCAGATTTGGTAACACCCTCATCTCATTGGCAGATTAGCCTCTGTGGTCTTTTCAGTACAGCACTCCATGCTACTCCCACCCTAGGATAAGGGAACTCCGCCCTAACAGTGTCTTGGGGGCTGGGGGTGGGATTTAAGGTCATTCGGCAGCCAAAGGGATTTTAATTTTTGATTTGTATTGTGGTTTTGTCCCCAAAGTAAGATTACAGGAATTGCCGTTCATGTGCTTTTTAAAAATGTGAAGAATTTTCTGTTGTCTGAGTGATGAAGATATCCTCTCAAGTATGCGCTAAGGTTTAATTTGACTCCCTGAACATGATGAAATGGATTTGCCATGGAGCCTCATTAGTGTATTGGGTTCCAATTTCCCAAGCCAGCCCCTTCTCTCTCAACCTCCTCCCTCCCTCCCTGCAGACATTTGGGTGAAGCTTGTGGCTCAATGAACTTTGGAAATCCATCCTGGCACAATTAGAGGGAGTAAGCAAACAGAAGACTGCTCTGAGGTGTGATTTGTCAGTTGTAATGCGACCATCCTTCACGGCATAGCCGAAGGCATTTGCGTATCAAACAAGTAATTCAAAAATCCTAAATATTTTATGGTCCTAAATACATTTTTAATACAGGCTAATCTAAAACCTGTTAGGCTGCAGCCTGCTCCCCTGACCAGAAGCCCATCTCTAAAGAAAGCCCAGAAACATCCTCTCATTAATTCCCAGTTTCATATCTTTCCTTTCAGATTGACCATGGATGAGCCTTTTTTTTTCCTCCCTGAGATTAAAAACTGTCTACACAGAAAGAAAGATACATCCCAGCGTCCTAGATATTTCCTCCCTAAACAGACAAGTATTTGATATATACTGAAAGACGCGTTAATGGTGGAGCCCGCCCACCTTCCCTTTGGCCAAATTAATAGGGTCTTAACTCCACAGCCTAGGTTTTTTTTTTTTTAACTACCTACAGGTTGCTATAATAAAAACTAGCTTGGCACCCATATTCTTAGCTGTGGCCATTAAAACATAAGCAAAAGAAGATAAATGAGCCCAATTCGAGTGTTAAAGTTCAGTTGAGAACATTCTATAAAAGCAAAAACAGTAACAATAAAACCCAAACTCAACTTCTACCCAACACGGATGATCTAATACGCTGAACAACTCCAAACCATTCCTTTGACATCTCCTGATCTTTTTTTACCCAATTTTATAGGCACATTACCTCCTGCCCAGGTCCACAGTTCAGCAGAACCTACACACCATAAGGACCCTAAAAGGAAGAAGAAAACTCTTTGCCTCTGTTGGTATATGAAAACCATGTTATTCAGGGCTGTCTGAATTATTCAGGGCTATTGGGGATCTGGCACGGAGTCCTAAAATACTGCTGTCATTAATGAGAAGAGCAGTCTTCACAGAGCATCACCAAAAGCCTCATGCCTATTTAGAATGCTTTAATGTAGAAACCAAGTAAGTCTTCCTGTTTTGTGTAGCCTCCATTTAAACATAAACATATGATTTAGACATGCTCCCTCTTGTTAAACATTTTTTTTTACTCTGTTCACTTAGCATAGTTCCCATTATTATCCTTACGTGTACTATGGTGGTGGAATAATTTGAGGCCCACAGCTTTATTTAATAATGTAATTATCCTATATTGGATTACTTAAAGGGGCTTTGTATTTTTAAGTTCTGGTTTTTCCTATACTGGTGATATGCTCTGCCGTGGTAAATGATTCAGGCTTCAATCAAAAGCTCTAAACTCAGTTTGGAAAAATATTGAGTGTTTTTGAATAAGCCAGGATTAATGCAAAAGCCAATTTGCAACCACAGTTGGTGACCTTTCTGCTCCTGTTCAAAGACTGTGGTGTGCAGGCTGGCACGGGGGACAGACCCAAGCAACTCCAACGGCCTGATTCCAACTCTTCTGACACCTCAGGGAGGTTGCATAAACCAGAGTACAAAGCCCCAGGTCTCTTCAAGGTAAGCTTTCTGAAAGCAGGGCTGAAACTTGCATGGCCTTCCATGCCTTCCAGTATCTGGTATATTCCCACATGGAGCTTAAAGAATGAGTGAGTGAATGAATGAACAAATGGATGGATGGATAGATGGATGATAGATGGACAAATGAATGAACACATGTCCTTCTGGACATTCTGACAAAACAGGTGCAGGAGGGAATACAGAAGGAACCATCTTTAATGCATTCATGGGAGCATTCACATGCTGAGCGACATCCAGTGTTATTGTCAGGAGCGATTTTTTTCCCTAATTCATCTCAATCTGATCCAGTTGACCTGTATTGACTGTGCTCTGTGCCAAGCACTGGGCTGAGAGATAAGGATGACTAAGACACTGGTGCTGCCCCTTCAAAAATGCATGGTGCTCACAGCCTCCTATTCTCAGCTAGGAAATGAAGGCTCCTCTCTTTTTAGTCCTTTGCCAGAGAATCCATTCACTCTTCCCTTCTTGATGTTCTGAGCATCTACTCTAAGCTGTGCTAGGTGCTAGGGTAGCTGGGAGAGAAACCCCTGAATCATGGCTGCCTGTCTGGGGTTGGTGGTCGGGGTGGGGGGAGTTGGGTAGACAATCAACAATAGCCCTCAGCTAACTATGATTTATATAATGAGAAACTGTCATAAGTGATTTCATTCATTCCACAAATATGTTATGTAAGGAGCACCAATTATATGTCAGGCATTGGGGTTACAGTCAGAAATAAAACAGACCAAAATCCCTATCTTCTTGGAGCCTACCGTCATTCAGTGCAGTGTGTAGCGTATGTGTGGGGTGTGTGCATTAGGGGAGAGAGGGGTGGGGCAGAGAAGCCACATCATAAACAAAAGCAGAAGGAAAAGAACGAGAAGAAGCAATCATGGAAGACTGGGGTGTTACTGGGGATGAGTTCAAAATCGAGTGGTTGGAGAAGACTCTCTGCTATTACCCTAAGGAACAGAAGGAGCTAGCAAGGTGAGGACAGGAGGGGAGGAGGGGGAAAAAGAATACAGAATACTGCATGCAGAGAAAACAGAGGATACACAGGCACAATGTCAAACTCAAGGTTAAACACACACACACACACACACACACACACACACACACACACACACCATGGTGCATGTCTTATAGCTGATGCATGCTTCTAAATCCAAATCCAGATTCCTTTTCTCTGTTTCCTGTGGGTTGAACATGGAAGCTACCCTAGAAATCAACTTCCATTGTTAAAAATGGACCAAAATTTGCTCAATGTCATCTCTTCTTCAAACTTTTATGCCTACACATGTATGCTTTGAACAGCTTGTTAAAAACCAGGTTATATCTTCCCAGAAAGAGAAATAGATAAGTTTTCCTGAGAAATAGCTGATTTCCACAGACTTTAAAAAGTAGAAGGCCAGCTGCTCTCTGACATATGCACAAGGTTGGTGGGTAGCTAGGACATGCTCATCTCCTGTAGACGCACTCGTCAGAAACACAAACCAGGACAACAGTCCCTTTCATTTGAATGTTTAGGTCTTTACATGGACATATACCAATCTGATTTATTGCCCCTCCTCAACCACTGTGCATAAAACATACTTGTTTTCTTATAGATTAAGGAGCCTGTTTAATTATATCAGGTATAGGGTCCTCCTTCCCCTTCTCTCCGCAGCCTTATCATCATACCAGACCCAATGCCCTTTCCAGCAAAACTCTCCAAATTCACTGATCAAGATGTTAGGTTTAAGAAAGACCCAATATGGCTTGTTGACATGCTCTAAGACTAACAAATCTTTAAAAGATTAAAGCAATCTGCTGTCTACCATGTACGTCTCCTATAATTAAACGCCCAGAAGAGCGAAGAGGTATTTGGAAGGAACCACCCAAGGAGAATACGTAACAACAAAAGGAGAGAGAGAAAAAAAAAAAGAGCAAAGAGAGGGTAAAAAGAGTATCATTCAACCCTCATCAGACTAGCCTTACACTAAAGTGGCTGGCTCCATTGCTGACTGCTAATGTGGCTCCCCTCAATGCCCACCTCCTCGTATTAATGCCCTTGGGTAATACTCTCCCCTTGAGTGTGGGTTGCACATCAGCCAACAAACAGAATTAGGCAAATGTATGTCATTTCTGAGATTAGGTTACAAAAGGTCTGTGGCTTCTGTCTGTCTCACACGCTGTGAGGGAAGTCAGCCACCACACTGGAAACTGGCCCATGGAGAAACCACAGCGAGGGATTGAGGGAGGCCCCGGCCACTAGCCAGAAGGAATGAGACCCTCAGTCCAACAGCCCTGGAGGACCTGTGGCCTGCCAACAGGCAAGTGAGTCCACCTAGAAGTAGATTCTACCCAAGTGAACTTTGAAATGACCATAGCTGAGGAGGGCACCGCGGCTGCAACTTGGAGAAACCCTAAGCCAGAGGCACCCCACTAAGCCTTACCCACACTCCTGGCCCACAGAAACAGTAATAAATGTGGTCTGAAGACACAAAATGTGGGGCAACTTATTGTACAATAGATAACTAAATATATTCATCTTTAATATGGGATACATGTACGCATTTTTGTATGATAATGAAATGAAGTCTATAAAAGAAGGTGCTAAATACCAGTTTCAACTACGCTTGAAAATTAGCCGAATTTCCGTTGATAAGTGGAAAAACGCTTCCTGCAACTGCCTAAATCCAGAAACAACTGCCTATAGAAGAGAACTTTTCTTTTTTGGGGGGGGTGAGGACCCACAAAAATTTCCAAGAACACTATTTAACAATATGAGCATACGTTCCTGGATGAAAGGGCAAAGTAAAAGACATTCTTGCCAAGTAAGGGTAACTTTATGTTTTCTCTCCTTGAAGCAACTAAAGCAAAAGGAGCCGATATTACTCATCTCTTTGCCCCCAAAGTACCCCGGATATACTAATAAATATGGGTTGAATTGAATTGAATAAAAATTTGCAGCCAAAAGGCCTATGTTTAAAAATAGAAATGTTTTTCAAGAGCAGTATTGTATTACATCCTTAGCTACCAGAGAAGAAGCCCAAGCCTTGTCTCTCTCTTTTCCTCCTCCCACCTTTTCCAGATTCATCTTTGGAAAGCCCTTGGCACAGCTGACCAGCCAGAATTGTGTTGCTTATGAACACAATTTCGGGCCCTGTAGATACACAATCCTCCAATCTTCATGGCCAAAAATCAAGATGTGGCTTCTCTTTGCTTAAAAAGAGAAACAAACAAGCAAATAAAAAGGGCAGAAAATTGCCTTTAAAAATTAAAGCCAAAAAAAAAAAAAAAATTAAGGCAACTGAGATATCTCAATATTCTGACATGCTGAGAATGTTTTCACTCCACTGCTTCGAGGGGTCATTTAAGGAATTCGGGGGGTCAGGAGTGATTTGAACACCTGCTTGGCTGTCTATTGAATTACTGATCTATAACATCAAAAATGTGGAGTGAGAAACAGGACCTATAACTGGAAAGAAAAAAACCAGAGCCTGTTGATAATTTTAAAAGACACTACCATTTATGTGATTCATATAATTTGCATTAGGAAAAACATCTTCAGCCTTTTTACTAGATCCTTCTTTTTGCCTGCCCAGATAGTTGGGGATGCATATTTTACAACCCAATGCATTGTTGCTGAACGCACATTCAGCTCCCAGGAGCACAAAACACAATTAGACTATTATGGAGAATATTCACAAGAAACAGAATGGAACAGATTATTTCACTTAAGACACACAGAATTCAATTATTTTCTGTATTTATAACCCATGTACACTCGATTTTGGAATAATTTGGTGAGGAGACTGAGTACTACAGCAGTGTTTTCATCTGAATTCAGTAATCTGATATACACTGTGGGATTAACCCAAAGCAAAAGGATTTAATGGCCCAGCAGGCAGTCTCTATTTTGAAGATCCTTCGTCTGAGATCCCCCAGCCATTTTGGCTGGGACCCCTTCCCTTCCCTTTGCATCCCTTTGCTGATGGTTTTTTGCTTTTTAAAAGAACCTGCCCTTGTACATCTTCAAGATACGTGCAAAATACACTCCCTACCACCACCACCAACAGAGGAGGAGGGAGAGGCAGCATCTCAGGGGTCAAACACGTTTTTTAGATCGGGGGTGGGGTGGGGTGGTAAGAATAGGAAATTGGAGAGGCTTTTTTTAAACAGCGAGAAAGTGAGGGAGACGATTTTAAATAAATTCAATGTTGTGCACATTCAGCAGATCAACACCAGTTTCCTTGTAGCACAAGGTGTGGGGGGGCAGAACCTGAGAAGCAGGTTTGCACTTTCTTGGGCGTACCAAGATGGAACATCTGGAAGGCAGATTTTGTCTCTTGATGCCATCATCCTCCCATCTCACCCTATGTTGTTGTGGTTGATGGGGAAGACGCCCCCCTCAAGGTCCTTTAAGGCCTAAATAGTACAGATCAGAACAGAGACTTGACCAGAAACCCCAAACATGGATCAAAAACTCTGCACCTAGCCAGAAAAGCCTCGGGACAGACGGGAAACCAGGAAGTTAAAACTCTATTCAAATTAAGTTTTTTTAGTTACCATTTTTCGAACAATAGTTAATAGTCCAACTGCTCAGCCAATCCATTACTTAAGGAGCTACTAACAGTCTAGCACCTGACACACCTCATTGAGACAATAACGTTATGATTTGGCCCCTGACCAGGAAGGATCGATAATTAGCACCTGCTAAAGGCCTAGGACGCCAGGCCACGGTTTGGCGCTCTGTGCCCATATAAATTTCATTGGATATTCACGGCCCTGCAAGATGAACCCATTTTACAGGTAAAGAAACTGAGATCCCAACAAGATTAAGTAAGGAGACCAAGATGACCTCTAGCTACTAACTGGCAGAGTATATATGCCCATTTGGTTTTCTCAAGCTTCTAGACGAAGAGTTTATATTTCTACCGGAAAGATAAAATGCACAGGTGAAATTACTAATCAGCATTGCCTTCAGATTCAAGACAAGACTGACCTGCTAGATCCCCTAAAGTCTGGCCTCAGTGGACCTTATTTTCCATTAAATCCCTGCCCTCTCACCCAGAGCCGACCACAGCCAATATTGCCATGTCCTTCCTCTCTATCTGCCTATGGCTTCTTCTGTCAAGGATGAATGTCCTCCTCTGTCCCCCTCATTCCTCAGAACACCCCATCCATGAGAGTTAGTGATCTTCTAGCCTCTCCCACGCTTCCCTTCCCCAGGTGTCCTGCAGCACGACCACAGGCCATGTTCCCACTCGTGCACGCTTCCTTCTGCATCTCAGGTCCTGTGCCTTCAGGCCTAACTGCGGGCCCCGGACAGAGCCCTGCTGTCTCAGCACAGCCATTCCTGTTGTCCCTCCAGACCTGTGGAACTCTGGCTCGAGAGAAGGGAGAGGGCTTTGCCTACTTGGCATTGCTCTTCTCATTTCTTTGCTGTCCCTTTAGGACCAACAGCTTTATTTGCAGAAAATGGGCCAAATACAAGAGCGGTATAAGGATGGAATAGTCCAAAGCTCTGCTCTAGAGAGTGCAAGGTGGCAGCTGGGGGTGAGGGAGGGGATGGGGGGCCACATCTAGACCCAGGATAGGTTTTGTTTGGCCCACAGTGTTTTTTGAAAGTTGAACTAAACTGCCAACTAAACTCACACAAAAACTCAGATTTCTGACACTTCTCTTGAAAAGTGGAAAGACCTGGCAATATGAAACAGCATTCCCGCCCCGCAATGATCAGCAGGATGGGAGTAGCAATATTTGTATGAGTCGTATGTCCCCAGTTCCCTCAAGCATCATATTTTCTCTCAGATGGCCTCATTCCACTTGGTCTCACCTACCTGACCTGGTGGGCACTCATGCATGTGCACCTGCCCTAGGTCCCCTTCTTCCGTACACAGTAGAAGATGTCATGGAGGAGGTGGCTTTTGAAGAGGACCATGAAAGAGGGATCCCGTTATTGCGAGGCCTCACTTCACAGAGGAACATCTCAGCGAATTTGAGACCCCTTTTCTCATAGTGCCTGTGTTTCCTCCACTTGTCAACAGGACAGTGCAATGCATTTGCCATCTGTGTTTTGGAATTGAGACAGCTCAAGTCCATTCTGTCTCTGTCATTTACCTGGTGAAGGAATTTAGAAACCTCGACAAGCTGTCTAACCTCTCAGGTTGCCTTCCCGCAAAATGGAGACAATGCTAGAACCCACCTCATGGTATTACGGTCGTAAGGAGTAAATAAAAGGTGATGAGTGAAGCCGTAAGCATCTCATTTGACTATCCCCTTTATTAATGTCATTTTAGTCCGGGGCCAGATAGTAAATATATTTGGCTTTGCGCATCATGGTCTCTGTCACAACTACTCAACTCTGCCACCACAGTGTGAAAGCTGCCAAGACCATTTGTTGACAACTGGGAGTGGCTGTGTACCAATAAAACTTTATTTATAAAACAGGCAGCTGGCCATATTTGACCAGTGGGCCTTAGTTTATTGACCCCTTGTTTTTAATATCTCCACAGGTGGCCAATGTAATTCAGCTCTGAAGATGCTATCTAGGTGTCTCAATGACATCTAGAACAATAGGTGCCTCCGGTATGCATCAGTGGCCATCTCTAACCTGTTTACTGGATTCACCAAGACTAGGCTCAGCCCAGAAATCTTCCTGGAGGGACACTGCTCCCACTTCCACACCTTGGTAAGAAACCTCTTCCCAAGTCCTCATCAGAATCTCTCTGGACTTGAGTTCAAATGTTGTTTCTTCCAAAGCGCTCTCACAGAGCTTCCCAACAAGACCAGGCATGCCTGTCATAGGTCCCTGTATTTTTACTCTGTCACGCTGTCCATGCCACACAATGACTAATTGCTTGTGACAGTTTGATTAATTACGCACTCTCCACCTGACGGGAAGCTCCACGAAGGCAGGATCTGCCTGGTTTCTTACCTCTGTCTCTCCAGGGCCCTGTGCAGCACACAGATGTTGCTCTTGGGGGGGGGGGGGGGGGGTTGAGGCTGAGTTTCCTCTCCTGTGCAATGTGTGAGATACACCACACGCCTGCCTTGGCGGGGGGGGGGGATTTAAGGAACCCTTTTAAATGTTTTATTCCTCAAGTGCACAGCATTATTACTGAGTCATCTGTGTATCTGTCAACCACCAATTTGTCTGCACGCTCCTAGAGAGCAGGATAGAAGCCATATGCTGAACTAATAAATAAAGGACTAAAAGAAACCATATTCATGAAAATTCAAAGAGAGAATTGGTCAGTATATAATGAAAGCCCCATTGTCAGCCCCTCAATATCTTCTAAAGTGAGAGGGGGACAGGAAGGTCACCAGTTCTGGGAGAATCATGGAAAACCCGGATTTCAATCGTGGTTCTGAGTCTTAACTATACATGACCTTGGGCAAGTTCCTCCTTTGGCCTCAGCCGCCTCATCTATAAAGTACGAAAATGTCACAATACAACCGACCTAAGAGAATTTCTTTGAGAATTAGAAGAGCATTTAATTTATATATTCGTAGATATGCAATGCCTCACACATAACAGCTACTCAATAAACAGAAAATGTAACTTCATTGAAAACACTGTGTGTAAAACTTTGGTGGATGGTTTTGGAAAAGAGAAAGTTGGGGCATTTTCTCTGGGCTGCGCATACATAGAAAAGAGAAAACTTTAGAAGAAGGAAGTGCGAATGTGGTTCCAAGACCAAAATGTATGGGGACGATTTTCCATCATTTTGGATAAATCAATCAAATTGCTTCTTACTATGAGAGAATGAGTAAGTTCTATGAGAACAGAATTCCTTATCTGTGTGCTAGTCACTGTGTTCACTCGTAATATCCCTACTAGAGAGAAATGACACATAGTAGGAATGCAATAAACATTTCTGAATGGAAGAAACCATCCACGAATATCAGATAGTGGCAGAAATGCCAATTCCACCTGCCGTCAAGAATGCCATCTCAGCAAAGCTTTTCTTAAGCCAATATAAATAATACCATCTGAGGGTCCTCCTAGCTTCAGGAAAGAAGATGGAAAAGAGGGGACTGTGAACATGAAGCCTGGTTTCTTCGTTATCACTGACCCTTGGGTAAGTATTTTGGCACTAACGTCCATATTCCCATTAGTGATTTTATACGAGTGATGTCACACAGAGACACCATCTACTGGTGTAAGACAGGGCACTAGAATGACCCACCTGGGACACGCCCATGGGAAACACTTGCCTAACTTTCCTCAGACTAAAACCTTAAGAGAGCAGCCCATCTTCCCCAAAGCAGCAGACCACTGTGTCTGAGGGCATTGGCTTCTAGGCCTAAGACTGTTCTGGGCCTTTCTGCATCCATTAAATAGAGGGGGCTGGACTTGCTCTCTTGAATATCCTATAAGTCTATTAAAATGTCCAGGGCAAATCAGGCCCAGTCTTTTTCTTAGATAACCACTGCAAGTCTTCTTGATCCTCATTATTAACAAAGCCAAAGGGATGTCCAGCCAGTCACCCCTGAAACCAAACATGTCTGTGCAGTTGGCAGACCAGAGGGACCGGCTGCACCTATGGATACGCCAACATTCCAGCCAGGAGAAGGTCTCTTGAGAATCTGAGCATGTTCTCAGCAACCTTCTCTGCATCGGAACCCTTCACCCCATGTCAGAGGCCCTCATTCCACAATGCCAATTTCCAACCAGAATATCGCCAAGGTCAGGTTTTCACAGAAGAAAAACAACCAAACCTGTCCTGTCGTGGAGGGAAGTCAGAGAACAAGGCAATGAGCAAGAACGTTTTTATACTCTGGTATAATATCTGGATAGTTTCTGTTTTTCCAGTGGTACCTGGAGCTGAGCTCAAACCAGAGGACGGCAAGCAAAGCTTGGACCAAAGGGAAGACAGTACTCCCTCACAATGATTTCCACCTCCATGTTCCACAGGAGGCTTGGGGAAGGCCCACAGACAAGTAACGGGTGATACCTCGGCCTGTAGCATGTAAGGCCTCCCCATGGGGGAGGGGGGTGTCAAAACAAAACAAACCAAAACCCACACATGCAGAGCCGTATATACACACACGCACACTTTATAATGTATGTATTTATACATATTTTAAAAACACTCCTCCCTTAAGAAAAATACACAGAATTAGCAAGTTTAAATTATTTGCACTTAGTTCTTTGTCTCCAGTTATACTGTGTTCTTTTGTGCTGGTAAAACAACATGTGCTTTAATTAGCAAATATCTGTAAATAATTTACTTGCTTTTCAAATACAACAGAACAATGGGGTCAATTTTCACATACATTTACCCAGCATGCATCCTACGTCTTAAGCCAGACTCTCCCATTGTTCGATAACTATATCAAGCTGTCCAGCTCTTGCTACCTCCTCGGTGGAGGGTGGGTGTAGATAGGGGGCCAGAAACCCAAGTTTTGGGAGCCACATCCCATTTTGCAAGACCCCAGAAGGCAAGAATATAGCATTGTCCAGCCCCGGTTAGAACAAACTCTTAATGATCTCTAACCCTGGAAACTTCTGCAAGGAACGTGGGACTGTGCCAAGGGCAAAGGGCATTTCATGGCTGCGGGATGCAGGTGCTGTGCTGCCCTGCTGTCCCGGACACCCCCTCCCCCAACAGCTTCAGCCCAAAAACATAAGGTGCGATGTCTGAGGCCTACGAATCACGGAGCCCCGTCTAGGCTCTGTAGGGTTAAGGCCGGGCCTCGCAATGCAGTGCAAAGAAAGATGTTAAATCAAATGAGAATGACTGCTCCAGGACTGGAGGCACTATTATTTTGAATAAGATTGAAAAGGCCAGAAAAAGCAATTCAAAAACATTTCAATTATGTATTTCCCAGAACTACATCTTTGAGCAACTAATGCAAATGTTACCACCACAATAAAACTTCTTCCCACATAAAAGCATATAAAACAGGTTGCACAGCATATACTTTATATATCATGTGCATATTTTTGACTATTAATAAAAAATTCAAAATCTATGTATGCTTTACTCTCCTAAGCAATACAGTAATTATGATTAAAGGACAGGCAGCACAAAAAGAGCCAATTTATCTTACTCGTGCTCAGGAATACTATTGTGTAACTAAGCAACTAAAGACAAAATATGGTCTAATTAATTCACTCCTATGCTTATTTAAAAGACACAATTAGAACATTTTTATTTTCCAGCCTGCACAGTAGCTCAACATGCTTGAGGGTGTAGAAAGCAAAGCCTATTATTCTCAAAGACAAGAGTTTAATGTTTAGTGCCACCGATCAGGCTTGGAACTCAGCTCCGGGGAGGAGGGGGTGTGTTACCCAGCCTGGGTGTGCTCCGAGTCACGAGAAGGGAAAGGTATGGTAAGGGGGAAAGACGTTTCTGGGGCCACTGGATTGAACAGTAATGCATGGCCTCTCCCTGCTGCGTTCCTCGCCGTGGCACAGGGGTGGGACAGGGCTGTGAACTTCATGGTCACACGTGCAAGGACACACGCCACTGTGCGTTTCTTTATACAGCCGCAAAGATTCTAGAGAAAATTCATGTAATTAAACCACACGTCCTCGTCTAGTGTGATAAATGTCAAATATCCATCTTTGACGCTGCTAACAGTGCATCTGATTTTAAAAGCGGAATTAATTTACGCAAGTGTGTGCTGGAGACTGATGCCATTAGCATGATTCTAAAGCATCCTTTCAGCAATAATCATCATCTGCATGTCGGAAATATGTTGTCGATATGGACGTTCTCAGTCCAGGATGCGAGCCGTGCTCTCTGAAGGCCAAGGCCTGGGTTCTAATCTCCGGCAAGCCGGCAGAGATCACAGTGTGGCTGGAAAAAGCCATCCGTGCCTGTGCGAGGGCACTGGAGCAGAGTTTTCAAGAAATGCAGGAAATCTGAGACCACATTTCTGGGAGAAGGATGAATCTTTAAGCCAACAACCGATAAATTTGTTCTAAATTTCTTTAAAAGCCAAACCAACGGGTAATCACTAGCTACGGTATTATTCTGAGTGGAGGATGGCAAATATCCAACTACCCTGGCTATAAAAAATGACAAGCAAATGCATTTGATTCGAGCAATTATATTCTGGATATTGGTTAAAACTAGACTTTGATAAATGAGCTTGAGTCATGTATCACTAGATGCCACTAGGAACAATGATACACTTTATTAATAATTAATAACGAAGTATTTACATGTATGGACTCGTGTACTTCATAAAAATAACATTTCCTAGTAGGTGCCTGACACTCTAAATGTCAAGGGAGGTTTTAATTGCTTACAATCTTGACTCACTATCAAACACTGGCCTAGTTAAGACCATCGGCCCGAGCAACATGCTAGCTCACAGGAACTGCCAACCACACTCAGGTGAGGAGGAGTGACTGTTCCCTCGATAGCCGGTGTCTGGTCAGACTGCCACCCCACAGCCCCAACTTTTTATGAGCTGAAGGCTGAAGATGGGATAAGTACTCAAACGTGGGGATGCTGCCTCTAGACTCATCATCACTCTCAAATATGCACCAATTTCTTTCATGAGTACTCTTCAAGAAAACCCTTTACACTTTTTTCACATCTTTGGTGTGAAACAACTGTGGATTTTAGAAGAGAAAGAAAATGGGTGAGGTGGGGTGTGCTGGAGCCAGCCCACATGTGAGTGACTGCTCCGTCGTAGGTCCTCTGCCAGGAAGAAACCGGGCTGACCTTACGGAAAGCAGGCTGTGGGAAAAAACGTTTTAGATGACTGATGTCATTCAGTCATTCAAGAAATACTTAGTGACCAGCGCTGAATACTTTGGGGGGGCCCAGCAGTGAGTAAGGCACAGCCCTCCATTCCGGAGAACAGCAGCAGGCTGGGGAAGAGGGGGAGGGGAGGGACAGGCAAAGGAACAGAACACAGATAACCATCACAGAGAGCACATGTGCAGAGTACAGGGGAGGGTAAAACCAACCACAGCCCTGGAAGAGCCCTGAAGGCAGGATTCTTGTCTATCTCGTTCACTACTGTATCCCTAGGGCCCAGAACAGGCTCTGTAGGTGCTCTATAAATGCGCACTGAGTGACAGAGGCTTCAAAGATAAAGACAATACTTTCCAGTTTTCAGAAAGAATCAGGAAAGTCTATAAATAGTGACTTTGGTTAATCTCCACTTGAACCAAGGAGTACAGAAAGAGCGTGACAGCTTTTCTGTGACCAATGTCTGTCCATGGGAGTAAATGATGAGCACTTTGAGGGCTGAGGCCATTCTCCTTCATCTCTGTATCCTGTTGTCCAGCACACAGTAGGCCTTCAATCAATATCTGCGGAGCTGAATAAATGCTTTTTCCAAACTCATGACAGTAGCGAGCCTTCCTTTGAACACACATCACATTTATTGTCAGCACAATTCACCAACGTGTTATATAACGTTCTTATGTTGTTTTTACATTTTTAAAAACGTGTTGATATCATCTCTCTATGAAGATTGATAAGCTTCTTGAGAAACAGGGTCACACCATGAACTGTTTTACATTCATCTCTGTACCTAGCAGAGCTCTGAGGACATGGTTAGCACTCAACAAGTAGTTTTTGATTAACTCAAGATAGAGGATACCAACATTTGCTGGAGTTAGGATGTGAACCACACAAAATATAACTCAGTACATATTCTACTGATTCTCAAATTTTAACATCATTAGAATCAATGCTGAAACAGATTTGTTTATGTACATATTTTTGACAGATATTGTTAAATTATTTATTATTATTACTGGGTCTTCCTCCAACCCATGTAAGAAAGAGAAAAAAAAAGTACACAATCCCGTTCCCTGTATGATCAACTTCATAGGCCAGGGGTCAGCAAACGCTTTTGTAAAGGGCCAAACAGTAAATAATTTCCACTGTGCAGGCCATATGGTCGCTGTCACAACTACTCAACTCAGCCCCTGTAACCTGAGAGCAGCTATAAACAATACGTAAACAAAGGAGTCTGACCGTGTTCCAATAAAACTTTACAAAAACAGTGGTCCAGATTTGGCCCTTAGGCCTGAGCTCACTGATGCCTGTCACCGTCCTCTAAATTCTCTCCAGAGAGCTCATGAGTTCTCACCCTAGTTCTGAAGGGCCAACCAGTTAGAGCAAAGTTACTCCTTCTCCATGTGGAAGGTCATTACTAAAACTACCAAAAACTGCTGTAACTGCATCTCCCATTTGCTGAGCTCTTGTGTAGGAAGCGCTATGCTAGGTGGCAGGCCCTTTTCGCTTGTTTCTAATTCTCTTGACAAAGTAGAGATCATTATTAGATCCATTTTACAGACGGAAAAACTCAGGCTCAGAAAAGCTAAAGAAATTGTCCAAGGCCAGTGAGGTCACTGAAGAGGGCTCGGAAATTTAAAAAAAGTCAGCTCATGGATACTGGCCAGAGACTGAGTGGCCAGCCACTCATCCACAGCCACAACAGTCAGCGCAGCACCTCCTAGATCTTAGAACGTGTCCGATGAACCTGAGATGTGATACAGTCAGGCAATCTTTTAAACAAATCCTGCCGATCCAGATGACAACATATTTTCATACTGAAATGTAAATCTTCAGGGAGCTTTTTATTTTGGTGACATAACGAAACCCATCATCTGGATGAAAGCCAACCTGATTTGGGGAGACCTGTATTGGCTAATTTGTCCTAGCAAACTCACCTATATGCTGTCCTCTCATAGAGAAAACCTTTCTTTAGGAAAGGCAGTGGTCGTGTTCTCAAACATCGAGGAGAACGACAATACGAATATTAACGATAATAACAATGAGTCAACCACTATTGAAGAATCTACTATGTGCCAATCTCAGTTGTGGGCACGTTACATGTATCAACTCATTTAATCCTGAAGGCAATCCTAGGGAGTAGTTTACTATATTTCCATTTTATAGATGAGAAAAGTGAGGCGATGTTTAAAATGCAGGATCCTGGGCCCCAATTCCAGAGATTCCAATCGAGTTAGTTTCAACGGGGGTCTGGAATATGAGTTTTTGACCATTTTTAACCAGATAAGTAGAAATCCTGACTACATGCTAGAATCTGAAGTGCTCAGTGTGCTTGATCTTGACTTACTGACATCATTAACTTACTCATCCACATGCACAGTTGCGGGTGACCAGTAAAGCTTCTTGTAGAATCCAGCCCACGGCCAGGCTGAAATCCAAGCCTGCACATCCACGTCTTTTAAGAGGGTATATTGCCAATAGATTAAGCGCTTGGCAATTTGAAAATGAATGTAATCAGAAGTTACCCAGTAACAGAACCAATTACCCGCCTACTTTGCCAGTAGTGGCTGAATGTGGCAATTGTGGGTAATTACTAAAGACACTTAACTCCTTGTAGATGGCCCTGCTATTCACTTGCATGGTAATTTAAGACAGTATCATGATTAGGCCTGGGAACCTCTACACAGGCATAAAAGTAATCCTGCTTATTGTTTATAAATTAAGAATTTCTAGAATAAAGGCCTCCACAATCATCACTCTTTTCTACTTATTTAAGGACTGCGCCGTATTTGAAGTACTTTTGCCCATTTAGTGCCTCTTGATATTCACAACAACCCACAGTAAGCCTTACTATTGTCCCCATTTTGCTGCTGAGGAAACTGAGGCTCAGAGTGTTCATCCGGGTTCAAGGTCAAACAAATTCTAAGCTGCAGAATCAATATGTGACTCCTTCCAGACTGCTCTTCCTCAACGCCAGCTGCCAGCGCTGGAAGTATGTAAAGGCGGCAGTAAGTCATTATCACAATTATTAGTACTAATAATACATTGTTAATGATTATTAATAATGGTATTAAAACACAACTGTTCTTGGTAGATACCACTAGCTCGAGTTTGCTGAACTTTATAGAAGAAGAATGGTTCTGCTACCCCAAATCTGGTGACCTCTGGCAAAATGGATTGACTAGTCATGATTCTAAAATGAACAAGGAGCTGCCCACATTAGTGCACACTTCTAGAATATAATATGATGTGTTAAAACTCTGGTGCCAGGGGTAGGATTCAGTGGGAAAATAAACTAACCCTAAAGCTTAGGAAGGCCTAGGTTCTAGCCTGGTGACCTTTGACAAACCATATAATTTCTCTAAGCCTCTGTCTCCATCTGTAAAATGGCATGCAAAGTCCTGCCTTATCCAGCCTCATACAATTACTGCAAGGATCAATAAAGCATTCCCCAAAAAGGCCCTCCGCAGATCATAGCACACCACACAGGGACGCTATTTCTAATCTTGCACAATGATAATTTTCCTGCTTTTGGAACTGACGTCTTTACATTTCAAGAGATCATAAATAGAATGGTTCTCTTAAACCAAAAAAGCATACCGAGTCCTGGCTGTCCTTTGGAAATGGATGCTGATGTCAGCTCAATCAAGAAATTATTAACCTCCATTTGGTTACTTAAAATAAACTGTACTGGCTGATTAAATGTGCTGAACATTTTCTCCAAGTAACAGTGCACATCACCAAGAAACCTTTCTCTTTCAGTTACACTTTGCAAATGGCTAAATGCATCATTCAAAACTATTTAAAATCAATAACAAAAATCATTTCACTGTATATAAACAAGTTAATGGAGTAAGTGAAAACAAAGCAAATTTCTTAACGAGAGGACCCTGTTGCCCCCTCTAGGTGCCTGCAGTAAATGCTGGTTTCTGTAGGCTCTCCTCCAGAGAAGACTGCTGCTGCTATTCAGCTAATGAATGACTAACTTAGGCCAGGGGGGAAATGACATCACCAGGGTGGAAAACCGATCTGCATTGGGAAACTTTCTACCTGCTTTACATTTGTCATAATTATTTTGCACAATGCAGCCTGCATTTGCATAATTTTGAGGCGTGTCATTATCTCAATTGAAAATTGTTTTAATATGGCTGAATAATTCACAATGACATCAGCCAAAGTCCTAATGAAATATACAAGTATAATCATACAGCTAATTACCAGCCGTGTTAGCATTAAAAAACAAATCATGCATAATATTAGACGATGTATATGCAGCTGAGGATTATAAATAGAGCCATCTCCCTCCCCAAACCCCCTAGAGTTTACTTTTAAATGGCAAGATTAATTTTCGGAGGTATGGCTCATATAGCAGTGACGAAATGTACAGATCATTACAACGGCTCGCTTTCATTTCCCCTTAATGAACAATTTTTTTTAATTCGTGTATTTAAAAATACTGTGTACTATTCATTATCAGCAGTTCTAACAGATGCAACCTTCGGCCAATACTGCTTTTATTCTTAAATCAGAATTCACTATTTAATTACGCCAACAGAAATTAAAACTGGACCAAGTGGGGTCAAATTCGGGGTCTTTAAAAATATTTCAATTTCAATTAAAGAGAGAGAGAGAGAGAGAGAGGGCGAGTGACCACAAAAATATCTCATAAAACACTGAATAATTTCCTTCTGGGTTTAGTCAGAAGTCTATTAGGCACCAGCTCTTTTCTGGATATTTAATCCTTCCCTTTTCCAGATCACAGGCCATGTTGAAGTAATAAATTTGAAAAGCAAATAATAAGAAATCAGGAGGGGGAGGGGAAGAAGACAGCTGCGCAGGAAAGTTGGGTCGGGGGAGGGGGCCCGAGCTAGACCTCAGGAGGGGGAAAGAGCTCAACCTGTTGGTAGGTTGCAGGATTTTTCACAGTATTTCCAAACAACACCTTTGCAAAATTGCAGGCAGACGTCGGAAAGTAGGAACGTTTAAAACCCAGAGCTGGCGGGGGAGGGCGCGCGGGGCGGGGGGCGGGGGAGGGCGCGCGGGGCGGGGGGCGGGGGGGCGCGGGGGGGGGACGTGCGGGGGGGAGGGCGGGGCTTATTTCCGAGGAGGCAGATCGGAGGGCGAAGGTTTTGACGAACTCCAGTAATTAACCGGCATAGACCACTGATGGGTAATTCGATCCAGGGAGAGGGAGTGAAAGGGCGATGCCAAAAGTACAATCAACTCCATCAGACCAAGAAATTCTGGAAGGACTGGCAGGCAGCTCCACGCTCCGGGATGAGTTAAACGGGGAACCATTCATTTAACAAAAAGATCCGTACAGCTCCCTCGAAAGCTCGAGGGCCTGGCACGAAGCTGGCTGCGCTCAGAAGTCTCCGTGTGATCCCCCTGCTCGCGCCCGGGCAACACAAAGCCTTGCCAGGCGGCCGCGCGCCCGCCCTCCCCGCCGCACCGAGGGCACAGCCTCCCCAACAGTTCCCCGGTGGGCATCGCGGCGCGGGGCTCGGCCGGCTGCCCCGGGGGCCCGCAGAGCTGCGGTCACACGCCAGATGACAGGGCCGGAGGGAGGCGGCCGCCGGCGCCCGGTGACAGCGGCTCACCTCGGGCGTCCTCCCGGGAGCGCGGCCGGCGCCCCCGCGGCCGCCCAGGAACGTGCCGGCGCGGCCCGGGCCCTCCCCCGAGCGCCCCGCGGGGCCGGGGCCCGAGCACACGCCCCTCCGCCTGCCGCCCGCGCCCCGCGCCCCGCTCCCCGCTCCCACGCGCCGCGAACCCCGCGCTGGAAGGCGTCCCCTCGGCGTGGAGTAACCGAGACCCAGAACATCAAATGGCTCGTCCGGGGGGGAGGGGGTGGGGGCGAGAGATAGTTGTTAATGCTTAACGTGTTTGTGCCGGTTACACGACCGCTTTGAAATCCGCCCGGGCAGATCTGCAAGTTATTTGAATGTATTATTCCAGTACCTGTCATTTATCACTTTATTCAACACGTCTTTGCCAACTCAATAGCTTTTGATCTCACTCTGCCTCCATTTCGTAATTTCCGCCCTCTTAAACATATCAAATACTTACTTTAAAAAAGAAGGGGGAAGAAAAAAAGTGAACCCTATCGAAACCCACCGAAAGAAATCCACCCAGCCCCGACCCAGCCAGACGCGAAGGTAAAAATCTTAAAAGGCAAAAAAAAAAAAAAAATATATATATATATATAAAGCATGTGATGTTCAAGCGGCAGGAGCAAGAGAGCGAACGATCTCTCTCGCTCTCTCTCTCTCTCTTACACACACACACACACACACACACACACACACACATCCTTGAACAAAACCCTTCTCGAACAAGTTATTTGATCTTGACTAAAATCAGCAGTTGGATCCTCTTTGTAAAGCTGACAGCCAAACTCTGACAATGGCAAAATACTCGAGCCCCAGCTAGTGGCGCTACCCCTTTAAAAAAGGAGTCGATCCTGCTCGCCTGCAGAAGTGAATACAGTATTTTCAAGCTTGCCCTGTAATAAGCATTACTGGTGTTGGGGGGGGGGGGATAATAAAGAAAGAAGAGAGGGAGATATAAGTTTACCACCTCGCCATGGTCGCTATTTCTGCCCTGGGGAGTGTCTTCTGGGAGGAAATAAAGTTTAGAGCTGGATAAAAGTTGCCGGCTGGTCCTCTCTTCCCACAACAGCTGGAGCTCCGCTATGCAAATCGGATCCTTTGGCGTACATCTTACAAAGAAAAAGTCGCCAAGGGACAAAATTCTTGGTTTGCCTTCAAGGTGGAATTGAAAAGCCTTGTAGAAAATGTAAGGTCCGTGCAAGCCACACGGTGAGCCGACCCACTGCAGGGGAAAAAAAGCACCAAATAAATAACGTAGCCATCAGAGCACAAACATCTATTCCCAGACACATTTACACACAGACATCCACACTCTTAATACAGAAGAGCCAACAGATATAAAGCTGGGTGGAAAAATAATAGAGCCCACAAATTTTCTGCCTCCCTTAAAAAAAAAAAAAAAAAAAAAAACTCCGGGCACCCCCACCGCCACCTCTCCCTACTTCTCCATCTGAGGCGGTAAAATTACATTATGTATGTATGATCAGTGCAGGGATTTTTTTAAACAATAAAAATGATTTGGGGGGATGCAGAGGGTAAAAGTTTGGTGAAAAGTTTGTGGGGGGTGTGGGTGGGTGCAGAGGTGTGGGTGAGCTGGGGGGCTGGGGGGTGCCGGGGGGTGCCGGGATCGGAGGAGCGGAGGAGAGCGAAATACCTGGAGTGAGTTGGGCTCCATCTCGACGTTCTGAATTGATTGAACTCAACATTCTCTCCAAACTTGTTGGCTTGAATGGATTGCATCAGGTCCTGGCAGGGAAAAACATTCTCTGCCTTCAGCTGGCGTAATGTCTCAATATAAAACTGAGCTCTTGCCTCCCCTTCGGCACCAAAATGATTGAAAATATGTCCTAATATTTCTCTGACGACTCAATTTTCAGCTCCTGTCAAAACCGTGTCGGTTTCCTTCCAAATGTGGGATGATCAAATTCATAATCGGAAGAAAGGTTCCGTCCGATCTCGGCGGGAAGCGGATGGATCAAGGCAAAAACCAGATAGGAAGGCTTGTAAAAATAAAATCCACCCTAAAACTGTGTGAAGATGAGATCTCCCTCTTCCCAATCTCCCTTGTCTAGGGGTGTCGTCTAATGAGATTTTTGGAGGAGACGAGAGCTAGCGAGCTCCGCTGTGCATCTGACAGGACCTGCTTGTATATGTCTAATATAAAGAACATTTCCTGCAGAGATTCCGGGGCGCTGCTCCTCTTTCTAATGCTCCTTAGCAGATTTGCTGTTATTAGACATGTAGATTTGTTTGATAGTTAAATTACGCTTCCTCACTGCCATGTTTTCGAGAACTAATCTGTTAAATTATCTTTTGATGCCTATTTACATGGAAGGGAAAAGTGGGTTATCGATTATATAAACATATAAATATTAATGCATTTGTTCGCTTCGCAAAAAAAAATACTCAGCAAAAAAAAAAAAAAAAAAAAACCAGAAAGACAAGTGAGCAGTGCACACACATCTCAGGATTTTGCAAACAATATTGAACGGACAGTGACTGCATTTAGGGACTGGAACAATAAACGATGCATGATAAATCAATAAATGCGAGCAGCGAGTCTGCTCGGAATATGAATTCAGGCTCCCGGTTCTGCGTGTGCATTCTTTAATTTTGAAGTATATACACTAGTACGTGTTTACAATGCTGATGGACGCCAAGGGCGCTCTCAAATGATAATGTGTTTATATAACCCAGCGCTACAGGAATAATATACCGACTCCTACCCCACCCCCACCCCCTCCCCCGCCAAAAAAAAAAAAAAAAAAAAGGGAGGGGAGCTTCCTCATAATAGTTTGAAACTGCAAAAAATCCATTTGCAAACTAGTTAAATACAACCAGAAATTAAGCTGTTGAAAACCGGGGGCACGAACCGTAAGACAATAAAGGTTTTAAATGTGTATATTTATTGTTCCGGAGCCCTGGAGCATTGCGAGGTTTGCATGCACGGCTATTATGCAAACACAGAGAAACTTAAGAGCGACAGAACAAGGAACAGGCAGAGACTGCAAAGCCCTCGCTCGCCCCGACCCAGCTGCCCGTCCTCCGCCAGGCTAGATTGCATTTTCGCAGTGTTGATGTAAAATGGTGTACTCGCTTCCCCACGCTCCCCACCCCCTTCCCCGTTCTCCTCCCACTCCTTCCAGCACCTCCCGCCACCCCCCCTCCCGCCCCGATCCTATTATATTGGCACCAATCTTTCTAAAGTGGGTCTGGCATGCTAAAAAAGTAAACATGTACTATATGGGGAATAAGGTCTGTATAGTATGACAGTTGAAACTTGATCTGTGATAAAATTACAGGATGTTGAAATTACTAGTAAGCTATTTTTAACGCTTTCGCAACGTTTCACCTCTAGTCACAGCATCTAGTTGAAACAGGATTACTTTAATGAAAATTATATTCACATGGCTGAAGTTAATACACCCGGCAGAGCACAAATGCCTCATATTCAGTGACTTGAGGTGGAAAGACCCTCTGTGTGTGTTTTTTATGCCTTTTCATAACGTCTGCGTCCGCTGCAGTAAGAATTAGGGCACTTAACATTATCTAAACCACATTTTTGATTCAGAACATGGGGAAGTAATAAAAGGCAAGATCTATCTCGTTTCTATACACACAGAGATAAACGAAAGAAAATGGCAGATCCTCCAATTACAATAAGTAATAAAAGCTCATGCCAAAGAGCCGGTATTCTTAAAGATGAAAACTATTTTAATAATTTAAAGTAATATCACAACTCTGCACAATGAAGGAGGACAATGTAACAATTCACAGTCTCCCATCTTTGCATTAGCCAAATTATGACTTGCACATCACTCTTTAATTATCTTCCTTGAAATTTCATCTGATCTTTCTATTTTATAAACATGGGTTACAAAGAGAAATTACAGCTCTCCCCTGCTTTCTCTCTCTCTCTCTCTCTCTTTAACTTTATGATGCATACTGCAGACAGACGTTTGATTAGAATAACCCATTTTGTTCATTTTTTTACATATGAATGGACTTGACTGAAGGGCATTTTAAGTTTTTTTTTTTTTTAAATACAGGAGAGATGCCTAAGGCTTCAGTTAGTCTCTATCCTGTTAGCGTAAATACATACATCCAGTTCAAGACATCCTATATTTAAAAACTTGAGTTGCAGTATTTTGACAAGATCATATTTGAGATCGACTCTGAGTCAGTTTCCTGTATGACCAATGCAGCAGCATTTATGCAGGAAACCTCAACAGTATGCCTGAGGGTATCCCTGGATTGTATATTAAATCTCTCTCTTAAAAAACACACAGCTCTTTAGAGCATCTAAGCAACTTCTGCTGGTTTTGGTGCTCTAAGTCTTTAAGTGTCTGTGAGGGACTTCATCTAATTAGAAACCCTGTTTCTATGTCTCTTCAAGGTAGGCGCTGAACTAGGCTGCATGCTGCGTAATCTCTCTTCTCGTAAACTCCCGATAAGGTTTTTCAGATGTTAACAATTGCAGGGATCTAGGTCTGAATATTTTTGAATATCTGCAGTCTTGTAATCAGATGAATGTTAAATTTCAAAACTGTATCACTGGAGTATCTTCCTTCTTTTTTACAGCACCGCCACTACCACCCCCACGAACATAATAAAATCTAATAAATCAAACCCCTGGTCCAATCCTGTAAATGGCGCTTAAAATCACAGATCACAGTAGTGTGTGTTTACAAAAAAGAAAAAAAAATCAAAACAAAAACAACAAAAACCAAAAAATATCCTCTGTTTTACCTCTTTAATATGATGCTTGATAGGCACCTGTAAATTATCTGTGTAGCAACTATCCATACAAAGAAAGTTTCAATTAAGATAAGGAGATTGTATTGAAACAGTTCTTTGAAGTAATGTAGTTAATAGCCTGTTTGATTTCTGCTTGTGAGAGAGTAATAACGTGGATTCAAGGCTCCATCAATCACAGAGCAGATGTAAGACTTGAGACACCGACACCCAGGGGAATAGAGGCAAACTCCTGCAGTGCAGGGTCCTTGGGCTAATGTAAAGTAAATACTCATAAACAGATTGAATGTTGTAAGAAGACAATCCATTCAGGACAGTTATAATCATGAAAGCAACTGCTTTATTTATCTATAAAAAAAGCTCGTAGCTGGGACTCACTGTGTATAAAAGAGGAGTGGGAAAGAAAGCAGTATATGTTTATATGACCCCCTATTTCTGGGCTCTTTCTTATACTATACTATACCCACACATCTATATTCTTGCTGCTTTGCTAGCCCCCCCCCCCCATCCAACTCTCTGTTTTCTTTGGTGTATTTAAGAGGTAAAAAAAAAAAAAATTTTTTTTTTTTTTAAATCTCACCCCCTCAAGGGGGTGGGGGCAACAGTAGACACATTTTTTCAGTGCCTGTGAATCGTTTCATAAAGGATCAGGAGGATTAAGTTAGTTGCAAAAACCAGCAGTGACATAATTAGGCAGCTTGGGCTATAATAAACAGGATCATAAAAAAAAAAAAAGTACAGTTTGAAGAAAGAAGGCAACCATTTCGAAAATTCAACCCTCTCCGCGCACCTCTGGGCCTCCCCCTCCCCCAAATTGCAAAAGACAACTGAAGCATTTTTGACCTTGGCTACAATAATACTTCATGTTTTAGCACTTTAGTCAGCATTTTATCTACTAATTGCTACACACTACCGCATGTGGCTCGAATCTGCCACTGCAGCTTTCTTTCACTGGTGAGCGAATTGCTTGATAAAGACTGGGAATTCAACCTGGCTGTTTCCTTTCCAGCTCCCCCTCGGCTCCCCCCTCCTTTTTTCCTTTCCTCTTCCAGCTAGAAGCCGCTAATTTTTTGCAGAAAATACCGCCCGGATCAGAACAGGGACGGTGAATGGTTCCCTAATCTCCTTCCACCGGCTCAACTCGGGGCCACTTGGGCGATCCCGAGGCAGAGGGAGGAGATGAAGGGGGGCGGGGAGGAACGAGTGGGGGCGACGCCGGGGGAGGGTGGGTCCCGGCCTGCTGGTGGCCCTGATGCTGGGTGATTCTGCAGCCCCGGTCCCTTGGCTAGCCCATCGCGGGCTGGAAGTCCCTGGGACTCCGCGCTGCCCACCTGGGCACCTCGACTTAGGGGCTCTCCCGTCTTGCTTGGTCAGGAAGTGGGGTCCGGGGTGGGGGGAGCCCCGGAGTCTGCAGACTGGATCGTGGATGGGAACAGCAGCCCCGTCTGAGGGTCAGCCACCGCCTCGTGCCCTCCCCCCTCCAAGGCTGGCGCCGCCGTCGGCGCTGGGGGTGGGTGGCGTTATTAATAAGGCGGCCTCCCGCAGAGCTGGCTCGCCAAGACTTAGTGCAACAAGTCTATGGGGTTGGAGGAAGATAAACCGGGTTATACGGGTCATTGCTTTCCAGGGGACCTCTAGTGGTCAAAGGTTGAGCTACATCTTCAATGTGGGGCTCCGATTTGTGGCTGGTCTCCCGGGCTGCGGGGGGGGCGTGGGGCAGCACCTGGGAGCGGGCGGGAAGGTGGGTAGGTAGCGGGGTACCGCTTTCTCATGCACTCGAGGCCAAAGCCAAGGGAGCAGCAAGGCCCTCGGAGAAGATGCCCCAGGGAGGGGTCATGGGGTGCCCTTTGTGGACGCCGAGGCCCCAAGTTCCTCTGCCCAAAGTGCAGATGGAGACTTCCTATCTTAATCTTGATTTTTCCTCCCAGGTCTGAGATTAATTAGGTATTCTCAGGGAAGGTGGGTTTAAATTTGCCCGAGCCATTTCCAGCCATGGTAGCAATGCTGAATCTGTTTTTCTAAATTTATTTGTAAATGAAAGCCAAGTCCCACTCAGTCACCCTGATCACAGAGACACCCAAGCTCCCTTAAATGTTAACAATTCATTGCCTTCCAGTGCCTTGATATTTATGGGTTATTTATTTTAGAAATAAATAAGCTTCATTTCTTCTTTTTTAAATTGCGCACACCGTGGTGGTGTACGTGACATTTGACTAAATTGGGACCTTGTTCCTCTCTTGGGATGACACACCATTTCATCTCAGGTGGTGAAATGCTGGGTGTGTGTGTGTGGGGGGGGGGATGGTTGGTGGTAACTCACAGGCTCCTTATTCTTCAGCTTCATTTGTGATCCACATGTTAATAAAGAATCTGATCAAATTGCCCCTCGGCATGGTATTGCTGGGGACGGCGATCTTAGATCATCTAAGAACAGAGATCCCAGTCATCTGAGATTTGTTAAAACATCTTGCCATACCTGATTTTTTAAAAAGAAGACAAGAAAATGTACAGACATGGACTCTTGGCTCTACTAAGGGACTCATATACTGCCTACTAAAAATTTCTCTGTGCAGTTTCAAATAGACGTTAATGATGCCTTGTATTTGGTGATTTATAACTTAAAATTACTTGACAGGCATTAAGCAACTCATTATTTAGCAGCAGAGTGGGTATGGTAGGTAAATCACTAGACAGAAAGTCAAGGGGACCATTCCTCACTGATTTCCTATGTCTCCTTGTCCATGGCTATAATTATCTGCAGGACTCAAACCCTAATTCTGGCTTTGTCAGGATTTCTCAGATAATTGTGGCAGAATTATCCAGACTGGTCATCTGTGTCGTGGCAGCCCCCTGTGCTAGGCCATCAACCAAACCCACGGGAAGCGCCAGCAAGTCCCTTGGCTGCCTCCACCTACATTTTGCCATGCCACAGACGGATAATTTTATGACTTGTTATTACAGGTTGAAATATGTAAATGTAGTAATTCACCAAGGGTGTAAAGAGATCTGAGTACTTCAGAGGAAAGATAATACCAAGAATAGTGAGATTGTTTCTGTTCTCGTCTTCAGTAAACTTTGGTCAGAAATTGGTCAGCCTTTTCAGGAAGAAGGTAGGGGACCAGATGAACCCTGGTTCAGGGTTTACACAAGGCATTTCTCAAGGTGTGCTGGAACTAACCATTTCTTACTCACCAGAGCTGATGGTTACATTTTCAGGAATTTTGTAAACTGGCTATTAAACATCTCTAGTAGTAAACATTAAATTATATGAAGTCACAATTAAGTATTATATTAAAAACAAAGGTAATATATACTCAAAACTCATCATTTTCTAATTACTACATTTTACTATTATCTATATATGCTTGAGGTTTTTTTTAGCTTTTGTATTTTTATTGTTGCAATCCTTTAAGATGGTCTACTACGGAGCATCTCTTCCCAGTCCATGTCCATTGGCATGTTGGTGGCTTGAACTTGACTGTGGTGGGAGTTTTTAGACCAAAGAACTCAGCAAACATTATAACTCAGGGCTTCTTTTATTGTTTTGTTGATTGCTTAGACCTAAGAAGATGATGGAGAAAAAATGTTAATACTGCAAATTGTGATGATTAAATTTACATATCATTCTGGGTCATGGGTGCCCAGATGTTTGGTCAAGTGTTATTCTAGGTGTGTCTATGAGGATTTTTGGGATGAGATTAATATTTTAATCACTGGACTGAGTAAAGCAGATTGCCTCCTTTCGCCCTCCATGTGGGTGGGCCTCATCCAATCAGTTGAAGTCCTGAGGAAAACAAAAAGTCTGAGTAAGAGGGAACTCTTCTTGCCTGACTACTTGAAAAGGGATGTAGGTCTTTTCCAGCATGTGAACTCAGACTAACACATTGGCTCTTCATGAATCTTGAGCCTGCTGACTTTTGGACTGGAAATTACACCAATGGCCGTCCTGATTCTTTATCTTTGGACTCAGACTGGAGACTGGCCCATCAGCTTTCCTGGGTCTCCAGCTTACCAGTTGCATATTTGAGACTCTACAGCTCCATAAATCATGTAAGCCAATATATATCCACACATCCTATTGGTTCTGTTTCTTAAGAGAACCCTGACTAATATGCAAATTAACTTAAAAGTGTGTCAAGTCTGTACCAATTATATTGCGAATAGTACAAAAAAGAGGAGGAAATACTTGAAAGTTATTATCTGATTCAGCAAAGAAGTTGCTCATGTCATTTATGAAAGATTGAAGTTCTGAGATATATCGTTGTTGTTTTTTCACTTTCATCTTACTCCTTAATATAAATGAAAAGATCAACTAACATTCACATTGAAACTATACTCACTTGGTTTTTTGTTTGTTTGTTTGCTTATTTTTTTTTTTTTTTTGGAACTATACTCATTTGTTGATGTAATCATAGGTTAGCTCTGGGCACAAGAGTTCAGCAAATAGCATTCTATGAGAATAGATTGGCTATATGAAATTTACAGGGAAAAGTGTTGTATATTTTATTATTGTTTGCACACTTATGCTACACTTCCTGTATATCAGCAAAATGTATAATGAATTTATACACCCACATATTTGGATATATCCAAATCTAGATATTTACATATGTACATATCTAGATCTAAACAGACACACACACATTTTTTTTTTTTTAAGGATAGGACGCTAGCTAAATATTTACGAGCACATCTCTGTCTAAAGGTAGCCTTGAGCCTGACATACAATTCAAACTTCTAGAGCAAGGATTGGCAAATTATAGCCTACCACCTGTTTGTACATGAGCAAAGAATGTGTTTTACATATTTAAATGGTTGAAAAAAATCTCTAGGAGGATAATATTTTGTGACATAGAAAAATTATGTGAAATTCAAATTTCAGTGTCCATAAATACGTTTTATTGGAACTCAGCCATACTCATTCATTTATGTATTGTCTACGGCTTCTATCACGCTAAAACAGCAGAGTTGGGTAGTTGTGACAGGGACCGTATGGACCTCAAAAGCTAAAATATTTACTATTGTGCCCTTTGTAGCAGAATTTTGTAGTAGAAATTGTCTGTTTTAGAATATGTAGGTATGTTCCCTGGTTGGGAGTAGTAGACACAACCAAATGACCTTTTGAAGTCTTTTCTTGCCATTGAATCTAGGAATACTTCCCCAGTAAACAGAGACAATGGAACATCCAGAATTGTGAGGGATTTAAATCATTGACGCAAGGACAGAGCCAATGCCTTGAAAGTGAGACTGAAGCCTGAGATTTCGCGCTCCTTGGCTTGTGTTCTTGACCACTGGTTGACAGTACCTTTCTTCCCTACTGCCTGTCCTAAAGCACTGTATAATTTTATTTTGTTGGGTGCTGTTAAATATTTATTGAGTTTTCTCCTCCAATGTGGTTCAGTTACAGTGTGTCTATGTGTGAGATGGGACCCTTCAGGATTAAAGGTGCCATATAAATAGAGGATTATTTTATGACTTGTTATTGCAGGTTGAAATATGTAAATGTGGTAATTCACTAATGCTTATATCAGTGCATATATCTGGGAAACAAGAATGCATTATCCTTCCATTTGAGTCTAACATCATTTACATCCTTTTAAAAAAATACCCAATCAATTTTTTTTTTAAATGAGGGAACGCAGTGGAGGAAAAAAAAAATTCCTTTAATGCAATACTTCAGCTGAAAGTTTAATGACACAAAAGGCAGGCAATTCAAAGTTACAGTTCCCACAGCAACTGTAACTCTGCTATATAGCACATTTAGGCATAGATTTCACAGCATGTACTGCAATACAAAATACTCCACACTGGGCATGCAAGGGGGCAGAGTTATGGTTGCTATGGGTACCATGACTTTGAATTTCCAGATTTTTTGAGAGTTTAAATTCTCAACCAGAACATCACATTAATAGTTCATTTTTTTTGCATCGAAAATAATAAAGGTTGTATCACTGTCTCCACTGCCAAACCTATCTCCAGCTCTGTCCACCACTTAGTGTAAATACCTACCCAAACATATTCACCCTGCTTGCTAAAATTAAACACATGACCTCAGCCCAGGGAGTATTTTAGTTTGCAAATTTATATGCGATGACTTTCACTGGATTAAGTAAATCTGCTCCCCCCTCCTTTTCAAAAATCACCAATAAATTCAGGTTAACTCTTTCAGCATTCTGGTGTATTTTATCTGTTATTCATGGGCTGTGAGGATATGATAATCAGATTCATTGTGTATGAATGCGTGATGTATATATTTATAATTTATACTCCGTCTACCTCCAAAAAGAACTGGAGGCGGCTAACTGCATGTATTCATTTATTCATTTATTCCTTGGACAGACCATGCAATCTTCTCCTTTTATGCTGGTGGTGTCAGGACCCTTTGCACTTTTAAAAATTGTTGAGGACCCCAAAAAGCTTTTGTTTATGGTGGATATATATCTATATCTATATCTATATATATCTTGATATTTAACATCTTATAAATTATAATTGAAATTTTAGAAAAACATTTAAAAATATTCATTAACTCATTTAAAAATAACAATAATAAACTCATTACATGTCAATGTAACTTTTTTTTTTAATAAATAATGACTATATTTTCCAAAACAAAGAGATTTAGTGAAGAGAGAAGCATTGTTTTACATTTTACAAATCTCTTTAATGGAAGACAGCTGGATTCTCATAGCTGTTTCTACATTCAATCTGTTGAATATCCCAAGTCATGTAGCTTCTGGAAAATGCCACTATACTTTTGTGAGAGAATGCAAGTGAAAAAAAAGCAAAAAATTATCATGATCATTATTTTAACCCTGTGGACCACCTAAAATGGTGTCAGGGATTCTCACAGGTCCCCAAACTACACTTTGAGAACCAGTGCTCTATGCATTTGCTTATGCTAGTCTTCTAAACCCATGCCTCTTGCTTGTCTGTAGGAAAACTCCTATTCATGCTTCAAGGCCCTAGGAAAACTTGTTCCCTTATCTATATTCTCATGGCACTTTATACATGTGCCAATCTAACCATTTATTATGTGTCCTTATGTTTGTTTAAATGTCTGGGGTGCTGTTGTTATTAGACTATGAGTTCCTTAAAATGGAACCATGTCTTATGCATTTTTTTTTACTCATTTTCTAGTATAGTACATGCTTTTCCATATAAGATGGATGGGATAAGAGTTCAACTCAACAAACATGTAATAAAATCATTCCTATTCACTGAGCCCATGATATACCTTAGGAACTATGTCTCAGATTTAACCCTCATAAAAATGCTATGAGGTTGGTTCTATTATTATCAATATTTTTTGAGTGAAGAAACTAAGTCTTGCCCAAAGTTGAACAGCCATGGGTCACCATGCCAAGAAAGATGAGCAATAGTGAAAAGCAAGAAACAGAGTCTCTGCCTTAAAGGGATTTACAATCTGCTTTGGGAGACAAGACATAATGCACAAATGAAAGGCAAATAACACTATACAAGTTAGCTAAAAACAGACCTCAAAGACTATAATTAAAGAAAGGCCCACTTACTAGAAATGGCTACTTACCCAATGAATTATTGAGATCCAAACTTTCTGAGGACATATTTCCTTCAGAAAACCCTTGTTTTGGAATGCACACCAGATAAATGTGTATTTTTTTAGTAAAGTATATATTTACCATTACACTAATCCATTACAAGTGCAATACTAGATACTAATCTAGTCAGACATAAATTATAAAATTATAAGGAAATTGAAAAGAATTAGATACAATACATATAAGAAGACCTCTTAAACTTTTGTTCAGCCTGCTAATAAAGTACCCCCCCCTTACTTTGGGGCCAGTAGGTTACTAGACCGGTGGCAGTCAACTTTCTGCATGCCAGGCTCATCTGGAGAGTTTTTAAGATAGGACACTGGTGTCATACCCCCAGGTCAATCAAATCAGAATTTCTGAGGGTCGGTGCACAAGTCATAGGGACTTTTTACCCTCCTCCCCCTAGCAGATAATTCTAATGTGCAACCCAAGGTGAGAGTCCCAGAGTGTGAGACCAGAGAGGAAAATCAGGGACAATAGCTTGGGAAAACATCTCGGAGAAGATGATATTAAATATGGCTTTGAAATTTTTGCTTGGAAGTATTGAAAAGTCCTGCTTGTGAAGTCGGGTGAGCTGATCTTTAAAATGTCGTCTTGCCTAAGTTAATACTCAGGTTTTGACTTTTGGAAGCAGTGCCCATTTTGAGTGTACCTGGCTTGTCAAGGTCTGAATTGAAGCACCCTGAATTGTATTTCAATTTGGCTGATAATTTTTGCTGGCTGATATTTTTGCCTGGCTGATAATTTTTGTTGACCCCTTGGGTGATTTTTTAAGAATAGTAATCTTGGGGGTGGTGATTTTCTGCTGTCATAAAGTGCTTTGTCTCAGGAAAGTCTGTTCTTTGAGTCAATATATAGCCTAAATGGAATAAAGAGAATCATGATACCATAAGTGAAATTATGAAATGTTTGTTCTAGAAGGCATTTTAGAACTGTACCCTTGTTTTACCTGTGAGGCAAACTGAAACCCAGAGATGCTAAGTGGTATTGGATGACTTTTGTAAGACAATGCTCTGGGAAGAGAGGTTTGGCATATTAGACAGATAGTTTTCAAATATATGCTGTGAAATTCCACCTTCATAAAATACATCAAGCCATTTGGGGATGGGATGTATGGACAGAATGGGGTAAAGTAATTGTGTCTCTTCATGTTTAGCCAATCTTGTCAACATTGGGGTTGAGGTTAAACATCTTTAAACAAATTACATAGAACACCCCTCAATTCCACAAGTTAGAAAGCTCCCTGAGCTCTCTGCTTGCCCATTTTGGGGTCCGTTGTGACTAGAGTGGTCTAGAACTTTCACTATGAATGGAAAGGTTGAACCAGATGAATTTTTTCGACTCTCCATGGAATTTCTGGGACGGCATTTCTAGGTAGTGTTTTAATAATTGAGGACAATATTAAAACACAAAATTGGGTTCTAACCATCCCCCTTTGTGCTGCATAACAAGGAGAAAGGAGGTATTCTGTTACAATTTATATTTTGAGATGCAGAGACCGGGGCCCATAGAATTCTCAAACAAGTGTAGCCATACTTCAACATGCTTGCTCAGCCTGGGAGCTGCTGGACCCAGGGGGACAGTCAGGCTTAGATCAAGAAAATTTCATGTTGATTTGTCAAGACTTTTTTTTTTCCATTTGGTTTAAATTGGGTTTCATGAAGTGAAAAATAATGCATGAAACCATGTTTGTTTTTCATTCTTTAAATCATATGAAAATATTGGAAAGGTTCAAATGTAGGAGCTGGCATGACACTTCATGTTCCTTTATGCTTTTGTTTATTACACTCCTTGTTTTGGATATCCTTCACCTTGCCTTCTTCACCATATCCACCTAAAGAAGTCCAACACACCCATTTGAAAAAGGGGCAACCAATATCCTAAATGCCTGCATGTACTTGGTAAGTGCTAGTATTATCCACATTTTAGATGAAGGTGCTGACACACACAGAGAGGCTAAGTAACTTGCCTGAGATCACACAGCTAGAATGAGATAAAGCATGCATTCAAACTCCGGTAATCCTGTCTAGAGTATGTGGTCTTGACACACATTTTACCATCTCTTTGATGACACCGTCAGGGATGCCACAGAAGAAAAAATTTTCAAATATTTGATGAACGTGTTAAGCTGTTTTGTTACTTTTGATTTTAAAAACAATTAAATTAAAAATGAAGTTAGATTTACAGCCTATCAACCTGGCAAAGATTTTAAAGAGTAGCCCATGTTGGGATGGAAGTAGGAGAGTGGAATTTGTCCCAAGGAGGGGAGTGCCAATTTGTACAGTTCTTCTGAAAGACAATTTGGCAGTATATAATACATCCTTTAGATAGAGCATATCCTCAAACTTAGAAATTCCCCATCTCTGAATTTATGCTAAAGAAAATTTTGGACAAGGTCACAAAAAAGAATATTTAATCTACACCAGAATGTTATTTAAAATAACACAAATTTGGCAGAAGTATGAGTAATGGAAATAGAAGAGTGCTATAAAAATCATGGCACACATTAAGAATGTAATAGAAACATGTTTATTGACATGGAAAGATATTAAAAATACTGTTGTTTTAAAAAGGAAATGTTTTTAACTTAAAACATACAAGTTTATGTCAATAGTGTAATTGAGGCAATTATGTTTCTTTGTACTTTTTGGTAGTTTCAAAATTTCTACTGTGTAATACACACACACACACACACACACACATGTATGTATGAGAAAAAGTACTCAACCTTCCTTGCCTTAGCCACTCACACTTTGTGCAGATGTGCAATACGGGCAGTGACTATAACCAGAGAAGGTTCAAGGTGAAATTAACAGCTAATATTTATTGAGCACTCATTATGTCCTAGGAGCTGAACTAAATACTTGGAATGAATTATTTCTTTTAATCTTTACAACTCTTATGATAGAAGCACTCTCGGCAGTCCTTTTTAGCAGTTGAAGCATGGAGAGATTAAATAACTTGCTCAAATTCACTAAGGAGGAAGCTTCTAAGGGGATGTGAATAATTTGTAGGATTCAGAAATAAAAAAATAAAGTTGACCCTTTGGTGTTAAAGCACCATCTTCTGGGGAATGGCACATTAGCTAGCTAACTCCCCAAAGAGGGTAAGTTTATCTGGTTAAAGATTAAACCATCCATTGTTAGAAATTGAGATCTGAGGGAATCTAAGATGGGTAAATAACTTTATTTACCAGTTACCTTTTCTGCCAAATAGAAAGCGCTTTCCTGGTAGATTTTTTTTGTCTTTTAAATAGATGTGATACAAAGGGTATCTGATCTAAGGAGGAGCCTAGAGTAGGTCAATTCAATTCATTTTGGTAATTTGGGGATTTTGCTTAGCTTGGCACCCATCTCTCCCCTTCCTAGTTCCTCTCTATAAACATACGATGTTCTCTTCTATATCCTGAAAAGTATCCTCCTTTGATATATTGCTGTTTTTCCCAAATCCTAGTTGGGAAATACAGAAGCAGTAAATGCTGTAGTAATTTTAGAACTTCTAAACATTTAGGCCCTAAGGGTGGGAGTACTGTTGGAAGGAGGTAGCAGGGAGAAGCCTCCCAATTTGTATTTGCATAGCATTTTGCATGAGAATGAGAAAATATTGTTACATCAAAGAATGGGCCACTGATAAGCGACTTGGTCCTAAGGACAACTAATGCATCAGTGACTGGTTCAAAAAAAAAAATGCGCCTCATGCCCTTGGGTGTCTGTCTAACCTCAGGGTGCCTTCAGACACAGGGGAATTGCTTACACTGTTGCCATCCATGGTTCTTAATATTCTGTCTCAAATAGTGGGAACCAGAATCTTGAAAGGACGAAAAAACCTTCATGACTGTCATGAAGTTTTATTCATGATGGTTATGTCCCTTGGAATGTCTCTACTCCTCTTTCCCTTCCTCATCATTCATTGAAACCCAACTCAAGGACCCCTCTTCTATGAAGAATTCTCTGATGCTATCAACTGAGAATTATTTTAATGTTCCTAGAACTCCATAGGCAGTGTGTATTGCTTTCTTTGGCTGTAACTCTGAATAAGTTGTATAGTTACATTGATCTTCCCCTAAAGGAACAGGAACTCTACTAAATAACAGCAATGGGAAAACAACAGCAATAACTAGGGTGGTACAAACCTATTTATTTCAATACAGAGAAGCCTAGTGATTTAAAGTTAGACATAATCTACCAGACTAAGCCTTCAATACACGAGGCTTCAAATGTTTGAAAAGTCCAGAATCTCTTCTGTGCAAGGATTTAATTAGCTTCTAGGTCAAGCCTGAGTGGTAGAAGGTACTGGTTATAGACTTAGTTTGATCATCACTAAGACATATTCTCAGTTACTCCCTGGAACCTCAGTTTCTGTCATCTGCTGATGGGACAAATGACACAAAGTGGCTCATACCTAATCAAACTATTGTGAGAGCAAAATAAGATAAGCATAAGGTAAGTAAAAGAAAAAGCCTTGATCCAAGGCATCATTGGGTATTATTTTAAACCACAAGCCAAATCTTAATCTCAGAGAGGAGATTACTATTATAAGGATGGGTGGTCAATACTTAGAATTCATGCATGATCAATGAGGCCAACTTCCTGGAAATGACACCCACTAAGGAGAGCCTAAGTGGCTGAAGTGGGCATAGGGAAATGAGTATAGCTCATGTCCAAACAAGGGGGAATGTTATATGTTGAAAAATAGCACTTTGGCAAGGTTTCCTAAAGTAACTGCCCAAAGTTTGATCTGTGAAACAGATTTTTCAGGAAGAAAAATGGATCGAATAAGTTTGAGTTAAGATTTTTACTCACAGCCTTTAGAATGCAGACATGACTCATTAAGGGGGACATAGGCAGGCAGCCTCAATTTTCTCAAGGGCAGTAACCTGGCCAAAACTGAAATTCAACCCATTGCATTAAGGTCTGACAGAAGAAAGAAAGTACTCATGAACTGCTTGAGGCTTCTGAAATAAGAACCAAAAAAGGAAGATTTGAATGATATCTATCCAGCATTATAAAAGGGGAGGCTTTGATTTTGACAGTCATGGGAATGACTTGGAAAGTCCTTGGAAAGATGGATTCTATTATGAGGGAAAAGGTTAATCAAGACACCCTTTCTGGCCTTTCTTTTCCAAACTCATTCTAATAAGAAACAGTTCCACAATTGATTAGTAATGTCTGCCGTGGTGTGAGTGGGAGGAGTTATGGCACATTTGTCACACATTTTCAATCCTACAATAATTATGTAATGAGTAATATGTGGTTAGTATAAAAGTTAGATGCAATTGTGTGTACTAAATTATAAAAGGGTTTCACTACAGATCAACTACCTCTAGAGACTTTTTGTCTCTACTCTCTGTGTGTTCTGAATCTTCATTGTTTAGTAGGTTGGAGAGAGAGTCTGCTCCCAATAATTTGTAACAGGCTAGGTCCTGATGCTTCTTAGTGCTATTCCCAGCAGAGAGATGATATTTTTATTGCAATGGTTCATAATTCAGGATTCACATATCCAAATCTCCAAATTCTGCACTGGAGTAACAGAGGCAGAAAAAAAAAAAAAAAAAAAAAGCCAGTGTTTGCCAAGTGGCCAAGGATAAAATTGGTAGTGGAAAAATTGGATTTGCAAGCTATTAAGAAATTTTTTACAATGGAGCATTTAAATAAAGTGAAGCTGAAGTCTTTCTAAACACTTGGTATTTTCTAATTTGTGTTTTTGTTAATGTTCTTTCTTACAGAAGGAGTTTTTATTCATCTATTTTATTATTTTTATGCAGATAATTTCCATTTGCACTACTGAGGAGAGAAGAAACTTTTTACTTGAGTTGAGTGACTTCAATGTTCAAGAGAGAAGTCAGATTCGGCAGTGACCAATTAAGTGGGATTTAAAGATGCATGCACTTCCTCATAGAAAAAAAATAGGGCCCGGGTGGGGTGAAGTTAAGAGATAGACAGAGGTGTATGGAGGAGGAAATGAGAAACACTACAAAGACAAAAAGAGATCTCTTCCTTGATTAACATCTCTCCTTGTTGACCCTTCATTATTTCTGGTCTTTTTCCACATCCAGCCAATAAGATGACTCCCTGGGGAAGGACTTTCATTAATTTGTAACCAGAGCAAGTCCTTCCCAAGAGCCCTGATCACACACCTCTTCCTTCAGACTAGTCTTTCTCCAACTTCAAACATTGGCATGTTTTCTTTCTGGTCTTTGGTTTCTCAATTCGCCACCTATATTTTTTCCCCTGGTTACTATTTATTTATACTGACTCACTTTTAAAACTTTTTATGACAAAAAGAAAAATGTGTCACTTGCAGTGAATAGAAAGTAGCCAGAAAAATACAGTGGAAACAAAAATGTTGTAAAAAAGTTTAAAAAATAAAACTCAACAATGAAAAGTAATTACTGATAAACCTGAGAGATTTTCAATTTTATACTGATTTCTAATTTTCTAAAGTAAGTTCCTCACTGAGAAGACTATATCTACTTATTAATAGCAATGATGGGATAGTCAACTCATTGGTGCTTCCTTCCATCTAAAGTCATATAACTGTCTACAGTTTGGGAGACAGACTTCTGTAGGGGGCCATGATTTATGGTGGGAAAAGCTTGGGATTTCTAATCAGACTGCACTGAGTTCTAGCTCTTACTGACCTCTGACAGTATAAGTAAGATGATAATATCACTTTACAGGGCCCCTGTAAGACCAGAAGGTAATTGTATTAAAAAACATGTAGAGCATATTTAGGCAATTTCAATTTAATTTCTGTCAATATGATATTTGCAGAACATCTCCAGTTTTGGAGTATTTTGTTCTGGGTGGAGAATGGCATTAAAAAACACAAACACACATAGAATCACAGAACTTGAGTTGAGTGAGATAATGAGAATTTGAGAAACGGGAGGGATTATTCAGAAAAAAATAAACAAAATTTATGGGCTGTTTTAATTTTGCATTCAAAATAAAAATAGCTTTATTGAGTCCCACAGGAAAAATGTACTGCTTACAACATATACTATCCACTTCATTGACTAGAAGAAAGTCAATGAGCAAATTGTTACAGTTTATAGTCATTCAAAGTTAATATCTGGACATGTTTGAGAAGCAGTAATGAGGTAGCATTCTAATCCTTTAGCTTTACATTCAAAGTGAGGCCAGCAGCAGGTTAGATATCTGGACCTCATAGTTTCTTGTTTAGCAGCCCTTCTCCTTAATGATGAGGAAACAGACTCAGAGCATCAAGTGTCCCCATGATCTTAAAAAACAAATAAGTCATATATAATGACAACACAGAGTTTTACTCATTGTGGACTCTCACCAAAGGCTTATTAGATACCCAACACCAAATGATGGTATTGGCATACAATTCTATAATATTAGAATCCTCAATATGGAAGAAATTTCAGAGATCACCCAGTTCAGGGGTCAGCATTAAGGAGTGATGTGAGTCGGAGGGCCCTGGGAGAACCAGAGAGATCAAACTAGAAAGGAAATAGCTCCTAAATGTTCCTGTGTGAGGCTTTAGACCAGTAGTTGTCTGGTCTGAATTCTAAAGGGAAGACAGGAATTTGGATTTTTGGATTGTTATGTGAAGATGTCTTTATCTCTTGGCAACTACGCAACTAAACTCCCCCACCTCTTCTCCCACCCCTTAACCTCACCTCTGACACATACACACAGACACACAGACACACAGACACACACACACACACACACACAGAGAGAGAGAGAGAGAGAGAGAGAGAGAAATTTCATGCAGGTCAAATAGGAAGTGTATGGTTTTCATCCACTCTGAGTGTTGCCATCTTGGTGCCTCTGATTTGGTCTAAGTATTTCTCTCCAAATGAGGAGATGGAGCCCCAGAAAGAAGTGACTTAGCCAAGGGCATATCAGAAGTCTCTCTTCTAAAACCTCCAATATCAAGCTGATAGATCATTCATTTTAAGAAAGTATGATGGAATAAAACTGTAATCTGATAATCTAGAGAGCAATAATTCTGAGCACAACTCTTTGTTTAATTGTCTGTAACCTATATTATCCAAGCTGTTGAGCACATGAAGTTAAGAAAGTGGGCCACTTCTAAAGAGTTGGTAGGGGTGGGTTTGAAAATTAAGTGGAAGTATTCATTGGTGCAAGACGTCCCAGAGATGAGTTCCTATTTCAAAATTGTCGACCAGCAGTTAAAGTAATAGGGAAATATGTTTACCCATGTCTCAGAGAGAAAGTCAAGTGAGGTAATGAGTATCATTTGCAATTCCATTGAGAAAAAATATATGCATATTTTGTATTCGTCTTCAAGGATGGGTTAATGGATGGATGATTCATTTATTAATGTGATAAATAATGATTGACCTCTTGCTATGAACTAGTCATGGTTCAGGCACTGAGGATAGGGCATGAACAAGGAAAGAAAAAAGAATCTCTGCCTTAATGTGACTTATATCCTAATGGGTTGAATGAGCTGCTTAGGCAATTCTCAACTGGCTAAATAATGGATCAGCTCTCCCATCCTTTTTAGTCATGCCGACAAGAACAAGAAAGTTGATGATGGCATTGGGAACAAAAAGTTGGCTCTCTTGCTCTTAGGCCAATATTCTATTGCCAAGGCAATGATATGCTCGCTGATCTGGATTATGGCATAGACTTTTATATTTTGAATCAAAGCTCTAAAAATACCAGGAGGCAAAAGATGCTATTAACGGGACAAGGCAGGGGGACTGATATCAATTTACTTCTTTGTTGCCCATGCTTCACTTAAAAAAATATCTGAAACCCAGTACAAACAGGGTGTGCACCTAAATTAAGCCCGTGGTCAGCTTTGCTGGGGAGAGACGACACATTGCTGTAAGCAATTCGTCTTCAGCCCTGTTGGCTCTGGCAGATTTATAGGGGTTATATTTTCACACACAAATTGTCCTTGAACAATTTCTCTACTACCTGGAAACTGCTCCCTCCTCCCTGCCTCTTGTCAGATGTGCCCATCTGCTGTCTCCCTCCCAGATTTTTTTCTTTAATAACAAAGTAATTGTTGACATTGTAAGAAAAATCCAATTCTTGGTTGAAGTTTACGTTCCACAGGGTCTCTCTTTGGGGAGAAAATCAGCAGCGGATAGAGTTGCACATTCCTTATGTTGGGGCCAGCTCCCTCTAAAGCCTGCATTACCGTGAAACAACTGCACTGCCCTTTCCAGCTGGGTCTCTTTTCTTTCTTGGGAGGGATCGAGAAGGACTAATGTTTCTTGTCCTTTACCTTCCCTCTAAGTGCCAGGGCTGCTGCGGAGCAATGTCAGCAGAAGGTCAAGGAGAAGATGGTAGATATGCCCGATAGGCCCTGAGTTAACCTGCTATGTCCACTGCCTATTTGCTAGGGGATTTTGTGACCCAGGTCATATCTTAGACTTATCAGTTCCCGGACAGTGAGGAGAACTTGGAAGTCATGATCATGAGTATCAAGCCTCCTGTGGCATCCACAGATGATGACACCCAGCCAGGCTGAATGGACCTAATAAAGATCTGATCAAGTGTGGCTACTGCTTTCTAGAAACACGCCAGCTGGTGATGTGAAGGCTGATCCTCTTAGCATATTTCATTGCAGCAAAGTCCCTACTAAGTTGGCCAGCTGCATTCGAGGTCATCTTAATTGAGAAACAAAATAGAAAAATGGTTAGAAGAAAGGAGAATCATGCAATCCTTGCTTTGTATCTCTGCTTTATCATTTCTAGCTTTAGGACACTGGATGAGTTACTTAAGCTCCCCAAACCAGACTTTCCTGTTGGTACAAAGCAAAGAAAAAAATAGCTTCTATAATATACCTGGGAGTTGTCATGTTGTCCTAAGGGTTAAATGAGATGATGTGTGCCCCAATGGGCTCTCAATAAAAGGTAGTTTTTATTCTTACTATAAAGTATAAATTATAGAATATTTTCAGCAAATACATTTTTAATTAAGAAATCTCAGTGAACAGAATCTTCATGAGTAGATCCTTATGGGACTTGCCATAACAAAGCAGTGAAAATATTTCCGAATTGCTGTATTACTTATTTATAGGAAGATGTCGCTTTGAAAATATTTCTTAAAGTTCAGAGCAAAATGCTTTGAAGATTAACTCAAAACTAGGGTCAATACTCCTCTTGAAGCCTTGTTTACATGTCCAGTCCTTTTTTTGTACTTGGTGCAAAGGCATGTTTAGTTAACTCCCTCCTTGGAGTGATACATCCTGAATTTGCAGTGTCTTGATTCCTGAAATTTTACTATTATTCCAAGCCTCAGTTCCAGAGAGATCCTGAATATTTCATATATGAAATGATGTGGTCTTACATACAGTGTGGTTGACCTAGAAGATGGCTTGTTAATGACATGATTTTGAGTCATGGGTCTTGAGGCTGATCTTCAGTAAGATAGTGATAAAGATACTGAGGATAATACCCCCACCATCTGTGTAAATCATTTCATGTGTGCTTTACAACAATCCTGTGTGACAGGCAGAAATGCATACTATATCCCATACTTTACAGTTGAGGACATTGAATATTGGAGAGTACGTCACCTACCTTGTGATACTGGCTTCAGTGTCTTACAAACCTTTCTGTAGTTATTTAGCTGCAGAACCATTTCAGAATCTGAAATGTTTTCTGGAAGGGGGAAGAAAATGAACCAGACAATAGCCTACCAACCTCACTCTCCTGTCCTGTCCTAACAACCAGTGGTCCCAAATCTGAGGCAGCCTTCTTTGACGATGACCATAGTGGCACTGGCAGGTGGTCACGAGAGAGTAAAGCTCTTTGGTTCCAGATTTCTACATGGTCTTGAAATCAAGCGGGACCTAGAGATGAGATGTGCCCTGCTGATGCTGACGGAGCTGCCACAGTGAGTGAAACCCTGTCCCCAAGGGTGAGTTGACATGGTGCCACAGCCTGAGGGGCTCTGCTCCCTGCTCACCATTGGCTGAAATTCTGTCTCTTGCCTATCAGATGTACCTGGGGATGGCTAGAGTCTATAGAGGAGCAAGAGACTGAATGTTGGTGATGCTGGCACACACAGAGGAAGCAAGGAATGAAACCTGTGTTTCCAAGTTGAGGAAAGAGCAAAGTGGCTAGTGGGACATGGGGGCCAATTATATAAAACCCTTTCCTGTAGTCTCCAAAACAGATTACAATCCTTTGAATACAATGATGATGCACATCCTTGTCTGTCTTACTGGTTTTGAGCATAGACACACATTAGCAGGGACCTAGTTAGAGAGATATGGGAACACAGTCATCAACAATTGCTGAATGCTTTCTGCTTACAAAACACCTTCCCATATACACACATGCTCATTTCATGTGGCAGGACTACCTCTCTGGTACTTCATCAATGTTAATTGAGTAAACAAAACTGTCTATAGAGTAGATATTTTTATCCCTATTTTACAGTGAAGGAACTAAGAGATTAGGGGATATGTCTCAGGTCATGCAACTGGAATAAGGTGATCTGACTGAAATCTGGTGACCTCTCGGTACACCAAAGCATATTCTCTTTGACACCTTATCCTTGCACCACTGCAGGCTCTTGCTCACACTCTTGTCACCACGCTGCAGAGAGAGACCTTTTATGCTACAAAGAGATTTAGGCCATGTCTATTCTGTGCTTTTCTTTGTCTATAAAGAAAAAGGGACCCAGAGGAGTTTAGAGTCAGAGGTTTGAGTTTAGAGATTAGAGTTTAGAGATCTTTTCCTACAGAGAGACTTGAATTTCATCTTCTTGTTATCTGCTCTCCTGAGATTATACAACTTATGATGTATTAAAGTTTAGGGATGTACAAAATTGCCCAGGAAAACACAAAGTTATTCAAGAAATGGAAATGCGAGGTGGCTGTAATAGAGAAAGATATCTGTATTGGTTAGGAGTATAACAGCTGCTGTAACAAATTCTGAAATCTTAGAGGTTTAACACCATAAAAATTTCTCTGTCATATAACAGCCTCATCCAGATAGTGTTCATTATTAATGGTAAGAGGTTGCTTCAGGAGTCATTCAGATGTCGAGATGAACAGAGGCTCTGCCATCCTCAAATGTGGCTTCTCAGCACAGGTCATGTAGGACATCAAAAGAAGCAGGCAAAAGAGAGAGGAGAATGTGGGGTTGCATGGGACAGTATTTTATGGGCCAAGCCTGGAACACAGCATTACTTTTTCCATGTATAATTGTTTGAACACAGTTGCATGGCCATTTCTGCTGCAAAGGATGCTGGGGGATGTAGTTGTATTTACAAGGAGAGGAGGAAACACTGGTGACCAGCCAGTCATCTCTGCCACAAGATCCAAAGGCAGGATGGTCACTACGGGGAAGTGACAACCCACTCAGGTTGAAAAAATTCAAAAATTGTGGCTGCCCTTTAGATGGAATTCTTAGAAGATCACAATTCTGAACTATAGCTTTGATCAGGGAGGGTGAGGGGAGACAAGGAAGGGAAGAATGCCCGCCCCACTTATGTTCATCCTTTAGTCCTTATATCATGAAGTTTCTCCTGATCAGTTTAGCCAAAAGAAACTGTTTCCTTTTCTAGATTCCCACACTATTCCATTTCCACAGCTTCCATGTAGTCAACAATGAAGCTCATCCTTTTTCTTCCTTCCATAAACTTTGAATTATGAGTGATTTCTGGAACTATGCAGTTTGGTTCTACATCCCTCTTCCTTCACTTTCTGGGTGACCGTGGGCAGGTCATCCAACTTCTCTTAATCTCAGTTTCTTTATACACAAAATAGAACCTACTTCCTATGGTGCTGTGGAAATTAATTGAGATAATATGTGTGCAGGGTTTAAAACAGTGACTGGTACCTAGTAAGTTATCAGTTACTAGTTGTCAGTTACTAGTATTTTGATACTGTTTACAAGTTCCTGAAAACTGTCTTCCTTTGATTTCCATGGGCTTCTAGATCTGTTCCTTCTTCTTTTGTAGGTTCTTATTTTACTGCTGACAACTGAATTGGGAACTCCAAGAATGTACTTTCCTCAGTCTTCACCTCTTTCTTCCTGCACACTTCCTGGGAGATCTCATTTACTCATGTGCCTCCATCCACAATCTGCATATAGATGGATGACTCTAGAACTGTATCTTGGCACAGTTATATCCAAGTTAGTATAGTCTAAGTAGGTGTCAAATGGTATCTCTATTCAGGAATGGCACAGCTGGCAATATCTCAGCATGTTCAAGATGGAATCCATAATCTTTGTCTTCACCACTTGCTCCTCCACCTATACTTCCAAACTGGAGGCATAGCATCATAATCTGCTCTACTCCCCAGACTAGAAACATGGGAGTCTCTTTAGACTACAATCTTTCTCTCATTCTCAATATTCAAACCGTAACTGTGGAGGACCGTATTGTTACTTTTTCTTTTCCCAAATATTTACTACCCCCTTAACTGCTCTCATCTTTATAGGATTTCTTTCTCTACAGGACCTCCCTCTTCATGGCAAGAATGCATCCCAACTATTAGCATCAGGCTTTACCGTGTGAATTGCTTTGGCCAATGATAGGTGAGCAGATGTGTTGCATTATAGGTCTGAGCAGAAGCTTTAGGGACCATTCCTTTCTTGCCCTCTGCCATGAGAATGCAATGTCCTCAAAAGAGACTGATTCCTAAACCTGGGTCCTAAAATAAAGAAGACTCATAGGATGGAGCTGTAGCTGTCCTACAGCTGGCATGCAGTATGGGTGGGAAATAAACCTTTATCATCATGAGTTGCTGATTGGATGTCATCTACAATTACTTGGAAATATGAGAGTTTGGGAAACAGAATATTACTAGTATGCCTTGGTTCTGGTGGCTGCATTTGACAAGGAAGAGATGAGCTTGAAAATGAACTGGCAGGTTGACAGGTAAAATTAAAAGGGCATATATAAGCTCCAAATTGCAGGACTTATGGAAAGTGGAAGCATTTGTCATCTACAGTGATACAACTCAAGACTGAGAAAGCCTTTGAGTGCCACAGTTGGATTAAAATTTGGTCTCTTATAACAATAGAAGTGTTTCTAGAGCCATTAAATGATTATACTTGTAATGATTCTTACTAGGCAGTTGCTTTTGACCAACCATATCCTTCCCTTTTAGTCCTTTATCAAGTGTTATTTGAAAATGGAACTCTGCCCTTAGAGATTTTTGATAATCAGTTTTAGTCACAAATGATAGGACTCTAACATGACTTGTTAATTTATCCAACAAATATTTATTAAGCGCTTACTGTGAGTAGGTAATCAGGATGCGTCAATGAACAAAACACACACAAATTTCTGTCATAATAAAGTTTGCAGTCTAGTGTAGATGACAGACAACAACATTTAGCAAAAAGAAAGTAGACTTGGAATTGGTGGGAAGGTAGGAGTGGCAGTCACAGTGGAGCTGACTGAAGAGGAGATGGAAATTGTAGATATTCTTCAAGAAACTTAAAAAGTGAGTAGAAATGCAGGTAAAAATATGATGAAGATGTTGGGGTGTTGGGTCACTGAGGTTTTTGTTTCTTTATTTTATTGGTTTTAAAAATGGTAAATTGGGGCACCTGGGAGGCTCAGTCGGTTAAACATCTGCCTTTGGCTCAGGTCATGATCTCAGGGTCCCGGGATCCAGCCCCATATCGTCCCCCATGCTCAGTGGGGAGTCTGCTCCTCCCTCTCCCTCTGCCTGTCCCCCCACCCCTGTTCATGTGCTCTCTCTCTCTCTCTCAAATAAATGAATAAAATCTGTAAAAAATAAATAAATAAAAACAGGAGAAAATAAAACCTATTTAGAGCTTAAGGAGCAATCTACAGAGAAGTGGATATGGAAAATGCAAGAAGTGGGGCACTAAAAGAGCTTTGCCACATGCCTTATGCTGCATCCCAGGGGAGCCATTTCAATTCCGGGCCTTGGTTTCCCTGCTTCTAAAACATGGATGTTGAACTACATCAGCAGCTTTCAAACCATATTCATGAGTTTTTTAGCCATTTAACTTGAATTTTATTTTACAGTCTATTTCTATTCAATTTTAAGAATTTTAATAACAAAACCCATATACTCCCAAATTCTATATATTGCAGCTCATCAGTCCTTTTATTTGTGTGGCCATGTGATCTTGTTTTGATGAAGGCCTTGGAATACAGTGTCCTCTGACATTTGAAATTTATGTATTTATTTTTTTACGGAGGCTCCACACCCAGCATGGAGCTCAACATAGGGTTTGAACTCATGATCTTGAGATCCAGAGCTGAGCCACCCAGGCACCCCAACATTTGAAATCTTTTAGATCAAGTTTCCTGTTTATACTTATATTTTACTTTTTAAAAAGATTTTATTTATTTATTCATGAGAGACAGAGAGAGAGAGAGATGCAGAGACACAGGGAGAGGGAGAAGTAGGCTCCATGTAGGGAGCCTGATGTGGGACTCAATCCTGGGTCTCCAGGACCAGGCTCTGGGCTGAAGGTGGTGCTAAACCACTGAGCCACCTGGGCTGCCCTGTTTATACTTTTAAAATATAAAATTGTTACTGTATTACACTGCTTATTTGTGTGAGAAATGGTGCTTTCAAAAGCAAGGAACTAGATGCTGAGGCAGATATAAAACTGTTGTCATAAACCCAAGTATCAATATTTTCTATTTGTCAAACCAGTCTTGTCATTCTCATTTGTCCATGATATAAAAGGTTAAACGTTAAAATCATGACTTCTTTCCTGCTTTTAAAATACATTTATGATGTTAGAATGGCTGTTATGGTTAGTTAGAATCTAATTTGCATGTTGGGGTTCTTCTACACATGATTCCATTGACAAGATATTCAAAGTCTGAAAGCTACAGACTAGGATAATCTCTAGAATTCCTTAGAGCTCCACCCAATCTACAATTCTGTTGACCAAACAACATAACCTGGATTTGTAGGATAATTGCCAACTTCCCACTTCACTTTGTAGTTGGAGCAAGCTTTTGATGAAAAGAAAGGAAAAAAGGCTCCGTGTAAAGGAGGGGAAATTCAGCTGAACTTCATGAGACCAGCTTAGCTCTTTCAGGGAAAACGCTAAAGAGCCAAAGGATTGGCTTTCCATCACTGTTTCCATCACTGTTTCATAGGTTGGTGGGAAACCGGTTCCCCTTAGAGGGCCATCTCTGTCTCTTCTAAATGACTTTAATTCCGTTGGTTGCATGGAAATAAAACACCATCTAGGAGCTACTCCGAACTGTACAAACTGAATTCTGTTATCTGACCCAACCCCTAATTTTCAGTCTGTCAGGGTGTAAGTATATGCTTTTGGCTTTCTCTGAATTTGCATAAACTCCAGTAATCTTTTTTTTCCCCCTGGGTTGATAATAGTGTTTGTGTTAAAATCACACCTTCTTTTCATTTCTTGCATGCATATAGGCTTTTCTCCTGTTTGTGGACACAAGTGCTTTTATCTCACTCTGCAATCAGTCACAACCCCGGGTGGAGGCAGGGAACATTTGCTACAATATTTCCTATATAAACAGTTTCACTGTAAAAGGAACAATATGGCTCTAATTTTGATGTATGATCAGTTTAGAAATATGCAAACACATTTGAATATACATCCTGTACATGACAACAGCAATGTGAAATTGGATACATGAAAGGGTTTTGTTGTTGGTTTTTTTTTTTTTTTTTGCTATGGTGATTTCCCCAGCCCCCCCCCCCCCAGATAATATCAGCTTTATTTCCAAGCTTTTAAGTGAAAATGCCTGCTTTGATAGCTTTCCCAAATTGATAAAAAATATATGTAGTCAAATGGAATTTTTTTTAATGGTCAAGTTATCCCCTGGCACCCACACTCTATCTTAGTCTGAATACAAATAAAAGCAGCTTAAATTGAAGAGGGTTTAAATTTTTCCAATGTAGCTGTGAAGTAAAATTGGAAGTGGCAGGGGTAGACATACAGCCCAGGGATATTTCAGATGCATTTGTTCTGTGTGACGAAAAAAGCACTTGGGTCATTCTGTCCTATTCAACTGGGCCGGGAAGGAAGTGAACGTTTGTCCCTCTGGTTTGGTCACAGGCTGCCTAGGTGTGGTTTAGTATTGATCGGGCACCCTGGTGGTAGTAGTGGTGACTTTGGTCTTCTAGCTCTTTCCCACAGTACAGCTTTGGGGTTGAACAACAGAAATACAGTGAATGTAGTTGTAATTTGGCTACTTTACATTTTCTATAGCCAACAAAGATCCTTTTTTTTTTCCTTTTAAACATTTTATTTATTCAAGAGAGACACAGAGAGGCAGAGACATAGGCAGAGGAGAAGCAGGTTCCCTGCGGGGAGCCTGACGTGGAACTCGATCCCAGGACCCTGGGACCACGACTTGAGCCAAAGGCAGATGCTCATCCACTGAGCCACCCAGGTGCCCCAACAAAGATCCTTTTTTGAAGGTAAAAGTATCACCCACAATCCTAAAACCTTAATATTAGTACCATTTCTTGGGAATTTACTCAACACCAGAATTTACTAACATCAGCTAAGCCAACTTGGGAGGTGGATACTATTATTAATATCCCTGTTTTCCTGAAACGGAACCCGAGGTTTAGAGTGACTATGTAATTTAGCTAAGATAACATTCAGGGGGAAACCTAACTGGGATTAAAGTCCAGTTTAGTGGACTCAGGACTCACTTCTTTGCCAGACTGTCTCTCAGCTCTAATGCACAAAAAGTCTTACTTTACTACGTTTTTATTTGTCTGGGTCCAGAAATATGCACAGTGTTCCTCACGTGAAAGTAGAGTGAATACACATAAAGGCACACACTGGAATGTATTAAAATGGGAATACTGGAATTTTTGGAGTATCTTTTAATTGCCTTAAGGGTTTCTGATAATTGCTTTTATGGTCTTCTTTACTATGATTTCATCATTTATAATGGCTGCATAGTTTATCCTAAAAGTATATTTACTGCATGATTTCAAATTACGTGCTTAGGCATTACGTATTTATACACACCAGGCATTTTGTCTAGCCTCTGCCCCCTTCAAAAACATTGTTGCAAATGTTGATCATTATCTCCATTTTACAGACATGGAAGTGGGGAGTCCTACGATTGACGTAACTCACCCAAGATTATGCATCTGGTCAGTGTCTGGGAAGAAATATAGGAGACTTGGCTCCATATAACCTCACCCTTTCTACTATTCCACAGCTGCCTTCAGAAAATTAGCAAACCAAAACCTCCAATACTTGGGGCATGGATAGGTATCATATCCCTTGTGGGCCATCAACCTTCTGTGTTGATGGCAGATGAGTGTGACTGTATGCACTGTCTCTCTCCAGTGAGAGCTTATCTTGTGGACTACAGCGACAGGAGGTGTGCTTGGATGTGCATTCTGGTGATCGGGATAGATTTGGGCAGATTTATCCAGGCCCAACCACCTGTCAGACAATATGAGTTTGAAGGTTTGGGGCTCTGGGGACAGAAGGACAGAAGGCATCTTGAGCATTTGACTTCAGTGCTTCATCTGGGGAGTGTGTACACAGAAGGGGAGTCCCCCCACCACCTGACACAGTTTGGAAACCCTTTTTCTACAAATGCTAAGCCCTAGCTATTTTTTTTTCTCACTCTTGCCTTTTCCCAGTGTCTTCTTCTGTGTCTTCACCTGTTCAGGTGAAATCCCATAGACTGGGTGGTTTAAGCAACAGACATATTTTTTTCACAGTTGAAGAATCTGGGAAGTCCAAGATCAAGGTGCCAGAAGATTCCATGCCCAGTGAGGGTCTGATTCCTGGTTCACAGACTGTCCTCACAAAGGGGAGGGCAGACTCAGAGCCAGCTCTAGTGTCTTTTTATAAGGGCGCTAATCCCATTCATAAGGGCTCCACCCTCAATACCCAATTATCTCCCAAAGCCCTCACCTCCTAATGTTATCACGTTGGAGGGTAGGATTTCAACCTATGCCTTTGGGGTGGGGGGATACAAATATTCGGTCCATAAGAGTAGGGTTTCCTGAAGTGTGCCGTGAGGATGCCTGGTGGTACACCTGAGATCGTTTTTAGGGACATCAGGATAAACTTCATTTTAATGGTTATGCCCTAATTTTAATGTATATTAGAAACAAACACGAGCAGCTCGTTAAGCAGTGACTTTCACAGATGCGAGTGCTTGGGATAAGGCTGAATTGAAGGAAAAAAGTGAATCATCTGAAGAAAATATTAAATAAATAATAATAATAATAGAGGTGGTTCTAGGACGTGCAGAAACCCTGAAGGTGGTCTGTGCGGGAGGGCGGTTTGGGCAACACTGCCTCGCAGACACTATTCCCCTCTCCTTCTGCACTGCCACCACAGCACCAGGCATTCTCGAACTTTCTGGCTGTAACTCTGCCTCTCTCACCCTTTGAATCCACCCCTCTGTGGCCCTGGCGCGTGGTGCAGTGCCCAGCACAGAGTAGGAAGTTTGGCAGGGACCTGGGGTGCTGTGCTTGCCGGATGGCAAGCTGGCGGACCTGTGGCCTGCCCCTGCGTCCTGTCTCCCAGGACTAAGTTCTGGGATCCAGGGCCCCCGAAATCTGATCTCCTCCTAAGAGAAGGAAACAAGGGACAGAAATAGAACCAGAAATCTTGAACACAGATAAAAGGCTTTTTGATATTTGCATGAAATATGCTTCTTAAAGAGGAACTATTTTTATAGCATTATCTATAAGAGATTATAGGCAAAAATTAATTTTCTAAGTCTTTATAGTTAAAACAGTCTGTGCACAGAAGGAATTTAAATTCCTCTTTTAATAAAAAACCATGCATTGTCCTGCAGGCAAAGGGCTAGGTTGTTGTTCGTAGTGTGTGTGTGTGTGTGTGTGTGTGTGTGTGTGTATGTGTGTTTTAATGTGATTATTTTGTGATTTGTGAGGCCAAGAGAAATTTGTGAAATGCTATAGACTGCTGCGCTTACCTCACTGCATACTGGGCCGTGTCTATGCTGCTTCATAAAGGGTTATTTGGGATGGGGGTGGAGGGCAGAAAAATTACAATATAGCAATTCAATAAAGTATTGTAAAACCATAAAATCTAGCAAGGATAGGGACTAAAGCTTTCTAGGTGAAGGAATTAAGAGACAGGCGAGGCAGGTCTAAGTGCCTGAGCTAAATGAATAGAAGGCCAATAATTGAGTTTAGGGCTGAGGGTTGAACCAAAGGCATTTGAAGTGTTAATTTATTAAATAACCCTTTGCTTTCATGGCTTACAATAAAAAATATTTGTGGTCAGGAAAGTTAGGAGACAGGAAACTGAAGTCTTCTAAGCCCATTTCTACACTTGGAATGAAACCAAACTGTTATCCAATCATAAACCTTATGTGTTTATTTGCAGGGGAGTGGGGAGGGAGACAGGGTAGCAGTATGTGATTTCTATTTAAAGTGCCTCTTTTCGCCCTGGATTTCGGTCCTAACAGGGTGTCTTCCTGCGGCTTAGAGGAGACAGCTGCGCCCCTACCTCTCTACCGCCTTGATCCATAGCACCCACCCTCTGAGCTGAGGTGCATGCGTTGGCTCAGTTTCCCACTTTGGTGAAAATTCACAGGGAAGTAGGGAATGGTTTAATGATCAAAGCTGAACTTGATCTGTATCAAAAGGATCCTTTCCATCCTGGACATCTGAGCCACTTGAAAATAGTTTAGATCCAAGAGAGAGACTACCCAACTGTCCACACAGGCCAGCTTGAAAGGAGACTGGGGCAGATCACCAAACATGCCTTGTCTTTAATACGATGGAACGGTGTATTTGAGGGCGAGCCACTGCCCTTCAGCTCCTCTTTAACAGGGGCTGCATCCTGGTCTAGTCTCAGTGAAGAATTTGATGGGAAAGACCCCCCCCCCCAAAAATAAAAACCAGGACAAAAATATGAATTTCTCATACAGTTGGATATTGCTGAGATCTTTATTTGATGGATGAAGTAAAATGACTTGTCGTGGTGTGTAGCCACTGGGGAATGAGGCACTGAGTCCACTGGATAGCAGAGTGGTCTTGAGCGAGTGACCTAGCCCATTCTAAACCTCCATTCCCCTACCCCCCTTGAAAATGGGGTTAGTGACAGTTTGCATTGCCATGTTTGTTTATAAACAAACATCTGGGTTCTCCATTCGCAGTCCAGGGCTGAATATGGTATAATTTTGCCTTCTTTACAAGCTTTTGTCACAGCGTGGAGAGAGAACATGTGTAGATTTGGTATAATCTGCTCACTCTTTACCCAGTAACTTTCTGAGATAAGGTGGGCCAGAGGGGAGATAGGAACTTAAATTTACAAAGTGCCTACTATGTACCAGGCATTATACATACATCATCTCATCTAATTCCCACAAAAACAAAAAGAAAATTTAGGAGAGATTATTATTCTCTTTCTCAATCAGGAATATTGAGCCTCCAGTAGTTTGAGCGAGGTGACCAATATAGTGTGCAGCTGGGGGCCCAATAAGGTCCAGACCAGGTTGTCTTGGCTCCTGAGTGTATGTAGGCTTTTTCTGTAGCAGTAGGGTGGTGGGGGCAGAGAAGATGATAGAGGGAGAATAGAAGTCAAAACCCTGGGACATTAGGCACGGCTCAAGTGGCATGAGATTTCCTCTTGGTTAGCTACTGAGAAAGGTGCCTTGTGAATCAGACCTCCTGACATATAAGGAACATTCAGATTCCATGTTCGGGTCCTAGGGGAGATGCCCTGGAGATTACAGGGACGGTGTACACATATGGTGGCTATTTGCTGGGCATCATTACATGCCTGGTTTAGTTTCTAAACTAACTATGAGCTCAGCTCTCACTTAACCCTCACACTAGCCCAACGAGGTGGGCATTGCGGCAAATTGAGGCCTATGGACATTAGGGTGGCTCTTAGTGCCAAGATTCAAGGTGGTGTTTTTAGGTATTTCATTCCATTATCTTCAAACAACATAAGGACAGAGCCCACAGTAGAAACAAGATAGTACGGTGCTCAGGAAGCCCAGGCTCCCTTCTGCTAGAATATGGCACATTAGCCATAGTCCGGGGGACATTTGAGAAACAGAGTTAGGCAGGACTTGGTGACGATCGCTACTGCTGGGTAGTGATCTGGCTTTGGGATCAGTCATTCCCAGCTGGTGTCCAGGCACTGCCTCAGGCAGGCACGGGGAGGGAGCTCCCCAATATCTCTGGGCCCTTTACCCTGATGATAAATGGTAATCCTAATAACACTCCCTCCTGGGGTTGTTTTGAAGATCAAATGAGAACATATTTGTAAAGAAGTAGCAAGACAGAGGCAGGATCCAGCCCATGGGTGGCCTGTAATGGGTTTTGAAATGTTTTAAGTTGCTGCTAATTTTTAAAAATAAAGATATCACTGAACTGTCTGCCTGCCTGTCTACCTATTATCTATCTATCATCTCTCTCTCTCTCTCTCTCATCTATCATCTATCTATCTTCATTTTTTTCTTCCCCAAATATGAAATCAAGGACGCAGATTTTCTCTGACAATTCAGATCTGGCAGCAAAGGACTTTTTGTTCCCACAATCAAATCAAGATAAACTGCAGCTACTAACTTGGAAAGCACACAAAAGCTCTAGTTTGCCTCAGTCTCTCACACTCCCTACTGCCTGCTTTGTTTATCTGGTTTCTGTAGATTTTAGAGTATAGAGCCTGGCATATGGCAGCAGTGCTGTGCTTGGCATAGAGTAACATGCAGAAAGTAGCAGTCAGGAGCTGAGCCCTGCCAGTCTGACTCCAAGCCAGCAAGATTAATCAACCCCTCTAGTCTCTGGCCTCACTACTCAAAGTGTGGTCTACAGGCCAGCAGTCCTGGGTCACCTGGAGCTTGATAGACAGGCAGTATCTCAGGACACCTGGGTGGCTCAGTCGGTTAAGTGTCTGCCTTCTGCTCATGTAGTGATCCTGGGGTCCTGGGATGGGATTGAGCCCCTCATTGGGCTCCCTCACCCTCTTCTTCTACCCCTCCCCACCATTGTGCTCTCTCTCTCAAATAATGAGTGAAATATTTATTTATTTATTTATTTATTTATTTATTTATTTATTTAAAGATTTTACTTATTTATTCATGAGAAACACAGGAGAGAGAGAGAGAGTGGCAGAGACACATGCAGAGGGAGAAGCAAGCTCCATGCAGGGAGTCTGATGTGGGACTCGATCTCAGGTCTCCAGGATTATGCCCTGGGCTGAAGGTGGCACTAAACTGCTGAGCCACCGGGGCTGCCCTGGGTGAAATATTAAAAAAAAAAAAAAAAAGATAGGCAGCATTTCAGGCCCCACCCTAGACCTGCTGAATCAGAATCTGCATTTTCATAACCACCCTAGGTGATTCTCATGCCCATTGGCATTTGAGAAAGACTGTTTTATTGCTCTTATTATTACTATTTTTTAAAAGAATGTATTTATTTAGAGAGTGTGAGCAGGAATGGGGCAGAGGGAGAGAGAGAGAGAGAATCTCAAGCAGACTCCACGCTGAGCGCGGAGCCTGACTAGGAATCCATCTCCTAAGATCACTATCCTAAGATCATGACCTGAGCTGAAATTAAGAGTCCAACACTTAACTGACTCAGCCATCTAGGCACCCCTGCTCTTATTATTAACTAAATGTTTGGACCTTCAGCTTTATGGAGTAGACCAGTATAATAAATGGGAGACTAGCCTGGGACCTGAGAATGGAATTCAAGTATATGTCCTTTGAGACTTGATCAACTCTACTCTGGGCCTCATCATCTTTCTCTGTAAAATGAGAGGACTGAGGAATATTTATACTTTGCATTCTACACAAACACCTATTTACTAGTGATGTGGCCTCTAGACAAGCGCTTTCAACACAACGCTGGGTGCTGACGCTATGACGTCTGATGAGGCACAAGCAACTCCCGCCCATCCTCTGGGGCCTCTCAGTTGAGTATACCAGAGAGACAAACAAATTAACAATTACTGCACTTATGACAAATGCATGCCCAGATCAGACCCCATGCTAATGCTCTGTGATTCCCCAAACAGCATCTAAGATGCACTAAATGGTCCCTAATGTCCTGACCCAGGTAAAGGAGCCCCCATGTGAGTCTGAGCAACCCTCCAGCACAAAACATGCTCAGTGAGGAAATGGACCTGCCACGTTTATTGCCCGCAACTGGGTGCAGCCCCAGGGGAAGACATAGGTTGGACCAACACGATAAACAGTGTAGATCTCACAGATCTTTATTTATTAACATTTGTCCTGGGGGGGGGGGGTGGTGGTTGGTGGGGTGGGGAGAGAATGCTTTTTAATTTCATTAAAAAAATAAAATAAAATAAGGCCTCTAAGCTACCACTGAATTATAGATAGTGCTAATTTGTTTCAATTATTTTGCTCATTATGGGCAGAAACACAAGTTGCCATTATAGGCCCAGGACTGAGAAATCAAGTCCCAGATTACTCGTGTGAAAATACAAGTGGGATTTAAAAATGTATCAAATAACTAGCTGTCACACCTGATTAATACCACCCGATCTAAGAGAAGTGGCCGTTCTATCTTCTAAAATGTCATTAAAATATCAAAAATAAAGAGTTCACATAATTAAAGAAACATTATTTTGTTCACACAGCCTGAAAAAATGTGATTAGGCAGCACTTCTGAAATGCTGATATTCAATCAGGTAGGTGTGCATGTACCAGCTCCGAGCAGACGTTGCTGGTTATGGGAAACGTTGCCTCCTTACGTGCTGCGTGGGGACAGGCGCCAGGGAAAGAGAGAGCTGGAGGTGAGGGCACATGGTTCATTTGCTCTGAAGTCAAAAGAGTGGAGTTTTTGTTTCAAAGCCAAAATAGCCCTGTTTTATCAAATAAGCTATCCGGGTTACATTTCCTGTCAGCAAAGTGACAGGATCCACGTTGACGCTCGGGTTCCGAATAAGACTGATTTAGTTATTCTGTCACTAAACACAAGCTTAATTTCCATTCAACAAAAACAAGAATAATTGGTTTGGTTTTAGAAAGACAAGCAATCATTTTTCATTAGCGTATGCAGGAATGAAGCATGCTGTTGGTTGTTAATGTATGCTCACAATGATGCCAGGGGCTGGGCATGAAAACTCTACTTAGCATTCATTTTTTTGTGAAATAATTTTCTTAAAGTGGGAGCTCTGCCTAGAAGAGTCTCTTCAGCCTCATATCTATGTTGGCTCAAATCGTTTGGCAAAATAAGTTTTTATTTGTTGTGTCTTGTTCAAGGTAGGCACTCAATAAATGTTGATTGAATTAATTTGCAGGAATATGAGTAGAAATTGGCCTAAGAAAACACGGTTTTCGTGTAGCGGATGGGCTGTACACTTTGGCCTTGGAAGGAGAGGATGCCAAGAATGCTGGTGCTTCATAACCGAAGGCCTGGTCAGACTACACAGCCTGGCTGTGTCCACGTAATGTGTTTCTGGAGAGAATGAGCTGGAGACGTGCATTCTCTTAGGTCTTCCAGCATTCGCCAAATAAACCAGGTCTTCCTGGTGTATAAGTGAGATATTTTGTGAGGAATATTCATGCAAGCAGTGTGTCTACTCAATGCTAAAGCCAATGGTTGAAAAGCAAATAATTCATCTGATTTGACCATGGTTGCCGTTATCTCAGGAGTGATTTTAAGTGTCCGTGAATCCCAGACAGGATCAGGGACAGTGCCAGCCACAGATTGGTGGTTTTCTGGACCGAAGTAAGAAATACTCAGGCGAGCCCCAGCCCCGGAGTGCAGGTCTGTCATCGACTGTGCATATAGGGAGCTGTAATTTGATTAGGGCAATGCTTGGCCATTGGGGGCCCAGTCCACTAGACCAGTGTTCTTCAATGAGGGGTGTGGGAAGGAAATATTAGGACTCTTTATTTTTTTTTAAGATTTTATTTATTTATTCATGAGAGACACAGAATGAGAGAGAGAGAGAGGCAGAGACACAGGCAGAGGGAGAAGCCATGCCGCTCCTCTCGTGCATGGAGCCCAACGTGGGACTCGATCCCGGGACTCCAGGATCTGGCCCTGGGCTGAAGGCAGCACTAAACGGCTGAGCCACCCGGGCTGCCCAAGGACTCTTTATATTAAATGTTGGCCTCATCCTTTTTGCTTTCTGTTTGTTGGTTGGTTTTGATGTGTATACACTATACTACACATATTTGAAAGTAGAGCAAAGACACAATTTATAAACAAGTAAATATACATTTATGAGGGATGCTTGCTCAAAAGTCTTTGTAATAATGGAGTGAAACAATCCAAATAGTTTAGAGGTATTGTGCTTGATGAAGCTCTGTGAGAGTGATTTATCTCTGTATAACCAGTTTCTAGCACAGCATGCAGAAAGCACTTTTTATATTATAGCCTCCAAGAAAACAGGCTCTTCTTTCTTTTCTTAATGTCATATCCCAGGTATCTAACACAGTCCTTAGAATTTAGGAGGTGCTCAAAAAAATTTTTTTTTAAATTAATGTCTACTAGATAAACCAATTATTCCACCAGAAGGTGTTTGTGTTGTTGTTGCTGCTACTGTCGTGTTATTTTATTTTTATTTTATTTTTTTGTTTTCTTACACAATTGAGGATCTCTACCTTGGGAGATCTTTGGAAGTATTTTGGACATATTGAATGATCTATTTGTCCAAATCTTTGAAATAGAGGGTAAGATATGCTCTGTCTTTTACATATGATCTGCATGCCATCAGGATTCCCTTTCTCTTTAAATTGTAGACCAAACTTATTTTTAAGCAATCCTGATTGATTGATGCCCAGAGTTAAATCATGACACTCATTTTCTTCTCAACATTCAGATTCTTCACTTTGCAGAAGGATTATCATAAAATCCCTTTAAATAAAGATATTTCTATATAGTAAAGTTTGACTAATAAAAAGTAATGAGTACCCACATTTTTAGGAATACTCTTCTGTATTGTGTGAGGCAGACCTTCAGAGTTGTTTAAGGTGCTAATATGTCTTAATTGGAGAGAAGAGCAGAATGACTCACAGAAGTCATTTAAAATCTCATGGCAGCATATATTGTGTGTATATGTATATGTGTGTGTACGCTTTCCCTTATCTACATTGTGCCAGGTTTTTAATCACATGACTGAGAACAGGAAAGTATAGAATTACAAAAGTCCAAATCTTAGCTGTGATGTTTATTAGCTGTAATTTGCCTATAGTGATGTTCTGGAGTCTTAATTTACAACAATTACTTCTAATAATACTTCCTTTATAGGCATATGGACTAGGACTCTTTTGGTTTATGAATTATAGAAAACCTAATTCCAGTCAACCTACATAGGTAAAAGGAGTTAATTTGCTCGTACAAATGACAAGTTCAGATCATAGGAGTGGCTTTCAGCCTACTTTCATCTAGGGCTTATCCAACATCATCACAACTATGTTTCCTCTGTCTTTTTGGAGGCTCAGGTGGGGCAATATGGCTATAGCAGCTCTTTCATCATTTCTAGGAAAGAGTCTGTACATTTATCTTAACAGCCAGGCTACACTTCTTGCCTATCACTGGCTTGTTTGGTCATGTGCTCATCCCTGAAGGAATAACTGTGGCTAGGACAATGTGCTGCGCTAGTTGGCTCTGCTCTTGGCCATCTGCCTATTCACTGCTATGTGCTGTTAGCACCTGTCACTCCACCAAAATTACTTGGTTCTGGAGTAGGAGATGGACTGTTTTGCAGAGAAACATCGGAGTAAGGTTATAAGATGAAAGAAGAGTGAATTCTAGAAGGAGGCAGAAATACCAGCTATCTTGGCTAGTTTGTGGTGAGATTAAATTTAGGTCACGTATGTGAAAATGCACAGGATATAGACAATCAGTGAACAATCAAAAGTAGAAAATCAGATTAAGTCAATCTCGAGAAATGAGACTCAGAGCAATATAAGTGGGACAAGTTTGAGATTAAGTGCACAAGCCTCGTTTCCTTGGAATAAATTGGCTGACTTCACTAAATGTTTCTTCAGCATCTGTGCTGTGCCAAGTGTTGTATATAGGCCTATGGGTATTGAAATATAAAAAAGAGTTGGTCTTGGCACTGGATTATTTTATGGTCTAGCAAGGGATACATACAGGTGTGCATATCCTTGCAAACAATGTGTGGTAGTGTTCCATGGAAATGTGCACCAGGGCCAGTGGGAGCCCTACAGGGAGGGGCTCCTAGCACAGGCTTGGGGGATGGGTGTAGTGATGAGGGAGGCATTAAGGGGGAACTTTTTTCTGGAGGAAAAGTTCTTGAGGAGAGTTTTGAACAACTAAAGAGAGCTATCCAGGTGAAGAAATGAGGTGGGGAGAAAGCTTTTTAGGAGCAATGGAATGGTATGGGTAGAGATGGCAGATCAAAATGCACAGTATGATTCCTGAGAGGATGGAGTGGTTGCTAGAGGCCATTTTCTACAGCTGGTGTGGGGAATTGGAGGCTGAGAGTTGCAGGAGATGATACTGAAAACATACTTCTGGGGCCCTGACCGTCCAGGGTCCCATATTCCATGTGATGGACACTGGGCATTAACTTTAGCTTATGGGGGGCACCAAATGGCTTATAAGCAGGGGAGCAATATGGTCTAACTGGAATTTTAGACTATTCAGGCTGGAGTCGGTGAACTGAAAGGAGTGGGCCCTGATGGACTCTACAGAGCTCAATCCAGGAGAGAGATGTGGAAGGCCTGGACCACTAGTGAAGGAGGAAAGACAAGACGGCAGGAAGGGAGGAGTTAAGGCTGCAGGAGTCAGTGATTGGTCAGATGTATGAAATTAGGGGTATAGAGGAGTCAAGTGTATGACAAATATTGGGGTACATATGAACCTGTTCCTTCATGATAAAAGGTAAAAGGAAAACTGAAACTGGACAAACAAATCCATCAAAAAAAAAAAAAAAGAAAAGAAAAGAAATGGTTGAGGACATAACAGTACTTCCACATGGTAGGGTAAAATTACTCTGCAGAAGTCAAAAATAATATTTTAGTAAAATATTTAATGGTTGGGATATATGTTCATGATATAGAAAGGGAAAAAAGCAAGCCATAAAATAGGATAGCATTATGACTTCAGTGCACATAGTTATAGGAACATCTGTATTATATAATTCCAATTGACTTACAGCATATTAATTACTTTTACCTCTGAAATGACCGGGCATTTCTATCTTTTTTCACTTTTAAAAACAATGAACTTGTAATACTTATTAAAATTAGATAAAAATCAATGGTAGATTATACAAGAAAACCCAAACAGCCATTTTGGATAGACATTGACCTTCCAGGAAAAAGGTTCCCAGTGAAGATGGGTAACTGGGTTTGGAACTTAAGTCCTGAGCCTGGGGAAAGAGTGTCTACTTGGGCCTAATGCATTGGTGGGTGAGAATGTTCATTCATGTCACAGGTTTTGAGGAGGAGCTCTGACATTTGATATATCTACCCAACTGAAGCCTGAAGTCCACCATTTGCTATTGGCTAAGCCAGAGGATCCCCCATATCCAAAGACCGTGAAGTCAGAATGTGAATGTGAAGCTTTACTCTGTATTTTTTAAGCAGAGGGATCATGCAAATCACTTATCTTCCCCAAATCTCATTTTTCTCACTTCGAGAATGGGGTGACTACTACATGCCCAACCTAACTTATGGGGTGAGGTTGATGCAGGATTCAAGAGATGATGGGAAAGGTCTTCCTAATGGGTAAAAAGTTACCCACCTCTGAGCTATTATTTACCTTTGTCTTGTAATAGCTTCTAGCTTAGTGCCACCTCTTCTCCCCAAGATGACCTCCCACCCCATGGTGGGGAACTGGTAGGCTCATTCAATGTGAATAAGTTTACAAATAAACGTATGCAGGTATTCACCCACATCCCTTCCTCACTCGCTATAGCAACAAAGATAGTGTGCCACATATTCCTACTGAGAAACATGGAAGTCTGTGTTTGCTTTTTCTTCTTTTCCCCAGTGATACCAGCTGGCTTATACCTCACATTTGGGTTAATGTGCCAGAGATTGTAAAATTCAAAATGTTGAACAAAAGGCCAGAGAGGAGTGACACTGTGGGTAAGCTCTGGGTCAAAGGCATTTTTAAAGTGTATTAACATATGAGTGGTGGTATTTCACCTGAAAAACCATGCCCACAGAGCATGACTGAAGGCAGGTGATGCAGGGGGAGTAACCTGGAGGGAGAGTAGCTGCTCCACTCCATCTCCACTGAAGTGAGTTGCCTTCCACTTTCTTGTCAGGATTTTCCTGAGGAATTGGGACTTCATCAGGAAGGAAGAACACAGATTGCAGTGTGAAGGGCGTCCCCGAGAGTTGTACCTGCACAACCATCTGGCACAGTGGCCCTGGAAAGGAAGGTAACATCAGCAGGGAGAAAAGTGGCAGCTCTTGGCCTTCATGACATATTAGTTCATACTCTAGACTAGGTTGATTTGCTGTAACAGCGTTGGCTGCTTTACACAGACGTATGAGTGTGATGCTTGTACCTCATGGCTCACTCTCAGGGCCTTACATGGGCATCATCGCTGTGATAAATAGCATTGGTGGTGTAGCCTTAGTGATTGGCTGGGAATAGAGCAGCTTCTAAATATTTAGTAGAGTCAACTTATTTGATGCAGAAACCACAAATTAGAACAGAAGACTCATATTTTTAGTGGACTAAGTATCTTTTGAATTTGATATTATTAAGATCCTCTGGAATGGTTTAAGATTTCTCCATGCAATTCAGGCATTGAGAGTTTGTTTCACTGTACCACTTTTCTCTCCTGAGCTCAAATCTGTTTCTCCCCAAGTTCTCTTCATCTCTGTAAATGTCCCGTTGCCTACTCAGCTGCTAACCTTAGAGTCTCTGGTCTCCTCTGTCTTCCATCACACTCCACCTCTAACCTATTAGTATTGACTCTCCATCCCCAGTCTGACCACTTTTTCTCACCTCCACTGGTTCTATCATCTCTTTCTTAGACATTGGGTTAGCCTACATGGCGTTTTCTTGTTTCTATTCTCTTTCTCTTTTTTAAAGATATGTATTTATTTATTTAGAAAGTGAGTGGGGGGAGGGACAGAGGGAGAGAAAGAGAGGGAATCTCAAATAGACTCCACGCTTAGCGTGGAACCTGACTCCAGGCTTGATTTCATGACCCTGAGATCATGACTGAGCTGAAATCAAGAGTCTGACACTTATCCATCACGTCACTCAGGCACTTCATTCTTGAGTCTGTTCATAAGTTCACACAATCTATTGTTCACACAGCAACAGAGTGATGTTTAGAGAAATATCCGGAGATGTTTATCATTCCCCTCTCAGAATCCTTCAGTGACCGTATCTCACAGTAACCAAGAATGGATGAGAAAAAATTTCTCTTTATAAAAATATTTCTGCTAATAAATAAGGAAACAATGATAGAATTAGAAAACCACCATTTAAAAGCTCTCTAGTAAAAAAATAAAAAATAAAAATAAAATAAAAACTCTCTAGTGAAAAAAACATACTTAGCTAACAGTAGTGGCTACTAAGATTAGACTGAAAAAGAATGATAAACTGCCATCATGTGTGGATGTATCTGCTATTACCTACAAAATTTTCTTGTTAAAATAGTAAACCCAAATCTGGCCAAACTTCTACATCTAATTGTCAATGCATAGGAAATATGAGGGACAGAGGTATATAATAAATGACACAATGGGAATGCACTTAGCAAAAGTCAAAATGTGGGGCATGCTACAGGACAAATAACTTGACCACTTCAACAAATAAAGAGCAAAAGGGTAAAGCAAAGAAGGTACAAAGAAACTTGTACCTGTTTGCACAGGACTTTCTTGGTTTTAGGACTGAAAGTCAAGCATTCTAGAAACCTGCTCAGTCCCAGGCAAACTGGGAGGGTTGGTCATCCTCAGCAGTGGTGGAGGGGGTGGGGGTGGTAATAGGAAGAGGATCCCATGGATTAAAAGAGGCATAATACACAGATATTTGGACTTTATTTATATCTTACTTAAATAAAAATTGTACTCCTGTGTATGTGGGGGGGGGGGGGGGACATGACGGAATGTTTGATGATATTAGGAATTTTTTTAAAGTTGTTTTTTAGGTCTGATTATGACCTAAAAGGTCACGCTTTTAAACAAAAAATTATTTTTTAGATATATATGTTGAAATATAAAATGACATGATGCCTAGGACCTCTTCTGAAATAATCCTGTGTGTTTAGATGGAATTAGGCCACCTGAATGGACGATTGCACCAAGGTGATAAAAATATGGGGATTTGTTATACCATTTTTCTCTAGTTTGGTAAATGTTTGAAATTTTCTATAATAAGTCAACTTGCAAACCAACAACCCCAAAATTCCCTCCCAGTGTCTTCCCTTTACACTCAGAAGACAGATCAAACTTTGGACTGCCCCTCCAGGGGTTGGCGAATTCATAGAGAGAGTAAACAACTTGCCTTGGGGTAGGGGTCTGACTTTTGATATGTAAACCAATCAGTCCAGAGCTGTACTTTCACACCTCCCTTTTTTCAAACTCCTGTAGTCCCAGACCATTGTCCCTCTGCACTAAATCAGCCGGACCAGGACCAGGTACTAGGGACCACCCCGGTAGCCCAGAGCCCAGGGCTCAACTGCTTGCCCTGCCTCACCCATTCCTTACCCATTCCTTAGCCATTAAAACCACAACAAAAGCTTTTGCTCACTTTTCCCTTTTACCCCTTGTGCCTTCTGACTGATCCTGCTGCTTCCCCATGCGGCCTTGCCTGACATGGTGAGACCTCCTTCCACTGGGAATGGTGAGTAATTATCTTTTCAATGGCACCCGTCTCCTTATCTGTTGGCCTCACCAACCTGAATAAAACCCAAATCCTAAATGCATTTTGAAACACCAACACTTGTCTTCTATTTCCTTACTTTGCTTTACTTTTCTCTAGAGTACTTATTACTATCTCTAAAGCATTACTATATGTATGGCCTTGAGAGTAGGAATCCAGTCAGTCCTATTCATCTTTTGATGGCCCAGAACCTAGAACAGTACCTGCTGGGTAGTATTCACTCGGTAAATATTTGGGAAATAAATTAGTGAGAGAATAACCCCCATTTGTTGCTTGGGTAAATAGAGGTTTGGGAAGGGAGATAGCATTGCAGGGAGTTTAAGGCACTTCCACCTTAGCAGTTATTCGTAGAAGTTTTCCACCTTTCAAATGTCAGAGAAGGCGTGATCTCTGGCTGATGCACCTGATGCAGGCGGTAAGGTTGTGACCTTGGGAGAGAGCAACCTGTTTTCTGTTCTGAATGCCAGTTTCAGTACTAACAACGTCACTTTGAACAGGTTATAGCCCCTCACAATCTCTGTTTCTTCACATTTAAAGTGGAAAAAGAATCTAGAGTGAATGAGTTAATGCGAGGACAATTCTTAACATAGTGCCTGGCACGTGGTAACTACTCAATAGACAGTAGTTTTTACGACTAGGGTGATACCTGCTATCTTGACTGTTTTCTTCTTGGATCAACAAGAAAAGTGGAAAACTAATGAGGGAGAAGGTAAACCTACTATGATTCTTATTGGTCAAAGTACAATTGGACTATGATAGTCATAAATCCATTTGCTCACATGGATCCAAGCAGGGATGTCAGGTAGACTGGAGACCACATCATATAGAGATGACTGATACATTGGGAGAGCTTAGCCCCCCAAAATAAGACCTGAAGGAGACATCACAGTTGACTTCTAGTAGCTGACATGTGCTCATGCAGATGAGACAGCAGATATATTTTGGGGGCTCCTCAAAAGGAGGGCTAGGACTCCTAGCTTACCTGAGCTGTCCTGAGACAGAGTAGGCTTCCTCCAGCTGACTGCTACTTCCCGAGGCAGGGTTATGTCTACAGGAACCTCATTGCACCCCCTGAGCCCAGTCATAACAGACACCAAATAAGTATTTATCTCATCAAGGAGAGAAACGGTTGCTGGTCAACCACTCAGTGATTCTAAGGTCTTCTGCAGTCCAGCTTTCCATTTCTGTGATTCTACTCCAACCCAGTCAGCTTTAGAGAATGTTCAACCCTAGCTCTTGGTTAATTACTTCTTTAACTCATCATATTTCACTGGTAAAATAATTCAATAAATGTGGGTTTCTCTTAGATAAACATCATTAATAATGTCCTCCTATGTATTACCCTAAAACTGCAAACTCAGAAGCCTTTGAAATTATCTACTGATATTTGGGAATTATGAGACTAGTCTTATGTAAGTAATTTTATTATCAAGGAGCAAATGGAAATATAAGGCTGTCAGAATTGCAAGGGATTTAAATGGTCATTTGGTTTAGCCTCATGTGATACTTCAATCCTTTCAACAATATTTCTGCCAAGCAGGCCCCCAGTATGTATTTGAATATCTTCAGTGAAAACAAATGCACCTCCCTGGAAAAGAGGTATAGAATAGGATTTGAGACCACGGACTTCGGAGTAAGGCAGACCCAGGATTCAAAGCCCAGTGCCGCTACTTAAAGCTCTGTGCTCTTTGGAAGTTATATGACTTTTATGAGCCTTAATTTCCTCATCTATGAAATGGGAAAATAATGTTGTTTGTATCACAGAGTGATCATGGACTTTAAATGAGATATAAAATGGTTGTGACTTTGCCTGGCACGTGGCCCATAGCCAATACACTGTAGTTCTCTGGGTTTTTTGGGAACTGCTTACTAGATTCACTATTGGAAAATATTCCCTTCTACAGTTGAAGATTGACCAACAGGGTCAGAAAGATCAGTTGCTCAGAAAGATTGTAAGGCCTTCTCCAACAGGAAAGAAAGACAAGAGGACTTAGTGATATCTGCCATGGTTTAAGAATTGGGAAAAGAGGAGTGGGGGGCTCCGAAATTCAGTGAACAACAGCATGGGTTCAGTTCATTTGCTAGTTCTGCCTATTTTCCCCTCGAAGTCCCCTAAAATGCTGCTGTTCTCTCATGTCTCTGATCCTTCTCATCTCATGAGCCCTGTACCCAATCCTTACATAATATTTTTCCTGTTGGGTAGCCGACTGGCTGTCCTCACATCAATAATGCCCCTCTTACTTGAAGAGTAGGAACAATGCTGAGTAGCTGTCAAAAAGACCTTACTTTTTAACCAATTCATCAAATTCAACAATGGCTTTTTGAAAATGCGATATGAATAAGGAGAGACAAGTCTCACTTTTTGATGCTAACAGAATGATAATTACACCTTGGATAAGGAAACAGAAACTTCAAAATGAGACTCCAGCAGTAATAACATGGAACCGTAGGGTCTTTTGGTGTGGGGGCCAGCAAATCTACTTTCCTTAATAGCCCCTGAGGGCTTCATGACATGATATCAGAGTCCGACAACTGGTGCCTAAAGTTGCTTCACTCATCAGGAAAACCATAATTATAATCATTGCACTCTGTTTAAGAAAGCAGGGAAGTTTGTAATATTTTTTACAAAGGTTGCCAACAATTAATGGAAAAGAAGGAAATAGTAATCCTGGAAAGAGGATTGAAAATTTTATTATGTGAAACACCGCATTCTTTGATGATATTGCACAATTAGAAATGTTTTCAACCTGAGTCTCACTTGGGTGGCATGTAGTATTTAGGAGCAGAGACTATTCAGTGCTGTGGAGAGATTATAAATTAAATAGATAAAAAAACAAAACTGAGAGGGAATGAGGGGTTCATTGGGAGAGATGGTAGATACCCATTTAATTTTGTTTCAACAGGCATTTACCAAGCACTTTTCGTGTGCCAGACACTGTACTGGGGCCTAGGGGTATTACAGGAAGGTGTTCACTCGCTCAAGGAGTTCATAGTCTAGCAGGAGAGACCACCATGTTGTAAATCATTCCAGCCCAAATGGAGGAAAATAATTCTGCCCAGCAGAGGATAAACGGTGTGGCAGGAAAAGCTAAGAGGAGTACTAAGGTACTGAAGAGTAACTAGGAATTTGCTATTTTCTAGACGTGCAAAATGAAAGGCATCCAGAGAAGTCACTTTTCCTGTTATTTAGAATCACCTGCAGTCATATCATCATAGAAGAAATGATGAGCCCAAAAAGTGTTTTGCTGGGAAAAAATTGGATTTTGAGAATGCATATAGAGGGAAATACTGGAATTGAGTCTGAATCAAGAAAATGGAGAAAACCTGAAAATATTTAAATAAAAGGAAAGGCTAGAGAAGGCATGGGATTTATATGACGAAGGAAAGTACGTACTTAGGCCAAGCCAGGAGAGCCACATTTTAGTGTGTTGCTAGCTCTGACTGTTATGAAGTGATCTTTCTGAGACACTGTAAGTCATGGCCATCTAACTAATTGTTCAGATGTTTAATAAGAAGATGAATGAGCTTGTAAGCAAGTTTTCTTCTACATCCAAAATGCCCCAATGTCCTACAAGATGAGGGAACTTGGATAGAGACAGCATCTGGAAGAACATAGTGGGAATTCAAAGGAATGAATTCATGGCCTTTCCTTTAAGAGCTGGAGGCTACTTGTGGGGTCCCATGAAAGGCACTGGCATGGGGCAGGTGTCTGATTTTACAAGTGGTTGGTATTTTATAAATAGCATTGTGTAATTGGAAATCTCTTTGAGCAGGAACTCAAAGTGAGATGGCTGGTAATGAGATGATGACCGTAAGAATAGGGCAAAAGAGGAGTGTCTGAGGACTTACTGATCTGGGAATGTCAAGAAGAGGTCAAGTATTGGTAGGGTGTCCACATTTGGGAATATTCTGGGACTCAGAAAAATGGCTTAACCTGTGGGATAGTGTTTAGATTTCTACACTGAGATTGTGACTGCGATCTATATCCTTGGGTGTCTGGTCTGAATAACCTTATATAGGATGATCAAGGGCTCTGTAAACATTCAAGCAAGACGATGAGCCACACGTCCACCTTCTCTTACAGAAAATTTATGGGACTTAGAGAGGAAGCCAGGATAGGCTATCATGCACCCAATGTAGAGCATTAAGCTTAATGCCACCCACTAGCCCTTCTAATGGTTTCGAATACATTTTATATTCTTAATTTTTGCAACATCTTGGTAAAAACCTCCTTTGACTAGTCCATGGGGATCAGTGGCATTGTGTCATGGGGAGAGTCCCAGGAAACTAGTCATGATTTATAGATTTACAGTTTAGCAGCAGCACTCAAGCGTCTCACTCTCTGAAGCTTCTACAGTTGTCAGAGGCAACAGTTTTAGTGGGACAGGTTCCCAGACACCTGAACAGAAGGAAGCAATAGCATAGGAAGCGACCTCAGGGGAAGAAAAGGGGTGCCTTGAAGGACATGTCATCCTACCACAATCATGGAAGCTTTGAGGGCAAAGAAGGTAAGTGATGGTGCAAATGCCAATGTTGAAATGAGTAGCAGTTACCTGTGAACACCATTTTCACCCATAAATATGTCATGGATTTATGGAGATGGAATTTTGTGACCCATGTCAAGCTCTTTGATAAATGATATTGTCTTAACTGGTACTAATGTGGTAGGGTTTTTGTTGTTGTTGTTGTTGTTAACCAAAAAAAGAGTTAAAATTACTCATATTGCCATCACTTTTTAACAATAATATGAAATTAACCATTAAAATCTAAAAATGGCGTTCTCATCCCAGTACGCCTACCAAAGGTAACCACTCAACATTTTGCTGTGCATCTTTCCTGAGTCATTTTGCTGTCCTCCTATCTATCACCTATTATATGTAAATATGTATATATATCCATCCATATCTACATGGACAGGATTATCCTACATACATTTGCCTGGACCTATTGATATATTGTAGATATGTTTACATACTGGTAAATATAAATGTATAAAATTTAAAAAAGTAGCTATATAACTTTCTATAGCATGTGTCATAATTTCAAGCAGTGCCCTCCTAGTGGACTTTTATGTATCTTTCCCTTCAATTTTGTTGTAAACAATGCTGCAACAAAATCCAAATATATGCTATGTGTGCTTTCATTTCTGTAGCCTCGATTCCTAGAAATGAGATTACAGGGTCAAAGGCTATACATATTAAAAATTTTACTTTCCAGGAAAAGTTGGGTCAATTAATATTCACAATATCAATGTATGAGAGTGTCTATGTGTATTACCTCTGGCACCACTGAAAGTGTAACTCTCAAATTTCTCCAAATTGAAGGCTGAAAACCAGTATCTCATTAGTGATTTAGTTTGCAATTCCTGACAGCTCAGAGGTTGAACATTTTTCTATGTTTCCTGTACATTTGTTTTTCCTTTTTTCTTAATTGCCTATTGAAATATTTTGCTTATATTTCCCTTGAGTTATTTGTATTTTAAGTTAATTTTCAGGAACTCATGATATATTTCACATTAACCCTTTATTGACGTTTTCTTCCCAAGACAAGTGACCATCAAAGAAATGCTTAAGTAGCAAAACATTTTATTCTATGGGATATCATGCCAAAGCCCAGTAAATACAACTGACAAAAGTGAGGCCTCAGAATATGGTCTTTAAATACCATTGCTCATTAAAATAAAGCAGGGCTCTTTGGAAAAATGGCAAATTCCAGACATGAGGCAAGAAAAGTATGAGAAGCACCTAGAACATCTAGGCATAGTAGAGAAAAAGTTATCAAGGACTACAGGAGTCACACGCAAGGACCCAGAAAGCCAGTCTAAGTTAGCTCCACTGGACAAAGGTATGAAAATGTGAGGCTCAGGAGGACATTAACTGCAATGAAGTAAAACATCAAATTACTCGAATCCATGGATTTATACTGATAGTTATAAGAACGCTTGATTAAGGATAAGGAACAACTAATTTTGAAAATGGATAATAATGAAAATGAACATTTATCCTGTCTTTCCTGTACCTCAGAGTAACCAGAAAGCTGATGAGAAGTTCTCATCATAAAAGTATTTCAGCTGATAACGTTATCAAAATTAGAGTATCAGCAACTGAATAAGGGATCTAATGCAATGATTCTGATGAATTCTCTTAGTGATTCACAAATTATTTCATGAACCCCTAATGAAATGAGGGATCTAGGCAATGGCCATACATGGCTGCTAACTTCACAAAAAGTTCAACATCAATCAGATATGAAAAGCCTCCTGAAACACCTCTGAAATGCTTTTGCCAAAAAGTCAGAAGCAACTCTCAGCAAATGTCTGGCTGTAACTAGCCCATTACAGGAAATACTCCGGACAGAGGAGGGACATGTTAAATGAGACCATGGGATGCAATCAGCAAAATCCAGACTGTACAGAACAGAAGACATGGTTAATCCAGCAAATTTCAACCGAGAGGGAGAGAGAGAGAGGAGAGAGGAAGGAAATGTTTTAGACCCAAGGAGAGTTAAGAGACATATCAACTAATTTCCATATATGGACCTTATTTTGATCCCGATTTGCATACATACACTTAAAAAATATGAGACACTTGGGGGAACGGTAAGTGAGATTACAAAATTAACGCTAACTTTTTAGGTAAGAAAATCAGTCATTATTATTTTTTAAAATGTCATCTCTGTCCTGGAGATGCATGCTGACAATATTTACAGATGAGTTCCACAAAATACTATGCCAGAGGGTAGTGACACTTGGACAACCTCTGGGGTGGTATTTTGTGGAATCAACATATGCTTTGAGTGGCATTGGGCTAGTTTCATCAGAATCACCAGGGGAACCTCTTACATCACAGAGGCTTGGACACAAGCATGGGCCCCACACTTGGTGTAAGCAAAGAAGCTCGTGGCTCATTCACAAAACTAGAATGTCAGAAATCGGTTTTGCCTTGCAAGCTAGGGACTTTGACAGCCTTGTGACTCACATGGCAAGACTGACCCAGCCCACAAGGTCCATGGAGGTCTCTAATCCTGATGGTCTCCCCGTCGGTTGTGCAGAAGGACCACCTGGAAGGGTGGTAAAAATACAGTCCCCTGGGCTCTGCTTGCAGAGGTTCAGACTCCCTATTTGCAGGCCTGGGGGCCCAGGCAAGCTATTGCAACACAAAACTCCACAGGTGACTCTGAGGGCGATAAGCAGTTCGCCAGATGATTTCCTCTGCCCCATCCTGGCCTTGGCCCATGGAGCTGAGGTTTAATAACATGCCTACAGCGTCTCCCTGTTGGCGGGAGGCCGACGGCCTTCCCCTTGGCACCTGGGCAGGCTCACCTGGGCACAGCCATGGAGACGCGGGCTCATCGTGATCCTCCTCCTTGCTCCTCAGCTCACTTGCCAGTATTTGTTTTCTGAAGTCGAAACATTTTGCTTTCATGGGGCCCTCCCTCCTTGTTCTCTGTAGGCAGCCCTCCTGCCTTAGAGCGGAATTGTCCCGCTTCTTTGTTTTTAACTAGCATTTTTAACTAGTTTCTGGAGGTGGGGCTTCCTGCTGCTCCACTGGGTCCCTGGGCTAATGCTTCCAATTGCTATTCCTCCTGCAAGTTACCTCAGAGATAAGGCTCCTTCATGGCTGCCGAGTCTGGCTGATTTCTTCCTCAGGCCTTGACTGACTTTTGCTTTCCTATTATATCACTTTATTGATTGATCAAAACTATTGCTCACAGCTGCTGGTTAATGGATGATGGCTCTGGAGTTTTCCTGAATACAATTATTTATTGCTTTATTGATGTGCTACTTATGACTCTGTTAAGTACCACGGGGTGTTTAATTATGTGAAAGGGAAGTGCCAAGGCAGCTGCTGAAAGCTGGAGTTAAAGAGGCCCGGCACCTGAGCTCCTGACAATGTGCCATAAAACAGCCTTAAAACACATGCACCCACAACGGACAAGCCCCACTCCCGAGTTTAACGAGCCTGCCAACAGCATGGACTCGGGGAACTGCCGTGCCACGTTGTTGCTCATACTAGCCACCGCACCGGCAATGAGATCTCGATGTTTCACATGAAAAGGAGACTTCTGGGGGAGTTTTCGTGCATTTTCTACTTATTGCTAATGATCGAAGTGGAGCCCACGATGGACACCACAGTTAGAGGATAGATGATGGGATTGAAACACGGTAGAATGGGGAGGGTGTGGCCCACATGGCCTGCAGGCTACCTGGAATTGGGCTCCTTTCCGGTGGGTGGTCTACCCTTGCCATCCCAAAGGGCAGCCACATTGCCCCAGGAGAAGCCTTTGAGAGAAACGTGAGCAGTGGACTGTTGGAGTATTCACCACATTTTGCTTCTCGTTCTGTCCCTGCCAATGACAATGAGTTCCCCAGTATGACGCCAGTGAGGTCAGCACCTCAGAGGCCTTGGTGAAATGGGATTTGTGCCGGTGTTTGAGTAAACTCCTTGCTACTAAGTCTGAGCCCTGATTTGATATAGAAGGAGGAAGTTCCATCCTTTGAATTCTTCAGGTTGGAAGTTTTCAAGTTACACTCTGAGCAATCCTGGATTCCTTGTTTCAAAGGTGGGCAGCCTTATTTACCATGCTAAGCTGAAGCAGAAGGGTCTTTGGGCAAAATGCCTGGATTGGGGGCCTTGTGGACAGCTTCCTTGGGAAGCCAGCACCCCACGGATACCTTGAGCAAACCTAGCACACCATCCATACAACTTGTAGGTCACCTCTGTCTTAGGAATCTCTCCAGTCTTAGGAAGATACTTCTTGACAGTTTTGATTTACAGTAAGGAAAATGCCTTTTCCTTTCAGTCTCCTATAAAATCAGGAACATACCATAAATTAATATCTCAGGAAATAATCTTGTCACAGACATGTATAGATGCCAACATAAATAATTTGTATGATGGGTCATATTGTAGTGCAAAGAACTCTCAGTCTGGAATAAGAAAGAGTTGGAATCCTGCTTCTGCTGCTTTTCAGTTATATGACCCTGGAACAGTTAATTCCTCTGAATCTTGCTTCCTTATTAATAAAATGGACAGAACCATAGCTACATCACAAGCTTGTTGTGCATATTAGTTGAGATGATAGAGGAAAAAAGCCCAGCTCTATCCTTGATAATTGTGAATGAGAAAACACTAATAATCAGTTGTTCCCTGATAATAATATAAGTTGTTCTCTCAGATAGGAAAAAATCGAGATTATTTTTTGACTTCTAATGCATTTCTTTCTAGAGTTTTTTTCCATGCTGCACTTTATGGAGATTGTATACTCATAAAATAAGCCTATGTTCAGGATGATAAACTTGCATATGAAATATGGTGTTTCCTGAAAGAATATTTTTACAAACATATTTATTAAAAGTTTTAAAAATGTGTATGAAATTGGGATCATATATTGTGTGCAATTGTATATTCTAGTTTGTTATACAATTATGTCATGAGTAGGCTCATTTTAGGAAGCTTTGTTTTGTTTTGGAACGTAAACGCTGTTCTCAAGAATTCCTCGGAACTGGGACTTTGCTCAAGTACTTAAAAAAAAAAAAGTTGTTTATTGTACTTAAAAGCCCATATTTGTCCCATGTAATAGGGAATGCCTAAATAAAAATGGGTACTTTTCCATCACTAGGATCTGAGGCTCCGGAGACAGCAGAGCACTGTGGATGATGGGTACAGTGGTCCTGCAACCAGGGAGTCAGGATTGGGATCTCAGTTCTTCCCTTCATTAGGTTTAACTGGACCTTGGAGAAGTTCTTCAACCTCTTTGCGCTTCGGTTTCACATCTATAAAAGGGGAAAATCAGAGCGCTTAACCCAGAAGTATGTGGTGAGGAATACCAGCGACAAGCTAGGTAGGGCATTGAGCCAGTGCCTGCCATGGCATAAGTGCTCGGCAAATGAATAGTTAGTGATTATTATTTGATTCTTAGATTGCCTTAAATTAAAATGAGCTCATTGAGATGCAATGAAGGAAACTGATCACAAATAGGACCAATTACTTACATTTATTTGTGTTAACCGGCTGAGTTCTTACGCCAAGCCTAGCAATGTCTTGGAAGAAGGGCATTTGGAAAGCTGTGGCCATGACTTTGTTTTCTCTTGTGGAGTGGATTTGTGATTCAGATGCTCAGTCCAGCACCTGAGCTGGATTTTGCTCAAAGCTTTGTTGTAAAATACTTTTCCCTCAGGATGTTGAAAGTTGAAAAATATATATTATCAATTTGATTTTCTTTATTTAGTGTTTCTCTATTATAGTTTCAGCTTGAATGGTATCAAATGTTATGATATGGAAAACCAGTGTTATGTAGTGGTTTAAAACCCTCTGTCTGAGGGGCACCTGGGTGGATCAGTCAGTTAAGCATCCAGCCCTTGATTTTTGCTCAAGTCATGATCTCAGGGTCATGAGATCGAGCTGCCTGTTGGGCTCTGTCCTGGGTGTGGAGCCTGCTTGAAATTCTCTCTCTCCTTGTCCCTCAGCCACTCCCCTGAACCCCCATGCCTGTGCTTTCTAAGAAGCAATCTCTCTTGGTCATCAGGCCGAGCTAGGTCATGGCTTTGCATAAGTGAGGCAAAAACTTCTTTTCTAAGCTTCAGTTTTACCAACTGGGAAATAGGGATAATAAGAGGAGAGTCATCTTTGTATCCTTTACCATGCCTGACATATAATTACTGCTCATTCTGTTGGAATCATCCTCAGGCTACATTTTAAGCTTCTTTGTCCTGGTTTGGCATGTGTGAGGCCTACCCTACCTGCCCATCTCAGACAGGCCCCCTCAGATCCCTGACTGCATGACTTCATTTGTTCAGTGGCCCCTGGTATAAATTCTACTCTTGGCTCATTTGGGATCTTTATTAACACTCCAACCCGACATAATCTTACAAGATCCACTTGGGTATGCATGATTCTCATGCCCACCCTGACGGCCTCATCAAGCAATGATGAGTCAAACCCCACTTCCTCAGGGTTCCTATGAACATTTCATACAGGTCTCTGGATCATTTAATGGCCTACAACATAATCCAAGTACAAATCAGACCTGAGGGCATTTGGAGAAATGGAGAAGCACTCCTCTATATTGGAAGAATGAAATGAAATGGAAGTCCAGAATCCTTTTCTGTTCAGAAATGAGATGATATCTATATAAGGATTGTATAACCTATAAAGTGCTTAATCAGTGTGACTTATACCTGTCATGATATCTGCTTAGGGCCTCGCTCTCTGGGGAATGAGCAGCAGGCAACTTTCCTCTCCACTTTCAAGATGCAAAAGTTTGTACTAGAAGGCTAGATGATTGGCTTGAAGATATGTAGGTAGTTGGTGACACACGTGGCATTTGGAGTCAGAGAACTGACTCTCAAATCATTATGGTAGCATTGAGTACTTACTATGCATCAGCTACTATACCGGGATCATTTCCTTTAATCATTTGAGTCTATGAAATAGGCATCTTACAAATAGAGTAACTGAGATGAGAAGAGAATCAGTTTACTAAGGTTCTCACAGCTAGCAAGTGATGGAAGTGAGGTTTAACCTTTGGTCTAAAAAAAAAAAAAAAAAAAAATAACCTTTGGTCTATCTGGTGTGAGGCCTGAGCTCATAATACATAGCTTCCTGAGGAAAAACCTATTCTATACTGAATAGAGCATAAGGCATTTATGTGAAGCATTAAGAACAAAATCATGTTTTATTCTGTCCTTCCTTTATTTGACAATATTGATTAAGCCTCTATGGTGTGTGAGCCACATACTATACAGAACAAAGAACTGCAGTTGAACTTCTTGGGAAGTTACTGCTGATATTTTGATTCCACTCAAGGGGCCTTCTAGGGCCCTGCCCGTAGTCAGTCTCCCACCCCGGTGACTTGTTAGCACTCTGGCTTGTGCAATAACTGCTATCTCCTGCATTTATTTGCTTGAAAGCTACCTCTGATCACCAAAACCTGCTTTGTCGGCCCGTGTGGCCAGCTGTCTGTGCCCCAGAGTGAATGCCTCTCGGGAGCAACCTCATCGAAAGGCTGATGGCAGCTGGTATAGAATTCCCCAGCTCCCATCTCTCTGGTGGGATAACACTGAGGTGTGTGTCTACACTGGCTCTCTTAATCCACTGGGACTAAGCTCCCATTGCCCAGAGTGGTAGTTGGCTTGTCTATACATCTTGCATTGGCTGCCTTCCCTTGCCGGTCTCATTTTCCTTCTCCTTGACTGGTGTTTTTCTTTTGCCTCTCAGATTAACTTCTTCACTCAAATCCTTGTCTGAAGGGCTACTTTTGAGGCAACCCAAGTTAAGACAGGGCTCCTCAGGATTATTTTGTTCTATCATGAGTAGGTATTTTGAATTTTATGAAGATAAGCAGACATTTAAATTTTGTCTTAGGAGTTAATTCTTGTTCTAGTAGTTGTTTAACTTATTTTTACTTCAGCCTCTCCACATAGTCTTATGTGGGGCTATGGAGAGCTGTCACCTACTTTATACTAGACTCTCAGTAGATGTCAAAGAAATAATGTACCAAACTTTCTCCTGAGAGAATGTTCTTACCTTGCAGGGATTTACTTTGTGAGGCCTTCTGGGGTGAAGGATACACGAAGTACTTACATATGGTAGTATTCTCCTTTTTCTGAATCCTACTATTTTAAAGGAAGTGCTTATTGCCCTTGTTGAGAGGGTAAGTACATCCTAGACCTAAGCAGGTTTTTGTGTTGGGATTTATCCAACAAGTCTGGATGAGTGAACCTGGGAGCCATCCTTATTGCCTTAAAGGGCATTTTAATTTTGCTGCTCAACACAAGTTTATTGAACTTTTACGGGATTTGAACCCCAGACGAAGCAATGTGGAATATACACAAACACACAAGATGGATAAAAGGCAAAGTTCCAGGTAGGGTAATGGGTCTGGGAAGAACAATTGAAATATCCCTTTTCAGGGTTCATTTGGGTGGTAACACATTGCATCTTAAAGAATAATCAGAAAATCAAATAGACTTTGATAAGTTTGCCTGATTTTAAAAATATAATCTCGGAGGGGGAAATGGCCTGTCTGCAAAGACAAATGGTCACCAAATCTCAAAATAGTTTTTATTTTATTTTTACTCAGCCAACAAACATTCCTTTTTGGAGTTTTAACCTAATTTCCCAGAGTTGCCTGGTCTATCTTTCTCCTCTAATTTTAATGTTCTACTCAAGTCTTTAAGGTCTCAGTTGGTTAATGTTTAATGCTCTCCATAACCACTGTTTGATATTTACACTTTATAGGGCTAACCAAATTTGTAGAGCAAATTAAAAGTGTGCAGGTCTTTGGTAAGCCACGTTTAGATATGTGTTGCTCAGAAACCATCTCCTTGTTCAATACTGCATGCCTCAAATAGTTTCAATTAACTCTCCTTTCCTGGCAAGATCCACAGCTCTCTGCATTGCTTTTGGGGAGCTATTACTTCCCAGATTTACAAATGTCACAGCCTTATACCCTTCTGTTTCCAGAAAGCATGTCATGGCAGAGGGCTTCACTTCTGTGTGAAGTGAGAGTGTCAGCAACAGGTAACCTATTAAACCAGATTGACCAAAGACCACAAAAGAAGTACACTGGAGAGGGAGGAGGGGAAGCTGGCGGTGGAAGATTTGTGGGAGGGAAGGGGAGAGAAAGAATTGAAGATTTGGTATTTTAATTAAAAAAAAAAGTACATATTCTTGAAAAACAAATGTGGGGAGCCTGGGCTCAGTTGGTTAAGCATCTGACTCTTGAATTTGGCTCAGGTCATGATCTCAGGGTTGTGAGTGGAGCCTTGATGGAGCTCTGGACTCCAAGCCCAGCGGGGTGTCTGCTTGAGATTCTCTCTCTCTCTCCCTCCACCCCTCCCTCAGTGTGCTCTCTTTCTCCATCTATAAAATAAATAAATAAATTTTAAAAAATTAAAGAAAACCATGCAGTTACAATAACACACAGATTAGGTAAAGAGTCAATACTGTAATTCCCTAAAGATATATATTGTTTTTCTCACCTGTGAGTTCAATTTCAGTTGCTTTATTTTGTTTTGTTTTTGTTTTTATGAACAGGCTGAAAGGGTGGTGGGGCATCACACAACAGACAGCAGTGGGGGGAACCAAAGCTTGGGTTTCATGTCTAGTGAGGGCAAGCCTCATTGTAGGACATTGGCCACACCCTCTCCTTAACCACACTGGGCATCATCCACGGAAGAAGAGAGTGCTATGATCTCTGGAATGTCTTCCAGTTCGGGCATAAGGGGATTCAATCCAATCTTTAGCCCCAGTCATGAAATTCCAGCTGACTGGAAGTTGGGGCTTCTGCCAATCCTCTTAAAGGACACAAAAGTCTCACAAGTAATTGCCCAATAGACTACAACTTAACTTGAATTTTCTTCAAAGAGTGTCTTGCTTGCGGCTGGCGATTAGCAATTTTTTTCTCCATCTTGCCAAGCCAATGTTCTCTTTCAGCTTTGTTGAGAGACCCTAGTTTTGACACAGCGTGAGAAGATATTAAGAAGCTTCTGGGATTTAATCAGCAGATGAAAATGAGGAATCCTTGAACTGTAGGGTCATTGATGGACTTGGGGACTCAGATTTCCCGGGGGTGGGGGGGGGGTGGTGGTGGTCAGATTTCCTGTCTCCTCAAGATGATGGAGAGAGTCAGGCCTGGTCCGGAGTGATAGCTGCTTTCCTGGCACATGGGCAGTGGCTGAACACTAATGTGTTTAACAGTTGGACTTATTTTTAATCTACTGTATTAGGAACACAAATTAAATCAAGAACAAAATGTTACCAATGTTGTTTTTTTGTTCCTGCATATGCATATATCCTTAACACTGTTTTGCATTCCCTTGTGCTAGGAAGCTCTCCATCTGACATCTGACTTATTTCATAACATTAGTTTTTTTGTTGTATTTTTTTTAAGTGCAAATATATGTGGAGGAAAAAGAGAAACAAGGAGCCGCCGAATTTCCACTCAATGCAGCCCCCCCAGCTTAAAGAAATAACTGCAGTACAGATTTTAACAATTAACATTCCTGCCGTGGAAGTCGTTCTGATGGAGCTAATAAATGTTTTCAAACACTCCCCAGCTCAAATACGCATTCAGCTTATTTTCTGTCATTTGATGGCATGGGTGGGTTGAGACATTCCTCCAAGCCTTTTTTCCCCCCTTCTAGTCAAAGAAAGAGATCTTATCTCCCTACCCGCCCTGACTCACCCCCTTCCTCTGCCCTCCCCGCTCTGCTCTGCTCTGTGCCCACTTTGCTGAAACCTGACTTACAGGTCAGCGCGCTGGTAACAGATTAATTTTACTCTGTGAGGAACACCAAGCATTTTGGCCAGGAAACATGAGAACCCTGTTATAATATTACCGTTTTTCTAAATTAAATATTAGGAAAAATTAAACCAAATTGTGGCGCATAGTGCAGTGGAAAATATTTCTCTTCCAAACACTTCTCTGTGATAAATGCCCGTGTAAGGGAAACACAATAAATATGCACTACATTAAAAACCAAGATTATTCAGGTTTTAAGACTTATAGCTAAAAGTGGTTTAATGTTTCATGCCTAATAATAGATTACTCCTATCACATTTCTAACCTTTATTTCTCCTAGCTTTGAAGTCCAGCCATATAAAGGTTGTTTGTAGAACCACACGAAAGTTAAAGCAAATATTACTTAGAATGATTCATACCAGCAAGAATTTGCAATGAAGGCAGAGGCCTGTGTGTGTGTGTGTGTGTGTGCGTGCGCGTGTGTCTGAATCAAAGGAAATGAAATGTTTGTAATATTTTTTGGTTGATAAATTTATTAAAACATTTTAGAGGCTTGTAGTAGAGGCACAGCTGACATAAACAGTCTGACTGGAAGCAGATTATATTCTGCTCTGTGGGGGAGACAGAATTTAGAGGCGAAAAATTCCCTGGATTTCAAAAATTGCCACCAGGTCACAGCAATACTTAATTAACTGAATACATTAACGGAAGGCTATAACATAGACGCTAAAAAAAGGGTGGGGGGGGGGAGAGCATGAAGTTCATTTAATCCTCTGTTCTTTGCTTACAGATTAGCCTTTCAGAATGAGCAACCTGATTTTTTTTTTTAAAGGATCCATTTACCTTCCAGAGCTTTTCATAGCAAAACATTTTGCATGGTTGCAAAAGAAATTAATTTGTTGCCAGTTGCTCCATACTGGCAGGAATTCTGAATAAAGAATGTAAGCAATCTATCTTTGTTTGCAAGATATAATTAATCTGGCAGTTAAAATTCTTTGGAAACATTCTGATGACTTATGTGGAAAAGTAGCGCAGCATTTTCAAAGAAAACTCAGAACTGTATGCAGGGGAAGATAAAAGATATATGAAGTGTTTGTTCTAAGCGATACTATTCATTTAAAGATCATAATGTAACCCCACCCTAGCAATTATTGTGAAAAACAAGACAAATCTCCGTCTATAGCTTTCTGACACAGTCTTGATTTGAGAAACAAAATAAGCACATTACTGTTATAGTCTAATAGACTGCAAGCTGTTTTATTAGAGTCAGCTGAATCCTGTTTTGCATAAAAAAGAACTCTGTTTGCTATCAAGAACACATTTACATTAATATGACTTTGACAAAGTAAAATAAAATCGCATTAAGATGATGTAAGTAGATAAGACAATGAAATCTCTGTGAGATAGTTTTGGCATACGCTAATTACAGTCAAGTCCCTGCAGGAAAAGAACATATTTTTACACCAACTATCCATGTGTTTGAAAATGTAGAGAGCCCAAAATGCAATCCTTGGTTTAGGTATTTCCTGAATACATTGTGTTTCTGAGGTAGTTTTTTTTTTTTTTTTTTAAAGGAGCCTGCCTGATAAATAACACTTTCATTTACTATAATGCAAGCAAGTTTCTTTCTGAATACTAGTCTGTAATCATCCTGATTATTTTAAGGGACTTTCCAATATAGGGCAGCTGAAAACAAGGTTTTAGATTACATGGTAATTTAGGAATGCATGAAAAGCTAAGCAGTTACCATAATAGGGTTCTGGATAAACTTCATGGTTTTTAGAGCAAAACATAACAACATATGTTTTGTGATTTGTTTCAATGATTTTTCTGTATTTTTTTTGTTCAGGTTCTATCAAAATATTTGGAGGCCTCATCTGTGTACAGCGTTTTTATAACCTTATTTTGAAAACTTTGATGTCTCTCTTTTTATTCAGTCATTAAAAGAAAGGCAGTGATGGATGATGATAATGCTGTGGATTTTATGACTAATCAGTTCTTGGCAGTGGCCATATTTCTTCCGCAGTGAAACTTTAATATTCCTTTGGCCTTGTATAGACTTAAAAACTTTGGGCTAGGGAGGGGGACTATGGTACACCAGCTACTTATTAAGGATTACCAAACAGTTATTTATTGCTCAGAAGTTAGCACTCTGATATAACACCTGACAAAATGAAGCAATCAGGAAAGAGGATTTTTTCCCCCTTCCTGGTTACTCACAAATATTGGATGCCTCGTAATTGTGTTTTTCTCATGTTTTAAAGGCAAGAGTATGGGGAAAAACGAGAGACAGCAGAAAATATGAGAGGGAAGAAAGTCTCCTAGGCATGAGATGGCCTACCATTTGCATTTCCTCTTCTCCCAACTGTCTTTGTGATGATGCAATTTTTATGAGGAGCTTGACTTTCTGCCTGGAGTCTTTGATGTATTGTTCTTGAAGTTGCAACAACAAACACCAGGTGTCTCCACTTAGCTGAGCTAAAGTTTCTGAAAAGGAAGGCCCCTATGCCAGGAAAAGTTGAAGCAGCATTCCCTTTCCCTAGTGTGCTTGGCTACTGCCTACATGAGCCCAGAGTGACTGGCAGGGGCCAGGGGAAAGGAGTTCATTCGTTGATGAGAATTCAGGTTAGAGTCCATTGACTCATATCAGATCTGTAAGGGAACCTGATTTTTGTGTGGAAGTCTTGAAGACCGGGTCCCTAGAAACATTGGTATGCTGGAGAAGGAGTCTAGTTAACCAGGGATGCAGTGACTGGAGTTACATCCTTGGGCTATTCTGACAAGGACTTGCCATCCTGGAAAGCAAGAGGCCAGTACTGGGTGGATGGGAGCCTTCTTCTAGTGGGAAAGCCAACTCAGTGGGGATCTTCTGCTTGCGGACAATTAGACTGAAGACCTAGGAACTTCTCTACCAGTGGCCAATACCTCAAATTCCAAGTAGGGATTTTCATTAAAATTTATTTATTTCAAAAATAAAATAAAATAAAATTTATTTATTTCTTTAAAAATAATCATTTGTTCCTAGGTACTGTTCTAGACTAAACCCTTTCATTTGATGGCAAGGGTAACAACTGAGGCCAATGTTTGCCCAAACACTACATTTCATGGCATTCCAATAGGGCTTGGAGGTAACCTGTTCAAGGAAGGTGATGTTTGCTCCAGAGAATGTGACTGTGGAAGCAGTACGAATCTCAGTACCAGGGGAAAGCTCTGTTCCCTGAGGTTCTGAGTAGCCTTCAAATAACCACATGGAAGATGGGAAAGCTAAGAGGTATGGGTTCTAGTCCCAGCTCTGCCTCTAACTAGCTGTACAATGTTGGGTAATTTGCTTGCCCATTTTGATCTTAATTCCTCATTCCTAATAATCAGCATTGAATATGTCTTAAGACACTTAATCATCAAAACAACTTTATGATCAAGTTATTACCCCTATTTTATAGATAAGGAATCTGAATAACAGATTAAGAAACTTATACAAGGTCACACAGCTAGCAAGTGATGGTGCCAAGAATATTCAATGACAATTTTGGACCAGATGGTTTCTTCTTCAAGATCTAATAGTCCATGATTTTAAGAGAATGACTTTTGCTACAGCTCATATCTATTGTGATAGAACAGTCAATCCTCTAAGCAGAAATCATCTGCTTAGAAATCATCAGTCAACAGATTTATTGAAACATGTACTTTGTACTCTAGCCAAGGTCCTAGAGAATCCACAGGGAACAAGATAAATAAAGTACCTGCCCTCAGGGCCTTACAGTTTAGTGGGGATGTGTGTGTGGAGGGGCTAGTAAATAGGCAGTCCATTTGTATAACAATATTAATTATCACTAACATTTCTATGGTGAATCATAGTATTAAAATATTATGGCAGACTCTTCATTAAAGCCAAAAGGATAAACAACCCAAGTGCCCATCAATTAATGAATGAAATACAAAACATGTGGTTTATCTATTCAATGGAATATTATTCAGCCGTAAAAAGGAATGGATAATTGAAAATGCTACAACATGGATGGACCCCCAAAACTTGTTAAGTGAAAGACGACGTACACAAAGGCCATATATTATATGATTCCATTTACATGAAATGTCCAGAAAAGGCAAAGACATAGAGATAGAAAGCCGATTAGTACATGCCAGGATCTAAGGGAAGGGAACATTGGAGAATGACTGTTTAATGGGTATAGGGTTGTTGTGGGTCTTTTGGGGTATTGAAATATTCTGTGATTTTTGCACACCATTGTAAGTACTGAATATTTCTAATGATAAGTTTTGTGCTGTGTGTGTTTTACCACTATTTTAAAAATGATGATAGATAAGGCCAGGCTTATTATTCCCATTTCAAGTTAATATATTCCTATTCTCCACCTGAATTATGGAAAATGGCTCACTAGTGTTGTGGATATAAAGGTGAATAAGATATAATCCCTCTCCTAACAGATTTTATAATCTACTGACTGGAATAACAGAAGATCAACAACGAATTGCAAGAAAGCATAATTAAATCATCTTTAAAATGGCAGAACAGGCAAAAATGAGGAATACTGGGGAGAAAGAAACAATTCATCACAAGGGCACCAAAGATGCCAAAAATATAAGTCCCATCTGAAAAACCCAAATGGGCCTTCTGCATCATGATGGTGACATAAAGCAAGGATTGGCACACAGGTGTGTGGTAATCGTCGGCCATGAGGGCCAGGTGGTAAAAGTTGGTGGAACCAAAGAAGGTGAGGAGGACGACAGAGCAGTGTAGTGTGTGTAGATAAAGCTGCCCCATGCTTCTACAACATGGTTACTATCTGAGTTATGGTGACAGATGAGGGGCAGATGTCATGGAAAAGTGGTGACTTGGGTCCAAAAAAAAAAAAAAAAAAAGAATTCGTTTTCTACCGAGGTTATTAGAAAATTCTCATGGAGGAAATGGTGGTTCTTGTGTCTTAAAGGTTGAATAGAAATCCAGTTGATGGAAAAGAGGAAACCAACAGGGAGGATAAATAACTTGCCAAATGTCATATAGCAGTGATGGAACAGAAATTGTATGGTAGGCTCCTCATTCTAGTTGAATATACCTTCAATCCTCCTTATTTGTAGATTCCATCCTTGTGAATTATTTGTGGTTCAGACCAGTACTCGGGGCATTTTTGCAGGTTTCTGTGGATCTGTGCAGAGTGGTGAATTGAGTTACTGGATAGGCATCTTCCCAGTGGAGGTCAAACCAGGCAACATCTGCCTTCTCGTTTCCTCTCTCATATTGTAAACACCTGTCTTTTTTGCAGTGCGTTTAGTGTTGCCTTTTCACATTTTTGTGCTTTTACTGGTGATTTCACTATTCAAAGTGGCCCCCAGGCATAGTGCTGAAGTGTCGTCTGGTGTTCTTAAGTGCAAAAACACTGCAATGTACTTTGGAGAGAAAATGTGTTAGATAACTTTGTTCCCACTTGAGTTATAGTGCTGTTGGCTGTGAGTTTTATGTTAACGAATCAACCATATATGTTTATCCAGGTATCTTTAAATAGAAACATACAAAAGTACGTTGTATGTTGATAAGTTGATGAAAATGTTGGGACCAGAGGCTCACAGGAACCTAACCTTGTATTTCCCCTAGGAGCAATGGTTCAGTGTTCACAAATTCAGTATTTGCCATCACATTTTTGATTCCAAGTACTAAAAATACTGAGAATAGACTGTACTTCTCATCATTCTTTACTTGCAGGTTGAATTTGGGTCATCTTTTCTTTACTCATCACTCATCATCAATCCCTACCTCCTGGCTAAACACACACACACACACACAGAGATGTGCACATATGCATGCATATGCATCACGTACATGCACACACACATGTGCACATACACATGTACACACTTCTCTCCACAACTGGTTACATAATTTTTAGCGTTCAGAGCAAAATAAAAATGCACATCCCCTTGTTCAATAGTTATTAAGAATTTTAAGATGGTAAAAACATGGCATTAAATCATACGCACACACTGCACACCCATGAAGCTGGCCCTGCTTCTCCCTCCACCATATCAGCTATGTCTTCACTTCAGTGCATGTCTTTCTTTCTTCTCTGGGACAAAGAAAATCTGATCACTGCTCACTCTACATTATTTGAGATAGGAAGTTTACCAAGCCATTTGGCCTTACCAGATGTCTCTGGGGAAGAGGGTAATACACTTACAGACACACTGTCTGTGATGACTCGGTGGCTGAATGGCTGGTTTGGCCTTTGGCCTCCTGGAGTCAAGTGACTTGGAGGGGGTTTTGTTTTCTCACCAACAACCAGCCAGTGTCACATGGGCTTGCATATAACAGCAAAACAGGGCCGCAGAGCCACACTCTGCCTCTCTCGATTCCCCGGGGTCACATTCCCTGCAAGAAGTCTCCTTAATGATTTGATCAGTCCCAATTTAGCTCCTTGAAGTTCCTGGACAATGCTGGAGTCTTGGCAGCCTCTCGCGGGCGGCCTTCGTTCAAGGGCTGTTGCCTCTCCAGATAGACGTCCAGACTTCCAGGACAGAAGCAGGGGGAGGGCGGGCACTGGACTCCTGAAGTGGATTTGCTTGGCTCAGAACCTGCTTTTTACAAAAGTTGTGGCTTAAGTCTTCAGTGAGGAAAGGAAGGGAGGGGAAGAACAGACATTTAACAGCAAGGCAAGGAAGGCAGATCCCTGGAGTGCATTTCCGGATCTGGGCTTTGCTCAGTGCTACTCACCCTCTGACCCAGCAGGAATGGGACAAAGTCCGGGAAAGTGTATAGGCTTGTGAGGAAGCAGGCTGTGCTTCCTTTTGGAAGGGAGGACCCAGTCTGCTGTGTTCCCTAATTCCCACCTTGTGGTTCCCAGACCTCTCTCTACCTGTCATTTCTGTATGGCCACATATCACAGGGCCTTCAGGGCCATCTTATTCTAGAAAGCCTCTGAGCCCAGGGAAGGTAGGAGGCTGTGTTAGCTTGCCAAGGCTGCCCTTACAAAGTAACAGATATGGGGCTTAAAGGATGGAAATTTATAGTCCCATGGTTCTGGGGGCCAGAAGTCCAGGAGCAAATTGTTGGCATATTTAGATCCCTTTGAGAGCCACAAGGGATAATCTTTTCCAGGCCCATGCCCTAGCTTCTGGTGGCTTGCTGGTCATCTCTCACATTTCTTGGCTTACAGATACATCCCCTTGATCTATGTCTTGATGTTCAAATAGTGTTTTCCCTATAACTAATTACATCCACAATGACCCTATTTCCAAATAAGGTCATATTCTGAGCTATCTGGGACCCATATTTCAACATATGAATTTGGGAGGACTCAGTGCAATCCAGAACAGAGACTGTGGTGAGAATGAAGATCAGTGGTGAGATTTAGCAAGGTGTGTGCTGACGGAGATGGGCCAGACAACAGTGCTCCGTGTGGACCAGGAAGAAATGGGACTTAGACTTTTACATGTACCGTGGAGCCAGGCTGTAAACCATTTTAAAAAGCAACAGAGTAAAAGTCAGACTTACTGTCAAAGGTAGGTGGGAGCCACTGTAGACTCTTGAGCTGGATTGGAAAAGTGTAAAAACGGCATTTGAGGCCACTGGCTCAGGCAGATGTAGGATGTAGGACAGGATGAACTGCGGAATCTGCCATTAGAGGCAGGGGTGAGGGGTAGGGGATGGGAAGGGCTAATTACTACCTGGGAAGTGGAATAGCAAGGCTGTGAGAGTTTTTAAAGGAAAAAGAAGATGGTAGGATATGATTCATTAGCAAGGTTCAGAAGATGGGAGCATTGATGATAGGAAGCAGGGTCTAAGGTGGAGACGGGGAAGTTGGGATTATGGGTGCAGAGGGCACACACACTTGCATGAATGCGCATGTTCAGGTGAAAATCTTAGTTTGGAATGTCTCGTGTTTGAAATGATGTGCAGCATCTAAGAAGGAAGGCATGCACTCTATTCAGAGATCATAAAGAGCCAGGTAGGAACTACATTAGGCTTTGTGGGCCAGATGGTCTCCTTGTAGCTTCAACTGCTGGTGCATCAGAAAAGCAGCAGCCATAGGCAAGATGTAAATGAATGGGCATGACCATAGGGAATATGTAAATGATGGGCTTGGCTGTCCATCAATGAGACTATTTATGAGTTGGCCAACTCTTATTCCTGTTTTACAGCTGAGGAAACTGAGGAAGCCCTCAGTAAAGCAGCATGGAGTTGTTTACTTTTTCCTGACTAGGAAGTTTAAACAGTCTCTGGGTGGAGGTCTGCCATTCAGGCAGGAAGTTTGCCTAGGCTTGATAGTTTGCCTGAGGCAATATCAAATTTAACATCTGCTTACATGTTGTCAAAATTTTAACTTTGCTGGCAATTAGCAGTCTTCAGGATAGCCGCACTGTGTTCTTGCTAGAAAGTAAGGTCTTGATATTGCGTAATATCTACAACCTGTTCAAAGCCTGGAAGAGGGAAAAGTTGAGGAAAAATAATTTAAGGCTCATGTAACTTGCCCTTTTCTCTAAATTACCTACATTTTTTCCTTTGATCAAGTTGACTGCTGGGTCCCTCACAGAATCTTTCTCATATAATTTAAGACATCATCTTGCTCTCTTTGCTGGAATTGCTACAGAAAAGTTCTGTGGATTTTGCTTCTGATTTAGCTGAGACTTGTTATTGAAAATACCATTTATGGGGCACCTGGGTGGCTGAGTGGTTGAGTATCTGCCTTTGGTTCAGGTGGTGATCCCAGGATCCTGGGATGGAGTCCCATATCAGGCTCCTGGCAGGGAGCCTGCTTCTCCCTCTGCCTATGTCTCTGCCTCTCTCTGTGTCTCTCAAATAACATATTTAAAAAAAAAAAAAAGAAAATGCCATTTATTGCATTCCCCCGTAAATTGTTCCCTGTGAGAAAGCTATCTCAGAATTTAACATAAGGAAATTTGTTCTGGAAAAATGATTCTGTTTCTCAGCTAAACTAATTGCAACTAATTGTTGCAACTAATTGTGTTTCCCTTTTTGATTGGGCTTCCAGGAAGCTCAGAGCTATACTTAAAGTGCAAAGATAATAATTGTCACTTACTAACATTTTCAAGACTAAATCTCCCTTTTTGCTCCTATTTCATTAATTTTTTTTTACTATAAGCTGCTTTAATTACTTCTTGAAGAGAAATGAGTGTTTAGAAAACATACATTTAAATTGAATTGATTCAGAATAAGAGAGTTTTCCAGCCAACTGGTAACCTAAGTTCCTTTAGACTATAAAAACATATTGAAAAAGACTTTATGACTGAGGGCAGACATTGGCTTGTATAACTCTTAGAGGATACATGGTGTTTGCCTTATGATTCCACATCTGCTGAGTGACCTACCCAAATGATCACTACATATATTTGCCCTAACAGTAAGCACTGGGAAAGGTACTCAGGACCTGGGAATAAGCGCAAGGCATGGGGTTAGAAGATCTGAGAACTTGTTTTAACTCTGCCACTAAGTAGTCACGTGACTTTAGGCAAGTGCCAGAAGCTCAGTGGGATGATTTCGAATGTCCCTTCAAATGAACCTTCTGAACACTGTTGTATACTTGCTGCAGTCTGTCGTTCCATTGTTCTTCAAGGGAGTGTGTGTGTGTGTATTCATTCATATATATACATTCATTGAGTTATAGAAACCACATTATTTCAAATAGATTTCAGTAGCTAACAAAGATTAGTGCAATAAAATAAGATGGAATTAATTGAAACTAAATACAAAACAGTTTTCTGCGGAGAGGAAAAACAAGACTAGAAGGATAAAAAGGTAGGTGGGTAGGTAGTAGGTAGACACCTGTGGAATTAAACACTAGCATCTACCTGCCAGCAGAAAGCACATTTGGTTTCTGCACAAACACTGTTAGCTTTAGAAATGGAAGCAAAATGGAATAAGAGTGTGAAGAAATCACTTTGTCTTAAATTAAATTTAACCAACATGTGATGGAAACATAGCATGCATTGATTGAGTGTTAAAAGTCAGTTGCTGAGTCATTGATCTGTAAAGGTGCTTACTGGATGCAGTAAATGGAAAGTCCTACAGACCAAAGGTGCAGCAGGGAAGCTCAGGGCATCAGGGCAATTGCGACAGTGAGACAATAAGGAGTTTTGGTTGCCCCCCCCTTTTAAAAGATTTTATTTATTTATTCATGAGACACACACACACACACACACACACACACACACACACAGAGGCAGAGACACAGGCAGAGGGAGAAGCAGGCTCCATGCAGAAGCCCTACATGGGACTCGATCCCGGGACTCCAGGATCATGCTCTGGCCCGAAGGCAGGCACTAAGCCACTGAGCAACCCAGGGATTCCCTGGAGTTTTAGTTCCTAATGGCTGCCTGTGGCTCTAACAGAATGAGGAGCCCCTCTGAGAGCCAAGCAGATAGTGGCAGGGAAAGTAAAAAACAAAAAGGCAGTAGGTTGAGGGAATTCAACAAACAGCACTTCTTATGACATTAGTGAATGATAAGATAATATAAGGGCCCATTCCTCTTTATGGGGAATATTCTTTGGTGAGCTCTTCCAATGGGAAATTCTCAAATACTGTAATGTGCTGATATGACAGATTTATGCAGCAAAAGGCCTGAACAGATAGCAGAAGAAATTGAAAGGTATGGAGGTTGGCAGTCCTGCCATTAATACTTCATTCATTTAACAAATATTTATAGAGCTCTTACCATGTACTAGATACTATGTCAATCATTTAAGGGAATGGGGGCAAGGGAGCAAATAATGAGTGATAAATCATATCTGTCTTTCAGAAGCATATATCATAATGGAGAAGCTGGCATAAAATAAATATTATTCATTCATTAAAAGTATTTATTGAGCATCTATTATGTACCAAAGATAGCGCCAGGTGAGAGATCCACAGTGCAGAACTAAAATGAATACCATTCATCTTGAAATGTTTAGAAATCTGTAAATCAGGAATTTTTCATTTTCATTTTTTTTCTATCTCAACAGAGAATTAACAGACTTTGCTGAGCAGCGCAGAGATTAAAAGGAATTAGAAGGTCCAAGTGGATAGATAATAAAGCAATAGGAAGAACAAGGAAGATTACTATTGTTTAGGAAGATTACTGTGGTTTAAATTCTTGGTAAATCTATTGTGATGAACTATTTAATTTAATGTAAATAGTAGGTTTTCTTAGTTCTGAAGATTGAGGTTGTACCTAAAATGGTGATCTTATATATTTATTGAGGCGCAGAGCCTGGGAAAATGGCCTGAATCCCCAGGAGAAGAGAAGGCCTAGCTAGCAGGTGGGTACTATATGTTGCAACATGCTCCATCCCATGTCTGCGGCAGATGTTATTCAGAGATCACGCACTGTTTCCCGCTATGCCTGGATACAGCCTCAAGATCCTTCTTATTACAGTGTGGTAAGTGTCCAGGGCTTGTCTTGGCACGTAAGGATGAAGTCTTTTTGCCTCTGAAGGCCCATTCGCTATTGGGATGTGCCCTAGTTCTTCATGCTTTGAGAAACAACCGAATGCTTTGAGTTTCTTATGGGCTTTGTCCTGTTCTTTCCCTCTCCCCACCCCCCGATTCCCCTCCGCCCCTGCACTATACTATGTTCTTTACATACATATTTGATGTGATCTTCACAATAAGTCTGGGAGGTGGGTGCAATTATTATATCTTCTGAGACTAACTTACCCGAGATCTCACCCACAGTAAGTGGTGGAATGTGACTTCAAATCTACACCACGTGTCTAATCCCAGAGTTGAAGCTTGTCCCCCCCCAACCCCTTGAAGAGTCAGAAATGTGAGACTGGCACCCCCAGTAAGTAAGGCTGTCCTTTTTAATGAAGAAGTCACGCCCTTATTTCTAAACTTGAAGACATCATCTATATCTCTAGGAGAAACAACAGAGTTGGACAACCCTCAGTCTCACGTTCCATCTTCTTATTTTGACCAAGGAAGGAACAAGATGCTGAAGCTCAGGTGTGTATCCCTGTATCCCACCCACGCTCCCTGATGTCTTGTGACCATTACTGGGAAGGAACAACTGGGATAGCACCGCTGGCCTGGGGGATGGGGATTAAATGCTTAGAACCCTAGGTATCTTTTTCTTTTTCCAGGGATATTAACTAGCTGATTGGAATTCCATTTGTCATCCTGCCCCATAGTCATTTTTGGGTAAAAGATTCAAGAGGATAAGTTAGGCATCAGAACAGAGAAGCAAGACATACGGATTCAGAAAATTGTAATCTCCAAATTATCAAAGGTTGACATGGAAGAGGAAAATCTTATCTTCTTTTTTTTTTAAAGGAAAACCTTATCTTCTAAATGAATATCAACAGGACTAAGATGTGAACAAAATGAGAAGTATTGGAAATAAAAACAGTACTACTATTGATAGAACTCCTACTAGATGCGAGCGAGATGCTTATTTCAGTGCTTTACATGAATTTGAAAAATTTGCATAACCATACAAAACTAATATTATTTTCTTTTTTATAGTTGGGGAAAATGAAGATCAGAGAAATTCAGACACTTGCCTAAGGTGACAAAACACCTCTAAGTGGACAACACAGGAGTCAAACCATGGTTCCCCAATTTCCAAGGCTCTTTATCGATTTGCTAAATCTGACCTATGTGAAAATGGTATAAACTTTAAACCACCAAAACTGAAATATATTATGAAACTAATGAAGCTTAAGCTCCAGGGACCCTCACTTGCCAGGGCCCTTTGTAAGACTTTGGGAGAGGTCCCAGTAGTTTTTATTTATAACTTTGTATTCTACTGCTCAAAGAGTCTCCCCTCGATTATATGAGCTTTGGACTCCCATGAAACTTGAATCTGCCACTGAAAGCACCATATATTTCTAGGCTGGATAATCATAATGTCCAGTCCTTCCATTCTTATCTACCACCATCCCATGGAGAATCTAGTAGAAACTTCTTCTCTTCTCTTAGCTGGCTATTAATCATCATCCAAATTTCCGGTGTTTTCCTTCTCTGGAATCTCTCTCTCCCTCTTTTTATTTTGTATTTATTTTTTACTTTTATCTTTTTAGATTTTGTTTGAGAGAGAGCATGAGTAGGAGGAGGGACAGAGAGAGAGGGTGAAGCCGACTCCCTGCTGAGCACAGAGCCCATCATGGGACTTAATCCTAGGACCCTGAGATCATGACCTGAACCAGAGTCAAATGCTTAACCTACTGAGCCATCCAGGCACCCTTCTTGTCTCCTTTTTTAGATAGCAAGTTTTGTTGGGAGCTGACAGCTTCAGCATAAAAGTATTAATCTTTTTTCTGGCATTACACATATAACATTGCCAGTGGTGTGTTTGTAACCCCTTGTGGGAATGGCCAGTCTTCTAATTATAGTAAATGCAGTCAAGGAAAGGGCCTAGATTTTAAACAAATAGCCATGAATTCTACATTTGCATGTCATGCTCTGAAATCATCTTTTTCTGAGTCACAGATTATCCATTTAAATCAAGCCACAAAGAGCATCGTGTTTTGTTAAGTTGGGGCCTTTGGAAAGGGTAAAAGAATTCTAGCCAAATATACTGAGATTCTGTACTCTTCAAAGTAAAACATCTTGGTAAATCATAGTTCTCTAGTGGCTACACATTCAGGACAAGAATATATTCATGCTGAGTGAACTGTATTTCCAGAACTGTGAAAATGTAGAATGTACAATTACTGGAAGATTCAATGAGCACTGGAGAACACCGAATTACTGTAAAATTTGATTTGGAAACTAATTTGGACCATATGATTATTGGGACAGGGCTTATAAAAATCTTTTTTTCTTACTGTCTACAGAAACAAACTTGGGTATTTGTAAGGAGGTATTAGTTCAGGCAAAAACAATGTTACAAATAAGCCTTGTGACCTTAGACAATGATATGATGATGATAGTGACTAAAATTCACATTATTGATTATTTACTACATCAGGTACCATGCAGAGCACTTTATATCCATTACCTCATTTAATCCTTGCAACTCCATCATAGTCCCCATTTTTCAGACGAGGCCACTGAGGCCCAGAAATGTCAAATGACTTTCCAGGTCGTTTGGTAGGTTGTTGACCTGGGATTTGAGCAAGATCTCCTAGCAGAACCCAAGCTCTTAAACACTCTTCATGCTATTTCCCCTTTGGGGGGCTCAGTTTTCCAATCTGTAAAATGAGGAGCTTGGCTCCCCCCTAGTCTCTGCTGTTTCTTCTAGCTGTAAAGCTCTAGGATGCTATGATTTCAAATTGTAATCCTCAGGCAGCAAAAGAGTGCTTGATTTTTTACTAATATGTTTGTTTTTCAAATTGATCTCTACCAGCTCAGGGTAATTAAAACCCCACAGCTCTTCCATTTCCCAAATAAACAGAGGCGTGCACATTCACCAGCCCTCACAGCAGTGCCTATGGCGTTGTTTATGCCTAGCACCCAAGATAAAAATCAAATATATGGTGAAAAGTAGTGAGCTCTGTATGAACAGAGGAATAATGTGGGCACACCCTAGCCTAATGTTCTGTAAGTTTCTGCTTATTTACTGATGACAGTAAGTGTTGACTTGATCCAGGGCTCCCATAAACAACTTCAGATGTTCTGATGCTAAATAGTACTTTACATTCATGGTGGCTGTGCAGTGGAATGGTGGCTTAGACATGCCCAGAGGATCATTCAGTAGCTTGCAATCCAGGTAACCATTTATTATGGCCAGAATGACAGAATTAACAATTTGAAAAATGCTCAGCCTTTCTGGATTAAGATGCTATCATGGCAGTGTTCTTTGTGCACAACTTCAGTTACCATGGAAATCATGATGTAGAATGTTCTAAGTTCTTGGCATCTCTGGATTGCAAGTATTTATTTACCTTTTGTGAAGAATATATTCCTGAATGGAGGCCCAAACAGAACAGGTTTCCAACGAAAAATGTGGATGCTGGTTCCTTAAGTACAATGCGGCAGGACAGGGGAGAGGACCCTTTGCTCATTTCATAAACAGCTACTGAATGATCTCTTCTGGCTTTCTGTTGGGAGCTCTTGGCACCCAGATGAAGTATGTGAAGCCTTGCCCTCAGGAGTTGTAGCACGGGTAAGAAGCTGCACATGAAAAGAAGCACTATGTATGCTTACATGGTGCCTGTGTCTTTCTCTATGTTCATGAAGAAGATGGCATTGAACTGAGCCTTAAAGGATAAGAATTTGGACATACAGACATGGATAAGGGTGGAGATGAAGGAAAGACAGGAGGAAAGTCTAGGTAAAGCAAGACAAGAGACAGATTGGGCCTAGGACAAGTCTGTTTGTATTTTTCCATTGTAGCATCATTGTCATTGTCATTGTGCTGTTGTTTGCTTACTGACCATTTCCCCACACTGGAGTAGAAGTTCCTTGAGAGCACAGACAAGGAGCAAGGTCTGTATTATTCACTGACATATCCCAAGTGCCTATGACTCTGTCTGGTACGTAGAAGGAGCTCAGTCACTATGTATCACGTGGAGAGAAGATGGGTTTGAAACAAGACAGACCAAGAGTGGAGGGACATGCAGAACCTTGGGATCAAAGACACATTGAGGTTTAGTTATCCCAACTGTTGGACAACCTTTTCTTCACCTATTTTTTTTTTAATTTTTCAAACTTCTTTTTTTTTTTTTTAAAGATTTTATTTATTTATGATCGACAGAGAGAGAGAGAGAGGCAGAGACACAGACAGAGGGAGAAGCAGGCTCCATGCCGGGAGGCTGACTTGGGACTCGATCCTGGGACTCCAGGATCACGCCCTGGGCCAAAGGCAGGCACCAAACCACTGAGCCACCCAGAGATCCCCTGGACAAGCTTTCTAAAAAAAAATCAGAGCTTTGCATTTGTGTGCTCATAATGCTAGCTAGGTACATCAAAAGAATTGAAAAAAAAAAAAAAAAAGCAAACAAAAACCAAGCAGACATTAAGACTATGAACAGGAGTCAGAATGGGGGGCAATTTAATGTATCACAGCAAACACGTAGCAACCACAAAACAAGCATTATGGAGGTCAAGATGAACTTCAAAGGGGGAAAGATTGTGTCTTCTTGGTAAATAATGGTGTCGCAGAAGAGGCAGTATTTCAAGTACAATTTGCATAATAGGTAGATTTCTAGAATGGAAATGGAGAGGAGAGAGGCATTCCAATAAAAAAGCAATAAAATGAACAAACAAACAAACAAAAACCCCAAAAAACTAGAACTGGGAAGAGGAAGAGCTGTTATAAAGAACCTAACTGTGTCAAGTATTTAATTTGTGTCTTACTTAAATAATCTTATTTATTTTTGCAGAACCAAATAGGACAAGGTTACAGATGAGGCAACTGACCTTCCCAGTGCAGCTGAGACTTGAATCCATGTCTTTTTGATATCAAATCTGGTGATAATGGTAATAATAATAGGTAACATTCATTGAGCTACCTTTTTCTTTATCCTCTTGGGAAACCCCACCCTTCATGAGACAACATAAACATCACCTCCCTGGAGATTTTTTCTGAAAGTTCTGCATTGAGTGATCTGCATCTACCCTAATTAGAATAGTTATTTCACTTTATTGCAATTATCCAATGATATATATTTGGAACACACTAGATCATGAACTTGATGAGGAGAGGGATGGATGTATCTGCCACCTTCTTTAAGTGGACTCTTGGTAGCACTTCTTCGTGTAACCAAATTTTGAATCCAAATTCTCATATGAGATCATTAGATGAGCTGAGCTTAAACTAAATGGTTGTACTCCTACTGTGGGAAGCCTGGTAAAGTGAGTTTGATATCAAGTTCATGATGAGACGGGCTAATAAGTTGGGGACTCCCCGACATACATGTTGATGATCAGGTGAGCCAAACATTCAAAAAGAAATTCAGGAGTCCACCAGAGAAGGCAATGTTGTCAAATCATTCCCTGAAGCACCTCTGAGTAAAGAAAAAAATGTCTTGTTTTGGGTCAGCATTATGGATAAAGGGAAGAAGAATAAGAGAAAGATTAAAGGTATGGACAAAGAATAAAGGAATGGCTAACCTCACAGAGACTCAGGAGAGCTAGACTGTGTGGGGCACAAGTTACAGAGTTCATCCTCTGAGCTCAGTGTGTGCATCATGGGTGGGGCCTGACTGATTTTAGGGGTTTATGAACATGTTTTATTGATTTTTTAATCTATTAAATATTTTATTTATTTGACAGAGAGACAATACGTGCACAAGCAGGGGATGGGCCAAGGAGAAGGAGAAGCAGACTTCCTCCTGAGCAGGGAGCCCATCATGGGGCTCAATCCCAGGACCCTGGGTTCATGAACCAAGCCGAAGGCAGATGCCTAACCAACTGAGCCATCTAGTCTCCTCTATGAATGCATTTTAAAATATTTGAATAGTTATTTATTTTAAAGTATATCAGACAAAATAATTACCACATCAAAGCTGTGAGTTCACAGCTACTACTGCTTAGGAAAAGGTTAAATTTAAGTTCAGTTTAAAAAGGGTAGTTCAACATTAAAAGGATTCAGTTAATAATACAGCAGGTGGCACATAGCTGTGGCATGGTTTCTGCAGGTAGAAGAGGAATGGTTAGAGTTTGGGAAAGCCAAAGCTTCACTCATTACCTACATGTCTTTATCTCAATGGGCTCAACCTCATACTTCAAACGGGTACAACAATATTATCTCGACTTCCTGAAGCCAGAGTCTAGACTAGATCTCTTGTGCCGTCCAGGTGACACTTCAGACAGTTTGCCACATATGCCAAGAATGCTTGTGAATTTGGGGGAATTTAATTATTTGTCCTCAGTATTCAGCCAAGTCTGGGAAGTGCAGACCTCCAAGTACCAGTCTTTAAATTCGGGTCTGCATCTGAGTGGCCTTTGGAGGAAGGGTCCTCGTGGTTGGGTGTATTTTTGCATTTGCTAAATGATTTAAGCTCAGTTTTTGATTTGCTCTAAATATGGGTCTGCTCCCTGGCTCAGTTTCACATCCTCTGGCTTTCCCATCCATAAATCCTTTGAGTTTGTCTCACTCTGAGACAGTGAACTCACTGAGATGGGAGCATGCCCAGAGTCTAGCTCCCAGTCTAGCTCCTGGTCGGCCCATAATGGATGTAGAAACAAATCCCCTGAGAGTGGACATTATTCTACTTATATAAGTTCAGCTCTCAGGAAATTGTATTACCTTTTTATATGTCTCCCCCCTCTTCCCCACAAATAATTTAGTTAGTTATTCCTTGGTGACGTTTATGGTTCAGCAAGACCTGCCACTTCAGGAAGCAAAGGAAGAGAGAAATTGAGAGGGGAAGAACACTTTGCATTTGTTAAGATGTTGGAGTAGCTTTGGCATGGGGAGAATCTGGCTGAAAATGAAGTGGTAGCAGTGAGGACAGCCTGAACTCACTGCTCTGAGCATTTGTGAAATGGCAGTGGAAGGCATCTCCTACTTGGATCTGTGCGTATAAGAGAGAAATTTGGATAGATGCCCTAATTGTAGGGTCTGTTTTCAGCCTATTGTTAAATATAGCTTACATAGCATTGGCAGGGACTTTGGACCCTAATAGTAAAGCTGGGTCAGCTCTCAGACCGAAGAAGTAGAGCCAAGGATCGTACCCTCAGTAAGCAAGCCTCAATGCCCTTCCTTTCCACTCATGGTTCCATGAATAAACCTCAGACGAATCATTTTCTCAGTCAACTGTCTCTTCTCTGAATTAGTAATAGTATGGTTGATGGTATCTCTGCTAACCAAAGACTCCATTTTCTTTGTTGTACCTTTTCTTTAGGGCACTGACACATTTCCACCTTGTTAGACATACAAGTGGCCATCTGATTTGCTTCCGCCAGTGAAATATGGGCCGAAGTGATGCATGTCTCCTGGACAAAAGCTTTAAGAACTAGCAGTGTTTTCCCTCTCTTTTTCCTTTGCCACAGTAGCTAGCAATGTTCTAGCTTGGGTCCCCAAACACAGGTGAGTTGGAGCAAAACTGCCACAAACCTGCAATGGATACACAGTGAATTCAAGAGATAAATCTTTGAATCTGCTGGAATTGCTGGAAACCACTGAGTTTTTCTCTGTGTGCTGTTTGTGATATAAAAACAAGCCATATAATCTGGCCCATCCTGGCTGATAAAGTAGTGATGGTAATAACCCCAGCAATAAGAATATTGCCATTTTGGGGAGCTAAACCCAGCTAAGGATTTTGCATGCTCCATCTCATTTAATTTGGTAACAACCGTGTGTGGTAGATCTGTTTCCTCAGTTTGAAGATGAGGAAGTTGGAGTTCAGACAGATTGACAAACTTTCCTGCAGTCATGTCCCTAGAGTGTATGGTGAGGATTTGCACTGGCCCTTGCTCTATACTGCTTCACTTTTTTATGCATCCCCATCCCAATAACTTTGTCAAGTTGTCATCCTGTGCAAAGGCCAAGGCTTCAGATTCTCAGATGCTCAGGTATGGATCCTTGCAGGGAACCAACCTACAAAAGCCAGGCATGATGTCCCATAATCTGGGGAACAAAATAAGAAAGTGTAGCTAATCTCTTGCTTACAACTTAAAAACCTATTATTTGTCATGTAAGGGAAGATAAGATCCAAAACACATAATTTCTTATTATAAAATGGTGCCCTACTCCTACAAAAATAACCCAATAATTGTATTAAACTACTAACTTGATAGTATGTTGGGAGTTAAATAAATACAAAGGACAAAAATTTATCACCAACAAAATGCCACTGTGCAAGCAAATTTAGGGGGAATATTTAATATATGAATATACTATGCATGTATGCTTATAAAATATATTTTATCTATACACATATTTATATATTTATGTAAATGTATTCACACATATATAACACATATATAAGACATATGTATATAAATAGAATCTGCTTTAGAAATAATGGTCTGGAGAATTCATATTTGAACATATACAATATATATGTATGCCTTAAAGTTTAGTTATTGGATAATGATAGACCAAAAATACTCTTGGTGCAAATATGCACCATTACACACAGTAGGGTTTACCGAACAACTGACAACACACACAATTAATAGTGTTATAATGAAACCACAGTAATCTGTAATTAAAAAAACAAGAATAGCAGCAATTTGAAAACCACAACCACCCAACCCAGAACAACATTTCCACTACACTGACAACAAGGGATCCTTTCTGAAACCTGTGGGAATTCCAGCTGTATGTGAGTGAGCTTACGTTGTAGTTTGCAATGTTGCCAAGTGTTATGTGGGAGCCAAACTTGTTAGCAGAGCAATGAATTAGGATCCTCAATCAACCTGTAATGTGCTAACTTTAATTTATGAAGACTAAAATTTAGTGACCTCTAATTGTCCACATGGTAGTAAATAATCCCTATGTCTATGAATTAAAGGACTAGTTTTCTTTCATTGAAATGACAGCCGATCAGATCAATGGGTCTCATTGGTCTTAGTTTGATAATCACAGTTCTAGAAGGCTGGTGAACCAGATTGCCTGACTTTTTCTAATTACACCCCAATCTAGATAGATTTTTTGGCAGATACCTCCACACCTGAGGGCCCAGGCACTGAGCATCTGCTTTCTATATATTTTCAAAAAGGTCTTTGGGGATCTGTTGATCATTTCTGAGAATGAATTTATTTTGTGAGGTGTTTTAGGCCTGAGAGAGAAGTGCTTTGTGTTGAGGGCTTACCTGGTTTGCCCTGATCCAGTGGTCAGCATCACATTTCCTAAGGCTGGGAGAATGTTAATCCATCTATGGGCCAATACCACCAAATGGCCAACATGTTTCATAGATAAGGTGAAAAGAAAGGAAAGAGAACTTCAGACTCTGGTGGAGAAATGTTTTTTGAATTCCTAGTTGGGGACACATGATTAAAAACCTCTGTGTGAAAAATAAAACAAAACAAAACAAAACAAAAACTCTGTGTGATTTGTCTCCAGGGCCCCTGTTTGGACCATTATCCAGGTCATTCTTTTGGCTTCCCTGTTCCCTGACTCCCTATTTTTGTACCCCTACCTTCCTATTGCCCCCAGTAGAGGTAAAGGGTAATGGATGACTTGGTACCTGTTCAGACGAGATTGGGTGTGTCCAGAGTGGTATGGCTGTAGACAACTTGGTACCTGTTCAAATGAACATCCAATGACTGAAGACAGGTTGTTTTATTTTGTTTGTTTGTTTGTGATTCAAGTTTGATTGCTCTGAATTTAAAATATCCTGTTGGTACACCTGCCTGTGTATGCCCTCAGCATATGTATTACTACTTAGAATACCTGTGTTAGCGGTTGAATTATATCACCCCCAAACAAATATATTGAAGTCCTGACTCCCCCATACCTCAGAATGTGATATTACTTGGAAGTAGGGTCTTTATGGAGGTATCAGGTTAACACGAGGTCATTAGAATGGGCTCTAATCCATTAAGACTGGTGTACTTATACAAAGGGGACATTTGAACCATGGAGACAGACATGCAAAGAGAAGACTATAGAAGACACAGGGCATATACCATCTATAAGTCAAGGAACGCCCGGGCTACCAGAAGCCAGAGGAAAGGCGTGGAGCAGATTCTCCCTTACAACCCTCAGAAGGAATCAACTCTGACAACACCTTGATAGAGAACTTCTAGCCTCCAGATCTGCGAGACAATAAATTTCTGTTGTTTACGCCACCCAGTTACAGCAGCCCCAGGAAACTAATACACCATGTAACTTTGCCGATGGTATTAATGCATTAAAGTTTAATTTAGCAAGTGCCTGTAAATGAATTCAGGCAGAGGTGGTGATATCTGATAATGGCTTAATGTGCTGCTTCCTCCTCAAGCTTCCAAATGTCGTCTTCCCCGCTGGGACCTACACACCATTTTTCCACCAAGCCTTTTGCTGTCCCTCAACCCCTCAATGTCCTCAGTTCACTCTACTAGCTTAGACTCCCTGGGCCATCATTATAGTCATTTATTGTGTGTTCCATCAACTACTTCACCCTCCCTCTTCATTATTCTCTCTGGAAAACCTCAGCCTTGATTAAATTCTGCTCTCTGCCTGTACCCAGACAACAAAATGTGGCTGCAGAAAACACACATGATGAACAATAGCATTTTAATTAATAGCCACTAACCTGAAATACCTGGTCTAGTCATTCCCTACCTTTACAGAGGATGATTTTCCTTCTTCCTCCTCAGAATTCTGGGATCCCCTTCCCTCTTCATTCTCAGCTAATGACCTTGCTTCCTGTTTCACAGAGAAGCAACCAATAGAAGATGTCTCCACACTCCAGTTGCCACGTCTGCTTGGGTCTGAGCTGTTGTCCTCTTGGACCCCCTTTGACTGTGTTGGGCTGTCCATGCTCCTGGGTGCCAGATCTCCCCTCTTCTTCCTTCTTTCAGGAGAACTTGACCCTTGCCATTGTCTGCGCCTCTTCCGTATTACCAGCATTCCCTGTTTACTAATCTGCTGGATACTTCCCATCAGCATACAAACATGCTGTGAGTTTTCACATCTTAAAAAAAGAACCTCTCCTGACACACACTCTTCCAGCTGCCACTTCATTTCTCAGAACGTCTCTACAAAAAACTAGTTGAACAAATTGTCTTTATGCTTTTCTCCAGTTTCTCTTCCTTCCATTCTCTCTTGAAGTCACTCCAATCCTTTCTTTTGCCTCCAGATGAATGCCACTAAAACATCCTGTGAGGGCCACACTGACACTCTCCAACTGCTATGTCCAGTGATCACTTCTCAGTCCTCAACTTCCTAAACCTATCAGAAGTACTTGGCATAATGATCAATTCCTCCTTGTTGAAATATTTTCTTTCTTTGGCTCTAAGACTCCTTATTTGATGTATTTCCTTCTGTCTCAATAGCCACTCCTTCCTATATTTTGATGCTTTCTCCCCATTTCTCAAACCTCTGAATGCTGGCATGTGCCAGGACTCAGTCCTTAGAATTGTTATCTTTTGTATCTATCCCATGCTCTGGGTGAGATTCCATCTCATGGTTTGGAATATCTAAATGCTGATCATCCTTATTTTATTTTTCAATTTTTACCTTTTCCCTGGATGCCAGATTTAGGTGCCCACTCAACACTTCCACTTAGGTGTCTAATAGGATCTCAAAGTTAACAGAGCCCAAAGTAAGCTCCATGTCTTATGCCCCAGGTTTTCCTCCAACAGTGGCCCCTTCACAGCCCTGCTATCCCTATCAGCTACTTAGACCCTGAACTACATTTACCTTGAACTCATATTTCATACTTAATCCATCAGAATGAACGATATGCACTAGTCATTCAGAAGGTATATAATATTTACTGATTTCTCCCACCCTTTGCCTCTCACCCTGGTCCCATCCATCATCATCTCATACCTTGTTTTGGAGATAGCTTCCTAATTGTTTTCCATGCTTCTTCCCTTGACACTCCATGTTTTACCCAAGCCACTCTGATCCTGATGATTGACTGATTTTATTTTCTGTAACATCCTAATTGAGATAATAATATTCACATACTCTATATAATTCATTCATTTAAAATGTACAATATTATGGCTTTTAGTATACTTACAGAGTTGTGATGCTGTCAGCACAATAAAATTTTGAACACTTTCATTGCCCCCCAGAGAAACCCCATATCCATTTAGTAGCCACTTCTTATTTCATTGTCAGGTCCCCTGCCCATCCCCAGTCCCTAGGCAGCTACTAATCTAGTTTCCTTTTTTATAGATTTGCCTGTTTGGGATATTTCACGTAAACAGAATCATGCCTGTGACTGGCTCTTGTCACTTAGCATACTGTGTTTGAAGCTCCTCCATGTTATAGCATGGATCAATGTTACATTTCTTGTTATTACCAAGTAATATTGTATTATATCGATATATTTTATTCATCTGTTCATCAGTTAATGGACATTTGTGTTGTTTCCACTTTGAGCTATTATGAGTAATGCTGCTATGAACATTTATGTACAAGTTTTTGCATGGGCATATGTTTTCATGTCTCTTGGGTATAGAAGTAGGAGTTCAATTGCTGAGTCATAGGGTAACTCTCTGTTTAACCTTTTGAGAAACTGCCAGGTTGTTTTCCAAAGCGACTGGATCATTTTACATTTCTACCAGCAATGTGTGAGGGTTACAATTTTTCCACATCCTTGCCTACATTTGTTTTTGCCTGACTTTTTGCTTATAGTCATCCTAGTGAGTATGAAGTGAACTCTCATTATTTAGCTGTTCCTTACACACATAAGTCAAATTGTGACACTGCTCCTCCGCATTTACTAAGTACCCTCGTGGCTCATCACTCATAGCAAAATTCAAAGTCCTTCCAATGGTTTTTAAGGCCCTGTGTGATTTGCTGCCCATCCCTCCCAACTAGACTCTCTCACATGCCACATTCCCTTTTGCTCATTTTGCTGTTTGCCCATGTAGCTTTTGCGGATGCCATGCTTTCTGCCTAGAATAGTCATTTGCTCCAGATAGCCACCAGAGTTGCTCCCTCACCTTCTTCATTCAATAAATAAATCTCTGTTCAACTGTCATTTTGTCGCTGAGATCCTCCCTTAACACCTATTAGTTCCTGAAGCACCTTTCCCTTAGACACCAGAGCCAGCAAATGGAAGTATGTTGGGCCAAGGAGACTTTTCAGTAGGTGCCCCAGGCCACATGAATTCAGCAGCCTATACCTTCTTCTTATAAGTAACTGCTTATGACCTTGACAAAACTTTGATACTTAAATTAAAAAAAAAAATTCCCTGTGAGTTTTTTTTCCTTTTTAAATTTTTTTTTAAATTAAAGATTTTATGTATTTATTCATGAGAGACACAGAGAGAGATAGAGAGAGGCAGAGATCCCCTCTGGGATTTTTCTTGTTCTTTCACAATAAGGGAAAATAAGGCAGAGTGGAAATGGCTCTTGGATGGGACAGACATTAACATATAACCTATAACATTGCCAGAGGGGAGTTGGTTTTAGAACTTTAGTCCCATTTGGTCCCTAGGCTCCCTAAAGATGATGTGCTGTGACTATCTGGAATAAAAAGAAGGTGATGGGCAGGTGCAGGCAGACGTGTATAGGGTGACCATCAGGCAAAGGTTTGAATTCCTGTCTTGTCACTAAGTTGCTGGGTGACCCTGAGTAAATCACTTAACCTTCCTGGGCATATTTTCTCTATTTGTAAAATGAGGAGGTTAGACTACATGATCTTTGAGGTCTCCTCTAGCCTTGATGTTCTGTATCCTGCCATACTTTTCACCTAATGCTTGTTTATAGACCTTAGGGTCTTGGGACCTGGCAGCTATCAGCAAAAGATCTTCTAATGCAATTTGAACCCAGTGGAGCTTAATGTATTTTTGTATCTGGGCTTCAGGAGATCAAGCTTTGAGTTGGCAATATGGGGAATTCAGTTGCTATTTTTGACAAGCAGTTGGATTTATTGAATGATACATTGTATCTGGCAGCATTACTGACAAATCAGGGAACAAGGACAGTGTTAAGAATTTCAAAATAGTTAAAGGGCCTTAAAAGATGGACCCTAATGAGGACAGTAGATTATTTTAAGAACCACAGAATTTGTCTTGCAAAACCCTCATTATGTAGAATGAGTTACTTAAAGACAGAGAGAGATGATATGAGGCAGGACGTGTGAAGAGGGGAGAGGGACAGGGCTCAGATGGACTGGGCAAGAGGACTATTACTCTTGCTCTAAATAGGTGAGTTGATTTCTTATAAGTGTGCATTTTTTTTGGGAAAAGGGGAAAGTGATCATGAAATTGTGAGGGAAAGACAGTTTGGGGATGGTTTGTCTTTATGTTGCTTGTGGAAATAAAAGATTTAATTCCTGTAAAAAAAAAAAAAAAGTCCTATTAAGGACAAGTAAAGATCAGAGCTAACTTGCCTGAAATGATGACTCATGCTAAAATTGGTTTTCTATGTGATAGTTTCACCCAGTGTGATTGTTTGACATGACCTAGGGCCACCTCTACTCAAGAATTCCTTATTGGGCCAGGTGAGTGACAAATGTAGCTGGAGTCTAAATTTATGAATGGGACCCTGGCCCTAGCCTGCCAAGAGGTAGAGAGGACTAAGGGCATTAGAAAAAGTGGGACATAGTCTGTGACTTCTGCCTGAGAAGTTGTCCTTATGGTCTTGCTGATGACATGTGCTCCTAGGACAACTACAAGTAAGAGTCATTGGGGCAAGTGGGTTTGTGATTCTCCATACCTGGCTCTGAGCATGCAATCATAGCTTGTGGCTGAAATAAGGGAACTTTTACCAGAGGTGGTGTGTAGGTTTCATGTTCAGTATCAGCATTAATTAATTATTAGTGATTTCCCAGAGCATTTTGTTGAGGATTCTGTTTCTTATCAGGAGAAAAAAGTAGCTTCATGGATTAGCATGAGATTAGGGGGCAGGTGATGAATGGAATCTTATCTCTGTGTGATCTATGGTGGGTCTGCTAGTTCCACCCAGTGGTCATCCTCCTGGACCTTGAATATATAACTGGAATGGATGTACTTGGGGATAGGTAGAACCATCACAATGTTTTTTTTTCTTGGTCAGGGGAGATGCTCTCAATGGGAAGAGCATCAGAGGGTACACTGGGCTGCCACTTTATGTGAAAGGATAAGCCCAAGGTAAGAATATGCATGGAAAGCATGTACACAGACTCAGAGTCATGGCATATGGTTGACTTGGTCAGAAAGAGGCCTTTAATGAACAAGATTATAAGACAGAGGAGAAGATTTGGGCAAGACACATGTAGAGGGACTTAGGAAAGTGGGTAGTAGTGTGAAGATCTTTGTATGATATGTTAAACCCCACCTGAGAGCACCTACTCTCAAACCAACACTAGCAACCAAATTTCATCTCACTGTGGAATCTTGGGCTTTGGCCAGTAAAGTGACTAGATTTTTGTTTGTATTTCAGCTTATTTGCTCCAGAGAGAACTTCCTTAACTACCTTAACTAAGGGCTTGCCACCTCTATCTTATCCTTTGTTTTATTTTTTTCATTGGTTTAATGATTTATTATATGTTGCCTGCGTCTTTGGTTAAGTCTTCAACTGATAGAGAAGAGACATCTTTGTCTTATTCACCACTTTATCCCTTGTGCTGGGAACAATTCCTGACACATAGTATGCATTCGATACATATTTGTAAATGAAGGAATAGGGCTCAGCAAGGTTAAGTAACTCGCCCAGGGTCACACGGTTAGTATTCCAGCTGGGGTTTGAACCCAGGTGCCAGCATGCTACTTTGTGACTTTGACCAGATATTGACATCTGTCTTTATAATTTAGTTTCTTCCTCTATATGTGTGTGTGTGTGTGTTGGGGGGGGGGGGGGATAATGGTATCTACCTCTGTGTTATCCTGAGGATAAAAGGAAGTTGTAGGTATAAGTATTTAGAATAGTGCCTGCGAGACATTTAGCATGGTAGAAGTGTTCACTACTACTACTATTAAGCAGTGAATGGGATTTAAACTTGAATCTGACTGGGTCTTAAGCTTTGATGCAGACCCTAAGTGGCATTTTTAAGGGCCCTGGACACTTGTCAGGAGAGGAACAATCACTGAAGAGATAGCAAGTGTTGGACTCACAGTTAGCTTCATAATCTCACCAAAGGCACGGTGGCAAACTCAAAACTACAATAGGTCTCTGTCCTCAAGCAGAGCTTTCCTTTGAACAAAATGTTTTAAATGTTTACAGCCACATCATGGAGCCAGCTCATCGGTGATGGCGCTGAGGCAAGAAGGGCCCTTCTCCAGGATCAAGGATAGCGATAACTTTGTTACACCTGTTGCCACACTGTTTATGTATTCCCTCCATCGAGATGCATGGAAACATCTATAGAAATCTTGGGGCATCACCATCTGTGATGGTAGAAATACCTTCTTCAGGTATCGACTGCAACTTCACTTTGACTTGTGTCAACTGAATTTGCCCTTCTGTCTGAGATATAACTGAAGGCAGCCTCCCTGTGGCCCTGGACCCAACTCACTTCCGGTCTGACTTATGAACTTCTGACCGCCCAGGACCTTGACCAACGGCTTGGGTGGGATTTATGGTCCAGGACTGTTTGAGTTCATACCACTGACTGATGGAAGCACATGGCCACATTTTTATTCCTGACACTGAAAACTTTGCTGAAACCACTCTTGGGTGAATTGCGTTGAACTTTGCCTGGCATTTTGTGCCGGTATTGTTTGCTGAATACTCTAGTGAGTGCTGAGCTTATATTTACTGCATGATTTAACTGTAAGTTTTACTGTTTGAGTTGACCTCCAAGAATCAAAGTAAATGACAAGGCCCATTATACCTTATTTTGTAGATTTGTTCATTGCCACGGCCACGATGCATTCTGCATTTTTGACAGAGGGGGATTATTTCACGTAAGATTCTAGGATACTCATTGCTTTGCCAATGATTTAAAAAATTGTTTTTTTTTTTCCGTGGACATGTGTGAAATATTCTCATCCAATAATTTATTTTGTTTTTCCTTTCCTCCCCTAGCAATGTATTATCAGCTTTTCCTTTGCTTTGGGTCTCAGGAAAGGTTATATGGTGTTTTAATCGTATGTGTATATAATGCCCATTAGTACTAATGGGATGTATTCTTTCATTGGGACATAATCGCTAATAGTATGCAAATCAGCACATTCGTTCTTCTCCAACGTTTGCTGAAGGCTCCATTCTTGGGCAACATATGGTCTCTAGTCACCTCCTCACTCTGCTCTGAAAATTTTCCATTACACATCTTAATCATCAATTTTTTTTGCCCTCTGCTTAAGAAATGAATTAAGGCAGTAAAAAATTGAGATGACAACCATTTTTAGATTGAAAAGAACCTCTTCTCCTTGCTGCCAAAACCCACTGTTGCATTTTTACATTTTTATTTTTCATTTTTTACGTCACCAATTAGCACCTCAAAGTGATTTTTGCGTCTGGCATGCATGGGGTGTGAACTATAAAAATTCTGGTTTCAAAGCTTCTTTTGCTCTGTTCTCTGGGAAAAATTCCCTTTATCAGATAGCAATTGTTCAGGCACAAGGGATAATAGTTTAAGATGTGTCCGAATAGCATTTGTCCAGACAGTGAAAGTAATTTTAGAAAATGTGTGGGTTTGATAAAAGTTAACCTTGTGAATAGCCAGAAAGAAGAAATTAATTTTGAAAGAGCACCTAGTATATGTCAGGCACCACATTTACTTTCTATTATTTGGTTTTCATAAAAGTAAAGGCAACTAAAATAACTTGCCCAGGTTAATTTGTTCATTTGCCCCCTTATTCTTCTATCACAAAATTATTTAATTTGAGCACTATCCTGTTCTAGGCATTGTTCTAGGCCCTGGGGATAGCATACTGAATGTGATACACTTGTTCCCTGCCGTTATGGGGCTTACAACCTAATTGGGAAGACAGATAAACTACAACTAAACAAAGAATATATCAGTGGGAAGTAAATGATGGCAAGTGATCCAAATAGTTTGTTAAGATAGAGAATATTGGGGGTACAGAGTGAGAGGAACTTTGGCTTTGACCTTGACCTTGAATACACAATGCAAGTAGGGACCAAAGCCTTGATACACACACAAGTTACTCTGTTCCCAAAACTACTCTTTTCACTATACTTGGGTCAACTGGGCAACTCTATTCTGAGTATTAATCATGAGTATGATGACCTAACAACTCCTGAGTCCCTAGTATGTGCCAGGCTCCATTCAAACGTTTGTGTTTTTCCAGCTACCTATGAAGCAAGAATCATTTTCCCATTTTACAGATAAGAAATCTGAGACTTAAATCTGAGATTTAAGTTTGTAACTTGCCCAGGTTGCATCACCTGGGCAGTACCATTTTCTCTCTGGTCCCCAATGCTCTTGTTCCCAGCAGCTAGATTCTACAGCCATCTTTTCTTCCCAGAGTCCGTGGGGTTGTGTTCTCCTTGGGAAAAGAGTTTAGGGAATGTGGCCTGGCCAACACATTCTTTCTCTATTTCTTAAGGAAGGAAGGAAGAAAAGGAAGGAAGGAAGGAAGGGAGGGAAAGATCCATGCCTGAAACCTAGAAGTAAAAAATAACATAGATTTCGAATGGAGCTCTATTTTTTTAAAAATCATGTGTTTTTCAGATTAAAAAATAACTACAGGGGCACCTGGGTGGCTCAGTCGGTTAAGCATCTGACTCTTGATTTCCACTCAGGTCATGGTCTCAGGGTCCTGGAATTGAACCCCCACTGGGCTCCACACTCAGTGGGGAGTCTGTTGGAGATTCTCTCCCTTTCCGTCTGCCCTTCCCCCTGCTTACACACACTCTCAAATAAATAAATCTTTAAAAAAATGACTATAACAGTCATAGGTGATTTGGGGGAAGAAAAGGATAATGAAATGTGAAGGCAAAAATAAAAATCACTTATAGTTCCATCATCCAGAAAGAGTGTTTTTTTTTTTTTTTTTTTTTTTTTTGGTGTATGAGAACAAAGACGACTGACACGTATATAGCACCTATGATGTACAAGGCGTAATTTCACACACTTCACATACACTAACTAATTTAATAATCACAGTAACCCTACGTGAAAGGTGCTGTTATTATCCCAGTTATGGAAAAGGAAAGTGAAGGGAAATAATGGTTGAGTAATATTCCTAAGACCAAAGGATGAAGCCTACCCAGTTCTGGTGTCCATGCTGCTCATCATCCTGTCATTCCACCTCTATACTAAAAGAGATGTATATATTCTTTTATAGACCTGGAATCACACCTTACATGCAGCTTTAGATTCCATTTTTTAAGATAACATTATTTCATGGGCATTTTCCATGTCCTTATATATTCTTCAAAATATTTTTAATGGCCGTATGGATATATTTTATATAACCACCTCCCACTGTTACACACTTAGGTTGTTCCCTGTTTTTTTTTGTAATTATAAAAAATGATGCAATGAGCATCTGTGTTCATAAATCTTTAATCAGCTTCTTGATTATTTCCTCAGGACAGATTCCTGGAAGAGAATGACTTGGTCAGAATTTTTGGCATTTACTTCAAATCTGAGGTAGGAGAAAAGTGTTCAGATGTGTGTCACAAGATTTAAATAACATAAAAACTCAGGAAAGTTGGAGATCTGTGTGGGCTGAGTTAAAAAAAAAAAAAACAATCAAGGAAGTCTTCCTTAAGGAGGTGGGTGGAGTATGAGCCGGCCTTGGACACAGGACTGGAGCCTTATGTGGGGACATTTCTTTGAGGCTCTGGGCATCACTCTTCCATGAGTCAGTTGACTTGGGCAGGGGATCGGTGAGAGAAGGCTTCATGGAGCAGAGTCTTACAGGATGAAAATGAATTTCCAAGGTGGACAACCTACGCAGGCCCAGAGGTGTGAGAGAACATGAGGGGCTTTTAGTTGGTACAGGAAGGATTTGGGAGAAGAGCTCAGAAAAGGTAGGTCAGGGCAAAATCCTGCAGGGCCTTGCACATCACCTCAAGGACCACGAGTTCTCTGACGCTGGCAGTAGAGCATGCTGAAGACTTCCCGCCTAAATAATATGTGGTCATATTTGCATATTTGATGGCACGGTGTGGTCAGGAAGGAGATGAGCCCAAGCTGATGCAGGCAGAGGAAGCCCCTCAAGGGAAGATGTTCTGGGGACTCAGAGGAGTACCCCGCACAGAGTTTCTGGTAGCTTTGCCTGCAGCAGGCCCGTGGTCCCTCCTCCTTGTTCCTTAGCCTGTGCCAAGGGGAGTACAGACTGAATATTTATAAAACACTGACACAGAGATGAAAAAGCTGCAGAAACAAAGAGCACAAACACTTCCTCTATGTCATTGAGAATTCGCATCCATGAGAAACATGCATGCATGTTGGAGCAGAACATCACAGGCAATGCGCCTCCTCAGCAGGTTCAGTGCATCACGGTGGCCAGGTGGGCAGGAGAGGGGGCAGCTGGCTAGACCCGGCCACTGGCAGCCAGGGCTGCTCCCTTCCCAGCAGACAGGTTGCTCGGTGCTTTCTTCTAGGCAATTATTTTCGGAATGACTAGAGATTTCGATCAACCAATCAAGCTTTTATAAGAAGCCACTTTCCTTGATTATGTCCCCGATCTTTAACTCAGAGAGATTTTCCTCAGTATGTCTTGACAGCCTCAAGGTTTCAATTAATTTCTCTCTTCCCACCTCCTGCATCTTGCTTTTGCTTTCATTTGGGGAGCTGGAGTGTTCATGGGCTCTCATGAATTTCCCTTACGGGGCGTGTGTGTGTGTGTGTGCGCGCGTATATGTGTGTATGTGTGTGCGTATTTTAAAGGTTTCTTTCTAGTTTCTCTCAATGAGGAATGTCCCATGAAAGGGCAGAATGATTTGTGAGCAGAAGGCCTGAGTGAATGAGAAGTGAGAATACAGATTGTGGGGTATAGAGGATTCTGACCCCTGGGCAGCGGGTTTCAGGATCAGCCCCAGGGGTGCAGGGGTGAAAGAGGCAGGATCTGTGTTTTCAAATGCAGCAGGCGTATCTCTGCTTCAAAATACACTGATGAATATTTTGAATTTTAATGGATACACATCTATTTCAGTGTGATTTATTCCATGGGAATGATTGCTTTTCTTTTAAAATAAAATTATTTGCATAAGATATAAGTGACTTAAATAAAAATGTGAGGTAAATATTAGTTCAGATGTTATGTGGAATGTGGCAAATCTCTTGAAGGTGGCACCTAAACGCCTTAAGATCAGGAGACACCGAATCAATTTTGGAATCAGAGAGACATGGATAAAATTCAGGCTCTGCCTTATACTAAACGTGTGCTTCTGAGAAAAGTAGTTAATAGCTCTGCATCCTAGTTTAGCTTAGTTTTTTTTTTTTAAATCTGTAAAATGGTGTGTACCCTTCAACACTGTTGTGGTGTTCGGAGATTCACTTGTTCATCCATGTATTCACTCAATCATTACTGAACATCTGCTATATGCCACTCACTGTCTGGGCCCAGGGAATATAGCAGTGAACCAAACAAGGCTGATGCCCTCATGGAGCTCCCGTTCTGATGGGGAAGGCAAATAATAAATGCGTATATAGATATATAAGAAATTGTCAAGTTCTATGAAAAATGTAACAGAGAGAGAGAGACGTTATAGTAGAGCCTCTGAGAAAGGAATGCGTTAGATGTGTTTGAGGAAGGGCGAGGTGGTCACTGGGTGGTGAAAGTGGAGGGAGGGAGAGAGAAGGGAGGAGGGAGGAAATGAGGTGGGACGAGTAGTCCAATGCCAGGATAGAGCACACCTGGTGGGGTGTGGTAGAGACCTTGGGTTTTATTTTAACTGTGATGGGAAGAGGAGGAGTGATCGATCCAGTGTATCCATTCACAACGGCAAATTGTATTAATATTTGACTAGCTATTTACTTAGTGCCCAACTTGTGCAGAGCGCTACATCAGGTTTGGAGGTCTGGGGAATACCAAGCTAAACTGGATGGAGGAGCTCAAATTCCTGTTGGAGAAACAGTCATCTAATCAATTAATATCTGAAGTTCATCCAGTACTTGCTGTGGGCCAGGCATAATTTCAAGTGCTTCCTCCTAATGCTCATGTGGTCCTTCGAAAACAAGACTATACAGTCAGTGATTATCTCCATTTTGCAGATGAGGAAGCTGGGGCTTACCCATCAACATAGTGCCTCTCACCTTTCAAAGGCAGGAGAGTGAAAAACACACGATCCCATTGAGGGTCAAAGTTGGGCATGCAGAGCAAACATTACCCCCAACAAGGGAGAACACAACCAAGAGACTGCAGGAGCCCTGCAGTGAGGCTTGCCACCTGCTCTCTGTGATGACAGCCACCTTGCCTCTCCTCTCCATGCTTCTGTTTCCTCATTCATGAAATGGGATCAGCAGCAGTAACCATCCCATAGGACAGTAGTGAGGATGAAGCGAGACGGCGTGGAAAATGTGTTTGCACAGAGCCTGGTGTGTGACAAGCCAAGATTCTCAAGATCTAGCTATACACCTGCAAGGCATTAGGGAGACACTTCATGGTCTGGGCCTGGGCCTTGAGGGGTGAGTGATAAGAAGCCAAGGTAGATACGTTAATTCCAGACTGACAGAGAACATCCCCTGAATAATAGAGTGTTGGTGGCTCCTGGTGTGCTGGGTGGTGGGGGAGGGTGTAGTGGACAATTCTTTCAATTCTATTAACCTGTAACATCGAAGACACCTTGACTGCTATCCTTGGCACAGGGCACTTTTTTTTTTAATTTTTTTTTTACAGGCTACAGGGAAGCTTTTGATCCTCTGAGCATAGGGGAGGCGATCGTCTGACTGTGCGTTGGTAGGCATGCCCAGCAGCAACATGGGAGGAGTGCATACGATCCAGGCCATCGACACTGAAAACCAGACAGGCACAGGAAAGAGTGGGGAGCAGAGATGGAAGGTAGAGACATCTCAGAGATGGAATCCACAGAGCTCGAGGCCTAATTTCACCAGCTCCTTGGAGCCACACACACGCGCTCGCGCACACAAAGCAAGAGCATGCTAGACTCCCCCACCCCAGCCTCGGTCTGTGTCCCATCGGGGATGAGGCTACTTATAGTTCCTCAGTTTCCCCATCTGTAAGATGAGAAAAATAAAACCAGAATCTCATGGTTTTATCCCAACAGCCTATGCTCCTATATTACGTTAGCTTTGAGGACCCTATGGAAATGCAGACTGCCTTCATTTCTCCTGCTGATAAAGAACTGTCTTCCTCCCAGAATACAGTACCCACGACGTGCATTTTCTGAGTATCAGCAAGCAACGGTTTGGGTTTGAGCTATTCACTCACTTATGATCTGAGATTATTCTAAAAAGACTTCGCAGCTTAGTCTAATTGGGTAATTGGGATGTTTCCAGATGAAATTTGACTTGTATTTTTAAAAAACGCTTTGAAGAACTGGTTGCCATGGTGCTGTTCTGCTGACAAGATCCTTCACTGGCTCCCACTAAGCAGCAATAATGGGCTTCTGTTTATTCTAAGTTTCAGGTTACCCCACCTGAACATCCCCTGCAAGGAAGGAAGGTATGAACCTGGGGGATCCAGGGGAGTGCTTCCCTCCATCTCCGTGATGGGGTGTGTGTGTGTGTGCAGCTGATGGGGATGTTTGTCAGGGCAGGGGCAGGGGCCTGTCCAGGCCAGGAGGGACTTCCCAGACCGCCTGACCCCTGGGCAGCTGGGAGTTGAGGAAGAAGCCACTGCACATCTGCCCCGGTATAAATTGGGTGGCTCTTTCAGGATGTGAATACTTATCCTCTCAAATTTTGGGCAAATAGGTGTTGGCAGAGATAATTATCTTTATTTTAAGAAATAACATGGTTTTAAAAATTAATAGTTACGTTTTTATAGTATTACTGTTTTAAATTGGAAAAAAACTTTTGTTCTAATTCAATTTTTCAACCTACTGGATAATAATTCCTCCCCACCATCCTTAAACTTCTATCCGAGTGTTTATTATAAGAATGTGAAACATCTTCCCCAGATGCAGTATTTTTGGCTTCATTAAAAGTTTTTCTAGTTCCTCTTCAGTCATGTCAATATTTACCTTGGGAAATGCTTTGTATCCTTTTGTTTATAATTCCAGAATTCTCCAAGACAAACTGATTATTCATGACTCTCTGGCCTAGGTTACAATTTAAACATACCTTATGTTGACGTTTTAAGAATACGAGTCTCCAAACCATTTCCTGTAGTTCTCATAGTTTGTGACCTGCTGTAGTCACTTTATGCCTTGTAATTTTTTACCTCCTTTCCAGGTACCTTCCAGGTACATCTTTTTCATTGATTATACTCTTGGAACATTAGTAAGTGAACTTTCTCTTCTTTTCCTTTTAAAATCCTGGGATCCCCTTATCCTGCCAGGGATGCTTTTACAACATTGCATCATACCACAATGTTTTGAGCACTCCCGTTGTTTTTCTTAGGGAGCACACTCTCCCGTGTTGCCCACTCCCTCCTGTTGTATTTCTGGCTGCTGCTGAAGAGAACACTTGACCTCAGTTTCATTGTTTACAGCCGATAGGATATATATCTATTAGCTATAGTATAGACTAAAGTTTAAACCCTCAGTGAGTAAGAGGAAGCCTTAATGGCCAAAAAGACGTCATAAGTCTATAGCATGTTTTTGTCGAGAAGCCCACTTATGTAGAGCCAATCATCTTTCTTAATCACTCAGGATTTTATAATTCTGTGTGTTTCTTTTGGTTCTCTACATGTGTCTTACAGTTGTAGAGGAGGTAAAAATCTACAAAGTATTTCACATACGTTATTATTTTTGATCCTTATAACAACCTTGTGAGGGAGACCCAGAGGATTCAAATGACCTGTTTGAGATCACAAAGCGATTTGCGTAAGACACATTTTCACCCTGGAGGATATTTATATTAATAAATGATTTGGTTTTATGTAAGTCTTTCTGTTCCTTTAAAACACAAAATACCTAAACACACACACACACACAAAATACTTTTTTCTTTTTGGGGGACATTGCATGTGCTACTTCCTTCCTTCCATTGCATGAACTACTTGACTTCTTCCTTTGATTGGATAAACTTTGATTAGCTTTGATTTCGCTTCCTCTAGGAGCATTCTGCAGTCTCCCAAATCTAGGTGAGGATTTCTTCCTTTGTGTTCCCACAACTTCCTTAAAAATATATAATTTTATCACAATGTCTGTCACCTAATGAACACTTGCTAAGCTTGTGCTGTTATCATTCTCCACCCATTTCTTACCACCTGTATATTTCTTGCTTGCCTTTATCTAGCTCCAGCATGGCACTCAATAAACAGTTATTAAATAAATAAACAATGCAAGGGAGCCTGGGTAGCTCAGTCGGTTGAGCATCAGTCTTTGGCTCAGGTAGTGATCTCGAGGTCTCCTGGGATCGAGCCCTGTGTTGGGCTCCCTGCTTAGCGGAGAGTCTGCTTCTCCCTCTCCCTCTGCCCCTCCCCACCATGCTCTTATGAGCATGCTCTCTCTCTCTCATTCTCATTCTGTATTCTCAATGAATATAATCTAAAAAAATAATAATAAATGATGCACATTCTGTCTTCTGGTTGATGTAGTTCTTGGCTCCTTGAGCTCAAGAACAAATGCCATAGAGGACCCCAAGAGGATCCAGAGAATTTTAGATATTTCCAAGTTCATGCTTCTTAACACCATCTGAATCTTGGTAATTTATAAGGTTGCTTCTTTGTCAAAACAAAACAAAATGAAACAAAAAGTCCTTTCCCCCTTACTTTGCCTTTACCTTTTTCCCTTGGGGAGCTGTTCCCTTTCCCACTTTTGTTCAGTGTCATGCAGGTAGGGCTGCCCACACCTTGGGACTGGGAGGAGGTCTCATAAGCAGATTTTATCCTCCAGGTGCCAGGACAAGCTGAGGGATGGGCACTCAGCTCAAGCTGATACCTCTGGGACTCCTGCTGAAACTCCTAGGTAAGAGAGGGTCTCTTTTTCCTTCGAAGGTTGCAGGCAATAGAAACAAGCATAGAACAGCTGGTTCTTTGGGGACTCATGGAGAGATCAATGAAGCCATCACAGAACAATGAGACCCAAGAGATGGGGAGAGGGTGCAAGTATGATAAAGACATCATTGAACACATGGATATGTTCAACACTTGATCCCTTGAATTTCTAAATGTATGAACTGATAAACTCCCTTCTTTTGTTGCAACTAGTTTGAGCTGCATTTTGATCAGTCACCAATGACTGATAGAGTTTTGACTAATTCAGTGGAAAACAAAATACCATGGTATTTTTATTACAGATGTTAGCGCTTTTTGTTCCTTTGTGGCTTTGGCTTATGCTTTCACTTCTTCATATGTGATTTACATCCATGTAATTTGTCTTAGGCATTTAATGGGGAACCAAGAAAACGAGCATGTTTTTTACTTATTTCCCCCAACTCCAATGTCATGCTCTAGGATGTGCCCTGGTTCATATTGTAGCTGAGCACACACCTGAGATTCTTCTTCTAGGAGTGGTGATAGTTTTACACAGGTTCAACCTTGCCTATTGGTCTTTTGGGTTTCACTGTGGGAGAGCGAATGCACTGGGGGCTGGGAGGGTGCTCTGTGATCTCAAAATAGCACAAAGCTCCTGAGCCTATAGAAGCAGGGCCTCAGAACTGAATCTGAATGAGCTTCATGCTTAGTTATGAGCTGACAAGGCCTTCGTATTCTCTTTGGAGACCACTTTCTGCCCCGTTCTGGGGCTGGAGAATCAAAAGCAGTTGCAGGTTATTTGAACATCATGGTTGGTAGATGGTGTTATTTAAGTGCTGTGGTGACTCCATCCATGGAATGGGTCCTATGGATGGAAGGATATAAACATCTCTCTTTCCTAGAAGCCTTTGAGAAGTGCCAGTGAAGATCCCTATGATGATTGTTTATCATAGTCAATATATTCAATATACTTATCAATTGCTCTCTATTCCTGATTCACAGATGGATATAAGTAATTAAAGCAGGGAGGCAAAGATTCAGTCCTAGCTCTTTGCCAAAACATATTCTTGGAAACTGAATCATTGAGTGCATCACTGTATAGTGGACAATATTTTCCATTTAGAGTGTTATATTTGGGACTTGTGTTCCCAAACAGGGATGCAGCTTCAAATATATTAGAGATGACTTTTCATTGTCACCAAATTCAAGATACAAACTGCAAAATCTTAAAATAATGAGATTATAATCTAATTCCTATTAAAAAAATCTAAAATCACAAGTTTTAAATGAAATATATATTCCTTACCTATTGTTTGTATCAGTACCTTAAATATATGTGAAATATTCATACATCACATAAAGATCTATTATAATGTAAACAAAAATGTGTTTTTTTCTTAGTGATGTGTTAATTTTTGAAAGTGTTCTTACTTTAGAATTAAATTAATTTTGCTTGTCTTCTTAGAACCTTGAAGGGTTTTAGGAGGATGTTTTGGATGATTTAGATCTGTATATCACTGCCCACTCACTTTTGAACTAGTCTTTTCTTTTACACTTCTCTATAGTAAGCATGGATGTGCCAGTCTTTTGGTTAACCAACTGAGTTAAGAAATGTTTATGGTGATGGTGATCACAGTGATGATGGTGGTGGTGCATTCCTTGAACCTGGTAAAGATATGGAGAAGCAACTTGAAAATTGTCACCTGCATGTAACAAAATTGCAATTACCAAAAGATACAAAATTGTCTATTAAGTGAAATTCAGTTTTTCTGTGAGCCATATTTGTAAGTAAGAAGCAAAGTCTGATGCTTCCTTCATTAGGCTGAATTAGCAAAATTTAGGGCTCACCTCCATGTGGGGCTTGGAAAGGTCCTTTCATCTTGTGATGTTCTAGTGATAAGATTAGGTTTTAGGTAGATGGGCAGGAAGAGAACCCAGAAGTCCTGAGCTAGGGCATGAGCTCCAGTTGACCCTATCAGAGAGGACTGCCTAAGACCTCAGGACACAAGCACAACCAACTTTGAGGCATTTGGCATTTTCTTCTGTAAAATGACTTTCTTGCATATGACTTCCCAAGAAGTTTTCTATGGATCTAGGCTTCCAGATCTCTAAGAAAACCATCTTCATTCCATCAGTATCTTATATTGATTATTAACAAAACCGAAAGAGAAAAAAGGCTTCTGCCTCAGCCTCAGTTAACCTGAAAATTCAATTAAATAGCCTCCTCCAAACACTCTAGGTCATTGAAGTTTAACTATGCACGTCCTTGGAAAGGCCAGGCTAGATGAAACTGACATTTTGAGAGCTGTATTTTGCATTGAAATAGAAATTGAAATAGGAATGTATATTTCCTTGCTTGTTTTGATAGCATTTTTCTGATAGAAAGTTTGGGGGAGAAGGGTTTCAGGGGGCAAATGTTTAGCTTTGGTTTATTATTAGTGAACATTTTCCCCAAATTGTACTCTGTTGCTTAGTTCACAAATGGTGCTTAGCAAAATTATGTTTTTGCTTTGCAACTTCATTGCTTTCTCTCTTGCTTTTCTAGAAGATCTTTAGATAGTTAAGGGTGGCAGCCACTGAGATTCAGTGTTGACTTCTGCATTGGAAAGTCTCTCTTTCACTGTATACTAGATTTAGTGAGTTCAACAAACAGCTGTGCTAATGAACCCATTCTGCTTGGTGACACACTTTCGCCAGGGCAGTTGATAGGTAATCTGCCTTGCAGAGGATGGCCGGGGCATGGGGAAAATGCTGTTAGGAGACCAGGCCCTACTTATTTGAAGCCAGGTTCCTCCATTTTCCTTGTGGTATTTAGCATCTTGCCTCACAATTTCTCCCCTCTCCCCACTTTAATGAGGTGCGCAATCTGTCTGCCATTTATACATTTCCAATTGGTTCTACTTCTCTTTCAATTCCAACATTTTTATTCCTGGCACTGGCAACGTTGCCCAAAGTACTCTTAGGTGAGTGTCTGGGGGTGTTATTCCGTAAGAAGTCCACAGCTTGATTCAATCTCCTGATAAAATTACAACCGGAAAGCAGCAAAGTGAATAAAAGGAGACAAGAGGTGCTAACTGAGTGACAAAGGCAATCTTGTCACACTAGTGTTATTCAGACCAATGTTAGCCTGGATGCAGAGCACGTGCCTGTTCTAAGACGTGGGTGGTGCTGTTTTGTCTTTGATTTTTATTACCATGCCCCGAATGAAATTACCTGTTTTATATCTTATATTTCTCTTGGAACATGTTAACTTATGTCTAGGCCTTGGATTGTGAGAAACCTATCTGAGTGACTAGAAATCCAGGTATTATTTTGTTGTTATTGTTAATTTGTTCTAAAAATTTCTCTAAAGAAGTAAAGGGAAGACCCCATTTGCTTCTAAGAAAAAAAGAATAGTCCCTTTCCCCAATGACTTTTGGAGAATTAATAGCCCTAGAAATAGGTGTGGGCATGTCTATGTATGTTCAGTTAGCTTGGCTCCAAATTTTGTCCTTGAGCTTCTTGGTATCCTCTATTTTAAGTTCTCTTGTGGGCATTGAATATCAACCATTGTTTTTGAAGCTGAGGATAGTTTACTCACCCCTAGAAGAAACTTTCTTTTCTTTCTTTCTGGCTTTATCAAGGTATAACTGACAAAATCATATATATTTAAGGTGTACAATGTAGTCTGATGTACGTATACATTGTGAAATGATTACCACAATTAAGCTAATTAACATGCCTGCCACTTCACATGATTACCTTTTTTTTTTTTTTTTTGGTGATAAGAACACTTATGATCCATTTTTAGCAAATTTCAGGTATCCAGTACAGCATCATTAACTCTAGTCACCATGCTATACATTAGATCCCCAGAACTTACCCTTCTTATAACTGCAAGTTTTACACTTTGAACAACATCTCCCCATTTCCTGCACCCCCAGCCCCTGCATCATTCTACTCTCAAGTTGAAGGAGATCTACTATTTTGTTGCACATATAAGTGAGATCACATTTGTTATTCTGTGTCTGACCTATTTCACTTAGCATAATGTCCTCCAAGTTCATTCATGTTATCACAAATGGCAGGCTTTCATTTCTTTTTTATGGTTGAATAATAGTTCATTTTAGGTTTATCTATGTATCTATCCTATATCTATCAATATATAATCCACCTATATCTCATTTTCTTTATCCATTCATCCATCAACAGAACCTAAATGGTTTCCATATCTTGGTTTCTGTGAATAATGTTGCCATGAACACGGGAGTGCAGATACCTCTTCAAGATATTGATTTTATTTCCTTTGGATATATACCAGAATTAGATTGCTGAATCAAGAGAGACTTTCTTCTGTAGGAAGTATTTTTGATTTTCTCAAGATGGAAAATGACTCAAATCGAAAGACTCTGAGATACTGAAGCCACTTCTGTAAATGGCTCCCAAAGATTGTTCTTGAAATCTTGACACCATAAGGAAAGTGTCTATTTGCAAGTGGGGCAGCAAGCCCTAAGGATGAGTGTCAGGATTTACTTACACTTCATGGACATTTGGACTATGTGACACTGAGGGTCCTTATGGTTTTGATATTATCCAGGAATGAGGGAATTCCTTCTTCAGGAACTTCCTTTCCAGATGAAGGACATCCAGCTTTTGCCTGAGTGTTAAAGGAAAGGAAGGATGATAGGAAATCCACTACTTTAGCAAGGCATTATTTGGGATTTCTGTAATTGTGAAGATTATCTTCCTACCCCCGTGGATCCTACTCCCATAGATCCTCCCTCTTAGAAGGCCCTTCCTTCTAGGATGGACCTCCTAGAAAAGGCCCATCAAATCCCTCCTCCCATGACAAATCTTCAGTATTATCTTCTCCAAGTCATTCATGCTTGGGCTAAACATCTCTAGGTTGTTAGGCTTCTGTCTAGATGTGTTATCATCTTGACCACTCTTGTGTGGAAACTCCAGCTAGTCGGGGTCTATATAGAACCCTCACGAAGAACTGGCAGGTGAACAGATTCTCTTCTGGATCATGGCAGCAGCAATCTCTGTGGGTCAGTTCTGAGGTATTGTTCTGGAATGTGAGTCCTGGAAGTTCTGCTGAGAGCCTTCTCCTCCAGCTCTTCTAGGGTTTTTGTAAACTTCATAGTCCTTGTATGAAATCCACACTGAAGGTGGTGTGATATCCTGGATGTGGTCTAACCAAGTGCAGAGTAGGCGAGGGTTCGGGAATCTCTTTCTGGAAACATCTCACGTTCTTGTTTTTAGGAGAAACATCTGCCTCTGAATACCGAAGTAATCCAGATTCCTAGGCAGTGCCCGAGATTCGATATTTCTGCTTGGATATCCAAAGAACCACGTAAAATCAAATTTATTCAAAATCCAAACCATGTTCTCTAAACTGACACCACATTCGGCAACTCCTCTTGACTTTGCTATTTCTGAGAGTGAGACCCAGATTCTTCCAAACATCTTTGATTCCTCCTTTTTCTCCTTCACCTCCTTCAGATGGTTTTCGTTCCCCCTCCATGGGGCACCCTGTTCCTCCTGGGCCTAGTTCCTTCCCCGGTTTGGATCCGCCTTTTCGGCTGATACTGGGAATGTGCAAAACGTAGGGCATTCCCGTAATACTTTACACAATCAGACCTTCTTCGAAGGCCACACTGAGGAGGGGGTTTCTGCAAAATAACTGGCTCTAGGGCAGGGCTCATGTGCATTTTCCTGAAACACACACGCACGAGGGAAGAAGTGCATGTGACAAAGAAAGCAGAGAATGAAGTTATCCATCTTCTTGACAAGCCTGATGTTGAAAGGGCCACGGGAGGGACACAGCCTCAGACTGAGTCATCATCTACAAATAGTTAAAACAAAAGTTCCTCCAGCCTCGGCTGCAGCCAGAGGAGTGGGGCAGAGGTTCTGATTGAGAACTTTGATTTCCCACAGATTGTTTGAGTCTTAAATGAAATTTGGAAAGGTTCCCTGACATCAAAGGCTGTTCCTTTTGGCTAATCGATTGAGTATGTTGTGCCTGTCCTCCCCCGAGTCCCCCACGACTGGGAACATATGTCAGACTCTCCCTCTGCCAGTAATTCGGAGGCTCATGATAATAAAACATCCTTTTCCTACGTAAAAGAAAGGGTGGTCCTGGGGAATGTTATAGCAGCAGAAAGCAGCAGTGATTTACTCCTCCCTGAAAAAATACACAGAGTGTGATCAATCCCTACCCAAATATCATCTATATAATTTGAAAATAAGACATTGGAGGGAATAGGCCCAACCTCACGATCCTGCTCACATTTACATCTGGAACAGCTGCCAGGGCCTCTCGGAGTTGATTTTGTTCAGTTCTGCAGGGCCGACTTGAAATCCAGGCAGAAAATGAAAGTGAGCAAATTTACCTCTGGCATTCAAAGAAACGCTTTTGGTCAAAGTGAGTATTTCTGACCATGACTCATTTTCAAAAGAAGCATTGAATTCGCTTTGTCATCTTTGCCTGGATCGGGCTCAATCGGCCCTTTTATGATTTTTAAAATATCCTATATAGCCAGGATGGCATTTATTAGGCTTCAGCTATTCAATATTGCATTTCAATATATAAAAGTCAGTGTTCAATTGAATATTGAGTTTTCTAAGGAAGTAAACCTACAGAAAAGAAATTTGCAAGAATCTAAAATAAATGAGTTTGAGGAAGATCAAACTGCCCTTTTGGCTGTTTCAGAGATCAAAAGATCTCTCTTTTATAGAAATCAGGAGCAGTGTGAATAGCCTCTTTCCTCTACCGCAAAGCCCCACTTTTTTTTTTTTTTTTTTTTTTTTTTTTACGATCATTGATAGCTTGGGACTGCACCATAATGGTATGAAAGGCCCCGGGGAGGAGGGAAGATGGTTTCATTCCCGAAAAGCACCCAGGACTTTTGCGTCTGAAATAGCAGGTTTTTCATTTAATTTAGTCTCGAGCCCAGTAGAGTGAGAAAATGAAAATCTGTCCTCAGCTCCTTCAGGAGGAGGGGTGGCCTTCAAGGGCTTGAGAGGGTCTCCTGATAATTGTTTTTAAAGCCTGCCTGGGATTTTTGTCTCTGCCTCTCAGAGAAGCTGGATTCTATGTCAGGAGGCTGTCTTTGGGTTCCTACTGCCCTACGTTCTGCATAACCTTAGGGAGTTACCTCATCGCTCTATGTCTCTATTGCTTCTTCTATAAAGTGGGGATTATAATATGTACCTCCTTGGTTTATGCTCCCTCCAACTTCGGGGCCTTTGCTTGTGCTGTTCCCTCAGCGTGAATAACTTGTGCTCAGCCTCCAAGATTTAGCTGGAATATTTCTGGAAAACATTCCATGAACCCCCAGACCCAGTTATGCCAACTTCCCTTCTGCCCATCAGTGTGCCATGGTTTTCCTTTGTAGTACTGGCCTCAGTCCTAAGTGAGAAAATCCCGTGTGAGAACTGGTGTCATGTCTGGTGCCTCCTATAAAGGATTAGGAAGTTGAGTTTATTCTATAATAAAATAAAAAAACCCAAAGGGTTTGTTGAGTGAATGAAATCAGTGGAGGAAAGTCCCCCACCAGAAAGTGATCAAGAAATGGCAATCCCTATTTCCCAGGTACCAGGAGCTCCACAAGTGTCTGGGTAGTGCCTCCATGGAGTGGCTGCTCCAGAAGGTTTTTGGCTGTGCAGACGAATGTCACCAATCATCTCCCAACCAACTGCCTGTTCTTCACCTGCCCATTTTGTTGTTTCCTCTCTGAGAGCATGCTGCTATCGACTTTCAGAGAGATTCTTGCTCAACCCCTCATGCTGCAGGTTTTCTCTCTCTTGGGATGGTCATAACCTCATAGAGCACTCCCTCTGAGAGGTATGCAGTGAAGGGTAAGGAGCTGGGTGGTGACCATAGTGTTTTCTGCTCTGGTTAGAGGATTGAGTGGAGTGTGGTGGGGGAGCCAAGTCAGCCTTATAAGTTAGATTCACGCTCTAACACTTTTAGACATTACCACTACCATTACCACTATCATCTCTGTCATCATTAAAAATTCGCAACAAATACGTTACAGTTTCAAAAACCTTTGCCTTCTCATCTAGGAACCAAAAATTCCAATCAGCACTGCAAACCATTCAAGTTTGGAAATTCACCATGAGAATCTTTTTTGCTTGGGTTAAGGCAGGTACCCATATGAAATTACTTTATTAGTTATTAACTACATTATTGTGAATTTATCAACTCATTTCATCTGAGAAGTTGGGGGGCAAGCATTAAGGCACTTAGTTGTTTATGCAGGAGAGAAGTATCTTTGTCAGAATTTAGTTGCAGGTAACAGAATTCAGTCTAGTTATTTTTAACAGAAATGGATTTCATACAAGGACTATGAAGTTTACAAAAACCCTAGAAGAGCTGGAGGAGAAGGCTCTCAGCAGAACTTCCAGGACTCACATTCCAGAACAATACCTCAGAACTGACCCACAGAGATTGCTGCTGCCATGATCCAGAAGAGAATCGCCTCTACAACTGCTGGTTCTCATATATCACCAGGTCTGTCCCAGCCCACACCAATGAAACAGATGCTCTTCTGGGCTTGCCTCTCAGTAGCCGTGGTGCTAGGGTCTGGACCCCACCTCTGTTAGATTTTCCACACCTGCTGACTCATAGAAGTAGCAGAGTCTAGCCTCCACCTCGAAGTCTACTTCCGTATTTCCTGAGGGAGTGTCTGCTTGGCTGAAGTTAGGTCTCATATGGAACCTAAGCTTTAGGCCACTCTGGGAAATGACACCACTTAGCTCATCAGCCTCTGTGGGGCCATCCAATGGCCATGAAGGCATTGAGATGGACTAGAGTGAAGAAGCCTGCAGATTCTAGCACAGGTGCACATGGTGGGAGTGCTAGGGAGCATTTTTGAGAGGGAAACATAGAAGGGGTTGAAAACAATCTTGACTGACCTCACAACTATAGAGGGTCCTGGTTATCAAGGTGAGGCATTTTAGAAATGCCACATCAGGGAGACATTATGGTTTCCTTTGGGTAGGTGGTATTAAGATCTGCTTGTAAACTTCTTTGAGTAAATAGCCTCCCTCTCCTCTACCCCTGATGTTTATAGTGGAGGTGGTGATTTGAAAGCTGGCTCCCATAGAAGGAGGGAAAGGAGAGAACTGAGAAGGTGGTAAGCCACTCCGGCTTGGTAGGTGGGAGGTTTAATAAACAAGGCAACTTACATATGAGGCATGTCTTGGGAAGCTGTAGATCAGTACCCTCCTGCCTTCCAGAATCTTAAACATCTAAATAGATGTCTTAACTGGATTCAGTCACATATACTGTCCAGACGGTCTCAACACTCAAGGGCTACTTCCTTGAAACTGGCTTCCAGGATGGGAATGGTAGGTAGAATGTTCTTTCCAAGAACAGGGAGGGAGTGAGGAATCTCTGATTATCTAGGTCCAGTTCACAGGTTAACTGGTGGTCACACCCCCTCGATAGCTCCTTCAGCATGTTTTAGTTCCCTCCTTACCAGAGTAGGAAAGGTGTTCAGACTCACTTGCAACTGAGTGGACTTTCTTCAGGCCAGTGTCTCTGTGGCTTAAAAAACCATCTTCTCACAGTGGCTGAAAAGAGAAGCTGTGGCACTTTTACCTACTAGGTAAATCTCTCTTTCCCTGATGGGGAGACCCCAAATGAAGGTTCAGAGTTGTTCATTTTGGATGGATCATGGAAACCCCTCTGGCTTTTGGAAGCAGGCAGTCGATAGCGTTATCCTACCATCTTCTTTTTAACATTCAATCCAGCAAACACTTTAAGCTTTAATAAACATCTTCTCCTTTAATAGTGTTGACTCCAAGCTAATAAGGCAACTAACGAATCAAGTGAAGGTAAATTTCTCATTAACAATTTATTTAACTTTGTTGAAGAGAGCAATTCCAACTTCTGCTAATTGAGTTTGTAACAAAAAGATGGATCCATTTTACTACCACCCTCAGGACCTTCATCAAACTCTGAGAAAGGTAAAGTAACTCTCATTAGCAGACTAAGAGGTAAAATCTAGGATAGAATGGAAGGTACCAGAACACTGTTAAATTCCAAAAACTTCAACACATTATAAAGCACAGACTGGCATTTCACAGTATTTTGAATTTTATTTGCCAGAGGAAGAGCCCTTTGACTTGAAGCTAAAGCCCTGTGTAAGACTTTGAAGATACTGGCTTTAGGATGTGGGTGATGTGTTCAATTTCTCCCCCTTTATTTAAGATCCCTCTGTGGAATGTGGAAAAGCGTGCTGGGTAGACCTATAAGAGGACTTACCCTTTGCAGCTGATCCAAAGCCTTTCCCTCTGGCTCCAGGAGGTTGCTGTAATTTAGGAGTTTTATAACGAAGGGCTGAGCAGGACTGCCTAAAGTGACAGCCCTGCGGGCAGAGGGACATGTGGTGTGTCTGTGATCGGTCAGTGATTGAATTGGAAGGGATTTAATAATTCTTGAAATTCTCGGCTTTTTCCTGAGACTTTCCTCTGGAAGCCTGATTAAATGAGTATTATTTCTTCTTAAGTGATTTTACAGGTCGTTTATTTTGGATTTATGAGTATCAACACATTTTAAAAGGTATTAGCGAGCTGTACTGCTGGATACTTGTTCTCTAAATCATTAACTTTACTCTGTATCAGCATCAGATAATAAGAAATCTTTCAAATATAACTTTGTTTTTTTCTTCTTATGTATTCATTCAGGCAACAAATATTTTTTAAACACCTTCTGTTGCTAGGTCCTGGAAATACTCCAATGAACAGACAGGCATGGTCTTGCTCTTACTACATTGTAAGAATTAGGAAAAAAAAATGTTTAGTAAAGTCCATATTATTGTGAAGTCATGGGGAATGAATTTGAATTTAAATTAGTCATCCCTTCCCATTCAACACTGCATCCGACAAATCAAGTTCTATATGGAGAAGCACAAACAGGATAAGATTCCTCTGTGTTTTTACATACGCTAGTGTGTGTGAACATTTAAAGTAGGAAGAGGAGGTGAATTGGGGAAAAAACTATCCTTTTTCCTCTGTGGTCTTTCCCTGAGGTAGAGTTTCCATAGAATTCGAAATTGGCCAATTGTTCTAAGTCTGTAGCTTCAAAAGAGAAAATGTTTGGGAGGCACATCTCAAGTTTTGCACCTGCCCATAAAACCTGCTCTTTGTCTGTGTCCCGTTCATAGGGCTTGGGTGTCCGGTGTTGGGCACAAGGTAAAGGGAGTGTGAGTAAGTGAATCATTTGAATCCTGCTGGTGAAGAGGATGGAAGGGCTCAAACCAGATAAATGGAATGATCTGGAAGCAGGAGAGGCAAGGCAAACAATAGCAGAAAGGCTAGTCATGAAGTCAGGAACAAGGTGGATCTGGGTGAGGATTCAGAATGGGGATCACAGGAAATGTTGGGTCTGGGGGGCATTGGTTCTCTGTATTGATCTGAAGCCATGTAAAGAGTCAGGGGTGGAACCTTGAGCCAGCATGAAAGTTCCTGTTGGGTTTCAGTACTTGGAGCCCCCAGGAGTGGCCAGCTGTGCAGCAGTTGCAAGACTCCCTGAGAATTGCCTGTTCTTTTCACCCTTGGCTTAGGAGAAACCTGGTGATGAAGGATGTGGCAGCAGAGTCAGGGATGCCACCATTTTCTCAGAAGAAAACAGCAGTTAACCCAAAACAGAGGAAAATTCAGCCATGTTCATGAAGCTTGAGATTTGACAAAGTACTTTACCACCCATCTCATTGGCCTTCCAATGGCCCAGCTGCAGGTGGGCAGCTAGAGGGAGGGTGGTCTTCCCTTTTGGACAGATGATGAAATGGAATCCAGAAAGAGCAAGTGGGTTTAAGGTCACAGAACTATGTCGGGTTAAACTTAAAGTCTCAGCCTGAATCTCCTCATTCCAGCTGCAACTCTCTTTTCGGAAATTTAGAGAATATTCAAACGATATGGAAAAATAAGTAAATGATAAAACAGAGCATTGTAGACATATTGACTCTTTGAAACATAAGTGTGAGATTATAGCCAAGTATCTGTGATTCCTTTAGAAGCTTTGGCAATTCCCCCTGGCTGTCTCCTTTTCCACCATTTCAGCCCTGGTTGACACTGGTGGAAATGGGTCTCTGAGCATTTACCGCACCCTCTTTCAACAACATCGAGACTCAGTATTCCGTATGTGGCTATAGTCCTCATGGTAGTTAAGATCCAGCAGTACCAGGAAACATTTTATTCAGTAAGATTCCACCCATTGGCTTACTCGGTTCCTAAACTATCTTTCAGAAGTAAATCAGAAGGTTTTACCAGTCTATTTGTTTGCTTGAGTCAGGAAATCTGAGGGAAATGAATCTAATTCACTCTTCACATTTCTAATTAAAACTTCTTACATTTCAAACTTTCTGACAGAAAAAAAAAAAAAAAAAAAACAAACACCAGAAACATTGTGTGGAATGCAGCTCTGAGAAGACACAATCCATGTGTGATTGCTTGAGCAGGAAGGGTTAAACGAGGCAACAACAAAAAAGCCGCTTGTTTTTGCTTGCTTAAAAAAAAAAAAAAAAACTCAAACCATCTCCAAATGTAGCTTAATCCATTTTCAGACTCTATACATTATGCATCAAGATTCTGTACAAAAGGAATTTGAGAGGAGTGTTTGCGTGAAACCACTCCAGTGGATTCAATTTGCAGTTTAGCATATTTGACTCAAAAAGTTTACAAGACATTCTGAGCACCCTGCCTTCTGCCCTTATGGACCAGGAGGTTGCTACTTCAGGTAAATAACTTTTTAAGAATGAATAGGTTCCATCAGGTGTCCTCAAAACAATTAAGAAAGGATTTGGTCTCCCTTCCCCTTAGCTTAGCAATGATGACAAAAGCTCAAAGAAGAGAAAGGATGATTGAGAAGGTTTCAGGGGTTCTGCAGATCCTGAGGTTCTTTCAGGCAAAGCCACCTGGCCCAAGGTAGAAAAGCTAGTTGTGAGAAGACACTCCCCCTGTAAGGAGCTCACACAGGTAGCTCCACAATAACTGCCAACCTTACTCACCTTCAGTTCAAAGTTGAGTTGCCACTGTGGTTAAACATGTGGATGGAAAGCTCAGAATCGATCATCCAGATGTCTTCACCTAGTGGATGTCACATGTCATTGAGACCACATCTGGATACTTGGAGGACCAGCTGTATTTTTATTTCCTTTTAAGTAATGAATTGTTGGGGTCTTGGAAACATAGTATTCCTTTCTTCTTACCCAGAGAACATGTACCACTGGGGAAATATGCTTTACGGTGGCCATCAGGCAAGAGTCTGGAGAACCCCAAAACAACCCATTTCTGGGTTGTTGATGATGGGAGGTCCTAAACTGACAGGTGAAGTCTGACCCTGGCATCATTACTGTTACAAACTAGGGACTATCTAAACAATCTAAAGAGCATTGGAAGTTTCTTTTTTTTTTTAAAGGAAATTTTTTTTAAATTTTATTTATTTATGATAGTCACAGAGAGAGACGGAGAGAGAGAGGCAGAGACATAGGCAGAGGGAGAAGTAGGCTCCATGCAGGGAGCCTGACGTGGGATTCGATCCCAGGTCTCCAGGATCGCGCCCTGGGCCAAAGGCAGGCACTAAACTGCTGCGCCACCCAGGGATCCCTGAAAGTTTCTATAGTAACTTTATTAATTTATTATTTTTTTCAGTGTTGAAAAGTTCCCAGTGGCATGGCTGGCTGCCTGGGCTACAGTGTTGTGTTGACAGCTCCAGTCCTTTTCCTGGCAGCTGAAGACCCAAAGACAGTGACCAATGAGAGGGTGGCATTCTCCTCTGAACTTTTCATTAGACTGGTGATTCATCTTGAGACCCACATTTTATGAAGGCTGTGAATTCCATGCAATGTAGCTGTTGAGGTGTCTACATTCAAATTGGATTCCATTAAGTTTATGGCGTGATTAAATGTCTGAATCATAAGGAGTCAGGGTTGGATTTATGTGCCTTCTGAAAGCACTTTTGAAGACTGGCAGCTTCGATGAGTGTAATTTGATGCGTGGAATCAGGAGAACAAACCTAAAGAGACATCAACTCAGATATAACAAGGATCTGAGGATTGAGGTGAGTGCTGCTCTTGCATATATGTAGTGGGGCTGTTATTCAGCATGCATTTTTTTTTCCCCTTCACAGTATCCAATTTGGGGCATTAGAAGGGACTGGGTGGTCTGCCATTGCAGTGATTTTCAAACTTAAAATTCCCTAACCATTAATTGAGGTGCTTGTTAAAAATGCCAATTTCCAGGTCCTGTCTTCTGATTCTGAAGGGATGGAGTGGGGTGCAGGAATTTTAGGCCTCACTAGGAGAAACACTGACTTAATAATCATCTTACATTTGGACAAGTGATAGGCGTCTTCCATAGCCTGGCTCACAACTAGTGGTAAGAGAGCAAGATCCAGAAACAGATCTCTGTACGGTTTGCTCAGTTATCTTTCATCATCCACTTAGTTCTTGCTCATCCACACTCATATATATGATGTGGAAATGGATGGATGTGAAAGCTATACGTGCCATGTTAGAAAAGTAGAGAACAACATGAGGTGGCAGAGAGAGTGAGTGAACGGCATATTGCAAGTTATCAAAACTGAATTCCAACATCTCATTAAAATTTTTGAAATATTCCTTAACACATCAGGGTTAAATGGGAGTTGTATAATACTTCACATATTTGAGTCAATTTTAGGCAATTAAATGGCACACAAAATACTTTCATTTTTGCATTTCCCTTTATGGATTTCTTTGACTCTAAATACATCAAATATTTAGCATTTAGAAATTCTAGAACTGATGCTGTTAAACCCTTTTTTATATTCTGACAATTTGCATTTATTCTTTAATTCTCTAATTTGTGAATTGGTTGTTCAGATCTTTAGCAAATGTTCTGAGTTGTTAGCACTCTTTGTATTGATTTTATAGAGCTGTTTATATATTAAAATTGTTAACTCCATATCTATCATACATCTTGCTGAAACTATTTTTCTTTTTATTTATTTTTTTCTCTTTCTTTTTACTTATGGTGAAATTTCTTTTGTACAGAGCAGTTCAAAATTTTTCTGTAGTTAAAATGATCCTTTTTGCCTGTTCTCTGTGACATTGTTTCATTGTTTTTGTTAGAGCCTTCCCCATAACAAGATTAGGAAAAGAATCACTTATATTTTCTTCTGGCTATTCTTTAGTCTTAACATTTGCATTCACGTTTAATGCTTTAACCTGTTGATATACTCCGTAAGATGTAACAGACAAGAACACGAATGTGTAACAAATATTTTCCCTCAATTTATTGTCTCAGCATAATTTCCTGTAGATTTCCTTATTTTCCCATCGGCCTGTGAAAATAGGATTCTTTTTATCCCCATTTTAGAGATGAGTGAACTGAGGCTTAGGCAGCTGATGCTGCTTTTATCTACAGGAGCAGATCTAAGAACGTACCTCAAGTCTGAGTGACTAAATTCATAGACTTGGCCACCCAAGTGAATTTCATTGTAAAACAAATTCTTAATTTGGAGGCTACTTTTTCACTAATATCATACTTGAAAATATTTTAGCTTTGTCGGGTTTCTAAATTAGAAAGCCCTTGCCCTTTTTTATTCTTTCAGCATTCATGTTGATCGCAGACTAGCATTCGCAATTATAGACGCTGAGATTTTCAGTGAAATTACACTTAAAAAGACATCTCTATTATATTTAACCATTACATCTAGCAAAACCCTGTAGGAGAGTTTTATATTTTCCTTCAGCCAGGTCCTTTACATTTCCTATTTTCACCTTAAGTATTTGGTATGTGTGTTACTACCATAAGAGATTTTTTTCCATTATATTTTGGAATCATTATTAATTTATAGAAAATCTATTTTTAATATTTATTTTTAGCCAGTTATATTTTTAGAATAGTTCTTCTTATGGGTTTTCAGTGTAGATAGTCTTGCGATCTAAAAACAATAATAGTTTTAGCTTTGTGTTAATTATGTTTTTAATTTCTATATGGTATCTTACTGTAGTGCCAAGAAAAGCTCTTACCAATGGTGAAAACAGCCATCCAGCCGGCATGTCTGCTTGCTCTCTGCTCTCTCTTCTACAAAACACTCATGAAGTACCTCCTCTGACAGGCACTGTGCTAGACGTTGGAGACAGAGCACGGTCCCTGCCCTCCTAGAGCTATAGTTTGGATAGGGAGACAGATATTAGACAGATATTCACATAAGTACTTCATTGTATACTACCCTTGTCTCATTGTTAGCTGAAATGGGAATACATCTGGTCTTTCAATTTTAAGCCAATTCTTTAAAACACAGTGTTCCTTTAAGACTAGTTTCTAGGTTTTTTTTTTTTTTTTTTTTTCGTTTTTTTAAATCAGGGATTTTTAGGAAAAGGCTTTCCAAAATCACCTCCTTTTACCTACTGTCAGTCATTTTATAAACAATAGACCCGAGGCACAGTGGGGTAATGTGACGTGGCTGCCATCAGTCAGTTCTTTCTAACAGAATCCTCTGTGGAATCCAGCTCTAGAAGCCATCTCAGTACTACAGGGGCAATGTGTCCACTTACCCAATGCCATGGGCTTACTAATGTGAAGACTGGGAACTTTTTTAGAATAGTAGTCATTTTGGGCAGCTCTCTGCGCTTGCCCTGGGCTAGACGGTACCTGCTGACTTCTAATGGTTGCTGCTCTAGAGATGCCAGGAAAATACTGGAGCTCCCAGGGGATTGGCCCAGAGGCGGGCACAAGGGTAGTGATGGTGCAGGCCAGGGGATAGCTTAAACCTATTAGAAGCAGTGCTTATTTCTTAGTCAAAAAATAGTTAACATAAAATGTATGGAAAACACAGCAAACAATTTTAGAATCACCTGTAATCTTACCACCACAAGATAACCCCCATTTGGTTTAAATGCTTTTTCTTGGCCTATCAAATTTTCTCCACAGCACACATATCATGTTAAGTGATAGATTTTTCCTTTTTTTTTTCATTCAATATTACATCGTAAACAATTTCCCAAGTCTGTAATTGCCTCATCTTTTTGTTTGTTCTACTACCTCAGTTTAGCCCTGACACATGAGTTTTGCTTTGCAATGCTCTGCTGATTCATTTGACTATTCATTTTGAAATAGTTCTAACAAATAAAGGAGCCTATGAGGACACCTTGAATAAAGACACTTAACTGAATCTGAAATGGCCACACTTGGTTGAATGAATGATGACCATGTCATCAAAATTTCAGCAGGAAGGAAATGGTAATAATAATTCAATATGAATCCAGCACCTTAAGAGCTGAGAAGGTTTGGTTTCAACAATTTCTAGCTATTTTTCATAGACATGTTGAAATGCAGCTAGCTTCTTCTATGGCAAACATTTTAAAAACCACACCCACCCATAGGGATAATAATCAGCGTCAGTAGCATGGTCCTTGAAAAGGAGGAAAGATTTCACTATCTCTCATCTATCTATTGCTTTCTCTAAAGTTTGAATTGGAGAACACCAAGCATGGTAGGATGTCCTGAAGCATGATGTGCTGTGGAGTAGACATGCAGCTGCCCATCCAGTGGCCACTTTTTTTCTCTTCTCTCTGATAGAATCTCAATTTTCTTTTTCCGCCTCTGTCTGTGATCTGAGCACGCTTTTTATTTTAACTTGTCAACTATCCAAATCAGAATAAGACTTGAGAAACACATATTAGTTTTTAGAAATAAATATAGTTAATATTGAGAGCGCCCAGCATATCAATATTCACTCTAATGTAGGCCTTCATGAGGTTCCTGTGGAAGTCTTTAGTAAATAATTTTTAGTGGATTACAGAGTATTTCAGCTCAGAAAATACTTCAACCAAAAGGAAAAACTATTAGCAAATTAATAATTTAGAGTCTTGTTTATGCTTTTCTTATTATGTTAGCATAATCCCTAACCATAGACATTTAAAAATTTACAGGTCTTGCTCAAAGTAGCAAGTATTTAAGGTGTGTCCTCTCGTGGGAAATTCCAGAGTGTGCAATTCATCACGTTTGTGAGGCTCAGTCAATTATTTCATAGAATGTCAGCCTAGGAGAGGCCGTGAGCTTATATAAACTAAGAAGTAATTACCTTATGTAATAAAACTAAAGCAGATCCCTAGTTAATGAATTTGCTAGTTGTTTTCTCAGTTTATAGACATTGACCCATATGAGACATAATACACATGCACAAACACAGACAGACATAGTCACCGAGTTAATCAGGGTATGCTCAATTGCTGTAGCAGATAGACTCCGGAATGAAGTTGCCCAAAGAAGTGGGAGCTTACTTCTCCCCCGCGACAGTCTGGACACATGATTAGGCTGGGAAGTGTCTCCTGCCATGGGGGCATTTAGGAACCTAGAACCTAGGCAGATAATTGTTCTATTACCTTCAAAATGTCACCTTTCTCACGGTCATCCAGCTGACAGGTGGAAGAGAGAACAAGGAGAGACATTGTCTGGTCTGCAGCAACACCCTTCAAGAAGCCCCCCATTTCACTCCTGTTCACACCTCACTGCCTGGAGCTTAGTTACATGGTCACACTTGACCACCACGTGACCTGGGACACGCAGCCCTGCCATTCTGGGAGAGTGGATTCCAGTGGCCGGCTTCTGACACACAGGTAGTATAACAGAGCACCAGGCTGGAAAAATCTCTTAGCTGGTGAACCCATCCTCCCCCGTCTCTTCTCCATTCTCCCCATTGCCATCAGTATCATCTTGGCATAGTGCAGATGTGCTTGTCCTTCCCCAACCAACTCCACATCTCTTAAAAACTTTCAGTAACTCTTCATTGTATTTTGGACAAAGACAAAACTCTAACCTGACGTACAAGGTTCTGCATAATCCAATGTCCACTTACCTAAGCATTTTCAATTTTGGAAAATACTCCTGCTCACTTTTGAGGCCCTGCCACACACTCTCCTTTTCACAGCTTCTACTTATGTGGTCTCCTTTCTAGACACTTGACACTTGCTGTTTCCTTGGTCTGAAAACTCTTTTCTTTCCTTGTTGCCTCATTAGTGCCTATTGATCCTAAATATGACTCTTCCAGTGGAAACTTCCTTGATTTGCTCAAAATCCTCTAAGTAAGCTCTCATTGCAGGAGTATATCTTTTTTTTTATAGCACCCATTACAGTTATGCTTTTATAATTGCTTGTGTGACTGATTAAGATCTACCTCTCTCAATAGACTATATATATTCTATGAGGTGAGCAGTTATGTCTATTTTAGCTTATATGTGCTCAGTGTCACTTCTTACCCCAAGAAGATACTTACCAAACATGTGTTGAACATAAGCATGTTTGAAAGAATGAGTGCAAAATTGTATTTTAGTTTGGCTCCTGCCACAAATTAATTGTGATCACAAAGTCTTCACTCTTCAGGGCTCAGTTTCTTCATTGTGAAAGGGTTGAATTAGATGTTTAAGACCTTCAGCACCATGGTCCTTTGGTCTTACTCTTTGAAAATTGAATCCTGTGGGTCATTACATTTGTCAGTCACTCAGGTACATTTCCTAAACAGATGTAACAAATTTTGAATCTGGCAAGTTAGAGTGAGAACACTTCTTATTGCTTCATTTTGAATTTCAACACAAACGTTAACTTAACTTTAGCCTAATCCATGAAGCCCAGTAACAACTGAAAAGGATAGAGTTAATGAAAAACAATGGTATTGATTATTATACAGAAAAAGATAAGGAAATAAAAGCCACAAACATTTTGTTGATCATTGTAAGAGTAACTTCTGTATAGGGTCAGAAGATGAGCATGTTACTTTTATTCTAGTTGAATTTATTTATTTTTATTATATTTTATTTATTTATTCATGAGAGAGAGAGAGACAGAAGGAGAAGCAGGCTCCCCACAGGGAGCCTAGTTTGGGACTCAATCCCAGGACCCTGGAATCACCACCTGAGCCAAAGGCAGATAGATACTCAACCACTGAACCACCCAGGTGCCCCTATTTTGATTGAATTTAAAACTTGGCTTTCAGAAGGTCATGAATTGACAATGCATTCACATACAATTTCGTTGGTATAAGAACAGGGATTTATTCTTCTTTTTTTGATTTCAAGATTGACATTCAATAAAAAGGGTAATATCTAGGCTATTTTAATCTTTTTTGTGTGTGTGACGTAATGGCAGGAAATCTTTTCCATATTCAATTTCAAGTTGTTTGATATTACTTATGTATCATCTATCTAATCTATCACCTATCCTCTCCCTATTTAAAAACAGCACTTTCCATATCATATTTATATTTTAAAAGTCAAGGAATGCTCACTTAGAGAAGTCTTAGTAGGATCTAGGGGAAATTTACTTCATTGAGCATAGCTTGAGAGACTAGGACCATTCTATAAATGGTTGTAAGGTTAGCTGATTGACAGACCACACTAACATGTTATATTGTAGAGTTGGGTATTTAAAAGGAACCTGTATACCCTCTGCTTTTATGAGTTATGCATGTTTTTAGAAAGTTTCAAAATCTACCATGGAACTGAGAAGGTAAGGTGAGGCCCAGGACTGATGATGTTTGTAGTTTCTCTTAGAAGTGGATTTTATCACTTTGACCTTCTTTATGACCATTTCTTTTTCGGCTGTCTTCGATTTTTCATGTGTCACTAAGAAGGGGAATGTCTCTACATCAGTGGTGAAATCTGACTAGGGGCATGTTTCCTTCTAACTAATTTTGTTTTGGCTGCGAGTCGTTTAAATTAATAAATGATTTTTTAAAAACAGTTTTAGATATACATAAATCTTTAAAAAAGATTTTATTTATTTACTCATGAGAGACACACACAAAGAGAGGCAGAGACAGAGGGAGAAACAGCCTCCCTGCGGGGAGCCTGATGCTTGACTGGATCCCGGGGTCCTGGGATCACCCCCTGAGCTGAAGGCAGAGGCTCAACCACTGAGCCACCCAGGCGTCCCAGATATATATAAAAATTGAGTAGATTAGTACAGAAACTTTCTAGATATTGTTCCCCTCCCTCTGCACAGTTTCTCCTATCATTGTTATTGCTGTAATTACTAGTCTTACATAAGTATGATACATTTGGTATTATATTAGTTCATGCAATTAATGAACTAATATTGATATATTTTTTAAACTAAAGTCCATATTTGTATTTCTTTAGATATCCTCTTTCTGTTGCAGAATTACATCTAGGATTCCACGTTTCATTAGTTGTCATGTGTCCTTAAGTTCCCTTCGACTATAACTTTTTCTCATATTTTCCTTGTTTTTGATGACTTTGATGATTTTGCGTAGTACTGATCAGGTATGTTGTAGGATGCTCTCTTACTGGAATTTGTGTGATGTTTTTCTCATGATTAGCCTAGGGTTATGGGTTTGGGGGAGGAGAGTACTATTTTCATCAACTCTTATCAAGTATATATGCCACCAATATGATTTTTGAATGTTGACATTGATACTGATCATATGGAGGGAATAACACTTGTCAGGTTTCTTAACGGTAAAGTACTCTTTCTATACTGTATTCTTTGGAAAGAAGTCATTATGCAGAGCCCACATATAATGATGGCTGTTATGCCCCTCCTCTTTTGGAGTAGAGTATCTATATAATTTATTTAGAATTCTTTTGCAAGGGAGAGTCAGACCAAGATTCTTTTAATTAGGTGGGCTTATTTGGGTTTCAGGCTATCCCAATAAGCATTTTCTGGCTATAATTATGCATATATTTTAAAGATAAGGCAATATGACCATGGCAACAGGACAGAGTGGGATTAGGAACATGAAGATCTGACATTGCAGACCAGCCAGGTTCGTTGCCAGAAGTGAGACCTGGGTAGACATGTCTCCCCTGAGAGTTGTTTTGTATGATCAGAGGTTCTACTTGGCAATATCGCTTTACTTGTTATCCCACTGCCTGGAACAAATGTTCCATGTTGTGACCCATGGCTGGTTTCTTCCCCTATCCTAGTCTCAGTTCAAACACCACCCCTTCCAAGTAGAATTCTCAGAGCACCCCAGGTAAAGTAGCTCTCCCACATCCCAGAACCTTCTATCTCATGGCTTTGTATTAATCACTAAGCATCATTTATTGTTATCTAAGGTCTTCTTATTTCTTCACTTGACTCCAGCAAGTCAAGGACCTTACCTATCTTATTTTCATCTGTCCTACCTACAAGGTGCCCTGAATATATTCAAAAGAAGAAACAAGCATCAAATGACCCTTGGAGACATCCGCACTGAACATTCTCTGAAGCTAAAAATTAAGTGAAATAACAGAACTCTTTGACAGTTCTGACCAAGATAAAAGATAAGCCCATCTCCACTGCTGGTACTTCCATGAAAAAGGACGGGGTCCTAAAAGCAAAAGAGATTTTTAGTATCCTTTCCTTGTTTTGGAATTTGAATTCCAACAAGATGGTATTATTTTGACTTAGATTCCTTTTTGCTTAGGAAACTTAAATTAATAGGCATTTTGGCTGCTACGAAGGAGTACTGACTTCTCTTATTTAACAAATAAATGTCCAGGAAATAAAAAGACTTTGATGTCCAGAAGAGGGACGTCTTCCTGAGGCTTTCTGAAATTTGAGATGTCAGAAGTATTTCTCCTCTACAATTGTTGGGAAAAGGAGCACGTTTATTCTCTAGGGGAACTGAAGCATAATGAAATGCAATCTAAGAACATGCAAACTTATTATCTACTAGGATGGTTGAATGGTTCCAATCAAATGGAGGATAGAAATAGGGGCTTTATATTCGGATTTTGGAAAAATGACTCCACAGCTATATTTAGGCGCAACAGGGCCTGCAAATACCTGAAATTGTGGCAGTCTGTGGCTTGTTCATAACATAATGAATATATTTTCTCTTTGAAACTTAACATGGGGGTGAGGAAAAAGTGCCCCAAATTATTCCTGGAGATGGAAGAAAGCTATCTTATTATGGATGGTAAGAGAAAGATTGCAACTTGTCTAAGTAATTGATTGCCGTTGGTTTTTAATTGGCTCTTCAGAAGGCTGCCTCTGTGCCAAAGACTGCTTCAAGTAGGTGAACCCTGTGACTTCAAAAAGTCAAAATTGTTCTTTATTTCTCTCACTTGTAGGAATTGCTAAGAAGTGGAGCTTAGCATCATTAGCAGTAGGAATTCTTTTATGAAAATACTATTTTCCTTGTCTTCATGGATAGAAGTCTTAGCACCAGGGAGATGACCTTTTAAAAAATACGAATCTGATGTCAATTGCTATTTAAAACTTACCAACAACTTTCCATTGCTATTAACTTAAAAATGAAATTCTGTCATGGGTTCTATGGGACCCTGCGAGAGCTTTGACTGTGGCTAAATTGTTCAGCCTCTCTTGTGTCCCAGGAACTTTGCACATGCTTCTGTGTTTGAAACTCCTCTTCCTTCACCTTCTTCTGTCTAGTTGATTCTAGGTACCCCTCAGTTCCCAGCCCAAATGTCAAAACTAGTGGGACATGTTGTGACCTCCCAGACTCCTTCGTTCAATATGCTCATAATTCCCCAAAGCTTGTCCTTATCATAGTTGGTATTAACTGCCTCCCCTACTAGATTATTAGATCAGAGACCATGTCTGTTTGGCTCACTACTGAATGCCTTGGTACTTAGTAGGTACTCAATGCTATACACTGGAGAATGAATGAATGAATGAATGAATGAGGCTAAGTTATACTTTCCTTTCTTGCATAAATACTTTCTAAATACTTAATACTACTTTTCTAAATACTTAATATGCTAACAATAAAATAAGTGTATTCCTTTATTATAATTACAAAAAGGAAAGGCCAGGTTTTACTTTGTTTCATATTGATAATGAGATAGCTCAATTGAAAATGAAGTGAAGAATGTGAGTTTTGTGATCATACGGGCCTAAGGTCAAAACCTAAGTTTCGAACACTTACTGGCTGGGTAATCATGGGAAAGTACCTAAAATTTTTCTGTCTTCCAGTTTCCTGGTCTATAAAATAGTTCAGACCTTGGTTTAAAGCTCTGGTCCATCAGTTACTAATTGGGCAACTTGGTTCAAGTTAATAATTTCTCTAAGCTTCAAGCTCCATAATACCTCTCTTTCTCTGACTTCGGGTTACTAGGAGGATTAGCCACACACACAGACACACACACACACACCTATAAACATATGATCGTTGCTCAATCTGTGTGTAGTAAGAAAATAAAAGCAAATTAACACGACAATGTGGCACTATGTTCTACTTATCAAAATACCAAAGATAAAAAATTGGCCAATGCATGTTTTTGGTAACAATGTAGAGAGAGATATTCTCATAGACTGTTGAGGTAGGCATACTCATTTCACTGTTGGCAAAATATCTTTGGAAGGCACTAAATTTGACCTAGAAACTTCCCCTCCTAGGAATTCATCCTACAGGTACAATCAATCATACATATTAATAAAAATGGCAATGTAGCATGTGATAGTAAATTACTGGAAGCAGTAAAAAGTTCATCAGTAGGACTAGTTTAAAAAGTTATGGAATTGATAAAATGAAATACTGTATGGTAATTAAAATGTATTGATAGAGAATTACCTCTAAAATATTTGATGAAAAAAAGCAATGTAAACAGGATGCAAAATATATTTAAAAAAAAAGATCGCTCTATAGAAGCATTCAAATGTTTAAATGGCTAGAAAATACTTCAAGAATTTACTGGAAGCCATGGTTGCCTCATGGGGAGAGAAATAAGGGTACGTAGCTTGAGTGAAATTTATTTTTCATTGTCTAAACGTTGTTATCTTTAACTGAATGTTTACATTCCTTTATCAACTTAAAATCAATTTAAAAGATCTACTGCTCCTATAACTGCTCTTTCTGTTATTATTAGAAGTTAGAATTAGGCTGCCAGAGACCCCTGGGCTGCTCCAACATGAAAGATGTAAGAGAGCACAGTGACAAAGTGGTTACCATGGGAGGACACATTTGTCTACGGGTGCCAGTGGAGAGACAGGAGGCTGGTAATTCTGCCAAAGAGGCTCATCACATATCTGGGCAATGGGTATTAGGGATGGGCATTGGCTTTTAGGGTATCCTAGAGGGGAACAAAGACCAAACCTCACAACAAGTGTCCTTTAATATGAATTTATTGGATCCTTAGAACTACCTCGAAAATAAGTATGATCCCCATTTAATAAATGAGCAAACAGAGGTTGCAGAGCTTGTCCAAAGTCATGCAGTAGCCAGTGGTGGGAAGTCAGTCTTTTCCAAAGGCATGCTTTAGGCATGCTTATAGGTATCTGTGTAGTTTTTAGGGATCTTACTGCTACTGTTTATTCAGTTTTAGACTGCTGTCACTCTTGCTCAAAATAAGCACTATATTGAAAATGCAAGTGCACTCTGCGCCAATGATTGCATTTGAAGCCATGCTTGGTGATTTCTAGATGTGCCTTTATTTCCTGTTTGTGGTTCTCTAATTTTACCTCTGTTTTCCCTGGAGAATAGACTACTTGACAGAATCAAGCCTTGTGATGAGCCCTCCTATTGATCTCCTATGGCCTTCAACATTTTCAATTAGGAAGGACAGGTCAAGGAAGAAACACAGCTCAGCACATCTCCAGGCCTTCCAGACTTGGGACCGAATGAACAATAAACATGGTTTGATCTTAGGGACTACTCTTAATTTGCTGCTCAGTATGGTTAGAAACTTAACCAAATGCTTTCAGATCTGTCTCTACCTCAAATGAATATTCTGGGCAACCTCTTTGATACTGGTTTAGCCCAAAGTTAGAGCACAGAACAGGTTTGACCAAGTGCCACCCAGATGCAAGTACCTCTGGTTCCAGTATAAACTGGAAACTTCTTGAAGGAACTCTCTCTTTCTAGTAACGCTCTCCATTCTCAAATATTCTGAAGTCTAAGAAATTTGGAAAGGACCTTGCCAGTAATTAATTTATCCAACCTGAAACAATCAGTTGGCAAATGGATATTTTTCTTTTAAAATCATAGTTTAATAAAGGTATTTAAAGGCTTGAGATTTTTCAATCATTCTACTGCGATATAATGGTTAATTTTAAGAAATCTGTGAGTTTGATTTGTATTTAAGATTTTTACAATCTATATATAGGTTGGTCTTTAATAACCATTTATACATTGCTTCTTTTTATATAGGTCATGTATTCTCCTGGGAGAATAACAAGATTAGAAATAACAAATACAGTACAGAATAAATTAAAGTGCTTCAAACTGCATTATATAATTTCAGAAAATTGGTTTCACACTGAAACGTTTAAATAAGAAAACCAAATGATTTAAGGTGGAAAAAACCCCATAGTATATGCATTTTAATTGCTATTGTTTAGCAAGTTTTATCCTTGGCAGTGTGGTATCTGTTCACAGGGCTAGACTAATGTGGCAGCTCACTGGGTCAATATGGATAAAATTATTATTTTTTTCTTATTTAAAAAAGTTGGCTTCATTCTCCCTGAAGAAGAATAGCATTTATTAGTCAAAACGTCAAAGGAGTATCGTAAAAGTAATTGTATTTTTATATATAATTCTCCAAACTCTTGTATACAAAATGTTCTTATTACACTTTGTGCCATAAATTCAGAGGGTGTTATGGGACAGGAGATAGCAAAATGGGGGCCAGTACTTTTCTAATTACTTAGGATAATAAAAAGGAGGGCTTGGTTTTTCTCTCCCAGTGAAATGAAGGAGATCTGGGGCTCTTAGAGAGTCTCCTGGGCCGGCTGGTTGTGTTTGTTTCTGTGAAGTTTAGCATCACTCTCCTGGTACTGAGTCCTCAGGCCTTTTTCAATTTTTCTATTCGTGCATTAAAGGCCTCTTCCTGTATTTGCAGCTTTTCGTTTATCTCGGCCTGTGAAGACAATCATAAAAAAGTGGTTATGATGGAGCTATCTTTTGCTGCACATTGTCTTTGTGGTTTTGACATACTATAGTGCCTAAAGTCAGACATTATCCCTCACACACCTTCCTGTTTTGCAGACGGAGCCGTGTTTCAGCCTGTAGTGATGTGATAACACTTTATCATATTTCTCTGCACATTCCCGATGTATAGCATGGCTGCTATGAACAGGAAGTGGTATTTGGACAGCCATTTTTCACATAGCCTTGTGTCGGAAGATAGGATAATTTATCTGCGTTCTCAGACAGACTTTACCAATAAGCACCGAATCAGAATAACTGCTCTGGGCTCAGTTAGTGCGGTGTTGGGGGTCTCCCCACCCCTTTGCAATGATGTTTTTGTCTCCTGTGTAATACATTCTAAATGGGATCTCAGAAAGCTTCTGTTGTGAAACCACAACACAAATAATCTCACAATTAGGACAACTCTCATAATTAAGAATATTCATCATACATTATCACTCTTGGAATTATGCCACTTTGTGGTATAGTTTTGGTAGAAATAAGTACGTGATTGCTGACAGGTTTTAGCATTTGCTGCAGCTGTGATAGCATTTAGCCTCTGGCAGTGATATTCTGTGGGCTGACACTGCTACCTGCACAATTCCAGAAATCCTGCCACATTATCTGAACATTAGTAGTCTGGAAATATCCTCCCTTTTTCATGATGGATAATAAAATTATGTATTAAGAAGCCAGCGGTGAGTGATGTGGCAAAACCAGTGTTTGGTTTAGGTGATTTAAAAAGATTTGTTTAGGTGATTTTGTTTAGGGATTTACGAGCATGTGAGTAGTTTATACACAGAAGTATTAATAAGCAATTCAAAGTTCAGAATGTTAGTGCCTATAACATAATTTGATGTCTTCGGGGTAACTGTATTTTGAGAAACTTCTATTATTTCAATTTATACAGAATAAATTTTAAAAATCAAATACTGTTTTGGGCTACATATAAATTTTCATTCTTATTTATTTATTTATGAGTGTAACTGTAACAGATAGTTTTGAAATGTATACCCTGGCTCCTTATGTGATGAGATTTTGTTCACCTTCAAGGTAAGATTCAGTATTTCCGGAAGGATCGCACTGGTGTCAACAATTTTGCATCCTTATGTGACTCTCCATTTTTTGGGGGGAGGGGGTTTCAATTTTTTGATGTTGTTGTTTTTTAAATAATTATTTATTTATTTTAGGGCAAGAGAATGAAAGAGTGCATGCATGAGCAGGGGGAGGAGTAGGACAGAGGCAGAGGGAGAAAAATCTCAAGCAGATTCCCTGCTGAGCACAGAGCCTTACCCAGGGTTCCATCTCACGACCCTGCGATCATGACCTCAGCTGAAATCAAGAGTCTGATGCTTAGCCCATTGAGTCACCCAGGTGTTCCTGGCTCAAGTTTTATCAAGCCCATCAGTTCTGGCCTCTGGTTTCTCGTTTTCTCCCCTTTTTCCTTTCTTGATGGTTGGGTGGAGGAGGCAAGGAAGAATGAACATGGTCCTCCAGGTTACAAAGGAACTCTGTCATATTTTAGGAATCACTAATCCCCTTGGTCTTGGTTTTCTTAGAGTTGGAAAGAGCACTGATCTAGGATCTGGAGACCTAAGGATTAATTTTGTTATGTAGCCTTGGACAAGTCACTTAACCACCTTGGGTATTAGTTCTTATCTGAAAAATTAAATAGCTAAAAATTAAGTATATTAACATTAGATGCTAACTTCTAAATTCATAATACCAACTCTTATTTTGTGATATATTCACCAGTGTTATATTTCAGTAGTATTACTTTGTGAATTATTTTTAAAAAATGTTACCCTTGCTTCCATATGACATGCAACCAGATAGGAATTGAAATAGTTTGAAGAAATAATCTTGTCAGGATGAGCACTGGTTGTTATATGTTGGCAAATCAAACTTCAATGTAAAAACAAGAAAAAAAAAAGAATCTTTTCACAATTCTAAAGGACAGAGAAGCACCACTCTAAACAGTTAACTCTTGACTCAATTAATGTGTTCTATGTCCACTAATACTTTCATTTCTTTCAACTAAGGACACAAGTACTATTACCTATCAGCTTCTGTTTCACTGTGTCACCAGTGTTTTCACCTTAACCTGGAGACCTTTCTTATTTCATTGACACAAAATTCATTGACACAGGTGTGGGCTTTGGGGAGATGGTTCTGAGGGTAAGGTGCAGCACAGTGTGGTGACAGAGGGGAGCTACATTTCAGCTCTCTAGACTATGGTGATCAGTATTTCAGCTCAGGCACAACCAGCAGAGCCTGGATGCAAACTCCAGGTCTGGTCAAGAACAAGGTTGTAATTAGTCTACCATGTCTCCATGTTATTTCTCAGAACATTGCTGAGCATATAAGCTATCCCACAACCACTAGCATAGGGAAAGTTTCTACTGCTTTTAAGGGAAGAGTGGAAAACCCATGACCTGGGCTCACTAGCCTTTCACTGACCGCTACCTTGAGGTGATCTCCTTCTCAGCTTTTCTAACCTGGAAATTCAAGTTGACCTAGAAATACCTATGGTCCCAAGATGGCAAACTTCCCTCAAGGTTTTTATGTTACATTACCCTGTTGCTTGGACAGGGCCAACAGCCAACATTTAATGTAAGAATTTAGTGTTAGTATTCATATTTCTCTGAAACGTAATTCTTTAAATATATTAAAGTTTGCTCCATTGGGTATAATTTTTATTATACAACTCAGAGCCAGAATAATTTCATTTTGAATGTATCCGTAAAATTAAAATACCTAAACTATATAAGCTTAAAATGTTTGCTCTATTCAGTATAATTTTAATTAACATCTCAGAGCCAAGATAACTTCATTCTTAATAAATCTCTAGAACTATAAAGTGAGTCAATGGGAAAATAAGTGGATTAACATAAAAAACTTAAAGATTCACACTCAAGATTCTCTGAAATTTCTGAATTATAGAAAGTGAAAAATGCCTGAAACTACACTGGAGAAGGAGTTCTAAAAAACAAAACAAACAAACAAACAAACAAAAAAACCAAAAACCACACACACACACACACATACACACACACGCACACACACACACACACAACTGTATTCAAAACATGAATTCTCTAACTCCTTTTCCTCCCAAAATTGTAAAACAGCATGGCTCTTAAATAAAGGAGAAATGAAAACTATTGGGAAATTGAAAACATCTTACAAATACTAATTCATTAAATGTTCCTACAGCAAGTCAGTGTGTTCATACCCTGACCATGGACATGCGGCTATCTTTTAACAGGGATGCTGAAGTTTTTAGGAGCCAGCAGTACTGTAAGGCAGGGTTTAGAAGGGGAAAATAACGTACCTCTCTAAAACAGGGGGAAAACTCTAGGTAAGCAGTGAGGAATTAAACTTGGAACTCGACCAAGACCCAAGGGTAAACACTGAAATAGTGCCACACCACCAGAGTATTAAAGTCCAAAGTGGTCTGGTCGTGATATTAGAGGTTGTGTGGTTTTTGTGGATCACACTGGGATTAGAGCTAGAATCCAGGTCATAGCTCCTATTCAGGGCCTTTCAACAGTTTCTGACCCTGGCAATGCTGGATAAATGATTTAGTCTTTCTGTGTCTATCATTTTTCATATTTATCAGTAAAGTGCCTGGCTCATTCTTATATAGTTTACCAGGTTTGTTGAGAGAAAATACATAATAGGGTTTGCTGTATCTTGAAACATTGCATAAATCCACATCATCAAGCCACTTTATTGAAAAATTGGCAGTAATTTGGCCCAGACTAATGTCCATGAATCCATTTAAAATGGAAACGACTGTGGCACCTAAAGGATCTGCATCCCCCACCTCTGGTCCAAGTCCTTTCTATGCCTAATTGCATTTAGATGAACCAGCTAATGAACTTCCAGGCCCAGCAAGATTGGCTTCATGCCAAAGGGACAATAACACACATACACAGCAATCATATTCTTTCTGTTATAGAGTAGTGGTATAAATGTTGCAAACTCTAACAGTAAAAAAAAAAAAATCCAATGAATAGTTAAAAATATACTGCTCCTACATGGAACATGGCTTTGGTAAAGATGTTTTCAATTTTGGGAGCCTGCAAACAATTCTATTACTGTCTAGTAGTTCCTCAGCAATAATTTCAGAGCTGCAGGATGGCAAAGGAGCCCAGGGCCATGATTATACATAAACTATATTTAGATGAAATGTTATCAAATCTAAAAAGGAGATATGTTCTGAACTCAGTTTAATTCAACTGCACTCTGCCCTTCTACACAGTAACCAGTTATTACATTCATGGGATTGTTAACAATAAAGCTTTGTGTAAAACGTGTTCTACCACTATTTCTGGTAAACACTAAACACCCCTTATTAAGCTGAGGACTTTGGCTGATTCTATGGGTATCAAATCATTAAATGTTCATGTAAATAGTGCATTAATGTTTGATGATTAGACAAGTAACAAGGTGTGCTCATGCCAAGCTAATCTTTTGCTCTTTCTAAATTAGTTGTTAATACAGTGTGCTTTTTATATATAGTCTCATGTTCAGATAACAATTAAATCTTTTCCTGAGACATATTAATATTTTAAACATGTAGTATGTTGTTCTGTTGATTCATAGTCATTTCTAGAAGAAATCATAAATCTTCTTAAAATATTCACTTGTTTAATCATTTTGCCTGGAAAATGATGCAAGTCTTTGTGTTGAGGTAGAAATGAGTTTTTGTTTTGTTTTGTTTTGTTTTGACAGGAAAAAAAACATTAAACATAAAATTAAGCTGACTGATCCATCACTAGCCATTGCTATTTGGATGGCTGTCCCACCACCATATCCATGCAGCTTTTGATGTAAATTGCTTAGTTATTAGTAATATGTAAAAAAGAACAAACTATCTGAGAGGGAGTTCAAGGATTTGAAAGCCTCTCTTTAGAAATTTGGTGAGAAGACTTACCTAAGAATTACAATTGATCTTCTGTGTTTACTGTTAGAAATGTATTCCATTTACTCTTGCATGTGCAATGTTTACAGTATAACTGGCATGAAGTTTTAACCATGTTATTTTTGGAGTTTCGTTGATGGATGATTTTGTAAACTGACAACACATACCACAGTAGGTGATGTTGGCGAATCTGTTTTGTAATCTTATTGAGTCTCAGATGACTCAACTGAGAATTATGGGGAGGTGTTAAATTGAAGTCCTCCATCATAGGCATCACTGGTGCTAGCAGAGTGTGGGTAGTGTTTACAGGCATTAAGCTTGAGGTTGCCTAATTAACCAGTAATAATAAACTAAGTGAGCACACTCTCAAGGCCAAGTACCTGAATGCCGATTAAAATATCATCTGTGACTTGATCCAGTACTGATTTTATATCTTCGATGGTGAAACCCACTAAAGGATCCACATCGGAGCTGTTGGCTTCTGACTGGGATTCCTCAGGGACTTGTTTTTGATCCAATCTCTGGAATATTAAAAGACAACAGCACTCAAGTGATTTCTGGAACATTCAGCGATTTATATGTAATCTCAAACTTCTGTTGGGTGCTTTTGTACCAGGAATGATGTCGATCTGGGAGAAGGTTTTGATTTGATGTTATCCTGCATTATTGTTATTCATGAGCATCAGGACAGATCCAGCCATGCTGCTGTGAATCAGTGCTCACTTGGAGGAAAGTGGAGACTGGGGAGGTCCGAGTGGAAGAGATTAAATTTGCTGAGCCATCCTTAGCTGGCCCACCAGTGCATCAACCCTAAAAGAGATATCTATATTGATCTGGGAAAAATCAGAGGGAAAGAAAATGGAAGAATATTTGGTTTCTTTTCTCCTGCTTGTAGAGAATACAATGCTGAGACAAGGTGAGTTAAGAGACAGAAGGAAACCTACCTTCATTTCTGTATCCAATATTGGGGGTGGCTCTATGAATGTTGAATAAAGATCAAACGAGATTCCTTCTTCTAGAGGATCTGGGAAGAGGCCACCTGAAGGCTTGACAACCTCTATCACTTGCTGAAGGGGGAGAAAAGAGCTGTATCATGACAAACCCTGTGGTGACTAACCACAATTTTGGCCAATTCATTCATTTCTGTCTAAATATTGTAATGAGTACATACCATATAATACATAGCACATATTATATAACATATATCACATAACCAATTATCAATTATGTTAATTAAATTATATGATAATATATAATTATATGTAATTAATGTAACTACATACATAATTTTTATATAGGTATGCCTATATATCTACATAGTGCCAAGTCTATAATCTTTTAAGAGCTATCTCCTCTGAATTCTTGACACCACTGCCCTCTTAGTTCTCTATTGCTTTTTGATCTCTGTATTTCTGTATCTGATAGTTAGCATTTTATTCTTCCCACTGTATTATTCTCTCTCTATACTATGTGGCTTAGGACTTCATTTTATACTGCCTTGATCTTCAATTGTTTTATGTATCAGTGTTCCCTTCCTGTTGCCTACAAGATCTCCATAGGTAGAGACTGTGCTTTAGATCCTCTGTACACCTTCTCCAGTTCTGGTAGAGGTTGGGCGCTTGAAACATTCATCAACCGCCTAATGGTGATCGATGTTACTCAGCAAAGTGTGGCCGTTCTTGGGTGCAGTGACAAAGTGGCCACCGGAAACTTGGTGATGAGGACAATAAACACGTTGAAGGTTAATGTATAAAGCCAGTATGCTGTGAATCAGAGAGATTTGCAAAATCAACCAAAAACAGAGGGCAAGGCAAGATCTCACCATGAGCACTTCAGAATTTTGTAGTAAGTGTGCAAATCTGAGGGAAGGGGATGCTTGGTCAACACTGGGAATGAAGAAATGGGAGTCAAAGAAGACAACTTAAGCAGTTCCCAGTCCACCATGACTTGGAGGTGAGAAAGAGGAGATGAGGGTACTGATGGCGCCACACATCTGAATCATTTAATTAGTTCCTTTTGTTCTGATTCCATGTTTAACAAGCAACATTTTGATCATAATTCGACTTCCCATCTCAACTGATCTATAAAGACATGCCCAGCTGAATGCTTTGATTTTCATGTCTATTACATTCCTCACTGTAAATCAGTACCTTGATGTTTTAGTTTATACAGTAGGCTTCCATGAGCTTGCTTTTGAGGCCCAAAGGTGAAGCAACCCAGTGTGTCCTGACAAAGTCAGACCCCAAGCCTACAAGTTTAAAGGCAAAACTCTGGAAATGCATAAAATTACCAAATAATTACCATCCTATGGGACTTGGAAAAACCTGAAGTCATCATACATTCATTTCTAACTTCTCCACAATATTTCAAGTTAACTTACATGTGAAACATGCGATCATGCATAACTTACCTGTTGTAATGTTTTGTCATTTGAATATTACTAAAATTTTTTATTTACATAGGTTTTGGAATGTCCTGAAAGCCAAGCTATTACTTGGTCATCCCAATGTATTTTGCATTGAATTCATATTATTGATTTTAATTCGGCTTTATAGAAAGTTGCTTCTTAGTATAAATAAGGACTGAAGTGTTAAAACTTTATAATCAAGGCATTTTGGAAACCAAACAACTAAATGATTGGCTTAGGGTCAAATCATCACCTAGTGCCAGGGTTGGGAGTTAAATCCTGCTGTGCCAACTTCTCGGCCTATGTAGTTTTCAGTATGTCATCATGTTGCTATACTTAGAAGTTTTTTTTTTTTTAAGATTTTATTTATTTATTCATGAGACACACAGAGAGAGAGAGAGACAGAGAGACAGAGAGAGAGAGAGAGAGAGAGAGAGAGAGAGGCAGAGACACAGGCAGAGGGAGAAGCAGACTCCATGCAGGGAGCCTGACGTGGGACTCGATCCTGCGACCCCAGGATCACGCCCTGGGCTGAAGGCAGGCACCAAACTGCTGAGCCACCCAAGGTCCCCATACTTGGAAGTTATTATTATTAATCACTTCATCTCTATTCTGTTAGGTGACATCATGCCAGATTGTCCTTCTTAATTTGACTAAATGTTAATCAAAATAGCATATATATATATATGATATATATATCAGAACAATTCTTTTCTCTCATCATGTTCTTAAGTCATTTTTCCCCCTAAATGAGACAAACATTTTCATCTTCCCACAAAATTATTTGTACCTTTTTCATCATGCTTCTTTTTCATCCTCCCACACCTTATATTGCTCTTTATTTTACCAAGCTGGGAAAATGAAACAGCTAAATATAATTTAGTGTCCTTTGCAACATTATCAGTAAAATAAATAAGCTGCACACAGGATCCAGAGACAAGGGCAGATGATGGGGCATTTACTGAGTGGTACAGACTTTCATAGAGGGTGAGGGAGAGGAATTCAGTGGGGTGGGGAGTGGTGGTGAGTTAGCCATTGGAAAGTAGAAAAGAATGAAATGGGGTTTACTGAATTTACTGCAGGCCTTGAGAAAGAAAGCATGAGCTAATCTGCAAGGTAAAATATTTTCTTTAATGAAGCAGAATCTTATTTTGTTACTCTTGCCAAATTTGTCTTACAGCTCTGCTTTTCTGCACAGAGGCTCAGACTTTCTCCTAATTTTTTCTGACCCCTTGGTGGAAATTCACATTAGATTGCTTCTGCATCCTAGCGGTAGCAGATTCCATCCCGTACCTCCTCATGCCCTTTCTTCCATTGGATCATACACAGGAGTGCAAACAAATATTTGTGTTCTCATTGTGTATCTCAAGTTTCTCATTTTGTCCCTCACACCTCTCTGGCCTACATTTCTTTACAAGGCTCATCTGAACTACTTGGCGACTATTTAGTTTTTTCCTAGTCTTTGGCACTGGTAGTGTGTGTATGTGTGTGTGTGTGTGTGTGTACTGGTCACATACTTGGGAACCTGGACCACTCCCAGCCCCACATTATTACTTTTTTTGGTGGGGTGAAGCTCCTATTTATCCCAAGAACCTTTTTTGCTTGATTTTTATGAATATAGCTCAGACAGGTATTCATTTGATTTAATTCCTGCACAAAAACTGGGGCTGAGAATTTCTTTTCTTTAGTGTGTTTTGCATACTATCAATGAACCAAATCAGGGCTACATTTTTCTCTTTCACAAAGAGTTACATTTGGCTTTGTTTGTAAGATACTAGAAAGGAAAGAAATGCCCTAATTTCAGATGGGGGTAAATACAGTCATCTCACTAATAATAAGAAGGCACACGGTCAAATATATAGTTTGAAATAAACATTGTGCCAGAAGTATCATAGTGATTTTTCCCCCATTAAATAGTCTTTTTAAAAAACAAGTTTAAGGAAAATTAGAATCAATAATTGTGGTGAGAGCACAGAGCCAGCAAATATGTTTAAATGAAACCGTCTGATGCAATACTTTCTTAAAAAAATACAATTAGGCCTTTGTATTTTTTTTTTAACAAAACCTCATGTTTTACAACATCACTGGTTCTGTAATAAAATCTATTTAAAACAGAAAGACATGGTCAGCTTTATTAAGTTAGATTTTCTGAAAGAACGTTATAATTTCCTCAAGTCTATGAATAGTTGAGGCAAATTAAATAAAGCTAGTTTTATAACTATTTTTATACATTCCTGTAGCATTGTAATTGTCTCATATTTTTTCCTCAAAAGTCTAATATGTTACCTCTTAAACCTAGGAAAATAAAAACAGAAAAAGGATCAAGTATGTTTATTAAAAAAACACTCTTCTTTGGTAGCCTGATTTAGCAAAGCACCCTTTCTTCTTCTCTAAGAGAATAGCACCCATAATCTTCAGATCAGGAAACAAAGGGAAAGACTTTAAGTGACTTGCCTGAGGCCTAATGCTGAGATTAAAAATCAGGAGTTTCTGATTATACACATACATCCATTTGGCCAAATGATTGGTTTTGCTTGACTTTCAAATACCCCCTAAATATTACTTTGAATGTAAAGCAATAAATGTGTTTCTCTTGCCATTTTTGAATGCTTGCACACAAATGGATATAATAAAAACAATCATGTTGTTCCATGTGAATGCCATTTATATTTTTTCTGATAATGAGCAGACCATTTGAACCAAGGTGAGTACATTAAAAGCTCTAATAAAGAAGAGAATAGATTTCTAAACAGAATAATGGACTGTTAAGTGAACATACAATAAATAACATCTACAGATGTGGTCGCTAGAAAATTAGTTTTGCATAACTTACCAATATACATTTCCCCCAGATGTTATCTGTTACATGAAAATTAACTTAAGTTAGCTATATTGTTCATTATGTGCACACTGCATTAGTGTTATTTAAGATGGTTTACAATCTGAGCTTTAGTTGAATTGTGCTATGGTATTTAAAGAATATCAAGTAAATGGCTTTTTGGCATAATTTAATACTCGTAAGTACAAAATTTCATCACTGAAACATTATGTAGGTCTTAAAAAATCCAAGATCTTTACTTTACAAGCCAAATAAAATCACTAGAATCCTTTTAAGATTTTACATATTCAATATGAAATGGACATCTATCATGGGAATAATGATAGGAATTTTGAATCCTCCTGGAACTAAGTACAGGGTCAGTTTAGGTTTAAAGAATGCTTATAGGAATTAGAATCTGCTTCAGATCTTCCTGTGTCTGAGAAGAAGTATAAGAGTTTTATCTGAAAATTGTGTTACTTCATGCTTTCTTTTTCTACTTTTTGTGTTAATATTAATGATTGTATCAACTTTGGCGTACTGTTTTTGTTATTGTGTTGTTTTTATCTGTTGTTACTTTTTATTCTTTTCCTTTGGAAAAAAGTGTGGATGGATTTGTGGGTAGTGGTTGTACTGAAGAAATCTATGATCAAGGTGGCAATTATTAAATTATTAAATCCAATTATTAAAATATCCAAGATATTAAAAAATGCAATTGAAATGACAACTTTCCACTGTTTTGAACAGCAGAAAGCAAGATAAATCTGTTAAACCTTTTTGGAGCGATAGAAATACATACAAAAAAAACTGGTATGCTTTAAAAAGACATTTGTTTCAAATTGTCAGATGATGACTTCATATGTAAATCAAAACTTACTACAAAATGTCAAAGTTTCAAAAAGCAAACTTTATTGCAAACATTTCCCAATACTAACTGAGGAAAAAAGGCACAAAATTCCTGTAATGTTTTAACTATTTTCTCCCCTTGAAAAAAGGCATTACTCATTTGCAAGTCTAATGAAGAGGTACATGTGTGGTTCTGGAAATTTTTAACAAAAATTGTAACCCCTTGCCCACAATATACTACACAAAAAGTAACCAACATATGAGTGCCACCTGCAAAATGCAATAAACTCTGGTAATGTCATACTGAGGCCATAAATTTAAAATCAAAAGAGAGGAAATTCAAAAGCTCATATTATCAGAGAAACTTCAATTAATCCATTTCTAAAGTGTTTTCTTTTGTGTTCAGGCCATTACAAACTTCTTAATATACCCCATAAATGTAGAATATCAATTCTGCTACAAGAGTCCTCCTCCCCTTTTGCATTTTTGACTTGGAAATAAATTTGCAAATGCAGCACATTAATTTTCTTTCCTGTGCTTAATATGCAGTATTTACATTTTGAAAAGGTTCAAAATGTTGCCAGGCTTCTGCAGGGTATGAATAGACATCTAATAGCAACTTCTATTTTTATGCACAACATACTGGCAGTTTGAACATCTATAACTTAATAGAGCTTTGAGACCACCAGATCCACATGCTGATCACCTCAACAGTGACCAGTGACACAGGACAAGTTAGGACAGGAAATGAAGACTACGCATTCCAGCTGAAGTGGTGAGGAGGAATTTAAGTTGGCAGGGCCACAGTAAACCAAACTGCAGTCTGGCTAGGACACTCAAGTTAACACCTTGTGCCCATTTTTATTTATATCTTTTGATTTGATCTTGTTTAACTTGGGCTTGAAATTTTTTAAAAAAGTGAAATAATGAAAGAAACTGATTCAGAGTATTTTAGATGTCTTCAGTATTTCCAAGCATAGTTCTGTTTTTAAGGCCAACATTATAATTTGAAAAGAAATCTGAGTTCTCCTATCTTAATGACCTCAGACAACAAAATCCTCTCTAATGAATTTGAAAAAAAGTACCTTCTTGTAGTGTAAATGCAATTTAAAAGGAAAAGATGTTTTGATCTGGCTCTGGTGTAAACATTTCCTGAGGGATAGAACAGTTCTTCAGATACCCAGATATTTTCTAAAGATGGCAATAATCTGGAAGATAGACCACTGAATTATAGGCTTTAGACTTGGCTCTATTCCTAATTGTGTGATGCTAAGAAAATCCCTAGGCCTCAGTTTGTTTATCTGTAAAAGTAGGATAATGATAATTGCTACCTGGCTACTTCATTGAATTGTTTCAAGCACAAATTAGATAATGTAGATGAAAATTCTGGGAGTTCTTCAAAGGGAAAGTATTATTAAACCCAAAGGTGGGTTCATTATTATTTATAATTACTGTTATTATTGAAAGGATCATCGTTCTAATGCCAGCACTGGAAGACAGAATAGGGTAGCCATATTGAGAATACATGTCCATGCTATTTCTATATGAAATTGTTAATATTGTCCCAAGAGTCCAGTTAATGCAGAAGAGTTTGTTAATAAGGACACGTTGCCATCACCCTTGTTTCTTTTTTTTTTTTTAAGATTTTATTTATTTATTCATGATAGATACACACACACAGAAACACACAGAGAGAGGCAGAGACACAGGCAGGGGGAGAAGCAGGCTCCATGCAGGGAGCCCGATGCGGGACTCGATCCCAGGACTCCAGGATCATGCTCTGGGCCAAAGGCAGGCGGCAAACCGCTGAGCCACCCAGGGATCCCCTACCCTTGTTTCTATACAGTCACAGCCTTTGAATTACCAAACATGTATCCAATGTTATCTTACTTGAAGAATTCCTTGGACCCAAATAACTTCTCTCTGGAGACCTAGATAGCATGACACAGTGAGTTGTTCTGTGGCATGATCAGGACAAAGGCAAACCACCTATTTAAAAAGGAGAACATTGATATCTAACTTTCAAAATTAGAAAAGCTGCCTCTCTTCCCTTCCCCACCCAATTGATCACTCTTTTCATCTTTTGTTTTTCAGGATCCAGTGTGGCCTGTGGTTGTCCAGACTGAGTTCACTTCCAAAAGATTTCCTTCAACGGATGTTGTCAAAGGTAAGGAGTTATGGCATATAGGACACATTTTTAGCATGTCCTTCTGGTGAAAATGGAAACACCAGAGCTCTTGAAACTGCTAAGTTCAACACTGTACTTTTGGTTCTTAGCAATCTAAGACCTTATCTTGCAACTTCCTCAGGGTGAGAGAAGGAAAGTATGGTTGGTTCTATGATAAATAGTTGGAAAATACCTAATGCTTTTCAAAGATATTTTTAAAAAGCCACTCAGAGTATATTTGTTTAGCTTACTAAGTTACACTCTAAAAGGCATATCCTTGAACTCAGTGTAAAGTATTTCAAACAGTTCTGATCATGGATAAACGTGTTTTGGTTTCATCTTGGCATTCTATTTAAAGCTGGATGGTTTTTAATATTTAATATTGAGGAAATACTCCATCTCATGTTTTAAGAATTGAGGATCAGTATCTGTAAATTAGTTAGTGTGAAAAAGATGAGTTATGCAATTAACTTTGTGGAAAGCCTGTTTTGAATTATCAAATATAAATTTAAACAATTGATTTTACATATGCTGCATTCTAATTATATCTTATGATAGCTTCGTGAAGATGAAACAGTTTCATGGCCTTTATATTTGCAAATACTCTTTTTGAACAACTACCTGGAATTTGCAGAAATCACATGAGAAAATAAGTCATAATGCTTAGAAAAGAAAGTGCGATAAATGAAGGAACCCTAAGTCTTCGGTTCTAGTCTTTCTCTTTTCATGGACTTCCTGTTATTTTTCACAGCTTAAATTACCTGAGTAAGAGGAGGCTGAAACTATTTGGATAAAGCTATCCATGTAATTTACTTAACTTCAAAGCATACCAAATTGACTTGCACTTCAGTCGAAGTCATCATCTGTTGGTAGCAAAAACACCCTCCAAAACTAAAAAAAAAAAAAAAAAAATTCTTAAAACTATATTGAATTAATTTCATTTAGAAATATAAAGCTTTTTTTATGGCTAAGCTAGAATGTTTGTAGAGTGCCATGAAGTCTTTAAAGAAGTCAACATAATATTATTATTCCTGACCTCTTAGACCCAAGATGTCTATTTTAAGTAATCTGACATTAAAAATGTGCTGACAAATATAGATTAAAAAACAACACAGGAAGTTGTAAATCAGTTGGTAACCCTTAGCATCAAGGAAATAAGAGACCACGAAAATGTAGTCATTTACTTTAGTCAACCTCAACCTTAATTTTTAACTAAAGAAAATTCACAGAAGGCATGATGTTTACATTTTAGATATTTTATTCATAGTTTGTGTGTTTCCTTTTTCTGCAGTGGGCTCATAAATTATTACAAGGAAACATGTTGTCACAGTTATAAATATTTCCCCCTGGGCCTAGCTCCCTCACCATCCCTCCCCCCACCGCTCCCTTTAAAATCTCCACTAACTGGTTCTTTAAGTGCAGTAGTCATTCTTCTTTGATCAGCAGGGCAGGATTTTCGTGCTTCGGAGAAAACTGCTGTTGATTACTCTTGTGTGCCTGGTGTTCTGGAAACAGGGCTCTTTCAGGGAGCACCCAGGCCCTTCCTTCCATGCAGGGCAGCCAATTATTATATACATGGGGTTGTCATTTTTTCAATAACCTAAAAGAAGCCTTGTCTTTTCTTCCTAGGAACAGTTCTAGGTCCTATAAGTTTCCAAGGCTTTTTGTGGAATCTGAATTATTGGAAATTAACTACAAAACTGGTTTTGTGACTGGTGGCACCGCATGGTAATACATTTTTGCAAAAAAGACCTTCCGCCTATGATATGGTAAAAATAAACTGAAATCACAGCAACTCTGAAAAATTTACGCGATATATGTATTTCAGATTTGAATGTTTTAGGAATCTGGACCCCAATCCCACCCTCCTTACATGTATAGTCAGAGATCTGGATTGACTCTGCCACTCAGTAGAGAGTATCTCTGGAACATGTTTTCTTTATTTGTAAAATTAGGGGGTTAGACTAGGTCATCTCTAGTTCAGTTACAGAAGCTATATCCTATGTTACTAAATTTCAAGTGGCCTTTTCTCTATTTATACAAGACTCAAAGTTGCCAGCCTGTGCAGATCCTCAGATTCAGTATTTTTCTGTCATGATGTAGAAGAAGAATATTTGGATTACAGTCTCAGTACTTAATGGAATCTTAGACAGGCCATAGCTTGTCCATTTATTTCGACTTAATTATCTTCTGCAAACCTGTTCCTCCTTCATTTTCTTTATCTCTCAATGACATCACCAGCTTCTTGGTTTCTGGACTCAAAATGTTGAGGTTGTCTTCAGTTGTTTCCTCTCTCTCTCGGCCCTAACATTAAATCAGGTGTTGAAAGCACCTCTGTGAAGTGTGTCACCTCTGCCCCCTTTCTTTTTCTTAACAATGCTCACCATGTAGCCTCCAGGCCCAAGATCTTGCCTTCAGAGATCTTGAACTCCGGCCATACTGGATTATTACTTTCCCACTATGCACAGTATTTTCAACATAGTGGGTGCTCAATAAACATTCATTACGGGAAAAGAGAAAAACAGCCAGCCAGCCAGCCAGTCAGTGTGGATGGAGGTGCTTTCCCAGCAGTGAGTCTTGCCTGTGCTGTACTCTTTGCTGTGAGGGCATTTCTTCCTCAATCTGGCCAATCAATATTCCATCTGCCCTTCCAGGCTAGCTCACTTACCTCAGTGAGGTGTTCCTTGATCTCCTTTGTGCTTCAGAGTATTTTGCTTATTCCCCTGGCAGAGTATTTGTTACATTGTACTTTAAGTTATAGCCTTGCGTCAGTGATCTCCCACCACTTTGTGGAAACAACTTGAGGGCAGAGACCATGTCATTCATCTTGGGGCCCTAGCTCAGGTCTTTGTACAAAGGCAGCATTCATTAGGTGTTAAATACTCCATTAGGGTAACGATTCATTCAAAAATTTTCAGGGCTGCCAATTTGTTTGATCTGCTATGATTCAGTTTTAAAAGTTTAACATGAAAAACTGTACCACTTGGAGAAGCAAATCTAATGGTTTATTGTTGCATCAGTGCAATACCTGTATTTCTCAGTTATGAATGGAGTCCTAGAGTATTCGCTTGATTGCCATCATGCCAAAAAACAAAACCACCTTTCACTCACTTGACTGCATTGCTTAAACTGACTAATTAGTTGTTTTACACAGTATAGCTTAAAATTCTAAAGAATTCCTCAGAAAAAAAAAAAAAAAAAGAATTCCTCAGAGATACCACTTCCCTCCCCTCCCCACAGCTCCTGATGGAAGTAACATTAACATCAGAAAATCTAGGGATTTTCTGAGTTGCCCAACTCCAGGGTCCATGATTCGTATTGCTCTTCATGGGCCATCCACTTGCATCCCCAATTCTCAAAACAATGTGAATGTTACCTATTGGAGTTGTAGCAGCACTGGCCACCATCCAGAAAAATGAACATTGCTGATGAAGAAAAGAAGCTTTCCGTTTATTGAGAATCTACTCTGAGCCCGGCATTGGGCTAGTTAGAAAGCACATTATAAATATTGGGTCCCTCAATTCATACTACCTTGTGAGGAGAGGTTTTATTGAGCTCATTCTTTGGATGAAGAACCTAAAGCTCACAGAGGCTGGGTAACTTGGTCAAGGTCACACAACTAGAGAATGGCAAATTCTATCAGAACTTGGACCCAGATCTATTTGATTCCAAAGCCCATTCACCTAATTCTTGGCAGCAAGTGGAACCCCACTCTTTTTTTTTGGGGGGGGGGTGGAGTCCCAAAACTGTTTCTCTCTGATTTACAGGGGAAAAATACAGGATTAGAACAAATAAGATGATGTATGCACAATAGGGATCTGAAAGCATAAGTTCTCAGGGAATTTCAGAAAGAATTTGTTCACTGGTTCCTTACAGCCCTACTGTGCATAATTCCAAAATAACTCAACAAAAGTAAGACATGGAAGTTGTAATTTTTTTTTAAGATGGCAAGATGTAAAAGACCTTTGGTTTATAAATAAATTTGAGTACATGCTTAATTCATTTGTGGAAGCAGGAGAATATGGGAGCATCAGTTTGCTGTTGGAGACTGGAATTGCATGTTCCTGCTCAGATCGTACTTGGTCTCATTTGTTGTAATTGTAATGACTGTTTTATTTGGAATCACAGTCTTTTTCTAGGAACGGGCACGTAGAGAAAAGCAACCAATAACCTAGACAGTTAAAAACCACACTGAGAAATGAGTCCAGTTGTGTGAACAAATCTCTTGTGATTAGTCTTCCACTGTGTGCTGTAATGTGCTTTAAATCCATTTCCATATTTTTAATTAACACTTAGTTCCAAAAAACTTTCTGGAGGCCATTTAAATCACAAATGGAGGAAAAAACAAATTTGCTTTATCAGAAAATTGACTATAGACTATTTTGGTGCCTTTTATTATTTTTACATTTTAATGATTAAAATTAAATATAGCCCGATTCCGACAGAAGACAGTGAAATAATTTTCATGGCTGATATAATTTTAAAGTCAAACCTGAGTGAATGAGATATTTGTTCTGTTGTGGACGAGTTTCATCGTCCATCCTGTGGCTCTAATTTCTGATCAGTCCCATCCATTTCATAAAAGGAATTAGACAGCTGTACCACGTTACTCTTCTAGCAGAGACCCGGTGGTGCTTTGGCTCTATCTCAACAGCTGTCCTATAGGGACTATAGTGTTTGTTCTGTCTTACAGATTTTAGACACCTGTTTTCATAGTTTGAATCATTCATTTCTTTTGAGTGAAAAACAGAAAGCACAAGTTTTATTTTAAAATTCTTTGCACCAAAAATATCACCTGCTATATTGAAACCCAGTCATTGCTACAAGTAAAAGGCATAACTGCAGCTCTCTGAGGATGCTTGTTCATATGTAGTCCTACAACAAAGGCCACTGTCCTCATCTAGAAAATGGGGATAAGGAATTACCTACCACTGGGTTTTGTAAAGATTAAATCAATATATGTAAAGCACTTACACAGTGCCAGGCATGTAGAAACAGCTTAAAAGTGTAAGCTTGTTTTTTTCAATATATATTTTCATGTCATTTATTTATGTCTACAATAATGATAAACAAAGATCTCTCCAGGGTAAGGACTTGGTCTATTTTGTTCCCCACTTCACTTCCTGGCAGGCAGCTGATAAATAATGGGAACGTAATAAATATTTATTGAATAATTAAATGTAGGAAATCACTGTGGTCAATAGATCAGATCATTCTATCACCATTTCCCCCCTGCTTTGTGAGTCTACTGACATACAGGGTGCCAAATTTTAAGATTTTTTTTTCTGTATCTTCTCCCTGCCACCAGCTCATGCCCCCAACTTTGGCTACTGACTCTGATTTATAACTCAGACTGTTCCTCATCTGGGTGTCCAGCCTGGCTTCTTGACTTGACATATTCTTCCCCTATTAATGGTTGGATTCTTTATAAAGGTGTCTGTGTTAGATGGAGTCATGCCAAATGAATAGATTGTGGTGGTAGGACTGGAATATTAGGATGAGCATAGCCTCTTCCTTGATGAAGGAATTATTCAGGCCAGGAAAAGCCTTGAAGGATCGTTCTGGTTTTCACACTTGTATGAACACAGCCTTGGCATGAGGGGTTACTAATGAAGCCAGAGAATGTGGCCCAGCATGTTAATTTACTTGATTCGGGGAACTTCCTTGTATTTATAAATGAACTCCATACATTAGGCAACTGATATTTAGATAAGAAAATCAGAAAACATCACATGCTGTAATATAGTGCTTCAACAGATTATAGTATCAATCGATTGCAGCAAAGCTAACACCATTTAAGTAATCAAAAACAAGCAAGGACAATGAGCTACTGTTTTGAAATCCTGCTAGAAATAAGAAACCAGGACTAAAACCATTCAAATAATAAAGGTAAATTGCAAAACTAAACCATAGTATTAATTGGGCTAATCTAACTATACAATCTACAACTGAATTTTAACAGATTTAGGATTGGAGTATCACTGGAAACATCAGCCACCGGATTATCATCATTGCCCTAAGAGAAGATGCAGCTTTTACCTGTGAGGGATCTGGTGTTCAAGGCATGTTCTGAAGAATGGATAGAATATCAAAATGTTATGAAAAGGCACATTTCTATTTCTTTAGCTTCTAGTTGCATTTGAAGCATTTTATTCTGTTCATCTTGGCAATGATGGTAAATACTAAGAAACAACTGGGAAGATAATATTTTACAGTTATTCTTTTTTCTAAAAAATATCATTTTCCTTACAGTTTATTTTGTTATAATTGGTTGGCTTACTTGCTCATTGGCAAATAATTTTATTTTTGGTTGTAGACACAGTTATAATGTACAACTTTGTTCTTTTATTAGATCAATTTTTCTGCTGGTAGATCATAAGGCACTTTATTATTTTAGCAAGAATTTTTAAAAGCATTCACTGCTACATCTCTGAACTTCACCATCTCACTAGCATCTGTCAGATTTAATCACCTACAGGACTACCTTATAAAGATTACCTTATCAGAAAAAGTGTCAAGTTGTGAGCTTAGGTGTGAGAATTGCAAAATAAAGCTGAGCTACACTAACAACTGCTGTGCTAATTTATTGTAAATTATGTTTTTTTGTTTGCAGAGATAAGACACGAGAAGCGTTTCTATTTAAATTCATTTCCTATTATTTCAACATAAATACCAAACAGCTCGACAAGAATGTGAGAAGGTAGGATATTCCTTAAATAGGTTCTAGTGATAGTGAAATTTATTTTCTAAGCTATCGGGACCAGTCATGTCACATTGTTCTAGGTGCAGAATCAGACGGCACAATTAACACAAAACATGGATGTTTAGAATATTAGATGGAAATTGCTGATGGTCATGTGAAGAGTGATGATTTATAGGATATGAACTGGAAATAATTGCGTAGCAAGCTGGTCTACAACAGAGCTCTAATTCACTGGGCTGACACTGTTAACTCATAATGTGTCGACCTGGCACCAGCCATGATAGATTATGGCTGTTCAGAACACATAAGCATATCCCTTTCATGAGCATTTTGGGAACCATAGTTCAGATGACCCCAGTAAAAACAACTGCAATGGTTTAGCCAAGCTGGTTCTCTAAGAAATGTAAGAATCATGATGAGTCATTATGTTATTGAAATTCAGAACTAGGTGGCAATGAATCACACGAAGTTATCACCTTCAAATCATCAAAGGGAATATAAATTGGGTCGTATAAAGTACCATGAGTCTCACTGCATTTTTAACTAGATGAACCTCTTATATAAACAAGGTTTTATTATTATATTTATTGTTATTATTATTAAAACTAGAGTAAAATTTAGTGCACATAAAAGTGAAGGGCTAATGTTGCCAGCTTGAGCCAGAAAGAGGATAGGCCTGTATTGGTAGATCGCTTCATGTAACACTATCATTACATTTTCACCTATATGAGGCAATGCCAAACATGGGAATTTGTATGACTCTTAAAAATGCATGAGTGGATGGGGCACATGGTAAGAGGTCCTCAAATCAATTTTGTTTTTTAAGCTAAACTAGAATTTGAACTAGAGAACTTGAGAACCAAGGGTAGGTCAACCCAACTCTTTCATTATCCTCCACCCTCCTTTTTAATACATTGGATCTTTCAAAGAAAACAGGGTAGAAATATCATTTAACAGAATAGCAAGAAAATCACTTTGCTGGCTTTGCTATGACTTTTTGCTAATAAGCTGTATGCTATGCCAGATCACATATTTAAAAGCAGAGTTTTGCCTCTTGGGGAAGAATTAGATTTCAGTTCAGTTCAATTGATCTGGGTGCATTCTGTCCAGGTAGGATTTTTGTACTCACAGGGGTTATAATCTGGAGGTGAAGTTAGAAGGCAGGGGATATAAAATCAATGATAACAATACATGGAAATGGCCACAACTGAGCTAGAATAGGGGACTACTGGGTTAGTCATACTTTAGTTAGATGATGACTAAATGATGTGTTAGTTAGGGAATCAGCCAAATGAAGAGACTAGCAAGGGTGGGAAGAGTATTGTGGAGTATTTGGGTGTTTCCATTGTCAGGTAGCCACTCTTCATAATAATTATCCAAAGCCAGAAGAGTAAGTGGCATTAAACCACTTGACTATAAAAATATTTTAAAATAAACTTGGCTCTTGAAGAAGCTGAACATACTTGTTAATTGCTGATAAATATTACCTTGATCATAAGGAACAGAAGAAATACTGTTGTTGGTTAATGGTTATTTTTACTTAAAATGTTTATAATTGGAGGGATACAAATAGGCCTGTGGTCATAGATTATGGAAAACACATTGATACGTAAATATATTTTAAAAATCCAAATATTAATAACTACTGACATTTGTGTAGTCCTTTTCTCCCAAAGCTCTTGAGAAACATTACTGACTATACACATACAGGAATAGCACTGAAATGCTGCTACTCTTTCAAAGGACAAGATGTTGATTCAAGAGAAAAGTAGCAAATGGCTGATATACTTAAATATAGGTCTGCAGAATATAGGTGTGCATTTGGAAACGTAAAGTCGCACCACAGAACCTCCCTCCCAAAGTGTTTGTCATATTTTACTTCAACTTTATTGAATTAGTGGTTTCATTTAACTCCATTTTTTACTAAGACACAGATGATTTTTATTTTTCCTTAGATGGAGATTGAGCTCCTTTATGATTGCTGCATGGCAGTAAGTAAGGACCCAGGCGGATGGCATTTCCTTTCTGAGGACATCAGCTCTGGCCCTGTAGCACCTCCTGGTATGAGGAGGGCTGATACGCCAGAGCAACACAAGAGTGCCGCCTACTGAAGGACTGGTTTTGTTTGATTAAGAACCAAGATTATCCTCAGTTATCTGAAAGAAACCAACCACCTGGTTCAAGCAAGTCTTGTTTATGGAGTATTAGATCAAATGGATTGTTGCTGGGCTGGTTGGTGACACTGATTGAAAACATGCCATGTTTGTCATACTTACTTGAACAATGTGTAAATTACACGGCAATAATCATTTATAAAGATGAGAGAACAGAGAATGTTTCATGTATACTTTTAGGGCTCTTACTGTAAAATATTAATTATTTTATTGCATTCTCAAAGTATGACTGGCAATGCCAGAAATATTATTTGTTTCTTTACATTTCCTGTAAAGATATCAATATCAATCCTACAGGTCTTCGAAAGTTCAGCTAAACTACCAGCTCCCCCTTAAATATTTCATAATTTTTTTTTCTCAGAAAACAAGGCAGTCTATGTTTCTAAAACTCTCATATACAATCATGTTTAGCATACCTTTACTGAGCATGCACTAATGAGACAAGTACTGCTTAGGCCCTGGGGATTCAGACACAACAAATACACATTCCTCGACTTTCAAGGAGGTCACAATCTAGTGCGTGGGTGGGTGGGGCTTGTAGAGATGACATACACAGTAAATTGCAGAGTGAAATAATTATTAGAAGTATATGTAGGGTGTCCTAGAAATTTAGAGAAAGAACTATCTCATTGTGGTGGAAGGGAAGAGAGAAAGAGATTCAGGGAAAATGTAAAAGAGATAGTGCCTGAATTAAATCCGAAAGAATAAATAATGCTAGCAAGCAGATGGGGTGAGATAGAGAGGGAAAAATCCCAGACAGAGAGATAGACAGGGAAAGTGGCCTTTACAAAAACAGAGAGAGTAAGAAGCACATTCCCAGATAAGAGATGTACACAGTGTTGGTGAAAAGCTGGGGTCACATGGGTCTGGGCTTAGTCCCAGCTCTAGTGTTTATTAACTACATAACCTTTGGGCAAGTCATTTAATTTCCTATGTGCCTTGTGTTTGCCACTTGTCACGTGGGGCAAGTAACATGCTAACTGGCATTTAATTGGTAGAACCCATTTTTGGGGGGATTTTGTGGGAAATTATATAAAAAATTCAAAGCTGAGAGCTATGGAAATGAAAATGATTATGTAGAAGTCTAACAACAAAATGAAATTTTGTTTGATGACTGCTAATGTTTTAAAAATTTACATGTTTTAAATTTAAAATGTGGTTTGTAGTCTTTTGGAGTAAGTCATGTCTAAGAAGTAAGTGTATGTTTGTTTTTTGCTATAGCTACATTGAAATGATGGGGAAAAAATAAAAAAAGAAATCAAAGGATTTGTTTTCCATATGTCCCAATAATAGCCAGCAATTTTTAAAATAAGTTTAGTAAAAGTTAGAACAATGCAGTTCCCTCATCCTTTGCTGAGAGGAAGCCTACTTGATTAATGTAATTAAAGGGTTGCTTGTAACTCAAGACTCAATTAAAAAAATAAATTTGGCCTTATTACTTTACTTCCAACTGGTGGTTTTCCTAGTGTGATTTTTGAGCTAAAATCTGCGGCTGCTTTGTTCATGACACATGAATTGTTTTAGCACATCCTTTCCCCTGCTGTGCATATGATTAAGAAAGCAGAGGTTAAATAGTGCAGTAAAGAATTGGGTAAATTCATTCTATTCTTGCTCACAGCACTTAGGTCCCCTCCCCCTTTTCAGGACTGAAAGAGTGCAGAAGCCTATTATCTTTTCCTGAAATAATTTAAGATATGTTCTTATGCTGAAAGTGTAACTTTTCTTTCTCAACATTTTCTAGTACACTGATTTTGTGATGTCTCTGCTATAGATATTATCCGTATTAGCAAGAAAACAAATGCAAGCGCATCCTACCATTTTATTCAGTGCTCATGGGTGCTTCTCACTGTGATAAGCATTTTGCATACATGGTTTTATTTTTACTTGTGATACTCCTACAAGGTAAGGATAATTATTCTGATTTCTAGATGAGAAACAAGAGGCTCTGAGGGGTTATGGTATTTTTCCAAGATGCCACAATTGGCAGGAGACAGAAATAAGGTGTTAAATCTGGTCTACTTCATTCTAAACCTGGGTTCTCATGCATTTGCATTTTTTGTAGGGCAAGTTTGATTCAAAGGATTTAAAACTAGTTCTGGTACAGCATCTTCTATGTGTTTGGTGCAATACATGTTAAATTCAATTGAATGGAAATTTTAAGCTCAGGAGGGCAAAGAGCAGTGAGTTCTCTACCCTTCTTGAGTTTATAGTCTGATGTGGGTGTGACTATAATATGAAGTGCAATTGATAAGCAACAGAGAAGGCGGTGTGGTATAGTGGGGAGATCATGACAAACTCACCATGTCCAAAGGAACTCTTCATTTCTTCCCTTAACCTGTTCCGTCCCCAGTCTTCCAGGGAATGGTGCTAATATGCATCTGGTTGTTCAAATCAGAATCCCTGGGCCATCTGCAATTCCTCCCTCTCGCTCACCTTTTGTATCTTTAGCAAGTCCTGTCTGAACTGTGCTGAAATCTGACAGCTACTTCTGTCTCCCTTCCCTGTCACAACGCCCTCCAAGCCCTCCGGACCACAGATGTCATCACTTTCTAGCTGTAAAAAGTAAGTGTCCCTGCTCCTCTACCCAGTGAGAACCATGTACGAGGGGCAGCCAGAGTAGGTTTTGGGGAGCCCGAAGCTAAGGTATGATACAAAATTACATGCAAAAGTGAACATATAGAATGACAACAGTAGTAACGAGAAATTACATATATTAAAAAGCTGATGGGGGTGCCTGGGTGACTCAGTTGGTGAAGCATCTGCCTTTAGCTCAGGTCATCATCATCCTGGAGTCCTGGAATTGAGTCCCACATTGGGCTCCTTGCTCAGCGGGGAGTCTGCGTCCTCCCTCTCCCTCTGCTCCTCCTTCTGCTCATGCTCTCTCTCCCTCTCTCTCTCAAATAAATAGAATCTTTTTAAAAAGCTGACAAATTCTAAAAATATCACAAAACAGAAAAATAAGTTAAAGATCATTAGCTGCATGACCTCACATCTGTGATATATTTTACTCTACTTTTTGGGTTTCATACTCTAATCAGCTCTTCACATGACAACGATTTTGTAATATTATCTTCCATAGAAAGAATGTAAAGATTAGTTGGTCTTTGCTCTAGCTCATTAATGGAATTTCAGCCTTTGTAACTCATTATCGGTAGTATCATGTACATTTGAGGATTGATGTCAAATTTCAGAAAACCCGTATCCAAGTTCCCTTTCATATTTGACTTACAGAATTTAAGATGCTTTTCAGGTTCTTTTCTGCAGTGAACAATTTAAAATAATCGTTACTTGTTGAATGGATGGCACTCATTAATCAATTTGTGTCGATGTCTCCGCTGTAGAGGCATATCATACGTTTGATGTTATCTTCATTGATGTTAGTAGTTTTTGTGAAAATGAAAGAAATTTAAATCTTTTTACAATGTGTTCATATGATTCACTCCTCTTCACTAATTGGACTATCAAGCAATCTAGAAGCCTATTCATTGCTTCGATTTAAAATGTATTTCTTCTTATTGGATTACTACTTTTGTTCTGATCTGAATTTGGGGGGCTTACAATTACTCATTGATGTCAGAATAATTTCTACTGATTTAATTGCTCATCTGTATTACCCTTGTTTCATATTCCACTATACTTTGAATTTTTCTCAGTTCTTTAATAAATCAATTTAAAAATGACAAAAGAAGGTACTCTGAATATAAGTCCAAATCACAAGCTGTAATTTCTCACTTGTTGAACTAAAACATTCCAAAAGTCTGCCCAAATTGCAGTTAAAATGGCATATTCAAAATTTATTGAATAAAATGTTTGCATTTCATTTGCACTTGGGTTTTTCTTCCAAGTCTTCAAAAATATATTTTAGAGTTTTTAAAATGTCATTTAACTCTTATTGCAAGACTTGAATAACTTTTACACTGCTGATAATTATTAAAAATTTCCATAGACTAGCTTCTAGCTCACACCTCTCAAACCTGGTTTCTCTTCCACTATTTACACACGTCTGGGGCCTGGTCCTAAAGCACACATTCATATGGCAATGTGACCTTGGACTCTGTACCTTTGTATTAAGATGTCATAGTGGGTGGTAGAAGCCATATCTGCACAAAGATGGCTAGACATTAATTATTATACAAGAGTTCCCTCTCCTGAATCAAACAATGACCTTTCTAATATATGTAGCTATGTATCTCCAATTGTCTATAGGAAGTTCATACTTTGTCATTCTATTATCAATTATATTCCATTATAAATTTAATGTATTTAACACTAAAGTCATCACCACAACCTTTATTATCATTATGAAAGTATCTTTTCTAATTATGTCAATGGCACAATTACTTTCAGATCTTCTTGTCATCAAATCCATACAAGATTTGATTCACCTTCCTAGTCTTTCATATCTAGATTGGTATCAACTTCTTTGTTAACTTTTTAAATAATATTTCTTACATATATATGCTCATTCCTTTCCATTTCCATTGCTATATCCTGAGCCTATATATTTTTTTTACCACTTCTCTATTTCCTAATTTCCTCATTTATCTTTTTGTCTCTAATCCTTTTTCACTTCAAATGTTGTGTATAACATTGCCAAGTTACTTTGATCAAAATACTGCTTTTATCATACCAGTCTCATGCTTAAAAATGTAATCTAGAATTGCTTTTTTTTAAACATTTAGATAAGAGTTTTTATCACAGATGGAATAAAAAAAAGAGTTCAAATTTCTGAAGAATTCAAGTTAATAGTATTAATTTGGATGACTTGAGTAAAAAGTCAGTTTCAACTTAATAGCAGTCACATTATAGAATATTTTCTAAATAGAGCTTTGCTTTTAAGTGGTGGCATTCTCAACCTCTTAACCAGGGTTCCCAGAGAAGTCAGCCTTTGTGCCTAAGGCATCCACTGTTTATGATAAATTAACTTCTCTCCTGTGTATATAGGATCTGTGTATCATTCTCGAGAAAATGAAGAAATTGGTCACCTAAACAACTTTCTGTAGCACTCTCGCAGGACATCTATTAAAGAGATTAGTATAGTAACTGAAATAAACTGCTAACAAAATAGTACAAGTAGAGATTCTCCATCTACCTTAATGACTTTAAAAAACCCTACTTGAGGGATCCCTGGGTGGCGCAGCGGTTTGGCGCCTGCCTTTGGCCCAGGGCGCGATCCTGGAGACCCGGGATCGAATCCCACATCAGGCTCCCGGTGCATGGGGCCTGCTTCTCCCTCTGCCTGTGTCTCTGCCTCTCTCTCTCTCTCTCTCTGTATGACTATCATAAATAAATAAAAAAATAAAAAATAAAAAATAAAAATAAAAAACCCTACTTGAGGGGCATCTGGGTGGCTCAGCGGGTGAAGCATCTGACTTTGGCTCAGGTCATGATCTCAGGGTTCAGGGATCAAACCCCACGTAGAGTCCCACATGGAGCCTCACGGAGCCCCTCATGGAGTCCTGGCATCACATCAACCTCTACTAGCTCAGCAACAGGCTCTATGCTCAGTGGGGAGTCTGCATCTCCTTCTCCCTCTGCCAACCCACTTCCCCTCCCTGTCATTCGCTTATGCTCTCTCTGTCTCTCAAATAAATGAATAAAATCTTTAAAAACCCCCACTTCATTTATAATAACAATGTCCATTTGTATATAAACAGTGAATACTGCCAAATTAAAATCCTGTCTTAAGGAAGCAAGAGGCTATTTATAAACAGCTTCCACGTAATATTGTCTACATTATGTGTTTCTGTTCTTTTATGACTAAAATTTTACTATTGTGTAGACCAGGTTGACATTCTGAAATTCTAAGTTATTTAGGTTTGAATTAATGAGGTTTCTACTGTTTATATTTTGCAAGAAGACTCAAACTGCTACAATGTGTATCATCCAATATAATTGTTAACATATAATGTATTCTACAATGTTTATGTTAGAATTATATGACAAAGACAAATATTTTGAGAGGGTAAAATATAACATTTCAATTCTGGGCTATCATTAAAATGTTTTTAATTTAACTTTTAAAGTTAAAAGTGGGTAATATTTGTTAATAATATAAAATAGTGATATTGGTGTATTTGGATAGCAGTTAGCTGTTAATGTGACAGAAAATCCAAAGTTCGACAGCTTTAACAAGATACTATTTTACCTTGCCTTCACATAAATATCCAGAGTTAAGCAATAGAAGGCTATTATTTTTGGGTCTAGATTCCTTTATTCTTGTTGTTCCTCCATGTTGGCCTTCATTCATTTTTGCAAGATTATCCTCTGGTCCAAAATAATTGCTCCATCTGAAGCCATCTCCCCATTTTTAAAGATATACTTATTGGGGCCCATGTGTGGCTCAGTCCGTGAAGCCTCTGCCTTCAACTCAGGTCATGATCCTGGGATCCCGGAATGGATCCTTGCATCCAGCTCCCTGTTTAGAGGGGAGTCCCTTCTTCCTCTCTCTCTGCTCCTCCCACTCATGCTCTCTCTCCCACTCACTCTCTCTCAAATAAATAAAATCTTTAAAAAATTATATATTTATTTGAGAGAGACTGGGGGAGGGCTAGAGGCAGAGAGAGATGGAGAGAGAGAATCTTAAGCAGGATCCACACCCAGCATGGAGCCTTATGTGGGACTCAATCTCACAATCCTGAGATCAGGACTCAAGCTGAAATCAAGAGTCAGTCGCTTAACTGACCCCCCCATCCCTTTCATATTCTAGCCAGAAAAATAGGAGAAAGGCAAAAAGAATATGCTCCTCTTTAAGGACACTTCCATTAAGTTCCATACTTTACTTCTCCTCACATCCCATCAGCCACAAACTGTTAAGGCTAAGCTTACTTATTTACTTACTGTAAAGAGCTTGGAAAATGAAGTCTATTCCAGTCAACGATTTGCCCAGCTGAAAATCCTCTATTAAGGGCAAAGTGAGAGAATGGATTTTTGGTGACAATTCAGAGGGTTCTGCCACAGATCATGTTGTCCTCATTGACAGTCCCCAACTGCCTAATAATAAACCATCTATACTTAGGAGATGGTAGGAAGTATGCCAGCAAATTACACCTAGTTGTAGCAGGCAAAGTTTAATTTTCCAGCTTTCAACCAGACTTGTACATCAATATCACCATGGGGTTTTTCAGATTTAGATATGCCAAGCCCTAACCTAAACTTATTGAACTCGAGTTATGGTAAGGCAGGTCAAGAGCTGATTTTTGAAAGTACTACAGATGATTCAGGTACATGATCAAGCTTAGAGAGCAGCACAGACCCATCCCTTGGTGGGATATCATTTAAGAACTAATAAGGGAAAGGGAGTATAGGAAACACTGGGTTAGAATTGTTAGCATCTCTTTTTAATTTATTTTTATTATTTTATTTTATTAATTTATTTTATTTTAATAGTATTATTTTGGAGACAGACCATGCATGCATGTTCAGAGGGAGAGAGAATCTTAAGCAGGTTCCACATCCTGCTCAGAGCCCCATGTGGGCTTGATCTCATGACCTAACTTGAAATCAAGAGTCGATTGCTCAAGTGACTGAACCATCCAGGAGCCCCTGTTAGCATCTCTTTCAATGTTCCCTTCTTCCCTCATTTATCTGACCTGGTTACCCATTCTTCTGTTCCCCACCTGTCATCAAGCCCTCAGAGCAATTTTGCAATAGCTCACATGACAGAGGAAGTAGAGAGAACAAAATGAATTTAGGATTTAAAAAGTTTCCTGCAAGGAATGTAGGTGATAATGACATTTACAGCTACACAGTGAACTTCTTGAAGGTGAGGCCTTCATCTTTTCCAAAGAGGACGTCTAGGGCCTACAGTGTGGTAGAAGCTCAAAGAATGTTGGGGTGAGGGAATACTAAGTACCATGCTGGTTTAGCTAAGTGTAGCTGCTCCAGGGGATTTTGGTGGGAAACCGAGACTCAGTATGTAAGATTACCATCACCTAGCCTTCAGTGGTCTCAGCTGGCTGATTGTATCTGATTTTATTGACATAAACCTGCCTGGAGACTAGAAAGAGAGATGAAACTCCTGCTCTGCTGAATTAGCTTTCTGAGGGTATCTTTTGAGCCCCATGTGTTCCTTTTTGACTGTGGACCATGTGATGCTCATGCTGTAAAGTTTTTGGGGTTTATCCTGGACCCGTCTGCAGGAAATTTTCTGGCTGGGCCCCAATTTTATTCCACTAATTTTACTGTTCTAAAGATACTTCAGATTACATCATTCCTTGTCAATGGAACCTCCTATATTCCTGGCCTTGGAAAATCCCATTTTTCTCTTAGATTCTCTTTAGAACATAGAAGAACAAGGATATGCAGTACTAAGTGTGTATCATCTAAAAATTTAAGGTTACTTTTAAGTTAGGTTGAGTTTCTTGACTATAGTTCTAATCTCATTTTACTAAAGAAAATGAACACCACTCTCCACTCTTTTCCACATTATCTCATCCTATTTTTATTTTAAGATTTTATCCGACACTTCTAGTTTGGATGAGCTTACTTATAATCTCTTTGATCATGGCTATTGCTTCAGAGAGAGCTCCACTTACTTCTCTAGTCATGAATGTTGCCAGTTACCTAATAGTCTGTAATTACAGACGTTTAAACTTTGAAAAACCAGTGTTTTTCCCTTCCCATTTGCAAGAGACAGATTTAAAGAGATTTATGTGAAGAGACAAAAATCCATTGTATTTGTTGTTGACATAAAGAGCTGCAGATAGCTTTCTGGTTTTTGTTTCAACTCTTTTTAATGTTTTCCCCCCCTCCTACTTCTTTAAGAAAATCTTAATTAGGTTTTAGTGGTTCTTAACACCTGTCTAATTTTCCATTTAAGAAGGAAGGTGGGGTTTAGGCTCTGCGTAGTTAGCAGGTATCTTAGCATTAGCAAATGAAAAAGGTTGGGTAGTAAAGCAGTAGGCTACTGGAATAATGAGACACCTAAGTCCACGGATCTGAGGATTTTTTACACACTGAACTTGATTATTAACGTGCGTAGAGAATAAATAAAAAGAGCTTGGGGTATGTATACATATGTGTGTGTGTGTGTGTGTGTGTGTGTGTGTGCGCCTGACACACATGGTAATTAACAACAGCTCCAAACCAGGAAAACTAAAAGTAAAAGAAGGTTTAGAGCTGAGAGGAAAAACAAACCAAACTATTTTGAAATGAATACCTAAAATGTAACATTAACTTATTCTTAGAAAAAAGTTTAGATCTTGAATTAGGGGAAAAAAAAAAGGCTTGAGTTTGAAAAAACTTTTTCATATTTTTGGGCAAATATAAGTAAGTATATATTCTAAACTTCGTCATTTTTTTTTCGTAGTTTAAAAATATAGTCTTTATGTTTCTAACAATAAAGCTCTGTTTTTATTACATAAATCTGAAAATGTCTTGGACGAAGAATTCATCTTTCTAGTTAAAGATTTGAGTATGCTCTTTCTTCTTTGTTATTTAATTATTTAAGGAAAAATCAAGGAAAGAAATCTATTTCAATAAGATAAGAAATAAAGATAAAAAGCTGACTGCTTTGATTTGTATTTCGTACTGCAAATCTTCTGAACTGTGAATGCTTTTATATTTTAAAAGTTTAACAACTAGTTACAAATGAAAAAAAATTACCAAATTATTTCAAACTTCAGTAATATAAATGTAATGATTTTGTCACTTAGTTTGAAAATCATTCTCATGGGCATAAAAATGAAGTTTTAACCAAACCTCCACAGGAGGGCACTATAGCGTGACTCTGGTATAAATTGCAACTCCAGCAACCCATTCTGTCATTAGCTGGTTCTTGATTAAACATCTAAAATAGTGAGTCCTTCTCTTTAATTAGAAAATTCTAGTTTTCAAAACTTAAGATAGGTAGATTTCACATGTGGCAAATATATTTTCTTTGGTAAAAAAAGGAATGTAGGTAATTTAATCTTTTGTGGCATATACTTAAAATCTTATCACAAAGTATAGCAAAATTGGTAAGATGTGTGGTCTGGATGAAACAAAATCTAAATAGGTTAAAATTATGTAATATTTTAACAAATAACAGGGATATTTTAGAACTATCAGGCTAAACAAACTCAAAATACATTCAACAGATACATGCATTATTACTTAGAAGTGGTACATTTTTATAAGTAGCATATGTAAATATTATTACAAATAATATGTATTACTTATAATGATATGTCTAGCTAGCTAGGCAGTAGGTATGTAAATCGATCTCAGTGAATATAGAAATATAATTAAATATAAATAGCAAAGCATTTCCAAACTGGCTCACCTCCTCTTGATAAGGCTTTAAAAACGTTCACTGTAATGATAAAGGTGGATATTTGGTCCAAATTAAGATGTTTTAAATGCCCCTGGTCCTAACTCCCAATATCACTAGTGTATTTTCAAGCAGTTCTCCAGGAGATAAAATATTTGGATATTTTACTAGAGTTAAGTCAATATGAAAATAATTGTACTCGTGGCAGTTACCATGTGTCTTTGTGGGCCTTGTTATTTTGAGGATTTGCCATATAAGTCCAAAAAAGCTATACTGAATAGACATTTTTATAAAATTTGAAGAGTAACAAGATCAGTGGTTATAGATATAGTTACATAGTTGTATAACTGTACAGAACAAATCTATTTCCATTAAGGAAATTAGTCATTTCATTGTAGTTTTGCCAAAAAATGGCAGGCATTTGGGTAAATTCTAATAATGGAGGGAAAGTCTAGTTAGAGAGGTGAAAATCCTTATATCAACCAGGTTTAACTTTCCCTCTTTATGGTCAAATACAGATAGCTTTAATGTTCTGGGAATTTACAGTTGAAGCAAAATAATGTAACTGCAATACAAATCTCATAACTTTCTGAATCTGCATTCTCTATAAGACTCAATGGCATCATATTTTCATACAAATGCAAAACACTTATTTAAAACAGAAGTTCTCTAAAACTTTTGTTGGTTCACACCTGGGTTGAATAATTAAATTTGTTGGTAATTAAAATGCTAGTTCATCACTCCCCTGGGGATTCAAGGCAGCCTGTTTTAATTTAAATATCTTTTCTTTTAGCTCATAATTACAGATTCTTTAGCCATTAAAGAACTCAAAAAGTAGATTTAAAAGTAATGAAAAATAAGAAAGTAAAATTTGCATAAACTGTTTCCATATAATAAAGATGACTTTTAAATATTATTCATATGTAAAATTGGCAAATTACATAATGAGATACTTATCATAAACAATAGAATCCTATACCATTAAGGTTTTCTTTGTTTTTTAATCTGGAATCTAGCATACCAGAACATTCCATTTACTGGATTTTTTGTTTTTTAGAACATCTATTTTCCAAAATTTTCTCCAGATTTACTGAAGTATACTGTTCTATATTTTAAAATTTTACATACTAATGTATACATTTTTATAAGGTTGGACATGTCCATACACTCATGATACTATCACTATCTCCAAAGGATTTCTTGCTTCTTTGTTTACTTATTTTTGTGGTAAAAATTACTTATTAGCAAGAGATCTAACCTCTTAAGGAGTTTTAAAATATGCAATAGTGTATTGTTAACTACAGGTACTATGTTGTACAGTAGATCTCTAGCACTTATCTGAAACTTTATACCCATTAAATGCTCCCCATCAAGCTCCCCCTTCATGCCCTGGCAAAAACTATTTTATATTCTCTGCTTCTATGAGTTTGACTATTTTATGCACTCCATGTAAGTAAAATCATGCAGTATTTCTCCTCCTGTGACTGGCTTATTTCACTTAGTAGAATGTCTTCCAGATTCATCCATATGCTGTTGAAAATGGTAGGATTTCCTTCTTTTTTAATGCTGACTAATATTCCAACACACACACACACACACACACACACACATTTCCTTTATCCATTCATCTATTGATGAACATTTATGTTGTTTCCACACCTTTATTGTGAGTAGTGCTGTAATGAATATAGGAATGTTAGTATCTTTTTGAAGTGCTGATTTCAATTCTTTTGGCTACCTACCCAGAAGTAGGATTGCTGGATCATATGGTAGTTCTATTTTAATTTTCTTTTTGAGGAACCTCCTTACTATTTTCCATAGTGGCTGTACCATTTAACAATCCTACCAACAGTATACAAGAGTTCCAATTTCTCCATATCCTCACCAATATTATCTTTTTTCTTTTCTTTTATTATTTTTTCTTTTAAATAATAACCATCTTAACAGATGTGATGTGATATCTCAATGTGGCTTAGATTTGCAGTTCTCTAGTAATATAAGTACCTTTACTACCTGTTGTTGATTTGTATGACTTCTTTGGTGAAATGTCTCTTCAAGTCCTTTACCCATTTAAAAATCAGTCTTGTTTTGCTTTGTTTTGCTATTGAATTTTAGGACTTACATATTTTGGAAATTAACTCTTTATTGAATATATAATTTGCAAATATTTTCTCCCACTCTGTAGGTTGCCTTTCACTCTGTTTCCTTTGTTGTGCAGAAGCTTTTTGGTTTGTTGTACAACTATGTGTCTATTTTTGGTTTTGTTGCCTGTGATTTTGGTGTCATAACCATGATCATAGTCAAGACCAATGTCATGAAGCTTTTCCCCTATGCTTTCTTCTGGGAGTTTTAGTTTCAAGTTTTATATTTAAGTGTTGAGTTCATTTTGAGTTGATTTTTGTGTATGGTGTAAGATAAGGTCCAATTTCATCCTTTTGCATGTGGGTGTCCAGTTTTCCCAATACTGTTTGTTGAAGAGACTATCCTTTCCCTATGTGTATTCCTGGCACCCATATCAAAAATTATTTCAGTTGTAGTCAAATGACTTGATGTTAGTAACTCAAAAAATGCAACTTCTGGGATCTATACTAGGGATGGGCCAAGTTTTCACTGAATATTATATCACTCTTGGATACTAAAGTGTCTTCTTAAAAAGAGTTTTATTAAGGAAAATATTTTCTTTTTTTCTTCCTTCTTTCTCTCTTCTTTCTTTTTCCCTCTCTCTCCCTTCCTCTCCTTCCTTTCTTCCTTTTTTATCTACTATTTTTACCAAAGTCAGTAAGAGATACTGATAAATTTTTCACAAAATCTAACTTGTCAGAATAAAAGCAAGTTTTGGTTAACCATAATGCTCCATCTCTTAAGCACTAAGCAAAATTTTGCTGCAAAATTTATTTAATTTCCAAGTTTGACTCCACTTCCACTAAAAAACAGAAAACAGTATTTTGAGGAGTGATTGTCATTTCTACTTTAAAAATAAGAGCAATCAGAAGGTGAAATATGACATTAGGTGAGTACTAGAAACCTTCACACTACAATAGTTAAAAAGAGGAAGATAATGGGAAGTTTACAACCCTGGATTTTATATGGGCTTCATCTTTAGGTAAATGAAATGATACACTATGCTTCCTTGGGCAGGATTATATAACAAAATCCAATAAAAACAGGAGCCAGAATATGTGGAAGCAGCTTCTCTGAAGGGTGCATTTAAATTTCCAGTGCTCCTATAATTCAGACCTTCAGATTTTAAAAATATTACACAGAATTGTAGTCATTTTTGGTTTGTTTTACATTTTTCTTTTAAATAACTTCCAATTTACACATAGGTTATGGAAATAATACACAGAGTTCCTGTGTAACTATTGAGATTAAATTGCAGACTAATGCTGCATTTCTTATCAGACTTTGTGCCTATATAATCACAAAACAGCTATTAAAATTAAGTTGATCTAATATTGCCATGTAATCCCCAGACTCCAACAGAATTTTGCCAAGTATCCTAATAATGTCTTTTATAGGTCCAGGATCCAATCCAGAAGAAGCATGTTTGGTATTTAAATGTTTCTGCAGTCTGTTTCAATTTACAAGAGTTCCTCAGTCTTTCCTTATTTTTCTTGACCTTGACACTTTTGAAGAGCCTAAAACAGTTACTTTTTAGGATATTGTTCTTTTGGAGTTTATTTGACATTCCTCATGATTTACACATTTTTGGCAGGAGTACTCCATAATGTTATATTCTTCTCATTGCAGTTTATCAGTAAACAACTATGTTAATTTGCATAATTTCTTATACTATTAATGTGTATTACTAGGATAAGATGGTATTGGAGAAGTTTCTCTGCTATGAAGTCAATTACTCAGCATATTATATTTATTCAATATACAATAACAATTTTTATGGGCAGATACATTGATACTATGTAAATATTCATTTCCTTATCAAACTTTTACCTTTAGTTTTAGCATTCTTTGATCATTCATGCTGAAATCAATTACTATTGTGATGATTACCAAATAGTAATATTCTAATTTCATTATTCTTTTTGGATTTGTTGTCATTCTACTGATGCATCCTATTTCCCCCTGTATATCTACTTTTTAAAAAATTCATGTATTTATAAAAGTAATGCTTTATGAATATGTATTTTACTCAAATGGTTATTGTTACTATCATAATTTATTTTGATGTTTAAATTGGCTAATGGGAGACTTTCAAGCTAAATCCTATGTCCTTTGGACAAGATCCCATCACTGTTTGTATACTTCTTTGCTTTCTAGTATGTCAGCATATTCTAGACCCATCTAACTTTTTTTTCCCCAAACCCAAAGTCAGTCATTTCTTTCATTGGAAAATGATATTTAGAAATCAAGAGCTGGGTGCTTAGAGTGCTCACTGTTGCTATGGTATCATTGTGCTGGGTCCTCTCAGCAGACAATATCAGGCAAAAAATTATCATTATATTCTATCTATCCTCAAAATCCATTAGTTCACACTGATAACTCTGACAACATGTGGTTTATTATAGTCTTCCCACTTACCACATATATAATTCCTTTCTCCTAGAGGGACAAAGCTCATTTTTCTTGTCATACTTATTTACTCAATGACCCCACGCATATGCAACCAATTTTCAAAGTTGTGCCAATCAAAAATTCAACCCTAGACATGTGCTATCCTCTCTCTACCCTCATTGGCCCCAGTCAGGCTCCAAGGGGGGAAATGGAAGTGGAAATGGAAATGGAAATGGAAATGAAATGGAAATGGAAATGGATGAAGAGAGGAAGGAGCAGGAAAGGCTTTAAGAATCTTGTCCCTGGCTCCATTAGTTTCCCATCCTGCTGTTCCTTTTAGTGACTAAACTCTGGACTTTGGATGGATACACATTTCTCCAGACTCCTGCCAGGTGTGCTGGCAGAAGCTTAGCTTGGTCAAAATTTTTGAAACTCCAAATCCTTGGAGTAATCTTTTGGAGACTGTTCAATATTAATTGAAACAATCAGGTTAGCTATTTAAGCTTATAAAAGGAATTAATATTGTTATATTCTTTTTCCATTATAATCTTTAGGGTTCAATATATTTTTCACCTTTTGAAGGAAGATATAAAATGCATAGAAATACTGGGGATTACTCTTTCTTTTTTAATTAACAACGGGATATTTAATGAATTTACTTATGATACTAGTTCCCCCATTCATCTGTTATTGCCCAGAGATCCACAATCACCTGGTGACATTTGGTGCTGCTTTGTAAATACAGACAGGCCGACTGCAGTACTGGCAGATCTGTCTCATACTTCCATATTTCTAGAAAGATATTTTTATTGCCAATATCTGAAAATTGATACGCCAAGTGTTAAAGGCCATGATATAAACACGAGTAAGAAATAACTTTGTATATTTAAAAGAAAAACAACAAAAATGGAAAACTCAACAATACATAAGATTTATAGAGGTAAAAGGATTTAAAGAAATTAGATAATAAATAAATATCTTCAGGTGCCTTCAAAAGCATGTTAAAACAAAGGAAGGATGAAAAAATGGTTTTAGTCTTACATTATAGTTTAAAAACACTGTGTGTGACCCACAGATTTTAAGGCTCTAGAAATAAATTTAAAATCAATTCTGTAACAGATGTTAATGTAAATGATGCTTACAGGCATTGATAAAACACTGTGCCTTCCCTCTACTAACATATTCCATAATTATACTGTGATTTAAATAGTTTATATATAGAGAGATGAATGTGGAACAGGAGAAAAGTATTCATACATTAGCATTCTGAGTAAGTAATTCAAACATCTAATTGTTCCAGCTCAAGGAATATTTAAAAATATTACCAGTTAGGTGTTCAAAATTATTTTGGTTTTTTATTGAGTCATGCTGATCATTTACAAAATTAGAAAATGTTCTTGATCATTATAGATGCACATTACAGAAAATACAGAAAAGGAACAGAATGACAATTATCAGAAAAACCTTTCCGCTTTTCTTTTATCCTAGATACATTAAAAATCATCTTTTAAAACTGAGCTTGTGCTATTTGTAGAGTTATAAATGAAAACAGACATTTCTAGTTCTGTTTTTATTGGAGAGAAATGCTCTACGTAAGGGGCTTGATTGTACATACTTTGAACTCTAGAGCTCTTTTAGATGCATTTTAATTAACTTGAAACAGCTTAAATTTCTCTTCAATATTCTGAGAACACCAGTAAAAATCTCACTATTGTAAAAATTATTCTTGAGGTTTATGCAATGGCCCATTCTTAAGTCTTTCTGTTTGTAACTTATGTAGAAACAAACGAAAACAAAGTCACTTATATCAAGGACAAAAGGGAGACAGTTAATGCAGGTACATAAAGGAAACTGAACCTAACCTTACAGGAATTTACAGCGTTTTTCAGAAGCAGCAGAGGACACTAGCTATTACCCAAACTCCAGATCAGTTCATGACATCCCTGCATTTCCTGGTCCTCTTGACTCAGCTATCCTAATCCAAATCAGAAAGAAGACAACCAGGCAACCCATCAGCCGAAAAAGCCAAATAACTTTCACATTTTATGGGATACATAAAAATCTTTTAGTCTTTGAGCAACTTGTAACTCTTGGTTCCTGTAACCTTGAATTTCCTGGCTTGAAGGTCAAAAGCTTTGTAATAAATTCATCTTTCTGCTTTGTTTTATTCAGTACTCAGGGTTTGGTTTTTGATGCTAGAATGATTTGGAAATTCCAGTTTTATTAGTATAGTAGGTATAAAGACCATGATTTTTTTTTAATGGTTGCATAAGTTTAATTGGTTCAACTCAATAAATGTTTGCTGAGTACATCCTTATGTTAAAAACCTGTAGGAGACTCAATTAAATAAGAAATGGTCCTAACTTAAAGAATTTATAATGATGGACGGTGATAGCTTAAAAAAATCACATTTTGTCTTTCATTATTATAATTTATACAAGTGCTGAAAATGAAGTGATGTAGGAGTTCAAAGGAAGTCATCCAATTCTGGCAATCATATATGATTCCACTAATCATAGTATTTTCTAACTATTAGAATGAGTAACATAATCTTACCATAGTATTTTCCCCACCAGTGAAAATGATTTTATTGCTTTTTAATTATAAAAATGAACAGAATCATTGTGAAAGAGGTCAAGCAATACAAAATAGTAAAATAAAAGAAAAATAACTAAAACCATCCAAATCCCATAAATCTTTAACATGTAAACATTTCCCAGATATTATTCCCATGTAATCAAATAAAAATAAATCCATATCTTTTATACTGCTACACTTACTGCACATGTATATATAATTTTAAGAAATGAGTGATATGATATACGTATTTTGTAATCTTTCCTTGTCAATCTTGTGTGAAAATTCATGAGCTCATTATTTTTAATGGGTATTATGTAGTCTTACATTGGATGGATGTAGCCATATGTGCTTAATTAATTTCTCATTGAGGAACATAATTTTCCAAATTTTTATGATTGTAAAAAGCAACACTAGGATAAAAACCATCATAGATATACCTCTGCACATGTTGAATTATCTTGGACTAAATCTCTGAAATTGGAATTGCCAGGTCAAAGGTATGACTTTTTAAAATTTGGATACACTTTAACAATTGTGCTCTAGCAGAGTATCAATTTAAATTTCCACAAACAGTGCCGGAGAGTTTTTTTAAACATGGACTAACACTCAGGATTGCCAGTCTAATAAAGGATGTGGTATCACATTACCTTGTTTGTATTTCTTTGATTGTGAGTGAGCTTGAATATCTTTTTCATATATCTAATGACCCATTTGTTTTTTCTTTTATGAAACGCTGTTTATGTTGTTGGCTTATTTTACTCTTGGGGTGTTTTCTTTCTCTTATTTATTTATAAGATGTTAGGGATCTTAATTCTTTGTTTAACATGTATTACAAATAATATTTCTTTTTAAAAAGTATTCAAACTTGCTTTTGTTGTCTTCACCAAAAATGTAACTATGATGTTTTACAATTATTGATATTTTTCCTACAAGCTCAGAAAGGCCCTCCCCACACAGAATTATAAAGAAATTAGAAGTGAATTCACTCATATTTTCATCTAGTTCTATGATTTAATTTTTCAACTATACATTTTATTTATCTGGTGTTTTCTTTGATATTAGGAATGAGCTGGTAATGGGCATTTTTCCAATTTCCATATTTCATCATTGATTTGAATGCCATCTCTATCATATATTAAGATCCCGTATATGTTTATAGCTCTTTCTAAATTCTTTATTGTGTGACAACGATCTGTTGATTTTTGTTTTCAGATCCTGTATCATTGTATCTGGTAGGATAAGTTACTCTTCATTATGTCATATTCTTACTCTTCCAATTGGAAGGAAAATTTCGTGAGACCCTCTCTCGTGAGTCTACATACCCCACAATGAGGGTACCTCAGACACAAATTTTATACAGTTTTGATTGGCACTGCATTGTATTTAAATATTAAGAGCTTAAATTTTCACAATAGTGAGTATTTCAATCAAAGAGAAGTGCTTCTTTTGCTATTCTTTCAACTTTGTCATTACTATCTAAACTTTTTCTTCATTTTGTAAATTGAGTTTTTATTCTAATATGTATTTTCTAATTATACTAGTTAAACAAAAATGCAATTGACTTTTATATTTTAATTTTTAATAGCTACCATACCAAGTGCTACTTTTTTCTAAAAGTTTTCAATTGATTTTCTTGGAGCCAGATAAATAGTTACACAATTTGGAGCTACTCATAATTTTGCCTTTCCTTTTCCAAAGCCACAACATGGCTGTGTTTATTTTTTTATTTTTATTTTTTTAATTTTTTATTTATTTATGATAGTCACAGAGAGAGAGAGAGAGAGGAGAGAGAGAGAGAGAGAGAGAGAGAGAGGCAGAGACACAGGCAGAGGGAGAAGCAGGCTCCATGCACCGGGAGCCCGACGTGGGACTCGATCCCGAGTCTCCAGGATCGCGCCCTGGGCCAAAGGCAGGCGCCAAACCGCTGCGCCACCCAGGGATCCCCATGGCTGTGTTTAGAGCAAGGAAGTAATTGGGAGTCCTGTTCCAGGAAGATTAGTGTCTTTATAAGAAGAGACACCAGAGAGCTCCCTGTCGTTCCCTGTTATGCGATGGAGGGAAGGTGGCCATCTTGGAACCAAGAAGAGAGCTCTCATCATCAAAAACTGACCATGGTAGCACTGACTTCACAGACTTCTAGCTTCCAGAACTAGGAGAAAATAATATTTCTATTGTTTGAGCCATCCAGTCAGTGGTATTTTGTACGGCAGCCCAAGGAGATGAATGTATTTGTATCATTATCTTATTACACAGGCTATAAGTCATTAAAAATGTTAAATGATAGCAGGAACTGCTAGCACTATTTTTAATGGGAATGTTTGTAGTATTTGTACTTTAGCTTTAAGTTTGGGAAATGCATACTGTAAAAATGTTAAGTATTCTTCTATTATGATTTTTTTTCTATTATGATTTTAACAAGAGCTCCTATTGGCAATGTGTGTGACTATTAAATTTTATCAAATGCTTTTTCAATACTTATCAAAGAGATAATTTTTTCTAGAAATGACTTATGTCCATGGGCCATCCTTGCATTCCTGCAATAACTCTACTCAATGACAGCATGCTGTTATTTCAAATTATCACTGAATTGTACTTGCTAAAATTGTATTTGGGTTGTACCAATATTCATTAGTGAATTGCTTTATAGTTTTTTCTCTTAGATAACTTTTGACAAGATTTAGAATCATCATTCTGGCTTCATAAAAAACATGAGCAGCCTTTCTTCTTTCTATAGCCCTGGAAGAGTTTAAATACATGTTAACTATCATTTTAAGATTAAAAAACTCACTTTTTATTTTTAGTTTCCATGGTATAGCTATTGGTTGCTTTAGGCTTTCAAAATCATCTTGTGACTATTTTGATATTTTTTCTTCCCCTTCAACCATATTTCTCTGCAGTTATCTATGGCCATTTCTGCTTTCTAATTCATATGTAGTTTTGTATAAGTGTTTTTCCTTTATGTTTTTAAAATTTAGGCTAGCTAATATTTTAGCTAATATACTTTCTTTTTGAAGAAGAAATTATTAATTCTGCTGGTTTTCTTTTGTAAAACTCATTAATTTCTGCTTTATCTTAATGACTTTCTTCTGATTTCTTTTCTCTATTTATTCCCTAAATTCTTGAGTAGAACACCTTATTAATTCTTTTATTGTTTTATAGCAAAACAACATTAAGGTCCTGTGTAGAGCTTTGGTTGTGCCCTATAGATTTGGCAATTGGTGTTTAAATTTTTATTATTCTAGCATTTTGATTTGGATTTACTCTTTGACTATAGTCATATCAGAGAATTTTAACATTTGCAAGCATCTACTGCCATGTTGTTTCTTTATACATTTGTTTTTCATTCCTAATTTTAATGAATTACTGCCAGTGTATTATGTACTCTTTCTATTTTATTTTTATTATTTATTTATAAAAAAGATTTTATTTATTCATGAGAGAGAGAGAGAGAGAGGCAGAGACACAGGCAGAGGGAGAAGCAGACACACACACAGAGGCAGAGACACAGGCAGAGGGAGAAGCAGGTTCCATGCAGGGAGCCTGATGTGGGGCTCGATTCTGGGTCTCCAGGATCACGCCCTGGGCTGAAGGCAGGCACTAAACCGCTGAGCCACCCAGGGATCCCATATGTATTCTTTCTAATACAGGAATTTATGGAGGCTTTCTTTGGAGACTAAAATATTGCACTTAAATTTTTTTGATGATTGTCTTCTCTGTAGACAATAGATGAAATATAAAGATTGCGTGTGTATGTGTATTTATGTATCACATGTTAATGTCTACACAAGGCCATCCACCATGGGAGACCTAAATGACCAAATAGACAAAATGACTCAGCCAGGTGACATCAACTAGCTTTTGCTACCAGGCTTTCCACTGCTGGCATGATGGGCACATATGGCTGGCCATTTAGGCCCTACATGGGATGCTCTGATGAATAATTCTCACTCCAGAGCTCTCCAATGGGGTGGCTGAGGTTTTGTAGCTCATTGTCTGAGTTGTTCAATATCTTTCTCTGTCCAATCCTGCTCCATCCCCCTTCTCTTCACATGTGTTGATGCCTAGTAAGGATTTTGCACTCAAATTCCATCTTAGCATATGATTAGAGGAAACTCAACTTGTGACACTGAATTCTATGGAATACATCATTCTTTTTTCTTTTTTCTTTCTTGCATCATTCTTTAATACTCTGCTTCCAGTTGGATTTGGTCAAATGGAGCCACAAGGAGAATATAAGCAGGCAGAGAGAAAAAGAATGAGAAGTCCATATATTTATTGCCCTATTTCTCACTGCTTTGGTATGGTTTTGGCCTATACTGTACTTCTTTTTGACCTTGGTTCCAGCCTTATGGTGCCTTTTCCATGATTCCATCACTTTTTGGACGCTATGACAGCTTGCCTTTTCCTTCCCTCTTCAGGCTTCTGGGTAGTATATTAGTGCGAAAAAAAGCTAGATTTGCTGCTGTGAAAAATTACTCCCAAATCTCAGTGACTTACAACTATAAAAGATATTTATTGTTCATTGTGGTGCTGTTATCTGACATCCAATATGGGATGTAGGGGATGGAGAAGCACAAACTAGCTTTAAAAGTTTCTACCCATGGGGCACCTGGGTGGGTCAATTGGTTAAGCATTTGACTCTTGGTTTTGGTTCAGGTCATGATTTCATGGGTCACTGGATCTAGCCCTGTGTTGGGCTCCTGCTCAGTGGGGAAACTGCTAGAAAGATTCCCTCCCACTGCCCCTCCCCCACTCTCTCTCCCTAAAATAAATACATAAATATTATAAAAAGTTTCTGCCCATCTGTTTCATGACATTTCAGCTCACATTTTATTAGCTCAAATAGGTAATGGGCAATGTTAACCTCAGTGGAGCACAGAAGTATAAGCCTCCCCAAGAAGAAGCAGAAATGGATGAACAGTAATATACTCTACCCAAGGTATTAATGCCTTTCCTGCTTTTGCTTGTACATAGGTGCTTACCAGCTTATGGGGGTTCTCATCCCTATGTAAATAAAGCTTTAAAGTTGAGGTTGCTGTTTCATATCCAGAATCCTGATAGATAGTGTGGTGTTCACTGAGTCTTTTATCACCATTTCCCTTCAACAGTATGTGTTTTTTCTTTTAGAAATTATAATGATTACATTATTTTATGCTTCATTAGTTAAGAATTTAGCCTTAATTTTATGCTCAACCAACTTTAGTACTCACCAACCGTCTCTCATCCTGTGACTTTGCCATTTCTGTAGTTTTTATTTGGATGAATCTATCTTTACTGACTGGATTGTGTTGACTAATTGATTTTTTTAAAAAAATGTTACCTAGACACCTAGGAGATATGCTTCCTCAAACATCGCACATCCAATATTATTTCATACTGTCTGGACATTTGAATACAAATTTGACTGAATATGCAATTTAGAGTCAAATCTCTTTTTTCCCCCCAAACTCCATTGACATTGTTCCACAATATTCTTGCGTCTAAAACTGTGAAGGAGAATTCTTAAATCTGTTTTTGGTTTTTTGTTTACTTTTACTTCTTCCTTTATTGATGACTTACTTTTTCGAAAAAATTATTTATTTTGAGAGAGAGAGAGCAAGTAAGCAAGCAAGCATGAGCGAGAGGGGCAGAGGGAGAGTGAGAAAATCCCAAGTAGACTCCCTGCTGAGTGTGGAACCTGACATGGGGCTCGATCCCACAACCCTGAGATTACCACAGAGCTGAAACCAAGCATAGGACATTCTTGTGCCATGCAAGTGCCCAAGATGATTTATTTTTATTGCTTGAAAGCTTTGGCCACAAAGTTCAATAACTTTGCCTAGATATATCTCAGAGTTTGTCATTCTTTACCTTTTTTTTTTCTAGAACAGTGACTCTTTTTGTTCTTTTTTAAAAAAATATTTTATTTATTCATGAGAGACAGAGAAAGAAGAGAGAGCGAGAGAGAGGCAGAGACACAGGCAGAGGGAGAAGCAGGCTCTCTGAGGGGGGGCTTGACACGGGACTTGATCCCAGGACCCCAGGATCATGCTCTGAGCCAAAAGCAGATGCTCAGTCACTGAGCCACCCAGGTGCCTCTTGATCCATTTTTAAAAAACTGCTTATTTATTGTTGATTGAGGGACTCTGGTGACAATTAACATCATCCCAAATCCCTTGAAAGCTCAGGGAGTAAACCACAAAATAGAACAAACTCCTAACAAAGAGAAACTTCCTCCAGTTTAGAAGTGTCAAAAATCCAGAGAAACACATAGAAGGAAGTCTTTCATATACCCTACTACTTGATGTTTGCCCCAAGATGGCACCACTTTTGATTAAAAAAACAGGTTAAGGATCCCTGGGTGGCTTGGTAGTTTAGTGTCTGCCTTCGGCACAGGGCGTGATCCCGGAGTCTTGGGATCGAGTCCCACATCGGGCTCCCTGCATGGAGCCTACTTCTCTCTCTGCCTGTGTCTCTCATGAATGGATAAATAAAATCTTAAAAAAAAATAAACAAAATAAAAGAAAACAAAAAACAGGCTAGAGGTAACAGCGTGCTGCTTGGAGAAACCACTTCCCCATCTGTTTGGCAATCTTGCTAATCTACAGTAGAAGAATAGACCCTATGCTGAGTCCTTTTTGGCTTTCTTAAGCTAAAAATTACAAAAATGTAGGAATCTTTATATTTTCTATCACATGTCACCTTCAACTATGTACTATGTCATAAACTGAAGATCTTAAGCTTGGCTCTCTGTATCCTCTTTCAGTGTGGTCTAAATAGTATTGTATCTAATAGCTGTTCTGTAGCATTTATAGTAGAGGCCTACCTTTTCTTAGTTTCAGTTGGAAATCAAAGAGTTTTGTAAACATGTCCATGTTGTTACCTTTCCAAGAAGCCCATTATAATTTTCATAATTTGTTTTAGTAAGACCCAGGAAAGCAATGATCAGACTTAATGTTTGGTTTAAGATACAGGAAGTCAGGGCTTTATTAATACTTTCTGTAACTCTGAGGCATTTAGAAGTAAATTATATATTGGAATTATTTTACTCCATTAGAAAGTGTATCCAAGTGGTAATTTATTTAACCTAATGACTTTCTGTAAAATTAACAGTGTTTTCAAAGCATGTTTATGAAATGAAAAAGTAATTGTTGAAAGTTTTTCATTTGGCAAATTTGCTGGACTTTTTATAGTGAATTGGACATCAATTTCTAAGCACCTGGAAGATACAGGCATTGGATAGAAATTAACCATTGTGTGTGTGTGTGTGTGTGTGTGTGTGTGTGTGTGTGTGTGTGTAATGTAACCCACCAGATTAACCAAATTTATTTCTAGTGATAGAATGAGAAGCTGTTAGATCTCAAGAAATAATACTTACTTATTGATACTTTCATTAGATAAACTTACAGTGGTCTTGCACGATGAATTGGTAAATAATATTGTTTTAATGTTAGTTTTTTGAACTTTTTCCAGAAAATTGTCTATTTTGTGAACTGAGAAACCGACTTGCTTGTTTGGATTGACTCAGTGTAGTACTAATCTGTCTTCTGACCCATACCTTGGAAATTAAAACATATACACACACACACATACACACCCAAATTCTGACCTTTGCTTCATGGTTAAATAATCTCTTTATGGAAAAAATGCTTATTTTTATACCTCTCTTTAAACAATTTGTAACGATTTTAATTTAAACTCAACTGATTGAGTGTTTTCCAGTAAACTGACTACTTTCTGGACTAAAATGAACAGTTTGCCGTGACACTGTGCAGCCCTAACCTGCCTCCTGACCCTGACTTTGTAAATTAAAACACCTACACACATCATCGTTTTCATGGACACACATACACACCCAAGCTCTGACCTTTGCTTCATGTCAAAAATAATAATCTCTTTATGGAAAATCATGCTGAATTTATGGCAAACAAGTAGAAAGCTTTCACTCCAACTGTATTTCAGAAAGAATTTTCCTATGCTAAAATTCAGTGAAGTTCCCTTTAGTTCATTAAATGCTCTCACAGTCAAGTATGAAAACGTCAAGTTGTTTATTGTACCAAGCCTGAACCACACGCACTGACTAGCATCCATTTATAAACTAGCCTGCCTTAACCGTTAAATTATATTTTCCTATATTTTCTAAAACATAGCCCTGCTAAAGACGAGCAATTTCTTTTCTGTTATCTGGTTAAAATGTAACATACTTGCCTCCATGGCTTTGCTCAGATTGTTGCTAATTTCCACCTTCTCAAATCTTTGCTACCCTTTTCAAATTCTGCCCTTTTTTGTAGGCCTACTTCATTCCCAACTCCTCCAACAGAATTTTTAATTTTTGTGTAATATTACACAGTGATTACTCCCTTTCCTGGCCCATTATCTTATTTTTTTTAAAGCTTTCCTGTTAAGTCCTTAATTATTTAATTTTATCTAGTCAAATAGATTGTGTCTTCCCTGATGTCAGGTACCATATTACAGTCTTTTAAAAATTTTCAACAGTCATAAAGCATACCACTGAGCACATAATACTTTCTGATTGTTAAAAGTATCATAAGTATGTTTAATTTTCTCTAATTATAATTGTGGACTATTACCTCTAGAGCACAATTTTTTAAAACTAAGGCATTCTTAGGCTTTGCTTTTCCTGTATGGATGATTAAAGGATTTAATATTATATTAAAAACTACACTAAGGTAATTTGAAGCCTTTGAAATTCTAGTAAGGCAGAAAATAGATAATTTTGTTTTCAAAAATAAGAATTCATGAGATAGACTGTATTCCATATAAATATGGGAAATATAGAATCTAATTCAGAGGAAAAATGGCTTTTTTTCCCCCAAAGTCATTTCCTGAGTATGTTTTTAGAGTCTGGTTTCCCTCATCAAGTAAGCCAACTTATGTCAGAATTTCAGAAGTCTCAGAACTATTCAGGGTTCTATAGGATACCTGAAGGATATTTTCTTCTGATTCTTTTATTTCCTTTCTTCTTCATTCCTTGGTCATTTCTTCCTTTCCTTTAAAAGCTTTGTAGGGCTGTTAGAATGAAATTATCAGAGCTATGCCTGGCACATAGCTAAGAGCTCAGTAAGTATTAGTCATTGTTATTATTTTTTTTGTTTCTTTATTATGACCTCCACTTCCACAAACTTGGTAAAATACAAAAATTATTTAGTATTATTTTTTGCCTATTTGAATCTAAAAATATGGCTAAGAATCAGGAAGAAAGTTGCAAGTCAAATACTCTCAGAAGCTCCTAATATTGGCCTATTAGAAAGTTTGGATTTTATTCCAACGTTCCTCAATAAATGTTTATGAATCATCTCATATTTGTAAAGTGGTGCAGGGGAGGCACATATAATTCAGACATATATCTAATAATTTTCTACAATATGAATTTCTTATTTCAGCAACTAGAAATAATGTTATTTGAAATGTAGAGGAGATAAGACTTATATAAATAATTCAAGGTTGAGAGTTAAAAGTGCCCCAAGAAAGGTATAGATAAAATGAGAGTTCACAGGGGGAAATGGAAGAGCTATTTTCAGTTTAGGGGGTTAATAATTCATAACAGAGAGGATTTGAAATGAACTTTGATGATAGAGCTAGTTTTGGAAAAGCATAAATTTTAGGAAAGTGGGAAGATGTGACGGATTATGGATGGCTGCAAATTCTATCACTTCTTGAATTGAGAGGTTGAATTTATTTCCCCTCCTTTGGAATCCTAGCTGGTTCTGTGACTGCTTTTACCAATGCAAAGTGATCAAAGTGACACTGTACCAATTCTAAGCCTAACCTCAGAGGACTGGTGGCTTCCCCTCCTCCCTCTTGCAAACTTCACTGTGGGATCCATGTAATGAGCACCATGTCGTGAGCCCAGCTAGCTGCATGGGGAGACCATGTGGAGAGAACACACATGGGGAGGTAGTTTCAATAGTTTGCATTTTCTTTATGACTAACAAAGTTGGACACATCTTTTCCTTTGGATATGTTTTGTGGAGTATATGTTCAAGTATGCCCATTTTTTTTTCCTACTGGTTTATCTGTCCCATATCTTACTGTTTTCTGTTTATCTATTACAGATAAGTCTTCTTCTCCCATACATTTTATGGCAAATACTTTCTCCCAATCTACTTGAAGTTTTGTCCTTTTAATTGTGTCTTTTGTTGGAAAGAAGTCTGTAATGTTAATACAGTACAGTTTAATAAGTTTTTTTCTCTTATGGTTAGTATTCTGTAAGGCCATTATGATATTTTCTAGATTTCCTTCTATGAGCCTAAATGTTTGACCTTTGTATGTATGTACGTATGTATGTATGTATATGTATCTATCTATCCATCCATCTATCTATCCACCTATCTATCATCTGTATTAGAGAGAGGGAGGGGAAGAGCAAGAGGAAGAGAGAGAATCTTAAGCAGATTCCATGCCCAGTGTGGGTTCAATCTCACAGCCCTAAAGTCATGACCTGAGCTGAAATCAAGAGCTGGACGCTCAGCTAACTAAGCCACCCAGGCATCCTTAACCTTCATATTTAGATCTACCCCTCATTTGAAATTGATCTTTGTTTATATTGTGAGTTATGAGTCCACATTCATAATTTTCCTTATGAAATTATACATTTGATCCAGTTTCGCTTATTGAAGAGACCCTGGTTTCGTCTTTGCACTACATTGCCACCTTTGTCATTAAACTAAATGATCATGTAATTGTGGAGGTCTCTTTCTGCAGTCTTTTTATTCTCTTCCAGTGGTCTATATGTCCCAAATTAAGCTCATTGTTGTAATTACTGTAGATTTACAAATCTTGAAATAGGGTAGTATAAACTGTAATTTTTTTCTTCAAGATTGTTTTAGGCCTTTCTTGTTGTTCACTATTCTTTATACATTATAGAATCAGGTTGTCAATTCATGCACAAAACCTGCTGGGATTTTTAATAAGATTATGTTGAATATGTAGACCAATTTGGAGAGAAATGGCAATCTTTATTATATTGAGTCCTCCAATACATAGCTACTGTGTATTCTTTCATTTGTTTAGATGTTCTTTCATTTAGTAACATTTTGTAGTCTTCTATGTATATATGTTTTATGCACTTCCAGTTAGATCTCATGCTTTTTTCTGAAGTTATTATAAATATTGTTATAAATGGGGATCCCTGGGTGGCGCAGCAGTTTAGCCCCTGCCTTTGGCCCAGGGCACGATCCTGGAGACCCGGGATCAAATCCCACGTCGGGCTCCCGGTGCATGGAGCCTGCTTCTCCCTCTGCCTATGTCTCTGCCTCTCTCTCTCTCTCTGTGTGACTATCATAAAAAAAAATTGTTATAAATGTCATTTTATTTAATTTTATTTCCTAATTATTTCTTGTTAGTATATAGAAAAATTATGTTTGTATATTGGTTATTTGTTTCTTGATTTACAAAATTATTTTTTTAAAAAAAGATTTTATTATTCATAACAGAGAGAGACAGACAGACAGACAGAGACACAGGCAGAGGGAGAAGCAGGCTCCATGCAGGAAGACCAATGTGGGACTCGGTCCCCGGACTCCAGGATCACTCCCTGAGCCAAAGGCAGACGCTCAACCATTGAGCTATTCAGGCGTCCCTGCAAAATTCTTTTTTTAAGTTCCACTTTTTCTGTAGATTCTTTTGCATTCTACATATACAATCAAGTCAAATGTGAAAATGTAGTTTTAAATCTTTCCCATTTCTATACCCCAATTTTTTCCTGCCTTATTGCACTGGCTAAAATTTCCAGTGTATACTGAATAGAAGTAGTGAGAGTAGACATCCCTATTCCCATTTTCAGGAGTAAATTTTTCAATATTTGACCATTAATTATTTTACTTATTCCACATTTTCTAGCAGATTTTATAATGACTGGGTATCAAATCTATGAAATTATTTTTCTCCTCCTAATGAGATCATAAGATTGTCCTCCTTTATTCTAAGGTGGTAAATTATGATATATTCTCAGATATTAAATAAATCCTGCATTCCTGAAATAAACTTAACTTGTTCATGGTGGAATATCTTCTCATATGCCATTGCATTGGATTTGTTAACACCTCGTTTAGAAATTTTGCATGTATGTTCATAAGAGATATGTCAAGAATTTCCATTTTTTGGTAATGTCCTTGTAAGGTTTTGAAATTAAGGTTATGTTAATCTTTTTTTAAACTTGGAAAATTTATATAAGATTAGTTTTATTTCTTTTTTAAATATGAAGATATCTGGCCTTGGAAATTTCCTTATAGAAAATATTTTAAGTTAATTTAAAAATATTTTAGGGATCCCTGGGTGGCTCAGCGGTTTAGTGCCTGCCTTTGGTCTAGGGCATGGTCCTGGGGTCTCAGGATCGAGTCCCACATCAGGCTCCCTGAGTAGAGCCTGCTTCTCCCTCTGCCTGTGTCTCTTCCTCTCTCTCTCTGTCTCTGTGTCTCTCATGAATAAATAAATAAAATCTTAAAAAAAAAATAAAAGTAAAAATATTTTAATTAAATTTGATTTCTTTGATACAGGGTTATTTAAATTTTACAAATTATATAATTTTTAAATATAAAAATTTAGATACAACATTGTTTATATTATCTTATCATCTTTTTAACGTCTGTATGATTTTTAAAGATCTCCAACTTATTACTAACATTGTATTTTGTGCCCTCTCATTTTTCTTTTTTTTTTCTTTTTTTTTCTCTTTTTTCTTAAATAGTCTTGCTAGGACATTATTGATTTTATTAGTCCTTCTAAGGAATAACTGCATAAGTTAGTTAATTTTCTCTATTGGTTGATATTTTCCATTTTAATTTCTGCTCTTAGCTCTTTTCATTTCCTTCCTTATTCTTTCTTTTAGTGTAATTTGATATTTTTACATATATTTCTCTAACATGTCTCTGGCTCAGGAGTCTGGGGTCTTCTACCAGCATCCATGAAACTGATAGCTAACCTGTAAAGTATGTAAAAATCTCAGATCCTTCACAAATCTTGACAATAATACTCCCTTATTATCTTTTTAACATTTGTAGAAATTTTAGTAATGCCATATTTCTTGTTGCTGTTATTGGTAATTTTGTCTTCTCTGGTAACTTTTTCTTTCTCTGCTCAGGCTCCACAAAGACATCAATTTTATTGATCTTCTAAGAAATAGCTCTGCTTTTTTGTTTTATTTGTTTCTGTTCCTCATTACTGCTTTTCTCATATTTATTTTGTGTTTAATCTTCTTTTTGCTAATTTCTTAAAGTGGAAGTTGCGGTCAGAGATATAAGACATTTTTTTTAATGGTACCATTACAAATAGAACCATTTTTTTTAATGGTTCAATTCCTGGTAAATATTGATTTAGCTTTATCCCACAAATTTTGATTTTTTTTGTTTTAATTTTCATCCCATTCAAAATGGTTTTAAAATTTCTTTTTGATTTCTTCTTTGATCTATGGATTATTGAGAACTGTGTTATTACCTTATGCAAATATGGAGTTTTCTGTCACTGATTTCTAATTTAATTCAATTGTAATCAGAAAACACATTTTGTATGATTTGAATTCTCTGAAATTAATTCAGACTTGTTTTATGGTACAAAATATGGACAAATTTGTAAATATTTTTCGTTCAGTTTAATGAAATATTTTGTTTTTGTTCTATAAATGTCAACTATGTCAAATATTTGGTAGTATTGTTCAAGTCTTCTATATCTTTATTAACTTAGTTTTCTTATTCTATCAGTTATTGAAAAGGGTTGAAACCGCCCACTGTAATTATGGATTTATCAATTTCTCTTTGTGGTTCTATCAGTTTTTGTTTCACATATTTTGAATCTCTGTTATTTTTTTAAGGTTTTATTTATTTACTCGTGAGAGACACAGAGAGAGAGGCAGAGACACAGGCAGAGGGTCTAGCAGGCTCCATGCAGGGAGCCTGATGTGGGACTTGATCCTGGGACTCCAGGATCACACTCTGGGCTGAAGGCAGATGCTAAACCACTGAGTCACCCAGGGATCCCCTGAATCTCTGTTATTAAGTACATACATGTTTATAATTGTTTGTCCACTTGAATTGGCCCCTTTATCATTATGTAATAACCTTCTTTTTCACTAGCCAATTCTTTGGTCTGATATCTACTTTCTTTAGTATTTATAATATTATTCCTCCTTTCTTTTCATGACTATTAGCATGGTATATATATTGTCCATCCTTTTTACTTTTAACTGATTTGTGTTCTCATATTCAAAGTGTGTTTATCCATTATATGTTCTCATTCATTTGGGGAATATAAATAGTAGTGAAAGGGAATAGAAGGGAAGGGAGAAGAAATGGGTAGGAGATATCAGAAAGGGAGACAGAACATAAAGACTCCTAACTCTGGGAAATGAACTAGGGGTGGTGGAAAGGGAGGAGGGCAGGGGGTGGGGGTGAATGGGTGATGGGCACTGAGGGGGGCACTTGATGGGATGAGCACTGGGTGTTATTCTGTATGTTGGCAAATTGAACACCAATAAAAAATAAATTTATTATTTAAAAAAGTGTGTTTATCATAGGCATCATATAACTGGGTCATACAGTTGGCAATTTGATGATCTCCTTTTGTTTGGGTTGTACATTTAACTGCTAAGGTTAGGTTTACATTTCCATGGAATGTGATAATTGATATAGTTGAGTTCAAATCTACCACCTTGTTATTTGTTTCTATTAGTCCCATGTGTCCTTTGTTCTCTTTTTCTGTCTTCTTTTGGATTAATTGAGCATATTTTTATTTCATTTCAATTCTGATTAGTCATATTTTTTGGTATATTTTAGTGGTTGCTTTAGAGTTTATAGTATATATCTTTAATCCTTTCTACCCTAAGTAATATTCTGTATTACTTCATGTATAGAAAGTTATGGCAATATACTCCTATTTCTTTCCTCTTGGCCTTTGTACTACTGTTGTCATAAATTTTAGTTTCTTTATATGTTATAAATCCAGTAATACAGTTAGTCAAATATTTAAATTTTTTTCATTATTTGATATTGGCTCACATGTTTACCATTTCCAGTTCTTTCATGCCTTTGTATAGATCCAGATTTCTCTCTCGTATCATTCTTTCTGCCCAAAGGACTCACCTTCACATTTCTTGTAATGCAGGTCTGCTGATGATATATTTTTAAGCTTTTGTACTTTTGGAAAAATATTTATTTCACCTGCAGTTTTGAAAGATATCTTCACTGGGTATACAATTCTAGGTTGACAGTTTATTTTCTTTTAGTGCTTAATCATCTTTCTGGCTTGCATGTTGTCAAGGAGAACTTTACTCTCATCCAATGAGAACTATACTGTTATTCTTACTTTTGTTCCTCTGTGTGAAAGAAAAAAAAAGATGAAGTATTTTTATTCTCTGATTGTTTTAAACTTTCTATTTACTACTATTTTACACCAATTTGGTTATCATATTTCATAGTTTAGTTTTATGTGTCTCATCTTCGGGGTTTCTTGAGTTTCTTGCTTGGATCTGTGAGTTTATACTTTTCATGAAATTCAGATAAAAATTTGCCACTATTTCTTCAAATAGTTTTTCTTCTTCTCCCTTTCTCTTTCTAGGAGTTCATTACACATATATTTGGCCAGTTGAAGTTGTCCCTCAAATCACTGACTTGTTTTATCTTCCTCCAGATAGGTACAAAGTAGAAGTAGATAATTCCAATCCAATTATGTATAGGAAAATAATGGAGCTAGTTTCCAAACATTGTAAGGCCAAACGTGCCTTTAATTCACCTCCACTTCTTAGGATATATCACTTCAGGATCCCAACTGACCAGCTTATTTTTGAACTTTATTTTTTTATGCCCCTGTACTAAGACTGCTAAAAGCTCTGCTTTGCTACAGAGATGCTATCTGTATAGCATTTGAGTCGTTTGCCTGTCAAAGCTTAAGAATGAGCATATGCCTGGAGTGCATAGCTGTCTTAGAGTATCAGGTTCACTGGTCTACGCCTACCTTCTACCTGTGATCTTTATCTTTTAATCCTGACAGCCTTGGCATACTCATACTTTAATCCTTGCTTTCCTATTCTTATAAAATTGCCAAAAGTCCTGTTGGATTTTCTCTTTCTTAAAGGCTGCCCTCTACCTATTTCTCAACTTCTCACCTTGTACGTCCTAAAACAAATACCACTAGGGGAGGGGTAAAGCAGCACACAAATATTGGGCTCACTTCTTTCTGGGATTGTGGCCTCTTAAATCCTAACTGCCTTATAAGATCTCCAAAGCCTTCAAATGAACTTCTAAAAATTTATCCACTTTATTTTTGTTCTTGATTAGTGCATGATCCATTATAAGATAATCAATCAGAGCTGGAAGCATATGTGCCAGAATAATTATTTTTTGAATGAAGTAGTTTTCACATTGAGAAATCTGTAATTATCTGTAAAAAAATATGCTTTATTGTGTAATACTCCAAAGGAACATATTTCTGCTGTTTTGAAAAGTCGATATTTTTTTTCTTTTTACATTTTGATACTTGTCACCCATTTCTCCTGGTGTTTATTGCACCTTGCTAGCAATCACCAATTTGTTCTACCTATGAGTTTGGTTTTGTTTTTGTTTTTTTGCTTCCTTTTTTTTGATTCCACATATAAGAAATAGCATATAGTATTTGTCTTTCTTTGTCTGCCTTATTTCACTTTTCATAATGCCCTTTCAGTTCATTTATGTTGTTGCAAAATCCTGATTTTGTTCTTTCTTAAATTGAATAATATTCATACATCACCCCCTATCTTCTTTATCCATTCATTGATCGACCTTAGGTTGTTTCCATAGATTGGGTATTGTAAATAATGCTGCAATAAATACCCACTTAATATTTTCTTTGTTTGGATAGACAGCTAGAAGTTGAATTGCAGGATTGTGTGCTAGTTCTATTTTTACATTTTGAAGAACTTCCATACTATTTTCCATAGTGGCTGCACCAATTTACATTCCCACCAACAGTGCATAAGAGTTCCCTTTTCTCCACATCTTTGCCAACACTTGTTTTCTTTTGTCTTTTTGATAATAACCTTTTTAACAGGTATGAAGTAATATCTTATTGTGGTTTTGTTTTGTATTTCTCAGATGATTACTGGTGTTGAGAATATTTTCATGTACTTGTTGGCCATCTGTAGGTCTTTGGAAAAATATCTATTCAGATCTTCTACCCATTTTTCTATCAGAATGTTTGTGTTTTTTCTTTACTATTGAGTTGTCTGAGTTCTTCGTATATTTTGAATATTAGGTCCTTCTTTGGTCCGTGATTTGCATATATTTTCTCCCATTCAGTAGCTTGCCTTTTCGTTTTATGATTTCCTTTGCTATACAGAAAGCTTTTTGGTTTAATGTAGTCCCACTTGTTTATTTTTGTTTGTGTGGCTTTTGCTTTTGGTATCAGATTCAAACAAACAAACAAACAAACAAACAAAACATCACCAAGACCTATTTCAAGGAACTTATTGCCTATGTTTCTTTCTAGGATTTTTATGTTTATCGGGTATTATATTCACATCTTTAATCCACTCTGAGTTTATCTTTGTGTGTGGTGTAAGATAGTGGTCGAGTTTCATTCTTTTGTATGTGGCTGTTCGTTTTTCCAACACCATTTACTGAAGAGAAATGTTCTCCATTGTACATTCTTGCCTTGTCATAGGTTAATTAACCATATATGTGTGGGTTTATTTCTGAGCTCTCTATTCTGTTCTATTGATCTTTATGTCTGTTTTTATGTCAATAGCATAATGTTTTAGTTACTATAGTTTGTAATATATTTTGAAATCAGGGAACATGATGCCTCCAGCTTTGCTCTTTCTCAGTATTACTTTGGCTGTTTGGGGTCTTTTGTGGTTCCATACAGATTTTAGGATAATGTGTTCTATTTCTCTGTTCTATTTCTCTGAAAAATTCCATTGGAATTTTGATAGGAATTGCACTGAATCTGTAAAATTGCATTGGGTAGTATGGACAATTAGTAGTATGACTCTTTGTTGGCTTCTGGATGAAATAACCACCTTTCCCAGTCTTGAAGGAGTGTGCTTATGTAAGAGATGATCCTTGTCACTCAACCATACCTCAGCTCTTTGTTGTCTCTCAAATCTTTATGCTTGTCCAAGCAATCTATTATACTTTTAGTATTTCCCAGTAGTTGAGGATGTATATGCCAAGACCTGTCACTGTCCTAAGGGGAGAATCTCAGTGTACTGTATATTCAGGGAATATCAGTAGCATAACAACTGCTTTTAGGATCCAAACTATTCGATAGAAACTTAGGGTTTCTCTAATTAAATCTAAGAGCTCCTTAAAAAAGCTATTATAATGTAGTCTCTATCACTATCTCTTTCTATATCTTTATCTGTACACACACATGCACACATATTCAGTATCTAAAGCCTCTAGTCACAATGCTGTTATATATTAGGAACTGGAAATCCATGGCAAAGAACAAAAGTTTTCCATTGATCATATACAAAAAAACTCACAACTCACTGGAAATTTCATTCAAGATAGTAAGAAGGTAAATTTATTCTTTTTTTGGGCAAATTAATACATTACATTTTTAAATTTTTTTATTTATTTATGATAGTCACAGAGAGAGAGAGAGAGGCAGAGACACAGGCGGAGGGAGAAGCAGGCTCCATGCACCGGGAGCCCGATGTGGGATTCGATCCCGGGTCTCCAGGATCGCGCCCTGGGCCAAAGGCAGGCGCCAAACCGCTGCGCCACCCAGGGATCCCTACATTACATTTTTAAATCATTCTGTCTTCAAGTTACCAAAATTCAAATTTACAAGTTATGTAAAATACTTATTTTATGAAGTCACCCATGCTTTAATATGTCCTTTATCCTTTGATTCATTTTATAATTTTGAAATGGCAAGTACAGCTTATATTACCACAAAGATTTCCTTTAATTTGAAAAATGTGATTTCTGAAAAGCCACTCAACACAAATAAGGCTCTAAGTAAAGCTTCCTTTTCTAAATCAGTTTAAATTACTTATATTTTAGATAGTGATGCAGTGTTAGAGCCCTACAAAAAAAATGAGTGAAATAGCACTGAGTTTTGTCAATTATATATATTTTTTTCTATTTGAAAGGAAGAAAGGCAGGCCAGTAGTGATTTAATTGACTTAAAAAAATCTTTTCTGTTTCTGTCTTTTGTTTTTAGTGGTTTAGTAATTCTTGGAGTCCTTTGTAGTATGTAAAATGAATTTGTGTAAAGGCACTGAGTTTTTGTGTTTTTGAATTTGTGTTAAATGCACTATGAATTTACTGTTAAAATTTAACTGAATTTTTATGGTTACGGCATAAAGCTAATAAAATAATCCAAATATTGTAACCATGTTTTAATCAAAGGTGACTATCTTAAACTGACTTAATTCCAAATGTCTGGACTTGTTTTAACTTAATGGCTCTATGTCTAAGCAATAATTTAATTTTAAGCTTTTTGTTTATTCCAAGTAAAGTCAAACAATATGTACATTTGTTAGGAATAATCTTTGGGCAACACTTGAGTTGATGTATCCCATTAGAAATGATTTGGGGAGCTTCATTTGAGTAACCTATCTAAACTGTCTCTTATGATTTGTGTAAATAAAAGGGGTAAATTAACTATATATTCTTTCTATTCAAAATTAACTGTTGAATGTTAAATATTTTCCACATCTATCCATTTTGGATTTATTGAAATAAGTTTCAGAAGTAGAGCCTCTTCCAAATTGCTAGAGCATTTGAACCATAAAAGACTTAAAAATATTTTTCAATCCCATGGGCAGTAATCTAATATTTAGGAATTTTTTAAAGGAATGAATGGGGTATAAACTTTAAAATTAGAACTTCATGTGTGATCCATCATAGACAACATTGTTTTAGTGTTTATAAAGTGCCAGACACTTGAAATAGACAAAGGGGGAAGAGAAAGGGAAATAAAATTTATGCAGTATTCCTTATTTTCCAGATACTTTAACTGTTATATAATTTCTTATTTTATTTTTAGATTTATTTCTAAAATAAATCTAAAAAGAAAGAGAGAGCAAGCGAGCATGCGGTGGGGATGGGCAGAAGGAGAGGGACAGAATCTCAAGCAGACTCCCCACAGAACATGGAGCCAGAGGCAGGGCTCTTTCTCATGACCCTGAGGTCATGACCTGAGCTGAAATCAAGAGTCAGATACTTAACCAACTGAGCCACTCAGGTGCCCTTACAATTTATTTTTTTATTTTTATTTTTTATTTATTTTTATTTATTTATTTATTTATTTATTTATTTATTTATTTATTTATTTATTTTTATACCACTTTTATAAGGATACAAAGTTATCCCAATTTCAAAGATGAGGAAACTACAGCTCAGTAAGGTTAAGTAATTTGTTCATGATTATAAAGGCAGAAAACGGAAACAGAATTTAAGCACACAGAGGAATGGAAAGGAAGGAAAATCATAAGATAACTAGTTCCATTTCATCGTCAAATACCACATTCAGTCAATCATTCAACTGCTCACACAGTTGGACTCTAATATGTGTCTAGGTATTGACATTGGGGATATAAAGTGAGATAAGGAGCCACGGATCCCAAACTTAAGTATCCCCCACATACTGTACCACCAGTATGTGGTTTTAGGTTGCAAGTGCTATGAGAGAGAAATGCCTGAGGTGCTGGAGCCCAGAAGATGGCAAACTTAATTAGCTTGTGAGTTGAGTTGCTGTCTTCTATTTTGCTTATCTTTACAAGTATGAGAGGCAGATATTATTCCCCCATTTTGTGGATGAAGAAATTGAGATTCATAGAGATTAAGAGTATTGTCAATGATAACCCAACTAGTAAGTGACTTACTTTGGACCAGGCTCATGTATCAGCTTCTGTTCTCACCTTGTGGCAAACCTGCAATAGGACTCAGTGGTTTTTTGGTATCAATTATGTAAGAGTACATTTATTAAAGTGTTAGTGACCCATGTAGATTTTACTGGAGATTTTTTAAAAGGGGATTTCACTGTAGCATTCTTTTCTCACTAATATTATTAAAAACTCATTTAGTGGTTAAGAAAGTATGAACATGTCATAGGAATGGCAAATGTGATCTACATTCCAAAGGTGGTTCCCAGCCTCTCACTCTCCTGTTCAAAGTCAGCCTACAGAGAACAGTCACCAGAGAGGGACCAGTGATGGTACTCACTCCCTCACCAATGCATTTCTTAACGCCTTGATGAAAGGAGACTGTCCTCTGGACACACCCAGGATTAATAGTTAGCAGGTGGCTAAATAGGTTGTATATTACTTCTTCTTCCTGAGCTATCTGAATCCTTCCTTGACATCATAGCGGGGAAATTGTGGCACATCATGCTCACTGACTGTAGGCCCTACTGAGTTCAGCCTTTAGTTAAGCCAGCCTAGCGACCAATAAAGCCACTTCTGGGTATTCGAGCCACACTGTCAAATCCTGAATCCTGAGTAGGTGCACCCAGATCAATACATTCTTTCTCTTCAACCTCTATTTTCTTATTTTTTTGTTTTATCCTAATACCATGTTCCTCAGTGTTGCCTTCCCACTTCCCCCTATTCCTGCCCAATAAATTATCTGGATATCACATATGCATGTGATCAACCCAGTTCAGAATTCCATGAAGTCTAGTTTCTGAGGCCAGTCCTACTGTCAATAACTGTATGGTCATAGTTCTACAAGAAAATAGGTAACTGGCCCTGGGTAGTTAAAGGGGCTATTTATAAAGATGAAGGCTGGTTTGGGATAAAGTAACAAGGATGGTTTAGTACCCTATCTGTTCTCCCTGGGCTGAATGGGGAAGAGGATGGAACCGTTTTCAGAATACAGACAGAAGGACTGTATAGACGGGACAGGAAGCTTATCCTTCTGTAGAGGACATACCCAACATTCAGTGACTCAATAGAGAGGGTGCTGGGAGGAAAACGAGTTCAGCCTCTCTTCTCCCACTCATGCCCTCCATCCATCTCCCGGCCTACACTGGCCTGGCTAGAAGGAGTCTACTGATAATTTCCAAAAATGTTGGCCTTCTGAGGCACAGAGTAAGGTAGAAAAGGGAGAGTGGATCTTGAAGGGGCAAACAAAATCTACCCAAACAATAGGCCAAATATTAATGTAGGATTATCTATGATATTTGAAATATAGTTAGGAAATAGCTAGAAAGGGGAGAGTGGATCTTGGAGGGGCAAACAAAATCTACCTAAACAATAGGCCAAATATTTAATGTAGGATTATCTATGATATTTGAAATATAGTTAGGAAATAGCTATGTTCAATTATAATTTTTACCTAGATAACTAATTATATTGAATAGGTGACTATACTCACGTTTTTTGTTTGTTTTGGTACTCATTTTGTGAAAACGGAACAATTAAATATTCAGAACTTCAGGCAAAGAGTTTATCTTAAGGGATATTTCAAGTTTTTAAAAAATTTACATTTATATCAGAGTTATGCTCATTTGCATTTAATGATCACATTACTCCAAACATTTGTTATTTAACAAAGAATAATAAAGTATTTTCTCTTTTCTCCATGTTGGCTGTAACTTAATAAACAGGAACACTGTCCATTTTTATTATAATCTATACATAAACATTATATATATTTGGTTAGCAGTATTTTTATATAAAAAATAATATCATGGGGTTGTGTGTAGAAAGCATAAAGAAATAAAAAAAAGTAAAAGTGATTAATTAAAAAATAAGTTTTTTTGTAGTAGTATTTATACCATCTTCTTTTTTTAGAGTATGTATTTGGAAGGTAATAAAGTTAAACCATGTCTTTCTTGTTGGTGTTTTAATTGTTAAAACTTCTATGGGTAACCAATATTATGACATGCTACTTAGCTTAAAAGTGGTCTGAACAATCTCTTTCATTCATGGTTTTCTTTGGTACCCGTAGCGATTAAATCAAAGCCTTTGCAGAGAAAGTCTGGAATAGCAGTAAGCATATGGACATTAGTCTTCAAGTCTCAGATCTTTAAAATGTGGTTAAATTGGGTCCTACTTCCTATGGTGAAGATTACCTATGTTGATTACCTGAAGTGCTTAGACAGTTCCTGGCATATTGTAAATGCTCAGCTAACTTAGCTTACCTTCCCTCTACGCTTTTGCCTAGTTACCTCCTATTATCTTAGGACTCCACCCAGAGATAATTAGCTCAGAGGGGCTTTCTGGGATCTGCTATTCCGCAAATTAGAGAAAACTTTCTAATATAGGTCTTTACAGTAATCTGTATTTTTCCTTTATAGTACTTGGCTTGTAATTACATGCCTGTGGGTTCATTAAATCACTGTCCATTTCTCTTGCCCATTTAGCATTATGAGTAACTGTTCTTGTTTTGCTATCCCATGTCATGAACTGATGGTGAAAAAATATTTGAAACAAACTGACTCAGAGAACTTAGTATGGCAAGCCTACCACAATTGTTTAATAATTATCTTGATTATTAAAGGTGGCAATAGGCACAACTCTGAAAATTATTGGCAATACCTAGAACTGGAAATGCATTTATAAGACAGTCTTCTTGAACCTATAATTGTTCTTCTCAGCAAAGTACTTGTTGAGCTTTGCCCATGTAGAACTTAAATGCACATCTATCCCTGGTTCCTGATGCCAAAGAGTGCACTGAGTCCAATATCTGTTTGGTTCAGGCACCAGGTGAAGTTATATAGTTACCAATAAGTAATCCTTGCTTATGAAAGGCTTAGTTCCAAACACTTAAGCACTTCTCTCTGTAATTCTAGTCTGAACTAATAAGAAAGTACTATTTTTTTAAATGAATGATTTTTGTTTGCACAAATCAGAAGAAATTGAAATATTATACTATGAAGAGATATTAAGCACCTATTACGCACAATCCAGTTTGGGATATGAGCTATTCATGGTGGAGAATTTGACTTTTTTATAACAATTCTGAGGCTTCCTGAGAGTGAAGAGCCATTAGACAGAGCAGGCCAAGTGGGTTGTGCAACAGCAGCCTGACACATGGGAAGAAAAAACAAAAGACGATGAACAAGCACACACTGGAGGGTGACTGAAATGGGGTAAAGAGAGAGATTTCAATTACTGCTCTAAATGGAAAATATGTTACTCATCTGTTGCTATGTCAATTATCCCAAATGTGGCAGCTCAGAATAACAAACATGTAAAGTCAACCATTCTGTGGGTCAGGATTTGGGGCTGGCTCAACGGGGTAGTTCTGGCTCAGGTTAGGCTGTTGGTCAAGGCTGTAATCATCTCACCTTGGGAAAGATCCTCTTCCTACAGCACTCATGTGGCTGTTGGCAGGCTTCAAATGGACCTCTCCAGAAGCTTACTGAGTATCCTTATGACACAGCAATTGGCTTACCCCAGTGCAAATGACTCAAGAGACAGATAGCAAGGTACTGCAAGCAAGCCTCATGGTAATCACAAGATGGAAGCCACAGGTTTTTTTAGAGCCTAATTTTAGAAGTGACATCCCATCAGTTCTGCCATATTCTGTTCTCTAAAAGAGAGTCACTAAAGCCAGCCTGCATTCATGGAAAGAGAAATTAAGCTCCACCTCTTGAATGGAGAAGCATTAAGGAACTTGTGCACATATTTAAGAATGATAGAGGAAACATGAAAAGACAGGGAAATATCCAGATGTGTAGGTGGTACCTTATGCATAATGTCTGGGCTGACCTTTTAATTAAAGCTTACAATATAAAGTAAGATTAACTATTTCCCTCCAGCTCCTAGGAATCAACTGTTTTTGTGTATGTATGTATGTGTGTATATTTCAAAAGGCAGGAGCAGGCCTGAGAGGAACTCCCCTACAGTCAGGTGACATATAAACCAACACCGTAAGGTACAATGCCTTGATGTCAAATCTCAAGAGCAGTCAGTAGGAAAGGAGGATTCAGCATGGCTTATGGAAGTCAAGAACAGCTTCACAGAAGGCACGAGTTGCTTCAAATTGTAAATATTAATGTCATATATATTTTGCTTTTTATTGAAGAAGAGATCTTTCAAGTTAGAGTTTTGCTGTTTAAATGAAGCAAAAATATCTGTGTTCATTTGTTAGCTGTGTCTTTTCCCTGTCTCAAGTTCTTGATCTCTTTAGTTAAAAGGCTTTAATTCTTTAAGTTATGCAGTATTGAATAAAGATCGCAAAACATTCTCTGAATGATGGATAGTTGCACCATCCATCCATTTAGCTCTTCTTTTGAGAGAGACAGACAGACACACACACAGAAAGAGAGAATCTCCACCCACAAGCATTGGCATGATTCTGGGTGTACCAGCAGGCATGCAAATTCTGAAAAAAGGGAAAGTAGGTTGCTGTTCCCATCTAAATTCTTATTAGTCCAAAAGCCATGCTCTGGGAGCTATGTAACTCTATATTCATCAGTTAAACTTGCCACGTTTGCTATGGTCATTAGTGCTTCAAGCAAACAAAAGAAATAAGCAATTAAAAAAAAACAAAAACAACCAACCAACAAAAAACACTGTACCTCACCTACCCTTATATTATTTCCTTGATTAAGCACAGAGCTAGTTTGCCACAGAAAACTTTGGGGTTTTTATCCTCTTTACTCCTATAGTGTCAATGGTGCTGATGCAGCTGCGTAATTTGCATAGAAAGTTGCTTGATTCTGTAGTCAGAATACCAATAAGGTGGCCTCTTTCTAAGCATGTTTATTCTCTCTTGATTGACTCTTCACTTGCATGCTTTTCTGCACAATGCACACTTACTTGCATATTCTCAGCCATCTGTCAAACACTTACCAAGACTTAAGTCTGGCCTCATAATCAAACTTGAATGCTATGGAAACATTGGTACATATATGGCCCAATACTATAGAACTGTAACCACAATCATCTTCTTAAAGAAAATAATCAATAAAAATATGTTACTCTATATACAATCTTGGTTGACTTCATTTAATTACAGAAAGTTGTAACAGTTAAGTCTACAATTACCAAGATAGAGTTAGTTATACATTTCTAGCAAATGACTTCTTAGTAATAAACAACTGTGGTTCTCTAGCCACATGAACTATATAGCAGTCCAACATGATTTCCAGCCTGTAGAAAGGAATCTACTTCGTCATTCTATTAGTTATGCTACCTAGATTCAGACTTCCTCTTCATAAATTTTGGACTTTACTAACGAGAACAACATTTGGAAGTATACTCAAGGGAAGAACAGGACAAGAATAGTTTAAGTTGGAATTATACTAGAAAATCCTAGAAAAGTCTGGGATGGATGGCCACATGCTTATAGATGATCCAACTCAATTTTCCATCTAATGCTTTAAACTATTTTACAAAATATCTTTCCACAAAAATCATGTAGCTGAATTAGAAAATACTCAATGAAGATATAATTTATTGCCTCTCAATTCATTCAATAAAATTTAATAGGTGCCTTTTGTTTGCCAGGACCTGTGCTAAGAGTTGCTAATATCAAAGTGTGGAAGGCATAAGCCCCTGCCTTCCCACATCTTATCCTTTCCATTTCTGGATATGTCTATTATTTAGAAAGTGATTGCATATACCTAGTCAAAGTCTTCCCCAAAAATAGCCAGTTACTGGTCTTTGGTCTGCCATCTGGGAGTTATACAGACAAGACAAATCTCTTTTTTATCCTGCCAGAACTTCAGATCTGAAGATAGTTATTATATCTTCTCTGAACTTTTTCTTCCTCAGAGTCAGTCCTCTGGTCCTGGAAAATCCAGGTTATTTTTCTCTGAACACATTGTGATTTGAATATGCTCCTTTTCAAATGTGGGCTGCTGAACATTATATAATCTGTTTTAGACATATCTGGACATCTTAGAGAAGAATGAAAGGATCATTTTTTCTTTAAATCAGAAGCTTGAATTATTAATGGATTCTTCTGAGTATACAATCACAGAATAGAGACATATTGATTTTTCTTATGCTTCGTTCATCCTGCCACTTCTTACCATCTATTGGCCAGATAGTATCTTAAGTAATTAAGTAAATCCCTGTAGCTAGCGTCCTTGTTTTCCAGGTCTTGCTGTGATCACTCTGGACATTTTGCTGATTTATATAACTCATGAATAATAAGATGCTTATCCATGAGTAACAATTAAATCTTCATTTGCAATAGAACCTTTGGCTTTAGGGAAAAAGAACACTGCCTAATCACATAAACATGAAATGCATCTCTTCAAAAAAAAAAAAAAAGACATTTTCATAATGTTATGCAATCTTTTAAAGTTAAATAAGCAAGAAAAAAGAAATAATGCTGAATAAGGAAAATAAAAGGAAATGAGATAAAACTTAGATAGTTTAAGTCTTTACTCTGGAAAAACAGCTATATGCTATAATACATGCTGACTGCAAAAAATTTCAGGACATACAAACAAGTGCATAGGGAAAGCAGAGATTATGTGGTACACTATCAACATCAAATGACTACAGATAAAGATTCGATGTCTGTCCTTCAGGGCCTCTTCTCTATGTATATATACATGCATATGGATATAAAATTATAAACTGCAATCATAAACACATTTAGTAGTCTGGGTTTTTTTCCCCACTTAACATAGTGTGAATAATTTTCCACCATAAACACAATGCTATATGAGTACTCTTAATAATGACAGCATTACATTAGATAGAGGCACCACATATTTTTAAAACATTTTTTTTTCTAATGAGACATTTAGGTACTTCACAGTTTGGGTTTTACATTTTTTTCTACTATAAACAAATATGTGCTTCCATAGTTTTGCACATTGTCTGATTACCTCTTTGGGAAAAACTCGAGAAGTACAATTATTGGCTCAAGAGGTAAACACATTTTGAAGTTTGATATATCTTGCCAAACTGCTCTCTGGAGAGTTTACCATTTTATACCCCTCCCATCAGTATATGAGAGTGTCAGTTCACCACACTCTCATAAGACAATGTGTATCATTGTCATTTTTGAAAATTTGGTCATTTTAGTTCAATTTGCATTTCTTTGAGTATTAATGTGAAAATTTTTATATACATTTATTGGCTTTTTATACATCTTCTCTTCTAAATATGCATTGTTAATTTTTCCATTAATATGTTCTCCTTTTGCTCATTGAGGAAATTACGCATATTTTTAAAAGATTTTATTCTTTTGAGAGAGAGAGATGCAAAGAGAGAGAGAGAGAGAGCATGAGCAGGGGAGAGGCAGAGGGAGAAGAAGCAGACTCCCTACTGAGCCCAGAGGCCAATGTGGGGCTTGACCCCAGGATCCAAAGCCCTGAGACTGTGACCTGAGCCAAAAGCAGATGGTTAGCTATCTAAACCACCTAGATGTCCCAGAAATTACATGTAATAGACTATTGTATCTTTCCGTCATTTGAAGTGTAAATTTTATTTTTCAGAGTGAGTTTGATTTGTTTGTTGCATTCCCCTCCCCAAAAATAGAAGTTATAAATTTTGATGTGGTCAACATATTAGTGGCCTCTGGTGTCTCAGTCTCAATTTATAATGATTCCCATTACACAACAAACATTCCCAAGGTGGTCCATTTAAAGCAGACTCTTCATAATTAAAAATGAGTAATGTGAGCATATTTCTTCTATCTCAGCTTTTAATTTTCTGGTAATCGGTTTAATGACTGGTATTTAAAAGGATTGATTCAGAGTTTTTAAATTACACACTGAAATAATATTCTCCAAATATAATGTTTTGGGTTTAGGCAATGAAATAAAATGTTCCTTCTTTTACATTAATTGATTCAGTAAAAAATTATCAAACACTAGGTGAATGCATATAGTTCCTATACTGAGAAAAACAAGAAAAAATAGTATCAGTTGTCCTGATCTCAAAGAACTGCATAATTAGTTCCCAAGATGTAATGCTATATTTGGAAGGCATTTAATGCTGAGGAAAAAAAAAAAAAGGTAATGTTAAAGAAAGTACTCTTTCCTCCCTCCCTTCCTTTCACCCATTCTACTATTTTCCCTCACTGCCTTTCTCTTTTCTTCTTTTCTTCCTTTTTCTATTTTTGATTCCTTAAGAGATGGGTCCCTCAAACTGAGCTATAAGGGAATGCTTTGGGTTGGCAGAAGAGAGGTTGGGGAGCATTTCAGGCAGTAGGAAGAGTTTACTTCATAGCAGCAGGAAGTAGGAAACCTGTAATTATGAAAAAACCAATCAGAGAACTGGCCACAGAGGAGCTGAGATTAATGCTAGTGAACCAACATATGAAAAGACTTGAGTGACAGGTTCAAGAGTTTATGTGCCATGTGATCTGTGATGGAAACCATCTTTAAATTATGCTCTGCCATTTATCAATTATTTTACTGGAGGCAGATCCCTGAATTTCTCTTAAAAGATTTATATTTAGGGAGGGATGATTATTTTTCTGTGCTTTGAAGAAAAAGGGCTGGAGTGAAGTTTGATAAATTGTATACCCAAGCGTCAACTATTTTCTTTAAATGATAGATTCCATAGTCAGTCACACACGCCAGGTAGACCCGATAGAGTTATTTTAACACAACAATTTCTGATTGATTTTCTTTAGCAACACCCAATGTGAGCAGGTCAAACTACAAATTATGTCCTGTATGATTTTCCCTTCCAGCAGTTTGCTAATACGATCATCCAATGAGGGAAAAAAAAAAAAAAAAGCCTTTTTCAAGATTAAAAATATTATCTGGATAAGTTTAGATTATTTTGATAGGTACATCTCAAGGGTAAACTGAATAGAAAAAAAGATATCTTTATAGCTACGCTTCAGTTGCCTTTCTCCTTTTCAAAATATGATCAGACATGTGATGTTTTTGTTGCTTTTTTTTCTCTTAAAAGGGTGAATGTTTACATAAGTCTCATATTTTGTTTATTCAGGACACCGTAACTTTATAGTTTAAAGAAAGGAAATAAAATTTATGTTCTTATCTGGTTATTTTTCCCCCCAAAGCTAACAATTTTTAAGTACAGTGTCATTAACACCCATAATCTGTGTGGGTTTTGAAATAAGGATGAAAAAGTGTTTTCTTTATTTTGTTTTTGCTTTAGGAATAAGTGCTCAGAACATGAAATTATATACAATTGACATTCACTGATTTTAGAGAGGTCTGAATTTTCTACATTTGCTGACGTTAAGTGGTATTATTTTGGGTTATGAAAGGCTGCCAAAACATGACTCTAGGCAAGGTAACCACTTAGGTATATTTATCATTTTCTTTAAATATCTTTCTAAGTATACTATATTTATAATAATCAGATTCTGCTACAGTACCACTTGTGAAAACAGGGCCTGCACCAGCAGCTGCACAGTTTGTACAATGCACAACTCCATTAATCACATAGACTACAGTGTGAGTGGTGCCTCCTGGGCTTGTGCAGGGGGAGTCCCTGTGAAGATGTCCATGTTATAAAGTAAAATTCTGAAACATATCAAGTATGTTGGTTTACACGGTCAAAAATAAAACTATATCTATCTGTTACATTTTGTAAATTTAGAGAAACTATCAAAGAAATCTTATGAGGTTTTTATATTCAAACACAAATATGTATGTGTGTATGTTTAAATATATATATAACCTTTGAAGGTACAAATGATCCAAGATTTGATGTGTTGTCAGTTTGGTAAAATGAAAATGAATAAATATTTTTAAAATGTACTATGTATACATAATTCATTATATCAATTTTATTTTCTTAGGAAAAATTTGGGATGCTATAGCACAACACCAGATTTTTACTCTATAAATCACTTTCCAGCTAAACCTAATTTATACTTAAAATGTGGCAGCAACACACTTGCAAAGTATTTAATTTTATGGATTGAGAGTTCACCTATTTTTCCTATTCAGTCTTTTATTTTGTAAACACCCAGATGATCTCTGTCAATATATTAGTATGGAAACATGTTTATATGTGTGCACTTAATTTACAAAATGTGCCTCAGTACTTCTCGGGAATGCACTAGGTAGGGAGCTCTCCATCCTTATTAGCATTGCTGCTGTCTGTGTTCCAGTTGGCCATTCTAATAGGTGTGTAGTAGTATCCCATTGTTATTTTAATTTGCATTTCCCTGATGAAATATGATGTGGAGCATCTTTTCATATGCTTATTTGCCATCTGTATGTCTTCTTTGGTGTGGTGTCTGTTAAGATGTTTGGACCATTTTATAATTAGATTGTTTCTTATTGTTGAATTTTAAGAGTTCTTTGTATATTCTGGATCAAACGTATTTTTTGCAAATATGTACACCCAGTCTGTGGCTTATCTTCACATTCTCATGATATTGGCTTTCCCAGAGCAAAAGGTTTTGATTTTAATGAAGTCCAGCTAATTCAATTATTTCTGTCACAAACTATGCCTTAATGTTGTATGTTAAAGTTACGGCCACACCCAAGATCATCTAGGTTTTACTCCTATGTCATCTTCTAGGAGTTTTATAGTTTCATGTTTTATATTTAGATCTGTGATCCATTTTGAGTTAATTTTTGTAGAGGGTCTAAAGTTCTGTGTCTAGATTCATTTCTTTGTATGTGGAATAACCAGTTGTTCCAGTACCATCTGTTAAAAAAAGCTATCTTTGTTCTATTGTATTGCTTTCCTCCTTTGTCAAAGACCAATTGAGTATATTTATAAAGGTCTATTTCTAGGTTTTCTGTCCTGTTCTATTAAGCTATTTGTTCATTCTTTATGGATACCACACTGTCTTGATTACTTTAGCTTGATAATAAGTCTTGAAGTCAGCTACTGTCAGTTCTCTGACTTTGTTCTTCTTCTTCATTGCATTGGGTAGGCTGGGCCTTTTGTTTTTCCATATAAACTCTATTTTTTAATTTTTAAAAATTTAAAAAAAATTAATTAGCCAACTAACACATTGTTAGTTTCAGATGTAGTTAAACTTTAAAATGAGTGTTTTTGATATTCATAGGATACCTTTTTGGGACTTTGCGATTGCATTTAATCTATACATCATGTTGGGAAGAACTGACATCATAACAATATCGAGTCTTCCTACCCAGGATCGTGGACTATATCTCCATTTATTTAGCTCTTGATTTCATTCTTCAGAGTTTTGTAGTTCTTGTCACACAGATCTTGTACTTATGTATTTAAATTTATACTTCAGTATTTCATTTTTTAGAGCTAATGTAAATGGTAAACTGGCAAAAGGAACTACTGTATGTAGGGCTTTAGTAATGTGGTGGTGGGGTGTCAGGGAAGAGAACATGTTCTATAGTTCTATGACTACCTATCAGTCTTTTAGGGACCCTGTGCCTCTGGACCGTAAACTTCACAGGAGTTTCTACTTTTTTCTCCCTCCTTAGATGGGACAGCATGGCTAGAGTGGGCTGGAGTTGGGTGTTTCCATTTGCCCAGTTGGTCAGACTGTGATAATACCTCAGCCGGTTAGGCTCTGGTTAACTCATTTCCCTTAAGTGCAGGTCCTGTTAGGAATAACTAAGTGGTCTGGCATATTTCAAAATGGTTCTTTCTCCTCTCCCCCTGCCAGGAGCACAATGGCATTTTTCTCAATATTTGCTGTGGACTTCTGATGAAGCTCTGGGAGGTAAATCTCACAATTTAGTGGGGCCCCTCATGACTGGGCCCATTTGGAGTTTTAAACTCTCAAGAGTTGTTGGCACTGAGCCTCCAGCAATTCATCAATTAGATTTCAGGTTTTCCTACCCTAGCACAGTTCCCATGGCAGTTTCCACTCATGAGTCTGTTACAATAAGCCACAGTGACCTGTATTTGCCTATCTGTCTCTCCAATCTTGGGGGGAGCCATCCACCCTGCGTCCTTCCCTCTCATATGGATTGAAGAAGAGTTGTTGATTTTCAATCTATTCAGCTTTTTACTCTTCATTAGGATAGACTGGAAAATTCAAACTCCTTACCTGCAGATCTAGAAACCAGTACTCCTACTTGTTTTTCAGAAATCTAACCTATTATATCAAACACATAGCCAATTATCCTGATTGATTTTCAATGTCACTTATTTAAATACTTAATAGCACACATTTGTTACATTTGATCTATTTTAATTACTATTCTTATTAATGCTCAAGGGGTCTCACCTTTGACCAATGATCCCATTGGTCTGTTTGCCAATCCCTGTCTAAATACCATATTGTTTTAACTACCATAGCTTTATAGACTGCTTTGGTATCTAATATGGCAATGCCTTCTCTTCTTCTTCTTCTTCTTTTTTTTTAAAGATTTTATTTATTCATGACAGACACACACACACACACACACACAGAGAGAGAGAGAGAGAGAGAGAGAGAGAGAGAGGCAGAGACACAGGCAGAGGGAGAAGCAGGCTCCATGCAGGAAGCCTGACATGGGACTCGATCCTGAATCTCCAGGATCACACCCTGGGCTGAAAGTGGCACTAAACCGCTCAGCCACCAGGGCTGCCCAGCCTTCTCTTCTTCTGCCTCATCCCTTACTCTATCTTCTTCCTCCTCCTCCTCCATCATCATCATCACCATCAGCAGCAGCAGCAGCAGCAGCAGCAGCAGCAGCAGCAGCAGTATTTGGTTAGTTATACAGTTCATCTATGATAGTTTATTTTTCCTTTAATATGAAAGTTAGAATTAAATTCATGTGTGTGTGTATTTCTAGTATGTAGCACATACAAGTATTTATTAAATCAAAGTCTATATTAGTTTCCTATTCTTGCTATACCAAATTACCACAAATGGAGTGGCTTAAAACAATACAGATTTATTTATCTTACAGTTATGAAAGTCAGAAGTTCTCAACTTAACATGGTGACAGGGTTGCATTCATCCTAGAGGCTCTAGAGGAGACTCTGTTTCCTTGCCTTATCCATCCCCTAGAGGCCACCTTAATTCCTTCACTCCTGGCTTCTTCCTCCATTTTTAAGGCCAGCAATAGATCTTTAAATTTCTCTCCCTTTCTCTGACTTTGACTCTCCTTTCTTCCTTTACTTTTATAAGAAACCTTATGATTACATTGAGCCCACTTAGATAATCCAGGATAATCTCCCCATCTCAAATCCTTTAATTTAGTCACATCTACAAAGCTCCTTTTGCCATGTAAGGTTACATATTCAGAGGTTTCAGGAATTAGTATGTAAGCATCTTGAGGTGGGTGGGGGGGAATCATTCAGCCTACCTATAGTCTACCTATAGTCACTTTTGGAAGGTACTAAAAATTAAATTTATTATTTTGAAAACTATCAACAAAAGGAGAAGAATCTAGCAGCACTTATTCTGTCTTTTCTAAATGAACTGTATCTCAGTTTAATCAAATAATTGAAGAATGGAAGTTTTTATTCATCGAAGTATCCAGATCATCAATGAAAAAAAGAATGATGAAGTAGAATATCACCATTTTTAACCCTTAATGAAATAATAGATCTAAGTAATGATGATCAGTGGTTGCTAACATTACGAAAAAGAAAACCAGACATTATCTGTCTCCTAATATAACTGTAGAATACCACCTATAAACTCTTCTAAGCATTTGAACTGAAGTCAGTCTTCCAACATTTAACTACCCATTTACTAGAAATATGGAAGATAGAGATATGTTCAGAATACCACAGGAATGTGATTGGCAAACTGTGGAAAATTCTATAGGGTAGAAGACATGGATTTTTCAACAAATTATAAGGAAATAAAAAATACAAATAGTAAACATATAAATTTAAAATGACATAAGAATCTAATTGCAACATAGGTATTTTATTTGGGTGCTACCTCACACATTCAAATACATGGATGCGTAAATAAATACAAATACAACAAGTTATAAGATAATCAGAGCTCTTGAACATTGGCTGCATAAGTGATGATATTAAAGAGTTACTTTAAATTCATTATATTTTAGGTCACATATTAAGATACTTAACCATTATGGCCATAAGCTCATAACTGTTGAAACTAGGTAATGGATATATAAGGCTTAATATCCTATTCCTTCTATTCTGTATTTGGTTAAAATGCTCCACAATAAAAAATTAAAATAATATTTGTAAAGTGCCACTATAATCATGGCACATTGTGATTATACTGAGTTAAAGGCTAATTTGGAATGACGTGATATCTTCATAAATTGAGTCTTCTCAACTGGGAACATGTTTTACTTTCCACTTACTCAGATTTAATAAGAATTATCTCTACTAAAACTACTCATTTTTGTATTATTTTTGCATGTTTTTGTTAGGGTCATTTCTAAAAATGTTATGGTTTTCATTATTATCAGTGTGAGCCTTTTTATTGAGTTATTACCCAATATATAAGAAAATATTCTTTTCTTTTTTTAAAAAAAGATTTTTATTTATTCATGAGAGATACAGAGAGAGAGAGAGAGGGAGAGAGAGAGAGGCAGAGACCCAGGCAGAAGGAGAAGCAGGCCCCATGCAGGGAGCCCAAACTGGGATTCAATCCCTGGTCTCCAGGATCATGCCCTGGGCCGAAGGTGATGCTAAACCACTGAGCCACCCAGGCTGCCCAAGAAAATATTATTTTCTTAATGATGGTTTCATATCATACCATCTGCAAACAATGAAAGCTTTGTGTCTTATTTTCAATATTTTTCTTTTTCTTCTATTTTGACTTCTTTTTTGTTTTATTACATTGGCTAGGAACTAAAAAGCATTGTTGATAATAATAATCAGCTTTGCCTTGTTCCTTAGGGGTATTTTAATGTTTTCATTAAGATACTTTTAGAGAGTTTCTTGTGTTGGCATATTCTCAGTTAAGATTATAATCCTAAAAAAAAAAAGAATATAATCCTATAACACCGATTAACTTGGGTTTTTTTAAAGTGAAAAATGGGTGTGTAATTTTATCAAATGCTTTACCATATCTATTGAGATGGTCACTTGGTTTTTCTCCCCTTAAGCTGATAATGTACTTGATTGCATTAATAGATATCTCAGTGTTAAACCACCACTCCATATATGGAATAAATCCTATTTGAACATCCAATCTTCTAGTATATTTCATTTTCTAATATTTTATTCAAGATTGTGGCATCTATCTTCATACCTGAGATTGCCCATAACTTTGTGTTATTCTTGCTCACTTTTCATTATAATTCATTATCAATTCATAGAATAAGTTGAAAGCATTCTCAGAATTATACTAACTTCAAAGAATAAGTTGAAAGCTCTCCATCTCCTTCTATCTTCTATCACAATTTTTATATAAAAGGAAATTATCAACTTTAGACATTTTGGTGAAACTAGCCTATAATATCTTCTGGGTCTGATGCTATTTTTACATTTGGATTTTTAAATATCTTATATTATTATCATTCCATTAATATTTCCTACATCCCCTCAAGTAAATATTGGTAATTTACAGTTCCAAGTTTTTTTCTATATTTTCAATCCTATCTACATAAGATTATACCTGATACTTTATTAAAAGTTTTCAAATCCTATTTTGAATTTCCAAGATCTCTATTAGTTCTTTTTTTAAGAATACAATAAAATTTCAAACTTTCTTAAGAATATCAATCAAACTTAAAATCTTCTACCATTTGCTCTATCAACTCTGTTCCTTAGCTATTATTTGACTTGTTCATAGAGTTTCATGTCTACCTATGATTTTATTTTCCTTAACTGCTTGGTGATTTTGGGCTGCCAGCTTATCTTTACATTAGATGGTCTTGGTTCACTTGCCTAGAGATGTTTGTTTGCCAAAACTTTCTGCAAGAGATGGTAGGAGAAGGGCAAATAATAGCTTACATCACTATTTTGATAAAGTCACTTTTCCCTTTTGTAATGGCTCTTTCTGTTTCTTTTGGGGATCTATTTATCCTCTGTCACTTGTTCAATATGGTCTACTTGGATCTTCTAGTAGCATTACTCCACTCCTCTGGCCACAGTGATTAATTGAGAGTGGACACATGGCACAAGCAGGGCCAATAATAGTAACATTGCAAGGAGGAATGTCCCTTTCTCCTGGAGTTGCTCAACTGGACCTGTCTCTGTCATATCTCCCACTAGCTAGAGGAAGGACTGTGTGCAGTGGAGGGGGATGAGATCAAAATAAAAAGAATCAGAGAAAAGAGATGAAAAGGTCTAAGAGAGACAAGAGATTGAGATATTTGCATCAGTTGGTTCAGATGGTTTGACTAGGTACAGCCAGTTAACGTTAGGCCAGCTCACTCTCAATTTACCAGCTGGTCACCAAGTTCTATACCCTTCCTTTTTCTTATTTCTTGAACTATTTTAAGTGAGATTTCTTTCATGGTACAAAACAAACAAACAAACAAACAAAAAACAAAAACCAAAACAAAACAAAAACCCAAACACAGTACAGTGTCTAACTCATTCACAACCTTTAGATTTCCTCTATAAGCTTTAAACCTACAGTTTACATGTTCCTCTTTGTCTTCTATTTGTTTGCATAGGATCTTAACACTTTGGATCCTACACTATTATTAATTATTTAATCACCTTTCTCCTCTCATTAGATAGTCAACTCCTTGAGGACAAGAATCGTTGCCTATCATTTTGTGTCCCTGGAAGTTAACAAAACCTACAATGTACTATGGACTGGGTAACAGATGTTGAATGAATAAATACATAATTTTATAGTTATATCACCTCATTTTAGTAGATTCTTGGTGGTAGATACCTGACTGGAACCATGACTTGGGGAATCTGCTACGAAGTTTTGATCATCACCATTGCTAATATCTGATAGTGTTCTTTGTGTGCAATTATTAAATGTTTCTTGTAGTTTTTAGGTAACAAAAGCAAAGAACAGAAGTTTCCAGGTTTCTTCCTGAGTGTGGCCTTGGGCCAAGGAAAATATATATATCCTAAGGAGAGTCTGATTCCCGTACAATTTCTGTGTCACAGGATCTCTTTTTTTTTTTTTTTAGATTTTATTTATTTATTCATGAGAGACACACACACACAGAGGCAGAAACATAGGCAGAGGGAGAAGCGGGCTCCATGCAGAGAGCCTGACGTAGGACTTGATCCCAGTTCTCCAGGATCATGCCCTGGGCTGAAATCGGCACTAAATCTCCAAGCCACCCAGGCTGCCTGGTGTCAGAGGATCTATGGGCTAACTGCACTGTCACAGACAGGGAGAGCTCCTGCCTTAAGTGACTAAAAGGTAGTCCTCATCTCTTTATTTATTTAATTTGTTTATTTAATTTAAAATTTTAAGTAACATACAATGCAATATTGGTTTCAGGAGTAGAATTCAGTGACTTATCTTTTTAAATACTGAGAGAAACTCATATATTTCATCTTCTCAAGTGGCTACAACTATGGGAATTTGCTGCCTCCATTCTGTCATTATCCTAGCTCATTCTGGTTGTTTGCTACCTTTCAAAATAAGATGTCTGATCTGTGAACCACCCAATGAACTACAAAATGTCATTTATAGAACTGTATCTGTAAATGTTTTAGAAATATTTCTAGATTACGGAGCATCTCAGGTCAGGAAAAACGATTTACTGAAAATGTGCCTCTATGATCTAAGCATAATATGAAATTTCTTGGAAAGGGTGAGTAGAGATATACATAAATGATCACTAAATTAAAAAACAAAACAAAACAAAAACCAATTCTTTTAAACTAAAACCCAAGAAAAGTATGACTATGGTTTATTTCTGTTCTTTTCCTAACAAAAATTAATATTTAGTAATTATGCTTAGAGGGGATTTATGTGTTTTATTATAATTGCCTATCCACAATTAAGAAAGAAACTAAATTTTATCAGTGTTCTTTAATTTGAACACTAGCCTGAGAGCTAAATTTGGAACATTTATGCAGTTGTTGTGTGGACCTTATTTGGTCCCAGAGCACTGAGGTCAGCATGAATAATCACATTAGCAGGGCAGACCTCTGCCTTCTCTATGAAAGGTTGTTAATTAAAAAACAGATATTTGCACCAAGGGTTATCAGACACTTCTACAATGCCATTAAATATTGTAGTATAATACCTACTTTGGTTAATCCTTTAAAATACCATGAGTGGTCTAATTCTTGAAGACCTAATATCCTTTCACTAAAGATTTTTTTACAGCTCTGGTCAGCTTGGAGAAAATACAAAAGACAAAGGAAAATAAAGGCACCAAAACCAGTCTACTTTCTCCATTTTTTCTTTCTATAACCATAAATGTCACCTAAATATATTCTTACAACAAGGAAAGGCATGATTGTGCAATAACAAAGGGAAAAGGGAGTTCTTTATGAATTTTTTTCTTGATGATTCTAAATATCTGCTTGTGCTGCTTTTGAAGCCATTATCATTTTCCCAAAGTTTTGCTGAATAGACGAGATAGGGTTGTATTCCAAAGTGATCATTATTGCAACACTGTTGTACTACATGATGTAATTCTCCAGTGGAAATGTTTTCAGTGAAACTTTGTCAAGTGACACCTAATTTAAGATATAGTATGAAAAGACTAAGAGAAAACTTTAAGGAAAGTCAAAGGCAAAAAAGGCTCCTTGTTTTCCTTTAATTCACTTAAAAGACCAGCTTCTTATGAGAAGTACCCACATGGAGGATGAGTAACAACCAATTGAAGTGATTAAGAAGCAAACACTTTATAAAATCCACTATAACAACACTCTGGCAGAAGTTGGCACATTCCACCTGGTGTTTAATATCAGGAAAACTTCAAAGATAACATAAATATCTCCTTATTCACTGTTTATTTATGACCATGGCCACTCCTATGCCTGATACTTCTGGGCAACATAGCCTCCTCCATGTTTGAGAAGCTAAGGAGCACTTTTTATGGGATCTTTAGCCTCCTTCAGATGTTTTCTTACCCAGGATTCATTTCTAGCAATTATGGTTGTATAATTATATGTAAAGCTGTTCCAAAGAGTTTTCAGATAGATCAGTTATTGTAGAAACACTTTTGTATTCAATGTCACTGAATCTCTTACATAGTTTGGTTGAAGGGCTATGGTGCATTATACTCTGTTTTGGTAGAAAAACAGCACCTCATCTTTGCCTTCAAGGAAACTGCAGTTGAATTGTGTTGACTATATTAATCCACAGAAATAATTAGAAAATCATATTAGCATAGTACATATTTATGTGCTTATTGGTATAGTAAGTGTAGCTAGAATAAAATAATAGGATGTGATTAAAGACGTTGTCTAAACCCTTCCTTTGAGATGTGATGCAATTAAGGAAGGTTTGCCTCGTTGAGGAAGTGGGATTTGAATTAGACCTTAAAAAATGAGTAGATTGGGGAAAAATGTGAAATTAGAAGAGATTTAACTGAATTAATTTATCTCACTTTTCCCAATTTTCTTTGTATGAAGACATACATAACCCATTCAATTTTGATTTGTCAAATATTCCATAAATACATAAAGTATATATGATTAACAATGCTTTTAATTCCAAAAGACAGCTTATTTTCTTAATCCAAAGCTCACTTTATGTAATTATTCTTTTTGCAAACTACTAGTTGGTTATATTAACACTTGAGTAATCTTGACAAGAAGTTGCTTTAAGCAGTTAAAGATCCAGATGCTGATCAGCATGCATTAAGTGATTCAGCTTAATTGGTTTCATCTAGATAAATTACTTACCTTAGTTCCTATCACAATTTCTTCCCTGGTAGAGTAGAACAGAAACTCATATAGCTTGTAGTGTTGAAATAAGCTGAAACACAAAAGAAATGTGCAACTCTGATAAATTTATTTTAGGAAAGAAATATGTAAGAGTATTTATTAAAGGAAAGTTATTCATATTGGCCAAGCAAAAGACATTAAACACTAATATGGAGTTAATTATGTCTTTTATTCCAAATGAATTGTCCAGCAATAGTAAGAAACTAAAGATTTACTTTTTTGAGACATTGACTATAACAGTAGCTAATATAAAAACAGTAAATTAGGGCAGCCTGGGTGGCTCAGAGGTTTAGTGCTTCCTTGAGCCCAGGACATGATCCTAGAGATCGAGTCCCACGTCGAGGCTCCCTGCATGGAGCCTGCTTCTCCCTCTGCCTGTGTCTCTGCCTCTCTCTCTCTCTCTCTCTTTCTCATGAATAAATAAATAAAATCTTAAAAAAACCATAAATTAATCTGTGGTAAGTGGATAGGTTTAGAATAAGGGAGCAATTAGATTGCATCTTGACTTTTTTTGGTTGATAAATAATGCACTGTCCCTAAATAACACCAAATTTCACATTATTTTTCATGTTTGGCTTCAAACTGGACTCAATTTCCTCTGGAATGAATGACACTGAATTCTATATTCTACTTCCGTATCAATTACTTCTCATGCTCTCAAGCTGTTTCAAGATTAAATTAATCTCTGATAACACCTGAAAATGATGCAATATGAACTGAAATCCATTTAGAATTTGTCTGATTTTCTTGTAGAATATTTGATCACATGTCAAAGAGAGGAATTAATTTAAGGCAGATAATTTCTTTAGTTTCTACCCAAAGACTAGATGGTCAGTGTATAAAAACTGTGAAGAGCTAAAGGGTACGAGTTTCTTAAAACAAGTATTTCTAGTATGTTTACAGATCTCAGCAATGTATTATTGAGAGTTAAAAATTTACTGAAGGGCTGATTTCTAATATCCTGTTTGTGATAATATTTGAATTTTTCTAATTCTCTTCCTGCTGGTTGGGAAAATTAATAGACTCATAATACAGCAAAATGCCCAAGAACAAAAAAATTGTCTTAGTGGTTTCTCTTTCACTCTGGTGCCTTTTGCTATTTAAGAAAATTGATTTTAATATAACTGAGAAATTAACATTTGCAAAATGTAGCTACAGAGCATGTATAATAATGGCTTCTCCTGAATGCTGTAATGGATCAAAGTTTCAATTCATTTGAAATCAATGAAGAAATCCTCAGGCAGCTGGGTCTCTCTCAGTTATATCAGCAGTTGATTTCACTACTAACACAATCCATTAAAAAGTGATGGGTATGCAGACTCAGTCATGGTATTTTTTTTTCAAAAAAACTCGTACATTCAAATTAGTCATCAACACTCAGAAAACTAACTTAGCTTTTGACATTACTTTGATTTGTTGGCTAGAAAATGCATCAAGATTAGTGAAGTCTGATGATTCAATGAAGCAAAATAAATTCAAATTCTCCTTCCCTTATATTGCTTACCTAGAGAAAGCTTTGAGGTTAAAAATATTAGGCTGGCAATAACCAATTTTGAGTAGAAAAATTAAAGACTGTGGAGTATTTGGAAATAACTTGGCTTCCTCTCAGTGAATTAGTGTAAAATTTTCCTTCCATCTTATGTTACACAAAGAAGTTAATTCATAAATCTTCCTTCCTGCAATTTTATAATCTTTCAGTCTTATTCTCCTCATTGCATATAGGAATTAGATTGTCTCATGCCAAAAGGGAAATTCACTTCTTACAATGAAAATAAAATTCATGACTTGGATGAAGTGGTCAAAGATGAAAGTTGGGGCAAGGCCAGGACTAGGGTAAAACAGATGAAGGAAGGGAAGCACCTAAGGAGGTACTTTTCAGGGCCAGGTCAAGTTGCCTCCATTGCTTCACTCTGGTCCCCATCTTGGTTGAGGTTATCTAACTTTACCAAAGATCTATTAGATTACTTCCTATGGGAATAAAGTGACACCTCTGCTATGGGAATACATTTCCTCCTCCTTCCTTTAGAAGGAAGACATCCAGCTGACTCAAGCCCCTAGACTATTTTGTTAAACATCTTGTCTTAGTTCTAAATCAAAGAGAGAATAGTCAGAAATAAAATGGGTCAAGACATTCCATGGCTCCATGCCAGGAAGTAGGATACCCTGTTGATCACAGAGGGTCAGTGCTGATTTTCTTATATTGAGTAAATGCCTGTGCACATTACCTTCACCTAACTCCCAAAGAATAAGTAGAATACACAATGACAGAAGTGTACTTGGACCAGACATATCTAAATGATGTCTTATACTGAAAAGCTTCAGTAGCATTTTATATTTATATTTGTATATATTATATAAAATATATTAATGTATATATTGAATAAGTAGATTGGTCAGTACTTACAGTAATGTTAGTGAGGTATTTTGGTATTAGTTTTCTTCACAGATATATGATGGAATATACAATTTAGATTCTATTAACAGTATTAAATAAAATTTCAGTTTTATTGCCAGTTAAGTTTCATGTGCTATAGGTCATGTTCTAAAAACTACTCTCCCTAAATTGATGAGGGCTTTCACTGGTTGAGTAAATTTAATATCAGATTAAATTGAAACATGCTTATACTTTCAATAATTGAGTTAGCTTCATATTTATAAAACTTCTTTGTAGTCATTAAAATGAAAAATATTATCTGGTTTAATTGCCATTAAATTTATATTTGTGGACCTATGAGGCATTCTAAAAAGGAGTTGTAGAAAAGAACATTTCTTTTTACATAACTCCAGTATCAATCCTAGGTATCATACTAAGCAATATTTTATTTTCTGTAACAGATGCATTTAAAATGTATTAATTCTTTGAAATCACAATGTGAAGATTTAATGGCATAAAAATAGTTCTGATTCACTTTACCTGACCTCTCAAATACTAGTTTTTTGTTAGTGTTTTTAGAAATGAGATGAGAAATTTTTGGTAAGTGAAGTTACCCTGGTAAGCATTTAATGGTGACTAACACCGACATCCCTTCCTAACAAAATCATTTTCTGAAATGAAATGTCAAGAAATAGACTGCTGAGCATTTGTCCAGAGAGACAAGATGAAAAGAGACAAGTGGCACCTTTCACCACCTAGAAGGTGTCATTAGGGCGCCTGCATGGGGTTAGTTAACTATCAGTCCTGGTGTCCATTATGAACTTCCTGGGTTTAGAACTCAGAGGTAATAATGTGTTCTTCAAAGAGAGACCTGGCAGTCTCAAACAGATAAAGAAAGGAAAGAAGAATGCGACATAAATAGGCAGAGAATTCCCCTCACCCAGCGATTCTGATGGGCAGAAAGACCTTGGGGAACAGGTTGTCTAATTCTGGATTTCCTTTCCCTTCCTTCCTTGCTTTACTTTCCACACAAGGACCTTGCTTTACTTTAATTAATATGAAGAGTACTGTAGCTTTTAGTGAGAGACACACATTAGGAGGTATATGTTTTATATTAAGAAATCAAATTATATCAAATGTTATTATATAAAACATATTATATCATATACTATTATTAATTCATGCCAGAAACCAGTATATAAGCCTTATCAAATTAAACATTAATATTTAAAAAGCTTCCAGACTACAGCCAGGATCCTTGCCAAGCAAATCTTGAGCATGTCTAGGACATTCCTTATTTTGGAATTTTAAAATTTAAAATTGGAAAACACTGCAGTATATAGTAAAGGAGGAAAAAAGATATTCTTCAGAAGCTTTTAGTCAGGCAAAAGAAAGATTTTTACCAACTCTTGTTTAAATATTTGCAAATTCTAAAAATGTCCATGTCCCTTGAGAGAGATGCATGCCTCTAATGCAGACCTTCTGATAGATTATATAAAAAGATAGATTTCTTATTTCACCAATGAAGAATCGCTATAATAAAAATACTTTTCCTCTATTTACCATCATTTTCTAAGCATAAAGAAAAACAATGAGTTTAATTGGTCAATACTACAAAATATTTCAGGGCACATAATAAACTTGAGGAAGCATCCACATAAATCTCTTTAATTTCTAATACAAAGCATTTAAAATAAATTTTTAGGGCAGCCCAGGTGGCTCAGTGGTTTAGCACAACCTTCGGCCCAGGTTGTGATCCAGGAGACCTGGGATCGAGTACCACGTCAGCCTCCCTGCATGGAGCCTGCTTCTCCCTCTGCCTGTGTCTCTGCCTCTCTCTCTCTTGCTCTGTGTCTCTCATGAATAAATAAATAAAGTCTTAAAAAAATAAAAGAAATTTTTAAATTTAAATGAATGTTACTCTAAAATGTAAAATTTTGATGTCAAGGCCAACTATTAAAATATAAAGTCTATTGTAATCAGGTCTGATTAATGTGAATGAATAATTTTGTTAATGAAATTATATTAATTAGGGATTCAGAGAAAAATTGGATAATTAATTATAATTCTGGTGAAATTATACTCATCAAATACAAATCTTTTTTTAAGAATGAAAGGTTAGCCAAAACTCAATGTCCTGAATTTATTTGTTGGATGAAAGATTTAATATTACCTTGTTATTTGCTGGGTTAATTACAGTATAAATTCTGTAAAGGTCTTAAAAAATGAATTCTTTTTGATTTAATAGATATTTTGTAAAAAGATAATGAAATGAAAAAATAAATGCTACTAAAAAAATTCATACCTTATTTTTAAGTAATCGATGACAGCATTAGCTTGTTTTATATTAAAGATACTCCATTCCTCATTTTTCTGTGAATGAGATGGTCCTATTTCAGCCATAACTTCTCCAAGCCATTTTATGTTGTCTTCCAAGGACATATGCAATGCTAAAATAAGATCCAGAGAAGTCTTAAGCATTATTTTGATAGATGCTTTCGGAACAAAATAATCCAAGATGTCCTTAATGTGCAAATAATTACTTTTACAATATTTGTGAGGACAATGGTGATAGCAATGTTTTTAATGGTAAGTTAATAATTATATTTTGTGTAAAAGAATAGCAGCTGACACACCCAAAAACTGTAAATTACTCTAATGCCATATAATTGTCTAAAGATTTTGTTTCCATTTTAAGATACAAAAATAATATAAAATCTACCTAAAAATTACTTTAAAATGGGAAAAATATATTTTTAGAGATTTTGTTTATTTATTCATGATAGATGTAGAGAGAGAGAGGCAGAGACACAGGCAGAGGGAGAAGCAGGCTCCATTCCAGGAGCCTGACATGGGACTCGATCCCGGATCCCCAGGATCACACCCTCAGCCAAAGGCAGGAGCTAGAACGCTGAGCCACCCAGGGATCCCTGGAAAATATATTTTTAACGATCTTAGAATAAGAGTACGTATGGAAATGACACAGAAATTATTTGGATTAGCTGGTGAAGAAGACCTACATGGTAGGTTCAGTTAATGTAGACAGGAGAGCTGAACTCAGAACTGAAAATGTAAATGCACAGAGTCAACCAACACTTGGCTTTGGGGAATTGTTAACATGTGGGAATTTGGGACTGAAGATTTTCAATAGATGCCAGAAATATGTATTTTTATGTAAAACATCAAGATATTTTTTTCTTATCCAAGCTCCAGACTTATAACTTATGTAAGCTGTTTCTCAAATGTATGCCTGGTGGTGGTGGTGAGAGCCAGATGACAGCACAGAGTGACGCTGACACCACTTTGCCACCATTACCAAAAATAAACAAGTCAATGATTGTGGTCTCTTCTCTTGCAACTAAAAACAAACAAAAAAGCAAAAGTATCTTCTTTGGCATGTGTCCAGTTGAAAAAAGAGTAGATAAATGTCAAAAGCCTTAAACTTAACATTTATAGTGTCTATAATACAAGTATGAACTTCCATCTTCTTTTCCTGTTTAATTATGCTCATTTTTACTTGTGGCAAGCAAAATACTATTACGTCACACATACACACTGACGAGTGTTGAGTGTATACACATAAAACTGAAGAGCTTGGAGATGGAGAGTTGAAAGTCTCTAGCAAAGGCAAGGTTGGACCAGCTGCTTGGAGGTGTCAGCTGGGGTTCTGGAGTAATGTTCCGGGGACCCCACCCTCCCAGTCTTAACCAAACCTCTATCTCTCTCAGAAAACTGTCAGTCAACTTTCCACATCTTGCTAATGGAGTGAATTTTTCAGGGAGGCAAGAGGGGGTGATGCACAGGATTTATGAGAATATAAGCACCAGCCACTTCTTTCACTCTGGGATGTGTAATGTCCCCAAATTACTGATAAAATGACAGTAAAGCAATGAAAAATTTTAGGAAGAGGGACGCCTGGTTGGCTCAGTGGTTAAGCATCTGCCTTTGGCTCAGGGTGTGATCCCAGAGTCCTGGGTCAAGTCCCACATTGAGCTCCCTGCATGGAGACTGCTTCTCCCTCTGCCTATGTTTTTGCCTCTCTCTGTGTGTCTCTCATGCATAAATAAATAAAAATCTTTAAAAAAATTTTTAGGAAGACACTATAAATACTAATTTGAAATTTGTTTCATCTGGATTCTTCTCTATCTGTAGGAATTAGAATGAAGCAAAAAACTACATAATAATTAAAAACTGGTTTAATTAATGGCAATTGGTTCCTTTCCCATAGCCTCCCTCCAGATTGTCTTTTATAAGTTAGATATATGAAATATTGCTGGATAACTAAGCTTTCCTATATCATTCTAAGGGGAGCTCAATTATTATCAAACATTTTTTTCTATGATAAACTTCTTTTGAAACTTTCTTGGGATAACTTCAGAAATGAAATATCTGTTGGATAAAAGCAATTCAAAAATGAATGGATTAAAAATCTGAATAATTTTATTACTAAAATGGTATTAATTAGAGATGCAAAGAAAAAAGAAATTCTTAGATAATTGATTAAAATTCTGGATGTAACTGCACTTATCAAGGACAAAATACATTTATATGACTATTTCCTTATGTTGAAATATAATTGACACTTTAAAATTGTTTTTCTATGTCTAATGTCTATCTATAGATAATGGCTTTAAAAATTAGGAGAGTTATCATTTCACTTATCTAACTGAAATATTTGCTCTTTTAAAAATCACATTTAGTTATGTGATTAAAATATGAAAGATTAAACCATTTAAATAGTAAAGGCTGTTAGAAGCAAAATTTATCTTCAAAAATTTAGGGTAATGAAAGAACATGAGGGACATAATTCGTTGGAAGACTTAACATGGTACCTTATAACTGCTACTTACTGGCTAGGTGATCTGAGTTCCATTTTCTGTATCTTATGAGAATAAGACCACTTTTCAAATTTATAGTGCTGTTGTGAGGCTCAAATAAGACATGCATCCCAACCACTTGGTAAACTGAAATGATATGTACACTAGTATATTATGTGTGTATAATGCTTTCTAGAATCAGCCTAAAGCTGGCAACTTTTGATGTAGTAGTAGAGACGGTGAGTTCTCACTCACTGGGGCTGATGCCAGTGACATTAAGGAGTTATTTAATCTTTCTAAATCTCATTTATTTTTCTTATTTTTAAAATGGGGAGAATAATAGAACTATTTCAAGGTTGTGTGTAAATTAAACGAGACAGAATTTGGAAAGCAAATGCACTGTGACTGGCACAAGTTAATCCTATCCAAATGTTATCTATTACTAACATTCCTATATAGGAGAAAAAGGTTCAATTTCATAGAACTAAGTATTCTATGGTTACTTACTAATATTCATGTTATCTACAAGGGAATAAATCTAGGCCCATGGACCTGGAAAGAGGTCAAATGCCCCATCTGATTCTCAACAGCTTGTCCCTGGTTAGGCTCTGGAACAACTCAAAAATGTATAATGTTTGTTTATAAAGATTTATTTATTTATTTGAGAGAGACAGAGAGAGCAGGATTAGAAGGGGCAGAGGGAGGGGAGAGGGAGATGGGAAACTTCAAGCAGACTCCACCCTGAGCATGGAACCCAACCTGGAGCTTGATCTCATGACCCTGAGATCAGGACCCGAGCCAAAACTAAAAGTCAGAAGCTCAACCGACTGTACCATCGAGGCACCCCAAAATGTATATTGTTAAGAGCACTGTACAAATCCTATGTAGCATAATCTTTTAGTTTGATCCAATTTGATTTCAGATGGGTTGTCTGCAGTATGCCTTGTAGTACAAGTTTGAGACAAGGAACAGATCAGAAACTGAATCAGTAGAAAAGACAGTTCCCTCACTAGAATTCTATTAATGGTCAACCACACTACAGCTAACAACCCAGATTATGTTCTTCAGTGCTTTTTCTATTAAAATGTTGCTGGATGGGAATGTTCACTGTGGGCTCAGGACTCCACCACCTCTTAGTTTAAGTATAAACAGACTTTACCTCTTTCTCTGGCATGCATGGCTAAAATTATATTCTTTCCCAATGATAGCTATAATCTTGTTAGGTTTAAAGGTTTGAGGGGATTTTTTTTTTTTCTGCCAAAAGGAAAAATTAGATCTCTTGCTTTTTTTTGGGTTAGGCTTTACATATGTACTTTCATTCTCTCCTAGTTTATGAGGAGGCTGGATGGATCCTGCTCAAGTTTTTAAAATTCATTTTTGAACTGATATCAACAATATAAAATTTCACATAAAAGAAATATTTTGAGTCAGTTGTACGTTATGGAAAAAATTTAAAATGGAAATATCTTGTCAAATTTGGAATGTGAGATTCATGAAAATGTTTTACTTTTCTTTATTCTGTTTCTAGTTTGTGAACACTCAGCTAAAGGGTTGCAAAGCATAGGACTGTTCTCGTCATATATTCTATTTTACAATTTAATTTTAGTGTAGGTGATATATTCACATGGTTCAAAAAACATATGTGAATACATATTGTGAAAAGGCTCCTCAACCTTTGTTGTCATATGCCCAGTTCCCACACCCTTCCCTCCAGAAAACTTTCCCCAGTGTTACTGAGAAATAATTAATATATATCACTGTGTAAGTTTAAGGCACACAGCATGATGGTTTGATTTATTGTGAAATCATTGCTGCAATGGGTTTAGCTAATGTTCATCTCCTATAGATACAATAAAAAGAAAAGAAAGAAAAGAAGGTAAAGTGAAAAAAAATTCTTTGTAATGAGAATTTTTAGGATTTACTCTCTTAACAACTTCCATATATATCACACAGTAGTATAACTGTAGTCATCATATTCATTATATCCTAGTACTTATCTTGTAACTAGAAGTCTGAACTTGACCACCTTCTACCTCTGGTAACCACAAATCTTATCTCCTTTTCTATAGGTTTGGTGTTATGTTTCTTTTTTGTTGTTGTTTGTTTTAAATTCCACATGTAAGGGCGATTATACAGTATTTGTCTTTCTCTGTCTGACTTATTTCACTTAGCATAATGTCTTCAAGTTCCATCCATGTTGTCACAAATGGTAGGGTTTCTTTGGCTTTTATGGCTGAATAACATTCCATTGTTTTATATATCTCTCTCACAACTTCTTTATCCATTCATTCATCAATAGACACTTAAGTTGTTTCCATATCTTGGCTATTGTAAATAATGCTGCTATGAACATGGGAGTGCAGATATCTTTTTGAGTTTGTGTTGTTGTTTCCTTTGGATATATTCCTAGAAGTGAGATTGCCAGACTATGGTTGTTCTATTTTTAATTTTTTAAGGAAACTTAAAGCTGTTTTCCATAGTGGTTGTACCAGTTTACAGTCCCACCAACAGTGCACAAGGGTTCCCTTTTGTTCACATCCATGACAACATTTGTTATCTCTTGTTTTTTGATGATGGACATTCTAACAGGCATGGGGTGATATTTCATGTGGTTTGAATTTGCATTTCCTTAATGACTAGTGGTCTTTTCATGAACCTGTTAGTGTTTTGAACATCTTCCTTGGATCTTCCTTGAAGGATATCTTCCTTGAATAGAGATTCAAGTCTTTTGCCAATTTTTAAATTGGGTTATTTATTTTTGTTCTATTGAGTTGTAGGAATTCTTTATGTATTTTAGATACCTACAGAAAGTTTTTATTAGCTTTTTCTGTATTTTCCTAGTATTTATATATATATATAAAACAAAAACATAAATTCTCATTTTTGTCTTTCATAAACAAAAGTACACAATTCTACAGCTTGCCTTACTTAATAACAATATACGATTCCCCATATAATACCTAAAAGGCATTCATTCTTTTCTTTTACTGCTGCATAGTATTCCATGTTATATATGGGCTAACCCTATTGATAAACTTTTAATTTCAGAGTAGATTTAGCTTAACAAGAAAAGTTTCAGTAGTATCACAGAGAGTTCCCATATACCCCATACAGTTTCCCATATTGCTAACATTGCTGTGGTACATTTGGCACAACTAATGGACAAATATTGATACTTCACTATTGCCTAAGTTCATATTTTCTTTGGATTTCTTTAGTTTTTATAAAGTCTTTTCTTTTTCTATCCCAAGACCCCATCAGACTTGCCCTGGTTTTGAGAAGACTGGCCTTGACGGTTTTGAGAAGTAGTAGTTAGATGTATGTCCTTCAATTTCATTGTCTAATATTTTTCTCATGATTAGATAGTGGTTAAGGATTTGAGGGAGGAAGTCTACAGTGCCATTCTTATCACATTATATCAAGGGCATATGTTATTTGACATAGCTCTTGATGTTGCCAGCCTTAGTCACCTGGCTAAGATAGTATTTATTAGGCTTCTCTACTATAGAGTTCCTGTGTCTCCCCCTTCCCAAACTGTCCTCTTTCGAAGGAAGTCACTGTGTAGCCCATACTTAAGGGGTGAAGAGTTGTGCTTTAACTTCTTGAGGGTGAATTATCTACATGAATTATTAGGAATTCTGTATTTTACCTAGTTGATTATTTATACAAATCATTAATTTGTATCAGCATGGATTCATGGATGCTAATTTTATACTTTGGACTATAATTCAATACTACTATGTTGTTTTGTTCAAATTGTTCCAACTTTAGACATTGGAAGCTTTTCAGTTGGCTTCTCTATTCCATTGACATACCGACATCATTTTGATTTTTGAGCATTTACTCTTGGCCACTGCAATATGCCTGACTCATCTTTTATGTTCCCGGCTCCAGGTCTACAATCAGCTATTTCTCTAAGGAGCCCTGGTTCCTTTTATTGAGAATAAAGACCTGGTTCCTGGGTATGCTCATTGATACTGGATGTCATTGCTTCTAAGCCATATCCGTGGACAGAGCTAAGAAGAATATGTGCGTACATTTGACAACTATATATCTGTATCTGCATTAAGTTAAATATGAGTTCATGCTGATGTCTCTAAGTGATATTCCTAATTTTTTTTTGCCTTTACAAACATTATTGCAACTAACAACTTTACATATGTATGTATGTATGAGGGGATATGTAGGATAAATTCCCAAAAGTGGAAGTGCTGGGTCAAAGGGTACATTGGAGTACAAAGGGTACATTCATTTGTTTTTCACTGTTCAAAATCATCCTTATTTATTTGGTTACTTATTTAACTCTTTCCCTCACCCCCACCCACCTCCCCGAGGATAAGCTCCAAGAAAGCTGTGATGTCTCCCCTGGTACTTTGCAGAGCCTGGCAGATAGAAGATGCTCCACTAGGATTTGCCATATGAGTGAATTGGCTTCTTTCCATGTGCAGGTGCCTTAGCCTTCTCCTGCTGGAGGGTGAATGGAGACAGGGAGGAGGAAGCAGGAGACCCTTGAGTGTGTACTTGGTGGCTGGTTCAGATGTCCTCAATTGATCTAATGCTCTTCGTTGGGCCTGGTGCAAAGATTTCTGCTTGGCTGGAGAAGAGGGGCTGGGCTCTGGGAACTGCAGCCCCAGCCCCCGAGCTCTGGAGCCTGCTGTGCCAACCCCCTCCTCCGTAGCCAGGCTCTCCCAGTTAATCTGCCTGCCCACAGACCATTTTTTTTTGGGGGGGGGGGATGCAACAACTTTATTGAAAGAAAAGTGCAATGAATTTTGGCAACAGCTTAAAGGGGGGAATTAGACACCTCCCCTCAAGCGCAGGACCAAGTGCAGAGTGGATTCCTTCTGGATCTTGTAGTCGGGCAGGGTGTGCCCATCTTCCAGCTGTTTGCCGGCAAAGATCAACCTCTGCTGGTCAGGGGGATGCCCTCCATGTCCTGGATCTTCGCCTTGACATTCTCGATGGTGTCACTGGGCTCCACCTCCAGAGTGATGGTCTTACCAGTCAAGGTCTTCACGAAGATCTGCATGACCCCCCTGAGGCAAAGGACCAGGTGCAGAGTGGTACATTTCTAAATCTGATAGATAGCTGCTAACTAATCTTCATAAGGGGGATTTAAATATATACTTCCATTAGTAATACAGGATAGTACCTATTTTCTTATAGCTTTGACAGCTCAAAATGCTATCAAAATTTTACTTTTATCAATCTGATATATGACAAATGACATTTGTGTGTAGTTTTAATTAGCATTTTCCTTATTATCTTTAATACTAAACTTTTCATTTGCTTAAGAATAACATGTATTGTGGCACCAGAGCAGCTTGGACGGTTAAGCGTGGGACTCTTAGTTTCAGCTCAGGTCATGATCTTGCAGTCATGGGATTGATCCCTGTGGTAGGCTCTGCACTCAGTGCAGAGTTTGGAATTCACTTCAGATTCCTTCTCCCTCTCCTTTTGCCCCTCCCCCTTCATGTGCACTGTTCTTTTTCAAATAATAAGTCAAACCTTAAAAAAAATAAGATAATCACTTGTATTTATTTAGTCATATCCTTGACTTACTCTTCTATTGCATTATTGGTCTTTTTCTTCTTGCTTCTGCATATTCTTTTTATATTATAGAACTTAATAGTTTGTTGGTATCTGTAATAATTTCCCCAGTTTCTTATTCTTGTAATTTTTCTTTTGTTATAAAGTTCTTCCCCATCCAAGGTTGTAAGAAATTAATCCATGTCTTCCTACAACATTTTTATAGTTTTAATTATTTTACATTTATTTATTTTAAGATTTTATTTATTCATAGGAGACATACAGAGAGAGGTAGAGACATAGGCAGAGGGAGAGCAGGCTCCTGACAGAGAGCCTGATGTGGGACTCGATCCCGAACCCCTGGAATCATGCCCTGAGCAGAAGGCAGATGCTCATCTGCTGAGCCACCCAGGCGACCCTAATTATTTTACATTTAAGTAGAAAAGTGACCCATTTGGAATATATTCTGGTATACGGACAGAGAGAGGGCTGGATTCAATTTTATCTTTTCTAGATGGACACAATATTATTTATTGAATAGTACATATTTTCACCATAGATTTGAGATGTCATTTTATTAAATACTGAATTCCAGTGGTTGGGTCTATTTCTAAACTTTTGGTTCTGTTCTTTTGGTCTATTTAGTCATTAACCACTGTGTTCAAATACTTAAGATTTTATTACACTACTACTACTGCTGCTAATAACAAGATATGCTATATAGCTCATTACACTTTTTAAAGACAATTTGTATTTGCCTATTTTCCATATTTTTATTAGAATTACCTTTCCTAGTAAATCACCTCTAGGCCAAAACATCATCAACAACAAAAAACTCTGTTGGTATTTTTATTGCAATACTAATATTATACATTAACTTAGAGAGATTTAGCGTATTTATGATGTAGAGTGTTTCCAAGAATGTTGTAAGGTTTTTCCAAATGTTGAAAACTTCATTGTGACCTTTAAAAGTGCTGTGAAGTTCTTTTAATATAGGACTTATACATTTCTTTTTAAAGTTTATTCTTAGTTTCTTTTTTTTGTTAAAGCATATATATTTTTTCTTCATTAAATCCCTTTGTTTTTCTGTGTAAATACATATTTTTAAAATTATTAGATTTCCTCAGTTTTTACTTAATATTCTTTTTCTGTACAAAGATCCCATCTAAGATACCACCATGTACTTAATAGTCTTTAATAGTCTCCTGAGGAGTCTTTAATAGTCTCCTGAGGTTCCCCTAGAGTGATCATTTCTCAATCTTTTCCTGTTTTTGATAACCTTGTCAGTTTGAGAGGTACCAAATAGTTTGTACAATGTTTCTCAATTTGGGTTTGTCTAATGTTTTCCTCTTGGTTGATAGGAATTATGGGTTTTGATAACTTTGCCTATTTTTGATAGGATTGTTTTTTTGTTTTCTTTCGAGAGTTCTTTGTATGTTACAGAGACAAGACTTGTAAAATATGTGACTTACAGATATTTTTTCCCTGTCTATAGCTTGTCTCTTCATTCTTTTATAAGTGACTTTTCATAAAACCAAAGTTTTACGATTTTATGAAGTCTAATTTATCATTTCTTCTCCTCTATGTGTCATGTCTAAGGGGTTATATCTAAGAACTTCTTGTAAAACCTTAGGTCATGAAGATTTTCTCCTAGTTTTCTTCTAAAAAATTTAGTTTTACATTCTAACTTTCTATGATCAAATTAGAGCTAACTGTATCAAGTAAAAGGTTTAGGCTGAGGTGTACTTTTTAAAAATATAGATAGAAGTTGTTCCAACATTTGTTGAAAAGGCTACACTGTTCTGTTGAATTGCTTTTGCATATTTATAAAAAAGAATCAGATGACTATTTTTAAGTCAGTGTATTTCTGAATTCTACCTTCTGTTCCAATATCTATGCATTTATCCCTTCACTAATTCAACATTGACTTTATTATTGTAGCTTTATAGTAAGTCTTAACATTGGGTATATGATTTTTGCAGCTTTATTATTTTTTGTTTTAGATATTATAATTCATTAGCCATTCCATATAAATTTAAAAATCAGCTTGAATATGTCTAGAAAAAAATCCTGCTGGGATTTGGATTGATACTGCATTGAATCTACAGTTTGGGAAGCACTGACTTCTTTACCATGTGGAAACTTCTAATCCAAAAATATAGTATATTTTTCATTTATTTTTTATTTCATTTATTTTGTCATCATTTTGTAGTTTTTAGCATACAGATCTTGTACATTTTTTGTTAGATCTATACTTAAGTATTTCTTTTGTTTTTTGAGCTATCGTAAATAATGCTATTTATTAAAATTTTGGTATATAATATATATTGCTAGTACATTTAAATACAATTGACTTTTGTGCTCTGACATTATTCCTGCAATCTTGCTTAACTTACTAGTTCTAGGATTTTTTTTTTATTGTTTAATTTTTTACATAGACAATCCTTTTATCTGAGAACAGGGACTGTTTTATTTTCTCCTTCCTCTTTATTTCTTTTTCTTACCCTATTGCACTTATTGCTAAGACTTTCAGTCCTATATTGAATAGGAGCGGTGAGAGGAGACATTTTTGTCTTGACCCTGATCTTACAGGGAGACCATCTGGTCTTTCACTAAGTGTAACAATAGGTTTAGATTATTTTTTTTTAGCTGTCTTTTATGACATTGAGGAATATTACTTAGTTTTCTGACTCTTTTCTAAAATAATGAATGGATGTTGTATTTAGTCGAATGCTTTCTCTGCATCTATTTATATGTTAATGTGGCTTTTCTTCTTTATTTACATTGATGAGATTTTCAAATATTGAACCAGCATTGAATTTCTGGGATAAACCCCAATTGGTCATGTGTACTACTTTTTTTATATGTTGCTTGATTCATTTGGTAATATTTTGTTGAAAATTTTTTTAAGTTTATGAAGGATCCTAGTCTGTAGTTTCTCCCTCCTCCCACCTCCTTTTGCTCTTGTTGCTGTTCTCCTCCTCCTTCTCCTCCCCCTCCTTCTCTCTCTCTCTTTTTCATATTCTCTGTCAGGTTTTGGTGTAAAGATAATTCTAGCCCCATAAAATGCGTTAGGAAGAATTCTCTTTAAAAAAAAAAAATTATTTATTTATTCATGAGAAACACAGAGAGAGAAAGAGGCAGAGACACAGGCAGAGGAAGAAGCAGGCTCCATGCAGAGAGCCTGAGGTGGGACTTGATCCTGGGTCTCCAGGATCATGCCCTGGGCTGAAGGTAATGCTAAACCGCTGAGCCATCTGGGCTGCCCAGGAAGAATTCTTCTATTTCTGGAAGAGTTTATGTATAATTGGTGATATTACTTCATTAAATGTTTGATAGAATTTTCCAGTGAAATATCAGGTCCTGGAGATTTTTCCTAGAAGTTAAATAATTCAATTGCTTAAATAGTTATAAGACAATCACGATATCTATTCATCTTGCACAAGTTTTGCTGGTTTGTGATTTTTGGAGGACTTGGTTCATTTCCTTTTTGTTTTCTAATTAGTGTACATAGTGTTTTTTTCCTAAAGCTCTGTTAATGTCTGCAGAGTCTGTAGTGAATCCTCCTTTTTTTTATACCTGATAATGATACTCTGTGCCTTTTATAGTTTTTCTTTCCTTAGTCAAATTTTGCTTCATGTTTATCAATTTTATTGATGTTTTCAAATATCTAGATTTTAGTTTCATTGATTCTACTTTTTTTTTTCAATTTTATTGATTTTTGTTCTTTATTATGTCTTTCTTTTCTGCTTGATTTTTGCTTATTTTTAAAAACTGGCTTCCTGAGGCTTAAGTTTAGATTATTAATTTTAGATTTTTTCTACTATAAGCATTTAATGATATAAACTTCCCTCTTATCATTGACTCAACTGTACCACATAAATTTTCAGGTTTTTTTTCACTTATTTAAAATCTTTTCTAATATCTGCTGAGATATATGATCCATATACTATTTAGAATTTTGCCGTTTAATATGTTTGAAGATTTTCCTGAAATATGTGTTATTAATTTCTTGTTCAATACCTTTGATCTGATAACATATTTGTATGATTTTAATTATTTTAAATTTAAGGTTGTTGTATGACCCAGTATATGGTCCACCTTGATCATTATTCCATGTGCATTTAAAAAACAATGCCTATTTTCTGTAATTGTCAATTAGATCCAGCTGGTTGATGATGTTTTCCTCTTGGTTTAGCCTGTTTGTTGTCCAGTCATCCTCTTGAAATTATGAATTTATGCCTTTTGTCAAATTTGGGAAATTTTTAGCCATTGTTTCTTCCAATGTTTGTTTAGCACTATACCCTTTCTCCTGAGACTAACAATATATGTCTATTAGAACTTTGGTTGTTCCACAAGCCCCCGAGGTTTTGTTCATTTCTTTGCCAAGCTTTTTTTCTCTGTGTTTGTTGTTCAGATTGGATGACTGCTATCATTCTATGTTCAAGGTCACTGATTTTTCCTTTGCCTACTCTCAATTCTGTGATTTCTATCTAATGAGATTTTAATTTTGGTTATTGTATAATTTTGTTCTAAAATATCCATTTGTTTCTTCTTTATACTTTCCCTTTTTTTTCATGGTTCTTTTTATTTTAACATTTATTTCAAGGATGTTCACAATTATTCATTTAAGCACTTTTATAATACCTGTTTTATAAGTTGAGGATTTTTTATTTTTTAATTTTTTTATTTTTTATTTATTTTTTTAGTTAAGGATTTTTTTAAAAAAATATTTACTTATTCATGAGAGACACACAGAGAGAGAGAGTCAGAGACTTAGGGAGGGAGGGAGGAGGGGAGAAGCAGGCTCCCTACAGGGAGCCCAAGTGGGACTTCATCCTGGATCCTGGGATCAAGCCCTGAGCTGAAGGCAACCGCTCAACCGCTGAGCCACCAGGCGTCCCTATAATACCTGTTTCAAAGTCTTTCACATATAATCTCAAAACTTATTTCCACTTATTGTTGGCATCTATTTATTATTATTTTCCATGCAAGTTGAGATTTACATGGTTCCTTGTTTGCCAAGTAATTTTGGCAATGGTGTTGAAAGATTATTGTTTAGAGACATGTAGTATTCAAAGATTCTATAAATATTTGTTCATTTGTTCATTAGGGGAAAAACAGCCAAAGTCTGTCTGATCAGTTAATACCATACAAATTCTTTCATTATCAAGTATAACTATTTTTTTCTTCTATTGGTACAGTTATTTATCTTTAACATGGCACTACATACTTACATATAAGCAAAGATAAAATTTTCCCACTTGCAGAGAAGGAAAATAATACTTTCTTCTCCTCATATACAAGAACTACCAATTCTTGGGGCCCCTGGGGGGCTTCGTTGGCTAAAGCGTCTGCCTTTGGTTCAGGTCATGATCCCAGGGTCTTGGGATGAAGCCCCTGGTCAGACTCCCTGCTCAGTGGGGAGCCTGCTTCTCTCTCTCTCTCTCCCTTTGCTGCTCCCCCTGCTTGTGCTTCCTCTGGTTCTCTCTCAAATAAATAAATAAAATATTTTAAAAAGTTAATTACTAATTCTTCCCTCATAAGGGTGACTAGGAGAAGGAAGGATGCATAAGGCACGGGTGGCTTCTGTTAGTTTTGCCACTTCACTTAAAATTTCTCCTGCTAGAAACTGAGGGAGGGAGGGAGGGAGGGAGGGAGGGAGAGAGGAAGGAAGGAAGTGCGAAGGAAGGGAGATGGGAAGGAATGAAGGAAGGAAGGGAGGGAGGGAGGAAGGGAAGGAAGAAGGAATGGAGGTAGGGAGGGAGGGAGGGAGAGAGGAAGGAAGGAAGGAGCAAGCTTTAAACTGACATAAACATGTCTTTCAATTGAGACACAAATACCTTTGTATTTATAGTGCTCAAGGCCTTTTGATTATATACTTTGAGATTCAGGTTCTAGTTTTGGCAGTTCTCAGCTTGCAACCTTATTCACTGGACTCCTTGCTCAGCTTTGAGGTAGTGGTTATAATAGAATTCCCATGAAGGAGTTGCTCTGAAGTTCAATAATGCATGTTAAAGATTAGAACCAAACACATAGAGCTGGCAATATATCAGTGATAGATTTCTTTCTTTTCTTCCTTCCAAGAAGCAATTATATTTATTCTGAAACAAAATTTATCACACTTAAAACTACTCTAAGGAAGAATCTCCAAATTTCCTATAGTAACTCATTCCAATATTATGTAAGGAAAAAAAGTCACAAAATCTAAGTGCATGCGAGTAATGTCTATTTAATAAGGTTTAGATATCCACTAAAGTACTTCTTCTCATTAGTCATTCTGAGATATCCCAGTAATACTTGTAGGTAAGATGAAATGAAAACAGTTCAAACAATGAAAAAATACCTAAATAAATGTGAACTACTTGACATTTTGGGGATAGATGGCATTGATAAGATTTTTAAAAATCTGGCTGTCAGATTTTTATATCTTTGGCAAGTTAATTAAGAGAACTTTAGCTTGTTAAATACTGTTTGAAATTTTACACTTAATGGAGGTATGAACTATATATCTTTGCTTGATCCAGAAAAAAAAACCCATAATTGTCACCGAAGGAATTACAATAATTTTACTGTTCCTAATTTTAGGAACCTTTCCTTAAGAAAATTAGAGAGTGAACTAAATTTTCTTTTCTTAAAAAAAAGAAAAAAATGTACTTACTTCTAAGATTATGAAGTAACATATCTAGTAAAGTCATAAATTTTATATATTGAATAACAGAAAAGTCCATTCCTCTAGCCCACAAAAATCCAGATACATAATAATCTAGTAGAATGGCTTCCTTTAAACAGGTGTGAAGGTTTTTGAAATTCAAAATTTTTTTCAGTTTTCTGTAACAAAAAGAAAAATCCAGACATTAAAATCAGATCAGCAAATGGTTCCTTTCCTAAGTTTTGAAAATGCAGATATTTTTCTTGAATGAAAATTCTATAATACCCTTAATCTAAAAATATCCACAGTTCTATAGAAATCCCAAGTCCAAAATGACATTCAAAAGGGAAACAGAGGGAAAAGGAAGAGATACAGCAAGTTCCAGCATTCCTGTTGCTCCTCTTCCTCCCCTTCCTCTATTCTTGTAATTCTCCTCCTCACCTTCCTCCTTCTGTCTTCAAAGTACAGTAATTTTACTAGCATTTTCTTCTCTGAAATTCAATATCTTTTTCCATTTATACAATCAAGATTGTTTCTGACAACATTCTGGATCTTGTTAAACAAGTATCTGTCCTGTTTTCTAAAGAATTCCAGTTATGTATATTTTACTTATTTTGTCTATAGCTGTAATTTTCTATTAAACTTCAAACATTTTTTTCAAATCATTTCATTTTATATACTTTTCTCAATACTGTTTTCTAGGTCCTTTGGTGTTCTCAGCAGTGTTACTTCTCCCTTGGGCTGCTTAGAGAGCTCACCTCCATAATATCTTTTCTTTTCTACTCTTTGCTTTTTATTTATTTATTTTTTCATTTATTTATGATAGTCACACACACACAGAGAGAGAGAGGCAGAGACATAGGCAGAGGGAGAAGCAGGCTCCATGCACTGGGAGCCCAAAGTGGGATTTGATCCCGGGTCTCCAGGATCGTGCCCTGGGCCAAAGGCAGGCGCTAAACCGCTGCGCCACCCAGGGATCCCTACTCTTTGCTTTTTAATATTATTTATCCCCCTTTAATTTCTTATCTATTCCTTGAGTTTTTATATCTCTGTTTTATGCGCTTGTTGTGATTGCTTCATAAGGTTGTTTTTTTTTTTTTTTTAATTCATGGTAAGTGTTTGGCAGTATAGACTCTTCATCTGCCATCTCCATGCTGTTCTTTTTAATTAAGTATTTGACCTAAATAGTTGCATGTGTTCTTTGTTTTTCATTTTCATTTTTTCAGTGTTTGATTATATGAAAATGAAGGCAACTATTTGTCTCAGAGTATTTTAGTGAAACTTCTTTAACATCCCTTTATCCTTGCTCTTCCCCAAACCCCTTCACCACTTCCCATAGTACCATTTGAATCTTAACCTTCAACTTGAATTGCAGGGCTGAATAGTCACCATTTCTATTCTTTGTTCAGAGATTTCATCCCAAAGGAGGTTATGCAGGAAGGAATTTGGAGCAAGATGCTATTGCAGTTTGAGTGCAAAGTTCCCATAAGTTTAGTGGCAATTTTGTAAGTTTTTCCTCTGGGTTTAGATAAAGAAAGATGGGATATGGGAAAGGACATGCCACAGCTGTGGCATCAGAGACTACAGGGAAAGAAAGATGCTTAACAGGGACTTAGGAAGTTGTGCTATAGTGATATGTGATATAACTATCTACTTTGTCTCACCAAGAATTCCAGTAAAAGTATTACATTATTCCTACATGCTCTTGAAATTGGAGTGCATCTTATTTTTTTAGATGATGACATTCAGAAATATGCCTTAAGGCAAGAGCTGAACAGCTCAGGGAGCCCAGTTATGGAAGGTTATTAAAAGATCTCTCAGGGTTATTTCTGTATTTAAATAGTTATTTTCAATTTAGTCCTTAACCTTTTTCCAAAAAGGATTCGGGTGGATCTGTAAAAAAATCAAGGTTATATTAAAAGCATGAATGAATGATAATAGTTGGGAGATCATGGGAAATGTAATCAGACATTTAACTTTGCTTGAAGTGTACTCTAGAAATATGTTTTAATGATACTATAATGTTTCATTTGGTTGGCTGCTTTCATGAAACGTAATTTTTAATTTTAAAAGGTAAGGAAATGTGCTGATTTCTTATAATTTATTTAAATAGGTTTATAGCTTTGTAGACTGTATGGCATACTTCTGTCACTTGGTGACAGGATACCTAAATTATATTTCTGTCATTTTGAAGGGTATATAATCCCCATTTATAATAATGCTATTTTAAATGGGAAGCGAATGATTGATTGCAAATATTTCAGGATTACTGTTACAAAAATCATATAAAGAACCTCAAGAAAATTACTTTGCAAAGAAATGGCTCCTGACATAACACTATCATTTATTCAAAATTGATATCCTAAAATCTGAGATTACTTCAGGTGAATTTATTAATGAGACAATCTAAAAGGTCAACCTACATTGAAGCTAATTGTTTCCATACAGTTAACTTCTGTATCACCCTCTGTATCATTTCCTTCATCCTAGATGTAACCTCTTAAAGATTAAAAATATCTTTAGAATTTAAATATTTGACAATAAAGAGCCAAAAAGTGGGGAAAAAGAAAGACTGTCACACAAGGTATGGTACACAGTACAACTTAAGATGTGGTGAGAAATAAACAAGTCTAAAAAATTTATTTTCAATACCTTTTTATTTAATATTAATTGCATTTAATATAACATCTTTTGATATTTCATACAAATAATTTTTAAACTATATTAAATGCCTGTCATTTGCATATTATTTGCCTACTATAAAATACCTATTTTTTGCACTTCAATGATCAACATTTGGGATTATCTAAAAATGGAAAATATTTTACTTAAAGCATAATCAGTGATACTAATATATTGAATGCATTTTACTAATCAATTTTTAAAAAGATTTTATTTATTTGACAGAAAGAAAGAAAGAGCACAAGAAGGGGGAGTGAGAGAGAGGGGGAGAAGCAGGCTCCTCATGGAGCAGGCAGCCTGATGTGGGACGCAATCTCAGGACCTGGGGATCATGGCCAGAGCCAAAGGTGGGTGCTTAACAAACTGAGCCACTAGGTGCCCCTACTAATCAATTCTGTTACTAAAAAACAGAATTTCCAATGGACATTCATTTCTATAAAAATGCTAAAATTACTATGATAAAAATGCTATGTTTAGAAATCTGTGAAATTTTTAATTGACTAATACTTAAAAAGCTATATAGATGGTAAGCAGTATGGCCAAATCACAGATCACCAGGATTTCTAGCAAGATTTGCAAGCCCTGAAGGTGAAGAGCATCCTGGGAAACGCCTGTCAGTGTCATTTGCCTGCTCTTAATATGCTTTCCCTTCTCAGATTTCTCTTCCAGCCAGTACATTTGTCATATTTCCTTCTCAGTAGTAAATCACCTCTATTCCACAATATTTGTAAGATTTGCAAATGATAGCCACTGACAGTCATTTTCTATTTGTCCATTATGGTCCACAATACCCTCCTAACATCCAGATGACTGGCTTGGAGAATAGATATTACTGTCCAGAACATCACATCTCTACACATTATAGTCAATCAGGCTTCCATTATTAGAGCAAGATAACTTTTAAAATGACTGATTCTCAAAACACATTTTAGGAACTTGGGTGTTAGATATATCTGACTAGAGTTCTAAGTAAATGATTTGCTGTAGAAACCAATGGCCTTAAGAAGGAGATATACATATATTAGAATTGTTCCCATAAATTCAGTTATATTCACATTTTTAGGCAAAATACACAAAATCAGAGTATTTAGTATAGCTTCATATTCAAGAAAAATCACAGGTGGATGGCTAATACTCATGATTTCCAAAATATTAAAATGTATATTAATATTACAGAAAATGCAACTTATTGTGATGATGAGACAGAAAACCTAAAGATTATTTTGCATATTGACAGTTCTATGAATGAAAGAGAAAAGAAGTAAAAGACACCATATGTTAAAGACTGCTTTTCACTGTTAACATTAACATGTTAGTCTGAAATGCATTTCTCCCACCAACAAGACAGCTGAGCAGTGTAAAAAGTCAGTTGTTTGAGAATTTTGGTGTTCCAGACTCGAAAGTGTGTGTGTATATATACACACACACACACACACACACACATATATATCTTTGCATGATATAATAACAATTCTTCTGAAAAAAGTTTAAAATATGTAACAGCATATCACGATCATTTATAGATGCAGAACTAGAACTGTTTTATATTTGGTTGTAATATTGAAGTGCTTACTGTTGAACTCCATCCACGTCCTCTGCTAGCATTTCAGTGATTTGAGCAACTGAAAGAAAATCTGGAGACAGAATCTTTTCATGCTCCTGGAACTCAGCATCTCTCTACCAAAAAACAACAACAAAAATAAGTGTAATGAGTTATTTCAATCACATTTACATATTAATCCAATGATAGCAATGTTCTGTGTTCTAGTTGCTATCAGAAATAAAATTTAAACACAACAATTTTCAATAATCATTTTTCTCTTCCATTTTCAAGTAACTGTATCTCTCTTCTTAAAAGTTCAATGTCTGGCTAATCTGTATTTTATGTATATATTTAAAACTGGGTGATGGCTTTCAATTAACAAACTTTTCTTTGGTCTTTATTTTTTTCATCATGATAGTGTACTCTTTCTTTTTTTAAAGATTTTTTTATTTGACAGAGAGAGTAGAGGGAAAGAGTGTGTGAGAGCACAAGCAGGGGAAACTGTAGGAGAGGGAGAAGCAGGCTTCCTGCCCAATGTGGGGCTTGACTGCAGAACCTTGGGATTATGACCTGAGGTGAAGGCAGATGCCTTCAGATGCCACCAGGCACCCCCTTCTCACCTGTTTTGTAAAGTTTATTCAGAGATATTCTATTGCTTTTGGCACAATTATATATGGGATCGTTTTCTTAATTGCACTTTCCACTGTTTCATTATTAGTGTATAGGAATGCAACAGATTTCTCTACATTGATTTTGTATCCTGCAAATCTACTGAATTCATTTATCAGTTCTTGTAGTTTTTTGGTAGTCTTTCAGATTTTCTATATATAGTATCATGTCATCTGCATGACATGTTTTACTTCTTCCTTGTTAATTTGGATACCTTTTATTTCTTTACATTGTCTAACTACTGTAACTAAGGCTTCCAGTACTATGCTTATTCAACCTGTTGAATAAGCATAGTACTGGAACGTGATGTAATGAGCACTGGGTATTATATAAGATGAACCACTGACCTCTACCTCTGAAACTAATATACAGTATATCATAATTAATTGAATTTAAATTAAAAAAAAAGTGGTGAGTGGACAATCCTTGTCTTGTTCCTGACCTTAGGGGAAAAACTCTCAGTTTTTCACTATTGAGTATAATATTGGCTATAGGTTTTTCATATAAGGCCTTTATTATGTTAAGGAATGCTCCCTCTAGACCTACTTTGTTGAAAGTTTTCATCATTAATAGATGCTGTACTTTGTCAAATGCTTTTTTCTATGCTTATTGAAGTGATCATATAGTTTTTAATCCTTTCTCTTACTGATGTGATGTATCATGTTCATTGTTTTCTGAATAGTGAACTACCCTTGCATCCTGGGAATAAATCCCACATGATTATGGTGTATGATTTTTTTAATGTATTGTTGGATTTGGTTTGCTAATATTTTGTTACAGATTTTTGTATCTATTCATGAGAGATACTGATCTGTACTCTTTTTTTGTGGTGTCTTTACCTGGTTTTGGTATCAAGGTGATACTGGCCTCAGAATGAATTTGGAAGTTTTCCTTCCTCTTGTATTTTTTTGGCATAGTTTGAGAAGAGGTATTAACACTTCTTTAAATGTTTGGTAGACTTTGCTTGGGAAGCCATCTGGTCTTGGTCTTTTTTGTTTTCTGTGGGTGTTTTGATTACTGGGTAGATTTCCTTGCTGGTAACTGGTTTGTTCAAATTTTCTATTTTTTTTTCCTTGCTTTAGTTTTGGTAGGTTACATGTTTCTAGGAAATCCAACAAGGAGACATCCACTCAACAGTGACTAATCTGTCACATGTCTCACTGAGATCCACCGGGCAGTGTCCAGTCTGCCATGTGACTCACTGAGACATCCATCTAGCAGTGACTAGCCTGTTGCCTATCTCACTGAGACATTCACTATGTCTCATTCAAGGAGGCAACATCCACCCAGCAGTGACCAGTCTGTCATGTCTTAGCCCTATAAGCTGAAAACCCAATGCAACTGGAGGTAGCAGGACCCCTTCTTTGGTCCTCAATAGGATTGGCCACCAATCCTCAATGCAATACCAGCATCCCAGAATTACCATAAAGAGAATTTACCCAGCAATGAAAAAGAAAGAGAAAGAGTTAGAAATCTGGGTTCTATTCTATTTTTTTTTTAAGATTTTACTTATTTATTCATGAGAGACACAGAGAAAGAGGCAGAAACATAGGCAGAGGGAGAAGTAGGCTCCCTATGGGGGAGCCTGATGCAGGACTTGATCCCAAGACCACAGGACCACAATCTGAGCCAAAGGCAGATGCCCAACCACTGAGTTACCCAAGTACCCCTCCAGGCTCTATTCTAGGGAAAACATGTGGTGGATCAAACATGCTGCTTATGGGGAGAACTTCCCAAAGAGTCACCAATGGGCCAATCTTCCCCAAATGTGTCTTGTTATCTCCTGGCAACAGTCTAAAACCACTGTGGAGGTTTGGAGCACTGGATGATCAGTCTCATCTGTGTGTTCTCTGCAAGCCGCAAATAAATTGTCATGGGAGAGATTTCCCCTATGGATGCTACATGAGGAATAATCTCTGACACCTTCCAATGGGAAGAAGCAAGTGTTCCTTTTCTTTGGAGCTGAGTGATTCAATCTCTTATGCCAGCTAATAGTTTTAAGAAAAACCATCCAAGAACTGAACCAGTCTTACAATTAAAGTGAGAATAAAGTTTCAGAGCCAGCTAAAGCAATTCAAAATATAGGGAATGAATAGAGAGTAAGAAGAGGGAGTGAGAACAGGTTCCATATCAGTTCTCCCAGTTTTCCTTTTCCCCAGAGAACATACCAGTTACACAGAGAAGCACAGAGACAGAAATTACATCAGCATTAGACCAACTCTGTATCCTCAAAGGTCAAATTGTGCTATGCAGACTTAATTTAGGGTTACCATTGTTCCTCTGAGGGTCACTTTATAATCACCAAGATGATGCAGGCAGCCCAGGTTCAAGAACTCAGACTGGGTCCCACAGGACCAGCCAACTGGGTCCTTGCCTTCATGCAGGATGGAAATCAAATGTAAGCCAAGAGGAAGTAAGAGTAGAGTTTATTGGAAGACATAGAGAGAAGTGATACAGACAAAGCATCTGGAAGACTCAGAAAGGAAAAGGAGCATGAGTTTCATCTTTGCTTGGGCATCTGGAGTTTTTATGGAGAACAATGGTCTGGTATATGCATCCTCTTAGGTATCCAAGAACTGATTGAACAAGAATGAGTCAATTTGCGAACTTTAAAAAATATCTACATATTCCTCATTGAACTTGGGGCTCAAAATGAGGCAAGGACAAGTAAAAAAACTTGCTAGCCTCAATAACTTAACATCTAGTGGAAGGAACAAACCAAGGGTGACTTTAGACAAGAAAATAAAATGATAAGTGAGCTGCAGTAAAGGGACAAGAATAGAGACAGGACAAAGAAAGGACCTCCTATAAGAGGAAATGGACTTGGTGAGATTTGGCAAGAATGATGGAATGAAACAGTAACAGGATACTTGGGGACTGGTTCTCTAAGTATCAAGTAATGCATATTGTGATGCCTTGGGTACAAGACAGGAACTAGTTGGACCTAAGTGGGAAGTGAGCATTGGGAACATGCTGTGAGAGATCTTGAATAAATATTTACTGAGTGATTACAAAAGCAAGTTACTGCACAAGAGATCATAAATACTTTAGACCCTTGCCTGGTCAAAGAATGATAGGCTCAAGAGTTTGTTCTTAATAGTACAGGCAATAAGGATAACCCATGAATTTCTTTTTAGCAGTGAAATGACAAGATAAAACTGTCCTTTAAGGAAGGGCGATTTGTAGGAGGGTGAAGGAAAGAAAGGAGCAGAGAAAGGACACAGAGGAGAGTTCAATGAAAATGTCTTTGAAACAGGTCAGGAATGAGGCATTGGGCTGTACTGGGTTCCTAGCAGCATACACGAAGAGAAAGGGGTGATGCAACATATTGTATCTGGGGGACTAAAACTGGGAAGAATGAATAGTTTGAGTATCTAAAATAGATAATTGAAAGGGAAAGGTGGTGATTCTCAGGGCCTCCAATAGCTGAGTCCTTTTGTTTAGAGTACAGTCCATAAAAACGATATGCGGCATTCTTGTTACACCAATAAAAATAGAAGCATTGGAGGATGATGCTGGATTTAAGAAGGCTATAAGACAAGTTTGATTTCAGTGGTTGAGTTTAAGGGTGAATATACATATCAAGGAAGAAATGTTTAAAAGGTAATGAGAGATGCTACTCAGAAAGGTCTGGCTTAAAAATGTTAGTTTAGGAGTCACTCCAAGTGTGAGAGTGGTGGAAACTGCCCAGAGCCAAGGCATGGGGAGAACAGCTGTGAATGGGGGTGGAGGAGGAGACTGAGAAGCAGAGGTAAGCAGTAGCTCCATGAAAATCAAGAACTGTGAGATTTGCGGGGAGGGAGGGTACAAAAGTTTTCAGTTTGGCAAATAGTTATTTATCCTTCCATGTGAATGGGTTCCAGTAAATAAGAAGAGCAACAAAATGCTTTGCTATAATTAAAAAGATCACATCCCACATTTTCCTTATTTCTTCCCAAGAGTAGAAAAATCCCAAAGATAACAGTTATTGGTAATGGTAATCAACATAATGTCTGTATTTAATATTAGGTTATTATATTTTTATTTTAAAAAATCTAATTTAGACACAAAATATGCTACTTTATTAGCTATCTTTTTGTAACCTAGGGCTAGCAAAATAACCTAAACTAGGTCATTCTATTAGTTTATAAACTTAATAAGAAAAAAATATTATAGCACCTAATAGAATACCTTGTACCTAGTGGGCACTCAGATATTTGTAAATTTAATTACTCACACTCAGTTTTTAGGTAGGATGGTATTTTACTCCAGAACATATGACCATATATTTGCTAAATGTTTGTTGGTTCTGTTTTTTATTATTAGAGTAAAGTATAATTATTCCTGTACTGTCAACCCCATTAGACTGTAAATTCCTCAGGGACAATCATTCAATCTTCTTTTTAGAATTCTACAGATCCTACTTATGTCAAAATAGGTTGTTAATTGACTGACTGAATTCATCTCTATCATCTGATGACATTATTAGATGATGGAGAATGATGAACAGAAAGACTTGGATTTGGATGGTTCACCAGGGTTTGACTACTGATTAATTTTTGTGATGTATAGCCAGTCATTTGAACCTAAATTTGAATTCATGTTAAAAAATTATACTGAAGTGTTTTAATATACAAAATTGCTATCATTATTAACAAAGATTTGCATTAAAAGTACATTGTACAGACATCCAGATCAGTTTTGTTTGATGTGAAAATTTTCTGCATAGAAGAAAATAGGTCACACAAGGACTGTATGATAGGGAATACAATAATCTTAAGCCTTTTGGACAATAATAATTCCAGCTAGGATGCATAATATTAGTGTCTCATTTTTTACTAAACTTGCTAGCTTAAGATAATCATCTTGTAGGAGGGTTTGCCTCTGGTTTTTGTTTTGCTTTGTCTTAAATTGAATTCTTGAACTTATTTTAAACTAGAGCTCTGTCTTGTTTATATACTGCCTTGCACTTGAAATGATATAAGGTGGTAAAAAAAATCTTTAATCTTTCAACACATACATTCTGACTTGTAAAATTAAAGATGCAATACAAAATTCATGAATAGGCTAATAAAAATGTGATATGTAATTTAGTTTTCCATGTAAAATTACATCTCTGACTAGAAAAATATGTTAGCTAAACTTTACTGTAACTCATTTTACTCCACCACCTGGTGGATTTTAGCAATTATTCCAGACACAATAAAATTGTAAGTCTGATATTATTTGTCAGATAATCTTTTCTCTGAATTTTTTCTCTTATTCATCTAAGCTTTCCACATTATATATGTCTTCCTTCTAGAACTTAAGCTTTTGGGGTATCTTTATATCTGTTACTGGTAGTGTCTCAAAAGATTCTTAATAAACGTTCATTAAAAGAAAAATCATACAGTTCATCAAAGATGACAAAGAGGGGGTTCACAGTCATAGAGAACATAGACCAATATACAATTTCCATACTTAGAAAAGCTCTCTTCAAGCATGAAAATAAATGAATTAAGGAGCAGCACTGTATTGAGCCATGTCAGAGCCTGAGGCAAAAGGAAAAATCAGTACTACTGATGATGTCCTCATTTAATGTTTTGATCCATTATGAATTTTTTGTATTAGCTTTCAATTTTTTTTTAACTGCCTTCAACTGAAGTTTATCTTGATTACTAAATTTCTGGAATCCCTTAAATTTTGTGTCCAAGGAGACTGACTACCTTACCTGCCTCATTACAGTTCAGAGGGAGCCAATTTAAGGAAAAAAAAAAAAAAAGATGAAAGAAGGATAGGTGAAAACAAGAACTAGTGCTTTAAAGTAATGAATAAAATAGGCAAAAATCTTCGGCAAATGAGATTAAACAAAAAAAAAATACATGCCACATTCTATAGAGATACATTTGAAAATTACAGGACAAAGTCATCAAATTTGGACAGGAATAAGAAAGAAATGGAACTGACCAAACACAAACTAAACTGGGAGACTACTTTCTAAAAAGTAACCATGCCAAGATGATTGTACACTTGAGTTCTACCTAACAATCAAGAACACATAAATTCTGTTAGTCTAGGGACACTCGGTGGCTCTGTCTTAAGTGTCTGCCTTCTGCTTAAGTCATGATCCCAGGGTCCTGGGATTGAGCCCCACATGAATTTCCCTATTCAGCGGGGAGTCTGCTTCTTCCTCTCCCTCTGCCCCTCCCCTCTGCTCTGTGCTCTGTATCTTTCTCAAATAAATAAATAAAATCTTCTAAGAAAAAATTCTGTTAGTCTACTAATTGCAGGCTGTAGACAATTCATTGTTAAGAAGCCGGCATTGTCTACACACAGAAATCTAAACTAGCACAAAATGGAAATTCTAAACCAAAATCAGATGTGAAAACTTTAATTAAGATATTATCTTAGGAAGTTGAATCCAAGAGTGTACTAAAAGAAAAATAAGCTATCATTCTGACCAAATAAGGTTAATTTCAGAAATGAAAGGATGGGTCATCATTAACAACAACATGTGTTTTATGTCAAATTAAATGATAATAAGGAAATAATAACCAGGCATTTGTTAGAATTCAGCAACAAAACTCTCAAAACATGAATAGAAAAAAAACCAGCTTAAACATAAAAAAGATTATTTGCCAAAACATCAGATTGAATGGTGAAAAACTGAAGTCATTCTTATAAAACCGGAAACTAAAAAGGGATCCTGGCTAGTAACATTATTGTAATTCAAAACTCTATAGACGTTCTAATAATATAATATGAAAACTAAATGTGTGGCTTAAATATTAAAAATGAATTAAAAAAATCTTTATTTGAAGATTACATGGTTGCATACCTAAGAAACCTGACATTGTACTAACACGGTTTTAGTTAATAAGAAATTTGATAAGATGGTTACATAACACAAATATATAAAGGCCAATTGCTTTCTCTATATTAGAAACTAATTAGAAATGGAAATGGCAGAAACTTGATTAAACTATACTTAGTTATAAATATAAGAAGGTAAAAGACCTACAGAAATTATAAACTTTATCAAAAGTTTAATAAAAAAACTCAATAAAGGAGATTTATTGGAAACCTTCAAATTAAAAAAATTAAATCCTTCCCACATTATAAATGTAACGTGATGGCAATTTTAAATCTCAACCGTATCATTCTGGAACTTTATAAAATAATTTTCAAGGATTCTTATGGAAGAATACATACATTTTCAAAGAGAAAAACAGTGAGGGGAACCTTTCCAAATTAGATGATAAAGTTAAATATAAAATAATATGGCACTGACACAAGAATGGGCAGACCATTCAGTGGAAAAGATACATTCAAAAATGTATCTGTAATAATATATATATATGTATAAATTTTTGGAAATTCAAAAATATATATACATGTATACAAAATATAAATTTACACGTATTCATGTATACATATATATAAATGTTTGGACTCTCTATTCTGTTACTACTCTGCCCATCACTGTGTTCATTCATGTGTGTATACACATAGTGTGATAGTGGCAGTCAGTCCATTCTCAATGAGAAGAGAGGGGATGGTTTATTTAGTAAATGAAGCTGGTATTAACTGATGGTTCATGTCTACAAGAAAATAAAATTAGATCCTCATTTTAAATATATCTATCAAAAATTAATTTTAGCCATGTTAAAGACTATACTTTAGTAAAATAACACTTTAAGTATTAGAAAAAAGAGTAAAGATTACTTGTATAAATCTGAAAAGGAAGCTAAAGAGAGGAGAAGAGCAGGACTTCTAAGACAGGAAACCCAAAGACCGCTAGTAAAAAGAAAAACAAGCCCAAGTGTCTGTCAAATTCCCCACACCCACAGCTGCTACTCCCAGAGGTTCTAAGTGTTTCATAAATACTACTGTATATCAACATTTTGAGGAATATTAGTACTGTCTTCTCAACAATATTTTCAACAATATATCAGGCATCATCCCCATGGTCTTGCTCAGGTTTTCCTATAGTATGTGCTGAAAATGGCTCCAACAAATATCTCTTGGGAGAGACAGAAATTGCAGGACCCTGATCATCTTGCTGCTCAAGTTGAGCCTCAAGTGTTTCTCTCCAACCCTGATGATGCTGGGGTGGGGGCTGTGTTCAAGGTCTGTAGGGAGACCATCTAATGTAGAGAGAATTGTCCGTGGCCTCCTCCTGGCCATGCTGAAGATCTCCAAGGCAAGTAACAGCATTTTTCCACTTAAGATTATGTAAGTGTCCTTTGTCCTGATAAAGTCTTGAAGGCACTGAATAAATAACATCTATTAGGAAATATGGTAATGCTTAGAGATATTTTCAGAGGAAGCAACTGGGCAATAAGCATTTATGTCTTCTTTTAGGTCTCTGATGTGAGCTAAAGTATAGTCCTTTTATGTGTACTGCTTAAATGATATTTCCCAAATAGTATTTTTTAAGGCACTAAAAAAGTCAGTTTATGAGTCAACTTGTGATAAAAGACTGAGGATTAAATTCTAAATATTCATTTATAAATTCATTTACAATTTAATTTATAAACATTTATAAATTTCATTTACAGATCTATATATAGCAAATATTTTCAGATTTTTGTCATTTTATGTCTGGTCGTAAGCACTTACACAGATATCTCCCATTTAGTCTTACCTTTTAGACGGAGGCATTTACTCCCATGTTACTAAAGAAACTGGAATGTTGAATTCAGAAAGTTGGCAAAAAGAGTTTATGCAATGGCACAGAAAAAATATATCTTCCTGGACCTGCATCTCATGTCTGCTTGTTCACTGTATCTCAATAGACTTTGATCTCAGACGCCTAGGTGGCTCAGTGGTTGTGCGTCTGCCTTCAGCCCAGGGCGTGATCCTGGAGTCCTGAATTGAGTCCCACATTGGGCTCCCTGCATGGAGCCTGCTTCTCTCTCTGCTTGTGTCTCTGCCTCTCTCTCTCTCTCTCTCTCTCTCTGTGTCTCTCATGAATAAATAAAATGTTAAGAAAAATATATTTTGATCTGTGTAACTATCTTACTTGGCATATGTCAGACCACCTGTGATTTTAATTAGTTATATTTTACTGAGCACTTACTATGTGATTGGGATAATTGGTTGTTTTTATTCTAGGTACTGGCAAAAAAGAAGTCTGGAAACCTTAGAATAAAGCTTATACTTTATTTCTGATTGACTTGGTGAGAAAAAAAAATTCACTAATGCTTGGCTTAGATGACTAGATGGTCTACTGGCTAAGTCAATTTGGACATAGAATTTATTAGAAATGACACCATAAGGGACTAGGTCTTGGAGAATCAACTTCCAGAGTTGATTTCCAGAGTTGATTCTCCAAGACCTGATCTGAGAAGAATCTTTCAGTATCTAACTGAAAAGCAGAAGTTTTGGGAACATAGATTCTGAGAGAGGGGTCTTTGCCATCTTTTCTATCTAACCCCTAAAACACATTGTGGGAAGAAATGGGCAGCTGGCAGCCTTATCATTCTAGTGAATGCAGGCTCTATGGATCAACTGGCTTCTCTGTGACCTACAGGAACTCTGCTTTCACTAGAATGGAAAATGGTGTTTCTACCATGCAGTGTATCAGCTTGTTCATCTCAGTACAGGCTAAGTGAGTAGAGCTCAGTGAGTCCAAATTCCATCTTGATTTCTTCAGTTTGTTACTAACTTAAAGATTGAGCATTTTCTGAATTGCTTGTCACAGGGAATTCCTGCTCCTCCAAGAAGTTAACAGATGTGCCCACTGACAGTGCTAAGGTGTAAGATAATCATCTCAGGTCTATAACTAACTCATTCATCCAATCCATCCAAAAAAAAAAAAAAAGTGACATCCCCCCCCCCCCCCACGGCACTTCTTTGCATCTTCAAAAAAAAAAAAATCATGGGGTATTTCTTTGTCCTTTCTTCTTTCTTTCCTTTTTTTTTTTTGAACTGCAGATTTATTAATCCCAAATTATCAGAGTCTTCTTGGAAAGTACATATCTACATGGATAAGTAAGTACATGCAAGTGTACACTAGCAATTGAGCACTTTCTTAAGTAAGTTTTTGTACATATTTAAATAACACGACTTAATTGCGAAATTTTCTCTGCCACTTTTGAAATTGTATTACTTACATTAGAGATCACAAGGGAGTAACTAGCTTAGTAACCAGTTTATCACATTAAAATGTATTTTTAATGTATGCTAATTTCAAAAGGCTCATAGGACCGTCAGCATGCTTTAGTGGTCTGCATACAGTATTGGGAAGAATCTGTATATATCTCTGCGGCAAGGCACCAAATTATTGGCTGAGTGTTCCACATTCAGAAGATAGCAGCCAATACTTATCTTCTGCACCCACACAAAAAATGTTATTTAGACTAAAAAAGGGAGTTGAGCATCCCAGTGTCAATTATAACATCATTCACCTTCAGTCTTTAAAAAACTGAAGGCAAAAACACACCAAAAAAAAACCCCAAAAAAAACCAAAAAAAAAAAAAAAAAAACCTGAAGACAAAACTTCGTAGAACAACATGATGGATTGTGTGAAGGTTTAAACATTTTCTTTTAGCAATATCTGGAATAGGAGGTATGTGCTTAATTAAAATCTCAGGATACTAAGCTTATGAGTAATTAAAGTCACCTAAAACCCATTTATTATGGAGAGCTGGCGTTGGGAGGGGCCTAAAGAAAGTGATCCTCCCCCAGCCCCAGCCCCAGCCCCAGCCCCAGCCCCAGCCCAAAGGAGACCACTGGGGCCCAAGGAAGTTCAAGGGCTCTCCTCAGGGCAGGTGGACGAGGAGCAGCCACGCACGCCCGGGGGTCGGCTTTCCAGCGCCTCAGCGCCTCTCCTTCCTCCGCTCGGGTATCTCTGTACCTAGAGAAGTGGTAAAATAATCAGGGAGACCCCAGGCCCCGGCCTTCACGTGTTAGTCAACCTACTACCAAGGAAGAGTCACTAATCCGTAGCAGCACCTTCCGAAAGCGACCGGCCCAGGTCAGACCCCAAGGTCCCCTTTCCAGTGCCGAGGGCGCGGAGGTCGCCGACGGCCGAATTGCTGGTTCAAGGTGAGGATGTCGTACCCGCTAAGACACCCAGGCAGGAGCTGGTCCGGCTCCCACTCCGGGGCGCCCCGCGCGGCGCGGCGGGGGCAGGGCTGGGGGCGCGGGCCCGAGCCTCCCGGGCCCCGGCGCCGCCCCGCCCCGCCCCGCTCCCGCCCCCGCCCCGGGCCGCCGGCCGCCTCCCCGGGCGCGGGCCTCGGCCGCGGACCGCGCGGGCCCGGGGCGTGCGCTCGAGGGTCGCGGGTGCCGGGAAGGGGCGGCGTACCTCGGACTCGGGCGTGGTTCCCGCCGGGGTCGTCGCCGCGGGGGTCGTTCCCCCGGGAGTGGTCCCCAAGGACGCCGTCGTGACCTCGCCCCGGAGTTGCGGCCCTCCGTCGCCTAGGCAACCGGGGCGGGGCCAGGGGCGCGAGGGGGCGGGGCCCGGGGCGCGAGGGGCGGGGCCCGGGGCGCGAGGGGCGGGGCCCGGGGCGCGAGGCTCGGGGACGCATCCCTCCGCGAGGAGGCTTCTGGGTGGGAACGTGGGCCCCGGGGCGGGGGAGGGGGGGAGAGGGGGAGGCGGGGGGGAGAGGGGGAGGCGGGGGGGAGAGGGGGAGGCGGGGGGGAGAGGGGGAGGCGGGGGGGAGAGGGGGAGGCGGGGGGGAGAGGGGGAGGCGGGGGGGGCGGCGGGGCGGGGGGCTGCGGAGCTGCCCGGAAGGCAGAGCCCGCTGCGGGGCTGCGAATCCGTGGCTGGAGGCAGGCTCGTCCCTTTTAGTAACAGAGCAAGGAGGGAAAGAAAGGAAATTTAAAGAACAGCAGTTTATTTTATTTTATTGTTTAATTTTTTTTTAAGAACCGCATTTTAAATGTTAGTAGGTGGGGAAACGTCTAATGCTAACAGCAAGTTCTCAATAAATATTAAAGTGAGATAGATTATTGGAACTTTGATCATTGATTTTTGATATTAAGGAGTTATTGTAATTTTAAGGCGATATGCTGTTATTGTCATGTTTAGAAGAAAAAAAAAAACAGTGTCCTTGTAGAGAGATACGTCGTGAAAGATTTAGTGATGATGAAGAGATGTAATATATGCATTTACTCCAAAATCATGAGGGGAGGGGCTTGGGTCCTTGAGTGGAGTTATGGCAGGGTACGTGGAGGGGCGGGGTCGTCGTTGCACCACTCTTTCTATTTTAGATAAGTTTGCAGTTTTCCATAATAAAAGCATTTAGAAGCAATATATTTAGGATACCTGGGTGGCTCAGTGGTTGAATGCCTTCCGTTTAGGTCTTGATCCCTCCCCCCCTCCGTCCTGGGATCCAGGAGCCTACTTTTCCCTTCTACTTATGACTTTGCCTCTCTCTCTCTCCGTGTCTCTTTATGAAAAAATAAATAAATCTTTAAAATAATTTAAAAATATTATACTTAGTGGCCGTATTAGTATTCTCTGGATGACAACACCTGCTTTGAAAATTCACCTTGTATTTACCTGCGTGGGCGATGCTATGCAGAAAGTTTACTATAAAAATCAGGGTGCTTTGGTTTCCCCATCTGGGAAATGAGATGGTAACAGTGCCTGCCTCATAGCATAGAGGATTTAACATGTTAATATATGAGGATTTTACACCTGAGGATTTAGCATGTTAATATATGAGAATGTTTAGAACAGAGTCTGGCACCTGTGTTAGGTATTATTAAGATTAGTATTAGTTTGTATTGTGTTTCTCCTGATGTTAATCCACCCTGTACTCAGCTGCCAGGATAATATTTCATTGTGGGCCTCTTATATGTGCCCAATGCCTCTCAGGTCAAATTGAACACTTTAGTGTTACATAGCCTCATGATAATTGTGCCCGATTGCCTCACAGTTCAAGTTATGCACACAATTTGTACTGTCAACTTGTGTTCCTGGAGTCTCTCATTTTGTGTATGTTTGGTCATTCTTTCAAGGGTCTGGCAGTGTCGTTTCCTTGATACCTTCATTCCTAAAGAAACTGGTTTCATTCCTAATACAGAATAGTTATTCAACAATGTGTTTATGACTTCCAACCCCATTTAAAAAGGACTACGTTAGAACTTCCTCAATTAGTGAAAATATAGTCGATTTATAGTGACTGCCAGAGTTAATACAAGAGCTACCACCTCACAAACTCAATACAATGCTTAATTATTTGATTGTTTCCTTTGATAGCTACTTCAAAGAAATTGAAAATAACAAGTCACCTTCTGCTAGGTGACAACTCTCCACATTCTTTAAATTTAGTATTTGGTAAAGTGCTAAAACATTGATCTCTCTAAACTGCAGTTCTGGTTTCCTCAAAGATGTGATTTATTTTTCTGGCCTTTAATTGTCCTGCTATTTCTTAAACAGTGTTTAGGTTTTCTGTGCCCCTTTTTTGGAACTAGATGGATACTCCATTAAAGATGGAATCAATTTCCACCGTGATAGGAGAGTTGCCGGATAGAGGGGAGAATTGTTTTGTAGGAATTCCGTTTTTACTGTATTTAATGGTGTAATTTATTGGAGAAGTCATTTTCAAGGAGGTAATTTAATTTTATGGGACACAAAATTTTTTGCCCAGTAAGGAGTGGTGTTGAAAGCCCATTAGCCCAAAGGTTACTTTTAATTTGCACAAGTTGAAGCTGATTTTAGCCTCCCACTTCTTTTGTAGGGAGGTGCCAACAAGGAAGACAAATCTCAGTAGGTGATGTGCTTTCTTACATGGAAAGGTCAGTTAAGTCTTCCTTCTCAGGTCTCTTTTGAAGATAAAGGCTTCTAACCAAAGGCTGTAAAATTCCATTTTTTTTATCTTATTGTTGTAGGATGGAAGAGAAAAGGAAACATATAGGTCTTGTAGTTTACAATTATTGCTTGAAAAGACCTTTGACTTTTACCACATCACAGTGAAATATGGGATAGCTTGATACTGTTATTTTGATCAATTGGATTGGCCCCTGTTCTCATGAAAGTACTCCCATCTATATACCTGTAATCCTGTATGTAGCACATTTTACAAATAGAATCAGATTTTTTTGAAGAGAGGCATTTTCACAATTTTGCCAATTCAAGTATTGGATGTTTAAAATAAACCATACTTTTAAATACCTGAGAAACATTTAGGAAAGGACTGGATGTTGATGGTCTCTAGTGTGGCACTATATGGCAATGAGCAGTGACAATGAGATGTCAGCTGACTTTTTAGGGTAAGGAAACATTTCATGGTGCCTGTGTTGCTGACTCCTTTTAAGTATGAATGAAATTCTTCAACAACAAATGAAATAATATCAATAATGAAATTAATGATGTACTGGTAGTTCAAACAATGTGATTCCTGAGGTCTTCAATCTATTAATACTCCTGATGGTCTTAGGTGGATCAAACTGGAAAAATTCCAATGTGTCCCTTAAGTGGTTCTGAGACACCACAAAGTCCTGCAGATAGAATTCAGATAACACATTGTATCTTAGCTTTGAAATATGTTTAAACTGTTAGATGTAGAAAGAAAAAAAATATATAAAAGGCATTTTAATTTGTGAGTAATTGCCTTCATTCTCTGTTACATATTGAATTTTAGCCAAGAAAGTATTCCAATAGCTAATCAATTTTGAAATATATTTAGTTTTCTTCACCTTTACCAAATCCTCAAATCTGGCCTTCTCGTTTCAACCAAGGGCCTTAATCTTTTCAAGTCATAAGTGAGAACATTTTAAAGCTTAATAAAACACGTTTAAGAGATGGCATAGTAAACCTACTTTAGTAGAGTTAAGTAGTTTAAAATATAGGAGGGGGTAATGATTTTCAATAAATAGTTGGTACAATTTTGACACTGTTCATTACCTGCAACTTGTCTTCAAAACTCTATACTCTTCATTGTGGGTATATCTGTTTTTCCTTCTTTCTCCAGTTACTCCCTTTACAGTGGATCCTTACACTGTTCAAATGAAGACTCCAAGTCTCTTTCCTAAATCAGAAAATACTCTCTTTTCCTAATCCAGAGACCTCTTTAAGATAGTTTTGTAACTCATTCTTTTTCTTCCTGATCAATTTATTGAAAAAGTGGGACCTTATTCCTCATCTCTCTTTAAACCACCCCATACCCTTACTTCATTTGCTTTCCTCAAGCTGTTCCCCCTCAAGGACTGCCATTAGGCTCTGTCTTCTTTGGTGTGTGGACATTCTCTATTTGCCTTTTATATCCGCTCTTTTCCTTCTCCACTTGGCCTTCTGACCTGGAGGGTTGACTTACCATTATGGACTCCAACAGCTTGACTTACTACACTCCTTGCCCTCCAACTTGTGGTTCAGTTTGGCCAATGAAAACACCAGTAGGGGGTGGAATGGGGAGGAGTGTGATCAGGGTCATTTATTCTCCCTTGTTTCCTCCCTGCAGGATTATAGGCAGGAAGTAGTAAGTTCCTATGCCAAAAGCCTTCAAGGCCACAGCCCATCCCTTAGCTTCTCCAGAGCACTATGGCTCTCTCTGGGTTTTGCCCTAGGAGCTGTAATGCCTCCCTCCCGCTGCTAGCCACAGGATGGTTCCCTGTCCCTTGCTGGTTTCCCTTATGTCTGCCCCCGTGTTTATAAATAGCTCCTTTTCTAAACTTTCCTCCGTTCCCACCTTTTGCCATCTGTTTCCCGCTGGTACCTTGACTGATCTCAGCAAAAATTAACTCCAGAACATTTAACACGGAAGACTAAGCCTGGCTTGCTCAACCCTATTGTTGTCCACCATTTGGTTGTTTTGCAATGAGCAATATCGTCTATAAGAAATCTTGAACAATTATTTAGGTAGGACTACACCCCACCCTCACCCATTCTCTACCTGGAGGAGCTGCACCCAAGTTCCACTCACCTGAGGATTGATGGAAAGCAGGGGAGTACTGGAACTACCCATGGGATCTGTGTCATCCATGTCCTAAGCAGCTGTCTGTCTCAGACAGCTCATATAAACTCCTGGCTCCCCAAATTCTAACCTTTGGATACCAGACAGCCTACATAGTTCTCCTGTTGACAAAACTTTAAAATTCGTCCTATAGAAACACAAAATAACAGATCACCTGGGCCGAGGCCCAGGTCCTGCTCTCTCCATGAGTGATGCGAAGTGCTGAGGAGAAGTAGTGCCTTCTCTTCATATTGATCCTAGCCCTGAAGGTTTGAACTTTCCCATAAAACCTCGGATGCCATGTGGTATGAAATTCATCTGGAAACCAGTAGGACACACCGGGCAGGGGAGTGGCTTGTGAGAATGCATGTAATTCACAGATTTTACTCATCCAAGCACGTTTAGATTTATCATCTGTATTTGGACAAAAGTCCTATTAATTATTTTCATTTACAAATTGTTCTTTATTGTAGTATTTATGTTAATGGTTTCATCATTCCTTTTATGCTTCAGTGAACTACATTTAAATCATTGATCTGTATTTGTGGACTGATAATTTACTGCAAAAAAAAAAACCAAGTGAAACCTAGGCAATGGGATACATATTAAGTGAAATGCTTCAGCTGAAAAAACTGCACCCTCTTTCCAGCATGTTAGCCAAGGGAGCCTGACTCAAATTCTTAAAGTGCAAGCAGCATCTTTAAACACATGACTTGAGTTGGCCAAAAAGAATTTTCGTAAAAATCAAAATTCATCCCAGATTTTACATTTGTGAAATATGTACAATCAAAATAGTTGCAATGATGTTTTTCCCTTCTAAAACTGCCTAAAAGTGACTGGGTGCCATTTAGTCAATGGTAGGGGACTCCATCACTCTTTCAATGTATTTTTGAGCAAGTTTATCCTGGGGGATTCTGGGAAGTATCTTGACTGGGCCACTGAGCATTGCCTCCTTCTCTGCACTACCTCCCACCCCATTCTACTTTTAAATTTAGCAAGTCTAATTTTACCTGTTTTACATAATAGCTTTCTTATAAATTTTGTTAGAAGGAAGGATTCTAAGCTTGACAAAGTTTGAAAGCCACTGGATAATCTCTAAGGAATCTTCATCTTTGAAAATGCTATTACAACATAATTTCCCAAAGCATTCATTGTCTAAAATGTTCACTTTGGCAAAGAGACAATATTACTATTATTAAACACTTCTGATGTATATGCATGCTTATGATTCTAAGAAAGTAAAATAGCATACATTATCTCATTTAATCATCTGAATCCACTGTTACAGTATTCCACATAGCATTGCTTTTGATCAAGGAAATTATTTCACAGCAGAAGAAGCATGGCAATGAGCCTATGCTCATTGGTCTTAATGATGTTCCTTCTCATCCTGAGTAGAGGGTTTGATGGAACAGTGGAATGGCCTGTTGAAGGCTTAGTCACTCAATTTGAAGATACCAGCTCAGTGTCGATACCTGGCAGGGCAAAAGCAAGGTTCTCCAGAAGGCTGTATAGGCTCTGAATGAGCATCCACTATATGGGGTTACTGCTTCCAAAGCTAGGACTCATGGGTCCAGGAATTGAGGAGTGGAAATGTAGTGACAACATCTGTTCTTACTATCCTAATAAACCTCTAGCAAAATTTTTGCTTCCTGTTCCCATGACCAGCTCTGCTGGTCTAGAAATATTAGCTCCAAAGGGAAGAATGCTTCTATCAGGAGACATAACAAGATACCATTGAACTTGAAGTTAAAACTGCCACCTGACCACACTTGGCTTCTCATGTCCCTGAATCAACAGGCAAAGAAGGGAGTTATGGTGTTGGCTGGGGTGACTGATCCTTAACACCAAGGGGAAATTGGGCTTCTACTCCACAATGGAGGTAAAGAAGAATGTGTCAGGTATACAGAAGACCCCTAAGTACTCTCTTAGTATTACCATGCCCCAAAATTAAGGTAAATGGAAAACTATAACAACCCTACCCAGGCCAGACTACCAATGGCCCAGGCTCTTCAAGAATGAAGGTTCAGGTCAACCCATCAGGTAAAGAAGCATGACCCAGCTAAGTTACTTGCTGAAGGCAAAGGGAATGCATAATGAGTCAGTGGAAGAAGGTAGTTACAAATGCCAGCTATGACCAACGATCAGTTAGAGAAACAAAGACTTTGTCTTGAGTATTTTCTCTTTATTTTGTTATGAATATGTTTGTGTTTTTTTTCCCTCTCTTCCTCTCCTATGTAACATAATATATGTTGACTTCACATGATAGTGTTTATGTATTATTGATTTTACATCATGGTATTCAAGTTATAGGAAATCAAGGAGAAGACTAAACATCACTCCAGGACTTTACCTTCTTTTCTGGGAGAGGGGTTGGTGCCTTCTCAGTCATACACTGGATAGCTATATTATGTTAAGCAGAATTATGACCATGTTATTTTCTTTATTTGGAGATTAAGTATCATTTAAGGAGATGCACAAGATGCCAAGCTGATAAGGTGTGGATTTATGATGGCTAAATTTTATTTATTTATTTTTTTATTTATTTATTTGTTTGTTTATTTATTTATTTATTTGTTTGTTTGTTTATTTATTTATTTATAGAGCATGAGTCTGGGGAGGGAGAGGCAGTGGGATCAGGAGAGAGAGAGAGTCAGATGCGTAACTGACTGAGCCACCCAGGCACCCCAGTTAATTTTATGTGACAACCTGAGTAGGCCACAGGGTCCCAGATTTTGGGCTGAACATTCTTTCTGAGTGTGTCTGTGAGGATGTTTCTGGATGACATTACCATTTCAATCAGTAAAGTCGACTGAAACAAAAGTGGATTGCCCTCCCTAATGTGGGTGGGATCATCCAATCCCATGAAAGACCATGAAATCCCATGAAAGAATAGAACAAAAAGGTGAAAGAAAAAAAGAATTTGCGTTCTTTGCCTGGCTGTTGAGCTGAAAGCCTTCTTTTGCCCTGGGACTCAGGAGTTACGCCATTGGTTTCCCTGGTTGTTCAGGCCTTTGGACTTGGACTCCATCATGACTTTCCTAGGCCTCCAGCTTACAGATGGCAGATTGAGTACATCTCAGTCTCCATAGTCATGTGATCTGTTTCCTTATAATAAATCTCTCTGTGTGTATGTATACATTTCCCATCAGTTCCGTTGCTCTGGAGAACCCTAATACAATGGTACTATTTTGTTTTATAGATGAGGACATGGAAGCTCAGAGAGCCAACTGACCTAATGTCTTATGGCTAGGTATATAGCAGGCAGGCCCAAGTATGAACTAGTTCCTGTGACTGCACAGCTAACTCACCTGGCTCTACTTTATCACAGTACCTCAGCTGTGCTGTGCACTCAAGAGCCTGGGTGGGTTGATGAGGTTTGTCACTGGAAACTTTCCACCTACCCCTTTATGTTCTTTTCTCATCCCTGCCCTGCTTCCCCAGTGCATTCACAATAATTGCTAATTCATTTAGTGTTTTACTCCTGGCAGGTTATTAACTAAGATATATAGTCATAACTAAAGTGTGAGGTGATATGACTTAGCACCTACTAAGGTATATTTATATTTTACTAGGAGACTCCTTAAAGATGGAAAATTCTTTTGTAGCATGAGGTTTTAATAAAGGATTGCCAAATTGTGGAATTTATATTTTGAAAACAGAAGGTCTCTTCTAGTGTCTTTTTAGACCTCACCTAGAGAGAGCTTAATCCCACTTACTAGAGTCATAATATGTTGTGATTTCTCCTCTGATCCACAGCATCTATTATTGCAGTGTTCTGATAAGCATCCAGTTAATAGGTAGAGCAGGTTGGTGAAAATGTAAACAAATCAATAGAAAATATTCTTGTAGCTATGGTTATGCTTCATTCTAATAGAATAAGTGGTATATTTTTAAACATTATTTTCCTATTTCACCAAAAAGTTCAAGTATGTCCTTTCATTTTTTTAAAAAAGATTTTATTTATTTATTCATGAGAGAGAGAGAGAGAGAGGCAGAGACACAGGCAGAGGGAAGCAGGCTCCATGCAGGGAGCCTGACATGGGACTCGATCTCAGGTCTCCAGGATGACACCCTGGGCTGAAGGCGGTGCTAAACCCCTGAGCCACCTGGGCTGCCCAAGTATGTCCTTTCAGATGAAATGCATTTTTGTGTGCCTCTAAGCTGGGTTAAGCATTTACACTATAGGAATTCATGATATTGTGCAGCTTTCAAAGGAGTATACTAAACTATCACAGAATTTTCTATGCAATTTTCTATTTTATTTTATAATAATAGAAGTTATTATTATTATTATTATTATTATTATTATTACTTTTGACCTGTGACTAATGATCATTTGTAACTAATGGTTAGCTTCCATCTTGTTAACTGTGATGATAGTCCCACATGCATTATGGTGCCACCTCATGGCCATGAGTATCCTGGTAGACTTAGGTTGAATGCAGAGTAGTATAGTAAATCCTGTCAAGTGAGACTTTTGACCAGCTAGGTAACCTTAGGAAAAGTGGCTTTATTTTCATGTGACATTGATGGTTCTTCTTAGAAAATCATTAAATATTTCTTTATGCAAAGTCATCGAAACTTAGAATGTTTGCATAGAAAAAGGAGAATATAAAATTGGAAAACTAAGAGCAGAGAGGATGGATGGTAGAACAGAAGCAATCTTCAGATTTTGGAGAGAGAAAGTAAGGTTAAATTAAAAAAGCAAAACAAAACAAAACAAAAAAACAACTTATTTGAAACCATCACAAAGGAAAACCATACTCCTGTCTTGAGGAGTGAGTTCTTAGGAGATTTGGCCAGACCCTTCCGATACGGTCTGCTTTCTCTGGAATTACCCTCCCCTGGTAGAAGTGTTGCTAGAACAATCCCCTGTTTGGGACCTAGATCCTCTAAGCAAATTTGAGAAAAATTTTTTTTCTTCCTATCATTAGACTCTCTCTTAAAATAGTTGACACCATGGTCATAGATACTCAGTTGACTGATGCAAGTAGGGTAAATTTCAGCAGCTCAAATAAATATTAGAAATATGTTTGAAATCAAAACCACAATGAGATACCACCTCACACCAGTGAGAATGGGGAAAATTAACAAGGCAGGAAACAACAAATGTTGGAGAGGATGCGGAGAAAAGGGAACCCTCTTACACTGTTGGTGGGAATGTGAACTGGTGCAGCCACTCTGGAAAACTGTGCGGAGGTTCTTCAAAGAGTTAAAAATAGACCTGCCCTACGACCCAGCAATTGCACTGTTGGGGATTTACCCCAAAGATTCAGATGCAATGAAACGCCGGTACACCTGCACCCCAATGTTTCTAGCAGCAATGTCCACAATAGCCAAACTGTGGAAGGAGCCTCGGTGTCCATCGAAAGATGAATGGATAAAGAAGATGTGGTTTATGTATACAATGGAATATTACTCAGCCATTAGAAATGACAAATACCCACCATTTGCTTCAACGTGGATGGAACTGGAGGGTATTATGCTGAGTTCAGTAAGTCAATCGGAGAAGGACAAACAGTGTATGTCCTCTTTCATTTGGGGAATATAAATAATAGTGAAAGGGAATATAAAGGAAGGGAGAAGAAATGTGTGGGAAATATCAGGAAGGGAGACAGAACATAAAGACTCCTAACTCTGGGAAACGAACTAGGGGTGGTGGAAGGGGAGGGGGGGGGGTGGAGGGGAATGGGTGACGGACACTGAGGCGGACACTTGACGGGATGAGCACTGGGTGTTTTTCTGTATGTTGGTAAATTGAACACCAATAAAAATTAATTTAAAAAAAAGAAATATGTTTGAAATGTAAATTTTGAAAGGGCCAGTGGACTGCTCTTGCCTAAGCAAACTGTTCCTGAATGTCTAGTCATTCTTGATGTGACGGTTTTCTCATTGAAGCTTGGCCATACTCAACAAAAGCTGGACTACACCCTGGATTTCTTAAATGGTAGAGTCCAGTGGTCATATGTCCCCAAACAGCCAAAGACAACAGGGCAGGACATGCTTCTGGTTTCTTATTATTCTTATTGTTGTGTCCTCTGAAACCTGCTGACAGAATTACTGTTCTCTCTTGATTGGACAGAAGAGGACCTCTTTTTCCATAGGTTACTGGAAAATTTCTATCTACTCTTTTCCAGCATCAGGGGCTAGCCTCTTCCTGGAGTGGTGAGCCACTATAAACTAACTTTCCTCCTCTTAGGCTCCCCTTTCTTCCCTACTGAAACCTAGATGGGGGTGCCCGTGAAACCAGCTTGGGTTGTATCCATTCATGGAAAGACAAACTCAATAGTAGAGTCCTGCTTCTAACTCTACCTCCTGTATTTAGTGCTTAAGTATATGATTATATTGAGTAGTAAGAGCTGAAAATGGAGTAAAAGGAATTTTCTCCACAATTTAAGACAGTTTAAGACTGCTGATAATGTGGCCTGAGGCATTTTCTTACCATTCATTCATCCATTTGTTCAACAAATGTTTATTGACTACAGACTAGGGGCAGGCAATACTGTAAGCATTTGGTGAACAAAAGCCCTCTTTCCTCTCAAATTCCACCCTGGTGAATTAATTAAGCCTAGAATCTATTTCAAATATAAGAACCCACCAATTAGTATGTTGGAAGGCTTTTTGTCTATGTGAGTCTGAGAAGTTAAGATCTTCAAAGAGCCTGATATATTGTGATGTTTCTTGAACTGGAAATCATATCCTACTGGTTGATGGTTAATGGTTTGTCAGAAAGTGGTAAGTGCTATGGGAAAAAAAAAAAATAGAGCAGAGTAAAGGGGAATCCGAAAGGTGGGGTTGGAAGAATCTGGGCAGTAGCAGTTTTAAGTAGGATGGTCAGGACAGGCCTTAAAGAGAAGATAAGGGCAGCCTGGGTGGCTCAGCGGAGACCGGAGACGGGAGACCGAGGATTTAGTCCCACATCAGGCTCCCTGCATGGGGCCTGCTTCTCCCTCTGCCTGTCTCTGCCTCTCTCTCTCTCTCTCTCTGTGTGTGTGTGTCTCTCTCATGAATAAATAAATAAATCTTAAAAAAAAAAAAAGAGAATACCTGAGCAAAGCTTTTCATCACCGTTATCATAACTAGCGTTCCATCTAACTGTTTCCTGCACATTATCTCATTTAAAACTCCCCACAGATGTGGTCACTGAAGCTTAAAGAAGTTAATTATTTACCCCGATTACACAGCTATTTAGTAAAGGTGACAGAATTTAAACTCAGGACTATATGAGTAAGAGCCCAAGTTACACTACACTGTGTTGTGTCTCAAGGCAGTGGTTCACAAACTGTGTTTGGAGGTTGCACCAAAATTTGATGTGACATTAGTTTTTCAGAACATCTATTATCAGCCATACCTTTGAAATTGTATTTTAAAATGTGTATTCACAATACTGTAATCCACATGTTAACATATTGTATTGTAGAACCTTGACCTCTTGAAACTGGGTTAGGTGCTTTTTTTGCATGCCTGCAAGCAAAATTTTTCGACCTCTGTGCATACATTTGAACACTGTATAAATGTTTCATTGGCTAGTCATGGTTAAATTTTGCATGATTTTTTAAAAAATCAGGTCTTGGCATGTAAGTTCAACATAAAACTGTAAAATAGCTCATGTGTAGCACAGAGTAGGATCAGGAATGTCTGCTGGGTACGTGTTCTCACCATTATGGAATTGTTGACAATTCATTAACAAGGGAACCCATAACATATTTATATAATGTGATATGAAAAGTAATTTAGTACTGTTTGTTAGGTTTAGATGTTTTTGCCTGATTTATATTTGAGAAAAGCTGAGATCTAATTAGTGACTAAACCTTGATTTTATCTTAAGTTCTGAATTACTTAATAGAAGGATATCCTGAGACTATGGGTAAGCTTGATTTTTGTTTGTTTGTTTGCTTTTTAAATCTACCATTTAAAATTACTTATGTAGATCTAGGTTTTGTTTCTATTTTAACACTGTGAAACCAAGTCAGAATATTGTAATAAATTTAATATTGAGACTGACATGGCTGGAATAATCTCACTGTGCTAATTTTTGTCATTGTAAACAAAAATATGTTATAATCAAATAAATGTTATAATAATCATGTGTTAAAATAGACTACAGGCAGTATATTTAACATCTATTTACATACTGAACATTTTTATCTATTTATGTACTGTAGCTTAATTTTTAAAATATCAAGGGGAAGGTCAAGATCTATTGATGTAAATATGGAAGCGATTCAGGGATCCCTGGGTGGCGCAGAGGTTTGGCGCCTGCCTTTGGCCCAGGGCGCGATCCTGGAGACCCGGGATCGAATCCCACGTCAGGCTCCCGGTGCATGGAGCCTGCTTCTCCCTCTGCCTGTCTCTCTGCCTCTCTCTCTCTGTGACTATAATAAATAAAAAAAAAAAAATTAAAAAAAAATATGGAAGCGATTCTAAAATGGCAGCTACAAAGGAAATAGGAAATACCATAAATTGTGCCCATAGTTGCCCAAATGAAACTAGGAAATACTGCTCCTTTTGTGACTACAAATAGTTCAATGATCAAAACAGTATTTTTCCTCATCTATTTTTAATCTATATAGTTATACTATTAAGGAAGTAGAATAATGTAAAAACTTTCATAATTTCATTACAAGTCATTGATGTTAGGACAGAATTTGGAGGGACACTATTGTTCGGGTGTTGGGGGCAAAGAGATAATTCATTTGATTTTAAGATTGCCACTGCTTTGTCAACAGAACTCTATAATTTTACCTCATCACCCCTCAACTCACTTGCAGACTTACATCTAAAGTTCACCTTCTTACATAGGTAGAATGTAAGCTCTTTATTGCCAGTAACATGAGACGTAGGCATTAATAATGTCATTTCCATTATTATTACTTTGGTCACTAGAGTGAATTGTCTTTAGTAGTTGATTAGTAAGTTGAAAATGGTTTCATTTATGTGGAAACCATGTTTTAAGTGGAAAAATCAAGACATACAATATGAACCCAAAACTTATGTTGTTTTGAGCTAGTGAAATTATTGAAATGGATATGAGATAGTAAGAAAACAGAAAAATGCACCCTGTACTTCCAGTATAAAATGAGAGACAGGGACATAGAGGAACACATCTCAAAGAAGAAATATTAATGAAAAGAAACACATAAAAGAGGTTCAACCTCACTAATGATGAAAGAAATGCCAGTTAAAGAAATCTTAGTAAGTCTTGCTTATCAAGATTCACAAATGTGTGGGGCAGTGGATACTCTCAGGCACGGTGGTCTTCCCTTACCCATGGTTTTACTTTCTGTGGTTTCAATTATCCTCCATCAACCATGGTCTGGAAGCATATGATCCTCCTTTTGACATATGATCAGAAGCTCATTAGTAGCCTGATGTTATGTCACAATGCCTACATCATTCACTTTATTTCATCTTACCACACAGGCATTTTATCATCTCACATCATTATAAAAAGGGTGAGTACAGTATAAGGTTATTTTTAGAAAAGACCACTTCACATAACTTTTATTATAGTATACTATTATAATTGTTCTATTTTATTTTTAATTATTGTTAATCTCTTACTGATCCTAAGTTATAAATTGAACTTTATCATAGGTATATATGTATAGGGAAAATGTAGCATATATAAGGTTTGGTGCTATCTCTGGTCTCAGGCATCCACTGGAGGTCTTGGAACATATCCTCTGTGGATAGGGTGGGAAATACTATACTTCTCATGGACATGTGAATTAATACAATTTCTGGAAGTTCAAATGACAATATACATAAAAATGTAAAGGTTTGCATACTTCTTGTCTCGGAAATTACATTCCTATAACTGTATTCTAAGGACATAAACATAAACGTCTACAAATCCCATTTGTACTTTTTGATGTAACATTGTTTATAATCTGGGGTGGAGAGGAGAAATAATGTAATGTCTATTAATGAGGGAAAGATAAAGTAAATCTAGTGAAATCTATAACATGAAATTTTATATGGTTATAAGTATGTTTGAGAAATTATTCATGATAAATTAAAAGAGAGTATAGTACAAAGTCAGAAATACAGCATGATAATCATGTAAAATCTATACATATATATTTAGTATAGGAACTGGAGAAATGCTCACTAAAATATTTGGTGCCTTTGGTGATTTCTTTTCTTTCTTTTTCTTTTCTTTTTTTCTTTTTTCTTTCTTTCTTTTTTTTGCTTATTTGTACTCTGTAAATTTTCTATAATAAATAGGAAATGTCATTTTTTCCATTACTTAATGGAAAATTTAAAACTTACACAAGAGTAGAGAGGAGAGTATAATGAACCTCCCTGTATTTAGCTACTCCCATTTCAACAGCTATCAACAAAAGTCCTTTTAAAATAATTTTTTAGGGATGCCCAGGTGGCTCAGCGGTCAAGCATCTGCCTTTGGCTCAGGGTGTGATTCCGGAGTCCCGGGATCAAGACCCACATCAGGCTCCCTGCATGGAGCCTGCTTCTCCCTCTGCCTGTGTCTCTGCATCTCTGTGTCTCTCATGAATTAATAAATAAAATCTTTTAAAAAAAGACAAAAAACCCCACAATTTTTTAAAGTTTAATAACCCATAAACCATTGTGAGTAATTATTAATTATGATTCTTTTTTTAAAAAAAGATTCTATTTATTTGAGAGAGAAAGAAATGGTGAGAGAGAACACAAACTGAGGGAAAGGGAGAAGTGGCTCCTCGCTGAGCAGGGAGTCTGACAATGGGGCTCCATCCCAGGACCCTGAGATCATGACCGAAGCTGAAGACAGATGCTTAATAGACTGAACCACCCAGGTGCTCCTAATTATAATTCTTCATAAAGAATTTCTCATATCTTCCCTTGAAAAATAACTTGTTTCCACAGCTTAAATCCTGTTTCCAAAACATTGGCTTAGTCACCAAAATTTTTGTAAAGGAAAGCTAAAAGCATTTCAGTGTTGTTAATGAAAATAGTAAATCAATAATGTGATTTCTTATTTTTTTATCAAAGTGAAAAACACATCTCTTTGCCTGGCAAGTTAATCATTGCTGCCCTGAATATATAAACAAGAAGGCTGTGAACAATGAGATCCAAAAGGTGATGTGGCCAATTGTGTGTGGTCTTTGCTATGTCTTTCTACTTCTAGGTTAGGAATGAAGCAAAATTTGGTAAAGCATATTTAAGTAGAAGGATCTCTATACTTTGCAATTAGTTTTGAGCACACTTTCATTCTTGAATTCAGAAGCTGAAATACAGAACGTGCTTTGCAAGCAGATATTACAAGGGTTTTCTAGGAGAAGCGAAGAACCATTGTTGCTCCAAAAGGATTATGTGCTTACATGCGAAAATAGACTTCCATGAGTTCAAATATTTTCCCCATTAAAGAGTAAAAGACACAATGAGGTGCATCAACCACCATCTACTATGTTTACAGCTAAAAACCTTTCCTTCAGACTCTTGATTTTGTACCAAGCTTTAAAGACACTGTTTCACACTGTGTTGTTAGCAAGGGGTGTGTGCATTTTGATGATCTGACCCCTTTGGTGAACATTAACGTGCACTATTTTTTAAAATCCTGGATAACATACTTTTTGGAAAATGAAAAATTGTTTCTTTTATTCCCATAAGGCCCAGTACTGTGGTTCCAATGCACTCAGTATAACTGGACCATAAAAATAATAAATGTGTGACAACATGAATATAAACATAATAAATGTCATGTTTTCACATGGCAAATTGTCAATATCTATTGACATTTGTTCTTATGGCATCTATTAAGGCCACACCATATTTATTAACTCTGGTTTGATTACACCGCTCCATTAACTTGGTAATTTCATTATAGTTTAAGAGGGATTTTAGCTGCTGGATTTAGTTTAAATTTTATGCACAAGCCCAGAAGTCCTTGGGCAGTGAACACATTTCATATATATAAAATAAATAATTAATGAATAGAAGCTATTTTGGAGAAGCAGGAAACAACAGAATGAGGACCAGATAACTTTTTTGTCACACAAACTGAGAAATTGCTCACAGAGATTATAGTTGTAAACTATGTTAGGTATATTCATTCATATGCTTATTAATAAAAGACTTGGGAGTAGAAATACAGTGTGAACAATAAAGGCGGATGCTTGTACAGGGCAAGAGGCTGAGTAAGTTGGTTTGCATATGAGCTAATTTTAAACATGATGTTGCGGAAATGGATGAAAAAAATGTTCCCCTTCTCATAAATCCCACAAAAATTGCCAAAATTGGTTAAAAGCTTCTTTATCTTGTAGTCAGTATCACCAGTAAAATAAGGACTATGAGTCTGTTACTTTAGCTATCATCTATTAACAAGTTTCAGACCATACCTGGGCTAGACCCTTCAGTCCTCAGCCCACTAACTTGTTTAATTTATTATCCTTTCTGAAGGCACTTAGAACATTTAAAAAAAAATGTTTTTAAAGCCTTGAAAACAAATGAGTAAACACATGCTCTACTTATCATTTTGTCAGACTGAACAAAGCTCTTTGGATGTGCTCAACAGCTCTTGGATGAAGACAAACCTGATCACTTAAAAAATGAACTTCATTGGGATCAGGAAATTTCAGCAGAAGCTATTCATTTTTATGAGCATTAACTGACAAAAATCTATGTATTTGACATAACCCACGTATCTGTAAAACATCCCCTCCATGTTAACATCAGGAATGGAGAATCGGGCAATTCAGATAAAAATTGTAGCATATGGTAGAGTCTTTACAATGGTGGGAAGATAGGCCAAAAATTATGTTTGTAAATTTCTGAAATGATTTCCAGAAACGCATTACAGGCTAAGTGCTTTATACAGTATGTATTGTTAGCAGGTGTTGTGAGCACTTTATTTCTAACACACAATGCTGACATTTTACTCCTTTATACTCTTTAAGGGAACAAGCAGCATAATTGGAATTCCTTTGAGAATGATTTGTTAGTTATTTTGGACCTTTATAGGGAGTAAATGGTAAATAAGAGCTGAGTTTTTGGACATTAGTATCTATTGGTTGGGCAGATTATACTGTAAATTTTAAAAAGGAAGGGCAATTTAGGCAATGATGCTAACAGCTGCACGGTTATTGTGTAATAGTGGCCCACCTGGGCTGAATTGTGAATTGCAAAACAAAGCTGAATGCTTTCAATTCCGTGATGTATTATGCTACAAGGGAAGCTCTCAGCTAAGCAAAATGCAGAGCTACTGTCAGACCATCCCTCTGCCAAATTACTACTGCACTGAAGAATGACTACAGTGATATCATTTGGTGAGATCATCACAATTCACTTCTCTTAATGTTTCCATCATTTCTGATCCCAATTTTACATCTTGGTAATTTATTTTTGGTAATGAAGTGTTTTATCCCCCTTCACTTTGGTAGACCTTATATTAATTTTTTAAACACTTGTCCAGCTCTTTGAAAATAAGAGTGCAGAAAGTATTCTCCCACCTTCGTTATGATGAATGTAATAGGTAAAAAATATCTAGGCAATGAGTTACATGCTATGATTTATATACGTCAACTGCAATTACTTTAAACATAGAGGAATGATCTTATAAGTGGATTTAACAAAAGCCTGCTTGCAGTTAAGAATTTACTACCAAAATATGTGATTGATTTGCTTTCCATAACTTTATGAAAAAGAAAAAAATATCTTCTACATCTTCATCAAGACCCCAACTTTGCATTCCTCTAATATTCCTTTATATTTCCTAATGTTGAGGGTAATGGAGGCTTCTAGAAACATAATTTATAGGAAAAGAGTTGAAACATAGAGTAACCACCAAGTGGTCTCACTGTGAATCATCACACATAAGAGCCAAAGGAAAGTTGGGCATTATATCAGCATTGTTTTCTTTCCAGATTTTGCTCAGTCTGGCTAAGTTTTACAAATACTTTAGGGGCAGGCTAGAGTTCTGCATCTTCATCTTTCATATGACCCTGAGAATTCCCTTAGGCATACAGATGTGTTTGAGATGGAGTTTAAACTACCTTTCAAAAATGTATCAGTAGCAAAGGGTGTTCATTTGGTTGCTTTCTCTTCACATGTCCTCAGAAGCATGGAAACTGCTATTATATTTTGATGCAGAGAATAATTCAAATTTTTAATAAAGCCAAATGGCTGCCTGGATAAATCAGTTAATCAGTTTTTCTCTTTGCTTGTTTTCTTTCAGTAATGTGGTTTCCATTAGACATTTCAATTCTGCTTCATGGCTGGTGAGCATCTGTTTTAAAATACAGTTAAAAATGGGTACTCTTGGTCCAATTCCAAGGGGCAAAATCAGCAGGAATAAGTAATCCCACAGCCTTAAGAAGAACCTTCTAAACCATGAAAAAAAGTACTAAGTACTAAACTTTGAATAAAAGAGCCATAAATGAGTCTGGAAGCCTCATTTACATTGTAATGTGCATACCAGCATGATGTCATTATCAATTAGTGTGAGTATTTTCTAACAGCCATCTATTCTGACTATGTAGTCATTTAGTTTATGGTTATGATTGCGGTGTGTGTGTGTGTGTGTGTTGGTATCAGAGAGCAAACACTAAAGCTGCAATGTCCGTGGAAGGTAGTAATACAGAAAAAAATTGATGCCAGCCATGAATCAGTCCTGTTTCATTTAGTGTTATTTATTGCTATGAGGTAGATATAGTACCTCAGAAATCTATGCGTGTTGAATAGCATAATAAAATTGGGCTGTAATATAATCTTTCTACTGTATGAGTTAAAGCAACAAATAAATATATATATTCTTTTTTTGTCAGTCCCATGACAATGTAATCTTTTTTTCTTTTGGATTTTGGAATGCTATAGGTATTGTCAAGACTCCTATTTCATTCTTTATGTTTTAATGTTTCAATCTCTCTGTTTTGATTATGTTTCAAAAATCCCCATGCACTGATTAGAGAAGTGGCATCTGAGCTGTGAGGTAAGACTGTCCTCTCTAGTTTAAGATTAGTTCTTTAGAACTCCAAGCTCTCTGGGAGAATCTAGGGCAATATAGGGCAGTTTGCATGGACATTGATGTCATGAGTGAAGTAGTCTTGATGAGATGCTGTTCTTCTTAAATCTGCTTTCTTGGCTTTGGGCTATCTTTTAAATTTTAATTTAATTTGTTTCTACTTCTTTCTGTACGCTCTGAAATATTCCATAGCTTCCCTAGTCTTATTATTAGTAGTAACATTTTCCATTTTGCTGTATTTCCACATATTAACTCATTTGATGATTAAGAAAAATGAATTTATCTTATGATTTCAGAACATAAATACTTATGATGACTGAGACTCATCAGCGAATGATATCCATGTAGTTTATATTTTTGTGGTATTTCTCAGTAATATTCTTACATAATATTGTTGAAAAATATAATAATTGTCTGAAATATGTGCACCTTTTTTAAATTGCCTTAAAATGATACCTGGTTTACCTGTGCAATACAAAAAAAGGTAAATAAATGAAAACAATAAGAAAACACCATTTCTGGACTTTGCTCTAAGCATTTTTACAGGTAAGGTTGGTTTTCCTCTGGACAACAGTTTCCATCCAGTATATATCCAGTCCTCAAGGCTCTCAGTCTAAGGCTGTTTCACTCTGAGCACGCTGCAGCTTGGTGATATGTGTAATGTTCTGTGTCTTTGTTAATCACACAATGGAAGGATTCAACTTACTGAATCATTTGCTTTATTACAACTCCAGAACAGCACTGTAGCTGCCTCGTGGGAACTTTCTTGGAGGGAGTTATTCTGAAGGCAGTCACTATGTAAATACATTCCTTCAATTCCTGTAAATGGCACCAAGACGTTCTCCTACCACTCAGTTAAAAAACAAAATGACCCTTTTGATAAGCTTTCCTGGTGGAAGTTTTAAATACATTTAATAATTTCATGGTGTTAGCATGCTAAATTGCTAGGGTGGTAACTGAATGGGATAATGTATGCGAGAGCTTTGGTACATTGCCTGGTAGGTGATAAACAGTCAGCGTGTGCTAATATCCAGCAGTGATGCTGGCTATTGACCATGTTCACATAATATATTGAATTTCAAATGGGTATCCACCTAAACTGTCATATTTGAAAACTGGATATGGTCTTGATATTTCCTTCCTTTATTTCCCAGAACAGACCAATGTGCATTTTTTTAATTTTATGTATTTATTTGTTTATTTTTTTTAGAGAGAAAGAGAGCACACAAAAGAACCAGGGTGGGAGTCGGAGGATCAGAGGGATAATGAGAGAGAGGATCTCAAGTTGGCTCCACATTCAGTGTGGAACCCCAAGAGAGGCTCAATCCCACAACTCTGAGGTCATGACCTGAACTGAAATCAAAAGTCAGATACTTAATTGACTAAGCCACCCAGGCATCCCTATTTTTTTTTTAAGTATGTGAAACTCTTCCTTCTGACCCCATCCTCTCTCACCATTTCTGAGATGTTGCAGAATCAGCCATCACTTCAGGCTCTCTTGCTCCACCATCTTTCTTGCAATCTATGAACACTCTCAATCTACTTCTAAGCCCCGTCCATAAAAAAATACCTTTCCTGATCCCATCTTCCCTTTATGCAATTGATTTAATGCAAACTTTATAAACTTTATGCAAAATTTATTCTTTCTTTCATAGCCAGACTTCTTAAAAGAGCCATCTCCTTGGTGTCACATAATTTGAAAAACATCGAATGGCTGGAGAAGGACAATTCATATGGTTTCACTCATATGTGGAATATAAGAAATAGTGAAAGGGATTATAGGGGAAAGGAGGGGAACTGAGTGGGGGAAAATTAGAGAGGAAGACAGACCATGAGAGACTCCTAACTCTGGGAAACAAAGGGTTGCATAAGGGGAGGTGGGTGGGGGATGAGGTAACTGGGTGATGGGCACTAAGGAGGGCACTTGATGGGATGAACACTGGGTGTTATCCTATATGTTGGCAAATTGAATTTAAATTAAAAAAAAGAAAAATGATTGGCATAGTGGAATGAATACAAAGATATAGTGGTGTGTCCAGCATCTCCAGGATCAATTGCAAATTGAGTGCCAGTCAGAAAAAAAAAAGATGCTGCTTCTCAAGTCTGCCTCCTAGTATCTACAATGTGAGCATAGACTATAAGAAATTGTTTTATATACAACGAGGTATGCCAAGGAAGACATGGTGTAGTTTCTATCTCCTAGCTGTCTAAGAAATCATTGTGGAGAGGACCACATGCATAGAAAGATCATATAGTGAAAGAGAAGATATAGGGTGGGGGAGGGGGTTAGTAGCAACATTGGAGCCACATTGGAGCTGGGTCTCAAGGCTTGGTGGAATGTAGCAAGGTTGAAGAGATATAGTTCCAGGTTTGGAATACTAAGCAATATGGTTAGCGACAAGAAAAGGTAAAATGTGTTTGGTAGACCGAGAGGAATGATCCATCTAGGAAAGAACATTTTTATGGGAAAATGGTGCAGGTCAACACAAAAATATTACTCAATGTGCACTTTATTCAACAAATATGTTCCTGGAGAGTGGGAGGACATAAGGACTGCTGTATCTGGTTCTTCTAGCAATAATGACAACTGGCCCTCTCATCAATGAATAAATGCAAAAGAATCAGATTCTCATAGTTTTCAGTCTTACCTTAGTGTGAATGAAACAATTGCTTTAACTCTTTCAGGCATTTAAGTGATCTATCATTTGCTTTGTGCACCTGCCATTTTATGTGTTAATAATGAGTGCTGAGTGTTGTGGGCCTCTTAGATGTAATTTTAATAAATATTTGAATGCTGCTCATGTCAACCCAATTTTTACTATTAACTACCTTAATAAATCTCTGTGCTATATGGTACAACATGGGGCAAATTTAGGGAGGAATTATACTAAATTTATAAATTACTAGCAATCTCACAGGCCCTGGGTTATTTTCAAATTCCACAAAGTTCATTGATAAGAAAGAGGTTCAATTAGCCTTTCTCAGGATATAACGTACTCTTCAAAAGCCATATAAGATTTTACATGGCTGGAGGCCCATTAAATAAATGACTTTTGTGCACTAGATAGGACCCAGGAGACCTGAAATTATTTGTGTGTAATCCAGTCATCCACAGACTTCTTGTACTTATTTATTGTTCTATAGCAATATTATATTGATACACTATATGCCAGTTGTCATATTGTGTCATTCTGTGTGATGTTGCAAAATATTTCTGATTTTTTTTTCTCTTCTGAAAGACTCTGTTCCTCTAAAAAGCTTCTGTGTAATACACATGAATTAGTAATATTAAGATGTGATGGGGTGAGGGCTAGAGCTCTGGGGACGGAAGGTACAGACGGGTCTGCTGCTTTATGCAATCTGGTAGCTGTCTGACGAAGGTGGGGAGTTATTATTGAAAACATGAAATCAGGTCTTAATTCAGTGACTTTATACTAGCTTTTCATCTAAAACACCATCATCAGAGGAACACTATGACACATTTATCCAACCCTGATCTTTGGGAAGTAGTCAAGTTAGAGTTTTCCTTTAACATCTGAATTTGACCAAGAGCTCTTGAGCCAATTTGGAAAACAGTGTGTTAAGATGAAAGTCACAAGATTCAACAACAAATACTCATCTTCTTCCTGATTTTCCTACTGGAAATTCAAAATCATGAAGTTATTGGCAAGAAAACTCTCAGTGTTTTAAGTAACATATTTTAAAGATCTACGTAATGTAATATAAGAGAATCAGCCAACAATTGATCAGAAAAATCTGAGCTAGACCAAACAGTGTTATATGCATGGAAAAACATCAGCTATATTTCTTTGAACAGACTCTTATTTTTCCTGGTTGTGTTATTCCATGGACTAACTTATCTGGAGGTTGAAATTGTCTAGCCATGATTCAGAATCCTTTTAATGAAGTTATAAAAGGAATATCTAATATCACCCAAAAGATGAATTTAGCTCCATGTTTAAAGACTAAAACTGAAACTTCACATGAGGTTGTTCTGAAATCTTCCTCTGACAAAGCTTACAAGACTCTATGAGCTGGAAGGGAATTTAAAAGTTACTTCTTTCAACAGGCCATTTGCAAAAAGAGGAGCCTGAAACCCAGAGGGTAGCAACATTCCTCAACTTCCTGCAAGTAGGTCACAGCTCTTCCTGGTTCCCCTCTGCCACTGGCTGGAGGGCAAGCAGTTCTGAAAATTCTCTAAGTTTCCACAGGCCCATCATTTTGTTGTAATTTGTATCACTTGATTTTTTTGAGTATTGTTCTTGTGAGTAAAGCATGTGTCTCCACAAGGATGCCAACTACTTTTAAGCAATAATTATGTTTCTTTTGTTAAGGTTTGGATACATGGTGGGGATTCAGAGCATAAGCTTTGCTGTCTGACAGACATGGATTCAAGTCCTAGCTCTGCCACCTAGTTGGTGACTTTTGACGAGTTACTTAAACTAAGCTTCAATTTCCTCATAAAATAGTTTTTATTATTGTGAACATAGTGTGTAGTCAATAAATACTACTCTCATCATTGTCATTCAATAAATGCTTATTCATCACTTGAATATAGGAAACATTTCTGAGGCTTCATTACTACATTAAAAAGTATTTCTCATTCCATATTATTAAATAGCTGATAGCAATAGTATTTAGAGACAAAATTTGCAGATGTGTTTAACTGTCCCTTGTTGGTAGTATTTCTAGATTTGTAGACTTTACAACCTCATCTGTATTATGCAGAAAAACCAACTCTAAAGGTAACTTATTGACTAGTTAGTGAGTCATCGGTAGGTCAGAATTCAAGCAAGATTTGATACAGAAATTAATGAGGGATAGAATATGGAGGTTCCTCAAAAAATTAAAAATAGAACTACCATGTGATCAAACAGTTCCACTTCTGGATATTTATCTGAAGGAAATGGGAACACTAACTCAAAGAATATATGCACTCCCATATTCATCAAAGGATTATTTACAATAGCCAAGATATGGAAACAACCTTAATGTCCATAGTGAATGAACAGATAAAAAAAAATGTGGAATATATATACAATGGAATATTACTCAACCATAAAAAGGAAATTTTGTCATTTGCAAAAGCATGGATGGACTTTTAGGGCATTATATTAAATGAAATAAGTCAGACAGAGAAATACAAAATAAATTAGTCATGAAGATGTAATGAGTAGCATGGTGACTACAGCTAATAATAGTGTATAGTATATTTGAAAGTTACTCGGATAGTAGATATTAAAAGTTGTCATCATAAGAAAAAAACTTCACAACTATGTATGGTGATGAATATTAATTAGATTTACTGTAGTGATCATTTATCAATATATACAAATATGGAATCATGTTGTACACCTAAAGCTCTAATATAATGTTATATGTCAATTATGCCTCAATAAAAAGTTTTTAAAAAAGAAAATATGTTGTCAAAGATCCCATTTTCTTTCTGACTGTTCTCTCTACCTGCAAAGTATCTGCTTCATCCAAAAAGGCTCAGCTTTGGGGAACTAAATGCTTCTTAATTCACATTAGGCAGTGAAAGAGATAAGATCTCCTCTGGTAGCTCTCAGAGAAGAAGGTACAAACTTATTTTTTTAGAAAATCTCAGCAAAGAACTTCTTGTGTTTCACTGGCCCTCAATGGGCTCTGGTCATTACATCAGAGAGTAGATTTGCTGACTGGCTTTAGCTGGTCTGGATCCAGCTCTGATGTGGGGATAAGTCAGCTTTCTATCACGAAACATGCTGTTTTGGGAGGAAAGGATACTCAAAAGGAAATTAGAATATGCTTACTAGGAGAAAAAGACAATGGAGAATGAATAAACCAAAATGTCTGCTACATCTCCCCAGAGCTAGTGGTGTATCCCAAGTTTGAGATCAAATGTTAGCTATCACCACAGTTCTTAATTTTATATCTCACCAAATTCTTTGCTTTTTTACAGATTAGTAATCACTATGGACATAAGTATGTTGTCATGAAGATATTTAAAGAATTACTTCTATTCAAATTTTCTCAATCTCCTCCCAAAGCAGTGGCATATGGAGAGTTTACTATTATTGGACAGGAGGTCTAGATCAATTAAATTAAATATAGCACATTGCAGAATCTCTGGAGGGTGGTATTTGAAGCTTTTAACTCAAAAACAGAGTAGTTGTCTCATTTTGTGTTCTCATGTAACCAAATTTTCTTTAGAAAAAAATTATTATTAAGCAAGATAGATATGGGATTGGAATGAATTCTTTTGAATCATTTTGACCATAATCATAATTTCTACTTTTAGCAATTCATCGTGTTATCAACATGTAATCCTTCTTATTTTCACACATATTATTTAACAAAATACTAATCAAGTTGAAAATTCTTTTCTGTTTGTATCAAAGAAATTTATGCTCTCAATTCTGACATTCTCAGAACACTATGGATCACACTGCATGAATATGTGAGGATACAATATGTATCTAAGCTGCAGTAGCCAAAAATAATTATGGCTCAAAATTAGTTTGTATCCCCATGGAGAATATACACTTCACTTACAGGAAAAATAATCACAGAACTAAATGATGCCAAGTACAACAAAATGATGCAACCACAGAATCCCAGAGAATTTTCAGAATAAAGAATATGTCTTATTTTGGACTTTATGGTTTTTGAGTACACCAGGGTCTGGTGATAGTGACTGAGTAGCCTAGCAGAAGGTTGTGCTTTGGGCAGTCTGGTAGTGCTTGGAGTCACAGATTCTGTAAGAATCAGGTGACAGCTACAAATGCTCACACCGGAGCAATGTTCCTTCACCCAGAATTTCACATATAATTTTGAGGGTTCATGGACTCCCTGAAACTCATTTTAGCCCCCAGCGCACATTTGTGATAAACATTTTTATCAGAATAAAAAACTAAACCCCCTTTCCTTGAATTTTAAAATATAATATTTAGATTTTTATAGGCATAGCTTTAGGGATTTGAAAGAATGAGTTTACTTTTCTCAGAATGTATTTCTAGTTGTTCAGCCTGGTAGGACTAAGAACATGTGAAGGAGTAAGAAATATAAAACATTAATGGACTCTTCCAAAGCCTTGCACATAGTAGGTACAATAAGTCTTGAGTAAAGTGATGAAAAATCAGTCTTAGAATAATGCCGAGGTAGCAGCTCAATTCCAGTGTCATAAAAGTAATGTTAGGTAAATACTTATTAAAATAATTCTCTTAATTTTGTCATAAAACAAATTGCTTCAATATTATATAATTTTTAGGCTTATATGTATATAGGATTTTCTTCATATCTGAATTCATTAGAATATACAAAATAAAGTGCTTATCCTCTACTTCTATTTCTTGCCTTTATAACATCAGTGAAATATTTTCCAAAATAAACAATATATTATGTTCATGGGTATACTCAAGTAGTTCTATGAATAATGTTCCTTACAGTTTGCATTTTAAGGGATATTTTAATTTTGTCTTTTGATTTTTATAATCTCTAAGAAGCTCTTTTCTAAAATCAGTGTTCTCACTGGAGGTGATCCAACACATCGACTCAAATGACTGAAAAAACATGATTGGTCCTAACATTGAGCAAAACTATGTGGAAAATTTATAATGATTTGTAAACATTTTCACACTTATTATGATTCAGATATGGACTGTGGCCCAGGAAAGATTTGGATTTATTTTGATAGTCCCTGTAATTAGCTCAGCAATGTTTTCCTAAGTTATGATTTCATGCTGACTATTAGAAATTGCACAATGTTGAGATACCACATGCAAAGAAGGTATGGATATTATATGGCAACAATTAAAAATACTATAAAATAAAGTAAACAGGTTTCAAACCAAGAAAACATGAAGTGAATGTGGCACAAATAGAATCAAGAAGGAAAATATCTAGACTTTAGCACTAGGTACCATTCTCAGCACATGGCCCAATTTAGTTTTGAGCAAGCAGAGTGAAACTAGAGTACAGATGGAGCAACAGGACATGTGGACTTCACTCCTGCATCCCCTGGCATCAGTCTGGAAATCAAAGACACATGTCTTGACCTAAATGGTACACAACCAATATCTTTTCTTCTAGGAGGTGTAAGAGGCAGGATTGGCTATATTATTTGGGGAGCCCAGTGCAAAGTGCAAATGCAGGATTTCTTGATCAACATTCACCTGAACAAAAATTCAAGATGGTAACAGCAATGCATTCAACCAAGCATAGTCCTAGGCCACTGCTTGTCCTGGTGACAGAGGAAAGGAGTAAGAGAGACATCTCTGAATCCTGCCTGTCCCAGTGCTGGCTCCTCCTGGACTCCGAGGAGATGCTCAGATCAAGCCCTAGGGAATGGCCAGTGCTCTGTTTGGTGCAAGTTTCTAAAGCAGTTGAGATGACAGAGGCTGCTCCTACCTGAAATCTATCCTCTAGATAGATTGTGAGGATTAATGAGTTAATATCAGAAATTGCTAGAGGGCAAATCTTCACTTGCCTAAAAGAGCATAAAATTTTTATTTTGTCTTTTATGCTTTCTGACAATCCCTTCAGTCTGCCACTAGGCTTTTAGTGGAGCGTGTGGAGAATTTAGGACAAGATGATGAATCTTACTCAAGGGCATCTCAATAGCTTTGCAAACTTAATGCAATAATGTAGGTCTTGGGCGCTGTGTCATGGACTAAACGAAGACAGCAGAAATTCAGATAAAAGAGGCTATAGTTCATCCTATTGTTATTATTTAGGAGACAAATTATGGCAATGAATTTTTTTAAATCTTAAAATCCTCTTTATCATTGCACAGCTACCTAATTCTATTTTGAATAACTACAAAGCTATAAAGATACTCAATGGAGTACTGAAGGCTGTATTTTCTTTTACATAGTGCAGAAAGGATACACTTTGTCATTAGAAGGAAAAGAAGCCTCAGTCAGGTTGTACATCTGGAAAATAGGTAAAGCCCCAAATGAAAGCTGTTGCAACAACTGGGACAGAAACGAAGTTGCAACATCATTTTCTTTGGCACCCACTTGGGAGCCCAGGAGTCAGGCTCCGGCTCCTCGCCTGCTCCATCGCCACTGCAGGATTGGGTCTAGAGTGAGGCATTTAACACTTGGAGTCCAACACCTGAACTAAAAAAAGACAGGCAGACTAGAAGCAGAGAAAATAGCCAGAGGCACTCTGGGGAGAAGGGACAGGGGGACAGGAAGCCAGAGAGCAGCACATCCTCTAAGACAGTAACTACCTGTGACATCGGCCCTGGGGAACTCCTTTCTTTCTCCATGTTCCCCTGAGCTGTGGGTTTCCCAGTGTGTGAGTAGAAGTTACATTGAAGTCTTCAGTCCAAGAAACCCTAAGGGGTAGAGGGATTTGGTTCCTGCCCTTGCTTGCAGGCTGGCAGTGGAGATAAGGGTATCAAAGATGCTGAAAAGGAGTAAGAAGATGGTAAGGGATTTGACGAGGAGACAGAAAGAGGGATGTTAAGGATGGTTTCCTGAGGGAGGCGTTCAGGGCCTGGCCATGAGGTGGGCAGAAGGGGGAAGGGAACATGGCAGCATGCCTACCCTGTGCCAGAAGGGAGCTGAGAACTTTCCATAAATTTATCTCCTGCAATCTTCATGAGGCCTCTGTGAGCCCACTGCTATTAGCTTCATTTAAAGACAAACATTTTTTTCTCATTTGTGATCAAAATTTTAAAATGGATGAATGAATGAGTTAATAACCCCCTCCCCCATACAGACATAAACATGAGACATGATTAAGATCCTTAGGATAACTCAACAGCAAAAAGATTACGGTACTCTTCCTTATATATAATTCATAATAAGACAAGACATCACACATTATATTCATATATATGCTAGAATTTAAACAGCTTATTTTCAGATTTTCTTCTAGCTAAATCCTGGGTAAGTCTATTAAAGGTTGACTTGTATCAAGTTTGAGGGGCCCTGTTCTTCTGTACCTTTATTGTGTACTCTTAGCTAGTTTCTTGAATAAAATGGCAGTGCACCCAAGAGTGACAGAGGCAGTAAGTGGCAAAGCAAGGAGTCAAATGTTGGTCTGTCTGATGCCAAAGCCCGGGCTCCCAATGACATGGCTTTCCCATTGAGCCTACCTGAGGTGCATCTAGCCCCTGGGTGTGTGCTTAACCATGAAGACCTGCTGATCACTGGGAGCAGCCATGTGGGTGGAAATAGAGCCTCTATGAAGAGATAAAGACTTTGTAGGATGCTCTTTGAGACTTTGCCACAGGTTTTCAAGTCATACAAACCTCCCCTATATCTGTGATATATTGTTAGATGACAAAAGCAGGTTGCAGAGAAATGTACACAGCACGATCCTATTTTTTCTTAACAAAGTGCCCCTATATCTACGTGTATAGATGTTGTTACATATTTGTAGAGTTACGTTGGGTACTGGAAAGAGATTTTAAAAAGGAAGACAAAAGGGCAAGTAGATTGCTAGTATAACGTAAAGATAACATATAAAATAACACAGTTCCATCTACAACATTACCTCAAATAGGTAATCATTGAATGTGCCTACAGAAAAGTTCTCCAGGTAACACAATCAAAGACAACAGTGATTTGTTTGGGTGATGAAGCTGTGGACAGTTTTGGTCTTTGATCCTTCCTTTTGTCATTTTAATTTAGCTTTTGCTCTAAGGTAAAATAACAATGTAAGCATAACGGGTCTTCCCAAAACTGTGTAGGTTTAGTGGTGCCTATAGGTGAACAGCCAACAATGATACCCCTGCCCCAATGATAGAGGCCCCTCCTCCAGGCTCTCAACTCCCCTCTGTGTTTCTGGCTGGGAAATACCAACGACCCACTGTGCTCCCACAGGGCAGAGGCTAGCAGTGGTGAAAGCCCTTAACCACACACTGCACCCCATGTAAACAGTAAAAAAAGTGGAGGGTCCCCTGTGGGAACTTGGGAAAATGCAACTTGCCTACCCTGTTTGAAAGAGGAGTAGTGGCCACTCCACTCCTGGAGATTGTTGTGTTGTAGGATGGTGAGCCCCATATCTTTAGATCCTCCAGTTCTTCTGGAAAAATGCAAAATTCAAATTTGTATGGGCACACTGTTCATTTTTCATGACTAGCACTAAATCACATCTGACAAGATGCTGTGTAGAGCCACAGCAGACACATGTGCAGTCACATGTCATTGTGCCTTGAAGGAGAAAGGGCCCAATTCAGTATTTTGATAAGAGCTCAGAAAGTTCTAGCAATGGTCAGGCAGAGTGGTTAGGATGGGAAAACTGAACACAGAGATCACGAAGTCACACAGTGGGGGAGAAAGGTAACTGTGGTCTCATAAAAAGACATTGGTGATAACTTTTACTGATCCCCAGTTTTGCTGAGTGTCTGTCTTTTCCTAGCTGTCTATTCTCTCTCAGATCGACTGTTAAAATTGAACTATGGCGCTCAAACACCGAGAGGGTCACTTTAATAAAGAGTAAAGATATTCTGTCTCCGAACCTCACCACATATGCACACACATCCCACACATCCTCAGCATGTAGAAACATGGAGTGTTGTTTTGCTCTTTTTATTACTTAAGAGCTAGGGATAGGAATGAACTGATGTAAAATAGTATAGTGTGTCATTGCATGTTCTGAATTCCAGCATAATTCAAACACCTCCCACTAAGATTTGTCATCCTGCCTCTAGGCAGGACTGTTCTTAAAGTGTTCTTGACATCTGAGCACCTGTGGTATTCATTAAGCCCTCCTGGGAATAAGACCTCCTTACAAATACTCAGAAAGTACCTTTCTCTGAAAGAATGAAGTTCTATATCTCCATCAAAAAGATGAAGGCATAACCTTCACTCTGCTCTATCTGAGAGGGCAAGAAAAGTAGGTTGACAATGTAGGGAGTAAAATTAAGTCTGTGCCAGCAAGTATTCAAGAGGTATGCTTTATGTAGCTCATGACTTCATAGCAGCAAAACCCTCCTCCCCACTCTGTGTCTTCAGAAAAGGGGCAAGAGAATCCTGGAACATCGTACTCTATTAAATTTTAAACACTGCTGGAAACTAATGCTTTTAAACATTGAAATATTAAGAATTGTTCTGTACCCAAAACAGATATTCTTATTTTAGAAAGTACTTCTTCACCAACTATCACAATATTCTTTTGCAAGGAGCTAGCTAAGAGGGAGTATAGTTTTTTTTTTCTGCCTTGCAAGTCTGTCTTCTCTGTTCTGGTTCAAGCCAATAACTCATTTTATGCAGCTACAGACCAAGAATTTTGAAATTTCTGAGTCATCATTCGAACAGCATAATCTCCACGATCCTGAAGACACATTTCTTGATAACATATTGATTACTATATCCCTAAATGGATATTTCTGGTACATTGCCTGTCTAGCAGCCATATATTCCCACCTATTTGTCTGGGTAATTTCTGGCTTCAGAAGAACATATGGGCCATATTCACAACTTCTACCATTTTCAATGTTTATCTTTATTCCGTCAAATTTCTTATGCGTTCTTTCCATTTCCCTTCTGTCTCTTTATTCTCTTCATTTTCTCTGATTAGTAATTCGTTTTACGTAAAGCTCCAGTTTTAAAGTTAGTGGAATAGACACATTCAGGAATAAGAAAATGGTAAGTCCACAGGCTAAAGTTTTAATCCTTGCTCTGTCATTATTTAACACTAACAGTCAGAATAGGCATTTAACACACTCTTGCCTGAGATCTCCCACTTACCAAATGCCACGAGGGCAGTTTTCTCCTGCCAGCTTCACAGAAATATAGTGGCAATGCATAATGTGCAGGAATTACTTTGAGGGTCTTTGGAAAAATCTCTGTTCTTAACCTCACTCTGCCAACATTGCCCTTTGAAGCCTATGGCAGTCACTCTATGGGTTTTCCATCAGAAGGATCCGAGTAATAATTCCTTTCTCTACCCATTTCACAGAGATGCCTGAGTCTCAACAGGCAATCATCACGCTTAGAAAGGACAAAAACTACTCAGAATTTAAGGCAGTGTGGCCTAGCTTCTGGAATAGAAATAGTAACAACTGGGATGGTTATCCATGCCCTGTTAGGCGCAGGAACGTATGCTTTGTGTTAATTATAAGATCTCTCACAATCTTTTTTACTATCTCTGTAATGTGGGCATAGTTATGTGCATTTTTATATATAGATCAGGAAACTAAAACTTAGTATGTGAAAAACTAATTCAAGGTCACAAGCCTAAGAAGAAGCAAAAGCAGAATTTGAACCTAGTTTTTGAGTACTTTTTTACCTTAATAAATGATGGCTATTTAGTCATCTATATTCATTGATACATATCTATATTTACATTTGTACAATTGGCTTTTATTATGAAAATTTTGGAATGTATAGCAATCTGATCTAAATTTCTGAATGTCACCTGTTTATGCATCAAAGAAGATGATAATGCTAGAAATGGCTTTAGGGCCAAACAAAGTAACTGCATGTGGTTTCTAAACCGGGTCTAAATATAGATGCCACGAGGGATTGTATGCTGTATCTAATCTATAACAATAGGAAGCAGATCACCATTTTCCAGGGGCCTGGGTTAGTTAGTGGTAGCTTAGTAAAGACATAAGGGAACCCTTTGGGGGTGATGGTGATATTCTATATCTTAATTGTAGTGCTGATTGCACAGATGCATACATTTATCAAAACTCATTAATCTTTATACTCAAAATGGGAATACTTTACTATCGATAAATTATGTCTCAATAGACTTGATTTTTGAAAGACAGATGCCATCATTCACTTGCTGTCTCATGAGGCAAGTTATTAATCTATATGTCTCATACTCCTTTTGTGAAAATGGGAATACTAATTGTACCCACCCTCAAAATGTTGGAGAGAATTAAAAAAAAGACACCATATGAAGAGCTTACTATCATTCTTGGTCATAGGAAGCAGTCAACATATGCTTATTCAACAGAAGTATGTGTCAGACAGTGTTCTAGGAATAGGGAGAATCAGTGGTAAATATGAGAAAATGTCTGCCCTCACAGAGCTTTATACTCTAGACTGGGAGAGGCAGATACTAAGAAAGTTTATCATTTGGAAATAACATTCTAATAGCAGTTAGAAGAGCTAAACCGGGAAAACAATGATGTGAGTGTGTGGCTGCGAGGATGGTGGCCATTTCCCTGAGTGGTCAGGGAAGAACCCTATGGAAAAGTGCAAAGGAGTCAAAGGAGGAGGAAGTTTCTAGTGAAGGGACCAATGACTGGGGAGACAAATGAGGTGTGAATCTGGAAAACTCCCCAGCAGGTCCACTCATCTGCCCTGTGGAAAGACACTGGGGAAGTGGGGAACAATGTGCTCTGATTTACATTTAGAATAATTTCTTTGCCTTCTGTATAAAGGGTGGGTTCCCAAGGGGTGAGAAGTAGTGATGCTTGGATGAGGGATGGGAATGAGATATAGTGAAACATGGCCAGATTTGATATGTGTTTGGAGCAGAGAAAACAGGGCTGCCAACAGTTTGGATATGGCAAGGGACAGAGAAATCATTTTTAGCTGAAACAACTAGGTGCTATTTACTGCCTTGACATTTACTGATATTTAGTTGTAATAATTTCTTTTTTTTGTTGTTCTGAGAAGCCATTTGGTGGGTGTTAGGTATTATATCAGAAAGCATTTCTGGGCTAACTACTGATATTAATGTGACTGTGTGCTAAGTGCCAGTTTGGGGTCCAACTCTTAGCTGTAGGTCTTACATTGTCTATTAGGCAATTAAATGCTTATATCTGAAATCAGAAGGGCACTTGTGCTTGTGCACGTGTGCACGTACAGGTATGAATATGTGTGCATGCAGAGTATGTTCTTGAGGCTACAGAGAGCTCTGCTGGTAGAGCCCAGAATGTTCCCTTCTCCATAGCGATCACCAAGTTGCCCCTTGCTCACTTTACCCATACCGTCCTGCACTCCGTATAACCTTTATGGAGCTAAGACTTTGTCCATCTCTGGCTCCCTCATTACTGCTCTATTTGAAAACACCTTGATTCCCTCCAGTCTTCCTCAGTATCTCTGGGGTGGCAAGTGGGAAGATGTCTGGGACACTTCTCTAGTTTTAGCTCATGGTTTAGAGTTCAAAGGCGGAAGCTTAATTTTCTCCCTTCAGTTGGGAGGTTCAGAGTCAACAGCACATTAGCTGATGAATGGAACTTTCTCTCCTGCCTCCGCTTCCTTCTTCCTTCCACTGGAATTTCACTCAGTGTGAAGAACTCTACTCTGGGATGAATCAATGAGCCAACGCCCCAGGGACCAACTGACAACTGGTAGAACCTTTAATTCAATAATAATAAAATAAAGTCATTGCCCTCCATTGAGCACATCCTACCTGCCAGGGCTTTATAGGAATTCTCTCTCCTAATCCTTTCAGCAAACTTAGAAGCTCTCTTGTACAAACTTGTAAGGCTCTTTTATTTTCCGCTTCTAATGGTTGAGTACACAGGCTCAGAGAGTAACATAATTTGCCCAAGGCCGCACAGCCAGTAAATGACAGAATTGGGACCTCAACTCAGGCCTGTCTGGCTCCCCATTCCTAATTTATAACCGCTAAGCTATAGGGCCTCACTGCTCTTAAAACTTGGAGTACGGGGCTGTTACAGCAAGACTCCCCAGAGTTTTGGCCTATTACTCAATCAACCACTGGGATGCTGACCATGAAGCTCAGCGAACATTATCACAAATGTGGCAGCTGCTGTCTTAATTAAAGGGCCAGGTTTTCCTTGTTACTTACAGAGAAGGATCTGTTTGCTAGGTTTTTGGCTTTTTATCAAGGCATGGAAAAGAGCATCACCTTCATTTTCAGACTTGAAGTTTCCTGATTTTCTCTGGACAGGCACCTTTTTTTTTCTTTTTTTGTGAAATACACTTTTAACCCATTGGTATTTATTCACTACAAAACAGTCCATAGATTATTAACTCTGAGATTTCACATGCCCCCACATTTCAATCATACTGAATACTTGTAATACTTCCTGTCCTTATATGACAGAGTTTGGGAATGTGATATCCAGCAAGTAAGTTCAAACGGAGGCATTGTTAATGGGCAAAAGCACACACAAAAACTATCTTTCAGCTTCATGTTGCTTTAAGATCCGGCCAGAACTTGTGAAAGAAAACCACACACACACACACACACACACACACACACACACACACACAGGAGAAAGAGAGAGAGAAGACAAAGAGAGCAGACCGAGACAGAGAGGGGGTGGGGAGAAGGAACACGGTTGAGAGCAGGAAGTACTAGAAATACTGTTTAAAGGCATGATCTCATGAGATTTCTACTCCACTTTAGCAGGATGAAATATTGGGTTTATGTAGATAATCAAACATTGGAAGCTGGCACTAGAACCAGTCCAGACAACCTTCAGTTCTTCCACTGCTACTTGCAAACTTTATTTGCCAGACGAGGGGCCAGAGATTATTCCCCCTCCTATGACAATTTGCTATTCAGAGACTATGTCTTTATGTGACTCAGATGTGCTTCATTTGAGTGAGGGAGAAATGAAAGTCTGAACCACAGATTGCTAACAAAGCGATGCAGATGAATCTATTAAAGTGTATCTCCTCGCTGTTTTGTTTTTGACTTCCAATTGGCACTTTTTCTTGCCTCTCAGCTTTGAAACTCGAGAATAAAACGCCTCTGGAAACAAAGCAAAGCGAGCTGAAGTGTGTGTGTTACACAGAATACTGAGAGCGATGTTTGTGCCGCACACAGCTACAGCTGTCACCGATTTTTCATCTACAGGGAGGTCAGCCAGACAAAAAGACCCAAGACAACGCATTCAGTAGCATCTTTGTTCTCACCTCCGTCTAGACGACGTAACTTGTAGCGACTCCCAATTATGGTCATAGAGATTTTTCAGCACATCACTGGTTTGGATATTAATTGTTGGTCAGATGGGGGAGTTCTTTTAAGCTCCTCAAATAAAATAAATGTAGCTTTCATTAAAGATGTTAACCCAGGCGCTCCAGAGACTTAACTCTCCACGCTGGAAACTGATTGGTTTATCTCCAGATTGTTTTGTGGAGATAAGGATTAGCTATGAATTCAAAATGATTTTCAATCGTAAAGAGCTGCTCTGTTATTCAGAGTTTGATCGCATAGGTTATTACTGAGATCTTTTGCTCCACCTTGCTTGTCTTCCTTATAGTTTTCCCCATCCCTTCCACATCAAATGGCTGGATGGGATCGATCTCCTACTTATTAGACGCCTAAGAAACAATTAATACACTCAGATTTAGGGATTGTTCAATCATCAGTGCTGTCCATCTCCTTCTAATTATTTGTGGCTATTCAAATGTAAAACTTTTGCACATTTTTTCTATTAATATTAACTATAACACAAGCTAAATAAAAAATTAGGGAGCTTTTAATCTTGGTCCTCAAATTTTGTGCTTTCAACGACATAATTTGGAAAGCATTTCCCTCTTTCTTGAAGCACTCTACATGATAAGAATGTTTATTTTGGGTGATTAAACAAAATGGAGAGTGCCAACCTCATTTTTTCCAGTAGACGATTATGTTTTTTTTTTTTTTAATGTTGAACTTCAGCTTGAATGAAACTCAGTGTCTCCTCCCTTTTCTTCCTGAAAGATTGTTTTATGTTCTGTCTACTTCCAAAGTATTCAATTTTATAAAAAGTACTAAGGGAAGAAATTGCACACTGCTGTACCAGGGCCAATGCAAAACAGTATTTTCCTTGGGTTACTATTTACCTTTTACTCCATTACTCGTGTGGTTATGTCCTGAATGGAAGGAGGCAACACAAGCCTTCACAGATCTCAAAATCTATAATTAAGAACTGCATCTGACAAGAGTTTTTTTCCTACTGACAAAAAAAATATGTCATTTTTAAAAGGAGTATTACAGGAAGAGTGATAAAAATAGGCAAATGGGCAAAAACTGTTCCCTTCTTCATGGCCGAATACAAAGTGGGTTTTTTGGGGGGGAGTTGGGGGTTTGGATAAGTCCTTACAATGACTACACTGTTGACTTGGCATGCAGATCAAAAGACTGACAGATTTAATTCATGTTTCTATGCTATCCAAACAATGACATGTACGAGCCAATCTGTGCTGCTTTCAGCAAGTAATTGAAGGTAGTACAAACACAGACTTTAAAAGATCAGTGGTGCCCAACTGAACTGTTCGACAAAAAGAGATCCGACAGCGCATATTCTTTTTTTCTGTTTTGTTGGGATTCCGCTTTGCCTGCCCTCTGCCCTGCCCTTACTCTCCTGGAATTAATAGCAACTGGTAGCCTGTGCATTGTGTCAACAGAAACGGACACACACGCACCGTCTATGAACTTACTCTCTGCTGCTGGCTGGAGAGATAAGCTCCAAGAGTGCACAAGAATAATCTGGAGACGTTTGGAAGTTAACCACAAGAAATCCATGTTTGCATAAGCTTCCATCACACAGGCAGTTTTTGCTTCATAATGCCGGGACAGTCTGGGTAGTGAGGTAATCAATTCATCCCCAAATGCATAAAGGATGACCCTGCAGGATGTTGACATGACATTTTCTGTGGATCTAACTTGCTTGGAAACCATAGACAGCATTTTTCTCCAGTAATTTGTGTACTGGATGCATTTTTTTTTTTTCAAATTGCATCGTGCCAGCAATTTGGTTTTTAAATACAATAGTCTTTTGAAAATTACTGAAGAAAATGAATAGAAAATCACCAGCATCATAGCAAATTATCCTAGGTCAACACATAATGCCTCCATTCTCCAGATGTCTCAATTCAGGCAGCTACTTTGGGTATCTTTGTCTAAGGATGCATATAAGTATTCCGAGTTTAATAATACATGTTCTGTTGCGTGTTACCGTGGGCTAACATCACTGTATGTGTATCTTCCACAGTAAGGTTCCAAAAGAAATGAGTTTAAAACAATGTACCCAGAGGCAGTGCTTTTGCTTGAATGTTTCCAATGAATTCTTTGTTCAGAATCCTTGCCTGTACTTTAGGGTCATGGATAATTTCTCATGATTTTGTCTCAATTATAAAACTATAATTGTTTTATACTGAAAGATGTTAAAATACAATTTCCATGTTTTTTAATGCCCAGAGTTTAAACATTTGGAAGTCATCTACGCCATATAATTAATTGACAAATTGTTTCAGAGTATCGAGTCTAAAACAGAGCTACATAAACAAGGCTGGCTGTCTTAAAAAGAGTTCCATAAACAATACTGGCTCCTTGTAGAAAAAAAGTATCAAATAAGCAAAAGCAACAAAAGGTATCTGTAATACTTTCACTCCAGAATTATTATTATTATTATCATTTGGATTCTATCCTTTCAAACTTTAAAAAATAATAATCATGCCCATTCTTTCAGGAAGTAAATAGGAAACTTGATCCATTAGTCATTGCGGAGATATATATGTAATATTTAATTTAATTTATTCTCTCCCATAGAGTTGTGCAGAGTGCTTTGTTTTTGAGGAGTCTTTTTTTCTGCATTGGGTTTCTTCTGTGAATGTCTTAGAATTTAGAGTTTTTGGGTAGGAAGGCATAGCCTATACGCGTCTATTGTAGCACAAGTTAGGAAGTGGTTGAGTAATATTAGCAGGATCACATGGGCTGGTCAAGGAGAGAAACTGGCAAAGAGAAGTACTTGCTACAAACCTGAACAGAAAGGTGAAATATTTAAAAAATCAGGGAGGTGAGGGATAGCTAAAAGAAATTGGATATGTTTAGTTCGTGAAAGGGCTTAAGACAAATTTGATAACTCTCTTTTTATCTGAATGGTCTCCATGTGGAATACACTTCATGAGTGCTGGTTTGTCCATTTGGGGGTGCTATCCTAAAAATAGGAACAACTGGGTTGTTTAAACTAGAAGTTCTTTCTCACAGCTCTGGGGGCTGGAATTTAGAGACCACAGTGCCAGCATGGTAGGTTCTTGGTGAAGCCCCTCTTTCTGGTTTATAAAAGTTCATCCTGTACCCTCATTTGGTAGAGAGAAAGGAAGCAAGCTCTCTCCTGTGTCTTCTCATAAAGGCACTAATGCTATCTAAAGGGTTACCTCTTCATGACCTAGTTACCTCACAAAGGCCCCATCTCCAAACACCATCACATGGGGGATAAGAGTTTCAACATATGAATCTGGGGAACACAAACAGCCAGTCCATGGCAAGTGCTACAGACAAGAGAAAAAAGGCTACAAAGTGATTACCCCAGAGGAGGCTTGGGATCCTATTGAAAAGGAAGAAGGAACCAGCAAGTAGAAATATACAGCAGTGTTACCAGCTGTTTAAAATAGTGAACCCCTGGGGTGCCTGGGTGGCCCCGTTAGTTAAGAGGCTGCCTTTGGCTCAGGTCCTGGGATCCCAGTCCATGTCAGGCTCTCTGCTCAGCAGGGAGCTTGCTTGTGCGCTCTCTCTCATTCATTCTCTGTGGAAAAAAAAAAAAAAAACAACAAATAAGTAAATAAATAATCTTTTAAAAATAATTTTAAAAAATAAAATAAAATACTGAAGCCCCCCAATTATTAAAGGTGCCCAAAGGGACGCCTGGGTGGCTCAGCGGTTTGCCGCCTTCAGCCCAGGGCGTGATCCTGGAGACCCAGGATCGAGTCCCATGTCAGGCTCCCTGCATGGAGCCTGCTTCTCCCTCTGCCAGTGTCTGTGCTTCTCTGTCTCTCTCTCTCTCATGAATAAATAAATAAAATCTTTAAATAAAAATTAAAAATAAAAGGTGCCCAAAGGGATGCTGGTTATCGGCCAGGGATACTGGATTAAGGTCAGCTGCATGGGGAGAAATGTTAAACCGTGTGAGAAACTATTCTCCAGGACCATCATTCCTTCAAGCAGGGCAATCCAAAGGGCCTGACTCCAGAAGGATAAGGTTGTTAGTATACATCATGTTGAAACTCAATGAGGTCTGAAAGAAAACTAAGAGCAAAAGCAAAATCAGCTCCGGTTTATACACCTATTTGGAGGAAACTTCCCATGATCAAAATAGCAGCTCTTTTGCTGATGTAAATGGTACTTTTAATTCTAGAAGCCTAAGTTCTATAAGTTTCACAGACACTTTTGGAAATTGTCAGGGTCTTGACTTTAGTGCTATGGCTTCTGTATCCCACCTCAGCAAAGGGAGACGTGAGAAAGCCTAAGGAAACGGGGAATTGTGTGTAACACACTTGATTAAGTGAACTGTATTCCCTTCTTTCTGTGCAGAGTCTAATCAGTTAGTCTGTATATGAAAGCATTGCAATTATATAGTCTAGAAGCAAGCAAACATAAATCACCACTTTGGCAAAAAACCAAACCGATAGGGAACGAAGCACAGAGATAATTCGTAGGTAGTAGAATAATAGCACAACCCAGGATGACTTTATATTATTCCAGAGACAGAACAGGGTTGAGCATTATTCCTAAATACTACGATATCTGCAAAGGTGAGATGATCGTTATAAATCAAGATGTTACAAAAAGAAGAAAAGAGCTGTAGCTAGAGACAGATGCTCCAATTAGCAAGATATCCATTTCCAAATTATTATGTTTTCAAATAAATTCTGACGTGCAATTTCAGAACATTGGAAACTAATACTAAACCAGTCCAAGTAGAAACAGGAAGTAAATCCTGGTGGAGCTGTACGCCCTCAGCATATTACTAATAAGTCATTCCATTGTTGTGGGTGGGGGAATGGGTAGTAGGAGCAGAATAATTTTAAATTTTTTTTTTATTTTACTATTTATGATAGTCACAGAGAGAGAGAGAGAGAGAGGCAGAGACACAGGCAGAGGGAGAAGCAGGCTCCATGCACCGGGAGCCCGATGTGGGATTCGATCCCGGGTCTCCAGGATCGCGCCCTGGGCCAAAGGCAGGCGCTAAACCGCTGCGCCACCCAGGGATCCCCTAGAATGATTTTAAAAACCAGCTTTTACCTTGAGATGGTTTTCCCAAAACTTGGAGTTACGAATAAAAACTGGCAAAGTAGAAAAAAAAATTGAATGTTATTACCACAGCAGATAGTTCAACCAGGTAGTTTAAATTAATCTATAAGGACCCTCATGTTCCAAAGTATCAAATAGAGCTGAAAAGTATTATGAGCTTAATTTTACACTCTGCCATGTGGTATGCATCATTATGCATCTCAGAAAATCTATACTATCCTTACATGCAGACACAAAATTCTGTTTTCAGGAAGTCCATTCATGCTATACAGTTGGGACCAATGTAGGCCCATAAAAATACTAACCTCACTCCCACCCTTGCCACCCCTCAATATATACAAGCCAGGTTTTCAGAGAGAAAGGGGACATGGTGATGCATGTACTGACTTCAAAGAGCCACTCTCCTGATAAGTAGAAGAAAGAGGAGGAGTAGGTGAGTGCTTTTCAGAGTATGATTCAGTGTTAAGAATCAGCTGTGTTGTGTTCTACTAAAGCATTTTTCTAGAATCATCCCAGCCCTGTAACATAAGAGTCTGTGGGGGTCAGACCTGTATTTGAAATAATCTTTCTAGGGATTTTGGCATACTGTCTTGTGAGTCTCATTGGCTTAAGTAGAAGTGTGGGGGTTCTCCTCCCTGACATCCTCCATAACCTATAGAATTTGTGGGTGTTGTAAAATCAGTATTAAGGAATGAGTGTTATGCATAAAAAAAAGCCAGGGGAGATGAGATGAAGATAAAATACATGAAGAATGACAAGTTTGAAGATCAAATAATTTGAAGTCTGAATGTCTGAGTACAGACTAATGTATGACATATGTAGACATAAGCTATTGAAATCAAAAGCAATGGTTTGGGGATAGAGTGAGGGAAGGATATAAAATGGCTGTGTTCCTAAGCTGTCATTTATGTCAGCCTATTGCTTGTCACTGGAAATAAGCTGAGAATCCCCTTTGTATAACACAGCGATGAATCTTGGAAATTCTTACAAGCATGTTTAAGTGCCATTTACAACTCAGCTGAAGCTTTTCTGTTCAGTTTATACAGCTGTTGCCAATGTGATACTAATAAAGATGTTTTATGCCAAGCAATATTTGAAACCCTTTAGATGTATTATCTCAATTAATCTTTTCTGCACTTCTCTTAGGTAGATGCTATTCATCTTCCTGTCTTACAGATGAGGACACTGAGGCCGAAGAAGTTGGTTACCTTACATAAGGTTTCACTTATTCCACAGCAGAACCAGGCTTTAAACAGAATACTGACTTTCGATCCTGTGATTTTTAAAGCAGGATTTCATTCTGCCTCAAACTTTGGGACCACATTGTATAGTAGGGATCAACAAACTTTTTAAATAAAAGGCCAGGTAGTAAATGTTTTAGGCTTTGTGGCCATACGGTCTTTCACCGCAGCAGGAGAGTCATAGAAAACCGTAAATCAATGGAATGACCATGTTCTAATAAAACTTTATTTACAAAAATAGATGGCAGGCTGTGTTTTGTTGTTCTATAGCATTTTTTAAACATCCCCCATTCATGGTGATGGAAAAGAACTACAAGTTTCTATTTTTAAAGGAAGGTTTCTGTGATTAAAGATCGTATAGTATCTTCTGGTAGATTTGAAAATTTCTGTCCCTTCCTATGGCCAAGAGGCAAAAGGGCATGTGCTTAGAGATGTCATGAAGTGGTGATTCTGCTTTGAAGTGGTCACATTGTCTCACCTAGCTGCTCCTGTGATGAGAAACATGGATTTATGAAACAGCCCCTAGGCTCAAGGGGTGGGACTTTCTAAAATGGAGACAGATCTTGCATTTGGGAATATACCTCTCGTGGGAGAGTATTACACCTGTGTTCTAGGCTTCTTTATCTCCATTCATTAATCCAGTGGGTTGTCCAGACCAGACAAAATCAACAGTTCTGAGGACTACACTGGTGTGCATACTGTAAGTGTTGTTGTTTTTTTTTTTCTTTGTGAGCGCATATCCCAACTGAACATTGATTGAAAACATTTCCTTACTATTTCATCAAAATGAGGAGACATTTCCAGGCTAAGCTCTTTCAGATGGCCTGTTAATGAGTGACTTGTAAATAATAAATATTATTGATAGTGGCTTTTGGAAATTCTCTAAATGCTCTAGATTTTGGTTTCTTTCCATGTGTAAATTGGGACTATAACGGCTGCCATTCTCCACAGAACTGGGAAGATTGAATAAGAAAGTAGAACTAAAAAACCCTGATAAGTTCAGAGAGCTGAAGAACTCTTGTTGGTAAAGGTATCACAGATCTTTTGGGATCATAGCACTGGACAATATTTTTGACAATTTGTAAAAAAGTTAATTTGTTACAGTCATTGTAGAACACTCTAGGACTGTCTGAGGGTAAATCTATATGCACTGTAAAAGGGGACCGAAGGCCTTCAGGCACTCTGTGAAATATGGCAAGAGTGGATGTTGGCTTTGAATCCACATGCCTCACAGTGATAATTGCCACTTTTTAAAATGCAAATGCTTATCCATGTTTTTTAAGAAAAAAAATGTAAAAGAAGGAGTACGTTAGTTGTCATTCTAACAAAACTGGAAGAAGCTGGAAAGTAGTTGGCAGAGAGATTGATCCCTTTTCCCTGCTTTTTTACAGGCTTTGCTTTGGGAAACGTTAGCATTTCTGTGAAAAACAGCATGGATTGTTCTAGTGACCAGCAACTACTTGGTGATATTGGGGAGATTGACATCCACATAAAAAAAAAACAGACGAGATTTACATAGCTCCTTGAGGTGTCCACAAATTAAGTTCATAACTAAGCAAATTGAAGAATATTTTCTTATAAGAGTTCTGAGCTCTTTTTTTTTTTTTTTGGAGGAGGTTGGATTGATGCAGGTGAAATAGATATAATCAGGAATAATGCCGAGGGTGATGGGACCTTGGTTGTTCAATAACAAACCCACTAAAATGTTATGAATAATCTAAAATTTTGAATTCTTAGTATAGTCTCTCTTTACTGAGCACTTACCCTGTGTCAGGAACTGTGATAATGGCATTACATAAAGTATTTTATTTATCTCACTCCATCTCTCTGAAGGAGGCGCTTTTACTTTTCACATTTTTACAGATGAAGAAAATGGCTAGAGGCACACAGCTCATAAGTGGGATTTTAACCCAGATTTGTCTGATGCCAAAAGCCATAGCACTTAATCACTAGTTAGAAAAAAAATACAGGGATGGCTGAGAACTAAGCTTGCTTTACACAGAAATGTAACTAAGGGGAATAGAGCTTGTGGGTAACTTTGATGATACAATTAAAGTAGAGAAGACAGATTTTTCTTTTCTTTGGAGAAGGACCACAAAGTGATCATGAGTAGAAGACATTTTCCCAGCTGAGGTCCCCAAACCAATGTAAATGTCTCCTCTTCAGACTTTCCTTTGCCTCTCACCCACACATTATTTTTTTCTCTCAGTATTCTGTTTCCATTATATGACCTGTCAGAATTTGAAATTTTTCATTTATATATACAGGAATCCCTCCACCCCAACCTTTCCTAAAGTTCATGTTATGCCATTTCACTTTTACCAAAAAAAATCTACATTAGCACATATTCTCACTAACTAAAAGAAATCTGAAGAGCATTTTCACTTACTTTATTTATTTATTTGATTGAGGGGATGATGGTGAGAAGGGGCAGAGGGAGAGGGAACGAGAGTATCTTAAGCAGGCTCCACGGCCAGTGTGGAGCCCCGTTCAGGACTCCATCTCATGATCTGAGCCAAAATTAAGAGTTGGATGTTTAACTGACTGAGTCACCAAGACACCCCGAGGATTTTCACTTTTATGAAAAAAGGAAAAAAAGTGAAAATAGCATTCGGTGTTTATTTTGCAGTAAGTCCTTCTATAGGCTGTATGCTCCGAGCAGCAAGGGTGGCTCCACCAAGATCCTTCTCAGGGAACTACACTCAGGATCTCAGCATCCAGCCACCATAGCTTTCAAGTATCTGTGAGCATCTGTGTTCTACCTTGATTTATTTCATGTATCTGTTAACAAATGTGTCCTGAGGCATCTGAAAAGCCCAAGAGAGGTTATTTTTGGGGTCTCAGAATGCTTAGCATTTTTTTCACATAAATTAATGGTAATTCCTTCTTTGCTTTACACCATTTTGGCTAAGAAAGTTTTCAGAGGATGTTCTACTTTTGGAAAGGAAGGAAAACCTGTATATTTGTTTCCTGTTTATTTTTCTCATTATACTATGAGCTTTGTGAGTACTGCTTCCCAGTGGGCTTTGTTCTTCATTGTATCCCCAACACCTCATAGTGCCAAGCACATAGTAAGCACACCAAAACCGATAGTAATAAGAAAGCTTTACCAAACACTTACTATGTGCTAGGTGCTGTTCCAAACACTTTACATGTATTATCTCATTTAACTTTGGGCCTGAGTCTCTGCTCATATTAAACTCATAGGGAGGTAGTGAATATACTCTGTGTGGGTTTTGCCTATCACTGATTCTTTTCATTTTCTCTCTTATAGCTCTACTGCCTGCCATATTAATGTGTTTTTTTTCACTAATCCAAACACAAAGCTGTTATTTATTTATTCTCAATTGTTTCCTTGTTTATTATATATGTATATTTTTATGTAATATATAATATATGTGCATAATACACACAGTGAGATTTACCCTTTCTCTTGTGAAGCTAGGCTGCTCTTTTTGGGCAAATCTCAGATAATACCAGCCATGAGGCTGAATTGAAATCACTTTTATGTACCAGCTTAGAAAGGGAGAAAATGAACTCAGTTCTTGAGAAAGAATAATGTCTTGAAGAAGAATGAATAAAGTCCGTTTATTACATATCTTTTGGGTTTCTAGTTTACTTATATCCCCCTGCTTATGAAGAACAGAAGTGAAATTCAAAACACAGTCATACCATTAAGAAGTTTATAATTTTTGAAGCTGTAGAATTATGGCCATTCTTGAGAAAAATATTTTGGGCAATGAATCACATGTCCTTTGAAGGCTTGCACAAAACTCTTGACTTACATATTTAATCAGCTTTCTGGTAAAAGGGATGTGCCAGGAACCATAGTGTGTAGCTTGGTAAACACATGACAAAATAACTACCTAATGTACATATGGGTGAGAAAAGAAGTCTTGATGAATAACAGCAAATTGTTAACATGGTTAACTTAGAATTAAATGGGAAAATAGATGCTGAGCAAGATTCTAGGTTAGAACATCAAGACGGAGAGGAAGAAAAGCAAAAGTAAACCAAATATAGCCAAAACTGACCTAATTCAAGTACAGAAGGTGAAATTATACATAGAACCTTGTACATAGTAAATATTCAATAAACATTTGTTTCGACTGATTTGATTTCAAGAATGTTTACAGAAGGAATGGCCTCCTCCTCCCACATGTCAGTACAAGTCTTTCACTCAAGCAGAAGGAAAGATTAGCTGGTTGTTTTTGATCATCCTTGAGAACAAGGCTCATGCAAGAGATTACTTTATTCTCTTATCTTCCTGCACCACCCCACATTTTGACCATCATAAATCATTTTTCTCCCTTCCTGTATTCTCTGTCCATGGGACCTGTGACTTCCATTCTTAGACACATCTATGCCAGATGGGTAAAAGAACAATGTGAGGAGTCATTTCCTTTATCTGTTTTTGTAAACAGCCCAGGAACAGGAGACAGGATCTAGGGACGTTTATATAGGAAAATGAATGACATATTTGAGTGGTGGGCTATAGAAGGAGGCATGATTGAAGGAGATTAGAGGTATCACCTTAAGTGAAAGCTTTAAAGACAAAGTCTAGTTACTAATAAATAATAATTAGGATTTTTTTTCCAGATTTAAATTAGTCTGTTTTGCCTTTCACTTATTTAAAGAGAGCCAATTAAACCAATTAAGGGCATGCCCAAGAGTCATAAAAGCCATGAATCTAAGAGTAACATCCCCCCAGTGAAGATGTTTAATGGTCATGGGTAGGTCGTATGCCAAAAAGATGTTCCATGTCATGTTTCTGTTATGCTGACCAGGGGGGAACCCTGACATGAGCTTGCCACACAGGAGCTGATCTCTGTCTTCTTAAGATGGAAAGCTGGAATGGCAGCTTATGGAGGAAGTTGATGTTTTGCAATGTGCAGTGGACAAGAGGCAGTATCTTTGATCCTTGGTTTTCAAATTACCTAGGCAGTGCTGTAGGGATTTAATTGCACAAATTGGCTAGAGAACAAATAGAAAAGTAGGCAGATGGTCATAGCCTTCATAGAACCACAAACCTGAACATTTGCCTCAAGGCAAATGTCCCCACTCTGCACCATAGGATAGATGGAGGAAGGGAGGCAGAACAACTCCAAGCAAAAGGTGCTTCAGAGGGAATTGTTTGCCTGTTTTTCTTCCTTGGTAGCTGTGATCTCAGGCTACTCTAGGTTATCTAGAATAATGTGTTCTGTCTCTCTTTCTCTTCCTGCCCCTCTTTCTTTCTCTTATTCTCTCCCTACCAACTCTCCAAGAGTTAGGAAGGCTCCCTGATTCTACAATATGCATCCAGGCTTCCCTCCATTGCTCCCCATTACCTTCCGCTCCCTCCTTTTGGACTAACAGCTGATAAGATTTGTGCATATTTGGCATGTGTAAGCTTGTAGTGAAATATTTGACTATTTTTGGAAATTGAACAAGGTTTAAAAGACATAGATAGGTAGCAAATACTGTGGAAAAGGTCAGAAAAATATGAGAGTACAAAGATTCATAAATTAGGGATCTGCAATTTAGTCTTGTAGACAGCTGTTGCAACAAGAGTTTTCTTGAATCGTTGTATACTTTAGAAGCCTGAGAAGAGAAATAGTATTTTTTTGGATGCGGAGAGTATTTTGAAATTATTTTAAAATTACTCTGGTTCTTAAACAGCAAAAAAGAGATTACTTTTATTAAAAAGAAACACATACACACATATTAAAATGTAATTTTTCTTTTTTTCTTTTTCTTTTTTTTTAAATTTTTTATTTATTTATGATAGTCACAGAGAGATAGAGAGAGAGGCAGAGATACAGGCAGAGGGAGAAGCAGGCTCCATGCACCGGGAGCCTGATGTGGGATTCGATCCCGGGTCTCCAGGATCACGCCCTGGGCCAAAGGCAGGCGCTAAACCGCTGCGCCACCCAGGGATCCCAAAATGTAATGGAAATTCAAGTTCTTCCTTTCCCTGGTGGACAGCAGAAAGGGTTGGAAAAATTCTTCTCTTGATCTCTGATATTTTCTAGATCATGTGGCATGGACCCCAATAATTTTAGGATGTAAGTAAGGGGAATTTGAAAGACCCAGTTCAAATAAGAGAGCAGAAACCCTGAGAGCCTGAATGCCTTGTCTGATGGCACATTGCCAGGGATGACATGCTTGATCTGAAGGGATCTTACTGGAAAGAGAGTTCAGCCTTCACTTGTGCTGAGCTCCTCCATGAGTCACCAGCTCTCTGAGTCTCTATTTCCTTCTGTGCAAGACTAAAGAGTCTAGCAAGGGTCTGATAGTATGAAAAAAAAAAAGCCATGTAAATGTTAAAGTACTTTGCATATATGAAATGTACAGATGGGAACATATATGAAGTAATTGGAGGGAACTTCTAATCTAGTTCTCTCTCTTTTTTTTCCCCTCAAGTGAGATATGCAGCTAGGATCTGCTAGATTCACTTGCTGGAGTTATTAATTTTGGGGGAGAGGTGTCATGGACTTCTATGAGAAGTCGATTCAAACAATGAACTCTCACTGCAGAGTAAGAGGCTTGTGCCTATGTTCAAGCATGAGCCTACACACCCATTTTGCATGCATATTGACTTCATGTCCTGCCTGCCTCTGTTGACTCTAGCATGGCACAGTGGATGAGTGTGGACTCTAGAAACTAGTAGACCTGGGTTTACATCCTAGCCCTGCTACTTGCCAGGTCCCTGAATACCCAAGTTACTTAACTTATTTGAGCTTCAATTTAATTTCTCCAACTTGAATACAGAGATAACACCCATCCTGGTACATCTTGGTATGTGGGCTTATGGCGGCATTATATTTTGAGTTCTCAATAAGTGATAGGAGCGCTAGCCATCACTATTTTTATTATTACTATGCTTTCACATAACCTTGAGGTTTTGCCTTGGTATATACTTCATAAGATTCTGCTGTGGTGGAATTTTGAGTGATGTGTGTATGAAAATAGCCCAAGAGAGATTTTCAATATTGTCAAATGAGAGCAAAGAAAATTTTAGCAAAAATTTAGGCCCCACCAGCAAGAATGTTCCCAGCTAATTTGGGAACATTTAGTAGCCACAACCACTAAAAATGTTTTTACTGGAAAGGGTAGATAAAAATGTTTAACAGACTGAGAAATGCAGCTGTAAATCTAATTTAACATTTTGTAAGAGAGAACTCTTGTCTGGGAAATGCCTATCAGGTAGACTTTCATCAAGATAGAGATTTGTATTATATTTAAGATGCAACATTAGAAAATCAATTAGTCCAGCATTGTTATAAAGGGTTACATTGATAGAGTTTTGTCGGTTTCTTTGACTTGAGTATCTTCATTTCCCCTATTTTGCATATACTCTGGTTTATAGTAACCACACTTTTCTTATGGGCCATTTCTGTCTTGTTTCTCTTAAATTGTTTCTTTTCCCAAGGTTCTGATGTTAGCCAGTGTAACATTAACATAATTTGGATTTCCCCTTTTGCACTTGGTTCTTAACAATAACATCCAGATGTCGTTTGCAATATAACCTAATTCTGATTCAATAAAGTTTGGGTTTTTCACAATATTTTACTATCAAAAGCTTACTTCACATTTCTTTCAGTTCACAGTGATTTAGATTTTCCCGTAATCTATTTGGTTCCAACATAGGGTCATAGCACTGAAAGGAACTTTAGAGGTCATTTAGTCCAATCTCCCTGTGTTAGAAATAAGGAAACTGAATCCTTGTGAGACCCTGTGACCAATGCTACTAATATAACTAATATGTGGACAAACCTAGGGAGAAACCATGGATCTCATTTTCTCTAGGCCTCTCTGAGATTAAATACACAGTTGACCACTAAAATATTTTGAACTTTTTAAAAAAACAATACTTTCACTTATGTACTATATTCTAAATTCAACCCAGGAAGATATTTAGAAATCTCTAAGAATGACTGCAAATTAAAGATGTTATATTGTGACTTTTCTTGAAAAAAATTAACTTTAAAAACAAATCATTATGTTGATGCCTGTGAATTTGAAACAAACTTGTACTTTCTCAGTTTGTATTTTTTTGAACATTTTAAACAAAGAGGTAGTTTTTAAATAATAAGTCTTCTCCATTTAAGTAGTTTCTTGAATATAAAGTCTGTAAATGAAGAGAAATGAAGTCATCGCTGGATCATATGTCATTTAGGGTCATATGTAGAGCTTTTATACTTTTCTCACTAGGAAAAGAAAGCTTTAAAATTTACTTCATGTGGAAAGGAAAAACCTTACTTAGAGAACCGAACCTTTCCTTAACCTAAGACCAAAAAGAATGTAATTTAGAAAATGTATATAGTAAATGCTAGTGCATAAAAATGCCTTCATTTTAATCACAATCCACTTTTGATTTAACTGGTATTGAAATGAGGAATGCAAAGGCAAGTTTAAAGTGGTTTTTTTTTTTAAGTGGGATATCTGCCAACTACTAGCAATTGAGTAATTATTTTCCCCACAGGACACCTTAGACTCATTGGAATGTGGCTTAAGATAATAATCAGATTCAAAGAAATTCTGATGCCAAGGTAGCTTGGAATTTGGTTGTGATGCTCTTTTCAGTAACATACTAAACTTAGAGAGACATATTCCAATTCTGTTTAGCAGGATACACTATGGATCGTCAATGAAATGAAGGGAGGCTTCTTTTTTGCCGCCAGCTCAAAAAATTTACCAACTTTCATCTATGGATTTAGAAGACCCTAATTTAATCATTCTTTCATCATCTTCAGTAATAAACTTTTTAGTACCCACATGTAAGAGATAGAAGTTGATTCTATTTAAATCAATGTTATCCCCAAGTATGTTTTGTAGACTACTATTTTTTTGAGAAAAATAAAATGAATGTGGTAATCTAAAAAACCAATAATGACAGCTGACATTTAGATATACCATATGCAAATACTACTTTAAGCACTTTATAATATCCATACCATTTCATTTAATCCTCATGAAAGTCATAAAAGTAGGTACTATTATATTCTCTTTTTCAGAGGATCATTGGAGATTAAAAAGGTTAGCTAAAATATTCTAGACAGCTAATCCACAGTGAAGCTGAACTTCAAGTGCAGTCTAACTTTAGGCCTGTTACTTTCAACTCTGTAACACAACAGTGTGTCTAGAGGATCTCAACAATTATTTTCCATGATTAGCCAGTTTAGTTGATGCTAAGTTTTAATGTGAAAGGTGAATTGTTGATATCCATTCTTGGAATCACCTTGAAGCAAATGCTAATGTACTTAAGATTTAGTGTGTTTTAGATGTATTTTATTACATCTGAGTTAACTGCAGCATTAATTTGCAATTCAGATTCTGTGATTCTTCTTCAAAAAGACTTGAATGTGAAGGGGGTCACCAAAAGATGGAGGAAACTGAAGGCAAAATCGTAGTTCATAAAATAGTCTCTCAAGATTCTCATCCCTTGATTGACCAGAGACTTTCTGCCATGAGTTGATGATGGAATTTCTAGGGGGCTATCAACATTAGGTTTGTTCCATGAATCAATGCCATGGGTATACGGTATACTCTGAAGGACTGGAATAACTTGGGGCATTGGAGTTTGAAGCATGGCTGATTTGGCCAACCAAAACTGAGAACTCCTAAAACATTACAAAACATCAGCTCATTGAACACATGTAACAAGACAAAACTTAAGGAATTCAATGGAGGTAAAGCTTGGCAATATCCAATATATGATCCCAACCTTGTACCATTGGTCTGGACAATGGCTTGTTCTAGGCCATCGACACATTTTCAAACAAATGGGAATTTGAGGTATTTGAGAAAAATTGAACTGGTCAATTATTAGTTCCTTGCCTCTAAATGGAAGGACTGGTACCAGTATGAGATTGGGCTTTCTGGAAGACACATCATCATTATGAAATATGTTAGGCTGTGTTACAGAATGATCCTGCCTTGCTGTTTTTATTATCTAGTAAACAGCATGTATGTGGAAAATAATTTTTGGGATAACATAGTATATCTTCAATCTTGAAGACTCATCTTGTTTTTTCACATGGTAAGGATGCCGAAAAGTCTTATAGTCTTGTAAAATAGTGCTTCTCAAACTTATATGGTCATGTTTTCCCCTTTTTAAGTAATCATTATTAACATTTAAGTAATAATTATTAACAGAACTAGTATTCTGTGGAAGATGGCAATCTTCACATGAGAATAACCATTCTGGTACAAAATGTCTCCTTTCCCACATCTCATTGATTTCTTTTTGTTTTCTAAGTTTTTATCCTGCAATCTTTTAAATATACATAAGAAATATATAATGGATTCCATATACCTATTTCTTTGATATAATATCTATTTAGATTTTGCCACATGGCCTCAACTATTTTTGAGGTGATTTTTAAAGCAACATCATAATGTTACATCCATAAATACTTTGGTATGCTGTTACAAAATAATAAGAAATGTCCGTACATATCTACTATGCCATTATCCCTTCTAACAAAATTAATAGTACTTCTTTAATGCTGTCAAACACACAGTTGATATTAATTTTTTTCTAAATTGTTCCCCATTTGTCTTCTTTATGAAGTGTTCAATTCAATGGCTTTTATTAAATCCATAGAGTTGTGCATGCATGCACTACTACAACCAATTTAAGAATATTTTCATTAATCCCCCCAAAAGCCCTACTTTCCTTAGCCATCACACCCAAGTCCCCACATCCTCCTTACCCTTAGGCAGTTATTAATCTAATTTTTGTTTCAGAGATTTTTGCCTATTCTGGACATCTCATATGCATAGAATCATACAACATGTGGTTCTTTGTGCCTGGATTCTTTCATCTAGCATGATCCTTTCAAGGTTCATCCATGTTGTAGCATATGTTGGGACTTCATTCTTTCTTTACGGCCAAATAGTATTCCATTGTGTGGATAGACCACATATTATTCATTCATGAAGTAGGTGAGGGAAATCTGGGTTGTTTCTACTTCTTTGTGATTTATTTTTTTTATTAAAAAATCCTTTTAATTATGAACAATTTCAAATATGTAAAAAGAGAGAGAGAATGTGATAAACTCCCAAGTAGCATCTCATAGTTTCCATATTATCAAATTCTGACCTATACAATTTCATCTATACTTTGTCATTCTCTTGCTTTCTAGATTATTTGCTCTCCTAGACATCACATCATTTTGTTCATACATGTTTTAGTATGTGTTTGTAAATGTTAAGAACACCTTTTAAAAATCACCATTATCATTCCTAAAATAGTAATTCCTTAAGACTATGAGATATATGGTTCAGTGATAACTTAATGTTCATTAAGAGGCTTGTCTTCATATGTTAGAAATGATTAACTTAGTGGATATTTAAATTGTCAAAGCCAATTGATATATTTAGGATCATTTACTGTGCTAGAGGAAAATACTGCTTCTTTCTTTGGAATTGTAAGACATGAACACTTTTCATGGTTAGAGCACTCATGTAGAATCTGCCTCTGCCTGTCACTCCTGGATTCCCCAAAAGTCCTTCCCCAGGTTTACAGGTACCCAAATCAAGATCTCAGAGATGAGAAATGCTGAGGTCTGGCAGAGACAAAGTGGGCCAAGTCTGCATGAACTGGAGCAGTGGGATATTGATCTGCTGTAGAAACAATCATCTCCCAGCCAAGACTCCTATTTATATAGCCAGGTCATGGAACATATTCTGGGCCTGAGCCACATCCATGAAAGTAGAAGCAGTACCACTAGATTAGATGGGGGAGATTAATGAAATCAAATGTTCCAGGTAAGATATGATCTACTTTTTCAGGCATAAAATGGGGAGTGATTGATTCTATCAATGTACACTTATTTTGATGTTTCTTTCTTTCTTACTTTTATGGGGGAAAATTGCACTATTTATCACTGAAATCATAACTTAGTCTTTAAAATAGTTTTTAAAGACCTCTACAACTCTTTCAACACTAAAATTTATGTTAATCTAACCTATTACAAATAAAGGAACTACTCTTACTTTTTGTACTTGGTGATTATAGTAATTGAGAATGTATATTTTGTCCTGCAATAGAGTGATGAGCTTAATTAGTGGCAAATTGATTGAATGTTGTGGGTGTGTGTGTGTGTGTTAAAGTGATTACTGAAGACAGGGAAAGTATGACACTGACTGGATATAGACTAAAAGTAGTTTATTAATTCAGAGGATTTTGACCTAGAGAAGTCATTTTAGGCACATATCTTTCAGTAAATTTTAGGGATACCTCAAAACCTTTGAAGTAAACATTTGTATGTTTGTCTGAACTTAGGTACTTTGTTTTATTTTTTGGAAAGCCCAAAGTTTTCAACAGTTTCTCTAAGGAATCTGTGAGACTTCCCCTGTATAAGGATACAAACCAGTGATTTAAGGGTTTGACAAAAGAAGCCAGTGAAGTTCTTTGAAAATATTTTTTTCCATATGTTTTTATCTGGTCAGAAACTTTAAAAGGCCAGGCATGGATGACTATTTGTTGAATGAATGAATGAATGAATGAATGGAACAAATGGATATTTACCTTAATTTACTCAAGTCTCTCAGATTTGAGCCAAATCAAACAGTGATTGTTTGTTACTTGTTCTACTGAAGAACCCAATAATACTGTCAGTGTTCAATAGGAGGGATAAGCATAGGGAGAAGACTATATGTCCCATATGGAACTTGATACTTCCAGAGGTCCCATGTTCTTGTAGATCATTACTAATGTGCAAGTGCTTAAGATTTAAGTGATAGATTTTAGAGTTACCCTTCAGGATGCAGTTGTGTGACTTTGTATCTATAACTGAGGAAAATGCTAGAGATAACTTAAATTCACATAAAAAGTAGGTGTATTCAGCATGCTGGATACAGCTTGGACACACCTATCCACCTTCTATTAACCTTTTCAGAGAGATGAACTACTACAAATGCAGAGTATTTTGTAATATAATGAGATGTTATTTGGAGAAACTCAGAATGGGGTAAAATTCTGGAGTGGGCAGTTCCTCTGAGATTGTGTTGTTTGTGTAATTCTGTGCTTTATTAATTCTTTTCTTAACTCATTAAGAGGAAAGGAATTTCCATCCCCCCAAACCAGAGTATGATGCCATTAAAGACAGCAGAATAATAATAATAAAAAAAGACAGCAGAATATAGATAATATCAAGAGTTTAACACTGGTCATGTCAGGGAATTGACTGGACTTTTTCACATTGACACTGAGAATGTATCTCAACCTTAATCCTTTGATCTTTTATAAAAAAACTATTGTGTCCAGGAGGTCTGGCATATGGATGAGGCAGTTCACTCAGTCGCAGAGTTCTGATGATCCGCAATCCTACCCTGGGAGTAGGTATAACTACAAATCTGGTCAGGAAGAGAAGACTAATTCAAACCACACTGTAGTTTTCCTACACTAAACTGTCAGCATTTGGTCATAATACTTATTGGAGGAGTGACCGGGGTTCTTAAAGGCCCTTATGGTGGCAAGATAAATCTACATCTTATTTGAAAAAAGCAGCTTATAAACAAAGGAATAATCTTTCCTGAGTGCCCGCCTCAATTTGCATTTTGGAACCAAGAAAAGGAAAATTCATTTAAAATAGATTATCTGATGACAAGGAGTCAGACTTATGAAAAGAATATTTAAGCTTTATCCCAATGAAAGAAAGAATAAAATACATTTCTTACTAGAGCATAATCTTTGTGAAATTAAACACGTATAATGATCATACTCCAAGCATGTCAAGGGGCCCTGTAATAACAATGAGGTCATAAGTAGAAAAGACAGAAACCATGATCTCATCAAAGAGTATATATACATAATCATACATATATATGCATTCATATACTTTGGAAACTTTTTTGTCCTGCTAAATTAATGAATCATATTGCTATCATGTAGACAAGTAAATGAATATTATGAAAATATTAGTTCTAAATTATTCCTGAATAGGGCAGCCCCAGTGGTGCAGCGGTTTAGTGCCGCCTACAGCCTAGGACATGATCCTGGAGACCCTGGATCGAGTCCCATGTCAGGCTCTCTGCATGGAGCCTGCTTCTCCCTCTGCCTGTGTCTCTGCCTCTCTCTCTCTCTCTCTGTCTCTATGAATAAATAAATAAATTAATCTTTAAAATAAATAAATAAATAAATAAATAAATAAATCCTGAACAAAATCAAGGTAAAATATTTAGTTCAACTATATTGTTAATTTTACAGATGTCCAGTAGATATTATGATGAAAATGATGATAAAGTATTGCCTTAATACATTTTATGGAAATTTAGATTTGACACTTTCTTTTGCAACTAAATTCAGCTCCCTAAAATTCTGTTTTCTGCTTACATTTAGATATGTTTTCATAAATGTGCTGCCAGAGAGAAGTATAATAGACACAGAAATCAAGTCAAGTATAGTGTGTTGGAAAAAACAGTTGACTAGGAGTTAGGCATCCTAGATATTTATTTTTCTACAGCTGAGCTAGCGGTATGACCTTGGTCAGGCAGCTTAATCCCTTTGAACCTGGACTGTCTGAGCTATATAATGAATTGGTTGGACTAGATTTTTAAAGTGCCCTTTGGTTCTAATAAAAATAAAATTATAAATTGCTCTGTGAGTTAAATCAACATTGCCAGTCTGGTTAATTCTGAGTCTCCAACCCCTTTAAAATGGAGAATAGTTTATGTGAATTATACAAAAAATTGATTCATCTCTTCTCCTTTCCACTTTGCCTTTGAACACACAGTCTCAGATTTTTCGTCTGTATGGTGGCATTGTGGGCCTATTTATTTTTCCAAAGACCTTTTACTCTGATTGTTTGATAAGAAACAATATAGTTTTTTCAAAGGTATTGAGTTATTCCCTTGGTTTGTATTAGGGTAGATAAGTCCTTCGAGTTTTTAAATGAGTTTACATTTTCATTCCATCTCTTTGATTCAAGTTTGAAGGGATTCTATTTTGGCTATTTTATCTCTCTGCCCCTAGGAAAGCCAGACTTTAAGTTATCCCCAAGGTATCACTGGCAGCATTCCACACCATCTGTAATGTATAAATATATTCAGTTATTCAGTATATTCCAACTTAGCTCGCTCTAGTAATTTTATATTATTGGAGTCTTTGAGGAGAAAAGCATTCATTCTCTACTGATTTATTCCTGACTGTTATTCCTGAACTTTTGATTCAGCTGACAAGTAATCTAATACAGAAACAAAACCCTAAAATTTTTCACAATGAGTTAAGTAACAGAGAGTTCTGGAACCCATTCATTGTCTTTATTGCAGTTGACTGGCTGAATACATTTGAACACCCTTGGCAGATTCCAGATTTGAATTTAGGAGACTTAAAGCAGGTTAAATCATTCTCAATAAAGGGTGCTTGTCTTTGGGTCTCTTCACTTGATAGAACCTTTTGTTCGCTTTCCTGACATGATATCCCATTAGTTGCCTTGACTATTTCTTTATTTAAAATTTCCTCTTTTCTTTTCCTATCACTATTATGAAAGAAAACACACCTCCCTCCAACCAATGTATGATTCTAAAAACTTGCTTTTTAAATTTCAATATTCAATGTGATTTTTTTTTTTTTTTACTTTCCTACACATACAGCTCCACCTATATAAGCTTGTCAATATACAAATGCTTGGTTACAGTATATGACCTCTTATAGAGTGAACTCTTAGGGAAAAAGTACAGTGGAGAACAAGGTGGTGAAAATATCAACGATGGTAAGATTGGCAAGAATTTTAATACCAGCTCTCTCACTACTGGTTATTATTTGTCCTTCAAGGATGTCATCTGTTTCTGCATCAGTTTTGTCATCTGTAAAATGGGACATTTGCTATAAAGATTAAATTATATTACTCTAAAATTTACCACGCAAGGTAGCCTTTCCATAATTAGATGTTATATTTAAAGCTCCTTATGTATTTAACACTGTGCTTGCCTTTGGAAAAGACACAGAAAAATCATAAGGTATAACTGTCCTTGGGAATTTATGATTTAGTTGAAGTGTAAAGTTTGCTGAGAGAGATTGCAAGAGGCTTCATAAACCATGCATTCATTCTTTCATTCATTTACTAACTCATTTATTCAACAGATGCTTCTTATATGCCAAATATAAGGGTCTGGAGGTAAATTAATGAGCAGAAGTACTTAGCTTGAGTCTATGAAAGTATACAGTTATAATGGATTTTTCCCCATTAGACATAGCACAGTTGACACATTTGAATGGTTCTGATGACACTCTTGCCTCAGATTGCCTGGGTTAGAATCTCAACTCTATCAGGAACTATCTGGGTAATTCTGGGAAGGTTATTTGTGAATGCTCTGAGGCTCAATATCCTCAACTGCAAAATGAGATCATAATCATATGTACCTTGGTGTGAAAATTAAATGAGTTAGTATACATTAAGTGCATTGAATAATTCATAGTATATAGTAAGACACAAAGGACCAATAAAATATTAACTTTATTATTGCTGTTATTATCTACTATTTTCTGGATATCAGATTAGTCATTTTCTCTTAGATAACAACCTCCTCTCCATTCTGAGGCAGTGTTTTGACCTTCATGTGCACTTCAAGTGATTTACACTTAAGCTAATTAGCATAGTTCATTTACCTAAGTTATGGTGATTCTTTGCATTAAGACAAAAGCAAGTCAATGAAGTTCAATCCAAGTCCTTCCTAGGGCTTTTGAGATGCATGTTCTCTTTTCTGGTAAAACTGAACCTGAGTTAATATAGCTCTAGAGTTCCTGGCAATCTTCATGTCACCCAGATAGTAAAACCTAATGAAAAAGAACAGAACAAGAAGTTGTAGAGAAACCAGACACTAATGAAAACATATGAGCCTCTGGATCAAACGAGGCCAAAGACATTACTCCTGAACTTTTCAGTTTTATGTGGTAACAATTACAGTTTCCCCACCTTATTTTCTTTTTTTGTGCTTAGCTAAGTTAGCCAGGATTAGTTTCTGTTGCTTGCAAGTAAAGAAACCTAACAGATAAGCAACTCGGTTACTTAGAGTTTGATGCAAGTTTCCAATTATGAAATATCGTTCCTCCTTATCTCCGTCTAATAATGCCATGCCACTTTATTAGCATTAGCAGAAGTTTCCCTTTTGGAGGGAAGACTGTGATGGTCTTTTCTAGGACTTGAGCATTGTTTGGGAATCTACCTGAGGTGACCAGAGTATCATAAGAACACATGACAAAGTAATAAAACTGTAGATTGATTCAGTGGTGAGTAAGTGAGTATTTTTGTGTTAGGGAAACAGGAGAATTGAACAGTAAAAATTTGTTACTGTGTATATGGCAACATAAAAGATCTGGTATGTTTATTCTAAAAACAAACAAACAAACCACAACCAGATTAAAGAAGGACAATCAATGAGCTATAAAAATAAATAAATGGTTACAAACTTCAGTGAGTCTATATGGGGAAATGAGGGTTGCAAATATTAGAGCAAATAACCAGAAAATTATTCTTATTTTTTTGTGGTCAACGTGTGAAACAGTCAGCACCTTACAAAAAGTAGCATGTGACATACTTAGTCTGTGACTCACTTCGTTATTATCATTTTTGCAAACCATCCTGAATCAAAACAAAGAAAAGCATCACTAATAGTATCGTGGTATTGAGCACTTAAGCATTCTAAGTACTTACCACATAAAATTCATCTGATTTCTCTCACTCCCCATATGACAGTGAAACCCCAAAAGTTTTCTTAATTTCTCCAAAGAATCTTGAGATTGGGGAATTAGGTTTCTCTGATTCAAATTTATACACATATTTTTGAACTCTGAAGTTGTCACTGATTTTTCACCCCAATACTACACTGTACTTTGGTCTCTTAAAGGTCCAAAGGACCAATGTCAAAACATGCAGTGTTTAAGAGAAACCTGGGCACCTTCCTCTTTTAAGCTATCTGCTAAAAATTTTATTATTTTACTTGATACAACCACTCTATGAACTAGCTCTATATTATTAATGTCAGGTGAATAAATTGGCCTTACTCAAATAATTTGGAGTTAGGAATTACTAGTGCAGGTTGAGGCTAGGGGAATTCCCTGGTATAATACATCCACACCTGACTGACAAGGCAAGAAGACCCGTAATGTCATGACTTCTAGTAGAAACCTGGTGTGTCTTTATGAGGAATAGCTGTTAGTGGAACAGGGAAAGTGGAGATTATAGAAAATATTTAAAAAGAATTAAATCTTTGGAGTTTTTTTTTATAAAGTCTGATTTGTGGATTTATAAGTAGAAGGGACTAAGCTGGGAAAATAATTCAAAACCTAGGGACAAATATCAAGAAATAGAAAAAAAAATCCTTCTTCCTTCTCGTTCATCTCTTTTTTTCTTGGCAAAGCCATAGCTTGTAAATTCCTTTTTTATGACTATACAATCAAGGTGTGTAACTTTCTTATAAAATAATGAGTTCTTCTACCTCTTTGGTTGGGTTTATTCCTAGGTATCCTATGGTTTTTGGTGCAATTGTAAGTGGCATTCATTTCTTGATTTCTCTTTCTGCTGCTTCATAAAATAATAAGTTCTTATTTGAGTGACTGTTTTATTATTTATAAGGTAAGAGCTGAAAATCTTCTACCAAATTTCTCCTACCTGATATTAAATAGTAATATTCATGTTAAAGTGGAATGCTCTGTTTGTTCAAATTTATTCCCAAGAGGGTAATCACAGCTGAAAGCTTATCTGTAATAATTATAGTAATATGGTAACAATGGGAAATATTTATGGAGCTTTCACTGGATGGTAGGTACTTAGATTTATGTGCTCATTATCTCATTAAATTTCCCAGTGATTCTGTTGCTCTCTCCATTTGATACACGCAGAAAAGGAAGTGGATGCAAAACAGTGAAATGACATGCCCAAGGTCACAGCAAGCAAATATGCTGTCCAACTGCTTCTTGTGTGATGAAGACCCTTGATTATTGTTTTCCTTGGATGCCTCATGTTTACTTGGATAGATGGAAGCAACCAGAATGATTTGGATGCTTCCACGATCAATTCTATTGTGATTTGCTATTTGTATCATCAACTCCAGAAATGGCCAATACCAAAACTTTCTTTTCTATTTATAATTAACAATTCTATTTTGAAGAAATGAGATGAATCAAGAACAAGGGGGAAAAGCTATCACCACAAAGATATAATTATAGAAATTTTAAGGAAAAATTTCCTAATGGATGAATAATAAAAGATGAAGATACCTGAGGCACAGAAATGTCAACTGAGTTGCTCAAGGTCAAAGAGTTACATAAGCATATCACTTTCCTTTGTCAAAGAAGTTAAGTTTTTTAAGTAACTAATTTATTTTAATGTTGGAAGATCTCTATAAATCTTCCTGCATTACTTAGATAAATAATTTGCCACTAAAATTGTTTTTCAGTAATTTTGTTTGGCTATTTTAGTGTGTGTTTTTCATAATCTCTAACGCTGAATTTCTCATCAGTTCAGCCCTCCAGATTTTATTAGGTTTTGCGTGCTCAGGAAATAACACCATCAAAGCAGAGTTATCTTCACATACGCAGGACAATTATATTGATATATCATGTTCTGTATTTTAATTTCAGAATTATTGCCTCATTGTTTTCTCCTGGAGCCCAGTTTTTATTTCTTTCATCTTATCGTTAAAGGTACAGCGACAAGTAATTCACCCTTTAAAAAAGAGGAGAAAAGAAAAGGTTTGCTAAAAAAAAAAAATGTAGCTAGAACAATCTCCCACAGAGTGAATTCCCACAGTGTTATGGAGGATGTAAATTTAGCCCAGTGTGATTCAAACAATCAAGTTAGGAATTTTAATTTAATGGTTTGTTCCTTGGAATTGTTAGACATTCACCTCATTGTGCAAGTTGTATTTGAATTGGAGAAAAATTAAACTAAAATGTGTTGAATTTGCCCCAATCAGCTTATTTTAGGAGGTCTGATTCACAGACTCGGTGATGGACTAGTATGAAAGAGTCAACAAGCAAAATAGGAGGCCTCAATTAATAATAATTAATAATAATCATCCTGTTTTCTCTCAGTGTGTTAGAACTTAACTATTTGCTTTGGGGGATGGCTATATAATTTTAGCCATTTAAATGAGTTTGGAGAACTCATCTTATTTTCGTCATTTCAACACAACCCAGAATGTTGGTCAGAAATCTCACTGGCTTCCAGATTGGAGGGTTTGTGAATCCCTTCCTGCCCTGGAGCTGGCTTGGTTGTGGCAAATAAAATGCTGGAGTAGAAAAAAAGAAAAGTTGGATGAAACAACAGATGGAGAATAAGAACTAAGTATTTTTTATGATATTTCAGGGGATAGTCCAATAGGCCAAATGGACCTAGCCAAACATGGCTCCTATCTGCAATTGTGATTGAAAGATTAAGTAAAATACAGCACTTCTCTTGGAAAATAAGAAGGCATTATAAAAAAGCCCACCAAGACAAAAGTGACTTGGTTACAAGCCTTTTTACATGTTTACCCATAAAGAAAGCAATGTTAATAAAGTGAGCCTTTTGATAGTAAAATGGAATTCTTACCACTTAGAGGTTTTAAAAGTTTGAGCAGATAGGGACCTTAGAGCCAGATGTGTTGTTCAACCTCTTCCCAAGGACATGGAGACAAAAGCTCAGAGAGAGTGTGTCATGCCAAGGGTCACACTGGTACTGGTGGAGTTAGAAAAGGCATATTCCTTCTTGTCATGCCATCTTATCTCCTGACTTTCCCTTCGGAGCACTTCTGTCTCGAATAGTTGTCATTTCCCCTTGTCCCTTTCCTTGAATTTAATGTTGATCTTAGTGGAGAGCATGGATCTCTGCCCTTATGAAGGACCATGGCCCTGTCACACAAATGGTGACATAATTATTCCCACCACAGAACTGATACTACCGTGGCTCAAGATCTTTTCATTGCCATGGTGGTTCTAAAAGCCTCAAGCCCTTCTGAAGCAGACAGATCTAGTTCCCGCATGGTGGGACTGAGCCCCAAAGTATGACTCCTCAAAGCTGGGGGGTGAGGGGGCTCCACTGACAAAGGCTAGCAAAGACATATGGTTCTACCTGCCTCATTTCAGCATCTATAAAAAGCATTTCTCAAGTCTCGATGAAACATGTTAATGTAAAACAATCAGATCATGAGAAACAAAAGGACATTTTGAGAAAGTGAACATTTGAATAGAGATGGAACATTCAGTCTACTGTACTGATTTTACCAAGAGCCCCAGAGGTTAGAGAACTTACCCTACTAAAGAGCCAAATGGCTTCAGGCCCCTTGACTTCTCCAAGTCTCAGTTTCTTCATCTGTGAACAAAGGATTTGGATTAGATTATTACTAAATTCCCTCTGTGTTCTAGCAAGCTCCCTTAAAACATAGACATCTCTATTATCATCTTTGAAGTGCAGGAGGAATTAACAAAGGGATAAAGACATATTTTTTTTTTGATCGTGATTGTACAACTGCTGTCAGCTAAGATTAACCTCATTTGTGTGGTTTCCTATTGGGCCTTACAAAAATCTGGATGCTTTTCAGCTTAACATGTGTTAACATATTTGCTCAGTGTTTAGAACAGTAGTTTTAGAAAATTATTTTTTTCCAGAATCTTCAACAAACAGTCCTTAAGCACTGACCGAGTGTAGGGCACTCAGCATCAAGAGTCAAAGAATCATAGAGTTTGTTGGCGGTCCTTGGGGAGCTTGTGAGAAGAGAAGAGAATCAAATTATGATTGAGGGCACATTTAATTAAGTGACAAATGAGTGATCTGGAGAATAATTGAAGATTGTGGCCTGTTGTTATTTAATTTTCCTATATTGAGGATTTCTGATCTTTAAATCTTTTTTGGGATGCTTGGGTGGCTCAGCAGTTAAGCGCCTGCCTTTGGCCCAAGGCGTGATCCTGGAGTCCCGGAACTGAGTCCCACATTGGGCTCTCTGCATGGAGCCTGCCTTTCTGCCTGTGTCTCTGCCTCTCTCTCTCTCTCTCTCTCATGAATAAATAAATAAAAATTTAAAAAAATATTTTTATCACAGTTTAAATAAATCTATTAATAGTTGACTCATCTAGGAGTGAATAACTGTCTTCTTATTTTTTGAGATAATTCTCAGATTAAAAAGCTTCCCTGGCATTTGAGTCTAATGACTGAATGCTGTGGGAAAGAAGTAATTTCGATGATTATGTCTAAATAAATATGTTATATATAGCTTTTTTGTTATGCTAACACTGTCCTCAAACCACATACTAAGATAAACAGAGTGCGTGGAAATGATTGGCCAAGAATCTTATGCAACTGGATGACATTCCAGATGCTACAACAACTGCTATGTCATCTATTCGCCCCCTTTTTTATTAACTAACTGAGCTCTAATTTCACATGGTGTGGTATTAACTTGTTAAAAAATATCACATTTACCAAATTCTCTTGTAGCAAGGGTAGTCATGTGACAGTTTTATCCAGTGAGATATACAGGTAAGTCGCAGGATTGAGCTCCCATAAAGCTAATTAAGGTTAAGGGAGAGGCTGATCTAAGTGGCAAATGCCCTTTGCCTTCCATCTTTCTCTCTGTGATATGGATGCAAGGTGGGATTTACTACAGTCATGTTGAGTTCACAAGGTAGTTCTGTAAATAATATATCCTAAATAAGGCATTGAAAGAGCTGGATAGAGCCGGAGTTCCAAATGCCAATATGAAATGTTATACCAGCCATGGACTCCTTACTTCTCTTACCAGGCTTCCCAGTCAGTGATGAAAATGTAACTCCTAATTTGTTTAAACCAGTTTTGGGAGATTGCTTCTTTATTTGGGGCTGAACATGTCTTAATGAATATCAGTAAATACTATGTGCAAAGTGTTAAAACTTGCTGGGTATATAGAAAGCCTTCTAGAAATTTCTGAAACTCATGAGAGAGATATTATTATACATAAACATATATGTTATATGTGCATGTATTGTGTGCATTTGTATATGCATATATATTATATATTTATATTATTTTAGAGGAGAAAGAGCATGAGTGTGGGGAGGTGAAGAGGGACAGAGAGAATCCCAAGCTAAGCACAGAGCCTGACAAGGAGCTCCATCTCAGGACTCTGAGATCATGACCTGAGCCAAAATTACCAGTAGGAGGCTTAACCGACTGAGCTACTCAGGCACCCCATGATGGATGTGATTCTAAAGAACTCCATGAATATGGAAGAAAGCATTAATCTGGTTGATGAATCAGAGAATTCTTCTTGGCAGAGAATTTATTAGGGCTTTTGTTTTTCTTTGTAAGGGTAGGTACCACACTATAGGCAAATGGGGACCAGAAAGATGATGCCTGGGGCCGAGGAACAACCTGAGTGGTGCCGCAGAGGTACTCTGGTTTGATCTCACCGGCTAATCAAAGAGCTCTAAAGCAATATAGAATGCTTCTCAACTGTTTTAGTTTGTTGTAGTGCAGATCACAAAGTTGGCCTGAACTGGAAATTGCAATCGAAGTGGTAGTTTTCCTGGGATTTCCATATCAGCTTGTTTCTACCTCCTAACTGGGCACAGGACCAACCATGCTTTGTTATTGTTTAGCTCTTATACTGCAATCTGCAGGCAGAGAGAACCACAGTAGAGCAATATGGGGGAAAGAGAATCAAATACCCATTTCTGTTCTTGGTTATTTGACCACCTTACCTTTTAATCCCATAGGAGATGATAAGTGAACTTTCTAGTGAAACCTGAGAAAAAGTTACAATAAACTGTGTCCCCCTTGGTGGGGGGAGGCTTTCTCAGCCCTTTACCTCTTGTGTGCCCCAAATGGTGATCATAGGAATTTCTAAGATGTTGGAGGATGATAGCTGAGATTAAGTTAATTGACATGGTTTATGGATTTGCATATTTATGGATGTCACTCAACTATGTATAGTAACTTAGATAACAGCCATGTTCATTTAGGTGTTATACACATAAACATATATTCAGATGTTACCTTCTAGAACCTGCGTAAATGAGTGGTTATATTCTCTTTGTGAGCTTCTGTTGCCAGAATCTTTATTTTTTCCTGAAATCCTTTTTGGAGGAGTTTCTGCTTTTCACAGCCAATTTTCTGGTTTCTTTCTTATATTTATCTGACTTTACAAGATACATGCTTGTATATGCAAAGTATTGCATGGGTCTGGAATAAATACTAAATGCACACAGGTATTGGATCCCCTCACTCCCTTTCCATGTGTGGACTCCTGTTGTGCATCCCTGAGGACTCAGAGCACTTTTCCAGTGAAGTTAGGTACATCAAGATCTTCAGCCTAAGTGCTTCAAGGAGTGACAATGAAAATATTTGATTTGTTAATAAGTCACTAGCCAATCATGGAATAGGTGAGAAGCCTTGTACACCATTTCTTGGATATGAAACTGGGCTAATGGAGATTCAGAAAGATTAAATTAGGAGTCCATGAACATTAAAAGGGGGAGCTGGGATTCAAACCCTATTTCTGACCTGAAATATAGAATTTAAAGCAGTGAATTACAAAATCCTCAGCTCTAATTCACAATAAGGCAGTGATTTTAACCTTATGTTAAATGAAATCTTACATATGTAACTGATATATCCCACTTTACGATTTAGGGGTTCAAAACAAGGTCATCTCTCTTTTAATATGCAAATTAAATGACTCCAAGCCCCATCTTGCTGTCATAGAAATGTGAAGGAAATTCTTTCCTCCTTGGACCCTCCTTTCCATAACAAGCGCGAAAACACTAGAAGTATATATTCAGTCCATGACATAACATGGGAAGAAAATCCAAAATAGTCTACTCCGTTTCCCAGAAGCCAGGATCTCCCTGCTATTGCTGTCGCTGCTGTGTGGTGTCGCTGCTGGAGGCGGGAGCAGTGTGTGGGTCCGCTGCACGAAGCATGACAGTGATCTACTACACACTGGCATCTTTGGCTGATGGTGGACTCAATGTGGGTAGCAATAGGAAACTGTCTCGAGCAGTTCAGGCAGTGATCCGGCTACCCACGCTTTTGTTCTTACAGCTCTACTAAGAAATTGTTCTTTCACAATATAATCCATGGCCATTTTCCTGGTAGAGGTGTATTTCTTTCTCACATTCTATCCTGTTCTTACTTTTTCAAAGTCAAATCATTGACCAAGGCGTTCATTAAATCTGGATGCACATCACATCCATATTCCAGCCAAGAAGGAGGAAGAGGGGAAAAAAAGAGAATGATCTTCCCTTTAAAGATATTTTCTTTACATCTCACTGTCTAGAACTTAGATGCCAGATTGTCACACTTATCTGCAAGGGAGCATGGGAAATGTCACGCGTATTCAGAGTGGCCACATGTCCTGCTAAAATTCAAAGATGCTCTTTCTCAGGAAAAAAGTAGCAACCAGCAGTCCCTAGTCTAAAGAAACACTAACTTATTACAAAGTCCCTCCATTTCATAAAACAGAGAGGAGCCAATTGCTCTGGTTGAAGCAGAGGTGGTAGCACAGAGCCCTGCTCACTCAGCTTTGACACCTCTGCTGTGGTTCTTGAGGCAGTGCTTAGAAATATAGGGCTGCAGTTTGAAATTGCAATTCGAAAACTATTGCACAAAGATGACAGCTCACAACTCCAAGGGTTACCTGCTTCCCGCTTTTGACAAACATATCTACTTATTTTTCCTGATAAATTTAAAATCTACAGAAAAATAAAAAGAATAATATAGCAATAATACTACACGCCCCATCACATTCGGTCCAGTACTGCTTTAAAGAAAGAAAACATTTCAGATTCAGCTAGAATTCTTTTAAAATTCTACACAGCTGCATTCCCTCCTTTCTCCATATCTATGTTCAATGCTATCCTCCCCCAGATGTATCATATATTGTTAGATATCCCGGTTCACTGAAAAAATTAAGGTCTATACTTAATTTTAATTTCTTTTGTTTTTACCTAATGTTCTTTTTCTGTTTGAGGACCACATCAGGATACCACATTACATTTAGTAGTGATGCCTACCTAGGATCCACTTGGCTGTGGCATTTGCATACCTTCCTTGTTTTCAAAGACCTTGATAGTTAGCAGGAGCATTGGTGAGGTATTTTGCAGGACACCTTTATTTTGGGATTTGTCTGATATTTTTCTCAAGACTAGACTATTAGACTAAGGTTATGGATTTGGGGAAGGAAGACCACAGAGAGAAAGTGTCATTTTCCTTATATCATCTCAAAGGTACATACTATCTACATGATTTATTACTATTGATATTGACTTCATTCACCTGGCTCAGGTAGTGTTTTTCAATTAGAAAGTCATTATTTTCTTCCTTTTCTTTCCATATGGTATTCTTTAGAAGAAAGTCACTAAAACAGGGCTCACACTTAAGTAGTAGGCAGTTTTGTTCCTCCTTGAGGGTAGAGAATCTCTACATCAATTATTTGGAATTCTTCATGAGAGAGCTGTCTCTTTGCTCCCATTTATTTATTTATTCAATCTTTTATTTATGTCACTTTGGATTCATGGATATTTCTTTTATATTTTGGGTTATATTCCAATACTATTTTATTTATTTTTTTGCTCAAATTATCCAGCTTTGAACATAAGGAGCTCTTTCAATGTCCCTTTGTCATGCTTTCATGCTATATCCTTTTGACACACTCCCAATATCTTGTTGTCTGTCTGTTTGTTTATTTCCTCACTTATTTAAGTAGTGCTTTATTTTCTGGTACCGCAAATGCTCCAGGTTCATCATGCTTCTGTCATAGAATCAGCTCTTTCTCCAAAGAGCTCTAGTTCGTTTTTTTTTTTTAAGATTTTATTTATTTATTCATGAGACACACACACACACACACACACAGAGGCAGAGACATAGGCAGAGGGAGAAGCAGGCTCCATGCAGGGAGCCTGATGTGGGACTCCATCCGGGGACTCCAGGATCACGCCTTGAGCCAAAGGCAGACGCTCAACCCCTGAGCCATCCAGGCATCCCAGCTCTAGTTCCTTTTATTGACTAACAATATTAAGAATCAAGGGATGGTTGAAGTTATATATATATATATATATATATATATATACACACACACACACACACACACACACAGGTATATATACATATATGTGTATATATACACACAAACATGAAAAATACATATGTATATGTATATACACATGTATATTATATATATATACAGGCATGCATTATAGATGTACATATATTATATATATGTGCATGTGTGTGTATATATATGCAGAAGACTTTTATTCTAACAGCATTTAATAGTAAGCTAACAGGTGGCAGCATGTGTAGAGTGTGGTTCTTGAGGTTACCTGCCCTTCCCCACACATTGTGAAAGCAAGTCACTTGTTCATGTTACAACTTAATCTTAACCTTTCTTTGAGTTCCAAACATTTTTTGAGATGCTGCTGAAAATTTGACAGACCTTTTGCCCTTGTGGAAAAAAAAAAGGACATAAACACATAAGAATTTAGTCCAGGATTCCTGAGGTTCACAGACTCCCTTCAATTCTGACCATTGGTGTCAGTTACTTCTGGTCGGAGACCATGGTGATAAAGGAAGGGCTAGGAAATCTGCACACCTTGTTGCTGGCTTTCTCACACCCCACTTTTGCTATGACCTCTTCTCTGGCCAAGGAAATGGTATCGTTTAACAAATAAATGAGAAAAGTCTGATGTAGTAATACAATTACTTTATCCGTTAATTTCAGACATGTTATTTTAAGTGATTCTTTTTTGTGTAAAATCATGATGGAATTATTCAGGGTTCACTTTTGATTTCTACAATTTGAAGAAAAAAATCTGAGTTGATTTGCATGGGTACTTTAATTCATGTCTTCCTCAATTGTGTTTGAGTCACTTCCCCTTTATATTAATGGCTTCCTATTTAAAACCCATACTGGGGGATGGAGGGTATATTTAGTAAAATGTTGTGTCTATGCAAGCTGATGTAGGTGTTAAGACTGAAAGAGTTAATGGGGTCCAATCCCAGTCATTTTTCTGAAGCTGTGTTTAACACTGATTATTTCAAGGTGGTTTTTATAATCACTTCCAAATGTTTTAATGAGGCTGTTTTTCATTTTTCTTAAGACTTCTTTAAACATTTTTTTTCCCTTTCCATATTGATTTTCCAGCCACTTTCCTTAATGCCACCGTTGGCAGGCCCAGTTATGCACATTTATGGTTTGTTCCGGAAGCTTCCCTCTGCCTCCCAGCCCCATCTCTCTTCCTGCCTCCTGGGTACTCTTCATCTGAGGAGAAAGATCTTCTGGTCTGATTCCTCATGGTTTCCCTTGCAGCCCGACTCCCAGGCAGTGCAGTTGTTCTTTCAATCTGTCAGTCAGTCATAGCTACCTCCTGTTGTCGTCTTATTGCTTTAAGATCTCTCTGGAATAGAATCTACAAGATTTGCAATTTTACCAAATTTATCAGTTGTGAGTGTTGGAAATCTGTTTAATTTGCGTTTACATTCCTTTGGTTTCAGACTTAGCCTTAGAAGTGCTTCCCCTGGCCCTTCTGGGATTCTCCAGCCTGGTAAGGGGCCCCTTCCCTACTGTATCAGGTAGTGATAGGCAATTAGACTGCCCAAGGAAGGCAGGGCCGTGACACTCATCACATGTCACAGCTTTTGGACAGCTCTGTGTAAACACACGTTACCAACCAGCCCAGGCTGATGTCAGAGATTAGAGTCAGAATGCGTCTGCCATTCCCTCAGACAGAGGTTTTGTTAGGTCATGATAAACAGCCGCAAGATTTATGACTTCCCAAGGAGGAAAACCAATTCCCTAGACTGTTGCTGGGAGTGCTGTCGGTATGCCAGACCCTCTCGGTGAACATCATGACACAGAAACAAGATCACCCATCAAATGTGTTCTTATATCTTGGTGCAAAGTGTATTGGGTATTTTCTAAAAGGTAATGATAATAAATGGGCTTGTTTTCCTATTTTCTTTGCCTTACCGGTTGATTTGAGTCCAGAAGCCTATTTTCAATTTAGTCCAAAGTTTTTATAAATACAGTTTTCCCCCAAACTATATTACTCACACAAGCTTATTGAATGATTCTGCATTTTTATTTTGAAGTTGAAGTGGTCAGGATACATTCGTTTTGAATGGAGAGGGAGGTGTGTCTCAGGTTGATATCAAGATGTCTGCTGAGGTCAGCAGAGTTGAAAGCATTAACATAGTGTTCCTTATGTATATGCTTGGGAATTCAAGCTCTCTCGTTAGCTATTCCTTCAGGATGAGGAGCTATTTCTGTATGAATGATATTAAAGTAACTCCACATTCAATGGAGAGAAGGCAAATTAGGTAACTTGTTTAAGAAAAGCTTTTGAAAATCTGAATTATGGCACAATTTTAACATTAATTTTTGAAACTAAACCACCATTTTCCAGTGTAGTGGTGATACTGAAATAATAATAATAAGTTATAGGCAAATGATAAGAATCTACATTTTGCTAGGACCGGTCAAATGGAAAACGAAGATTATCAAATCATTGGATAAACATTATCCCCAAACCCCAGATGTTTTCCTGTATATATGTAACCACCTGTGTATTTGGGAATGTCCATTTGGGGCTGATATTTTATCCTCCCAACCAGGGTCATTTGGCTATCAAGCAAATTACGCAGCAACAGCAGCAGCAGCAGCAGCAGCAGCAGAGGATGAAGGACAAAGGCCCATGTGAAAAAAAAAACAAACTTTGGAATATCATGATATCAGGGTCTCCTAACATGAATTGGGGTCCCAGGCAAGACCGTTTCATGATTCCTTCATTAATGCCCATGGAAGCTATTGATTGGACTCTACTCCTAGTCTGCTTAAGCAATTACAAACCTAAGAAAAAATGTTACTTGAATCTGGGGTCTTTTATTAATAAGATTAATTGGCATAAAATTTAATAATTGAGAAAGGATACCAAAAAGGAAGATAAAATAGGGGTTCTAATGAGAAACAGATACCCATCCCCAAGGAAATAAATGTGAGCATGGATGTAATGTTAATATAAAGAGAAGGGAAAAATATGTAGCTGCTGCATATAGTGGCAAGCTCTCTCCTAGGGCTACATACTGGCTTCCAGTTCTGTTCCCCCTATTATCTCTAACTCGGAAAAATTCTGCTTTTGGAGTTGAAATTCTCCATGCTTTGTTTTACCCTAAGGGAATGCATTCAGTTTTTCTGGAAGTTTTTATTTTGTGAAAGCTAAATCTCTTTTTCTTTTATCTTGGCAATGATGTATTTTAACAAACACATAGCTAGCAGTCCCAGCAACAATTAGTCCAGTCTCCGCATTGCCCCACAAGGGAATGGGAAACACCAGCTCACTCCCACTGGCATCTGTATCCTTGTTCATGTTTTATCTTCTCTGGCATGCCTTTCCTTCTTTTAGTTTCTTTGACTGTGACCAATCACAGGGTCAGCCTGAGTTCCATCTGTTCCATGAAGTTTTTTTGAAGGATTCTGGTCCCCTTGATCTCTTTTTCTTTCAGTGCTGATTGACACTGAAGGATTGATTTAGTCCTTGGCTATAAATTATCTTCTATCTATTTCTCTCTTTCTCATTAGCTAGATTGTAGGCCACTTGAGAGACTAGAGATCGTATCTCCCATGAAGGTCTCTTCATAGAGCAAGTATGATCCTGGACATGTGATATTATACCATATGCTACATATCCACTTGTGAGAATGGCTTAAGTAGAATAAAACTGCTTACTTGGTTTTAATCGCTCCCATGGCATTAATGAGGGAATTATGAAAGGGTGTTACCTGGGAACCCAGTTCATATTAAGAGACCTTGATATCATATTTCCCAAAGTTTTTTTTTTTTCAAATGGGTCTTTGTCCTTTGACTTCTTTTGTTTGAGAGGAAGAAACCCCTTGAAAAATTTATTTGAAAATATTTTCTAATTATATCATTAATGGATTATAAGAGATGACTAAGGTTTCTCTTATAATAAATTTATAAGAAAGTTATCACAAATTAATGATTGTCCACTCACTGTGAAGAAATTTCAAAAATTCATAAGATTTATTATTTCAGACAAAATTTTTCTAACATCATTTTTTTCAATAAAGTATCTGACAAATGCTGTTTTTCATAATCTCTTGGGACACCCTTGTTGAGTCAGATTAGCATTTTACAGATTGTTTTTCCATGTGTTAAAATCTGATATACCTGAATTTTTTAAATTATTATACCTGAATTTTAAAAATATGACTTACAATTATTCATAATGCCATTTTCCCAATTGGAACAGATCCCATATTGTACTAAACCAGTGTTTTTCTAAGAATAATTCTCATATTTCTGGGATAAGTTGGATGAGATATTTTAGGGAAGTGCATCAATAAACATTTTAGATTTTAATTATGCATATTTAATATGTAATAGAAAATATATAGCAGGTATATAAAAACTTGATTCACTGGCATTAATGCTTAGGATAAGCTATATAAATATGGTGAGCCAGGGTAAAGAAAATTATCGAGTATTTAGGTAGTTACTAAGTCTTTTTTTTGATGCATGAATAATGGCAAAAATTGTAAATTTATTAGAAGAGATCCAGTTAGAGGAAAAATAGCTCCAAACCAAGACTAGATCTTCTATGAAGAGGGCAGAGAAGAGTTTATTAGCACTCATTCAGTGAGAGAAAAATATGTTCCTTACATGGTGCCTCCATTGCCTTGCATGTATTTCTAATGAAGGTCTTCTGCATGAATGCTTACTATAGGTTGAACATAGATAGCCCAGGTTCACTGTGACCAGGCCATCCACCTGGCATTGTGATAGTGAATACATTTCCAACTTCTAAATTTTTGATGTTACCGTACTCTGATGAAGTATAACACAAACAATCTGCTAATGAGAAGCATTTATATTATATCAAAATGGACAAGATTTTCTCTAAGTTATAAACTAAAGAAGATTTTGTGGCAGCTCTACAAATATCACTTCCACTTGCATCCAGTACTTTTTCTAGAGTAGGATAGAAAATATGGAGAGATACAGGAGAGGCTGGAATTACCTCTATCTCTGGCTATAATCTTGAGTTTGTGTCATACTTAAGCCCACTGTATGTCCTATATGGCCATTATTCTAAAGCATATAATAAACTCTACTTCTTCTTCAGCTATGTCTTGAAATATGACATATTTCTGTACTTCAAGCTAAAATATAGTTTTAAAAATTGACTGCAGCTAAACCCCATCTCTGCCTTTTTTCCAATGGTCATAAAATTTGTGAAATTAAAGAAATGTTCCTTGTTCCTTCTAAGTATCATTTTGAATGGCTAAGAATACAAGATGTTGATAAAGAGTAAGTCACACCTGGCAAGTGACGTGGCCAGCATTACACAAAAAGATCATCATTTCCAAATTGTAGAATATAGTGGTCATTTTGCTGGAGATTAAAAAGTCATTATAGTTTAGCTGTTTGTTATACCTGGGAAGTATGCTTTCAGAATAGCTCTATGAAGAATTAAGAGCTGTCATTCTTTTGCTCTAATGAAGCCATTAGTGGAAATAGAAATCAGCCCTTAGAGGGGATTCTAAACTCTCAGCTCCTCCAGGAAGCTGCCATGTCTTATTCACGGAGGATTCCATGGTCCTTAATGCAGAGCCTGGTCTATAGAAGTGCATTGTTATTGTTACTCATCATTTTTATATTTGTCCATTCATGCATTTATGAACTTATTGTGAGTGTTACCAAAGACTAATTATATATTGATAGGTGGTCATGCTACTAGTTGAAAAAAGAGGGGAAAAGGAAGGAGGAGAGATTTGAGAGGGAGAGGGAATGAATCATGACAATCTAATTAATTATTTATTTATTAGATTGAAACATACTTTTTGCTACTAAAAATAATCTAAAAATTAAACAAAAGTTAAAAACATTATGATATGATTGTTTAAAGTTGGTTTCTTTTCACTTACTTTAGCAGATCATAATTATATCCTATAACTCCAACACTAAAAGAAAACATTTACTCAACATTTTCATAGCTTTTTAAGCAAAGCAAAACATTGATTTAGGCTGAAACAAGAATTCTTATCATTCCCATCCACTATAAACTCTCCATTAAGCACAATTGGATAATAATGTAGTGTGACCACTGCTGATCTCTATCCCTCTTTGCCTCCACATCAAGATAGTAGTTCTCATGATTATAAATGTGTTAATTTGAAATCAAGAATGCTAGAGCATCACTAAAACTAACAGTTTTAAAGTTTACAGATCATTAATGTGACTTAAATTGACTGTATGACTCAAATATTGTAATTATTCTCTACTAAACCACTTGGTGAAGATTTGAAAATATTGTAAACTAAAGTGCTGGTTTATAACTGAAATCCAATGTGGGTAGTCTCTTGATTTTCCCTTTCTCTTTCCCTCCCTCTCTTTTATAGCTTTTTCTATCTTTCAACTGAACTAGACTCTGTTATTTTCACCCATAGATTGCTCTGGCTTTACCATTTGAAGAAATGAAAACAATATTTCTGCTTACTGTTCTTTCTTAATATAAGGGCCTAGTGTATAATGACAAACATTTCTTCTAATGACAAACATTCTGCATTAAAGTTTATTAAATTATCTATAGGCTTTAAATCTTAATTTATACGTACATAGTTGAAACAACACAAAGGAACACCAAAGGAATTTGATTATCAAGATACATTTGAATTTATGAAAACTCCTAGAAACTGGCCAATGATTGTGTTAAAGTTATTTTATTTACTACTGTATTATCTGAGTGAATTTAATGCATCAGTAATTTAGATACCCGGATTGCTTTAAGACTGTGGATTTGGAGAGTTCTCATTACATGTAAAAGCATCCTGCAGTGTCTTTGCTTAGGGAGCCCAACCTGTGTCTATAAACCCTTGCAAGGTTTTCTTCATTCACTGCAGGGGGCCGAAACAAGTAAGCAGATAGGGATGTTTTAAAATAAAAAGGAAGAAAAACCTATTCTGTCATATGACAATTCTATGATACTTCTAAGGATTAACACTGGCTGTAAAAGAGGACAATAGAGGGTGTGTGTGTGTGTGTGTGCGCGCACGCGTGTATGATTTACATTTGCAAGGACATTTAAAAACTGTGCAGTAACACTGCTTTCTGAAAAATAAATCAAGAAATCAATCTCATCTACCAAAGCATCAAAAACAATAAAATATTTAGAAATTTAACCAAAGAGGTGGTAAGAGACAACTTTGAAAACTACTCTGAAAGCAGAAGACACTGATGAAAGAAACTGAAGAAGACACAAATAGATGGAAAAATATCCTGTGTTCAGAGATTGGAAGGATTAATGTTAAATTGTCAACACTACCTAAAGTAATCTACAGTTTTGATGCAACTTCTCTCAAGATTCTAATGGAATTTATTACAGAAATAGAAAAAAACACTCCTAAAATTTACATGGAACCACAATAGACCCTGACTAGCCAAAGAAATCCTGAGAAAGAAGAAAGCAGGTGTCATATTTCCTGATTTCAAGCTATACTGTAAAAGCTATAGTAATTAAAACAGTATGGTACAGGTATAAAAACAGACAAGCAAACCAATGGAACAGAGTTGAGAAATTAGAAATAAACCCAATCATATAAAGTCAACTAATATTTGACAAGAGAACCAAGACTACTCAATGGAGAAGAGACAGTGTCTTTGATAAATGATTCTGGGAAAATTGCATACTTCACATGGTGAAAGGATGAAACTTGACCCCTATCTTACACCACTCACAAAAATTAACTAGAAATGACCTACAGACTTAAATATATGACCAAAAACCATGAAGCTCCTAGAAAAAAAACAAAACAAAACAGAAGAAAAGCTACTTGACATGGGTCTTGGTAATGAATTTTTGGAAATCACACCTAAAGCCCAAGCAACAGAAACAGGAACAATTGGGACTACATCAATATAAAATTTCTGCACAGCAAAAGAAAACATCAACAAAGTAAAAGACAACCTATGGAATGAGAAAAAGTATTTGCAAACTATATATCTGATAAGGGGTTAATATCCAAAATATACAAGTTACTCATGCACCTCAATAGCAAAACAAAAAAGCAAACAAAATCCAATCCTTCCAAATAATCCAATTTTAAAATAGTCAAAGGGGCAAAGAATCTAAATGGACACATTTTCCAAAGAAGATGTATGAAAGGCCAACAGATACATGAAAAGATGGTCAACATCAGTAATCACTGGAGAAATGCAATTTAAAACCACAATGAGATATCATCTTATACCTAATAGAATGGCCATCGTCAAAAAAACAAGAGATAACAAATGTTGGCATAGATGTGGAGAAAAGGGAACCTTTGTACACTGTTGATGGAGTTGTAAATTGGTGCAGCCACCATGCAAAACAACATGGAAGTTCCTCCAAAAATTAAAAATAGAACTACCATATGATCCTGCAATTCCACTTTTAGGGAATATATCCAAAGGAAATGAAAACACTAACTTGAAAAGGTATTTGTACCCCTCAGGTCCATAGCAGCATTAGTTACAATAGCCAAGATGTAGAAAGAACCTAAATGTCCACCAGGAGTAAGTGGATACTTACATGCACACACACATATAACAATGGAATATTTATTCAGCCTTAAAAAAACTAGAGTCTTCCCATTCGTGACATGGATGGCTCTTGAGGGCATTATGCTAAGTGAAATAAATCCAACAGAGAAAGACAAATACTGTATAATCTCATATATGTGGAATTAAAACAAACAAAACAGCAAATTCATAGAAAGAAGAGATCAGATTTGTGGTTCCCAGAGGTGGGGGTAGGGAGTGGAGAGGGAGGGGCAATTGAAGGAAGATGGTCAAAAGGTATAAACTTCCAGTTATACTGGAAGTAATGCACAGCAAGATGACTATAACTAGCTCTGCTGTATGTAATGCACAGCAAAATGTATTAGGGATGTAATATTAGGGATGTAATGCACAGCAAGATGACTATAACTAGCTCTGCTGTATGATGAAAAATTGTTAAGACAGTAGATCCTAAGAGTTCTCATCATGGGGAGAAACTTTTTTTTTTTTTTTGCTTTCTTTTTATTATAGTGATACGAAATGAAGGATGTTAACTAAACCTATTGTGATAGTCATTTCACAGTATATGTAAATCAAACCATCATGCTGTACACCCTAAACTTATACAATGTTATCAATTGTTTCTCAGTAAAACTAGAAAAAAGTGCACAATAATGACTTGCAAAAACAAATACTGGGACCAATGGATAAAGTAATGTTCCTCCTCTGTTTCACAGGCTGGTGGCAGCCTGGGAATGCATACTTTTGAAACTAGAAATGAGGCTCTGGCAGGGCTCAATTTACATTGACTCTCCAGGGATGATTAGGAAGTTCCTATCCACAACTCTGTTCCTCATTGATTCTTCCTTGTGATTACTCTTAAAAAAAAAAAAAAATTAAAATAGGGACGCCTGGGTGGCTCATTGGCTGAGCGTCTGCCTTTGGCTCAAGTCATGATCCTGGGGTCCTAGGATGGAGTCCCACATCATGTTCCCTCTAGGGATCCTGCTTCTCCCTCTGCCTGTGTCTCTGCCTCTCTGTGTCTCTCATGAATGAATAAATAGGATCTTTAAAAAAATTAAAATAGTAGTATATACTCTTTACTCTGTTAAATCTTATTCAGAACCCCAACATGAAAGCAGGAAAAATCAGATCAGCTGCTTTTGAAATAAGAGTAAGAGCATTGGAGCCTGACTGCTGAAGCTCTTTCCTGTCCACGTCTCCCTCTGTAATCAGTTCCTCTATGGACTCTTCTGGAATATGGGGAATGTTCTAGTTATTCACTTATTTGGGTTAAGACTCTCAAGGCCTTAGCTACAATGTAACCATCTAGAAAGGCTTTCATATTCTACCATTACTTATCAGTAATTCCTACCTTCAATCTCTTTTGTTAGCTAGTAACTAACAGAACCCAAGGGGCTGAGACAGAGAAGTGACCTCTAATTTGAGGAGAGATTGTGGAGAAAAGTAAAGTATTTTGGATTGTGTCAGAGAGAACATGAAAAGGCTAACACAAAAAGAACTGAGCATTGGGGAAACAGCCTTTAGAATGCTGGTTGTCTCGTAGAAGGAAATAAGTAGGCCAAAAGGAAGGAATTCTTATGGAAAGAGAGAAAGTAGGTTATGGAAATAACACTAGTAATTACTTTTAGGTGTAGGCCTCTGCTCTTAAACTTGCTAATCCGGTTCAGTGTTTGCTCCATTTGATGAGAAACCTCATTAAAATCGGAGACTCTTTAAGAGCTTATTTTGCCCGAGTGATGGCCTGGGAGACCAATAGAGTACTTCAGAGAGGAAAAAAAAAAGTTGCCCAAACTTCCCAATGTAGATCCTAGACCTACAGAGCCAGATGTAGATCTTGACTTTAAGGAAACTGGTTTAGAGGTCTACTTGGTTATATTTTTGAGCTCAATTTGATGATAACTGGTAACTGACTTCCTTCTTGAATTAGCCATTTATTCCCGAGGATGTCTCAGAAACCAAAAGGAACAGGATGGCCTTTTGTAGTAAATTTGCTCCAGTCTCTGCTGGATCCTCAGATTCTTTCTTCAGCTCGTCATGTGAGTTGGATGAAAGTTTTGAAAATTATTCCCATTTGTCAAAGGCCACAGTGGAGAAGAGTAGTTTAGGTGTGAAGGAATTCAGGTAAGCAACTCTGTAATGAGTTCAGGGGTTGATTTTGCATAGAATTTATGTGTAAATAAGAAAGAATAGCAAATAGAGAGATTGAGAATCATAGTGAGCTAGTTTCCCCCATATCATCTTTTAAATTATCTGTATTTTCCATTTACTTATTCTGCTTTTTGAACACATTTGTAAGGAGTGTAATGTCTAAATGCATCTATTTCCCTGAATATATTCAACTTGAGTGCTTCTGTATGTGATGCCCTCAATACAGTGTTTGTATACAATTTTCACATATCATTTGTGTTTTGGGAATTTAGTTCAAAACACAAAGATATTTTTCAACATTATCAACTTTTAAAAAAATCCTTACTTTGTTCCATTCTCTCTCTCTCTTTTCCTTCTATAATTCCAAATCACATATAACAGAATATTTGATATTGTCCTATTGGTCCTTAAAAGCTATTTCTTTTCTCTAATTTTTTCCCTCTCATCTTCAGATTGAATAATTTCTATTTATCAGTCTCCTCTTTCTCTGTCATTTCCACTCTGATGTTAGGCCAGCCAGTGAAGTTTTTGATGATCTATTTTCCAGTTCTAGAATTCCTGTAGTTTCTTTCTATAGCTCCTATGTCTGTGCTGAAAATTTCTATCTTTTCATTCAGTGTAAACATATTTTTATTTACAATATTGAACATAGTTACGGTAGATATTTTTAAGTCCTTCTCTAATAATTCCAACATGTGAGTCATCTCAGGTTTGGTCGTTTGGTCTCTGATTATCTTTTCTATTTAGAAAGGATAGCATTCTTCTGTTTCTTTTACAAGTAATTTTGAACTCTGTCTTGGACATTTGGAATGATATATCATGGAGACTGGGGGTTCTGTTACATTCCTTCAAAGAATGTTGATTCTTTTTTCTTCTAGTAGGCAATTAAATCATTTTGAACTCAAAATGAGAATCTCTATCTCCCCTCTAGTGAATGACAGTCCACACTTTAGTTCAGTTCTTTTATCATTAGCTAGGCTACTAAATCTATTCTATGAATATGTTCAGGTATCACCCAAAGGTTTGGACAAAGTTCATAAAAAGAATGTGAGATTTTCTCTGTCTGTATTTCTACATTCTGGAATTTTCCTCTCACTTCCCATTATGATAGTTGCTCTGAACTCTCCTCTGGTCTTGAAGAGAGCTAGTCTGCATGTTTTTCATTAAAGTTTTAGCTAGCTCATACAATCTTTGCCCTCAGGTTACAACAACAACAACAACAAAGGTGGAGGAGCGCACTTCATACTCTTTCCTTCTAGCAAGTGTTAACTCCCCTCTGTCGTTTTACTGCTTATTCATTCTCTAGTGCCCTTGATGGTTTTCTCCCTCTAGTTTTTACAGTTGTTTTAACTTTGTAGTTTTACCTTTCACATTTATGTTAATCCACCCCATATTGTCCTTTAGTTTCAGTGTTAAGTGAAAACCAGTTTTATTTTTTTCATATAATGAGCCAGAGATCCCCCCCCCCCATTTACTAGTCTGTCTCTTCCCCCATTATAGTACAATGCTCATCATACAAAAAATGGTCTGTTTCTGAGTTCTTTAATCTGTTATAATTTGTCTGCTTCTGTGAGAGTAGAAATTTTTTGTTAGAATGCATTCATAATATGTCAATATCTGGTGATGTAAGTCCTCTCCTTGGCTTTTTTTATTTTATTTTTTGACTATTATGACTTCATTTCCTTAGAGAGGTATCACTTCACAGTAAAATTGAGGGGGGAAGTACAGAGGTTATCCGTATACCACCTGAATCCACACACAAGTTATCATCATCCCCCACCAGAATGCTACATTTGTTATAATTGATGATCCTACACTAACACATCATATTCACCCAAAGTCTACAGTTTACAATATGATCCTCTGATAGTGTTGAACATTCTATGGGGTTAAACAAATGTATAATGACGTGCACCTATCATCAAACAGAGAGTTTTCACTCCTGTAAGAATCCTTTGTATTCCACCTGTTTATTCTGTTCTTCCCCTGCCCCCACATTGACAACCATGGAACTTTTTACTACCTCCTTAGGTTTGTCTTTTCCAGAATATCAGAGTTGGAATCATATAGGATATAGCCTTTTCAGATTGACTTATTTCTTTTAATATGCATTTAAGATTCTTCCAAATCTTTTCATGGCTTGATAATTCATTTATTTTTGGAGCTGAATAATTTTTCATTGTCTAGATGTGGCACAGGTTATTTATTCATTCACCTAATGAAGGACATTTTGGTTGCTTCCAAGTTTTGATAATTATGAACAATCTGCTACAAACTTTCATGTGTAAGTTTTTGTGTGGACATAAGCTTTCACTTTTTGGGGTAAATAGCAAGGAGCATGACTGCTGGATCACACCATAATATATGTTTAATTTTGTAAGAAACAGCCAAATTGTTTTCCAAAGTAGCTGTGTCATTTTGCATTTCCATCAGCAATAAATGTGAGGTGCTGTTACTTGACATCCTTGTCATCATTTGGTGATTTCAGTGTTCTGGATTTTGACTATTCCAATAAATGCATAGTGGTACCTCCTTGTTTTAATTTTCATTTCCCTAATGACATATGATGTGGAACATATTTTTATATGCCTATTTGCCATCTGTACATCTTCTCTGGTGAAGTATCTGTTAAGGTCTATGGCCAATTTTTAAAATTGGGTTGTTTTTCTTATTAGTGAGTTTAAGAGTTCTTTGCATATTTTGGATAACAGTACACTTTCAAGTGTGCCATTTGCAAATATTTTCTGCCAGTCTGGGGCTTTCCTGTTCATTCTCTTAACATTGTTTTTCACAAGGCAAAAGTTTATAACTTTAGTGAAGTCCAGCTTAACAATGCTTTCTTTCCTGAATATGCCTTTGGTGTTGTATCTAAAAAGTCATCACTGTACATAAGTACACCTTTGTTTTCTCCTGTTATCTTATAGGATTCTTATGGTTTTGTATTTTATATTTAGGCCTGTGATCCATTTTGAGTTAATTTTTGTGAAAAGTGTAAGGTCTGTGTCTAGATTTTTTTTTTTTCTTGTGGATGTCCAGTTGGTTGAACACCATTTGTTGAAAAGATGGTCTGCTCCTTGTGTTGCCTTTGTTTCTTTGCAAAATATCAGTTGACTATATTTATGTGGTCTATTTCTGGGCCCTCTTTTCTCTCCTATTGATCTATATTCATCTCTTCTTTCATCAATACCACTTTGTCTTGATTACTGTAGCTTGATAGTAAACCTTGAAGTCAGATAGTGTCAGTCACCCAATTTGTTCTTCTTCAACATTGTGTTGGTTGTTCTGGGTCTTTTGCTCCTCCATATAGGCTTTAGAATGCATTTTTCAATATCCATAAAATAGTTTGTTGGGGTTTTTATTGTGGTTGCATTGAATACCTTCATCAAGTTGTGAAGAACTGACATCCTGACAATATTGAATCTTCCTATCCATGACATGGAATATTTCTCCACTTATTTAGTTTTTCTTGGAATTTGTTTATCAGAGCTTTTTGTTTTTTCTCATATAGAGCTTGTACACATTTTGTTAGATTTATTCCTAAGTATTTTGGGGGTGCTAACATAAATGATATTACATTTTTATTTTCAAATTCCACTTGTTCATTGCTGGCATATAAATAAGTAATGAACTTTTTTTTGTATGAAATTTGTATCCTGAAACCTTGCTATAATCACGTTTTAGTTCCATTTTTTTTTTTTTTTGGTTTTTGTTTTTCGTCAATTCTTTCAGACTTTCTACATAGACATCTACAATCATGTCATCTACAAACAAAGATGATTTTATTTCTTCCTCCCTAATCTTTATTTCCTTTTCTTACTGCATTAGCTAGAATTTCCACTACAATGTTGAAAAGAAGTGGTGAAAGGGAACTCTTTGTCTTAACCTGATCTTAGGAATTTCCAGTTTCTCACCATTACTGATGAGCTAATGATATTAGCTATAGTTTTTTTGTAGGTATTCTTTATCAAGCTGAGGAAATTCCTCTAGTCCTAGTTTACTGAAAGCATTTTCTTGTTTTGTTTTGTTTTGTTTTTGAATGGGTGTTGAAATTTGTCAACTACTTTTTCTGCATCTATTGATATGGATGTATAATATTTCTTCTTCTTTCGTCTGTAGATGTGATGGATTACTTTAATTGATTTTTGAATGTTGAACAAGGCTTGCACACCTAGGATAAATCTCGATTGGACATGGTGGATAATTCTTTCTATACATTGTTGAATTCAGTTTGCTGTTTTCTTGGGGATTTTTTACATTCGTAGTCATGAGAGATATAGTGTGTAGTTTTCTTTTCTTATAATTTCTAATTTTTGTCATCTAATTTTGGTATTAGAGTAATACTAGACCTATAGAATGGATTAGAAAGTATTCCCTCTGCTTTTATCTTCTGAAAGAGATTGCAGTGAATTAATAATTTATTTCTTATATAGAGATTTTATTTATTTATTCATGAAAGACACAGAGAGATAGGCAGAGACATAGGCAGAGGGAGAAGCAGGCTCCCTGTAGGGAGCCTGAATATGGGACTCAATCCCAAGATGCCAGGATTATGACCTGAGCCAAAGACAGATGCTCAACCACTGAACCACCTAGATGTCCTAACAATTTATTTTTTAAATGTTTGATAGAATATACCAGGGAACCCTTCTGGGACTGATGCTTTCTGTTTCAGATGGTTATTAATTATTGATCAAATTTAAAAACAGATCTAGGTCTATTCAGATTGTCTATTTTTTCCTGCATAACTTTGCTCCATTTATTTGTGTTATATTAACGTTTCTACCTGCTTATCTTTTAATAGTTTTGAATTGTTTTATTTTTCTTCTTCCCTATTTTCTATTGGACATATTAAATTTCCTTTTATCTGGTTTGAATTTTAAGCTATGTGTTCTTTTGTTTATGAATGTATTTGTTTCTGTGTGGTTACCTTAACCTAAGAATCATAGTTACATTTATTTATCCCTAAAGATTTTTGTAAAACATTTTTAAAAACGATTTTATTTATTTATTTGAGAGAGAAAGATACTGAGAGAGAGCATAAGCAGGTAGGAAAGGGAGAAGCAGACTCCATGCTGAACATGAAGCCAGATGTGGGGCTCAATCTCAGGACCCTGGGGTCATGACCTGATCTGAAGGCAGATGCTTAACCAACTGAGCCACCCATGTGCCTCAAAATACTTTTTAATATGTAAAATTTACATCAAGTAAAAAACCAGAGAAAATTATTTAATGAAACCAATAGACCAGCATCCTACTTCAACTGTTAGAAACACATTGCCAATGTTGTTTCATCTATAACTTCCTCATCCCCACACAGCCAAAAGATTATTTTAAGCAAAAAAATTTTAAGCAAATCTAAGATTTCATGTCATTTTACCCATAAATAGTTGAGTTTTTATCTTTTAGAGGTATATTATGAAATATTTACCATAACCATAATACAATTATAAAAAGCTACATTCTATGCAGGCAGCCTATAAAAGTGGGGAAAAGCAAGGAAATAGCTCCTTTCCTAGAGCCTCCAGAAGGAACCAGTTCCTCTGACAATTTGAATTTAGCTCAAACTGAATTTGAATTTCTGACCTCCAGAAGTGTAACAGAATATTTGTGCTATTTTTAAGCCACTAAATGGTAGTTTGTTATAGCAACAATAAGAATCTAATACATTGTTGATACTGGTCATTTTTTCTAGGACTTTTCATGGCTAGAGCAAGGAAAAACATATATTTTTTAGAAGATAAAATACATTATGTGCTTTCACTATTCCTTCAAAGTCAAATTCAGAACTGAGTATTTACTTATCATCATTAAATTTACATCATATCTATTTTTCTCCCATGACCCAAATCTCAGTTCTCAGTGATAAAAAAAAAAATTACTCATTTACTCTATCACAGATTACAAAAACACCAGTTTTAGAATAATACCATTGTTACCACCAAAAACATGATTACTGAAAATGGTTTATTCTTGTATTATTTCCCACTGAGAGTGTAAAATAAAATTACTGCATTTTAAAGTCATTTGGAATAGATCTTCTCTGCGTGATTATGCCACCAACTGGATACTGAGTTAGCTTCATTTGTTTCATTTTTAGATTTTTAATGATTTCTTTTTGATTGAATTTTATTTTATAATCACATAAAATATTTTTATTGCTCCACCATTAAATCCACAAATCAAAGTTTGGCTTCTAATCCTGGCTCTAATCTAATCACTCTGATGCCATTTAACATGTTTCTCTGGTCATTGTATTCCCTACACATTAATACTTGAATCTGGCATCTTGATAAGAGTTCCTCAAAGGTAAGGACAAACAGTGTATGTTCTCATTCATTTGGGGAATATAAATAATAGTGAAAGGGAATATAAAGGAAGGGAAAAGAAATGTTGGGAAATATCAGGAAGGGAGACAGAACATAAAGACTCCTAACTCTGAGAAACGAACTAGGGGTGGTGGAAGGGGAGGAGGGCGGGTGTTGGAGGGGAATGGGTGATGGGCACTGAGGTGGACACTTGACGGGATGAGCACTGGGTGTTTTTCTGTATGTTGGTAAATTGAACACCAATAAAAATTAATTAAAAAAAAAAAAGAGTTCCTCAAAGGTGATGTTTTGTTTTTCAGTCAAGAGACACGTACTACATAGTTCTGTCTTTGGTGATCAATTCTTAGATCCATTAAGTCATTAGAAGTTGCAAAATGATGATATTTTAATTGTCATTACTTTCTTAATTTTTAGCTGGAATTCTTCCATAAGGTTAAACAAACTTCTCATCTATTTGGTAAGGCAATGATACCCGATACCATTCATAATCAAAGCCAGGATTACAGTTTGATTCTTTTTATTTACAAATTTTCAAAGTAATGAGATGATTCCCTGGTAATCAGGGATCTCCAGAGAAACAGGGCCAATAGAATGTGTATGTGTGTTTAAGAGGTTTATTTTAAGGAATTGGCTCACATGTATAGAGGCTAAATTCCAAGACCTGCAAACAGTAAGCTGGAGACCCAGGAAGCCAGTGCTATAGTTCCAGTCTGAATCTGAAGGCCTGAGAACCAGGAGAGCTGATGGTGTTAAGTTCCAGCCCAAGAGCAAGAGAAGACTGATGTCCTAGGTCAGCAGTGAGGGAGGTGAAGTTCATTCTTCAGAGAGAATCAGATTTTTTGTTCTATTCAGGCCTTCTACTGATTGAATAAGGGCCACCCACACTAGAAAGGACAATCTGCGTTACTCGGTTTAACAATTCAAAGGTTAATCTCATATAAAACACCCTCACAGATATATCTAGAATAATGTTTGAGCAAATATCAGGTTACTCCAGGGCCCATTCAAATTAATGCATAAAATAAACTATAATATCTGGCTTCCTCAAACGGGAATCATTTGCTGTTTTCTATTCTTTTTTCTTTTTAAAAAAAGTCATCATGAACTCATGGATTTAAATATATTTGGTATGTTTCTAGCCACTGAAATTGTTTCATTATTGATGCTCTAATTTTTCCACCCTTGGACCCTTCAATTTGGCTCCTAAATCATTTTGACATAGTAACAGTAGGTTTTGACAGCCTCCTTCTTTTCATTATGATATTCACATTTTTCATGTACCTTTCTGGCCCTAAACTTGAATCTGTCATTTCCCTGAGGAGCCTTCCTTCTTTTTAGAATAAAATGCCATAATCTGGGTGTTAGGGGTGCATATTACTTATACAGGTGGCTGATTATTTAAAAATTTTCCATAGATAAAGCTAGGAATATGTAATTAATTCTTATTATTCTAATTCAGAATCATAGAATTTTGTTTCTTCTTTTTTAAACTTTTAAAAGTTTAAAAACATTTAAAAGCCACTGGATGGCTCAGTAGTTAAGTGGATGACTCCTGATTTCAGCACAGGTAATGATCTCAGGGTTATAGGATCAAGGCCGGTGTTAGGCTTCATACTTAGCAGGGAGACTTCTCGAGATCTCTCTCTCCTTCTTCCTCTGCCCACCGCTCACTTTTTTTCTCTCTTTCTAAAATAAATAAATAAATAAATAAATTTTTAAGAAAAAAAAAGGATTAGTTTATCAAATAATAACTACTTACTGGATCCTACATTACACACACAACAATATCAGAAGAATAATACCTAAAGTACCACCAATAATATGATTGTTGAAATAGCTCAAGATTTATTTTTTGGGGGACGCCTGGGTGGCTCAGCAATTGAGCATCTGCCTTGGTCTCAGGGAGTGATCCCAGGTCCAGGGATTAAGTCCCACATTGGGCTCCTTGCAGGAAGCCTCTTTCTCGCTCTGCCTGTGTCTCTGCCTCTCTGTGTCTCTCATGGATATATAAATAAAATCTTTTAAAAATTATTTAGTTTTTGCAGGTCTTTTATCCTTATGATTTATTCATTGGTCTAAGTAGTCAAACTATTATGTTTTAAACTCACTTGGAGCAGTATCTCTGTGTATCTCACATGATACACATATACATTCATTTCATTCTATTTTTAAAAATAATTAACAGATGAGTTGCCATATGATGCAGCAATTCCACTTCTAGATATTTATCCAAAGGGAAAAAAAATCACTATCCTGAAGAGATATAGGTAACCCTATGTTCATAAGCATTACTTATAAGAGCCAAGACATGGAAACAACCTAAGTTTCCATCAATGGATGAATGGATGAAGAATATTATTACCCCCCCAAAAAAAGGATCCTACCATTTGTGACACATGGATGGACTGAATTATGTTAAATGAAGTAAGTCAGACAGAAAGACTACTATATGATCTCACTAATATGTGTGATCTAAAAAACCAAATTTATAGAAACAGAGAGCAGATGTGGTTGCTAGAGGCAGGAGGTAGGAGTTAGGGGAATTGGCGGGGTGGTCAAAAAACATTAACTTCCAGTTATAAGATAATTTGGGATTTCATGTACAGCATGATAACTATAACAATACTGTATTGTATATTGGAAGGATGCTAAGAAAATAGATCTTAAAAGTTTTCATCATAAGGAAACAATTTTTGTTTTAGGTGATGGGTATTAACTACATTTTTGGTATTCAATTCATAAATATACACATACCAAATCATTATATATTGTACACCTTTAACTTAGACAATATTATATACCAGTTACATCTCAATAAAACTGGCAAAAATTACCATCTTTTTTTAGCACATTCTTAGATTTATAGGATAATTTAGCAGATAGTGTAGAGTTCCATATACCCAACCAATATATCCAACCCCAGTTTTTCCTATTGTTAGGCTCTTGCTTTAGTATGGTACATGAGTGTTGTACATTACAATTAATGAAAAATATTGATACATTATTAATAACTAATTAATAATCATTACATTGTGATTCACTCTTTGTGTTGTACAATTCTATGGGTTTTGACAAATGCATAATAATATGTATTCACCATTAGTTTCTTTTTTTTTAAAGATTTTACTTGAGAGAGAGCAAGAGAGAGAGAGAGCATGAGCAGGAGTGAAGGCTTAAGGGAGAGGGAGAAATAGACTTCTCGCTGACCGGGGAGCCCAATGTGGGACTCAATCCCAGGACCCAGGGGTCATGACCTGAACTAATGGCAGATGCTTAACCGACTGAGCTACCCAGGTGTCCTACCACTAAAGTTTCTTACAACATGGTTTTACACCCTAAAATTCCCCTGTGCTCTGCCTTTCATCCTTTCTCTCTCCTCCTAAACTTGGCAACCACTGATCTTTTACTTTTTGCTTTTCCCAAAATGTCATATCGTTAAAATGATATAGTATGCAGCCTTTCCAGACTGATGGCTTTGAGTTAACAGTACACATTTTAGATTCTTCCATTTTTTTCATGACTTGATAAGTAATTTATTTTTATCACTGAATAATATTCCATTGTATGTATTACTGCTCTTTATCTATTCACCTATTGAAGGACGTTTTGGTCACTTTCAGTTTTTGGCAATTATGAATAAAGCCACTCTAAATATTTGTTTGTCACTTTTGTGTGCACATCTTATTTGGGTAAGTATGTAGGAATGCAATTGTTGGATTGTATAGTAAGATTATATTTAGTTCATTTATGTGAAAGGATTCTGTTCTGATTCATCGTTTTGCATATGAATACCAATACTCTGGCACCATTTGTTGAAAAGAGTAGTACCTTCTTCCACTGAATTGTATTTGCTTCTTCATCAATGATCACTTAGTTATATTCATATGAGTCTAGTTTTTATCTCTATCTCTTTGTCCTGTTCCCTTCATTCCTTGCAGGTAAATGCTTTAAAATATATGTATCCATCTACTTTCTTAAATTAAAGGGAGCATACTACATACTGTCTTAGTCTGGTCAGGCTGTTTAAACAAGATACCATAGTCCAGATGGCTTAAACAACAGAAATCTGTTTCTCACAGTTCTGGAGGCTGTGTAGCCCAAGATTAAGGTGCCAGATAATTTGGTTCCTGGTAAAAGCCCTCTTCCTAGTTATATCCCCACATTCTGGAGAGAGCAGGGTGAAGCAAGCCCTTACCGGTCTCTTCTTAAAAGGGCAGTAATCCCATCATGAAGGCTTCACCCTCATCATGAAGGCTTCACCCTTACCACCTACATGTCTCGTCATCAAATATTATCACATTAGGGATTAGAGTTTCAACATAAGAATTCTAGGAGGACATAACGTTTTATTCATAGTACATACTTCTATCTAATTGGATTGGTCAGAAACCCCAACACAATGTTTAATAGCAAGGGAACTAGTGGCTAGCCTTTTCTGGATCTTTGTAGGACAGAAATACACTAGCATTTGAAAAGATAGACACGTAGGTAGGTAGGTAGACAAAATGTTAAGAACTTCTTCATTCTTTCCTATTTTATTGAGTGTTTTGAAAATTAATAAAATCTATAATTGAATTTTGTCAAGTACCTTTCCTGTATCTATAGAGATGGTAATTTTTTGCCTTTACTTGACTATAATGATGAATTATAGTAAGGGTTTTCAAATGTCGAACCACACAAGTTAAGTCTATTTAGTCATAATAATCATGTTCCAATGTGTTGTTGGATTCTGTTTGCTAATATATGAGTTATATAAAAATTCTGCAGTATTATATTTTTAAGTGAGATTAGTCTGTATTTTTTATGAAGAAATCTTTGTCAGGCTTTTGCATCATGTTTTAATTGCTTCATAAAAGTAAAGTTGGTAGAATATGCCTGTGAAATCTTCTGTACCTAGCCCTTTTGTGTGTGTGGGGGGGGTGGGGGTGGGGTGGGAGGTTCTCTTTTACTATTTTTATTTCTTCTATGGAAAATGATCTGTTCAGATTCTTTATCTCCACTGGGTTATTTTTGGTAAGTTGTAGTTTTCTAAAAAATTACATTTTATATTCATTTATTGAAATATAAAGCCGTATCTTCCTTCCAAAAGAGAAATATTCTCTCTTGCATTATTTATTCTTTTGATTTTTCTAGAATTTTAGTTCCAATTTGTTTCAGATGTCTTTTTACTTAAGTTGTTCTTATTTTTTATATGACAATATTTTTTTTTTAATTTTTATTTATTTATGATAGTCACAGAGAGAGAGAGAGAGGCAGAGACACAGGCAGAGGGAGAAGCAGGCTCCATGCACTGGGAGCCCGACATGGGATTCGATCCCGGGTCTCCAGGATCGCGCCCTGGGCCAAGGGCAGGCGCCAAACCGCTGCGCCACCCAGGGATCCCAACAATATGTTTTAAAAAGTGATTTAAGTACATTAATTTCTGCATATCTTTAATTATTCTTCAGAGACTAGCTCTATTTTGTTAGAGCACTTTCCTTAAAGAGTGTCTGGCAAATCTTGTGAGGATATTTTTTCCATCAGATTTAAATGACATATTGGTAAATATAAAATATTATGGTCACAGACTTTTTCTTTCTACACCTTAGGAATAATACTATATTATCTTCTTGCTTCTTTCTTTTCAGTGTAATCTTGTTTCTTTGTAATATATTTGCTCTTTCATTCTGGAAGCTTTTAGAATTTCTTTTTTTTTTTTTTTTTTGGATGTTAGTTTACTATATTATGTACAGATGTAGGGTTTTATCTATTATTTTGTGCTCCATAAAGGTCCTCTTTTCAATCTTTCTATAAGTTGGGAAATTCATTTTCTTTATCAAATATTTTTTTCATTTGTGTTTTTTAAAAATATCCATCTAGTACTTCTATTACCCATCTGCTTTTGCTTACATTTGTAATCTTTACAAGTATTATTCTCTTTGTATGTCCTATTTATTTTCTTTTCTTGCTGTCTTTTGGGAAAGGTCTTCAATCTGCTATTTCAGCACACTAATTTGTTTTACAAATTACAAACTAGTGCTCTTTATTCACCCATCACACTTTCACACCTCATATTTCACCTTGTTCTTTTTTTCTTTCTTCTTAGAACTTTGTAACACTTTTAATATCCTCATTCTCCATGTAAGTACATTCTTTATATGCTTATTTGGATTATCTATTCCAAAAGTTCTTCATCATGCAGTTATTTTTGTTCAGTTTATTACCTTTATGTTATAGTTTGCATCTCAGCTGTGTTTGAAGTTATGTTTGCCTGGGCATAACAGCCATATGAGGCTCTTAAACTTTTTTGATCTTATTCTGCAATAAGAAATACATTTTACCTCTCATGATCCATTTGATATAGATTTACAAAATGATATTTGTAAATCTATTTTGTATATATATTACAAAATAATATTTATTTTACAGTGAGCAATGCACTGTGGTATTTCGTGGTCTATTTAATTTACTTGAAAAATACTAGTAACTAGTCACCATATTGATTTAATAATCCACTAATGAGTCCACACCCACAGACTGAAAATTCTATGCTATACAAGGGAAGGACTGAAGGACTGAAGGACTGAATGATTAAGGAGGGATTAGAGGAATAAGCTATAGAGCCCTAGGCACCACAGAATCCCTCAGACTAATCTAGTTTGCTCCATTCCATTAGGCAATAGCTCTGTTTTGGCATTCACTTCTAAACTCTTAGAAGCAACACTAGGAGGTGACAATCCTTTCAGGTTATAAATTTCCAGCCCTGGGGGTTTGGTGGAGAGGAGATTGGATTAATAACTAGGCAAGGGTTACTAGACAGTTATTCCTACACCAGCCCCTCCCTCTCAAAAGGCTGCTCTAAGAACATCCACACCATACACCTTTGTGTTATGTGTGATTTTTGATGTAAAGGAGCAAGCAATGATTATCCCAACACAACGAAGGGTAAGACAAGAGCAGAGCTTAAAAAATCTGCCCCAATCTATACTTCATTGCTGCTATCAAGCTGCATTGGTCCTAAAGGGATTCCTGATTCCTCCCAGACCAATTCACAACAGCTTGTAGTCTCCCTGGGATTTCTCACTGTCTTTATGTTATTTCTCCAGATCAATAATTCTTTTGCTTCCACAGTGTCTCCAGAGAAGATTATGTTGGGGGAAACTCAGCAGCCCTGTGTTAGGTTTTTCTTCAGGAATCTTCAAAATATACAGGCTCAAAAATCATACTTTTTCATGCCAAAGGCCTCAGTGATCAATCTGAGAAGTGTCTACCTCAGGTTAGGAATCAAGTGACTGAAGTGAGGATATATCATTTCACTTTTTTCATGACTATCTTTGCATTTATTTTCTTCTGCGTTGCTTGGGTAGCACTTATTCTTACAAGTTCTTGGTTAGGCTTCAGTGATGCATTTCAGCAGTATCTGTACAACCAAAGCCAAATAGGGGACTTTAGTCACTAATGCACAGGGAATGCAATCAATCAGAATAGCTCTGGGAAAACAGTCCCCACTTTCCTAGGTCATGTGGCTCATTAAAGATAATTCAGGTCACTATTTTTTTCCAGGGATACATTATAGCCCATATGTGAGGATAAGTAACACTAGGGTTATCCAACAAGGAGATGAGATGGGTCTCTAACTCTAGAGTATGATATGAAGAGCTACAAAAATCACCTCTCCCTCCAAGAGCACCTCAATACCTGCTCTGACCTTTTCTTTAGTTAGTTTTAAGTTCTCCATCTTGCTTTGAAATTTGTTATTTCTAGTTTCTTTGAGCTAGAAAACAAAAACCAGAGAATTGTTTCTTATCCCCACCTATAAAGGTTATTTTGGATATTAGCACCCGTGATAATATCACCCCTCCATTCCAATTTAGCAGGTAAACTCTTCTACATCTGACTTTTTCCACAAAGATATTTTCTCCTCCCATCTATATCTGTTACTACCTTCTACACGGTTGCTCACTGTGATCCTCAGGTCTTTCCTTGCTCTCACCAATCCACAACTTATTCCCGTTAGTTTTAACTTCTAAGTTTTTCTAGAATCCAAACACTTCTCTTCATTCCTGTGGCCAGCATCTTAGGCATCTTTCCCTCTAGTTTTCTCCCACTGCTTTCTGAATAGTCTCCATATTTTCAATCTTGTTTTCCTCTAATCTGTGCTCAACATGGTGGCCATAATGTTTTAACCATGTTAATACATTACTGAGAGTGTTCAATGTTACCCATTGCCCTTGGAGTGTTCTTCAAATGTTTTTCCCCACAAAACATACCCACAAAAAAAACATACCCACAAAATACAGTGCACTTCCATTAGTATCAGCAGCAAATGCAGTTAATCTCATGATTTTGTGTGTATTCCAAAGTGGATTGGGGAAGATACATAGGGACATATCTGAATCTCCTGAATAATAAATACATTATTTAAGCATAATATTTAAGTATTATTTAAGCACAAGTTTATAGCATAAAATTCTGTGAGTAGGGTGCACAAAATAATACTAGGAACCTATTAAAACTTAGTTTTGTGAGTATGTATCCGTTCACACAGATGTGTGCACAGATGAAATAACCAAAATGTGCTCTTCATATAGTAGGACTTCTACTCATAGTTCTTGAATAGAAGGAAGGTTTTAGGGATAAAATTGTAAGATAATTTTTGCTTGGGTCACCTAGTTTCTTGGCTAGATATTGGGGATTCCTGTGAATATATGAATAACTCATTTCAAACTGAATCAAATCATAATTTAATACAATGTGTCCCAATGTATTATTTGTGGAATGCTTATTTAAAAAAGAATTCCAGGGATGCCTGGGTTGCTCAGTGGTTGAGCATCTGCCTTGGCTAGGGTTGTGATCCTGGGGTCCTGAAATTGAGTAACCCCCCTCCCTGCACATCAGGCTCACTGCAGGGAGCCTGCCTCTCTCTGTGTGTCTCTTATGAATAAATAAATAAAATCTTTAAAACAAAAACTTAAAAATAAATTTAAAAAAAAGAATTCCATGGTGTATTAGTTTTCTATGGCTGATGCAACAAATACCACAGATTTACTGGCTTAAGACAATACAGATTATTACATAATAGTTCTGGAGGTCAGAAATCTGATGTGATCTCACCGGGTTACAATCAAGGTATGAGTAGAGCTGTGTTCCTTCTGGAGGCCTGAAAAGAGATTCCTTTTCCTTTCTTTTCCAACTTTTGGAGGCTGCCCACAATCTTTGACCCACCATCTTTTTCTCATCTTCAAGGTCAGCAATGGCTCCCTGAATCATTAGCACCTTGCATCACTCTGGTACTAATTCTCCTGCCTCTCACTTTCATGTACAAGAACCCCTGTGATTACATGGGCCTATTTGTTAATCTAGTATAATCTTGCTATCTTAATGTCAGCTAACTAGAAACTTTAATTATATCTGTGATCTTAATTCCTCTCTGCTACTTAACATATTCACAGATTTTGGGGATTAAGACATGGACATTTTCTAAGGGAGGGATTATTCTGCCTACCATCCATGGTCATATTTCTTCTTAGAGAGTGTTAGAAATTACAATGCACAACAGCACAATGAACCATAAAACATAACTCCCAAGTGTGATTGTTCTAATTGTGCTCTACAGAAGGGTACTGGGCTGGGGAAGTTCAAGTAAAGAGAAGAAGTCCTGACTCATCTTCATTTGATAACCTCAACCGGATATTAAAATATGGATAAAGTTGCAATAATTAAAACAGTATGGTATCAGCAATAGAGTAGCTAGCATAATAAGACATAATAGGCTGAAATAAATTCATGTATTTTTAGGAATTTAACCTAGATTTAAGTTTTCATGTGACACATTTTTCTGTACTTTGTGCACTAATATCCCTAAAGTATGCTACATCAGCCAAATATTGGTTTTTACCTATATGCAAATCACCAACTCTTCTACTCTAGTTCATAATATAGTTTTGGGAAGACTGTCATCATGTTTATGAAATTTTTGGTGGTTTGGAACATTTAAAAATTGGCTTTAGGCTATTATAATGAAGTAAAAGTGGAGAAATGGAAATGCTGATATTAGTAATGATGTATTTAAGATGTTATTGGAAATTTTCAGATGGGCCAAAAGTGTTGCATCTTTCTTTTCTATGGCAAGTTTATTGGGGTTAAGCTCATCAATTGTCTGGTTAGTTGTTAATATAATAAAATTAAAAATAATATACTGAGTCATGGAATTGTATTATATGACATGTGATTTTTTTCTTTCCCCTATAAGAATAGGCATAGTAGAGAAATGGAGAAAATAAATAGTTCATTAAAATTATAGTTTGGGTATCAAAAATGTTTTTACATCTATCTTTTTTCATATTACTTATATTACTCCAATAGTTTTCTTGTATACCACATTAATTTCCAAATGAATCAAAGATATAAATTAATAAATTCAGGGGGATAGAAAAGAACTACACAACATTACACATACTAGAAGAAAACATGAATGTATTTTCTATAACCTGAAATTTGGGAAATATTTCTAAATATGTCTCAAAAGTCTAGAAGCAATAGAAGAGCAATAAATTTAATTCCAGAAAACTGAAAAAGTGTATATAGCTAATTAAACACAGTAAAAAGATAAATTAAAACCTTTGGGGAAATATTTGCAATTTAATCACAGACATGGACTAATAATCTCTAATATATAAAGACTTCTGAAAATAGAGCAAAATGTTCCATAAAAATATGCTAGTGAAATGAACAGAAAGTTCACAGAAATAGAAAATCAAATGGCTCTTAACCATATGGAAAAATACTTAACCTCATTTATAACAAAAGAAATGCAAATTAAAAGTACTGTTAGCCCTTTCTTCACCCATCAGATGGGCAAAAATCCAAAGTCTGACAGCATACTTAATTGAAAAGGCTATGGATAAATAGACACTTTATATACTGTTTGTTAGAACTGTAGATGGTCTATGGAGGAGGATTTTCCAATATCTCACAAAATTATCTATGTGTTTACCCTTTGACCCAGCAACTACACTTGTAGAAATCTATTATGACCAAAACAAGGGCAAACATTTGAAAAGATGCAGAAGACTATTACAGCATTAAGGGTAATAAAAAAGATTAGAAACAATCCTAATATCTATCAGTAGGAGACTCGTTGTTCAAATTATTGCATATCTGCACATGGAGTACTTTAAATAGAATGAGAAATATCTTTCTAAACAGTTTTGGAATGATCTCCAGGATATATTGATGAGGACAAAAACAAGGTGGTAAAATATGCTAATGTTTAAAAAAGAGGAGATATTGATGTTTTTAACAAAACAATGAAAAGAGAACCATAAAACCAAAATTAGAAACAAATTAAAAAGCTTACACATAGTGGGAAGAAAGAAATACGGTAGAAGAGACAGATGTCTTTAAATACACCTTGTTTGGAAGATGTGACTTTGGAAACTTAAAAAATGTTACATTATTCTCAAAGAAAATTTAATGAAAATGCAATCTCTTAAAATCTAAACAAAATAACATGGATGAAACTAATCCTATCTTCAGCTGACCTAGTCTCATAGAGACTACTATTCCAAATGACTTTAAAACTCAGTAATTTGACTGTATATTACAAGCAGGATCTACTCTAAGGAGAGAAAAAAAATTGTAAAGAAATATGTAAAAGGTATTTTTAATAACTATATCATTGGTGGCAATGGTTATTCTGAGACTGTTTTACGTGTTGTGTGAGATAGAGCAAATAAGTAATTATATTGAAATTATTGAAAACCAAGCTTTTCATCATGAAGGGAAGGAGATACTGATGTACACATATAATTCTGAATTTAAAATGGAAGCACTCATATGACATATCAACATACCTTTTAATAAAATACGTACTTTGTAGACTGGTTCTCTCTATAAGCCAATAAAAAATTATCAACCCAGTTGAGTCTCATCAGCACCCAGATTGTGTCTTCAAAACATCATTTTTCCAGCTAAAGAAACTAGGTTTTTAAAAGAAATAGCTGAATCCTGGCTCTGGCTTAAGAAATGTAAGAGGGAAATGTGGCACATGTTGTAACTGATAAAACAAAGGTTACCGGGATCCCTGGGTGGCGCAGCGGTTTAGCGCCTGCCTTTGGCCCAGGGCGTGATCCTGGAGACCCGGAATCGAGTCCCACGTCGGGCTCCCGGTGCATGGAGCCTGCTTCTCCCTCTGCCTGTGTCTCTGCCTCTCTCTCTCTCTCTGTGTGACTATCATAAATTAAAAAAACAAAAAAAAAAAAAAAAAAAAAAAAAACAAAGGTTACCAACCAGGCTCTCAATAACCAAAAGGATCCAACAGTTAACCTAAATTAGTTTCCACTGAACCAAGATGGGGTAATCAGTTGGAATGGAAACATTTGATATATCAAATATGCAAAAATTAGAATTCATTGTGATTTCTGTATGCTAGAGAAGAACTCATTATCTTAAAAACTAGTAAGTAGAGAGGTCCAAATACTTATCCAGACTTTCCAGTATTATCTGAATCTTACAGTTCTCAAATAACTGATGAAACAAAGCTTCTTATTACGTATTCCAGCTAATAAATGAAGGAGAAGTGGTAGAATTAGAATATTACCATTACTGTATTGGTAATGATCACCAGTGGTTACTGGTATTAAAAAATAGAGATAATAGATAGCATGCATCTCCTAATGGAAATACATAAAACCATCTATAAAACGGTCATGGCATACACACAAAAAGTTGAATCTGAATCTTACCATTTTTCTATATCTCACTATGGAGATGCAATCAATAAAATTCAGATTATAGGGGAATTCTATATGACAGAAAAGCCAATTTTTTTTAACAAGAATAAAATATACATAGATAAAAACTCAGAATATTGAAGGTGGATTTATAAAGAGACGAGACATATATCAATAAACTTCAATAATGCACCTTACTTGAATCACCAATCAAGTATGCAAATTTTTTTTAAAAAAAGAAAACAATTGGGGACTTGTGAAGAATAGTGATTATTGACGATTTAAGAAAATGTTTTATGTTATTTTAGGGAGATGGTGGTTTGATTTTTAATGTAAACACAGAAGCCCTAAGTACAAGCTTAATAATTATTGAAGCTTGATGGTGGGTAAATCAGGTTTATCATATTATTCTCTCTACTTTTATTTGTGTTTTTAAATTTCCATAATAAAAAGTTAAAAATGTTTCTATTAATTCATATTTGTGTCATTACTAAGAGCAAAAAACTCCTTTATCAAGAAAGGAATTTTGATATTTGACTTTTCTCGATTAATATTTCAAGGAAGTTAATAAGATACATTAAAGTTAGAAACTCAATTACTCGCTCAAGCTTAACACTGGCATATTTTCTTCCCAATCAATTTCCTCTGCTTTATAAAAGTTGTTTCAAGTAAACTGAGAGAACTAGAAATTATAACTAAGAGATAAGAAATAACTTTGGAAATTTATTTTGTACTTTAATTTCACATTTAATTGAGGCTTTTGGCAATTGCATACACATTGCCTAACACTCAAAATTTTAGAAAGACTGGACATATGTTTCATATTTAGAGATCTCGCCACTTTTTTTAACTGTCAAAGTATCTTCCCCTGTACTCAATCCTATGTTGCTTCATTGAGTAGAACATTTTTATATAACAAAGTTGGAAAATCAAGTCAGTGAGCAAAGAATTGATTATACCTTTGGTATATTGTTCTAATGGATCAGTTATTTGAAAAAAATAATTAAATTGTATTCTTACTTTTTATCAATTAATCACATACAGATTAAATATTTAAATATTAAGCATGAGACCATAAAAGTAACATAACAGAAAATATTAATGAATGTTTATGTAACCTATGTTGAAGAATGACTTGCTCATGTGATATCAAGTCAGAAGCTACATAAAAAGATTGACGGACTTGAAGACATGAGTTTTAAATGAAAATATCACCCAAGACCTCTTCTCCCCTAGTTAATGGCCAACTAGTAAATATTTAAAACATATAATATTCTTAATATAGTAAGAGAATTTATGAATGGATGTGAAAAAGATAATTTTTCTGGGAGAAAAATGGACTAAGCACATGCATAAATGATGCACAAATAAAGAAATACAAATTACTAATATACAAATAAAAAATTCATATAGACTTACTGGTATTAAATGCAAATTAATACAAACTTGAGATGACCCTGCCTCATCTATCAAATAGGCAAACACAAGCTATTTGATTGGAGAGGTATGCGTTTTGGGACTCCAGGAGGGCATACTGCTCGAGAAGGAGAACCCAGCTATCCTCTCTTGGAAGCAGTTTGGCTGTACTAAGACCCTTAACATTTCCATGACCTTTTACATGGAAATACTTTACTCTGGAAATTTATATTTAAAAAAAATAACAAAACAAATGTGGAAACACTAACATAAATGTTTATGCATCATTATTTATAATAGCAAAAAGAGCAGCAAGCAATTTGGAACCAGGGATGAGGAATTTCTTCTACTTCTTGGTAGATACAGATGCTGCAGAATGCTCTGATGACATAGAAAGATGGTGACAGCTATGGTTAAGTGGGAAAAGAAGGATTCAGAGCAATTTATACTGTGTCATCCCATTTTATTTCATATATATAAAATCTATCTGCATTTAACATGAAATATATAACTTCCATAATGAACAAACTTTAAAAAGATGTTTTGTTTCCTATTTGTATTTGAAGAACTTCTGGTAAGAAGAACATATGCTGTAGAATGTAACATTTGGAAAGATCATTCTACACATAATGATGCTTGTTCTTGTTGAGGCAGAGACTGATGGGTGAACTGCAGCTCCAGAGGCAGGGCCCAGAGTGGTCAGCAAATATGCATGATGTAAGCTCACATCTGCGTTTAACATGCCATAAAGCAAAGATATGTAATAGCTTTTGTATTTGGTGGGTGGAACATGGGTAGATTTTTACACGCACACGCATACACACACACACACACACACACACACACACACACATTAGAAGAGCTAAAAACTGCCTGCCAGAGAAGTTTGGGGTAGGTAATGAGGAAAGACTAATGCTTTCATACTGATCAATATTAGCACTCATTAACTAAGGGTTAATAACTCAATGATACAAGCATCAAGTCATACATAATGGTTGCAGGTTGAAGTGACCTATTGGTTTAAATAAAATATAGTATTAAAATTAATTTTACCCATTTTTACCTTATTAAAGAGATGAGGATACTGGAAAATTTAATATTAGATACATGGCATGCATTATATTTCTTTTCAACAGTTCTTTTTGGGCACTATAATCAAAATTTAATCATGTCATATTCCTGCTCACGATCTTTCAGTGTCTTCTTGTTACTCTTAGAATAGAGACCAAATCCTTAACATGGCCAATAAGGCCCTGAGGAGTCTTACCCTGACCTCACCATTATTACCACTTCCAGATCTTCTCTTGATTTTTGAGATCCAACCAGCTGCCTTCTTTTAGTCCTCCAATATAGGATTTTTCTAGCTGCATACTGAAACTTAATAGTATGTCACAAAATAAGTTTAGTGAAATGAGACCAGCATCAAAAACCAGGATTGAATAGAAAATATAGTATATCACAAGCAAGAAGGTAAATATTATTTTAGGTAAGTGCTTTTAATTTTGTGTGCTTGTTTACTGGATTATGTTGTGAAACCTATTTCTTATTAAAGTAAAAAAGTGTTTGAGAAACAATACTGTAACCCAGATTTCTCAACTTTAGCACTGTTGACATTTTGGTTGGATAATTCTTTATTGTGGAGAGCTATCCTATTCTTTATAGGATGGTTAGCAGGATCTCTGGCCTCCACCCATTAGATGACAGTAGCACATTCCACCTCTATTATGACAATTCAAAATACCTCCAGACATTGACAAAGTCCCCAGTTGAGAACTATTGCTCTAACCCAGCATGTTTGACCCACAACAAGGCTTTTTCACAAGTTGTTTCCTCTTACTAAAAGGCACTTGTTACCTCTTCTCTCCAGGTATCTTTCAGATCTCAGCTCAATTGCACCCTCTTTGGGAAAGTCATCCTTCTATTACATGTTCTTATAAAATCATATACTATACTTCAAGCACTTATCAATTTATAATTTTGTCTATTTACTTCTGTGGTTAACATCTGCCTCACTCATAAGGCTGTTAGTTCCATGAAGTCAAGTATCATACCTGATTTTGCCACAATACAACATTAAACAAATATTTATTCAGTGTCTACTATGTGTTGATTCTGTACTGGATGCTAGGTGTTCATTGGTAGCCAAAAAAGCAAAATCCCTGCTTTCAAGTGCTTGACAGTCTTGTTGGGGAGAATTAAAATACAGAAACATACCAACATTTAAGTACAAATTTAAAATCAAAATGTGCTAAAATGAAGATGTGTTTTGAGTTGGGAAGATAGAGTTGTCAGGAGAAGGAAGCACTGAGGATGTGAATGTGAATTTGAAGTGCCAGTAGGACACAGAAACATGAGAGCAGGGAAAGAGCATTCCAAGAACAAGTATCACTTACTTAAAAGCCTTATAATACATTTCTAGGTTTTTAAAAATCATTCTACTGTGAGAAGAATGCATCAGAGGAAATTAAGAGAAAAGAAGGGGACGTCACTGAAGAAGCCTTTCACCAGTAGGAGACCACTCATGCCTTGGACTAAGGATTGTCATAGTGGAAATGGAAAGAAGTGTATAAAATATAAGTACTTACTAAGTATCTTGGATGCCAATTACCAGATTTGACATACTAAGTGCTTAGTAACTATTTGCTGATTTAATATCTATTGAGTGAATTCACTGAACATTACTAATAAATACATAAAAGCTTTAAGAAATTGACAATTTTTATTTTTGTCATATCTGCCTATTAAAGTTCAGTTAAAATTCTGAATTGTCTATAAAGAATTTCCCTATACTCTCTGACAAATTAATCTGTTATCACAGCTATATTCTTGCAGAAAATTTATTCTAGCTCCCTTGTAGCATTTATCACTGTTTCCCTTAAAAAAGATACTTATGTGTTCATCTGCCAAACTATGTTTTAGGTACAATGAAGGTTGATAATTTTTATTGCTTTAATTCTCATATAATAGATTGTGCATGGGGGATATTACATATGTTGGTTGAATGATATGAACCTCAAGAAAAAAATCACTTGGGAAAATTTAGTTTCTGAAACTTGCTTTGATGACTCTTTCAGTCAGAAATATCTCCCAAATGGACAGGAAATTATTTATGCGTTTATTTGAAGTTAAAGTTTATTTTGAGAAAGCAGTGTTTTAAAACATGTCTCAATCTCAGAAATACAAAAAGCAGGTTTCACTAATACAAATAGTTTTTGATGATTTGCTTTGCCATGGGAGCTAAAGGAACATACATATTTTTATTTCACTGTGATTATTAGCTAGGAATGGAATTGCTGGGTAAGATATTGTTTACCTCTGTAAGAGTTAAGTAAAACTACTTAATCTTTTTCCAAAGATATTTACCACTTTATGTTCTCACCGACCTTGTATGAAAGTTCCAGTTTCTCTACAACCTTGTCAACTTTCACTATGCCAGTCATTTAAATTTTAGCTATTTTACTGGATACAAGAAGTATCTCACTGAAGCTTTAATTTGAAGTTTCCTAATAACTAATGATGTTGAACACTTTCTTATATCCTTATTAGGCATTCATTGATCTTCCTTTTTGAAGTGTCTGTTTGGGCCCTTTGCCAAACTAAAAAACCTTACTTTCCAACTTTATTTATTTTTTTTAATAAATTAATTTTTTATGGTGTTCAATTTACCAACATACAGAATAACACCCAGTCCTCATCCCGTCAAGTGTCCCCCTCAGTGCCCGTCACCCATTCAACCCCACCCCCCTCCCTCCTCCCCTTCCACCACCCCTAGTTCATTTCCCAGAGTTAGGAGTCTTTATGTTCTGTCTCCCTTCCTGATATTTCCCACACACTTCTTCTCCCTTCCCTTATATTCCCTTTCACTATTATTTATATTCCTCAAATGAATGAGAACATACACTGTTTGTCCTTCTCCGATTGACTTATTTCACTCAGCATAATACCCTCCAGTTCCATCCACGTTGAAGCAAATGGTGGGTATTTGTCGTTTCTAATGGCTGAGTAATATTCCATTGTATACAGAGACCACATCTTCTTTATCCATTCATCTGTCAATGGGTACAGAGGCTCCTTCCACAGTTTGGCTGCTAGAAACATCGGGGTGCAGGTGTACCGGTGTTTCATTGCATCTGAATCTTTGGGGTAAATCCCCAACAGTGCAATTGCTGGGTCGTAGGGCAGGTCTATTTTTAACTCTTTGAGGAACCTCCACACAGTTTTCCAGAGTGGCTGCACCAGTTCACATTCCCACCAACAGTGTAAGAGGGTTCCCTTTTCTCAGCATCCTCTCCAACATTTGTGGTTTCCTGTCTTGTTAATTTTCCCCATTCTCACTGGTGTGAGGTGGTATCTCATTGTGGTTTTGATTTGTATTTCCCTGATGGCAAGTGATGCAGAGCATTTTCTCATGTGCATGTTGGCCATGTCTATGTCTTCCTCTGTGAGATTTCTGTTCATGTCTTTTGCCCATTTCATGATTGGATTGTTTGTTTCTTTGGTGTTGAGTTTAATAAGTTCTTTATAGATCTTGGAAACTAGCCCTTTATCTGATATGTCATTTGCAAATATCTTCTCCCATTCTGTAGGTTGTCTTTTAGTTTTGTTGACTGTATCCTTTGCTGTGCCAAAGCGTCTTATCTTGATGAAGTCCCAATAGTTCATTTTTGCTTTTGTTTCTTTTGCCTTGGTGGATGTATCTTGCAAGAAGTTACCGTGGCCAAGTTCTTTTTTTTTTTTAATTTTTATTTATTTATGATAGTCACAGAGAGAGAGAGAGAGAGAGAGGCAGAGATACAGGCAGAGGGAGAAGCAGGCTCCATGCACCGGGAGCCTGACGTGGGATTCGATCCCGGGTCTCCAGGATAGCGCCCTGGGCCAAAGGCAGGCGCCAAACCGCTGCGCCACCCAGGGATCCCCCGTGGCCAAGTTCAAAAAGGGTGTTGCCTGTGTTCTCCTCTAGGATTTTGATGGAATCTTGTCTCACATTTAGATCTTTCATCCATTTTGAGTTTATCTTTGTGTATGGTGAAAGAGAGTGGTCTAGTTTCATTCTTCTGCATGTGGATGTCCAATTTTCCCAGCACCATTTATTGAAGAGACTGTCTTTCTTCCAGTGGATAGTCTTTCCTCCTTTATCGAATATTAGTTGACCATAAAGGTCAGGGTCCACTTCTGGGTTCTCTATTCTGTTCCATTGATCTATGTGTCTGTTTTTGTGCCAGTACCTCACTGTCTTGAGGACCACAGCTTTGTAATACAACCTGAAATCTGGCATTGTGATGCCCCCAGCTATGGTTTTCTTTTTTAAAATTCCCCTGGCTATTCGGGGTCTTTTCTGATTCCACACAAATCTTAAAATAATTTGTTCTAACTCTCTGAAGAAAGTCCATGGTATTTTGATAGGGATTGCATTAAACGTGTAAATTGCCCTGGGTAACATTGACATTTTCACAATATTAATTCTGCCAATCCATGGGCATGGAATATTTTTCCATCTCTTTGTGTCTTCCTCAATTTCTTTCAGAAGTGTTCTATAGTTTTTAGGGTATAGACCCTTTACCTCTTTGGTTAGGTTTATTCCTAGGTATCTTATGCTTCTGGGTGCAATTGTAAATGGGATTGACTCCTTAATTTCTCTTTCTTCAGTCTCATTGTTAGTGTATAGAAATGCCACTGATTTTTGGGCATTGATTTTGTATCCTGCCACGCTACCAAATTGCTGTATGAGTTCTAGCAATCTTGGGGTGGAGGCTTTTGGGTTTTCTATGTAGAGTATCATGTCATCGGCAAAGAGGGAGAGTTTGACTTCTTCTTTGCCAATTTGAATACCTTTAATGTCTTTTTGTTGTCTGATTGCTGAGGCTAGGACTTCCAATACTATGTTGAATAGCAGTGGTGAGAGTGGACATCCCTGTCTTGTTCCTGATCTTAGGGGAAAGGCTCCTAGTGCTTCCCCATTGAGAATGATATTTGCTGTGGACTTTTTGTAGATGGCTTGTAAGATGTCGAGGAAAGTTCCCTCTATCCCTACACTCTGAAGAGTTTTGATCAGGAATGGATGCTGTATTTTGTCAAATGCTTTCTCTGCATCGAATGAGAGGATCATATGGTTCTTGGTTTTTCTCTTGCTGATATGATGAATCACATTGATTGTTTTACGAGTGTTGAACCAGCCTTGTGTCCCGGGGATAAATCCTACTTAGTCATGGTGAATAATTTTCTTAATGTGTTGTTGGATCCTATTGGCTAGTATCTTGTTGAGAATTTTTGCATCCATGTTCATCAGGGATATTGGTCTGTAATTCTCCTTTTTGGTGGTCTTTGTCTGGTTTTGGAATTAAGGTGATGCTGGCCTCATAGAATGAATTTGGAAGTACTCCATCTCTTTCTATCTTTCCAAAGGCTTTAGTAGAATAGGTATGATTTCTTCTTTAAACGTTTGATAGAATTCCCCTGGGAAGCCATCTGGCCCTAGATTCTTGTCTTGGGAGGTTTTTGATGACTGCTTCAATTTCCTCCCTGGTTATTGGCCTGTTCAGGTTTTCTATTTCTTCCTGTTCCAGTTTTGGTAGTTTGTGGCTTTCCAGGAATGTGTCCATTTCTTCTAGATTGCCCAATTTATTGGCGTACAGCTGTTCATAATATGTTTTTAAAATCGTTTGTATTTCCTTGGTGTTGGTAGTGATCTCTCCTTTCTCATTCATGATTTTATTAATTTGAGTCTTCTCTCTCTTCTTTTTAATAAGGTTGGCTAATGGTTTATCTATCTTATTAATTCTTTCATAGAACCAACTCCTGGTTCTGTTGATCTGTTCCACAGTTCTTCTGGTCTCGATTTTGTTGAGTTCTGCTCGAATTTTAATTAACTCTCTTCTTCTGCTGGGCGTAGGGTCCATTTGCTGTTTTTTCTCTAGCTCCTTCATGTGTAAGGTGAGCTTTTGTATTTGAGATCTTTCCAGTTTTTGAATGGATGCTTGTATTGCGATGTATTTCCCCCTCAGGACTGCTTTTGCTGCATCCTAAAGATTTTGAACGGTTGTATCTTCATTCTCATTAGTTTCCATGAATCTTTTTAATTCTTCCTTAATTTCCTGGTTGACCCTTTCATCTTTTAGCAGGATGGTCCTTAACCTCCACGTGTTTGAGGTCCTTCCAAACTTCTTGTTGTGATTTAGTTCTAATTTCAAGGCATTATGGTCTGAGAATATGCAGGGGACAATCCCAATCTTTTGGTATAGGTTCAGACCTGATTTGTGACCCAGTATGTGGTCTATTATGGAGAGAGTTCCATGTGCACTTGAGAAGAATGTGTATTCAGTTGAGTTTGGATGTAAAGTTCTGTAGATATCTGTGAAATCCATCTGGTCCAGTGTATCATTTAAAGCTCTCGTTTCTTTGGAGATGTTGTACTTAGAAGACCTATCGAGGGTAGAAAGAGCTAGATTGAAGTCACCAAGTATAAGTGTATTATTATCTAAGTATTTCTTCACTTTGGTTATTAATTGGTTTAAATATTTGGCAGCTCCCACCTTCGGGGCATATATATTGAGGATTGTTAAGTCCTCTTGTTGGATAGATCCTTTAAGTATGAGATAGTGTCCCTCTTCATCTCTCACTATAGTCTTCAGGGTAAATTTTAGTTTATCTGATATAAGGATGGCTACCCCTGCTTTCTTTTGAGGACCATTTGAATGGTAAATGGTTCTCCAACCTTTTATTTTCAGGCTGTAGGTGTCCTTCTGTCTAAAATGAGTCTCTTGTAGACAGCAAATACATGGGTCCTGCTTTTTCTCCAGTCTGAAACCCTGCGCCTTCTGATGGGGTCTTTAAGCCTGTTCATGTTCAGAGTTACTATTGACAGATATGAGTTTAGTGTCATCATGATTTCTATTCAGTCCTTGTTTTTGTGGATTGTTCCACTGAACTTCTTCTTAAAGGGGAATTTTAAGAGTTCCCCTTAAAATTTCTTGCAGAGCTGGTTTGTAGGTCACATATTCTTTCAGTTTCTGCCTGTCTTGGAAGCTCTTTATCTCTCCTTCCATTTTGAATGAGAGCCTTGCTGGATAAAGTATTCTTGGTTGCATGTTCTTCTCATTTAGGACCCTGAATATATCCTGCCAGCCCTTTCTGGCCTGCCAGGTCTCTGTGGAGAGGTCTGCTGTTACCCTAATACTCCTCCCCCTAAAAGTCAGGGATTTCTTGTCTCTTGCTGCTTTAAGGATCTTCTCTTAATCTTTGGAATTTGCAAGCTTAACTATTAGATGTTGAGGTGTTGAACGGTTTTTATTGATTTTGGGGGGGGGGGGTCTCTCTATTTCCTGGATCTGAATGCCTGTTTCCCTTCCCAGATTAGGAAAGTTTTCAGCTATGATTTGTTCAAGTACATATTCTGGCCCTCTGTCCCTTTCGGCGTCCTCGGGAACCCCAATTAAACGTAGGTTCTTCTTCCTCAGGCTGTCGTTTATTTCCCTTAATCTATCTTCATGGTCTTTTAATTGTTTGTCCCTTTTTTCCTCAGTTTCCCTCTTTGCCATCAACTTGTCTTCTATGTCCCTCACTCGTTCTTCCACCTCATTAACCCTCGTCGTTAGGACTTCGAGTTTGGATTGCATCTCATTCAATTGATTTTTAATTTCTGCCTGATTGGATCTAAATTCTGCAGTCATGAAGTCTCTTGAGTCCTTTATGCTTTTTTCTAGAGCCACCAGTAGCTGTATAATAGTGCTTCTGAATTGGCTTTCTGACATTGAATTGTAATCCAGATTTTGTAACTCTGTGGGGGAGAGGACTGTTTCTGATTCTTTCTTTTGAGGTGAGGTTTTCCTTCTAGTCATTTTGCTCAGTGCAGAGTGGCCAAAAACAAGTTGTATTGGGAAAAGGAGAAAAAGAGAGAGAGAGAAGGAAAGAAAAGAGAAAAAGAAAAAAGGAAAAGAAGAAAAAAAGGAAAAAGAGAAGAAAAAGAGAAAGAAAAAGAAAGAAAGGTGAAAAGAAAAAGGGGTGGGGGAAGCAATCAGAAATCAAAAAGAAAAAAAAACAAACAAACAAAAAAACAAAAACCACGGGGGAGTATCTTCCGATTCTGTATACTTGAAGTCCCTTGACTTCCCCTGGAACTGGTCCGTGTCGCTGGTCCTCTGGGGGAGGGGCCTGCTGTGCTGATTTTCAGGTGTAAGCACTTTGGGGAGCTGCTCTGCCCCCTGCCTGGTGCAGGGCTCAGTGGGGGTTGTTCACCCCGTGAGGCCCCAGAAGGATCAACCCCAGTGGCGGGGCGGCAGCTCTGCAGCCCTGGATTCAGCCCCCGCAGTAACTCCGGGGCTCTCCGTCTGCAGGGCCTGGAGGCTCCGGGGCGGGGCCGCTGATCTGCTCAGCTCGGGGCAGGAGCGTCCTTGCTGTCCTGGGCCCCACCCCCCGGCCTCTGCCTGTCCGGGGGAGGCCGGATCCTGGGCTGTGTCCCGGCGCCCTGTGCTCCGGGGCCTGCGCTGTTGGATTCGCGCTCCCGCCCCGCAGCCCCCTCCGCGGAGCCACCGCCCGAGCCCCTCCGAGCTGCTCCGGCCCCGCCGTGCGCGCTGCAGCCCTTAGGGAGCTCGGCGCACTCTCCAGGGGCGCAGGTGCCTGTTAGTGTCCCCGGGAGCCCGAGGGCATCCCCGCCCTCCTGGGTCCTGCTCTAACTCCCTGCAGGCCCCTTTCCGCCCGGGAAGGTTGGTGCAGCTCCTGCTCCTCCGGGACGGGGCTCTCCTGTCCTGGGGACACTCGCCCCGGCCACAGCCCGGCTCCTCGCGGGGCCCCTCCCCCTTGGAGGCCTTTTGTTTCTTTATTTCTTTTTCCCCGTCTTCCTACCTTGATAGAAGCGCGAACTCTTCTCACTGTAGCATTCCAGCTATTCTCTCTTTAAATCTCAGGCCGAATTCGTAGATTTTCAGGATGATTTGAAGGTTATCTAGGTAATTTGGTGGGGACAGGTGATTTGGGGACCCTGCTCTTCCGCCCTCTTGCCCCTCTTCACTTTCCAACTTTATTGAAATACAATTGACATATATTGTGTAAGTTTAAGGTGTACAATGTGATTACTTGATACATGTATACGTTGCACAATGATTATCACGAAAAATTAGTTAACATATCCATCACCTCACATAATTACACTTTCTTTTTGTTTTGATGGTAGTAAGAGTATTTAAGATCTACAGTACAGTATCATTAACTATAGTCACCATAACTACTCATCTTATAACTGAAAGTTTGTACCCTTGGACCAGCATCACCTTGTTTTTTCTACTCTCCAGTCCTTAACAATGATGAATCTTTTCTCTAATTCTATGAGTTTGGGTTTTGTTAGATTCCACATATGAGTGAGATCACACACTATTTCTAAGGTGTCATTTAGCATAATGCCCTCCAAGTCCATCCATATTTTACAAATGGCAGGATTTCCTACTTTTTACAGCTGAATAATATTCCATTGTGTATTTACACTACAATTTCTTTATCCATCCATCTATCAATGGACATTTATGTTGTTTCCATGTCCTGGCTATTGTGAATGATGCTGCAATGAACATAGGAGTGCAGATATCTCTTTGAGATGGTGATTTCATTTCCTTTAGATATATACTCAAAGTGAGACTACTGCATCTTAGGGTAGTTCTAATTTTTTTGAGGAACTTCCATACTGTTTTCCATAGTGGGGTACTAATTCACATTCCTATAAATAGTGCACAAGGGTCCTTTTTCTCATATCCCTCACCAGCACTTATCTTTTATCTTTTTGACAACAGTCATTTTAACAAGTAAAGTGAATTCAACACTGTGGTTTTGATTTGCATTTCCCTGGTGATTAATGATATTGATCACTTTTTCCATATACTTTTTTACAATTTGTATGTTTTCTTTGAAAAAATGTCTATTCAAGACCTTTGCCCATTTTAAAAATCAGGGTTTTTTAAAAAGATTTTATTTGTTTATTCATGACAGACATGCACAGAGAGAGAGGCAGAGACGCAGGAAGAGGAAGAAGTAGGCTTCCAATCAGGGAGCGTGAGGGAGACTCGATACCTCCAGGATCATACCCCGGGCTAAAGGTGGCGCCAAACCGCTGGGCCACTGGGGCTGCCCAAAAATCAGTTTTTTTTTCTATTGAATTGTATGAACTGTGTTGTATTAATATTTTAACATCATTTCTTTTGCTGTGTAGAATCTTTTTAGTTTGAAGTAGTCCCATTTGTTTATTTTTGCCTTTGCTTATTGTGGTTTTGGTGTTATAGCCATAAAATCATTGCCAAGGTCAATGTCAAGATGTCAAGGAGGTTTTCCCCTATATTTTCTTCTAGGTATTTGATGGTTTCAAGTCTCATTTTTAAGTCTTTTAATCCATTTAGAATTAGTTTTGTTTGCTTTTTTTATTTGAGTGAGGGAGAGAAAGAGAGAGCACAAGCAGAGACAGAAGCAGATGGAGAGAGAGAGAATCTGAAGCCAATTCTGTGCTGAGCATAGATAGAGCCCTATGCAGTCCTCCATCTCCTGCCTGCGAGATCATGATCTGAACTGAAACCAAGAATCAGACACTTAACTGAGCTACCCATGTACCCCTAGAGTTAGTTTTTGTTGACATCTTAAGATAGGGGTCCAATTTCATTCTTTTCCATGTGGAAATCCCTTTGCCAAATACTTTTAAAAATTATACTGCAAGCCTTTGTATTATTGAATTATAGATATTTTTTATATAGTATAGATATATGTATTTGCCAGAGATATGTATTACAACTACTTTCCTCCAGTTTGTGATTTGCCTATTCATTTTCTTAATGGTAATTTTACCGAAGAGAAGTTTTTACTTTTGATAAAGCCCAATTTCAGAAGTTTTTCTTTTTATGGTAAAAGTCTTCTGTGATGTGTCCAGCAATTGCTGGATCATATAATAGTTCTAGTTTTAACTTTTTGAGGAACCAATTGGCTGCCCCTATTGGTGGTAGCACCAGTTTGCATTCTCACCAGCAGTGCAAGAGGGTTCCTTTTTCTCCACATGTTCATCAACTCCTGCTCTTTCTTGTGTTGTTGATTTTAGCCATTTTGGTAGGTGTGAGGTTATATCTCATTGTAGTTTTGATTTGCAATCCTCTGATGGTAGGTGATGTTGAACATCTTTCATGTGTCTGTTGCCATATCCATGTCTTATTTGGAGAAATGTCTGTTCATTTTTTAATTGAAAATTTTGGGTTTTGGCTGTTGAGTTGTATACATGCTTTATATATTTCAGATACTAATCCTTTATTTTCAAAACTGAGAAATTTTCAAATATCTTCTCCCATTCAGAGGTTGCCTTTTAGTTTTGTTGATTATTTCCTTTGCTGTGCAGAAGATTTTTATTTTGATATAGTCCTGATAGTTTATTTTTGCTTTTGTTTCCCTTGCACCAGGAGACATATCTAGAAAAAAGCTGTTACAGCCGATGCTGAAGTTAGTACCTGTATTCTATTCTAGATTTTTTTGTTTCAGGTCTTATTTGGTCTTTCATCCATTTTGAATCTATTTTTGTGTATGGTATAATATAGAGGTCCAGTTTCTTTCTTTTTCGTATTACCATCCAGTTGTCTCAACACTATTTGTTGAAGAGACTGTGTTTATTACCATTGCTTATTCTTTTCTGCTTTGTCAAAAATTAATTGATTCTATAATTGTGGGTTCATTTCTGGATTTTCTACTCTGTTCCATTGATCTATGTGCCTATTTTGTGCCAGTTCCATACTGTTTTGATTACCACAGTTTTGTAATATAACTTGAAGTCTTAAATTGTGATGCCTCCAGTTTTGCTTTTTTTATTCAAGACTGCTTTGGCTACTTGGAGTCTTTTGTGGTTCCAGACAAATTTTAAGATTGTATCTTCTAGTTCTGTGAAAAATGTTGGCAATTTGAAAGGGATTGCATTAAATGTATAGATCACTTTGGGCAATATAGACATTTTTAACAATATTTGTTCTTCCAATTCATAAACATGGAATATTTTTCCATTTCTTTGTGTTGTCTTGAATTTCTTTCATCACTTGTACTGTTTTCAGAGTACAGATCTTTCACCTCTTTGGTAAGTTTATTCCTAGGTATCTAATTGTTTTTGATGTAATAGTAAATTGGAATATTTTCTCAATTTTTATTTCTGCTGATTTATTTTTTTTTATTTATTTATGATAGTCACACAGAGAGAGAGAGAGAGAGAGAGAGAGAGGCAGAGACATAGGAAGAGGGAGAAGCAGGCTCCATGCACCTGGAGCCCGACGTGGGATTCGATCCCGGGTCTACAGGATCGCGCCCTGGGCGAAAGGCAGGCGCTAAACCGCTGCGCCACCCAGGGATCCCCTGCTGATTTAAATACAATAGATTTTTGTACATTTATTTTGTATCCTATGACTTTACTGAATTTATCAATTGTGGTAGTTTCTTTGGTGGATTTTTGGGATTTTGGTTGTCTGATTGCTGTGGCTAGGACTTCTTAGTATTATGTTGAATAAAGGTGGTGAGAGTGAACATCTTTGTCTTGTTCTGACCTTAAGGGAAAAAAACTCTGTTTTTCCCCGTTGAGGATGATGTAAGCTGTGGATTTTCCGTATATGGCCTTTATTATGTTGAGGCATGTTTCCTCTAAAATACTTTGTTGAAGCTTTTTACCATGAATGGATATTGTTCTATTACCTTTTAAAAAATTATCTTTAAGATATGTAGTGATGGGACACATGAAACAGCCTTTGGACCACCAGATTCAGCAGAGTGAAAGCTGGTAATCAAGCTTATTTCCTCATCTGTGGATAAGGTAACACAACAACTGAAAAGTTCCTAGGAGTAAATGAAATAACAAATGTAAAACACCTGTAACAACACCTAGCATAAATTAGGGATTCAATGAATTGCACTAAGAGACTTAATATCCTTATTTGTAAAATATGCTCTCAGAGTAAGGTTGTGAGTGTGTAGAAAGAGGTACATAAATAACATGATTAGCGCACAGCATGTCCTTTTAATATAGACCCAGAATATAAGCTTTAAGTGCTTGTTGAACCTATAAATCATGCTATGGTTATAGAAGATGGAAAGAAACCTATAGATACTTTCTTGGTGTTCTATTTTTTTTGCTTAAAATCTACATCATGCTTCTCTAATGGAAGGCTTGGTTATTTATTTATTTAGTCAGTTAGTTGCTTTTCAAAAAGCCTAGCAGTGAGCCAGTGCTATATTAAAATAAGATGGAGAAGAAAGACAAGATGGGACACATGAAACAGCCTTTGGGCCACCAGATTCGGCAAAGTGAAAGCTGGTAATCAGAGAGTAACAATTTTAAATTCTTTCTTTGTACCTGAGTGATCATCAAATGAGGAGATCAGATAGTTATAGTGTCTTAGGAATTTCACATATTAAATTAATAAATGGTTACCTAGCATAATTAATATTTGTAAAATATTCACATTTCCATTATATCAAGGATTAGTGTTCATCACGATTTTCCCAGAATGTTGTCTACAGCCATAACACCCTGAACGCACCCGATCTTGTCTGTTCTCAGAAGCTAAGCAAGGTCGGGCCTGGTTAGTACTTGGATGGGAGATTTTCCCAGAATGTGATGCGTAGTCATCACCATTAATATAACCAAATAAATATCTAAGATAAGAAAGACATAGGGTACCTAGGTGCCTCAGTCATGAGCTGATCTTGGCTCAGCTCAGGTCTGGATCTCAGGGTCATGCATTCAAGCTCTGTGTTGGGCTCCAATGCCCAGTGTGGAGCCCACTTTAAAGGAAGGAAGAGAGAGAAAGAAAGATCCTCACACTTTTCACTTCAGCTCACACATTATTGATCAAAAATATCATACCCATGAATAATTTCAAATGTGTAGAAAAGATAATACTGATGAGCAGCAGTAATATTTACCACAAATTTAAAATTCCATTTTGAATATAATAAAAAGCAATAGGTATTAATTGCATGGTTCCTTCATTCTCTTTACTTAAGGGCCATAAAAGAAATTCCAACTTCAGATTAAAGGGTAGTTGATATAAATTCATTCAATCCTTATATTTCCCTGACTACATGCCACCATTTCTAAGTGTTTTATACATATTTACTCATTTATTTTTCAGTATAATCTTAAGAGGTTGATATTACTATCCCCACTTTATAGATGATGAAATTAAGGTACAGAGAGGTTAGTAAGTTGTTTGCCCAATGTCACACAACTGCAATCACACCCAGACAATCTGTCCCCAGAATCCATACATAGCTTCTCAGAGTGGGCCCTTAAAATTATTTTTTTAATTTTTATGGCAATGTATTTAGTTGCATAGTTCAGTAAGAATCTGTTCTCTTTATAACAGGTATAATTGGAAAATTGGTTATATTATCAAGGAGTGCTAGAATGCTATATTTGCTCAGGTTTTTGTACCTGTAAGGAAGGGTCTTTCTTTCTTTCTTTCTTTCTTTTTCTTCTTCTTTTCTTTCTTCTTTCTTTCTTTCTTTCTTTCTTTCTTTCTTTCTTTCTTTCTTTCTTCTTCTTTCTTTCTTCTTTCTTTCTTTCTTTCTTTCTTTCTTTCTTTCTTTCTTTTCTTTCTTCTTTCTTTCTTTCTTTCTTTTTCTTCTTCTTTTCTTTCTTTCTTTCTTTCTTTCTTTCTTCCTTTCTTTCTTCTTCTTTCTTTCTTCTTTCTTTCTTCTTTCTTTCTTTCTTTCTTTCTTTCTTTCTTTCTTTCTTCTTTCTTTCTTTCTTTCTTTCTTTCTTTCTTTCTTCTTTCTTTCTTTCTTTCTTTCTTTCTTTCTTCTTCTTCTTTCTTTCTTTCTTTCTTTCTTTTCTTTCTTTCTTTCTTTCTTTCTTTCTTTCTTTCTTTCTTTTCTTTCTTCCCCCACCACTCTCTCTCCGCCCCCCCCTTCTTTCTTTTAGAAGTGACCTTCCTTACACACCTGGTAAGGATGCTGGGAATATTGTAAAAAAGATATTAGGCTGATACATTTCCAGAGGGCTTTATTGGCTCCATAAAGTCAATTTTAGTATTTAAGCTGTCTAGTCATATCTGAGTCTATGCACACCTCTCTCAATTATAATGACTATTTTTTAAAGAACTGTGTTTACTAACTACCACAATTGATAAATTCAGTAAAGTCGTAGGATACAAAATAAATGTACAAAAATCCATTGTATTTAAATCAGCAGAAATAAAAATTGAGAAAATATTCCAATTTACTATTACATCAAAATGTAAATGTAATTACAAAATTACTATTACATCAAAAACAATTAGATACCTAGGAATAAACTTACCAAAGAGGTGAAAGATCCGTACTCTAAAAACAGTACAACTGATGAAAGAAATGTACACACAGAACAACTGTGTGATGAAAGTTGTAGTGTTACCTTATCCACACAGTTTAACTATTTTTTAAAGAACCCATTTGAGCTGGGTATTTCACAAGTTGTCTTCAACCCTCATGAAATGTTTGTGTCAGAAAGAAACCATTAGGTAGGAAGGCCACTGCTGGACTTGAAAAGATTCTTTACAATGCAGCAAAATGTTTCAATGCTGCTTACATTAAAAGCATCCTATTCATTTCATATTTTTTTGCCACATTTCTATATATGACCCTCACATATAAGTAACTCTTTTGCTCAGTGTTTGATCTTCATCCAACAAAGTTTGAGTCAAAACCCCAAAATGTATCATTTTCCTCTTTTAAGAGGAAATTCTTAAATTTTCATGGTTGCATGGGACAAAAAGAAAGAAAATATACAAATCAGTTATATGTTTTTAGTTGACTTATAGCTTGTTTTTCCTATCTTTTGCATGTTAATACTAATAGCAAGTGATAATTAATTCATTAAAAAGACAAAATGGAAAATCATAAGTAATTTCTTATCGTCCAAACATAATTTCATTTTCTCAATTCTGCTTTTTCAAGAACCAAATTCTACATCAGATGTCATCTGCTAACTGAATGATTTGATCATCTATGCTAGGAGATGGCAAATACAGCTTGCAAGTTGAATCTGACCTGCTTCCTATTTTTATAAATAAAGTTTTATTTGAGCACAGCCACTACATTTATGTATTGTCTATGCTGCTTTTGCACTACAATGGTGGAGTTGAGTTGCTGTGACAGAGACAGTCTGACATAAAAGCCTAGATTACTTACTATGTGGCCCTTTTCAGGAAAAACATTTTCCCCCCAAACTCTGGTCTGTGAAGTTGATACCAGGTGCTGAACTGCTGACAATAAGTAAGGTATTTTGAATGTTCTTTATCCTGTTGTCAATATTTCATTTCTTCTTGCCAATCACTACTCACTAATACATGCTTAAAGAAGAGTCAAGTGAAAACACAGTGAACAGATCCTCTTAGTCCCGGTAGATAATCAAAGCCCACTTCCGTGATATAATTGACCTCACTCTCAAATGATGACCATCAATATAAAACTTGCTATTAAGCATTTTTGTTTTATGCTGCTCTGTCAGGCTCTAGTCCTACTTCTACTTATGCCTGTTTTAAGTATTTCTCAATCTAAGATATGCAATGCTGAGACAGAGTTCCATCTTACAGTCTAAATGAGATGAGTATTTAAACTGCTAATAATAAAAGAAGAAATCAGAATTCCTTTGCAGCTAGATATTTTGTTATCTACTTGCCCTATAAATTTTGATGGAAATTGCAGATCACAAAACTTTAAGAAAAAGAATTGTAATGAAAGTTATTTACCAGGAAGTTGTGTCAAAGAGTTTGCTTTAAAAGACATCCTGTTTAATTTTGGGTGAGGGAAAAGGGTGAATAATTTTAGACATTCTTCTCTTAATAGCCACAAACCAAGCTTAATTAAGGAGACAAAATATTAGTTTGCAAAGATAAACAGAATCAATGCTTAATGTTATCTTTTTTTTTTTTCTTTTTGCTCTGAGTTCAACATACCAGCTGGCTTGAACTGTGGGTGACATACATAATTAAAACTTAAAATAAAGACTAGAGAATCTTACTTATCTGGCTTTCTATTCCTTTTTATGTTGCCCAAATAACAACCCTGTCATCATCTTTGCATAATAAATCAAGCAGAAATTCCTGCTGATATGATGAATATTTTATTTTTTCAGTCTTGACCATTGCTCTATCTTCTGCAAGTATAAGGGTAAATTAATGAAGCAAGTTGCTAAAAATAGTAAGTCTTAATAACTAATTAGGTGATCATGAAGAGATGAAAATTCAATATCTAAAGTTGATATACTATCATTTATTTTTTTTGACTGAACTGATTGATATCCAACCAAGACAATAGTGTCAAAGTACTAATTTTTTTCCTAATTTTTTATTATGAAAAATTTTACACATGCAGGAAAACTGAACAAAAATAAATGCTCATCATCAAGATTCAGCAATTGGTAATGGCCATATTTGCAGTTGCTTGCTTTATTGCTAGTATTCCTAAATCTAGAATAGTCTCCAAGCAACATTTAGGTACTTAATTACATTGACTTTTTAAAAAGATCAAGTAAGTTTTCTCATAGATTGTCCTACATTTTGAAAGTATCTGTTTGTTTCCTTTTAGCGTTTTTACTGTTTTTCTCTATCCCCTATTTCTGGAAAACTGAAAGGTGTATCTAAAAAACCAGATTCACAATAAATGTTTTGGAAGATAGTATTTCATAGGTAATGGTGTGTATTTTGCTTTGCCTCTTATCAAGAGGCACACGATGTCAGATTATCCCAGTACTAGTGATGCTAAGTTTGATCACTAATAGATTTGATGACCAGTAGACCTCCATATTGAAAGGCATATTTTCCGTTGGCAACATGTGTATATCTTATATTCCAGTGACTATTGACCAATGATTTTAACCTTTTTAGAAATAATCTTTGCCTGGATTGATTTCATTGAGGGTGGTGAGAAAACTATAATATGTAATACTATTATAGTTTATATACTCATTAACTAATATTCTTTTCTGAAAAAAATTTTTCCTCCTAAAAATTGATCACATCCTTCCCTTTAGTTTAACCAGCTATCAGAATAAGGAATTGGTGTAATAGCAAGATAACTAAATATTCCAGTTTATCCTCAACAGTCCTGGGTATGTCTTTTTCCCAGCATAAATATTATTGTGCTCCCATTCAGTCTAAAAAATTAGTCTAAAAATATTATAAGATCATTCCATGATTAGTCACCTTGCATTTCTCTCTCTCTCCATTTCTTTTTTCATTATGAGAATGCTATGCTTTTTTATTCAATGTTTTACGAAAAAAGTTATGCTTTTTTATATCCAAATCTTTTATATCCAAAGATTATAAAAATTATTCCATTTGAAATACGCAGATCCTTTTTCTCTCATTACAAATTTTATGTGTATTTCAGTACATTATATTTCCTCTGAGTATCCAATTATATTGTATATATGTGGGTTTTTCTTTTTAATTTTAGTTAGTTAACATACAATATGATATTAGTTTCTGGAGTAGAATTCAGTGATTGATCACTTACACACAACACCCAGTGTTCATCACAACAAGTGCCCTCCTTAGTACCCAATATCCATCTAGCCCATCCCCCACCCATCTCCCTCCATCAACCCTGGTTTTTTTCTATCAATAACAGTCTCTTATGATTTGTTTATCTTCCCCCTTCCCATATGTTTATCTGTTTTCTTTCTCAAATTCCAGAAAAAGTGAGATCACATGGTATTTTTCTTTCTCTACCTGACTTATTTCACTTTTCTTAATACACTCTAGCTCCATCCATATCATTGCCAATGGCAAGATTTCATTCTTTTTGATGGCTAAGTAATATTCCGTTGTGTGTGTGTGTGTGTGTGTGTGTGTGTATACACACACACATACAGTCTCTCCATTGTTTGGCTATTGCTGATAATGCTACTATAAACATTGGGGTGCATGTACGCCTTCAGATCTGTATTTTTGTATCCTTTGGGTAAATACCTAGTAGTGCAATTGCTGAGTCACAGAGTAGTTCTGTTTTTAACTTTTTGAGGAACCTCCCTACTGTTCTACAGAGTGGCTGCACAAGTTTGCATTCCCACCAATAATACAAGAGGGTTCCCTTCCTCCACATCCTCACAAACATCTGTTGTTTCTTATATTGTTAATTTTAGCCATTCTGACAGATGTGAGGTGATTTCTCATCGTGGTTTTAACTCCTATTTTTCTGATGATGAGTGATGTTGAACACCTTTTCTTGTGTCTCTTAGCCACCTGGGCGTCTTCTTTGAAAAAGTATCTATTCATGCCTTCTGCCCATTTCTTAACTGGATTATTTGGTATTTTTTTGATGTTGAGTTTGATAAGTTCGTTATAGATTTTGGATACTAACCTTGTATCAGATATATAATTTACAAGTATCTTCTCCCATTCTGCAAGCTTTTGTTTTGTTGATTGTTTCCTTCACTATGCAGAAGCTTCTTATCTTGATGAGGTCCCTTTTGTCTTACTATTTTTGGTGCAGTTGTACATGTGTTTGATTCCTTGATTTCTTTTTCTTTTGCTTCATTATTGGTGTATAGAAATGCAAAGGATTTCTGAACGTTGGTTTTATAACCTGCAACTTTGCTGAATTCATGTATGACATGGAGTCTTTCAGATTTTCTACATGATAGAGTATCATGTCATCTGCAAATAGTGAAAGTTTGACTTCTTTGCTGATTTGGATGTCTTTTATTTATTTTTGTTGTCTGTTTGCTGAGGTTAAGATTTGTAGTACTATGTTAAATAGTAATGTCAAGAGTGGACATCCTTGTGTTTTTCCTGACTGTAGGGAAAGGCTTTCAGTTTTTCCCCATTGAATATATTAGCTGTGGCTCTTTTATATATGGCCTTTATGATGTTGAGGTGTGTTCCATCTACCTCAGCTCTGTTGAGGGTTTTTTATCAAGAATGAATGCTGTATTTTGTCAAATGCTTTTTCTTTTATCAGTGTGGTACACCATGTTGATTGATTTGAAAATACTGAACCACCTCTGCAACCTAGGAGTAAATCCCACTTGATCGTAGTGAATAATTCTTTCAATGTACTGTTGAGTTCAATTTGCTAGTATTGTATTAAGAATTTTTGCATCAACGTTCATCAGTGATATTGGCCTGTAATTATCCCTTTTAGTGGGATCTTTGGTTTTGGAATCAAGGTAATGCTGGCTCCATCGAATAAGTTTGGAAATTTCCATTCCATTTCTATTTTTTTAATATATATTAATTCTATTTATTGGAAGCTCACTCTGGGCCAATGAAGAAAAAAAAATAGAAACACAATAAATAGAAATTTGACTTGTTGAAAAGCTAACATGTCAACTGACAGAGGGCTACTTACATTTTACTGCCCAGAACAAGCACAGCAACCCCACTATATATCTTTAATGTTTCACTCTGCTAGACAAATAAGCCTGGGACTCCTTAGCAGAATCCTAAATCTCTCAAAGTAATATGTTTTCTTTCAAATGAATGGTATCAATACCTCTTAAATAGTCATTGTTTTCTATTTTTGTCTGCAAGATATACCTTCCTCTCTGTTAAGGATATTGTGGTCTTCTCTCTTCTCTCAATGCCCGAGGTCTCTCCCTGTTCACTATGAAATGTAAGATCTTCTCAAAGAAGATCTTATTCTATATATATATAGAAAGAAGAACTTACTCTATGGTCATGTATAATTATAAATTTTCAGTGTCAGGGAATATGGATACCATGGTCATCCAGTGGTTGACCAGTATGCATTTCTCATCTTTCTTCTTGAAATATTGTTCCTATGAGGGATGAAAACTTTTTTATATAAATTTATTTTTTATTGGTGTTCAATTTGCCAACATATAGAATAACACCCAGTGCTCATCCCATCAAGTGCCCCCCTCAGTGCCCGTCACCCAGTCACCCCCACCCCCTGCCCACCTCCCCTTCCACCACCCCTAGTTCGTTTCCCAGAATTAGGAGAACAGTTTGAGGAGAATAGGTATTAATGCTTCTTGAAATGGTAGATCTCCCTTGGGAAGCCTTCTGGCCCTGGACTCTTGTGTCTTGGGAGATTTTTGATGACTGCTTCAATTTATGTGCTGGTTATGGGTCTGTTCAAATTTTTTATTTCTTTCTCTTTCAGTTTTGGTAGTTTGTAAGTTTCTAGGAATTTGTCCATTTCTTCCAAACTGCCCAATTTGCCACACAATTTTTCATAGTATTCTCTTAGAACCGCTTATGTTTCTGTGGTGTTGGTTGTGATCCCTCTCCCTTCATTTGTGATTTTATATATTTGGATCCTTTCTCTTTTCTTTTTGGCTGGCTAGGGGCTTATCAATTTTATTAGCTATTTTGAAGAATCAGCTTTTAATTTTGTTGATCTGTTCTACTGGATTTGTTTGTTTCCATATTGAAATTTTTTTCTTGTGGTTGACTTCAAGTTTCACAGTATTGTCATCTGAAAATATGCATGGTAGGATCTCAAATGTTTTTGCACTTCTTGAGAGCTGATTTGTAACCCAGTATGTGATCTATTCTGGAGAATGTCCTGTGTGCACTTGAAAAGAATGTGTATTCTGCTGCTTTAGGCTGAAATGTTTTGAATATATCTATTAAATTCATCTGGTCCAGTGTTTCATTCAAAGCCATTGTTTCTTTGTTGATTTTCTGCTTAGATAATCTGTCCACTGCTGTAAGTGGAGTGTTAATATGGTTTAAAATTTTGTACAAGTTCTTTTTTTTCTTTAAGATACGGTCTAAGGATGAATAGTCATAACACTGGATCAAAAGTAACTTAAACACTGTCTAGCAAAAAACACAAATAAAGTAGAAATGAATGATAAACTTGGGGGGGGGAATGCTTGCAGTTTTCATCATAGACAAATGGTTAATACTCCAAAAAAAAGTGTTACTAGACAGAGAAAATATAAAAAACAACAAAGAACACAAAAGAGATATAAACAGTTCACCTAGAAAAGAAATGCAAATGACTCTTAGTATATGAAAATAGGCTTAGCTTATTCACTGGAAGTCAAATATAAATTAAAACTGATTAGTGGTACAATATTTGATTTTTCCCACTGGCAAAAATCCAAAAATGTGACAGTGTACTCTACCAGCAAGGCTGGTTTTAGAGATTTTAGAGATCATTTATATTGTAGGTGATAATGAAAAATAGTATAATTCTCTATGCAGAAGAATAGGCAATATCTAGCAAAATTCTACATTTACTTATACTGTCACACAGATAATCCAGAATCTCTTTTTCTCAAGATCCTTAATATAATCACCTCTCTAATCGCTCTTTGGATGTGTATGTTTCTGGAAGTTCATAAGCTCTGGAGATCATGATATAGACATCTTGGGGGGTCACTTTCTATCTACCACACAGGATCATAAACAAGTAGATGAATTTAACAATAAATATGAAAGGACTGAAGTCAAACAGAATGTCTTCTCCTTTTAGAACACAATTAAGAAAAAAAATCAATGAGTAAATGATCAATGGGAAATCCTCAAAATGATCAGTACACTTCTAAATTGTCCTTAAATCAAAGAAGATACTGCAAGAAAAATTAGAAAATATTTGGAACTAATTGCAAAGAAAACAACTCCATTTCAAAATTTGTGGAAAACAGTTAAAGCACTGTTTATAATTTTTAAGGCTTATATTAATAAAATGGAAGAGTACACAATCAATTATCTAAACTTGCATTACAAGAAGTTAAAAAAAAGAACAAATAAAAAATAAGGCAAGGAAATGCATAAAGATGAGAAAAAACTTATATAAGAGAAAAATAGAGATCAATAAAATTCTACAAAATGCATAATCCACTAGTTCTAAAAGCTCTCAGCCAAAAGTAAACATTAGGGTAAAAGAAGGAAACATTCGGCTAATATCATACTTAGTAGTGAAAGACTAAATAATCTCCCGCTCTAAGACTGGGAATAAGGCAAGTACATCTGCCACATTTATTTTATTCTAAATTATGTTAGAAGTCCTAAACTGTGCAGTAAAGCAAGGAAAATAAATAAATACACGCAGACACACACAGGAAAGAAAGACATAAAACTGTTTTTACTTTGTGGATAGCATCATGATGTATTCAAAAATTCCTAAGGATGCTACTGGGAAAAAAAAAAAAAGCTACTCTAACTTTTGAGTAAATATAACAGCATCACATGATAACCCAAGACCAGTATACCAAAATCAGTTGATCTAGATAGTAGCAATGAAAATACAATAGCATTAAAAATATATGTGATGCAAAGAGATAATTTTAAGAACATGTACAATACCTGTACAATAAAATTTGAAAGATTGCTGAATGAAGTTAAAGGGGACATATATAATTGAAGAATCATACAAAGTTTATGAATTGGAAGACTAAATATTGTTAAAGTATTGATTCTCTCCAAATTTATTTATACATTTAACACAACCCCAAGTAAAATCTCAATAGACACTTTAAAGAAATTGTCAGACTGGTTCTACAGCTTATAAGGGAACGCAAAGCATATAGAATATAAAGTTTTGAAAAAGAAGAATGCATCTGGAGTATTTATACACCCTGACTTTATTTTATTTTTATTTTTTTAAACCTGGTTTGGGATTTTATTTTTAATAATTTTTTTTTTTTATGATAGTCGCACAGAGAGAGAGAGAGAGAGAGGCAGAGACACAGGCAGAGGGAGAAGCAGGCTCCATGCACCGGGAGCCCGAAGTGGTATTCGATCCCCGGTCTCCAGGATGGCGCCCTGGGCCAAAGGCAGGCGCTGATTCCCAGGTCCTGGGATCAATCTCCCTTTCCCTCTGCCTGCTGCTTCCTCTGCTTTTGCTCTCTCTCTTTCTCTCTCTGTCAAATAAACAAATAAAATATTTTTTTAAAGTTTAAAAAAAATTATGAAAGGAATTGATGGGGGAGAATTTGTCTTTTCAATAAATGGTGTTGGGATAACTGGATATCCATACGGGAAAAAGAGGGCTTTGGCATTTTCCTGACACCATACACAAAATTTGATTCAAAATAGATTATGAACCTCAACATGAGTGTTTTAAAAGCATAAAACTTCTAGAAAAAGACATATGAGAAAATCTTTGAATCTTGGGTAAGGCCAAAGTAGTGTAGATAGGACACGAAATATGAGTCACCAAAAACAAAACAAAACAAAAGTCACAAAAGAAAATAATTAATAATTAAATTTCCCCAAAATTAAAAACTTGTGCTTGTCAGAAAGTTCCTTTAGGAAAATTAAATGGCAAGTCACAGATGGTGAGAAAATATTTGCAAAATGTACATGTTCCAAATTACTTGGATTCGGAATATACAAAGAAGTCTTACAAGGACGCCTGGTGGCTCAGCAGTTGAGCGTCTGCCTTTGGCTGAGGGCGTGATCCAGGAGTCCCAGGATCGAGTCCCGCATTGGGCTCCCTGCAGGGAACCTGCTTTTCCTATGCCTGTATCTCTGCCTCTCTCTCTGTATTTCTCATGAATAAATAAATAAAATCTTAAAAAAAAAAGAAGTCTTACATCTCAATAAGAAGAGAATCAAGTAAAAAATATGCAGATACTTTGCAAATGAAGAAGTCTAGGAAAAGATGTTCAACATCATTGGTCACTAAGGAGCTGTAAATTAAAACCACAATGAGATACTACTGCACACCCACTGGAAAAACAAAAATTAAAAACAAGTGTTGGCAAAGATGTGAAGCAAATGGAAACCTTATGAAACATATGTGGGAGTGCTAAATGGCAGTTGGAAGAATGATAGTGATTCAGAAGGCGGCAGCTCTATGAAAGGGGGCAGGATGATGCAGAACAAAGCAACAGCCAATCCAGAGTTGTCCAGTGAGGCAAGTTGTTGTTGCTGGCCACTGAGATTGTGAGATTACATAACTTTTATACATAACTTTTAAAAAGTTGAGTTGTAGTTTGGCTTTATTTCTTCTCCTTTTTCTGCGCAAAATATTTTTTGTTGCTAAATTTGTTGATATTTTTCATTACTGCTTCATAATTTGTTTTTTTTTCTTTTATTATTATTATTTTTTATCGGAGTTCAATTTGCCAACATGTAGCATAACACCCAGGGCTCATCCCGCCAAGTGCCCCCCTCAGTGCCCATCACCCAGTCACCCCAACCCCCTGCCCACCTCCCCTTCCACTACCCCTTTTTCATTTCCCAGAGTTAGGTGTCTCTCATGTTTTGTCAACCTCACTGATATTTTCACTCATTTTCTCTCCTTTCCCTTTATCCCCTTTCACTAATTTTTATATTCCCCAAATGAATGAGGCCATATAATGTATGTCCTTCTCCGATTGACTTATTTCACTCAGAATAATACCCTCCAGGTCCCTCCATGTCAAAGCAAAGGGTGGCTATTTGTCGTTTTTAATGGCTGAGTAATATTCCATTGTATACATAAACCACATCTTCTTTATCCATTTATCTTTCGATGGACACTGAGGCTCCTTCCACAGTTTGGCTATTGTGGACATTGCTGCTTCATAATTTGAATCATAATTCCCACTTTCCAACTTTCCTGTAATATTTTAATAGAAAGTCCAGCTTTTTCCCAGTAATTTGAAATGCCACCTTTATTATATATCAAACATCCATATATACTTGCTCTACTTTTGTATTTTCCATTCATTTTCATTGTTTTGTCTGTCTTTGGACATAATATCACACTGTTTAAATATAGTGATGTTACAAAAGTATGATTTAATATGCTTTTCATTGCGCTTTTTCAATATTTTCTCGACTATTTGCTTCTGTATTTCAAGACTCAAATTTTCTAGCTTCACAAGAAATATTAGTATTTTTATTGGAATCACATCTTTTCATATGTCATTTTTTATATTAACTCAAACAATAGTGACTCTTTAGGAATTGAATCACCCAATTCAAGAATATAGAGTGTCCTTCTGTCCAAATTTATTTTTGTATCTTGCAATAGTGTTTTGTTTCTGTTTTCTCCCACATTTTTGTTGTGGGATCTTTTCTTCTATTATATTTTTCTGACGAATAATTTGTACAAATGTGAGACATTAATTTTACGTGTTATTTTTATATATCATGCCACATCACGGAATTATATTATTACTTATAATTCTATTTCCATTGACCCTTTTCAAGTACACTATCATAATTCATTTATTAAATTTATTTATACACTTATGTATTATTTATATCAAATACATTTTATACATATTTATATTATCTATTTATAGATCAAGATACATTTTTATCTTTTTCTCTTATAATTACTATACTCCTAATTATTTTTTTATAGTTATATTGGATAATATTTCTAACACAAGAGCATAGAGTAATGCAAATGATAGACATCTTCCCCCTATGCTGTCTCAGAATTTATCGAGCGTTTCCCTATACTTATGTATGGGGAAATATTTATTTATTTATTTATTTATTTATTTATTTATTTATTTATTTTAATAATATCTTTTTAAAAAAATCATTTATTCATTCATGAGAGACACAGGGAGAGAGAGAGGCAGAGACATAGGCAGAGGAAGAAGCAGGCTCCATGCAGGGAGCCCCATGTGGGACTTGATCCCGGGTCCCCAGGTTCACGCCCTGGGCTGACGGCAGCGCTAAACTGCTGAGCCACTCGGGCTGCCCATGGGGAAATATTTATATGTTACATTTTAGGTTCAGGAATAGAAATACAAACACACACACACAGGCAGACACATATACATACACACAAAATAATCCTCTTTTTTTTTTTTTAAGATTTTATTTATTTATTCATGAGAGGCACAGAGAGAGAAAGAGGCAGAGACACAGGCAGAGGGAGAAGCAGGCTCCATGCAGGGACCCCGGCGCGGGACTCGATCCCGGGCCTCCAGGATCACGCCCTGGGTTTATGGCAGGCGCCAAACCGCTGAGCCACCGAGGGATCCCCCACAACATAATCACCTTAAGATAATTTAACTTAGGATGAATTCATTAAATCTTATTTCAGAATATATTTTTTTAAGTTAGAAATTGATGTTGAATTCTGAAATACCTCTCAAGAATCTAGAGAATGTTTCCTTAAATGTATTAATGTGCTGAGTGACAATTATGGCTTTTAAAATGTGAACTGTTTCTGCATTGTTGTAATATACTCTACTTGCTCAGGATACAGTTTTTTTTTAATGTACTGTTTTATTTTGTTTGCTAATTTTTATTTTAGATTTTTTTTTGCGTTGACACACATAAATAAAATTGTCTTTAATTTTCATTGTTGGAGTTTCTAGCTTTATAGTTTCAGTGTTGTTCTCACCTCATAAAAATACTTTGAATATTTTCCTTTTCTTCAGTATTATCTGTGATGATGTTGTTATTTGCATGCCTGCATGGTTGGTATGTTTTTTGGAGAATGTGTACAGAGAAATTAAAATTTGCTAATGGCCATTATATAATGGAAACCTGGAATATTTATCTTATTATATAACCTTGTACATGCTTATTGAAGAAATCTTACAAAGTACAAATGAGCAAAAAGCAAAATACAGTAAAGCAACAATGCTAATAAAAGCAACAACCTTTCACTACTTTGAATAATCTCTTCACTAGATGATTTTTAAAAAATGTAATAGTGACCAAAATCAGAAAAAAAAAAAAAAGTATCTTATATTGGCCTTCTTCCACTAGAATGTTGCCTTGAGAACCTTAGCTTTTAATTTATTACTACATTTTTATTTCCTTTATATTAAAAATATTTTAAAGTATTTGATATATATGGCTGTTCTATTAAGCTAATGATTCTACAATGTTTGAAGACTAAAAGGTAGCCCTTTAAAAAAATAGGAAATATCTCATCTTAATCCAACCAGATGAGATAATAACTTCATATTAGTTTATGAAAAACCAAGTATTGACTAAAAGGAAGACTACCATTTTGACTGCAGAATAAAATTTTTTTGAGTACTTCCTTTAACTTGTCACCTTAAAAAAGTTATTGTAAAAGATTTATATAAATAAATGAATAAATAGTTATTCGTACCCTCTCTGAGCTTGTACCCTAAGTAATGATGTCTGAGATTCTTCTTTATGATTAGATCTGACTGCTAAATTCAGGTACTCTTATGTGGATACCATCTTGATTTATATTTTTAAGACAGCAAAAAGTACAGAAGAAAAGACTGGTTTTCTATTTTCTCTGTTTAATTTTCCTCTATTTTTCCTTTTTATAAACCCTTTCTGAGATATTAGAATACTTTTTAAGGATCCCTTCTTATTTTTATTTACAGTATTTTTAGTTTTAATAGTGGTTGTCCTTCATATAATAATATGCATATGTGAGTTATCACAGTGTGATGTTATCAACATTTTACCTCTTTGAATGAAGTTTAAAGAATTTTACTTCTGTTAAGGTCCTTTTAGCAACCCCACTTTTTTTTTTTTTTACTTTTCTTTATCTGTATTTTTTGAGTATAGGTGACACACAATGTTGCATTTTCAGGTGTACAACTTACAAATTTGACAAATCTATACATTTTGCTATGTTTACCACAAGTGTAGCTACCATCTGTCTCCATACAACACTATTACAATATCACTGGCTGTATCCCTTAAGCTCTGCTTTTTATCCCATGACTTATTCATTCCATAACCAAAAGCCTGTATCTCCTACTCCCTCTTCACCCATTTTGCCCATCCCACCATCCCCTGCCCCTCTGACAACCATCAGTTTGTTCTCTGTATTCATAGTTCTATTCTGTCATTTATTTCCTTATTCATTTTTTTAGATTCCATTTATGAGTGGAATCATATGGTATTTGTCTTTCTCAGACTTATTTCATTTAGCATAATGCCCTCTAGGTCCATCCTGTCACAAATGGCACAATCTCCTTCCTCACCTCTTAAACAGAGATTTCTTTAGTATTTACTCCACATACTTTAAGTACTACGTTCCATGGTGTTATAATTTTTGCTTTATTCATCAATATGATAAAAGAATCTCATGAGAAATAGGATTGTCTATTACAGTTACCCTCTTTGCCCATTTTGATGTTACTGCCTTCCAAAGTTCAAAGCCGCCTATTATTTCCTCTACGGTTAAGAAACTTCTTTTAGTTACTCTTTAACAGTAGATTGACTAACCATAAATTGTCTTAGTTTTCCTTTTTCTGAGAATGTTTTTATTTACCCATCGTCTTTGAAGGATATTTTCACCAGACTAGAGTTGGCAATTGACTTCTTTTCTTCCACTACTTGAAAAACATGTCACTTCCTTCTGGCCTCTGTGGTTTTAGATGAGAAATGGGCTTTCACCTGATTTGGTGTTTTCCTCTAAGTAATGTGTCATTTCTGTCTGACTTCTTTGAGGATTTTTTCTTTGTCTTCAGTTTTCAGAGGTTTAATTACAGTGTACCTTGGCATGGATTTCTTTGGGTTTATTCTGAGGCTTGCTTGGCTTCTTGAATCTGCACATTTCTGTGGGTTATTTTGTCCCACAGGTCCCTGAGACTCTGTTTATTTTCAATCTATTTCCTCATTGTTCACATCAGGTAAACCGTATTTGTTTGTTCTCAAGTTCACGCTGTCATTCCCATTCTACTACTAAGCACATGTAGTCAATTGTCCAGTTTCACTTATCATATTATTTTCAGTTCTATAACTCTCATTTTTTAATAATTTGTTTCTTTGCTGAGATTTTTTTGTTTGTTTGTTTGTCTCAAGAGAATTTGTAATTGCTTATTGGAGCATTTTTATGATGGTTGCTTTATAATCCTTGTCAAATTGTCCCAACATTTGATTCATCTTGGTGCTGGCATCTATTGGTTGCTTTTCTAATTCATGTCATAATTTGCCTGGTTCTAGATATGATGAATAATATTTTATTGCAGCCTAGACATTTTGGACATTATATTAGGAGACTCTGGTTCCTATTTATTCATCTTTTTTGCAGGCTATGCTCCCATTAAAATGAATCTGAAGATCTTGATTGTTGTGTATGTTTAGCTTCTTGAAGGGCCTGGTGTACCTCATCATGGCAAAAGTGGGCCTGACATTACACTGCTTTGTTGCTGAGTGGTGTGACTGCAAACTTGGTTCCAAACTAAGCTCCTCTGATACCAGTGGAGTTCCAATTTTTCCTGCCATTACTGTTACCTCTTCTTCCTTTTTGATGCCAGATACAGAGGGAGGTTCACCTCCATATTGTACCCCGCTGACACTAGGGGTGGGGACATATAGAAGAAGTGGACTGTCACTTTCCCTGCCTTATACTACTTCACTCCACCTCCCCAGTGCTAAGTGGGTATAGAGGTTCAACTCTCCACTTAGTCTTGTTAACTCCAGGTCTGGGGTGGAAGCAGAGTGCTTATCAGCTCCAAATGGTACCCATTGTTTAGTGTCCTTGATGCCAGTCCAGGTGGGTGCTCAGCTTTCCAAGGACTCCCTCACTTCAGTGGGGATATTGCAGGACCAGCCACAGGGCATTGGGAAGCATATCAAAGATCAGCTCCCTTCTCAGGACCTTGTACATAAACGATGAGGGAATCCAAGTGCTGCCTGATTTTGCCTGGGCAGGGACTGGGGTAGAAGATCAAAATTCCATACAAGGGCTGAAACTGCATGGGTATAAGGTGTGATTCCCACCCCCCCACCTCCCACCCTCCACCCCCGTAATGTTTGACTACAGTGGAGCAGGTATTGCAAGAAGATTCTACCTGAGGTCCCACGTTTTCCCATACTTTGGCTTGAGATGAACGGGCTATTGCTGAGGGTTTTCTTTTTCTTTTATTTTTGGGCTGTTTTGTTCTGTGTTTTATTTTTATGTTTTGGTGTGTACCTGTTAAAGTCTTCTGCAATGCCCTCTCAGATCTCTGAAGATACGTGAGGCAATCAGGAGATCTAGGGAACTCACTGGCATGTTATTCTTCAGGTCTCAAGGTCTCTTACAGCCAGCCTTCCTTCCACCTTTCAGAGAATCCCTATGCTTACTTGTGTTATGTTCAAAGTTGTTTAATTGTGATGGGGAGAGCCTGTGAGGAATGGGGCTATTCCACTCCACTGTGACAGAACCAGGACTCCCTATCAGAGAAAGATTTGAAATGTATAAAATCACATCTTTTATTATTTTTTACTTCACATGTTGCACACAGATCTGGTCAGGGATTCATTTGGCTGCCCAACCCTCCTTGTCAAATCAGACCCTGGAAGATCAAGGGCAGACCAGGTTTAAGTGATCATTAATCTGTTAAAAGAAAGTGAGAGGAGAAACCTTTTCCCTGAGTAACTAAGGCAGAATTTTTTTAATATGTCTTTAGATGATAAATGATAAGTGAGAATATTTGATCTAGGGACAAGTGTAATATTTCCTCTGGATTTATATCTACCATTTAGCACCACCAACTTCAGTTCATGAACACATCTAATGATAAATATCCCTTTTAGGTTAATTTTTCTATATCTAAAATAGTGGCCCAGTGGGAAGTGATGACCAATCCATTCCCCAATGGCTTCAGGTAGGGAAATTACTGAGTTCATCATCAATCTTACCCTTCAGTCCTCCAGGGAAGATTATCTTTGTAGAACATTGTAAAGCTAAATAAATTTTAAAAATTATCAAAGAGAGATTATAAATCTAAGCAGAATTTCTCCAGACTGGGCACTCACTAGGGAATTAGGAAAAAACTAATACTAAAGGGTTTGCACTGCCCCAGATCAATTAAATAAGAATATCTTGAGTGGGGCCTAGGCATGAGTATTTTTTAAAACTGTCCAGGTGATTCTAACGTGCAGCCAAGACTGAAAATAACTCATCCAGGCAGGTAGTGTTTTCCTTTGACAAGGGAATTTATCTGTTATAACAAATTGCGTCTACCATGCCACATAAAAGCTCACGTTGAATAGATGTTCTGGTGATATGAGATAGCCAGCTCAAAAGCAGTTCCTTTAAGATTGCTCCTCCCAACTTTACTAAATGCTTGTTTTGCTACCAGAAAGTCTTTTCAAACCAGGACAAAGAATGGGCAATGCTCTAAAACTATTTTCTCCCAACAGATAAAGAATCAAATCCTATGATTCTGGAGAGATGGATACTCTAAAGTTGAGATCTCTCACACAGAAATTGTGTTCATAACCATCAAGTTCAGTCTATTGTATTCCTTAACTTTGGAACCCACGACATTCTGACTATGTATAACAGAAACTTTACCTTGCAAGAAGTACTTGCAAGTGAGCCCACCAGGTGTAAAGCATTGAAATTGTTGGATCGTGTAATGAGCATTCCCTAATCCCACTGCTCCTGATGGAGAGCTCACTTTCAACCTGGCAAATCAATCTCATTTTGCCCATGGAGAACATTTATAAGCAAGAGTTTGCATTTTTGAAACTTCAAGGATGGATACCTATACTGCTGAGTTGGTTGTACCTGGAAAATGTTGGGACTTTTACCCAGGGGAATGGTGTTGAATGAGGGGGATGACAGTAAGGATATCTAATTCCTCAATCTGGAAGAGTATAAGGGAAGCTGGGTACACGCCAGCTCTGTGTTGGTGAGATCTTGCAAGGAGACATAATAAAAGTTTCTGGATGAGATGAGTATTGTTATTAGGGTAGAGGCATCAAAGGCTGGTTAAATTGCCCTTCAGAGAATGATACTTCATTGGGGCATTAAGTTATTCTCTGTTAGGGGCATTGACAAAGGATTGGACCCAACCATAGTTCTTTCCTAAGAAAGGTAAGCCTGAGGACTGTGATAAAATGGATCTCTCCTCTTCAAGTTTTGATAGTCTGTTTCCTGACATGGCCTATCATGGATTCTGACAAATTTAGAGGGTTCCACAAATCATCTCATTTACAGAATTCTACCAGGATCTCTCTCTGTCCAGGTTCTCCTTAGTCTTAATACTGCTGACAACTGCAGCCATTGGCCCTGGTGCCCAGGTATTTTTGAGAATACCATTTTTCTCTTGATTTGGTTTAAGATTTGGGATTTTCTATTTAAAGAGGTTATTTATCTTGGCTTAAAAAACCGGTGGGAAGTCTCAATAGCACAATGTTAGACAACCTAGCTTCTAGAAACTTTACAAGTAAATTTAGCAATCAGTTAGCATCCACATACATAATCCATATGCTTAAACGTAGTTGTGTGTGAAAATGCAAGCAGAAGATTCTGTGGAAGCTGTGCCATCCTTAGATTCCAGAGAAGGGCTAATAGTTCACTTAATGTTCTAGAGATAGAGTTGGTTCAGTTAAAAATTTATTTAGCAAATGCCAACTGCATCCTAATATATAGAGAAATGCATAAAATGTGGTCTCTGTCCTTTAGAAGCTTACAACTGATCATAATCTTTATATTCAGACAAATCTGACCACAAAAAGTGCATCCAATTTCAGAAAGTGTTAGACAAATGTTTAACTTCAATAGTTCACCAATGATTACATACATAACTCTCTAAGATCCTTCATTCTAGCCTTAAATATAGTCACTGCAGATTGACTCACTCATCTCTCATTGTACATACCTATTAATAAAGCTTTTCTATATAAACAGCCCTATAAACACTGAAATTGTACGAAGGATGGCTCATTAGACCAAGTGCATGGTTTTAGTTAGTGGCTCTTAAAGTCTTAGTAGGCTGCCAACTACATTTTCAATATTTACCAGCCACCTCTTACACATCTTTGTCCAAAAGAAGAAAGAGGCTCATTCTCTAAATCTATGAGGAGCTACATCACACAAGCAGCATATAAAAGCCTGTGGCATGGTTGGTTGGTCTCCAAAAATATCAAATGAGAGTAAAATGAAGATAAAAGTTCATGATGGGTACATAGAATGCTTAAAATATTTGATTCATTTTCACTTAATGATAGTTGAAATTTTCTCTAAAATGAAGGTGATTGCCTCAATGTATATTAGATGTTAAAGCTGAAATTGAAGAGAAAGAAATTCCACTTAAACTTCATACACAAATAACTAGTAAAGGATGTCAGCTGCATTACATTACTACTGCCCATATTGGCTAAGTAAATTATGTGCTCATTAGTTTATTGAGTTAATAAATGAGAGGCTTAAAAATGTACATGCTCTTACAAGTGAAATATTTTCACAGAGCCAAAGGAAGCTTGACTAATTTGAGTTAGATTTAAATCCTTTGTCTTCAGTAATGATTAATACCATGAGACAATAAAAGAGTAATCAGCTTCTAATTCTGACTTGGCCAGTTCTCTTGTTCCCCGAGAATGGGAAATTCTCTTAGTCCATAGGTCTGTATCTCTTCATCTATAAAGAACAAGACAAAACTGATTCTTGGGGCTACACCTCGTTCCATGATTCTGTGCCATTAGACAAAGATTCTAAGGGGTCTTATATTTATAACTTAATCTTATATATAATAAAGTTGGTCAGGTATTATTAAAGCATAGTCTTATAAAATAAAGGTCATTTAAGGACTGAAATATATCCTAGGCTGAGAAAACTCTGGGGCCAAGACCCATGATATAGCTGCAGTAATTAAATTGCTGAACTCTCAGAGGAGAATGGGGCTGATGATATATTATCACAAGATATGATAATGTAAATGAAAATGCTTTGTAAACTATTTGAGGCTGTATAAATGTCAGATATTAGGCATCATTATTTTCTCCACTGGGAGACCAACTTACAGAACTGGCTTCAACAAGGCCATGTAATAAGTCAGGGACATTTTGGAAGAAAATACATTTTTTATTCTGACATTCCTACCATCCCTTCATCTCACCAATATTTACGGAGCTGCTTCTACTTCTAAAGTGCCAGCAGGGAAATTAAAGGGGTGTCTAAGACTATTACTATCTTCAGCGAGTTTGCAATCTCGTAAATATGTATGAAACAACTGTTTCATCTGTTTGGGTTTTTTTCGAGTGATTTTATGTGTAGATTATTTTCCTTAACTAGGTTTTAAGTTCATTGAAGCCCCAAAATAGACTTTTATTTCTTTTGACCTCCTTCACAATCAATGGACTATTGGGCATAATGATCCTAAAAAATTATTTTGATGGAAATATTAAAAATAATCTCTGTGACAGGGTGTAGACTCTCTAAAAGGCTAAACAAATGTAAATTACTATTATTTACTACTGTTATTTATAAATTGTCTCTAGTACAATGTCTAGGCAATTAGGATTCCATAGTTTTAGAAATGAGACTGACTCAATAAGGACCTAAAATAATAATACAAAAATAAGCAACTTTTATAGAGGACTGATAATGTGCCAGACACTGTTACATGCTTATAGTCATTGTCTTGTTTACTCCCCACAATAATTCTATTAAGTTGGAAATCACTATTATTCCCACACTATAGATGAACAGAGTAAGGTTTAGAGACAACTGAAGCCACATAGTAAGTAGCAGAACGAGAAAATGAATCCAGGTGGTGTAGTTGTCAACACCTGACAAAGGACACCATTACTGGCAGCCTAGAATACCTGGTTTACCACATTAAAATTATCTAGAACTTTAGACCATTCTAGACCAGTAGTTCTTTATGGAGGACAATTTTACCACCTAGGAAATATTTGACAATATCTGGAGACACTTGTGGGTGTCACAACTGCAGAGGTTCTACAGAGGCCATAGACGCTGCTTAACATCCTGTACTATCAAGACCCCCCACAACAAGGAATGATCCAGTCCAAAATGTCAATAGAGAAACTCTGATATAGATCTGTCTTTTCATGCCAGGACCGTTTTGTTGAAAATCAGTGATTTGGGGCAGCCTGGTGGCTCAGCGGTTTAGCGCCGCCATCAGTCAGCCCAGGGCAATCCTGGAGACCCAGGATTGAGTCCCACGTTGGGCTCCCCGCATGGAGTCTGCTTCTCCCTCTGCCTGTGTCTCTGCCTCTCTCTCTATGTCTGTCATAAGTAAATAAATAAATCTTAAAAAAAAATCTTTAAAAAAATGAATATAAATAGCCTAAAACAGCCAGAACAAAAAAAAATTTTTTTAAAGAAGAAAATCAGTGATTTTGTTGTTTCTTAAATTGAAGTATTAACATACAACATTATATTAGTTTCAGGTGTACAACATATAATGATTCGATATTTGTATATGTTGTGAAATGATCACCACAATAGGTCTAGTTACCATAGTTACCATCCACAGTGACTTTCTTCTATTGGCTCAGGCAGTCATGAACAAACATGATCTGAAGGGCCAACAGAGGAGCTCAGGTAAATGTAAGGATGTAGTTCGTGATACCAGAGTTTTTATGGATGGTAATACAGTGTGGGGTAGTTCTTTTCCCTGAAGGTAAGAATGGAATTCTGCTTTGATATATTTTTTTGGTTGAATTTGTAATTTTTAAAGGTTTGGTTTATAGTTCATCTCCTACCCCCCAATAACCCCCGACACTTTTTGTTAATTTAAACAATGTTCTATAGCTGTTGTTGTTGTTGTTTTTAATCTAGAATATACTTGAAATCTTTCCTATATTTGAGACTCTTTCCATCTAACAGTTATATGGCTTTATCTATGAGTAGCTAAGATAAATAGCTATAGCAATTTCATGGTACTTAAAGTCACATTTCTTGATAATCTCTGGATTTTCAGGGACCATTAGAGATCCCTGTGTGAATCTTGGAATAATGAAAAGTACATTCTAGCAAATACTTTAGGTACTCTGCTATTGCTACATTGATTTAGAAATACATTTCTCAATCAATTTTTTTTTTGCAATTTTAACTTGTAATAAAATGAGTCTTAACAAAAATGCCCTTTGCAATCTAAATGCATGGGTTAGAACAGCAGGCCAAATTGAGAATTAATTAACATTTCGAAGTCATAGTGCTATATTGCTTAATCCTAAATTGTACTTCAAATAAGGATTGATTTCTACATCATGACAAAACAACTTTTCCCTCTTCCCATGCTTTTTTAGATGGGAAAATATGGATGGTGTAGATTTAGAGAGTAAGATCAAATAATACAACCATTAAATGTTTTTGATGAAGCCATAATAGTCTATTACAGAATCCGTGTTCTCTAAGTCATCTTTAAAACTTTGAGAAAATAATTATTACTAAATAAGGAAGACAGAAAACCAACCTGTACTGAACACATTAGTATAATTTATGTATTCATAAAACTGATAATAGACATTTATTTCTAAAAATCCTTAAAGCACAGGTAATAATGGAGCCAGTCAGCAATTTGCCACTTGCAATTAATCACTCTCTTCATATTCACAACATTCAATTTTTCTTGCTATTTGAGAGAGTAATGATTAATTGATAAAAGTTTAACAAGTGCACTAATAGCAGGTGCTCCTAATTGCAAAGTCTTCAGAATGATTCTCCCCAAACCTACTTTATGCTAATTTGTACAGCATTAGTCATAACACTTTACAATTTTACTTTTAAAACAACTTTCCTTTTAGTCACTCTAATTTAATTAAGAATTTTAACTAGTTACATGTATCAAGAACACCAATGAATTTTAAATTTGTGAGTTTGATTACCATAAGAGATTAACAAGAAAACTCATAAAAATGCACGGCTGCCAATTAGAAGCATCAACACTGTGTAAATTAGAATTTGTTAATTGGTTTAGCAAATGTAAATTCCATTTTTTGAAATTTTATGAACTGAAAAATTGATTATATTTTTGTGAGCCTCTAGAAATATCTTATTAGTGATGATATTTGTTTCAGTAGTTCCTGAGATTATACTTGTATCTTAGTCACAAATATTTCTATTTCATTTATTTCACAAATATCTGATTATAGCATTCATTTTTCATCCACACATATTTGCTCCTCACCATCCACACTATTAAATGAATACTTAAGTACACATTTTTCTTTCATCTGTCTTTCCTCTCAGCAAGACAGTTAAAATATGCATTCTAGGTAAGGTTTGTTATTTTGTACTTTCAATATTAAAGCGTATGTAATTAATTTAGTTTCCTTAAACACTATGTGTTTATGACAAAACCTACAGATGCTTTCACAAAGATGAATACTGAAACAGCATTCCAGGTATGCAGATTAATACTGTTTGCCTCTAGGAAATAGACCCAGCAATCTTATATTTTATAATTATGAGAGGAGCAAAAGCTATATTTCAGTATGCATTGTGGAATGGGGAGGTCTCTTAGGAATGTAAAATCAAAATCGATTCACAGCAAAAATCTATTCTAGCTTCAAAGTTGCTCCCATGCTGAGTAACAGTCAAGAAACTGAGGGCAGAATTTAGGACAGGCCTAACCTACCCTTATGGCTGAGTCTACATACTATAATCGAGAAGCCGGGGGTGGGGGTGGGGGTGGGGGGGGGAATGGGGCACTGACTGGATTAGATTGTTCTGTGAATCCAGTACTCTGTTTTCCAGATAATGTGACTCATTTGATAGCGGCTGACACACACTCTCTCTCTCTCTGCCTCTTAACTTCTCTGGCCCCTCCCAGAACTGTTTTTGGAAATCACAATGCCTGATAATCTCTCCTAAAGGCCCCAAATTGAGCAGATAATTATTTGGCCTTTCAAAACCTCTTGCATTAATGCATTACCCTAAATTAGTGTAATTAGATTACTCTACCCATGAATAGCTCCCAAAGGGATATAGCACAGGATAAGACCACAAGGTAGAGGGACCATGAACTTAGTGCTTTCCTTCCCCTTTGATCAATGGGGGTAGGAAGGGCCTCGACATTTCCAGAGAACATGCTTCATGTTTATAGTTCCATATCTTCTCATCTTCAGGCAGGAACTGAGACCCTGGTGACTAGACATGGGAACCAGGTAGCAGCAAGAAAGCATCTGGCCTTGGAGGGCTGCTGCAGGACTCTGGGTTGCTAGGAATTAGCCGGATCATAAGGAAGCAGAGCAGCCCTTGACAACCAAAAAACAGAGGAGCTTTGTTTTTTCACCCTGATCCCTTCCTCGTTGTTACATCCTATGTTATACTAGTTTAAAAGAAAAAAAAACTTGGAGGAGTCCAAGATGGTGGAGGAGTAGGAGACCTTAGTTTCTTCTGGTCCCAGGAATTCAGCTGGATAGCTATTAAATCATTCTGAACACCTGCGAACTCAACTGGAGATCTAAGAGAATAGCTACAACTCTACAAATAGAAAAGTGACTCCTTTCTGCAAGGCAGTAGTGCAGAGAAGGGAACCCCAGGTGGTGTAGGGGAAGAGAAACTGCAGGGGGAGGCAGCCTCCAGCAGCTGGCTACCCTACCAGAGAGTATCAGTACTCTCTACTGATAGAGCAGTGGAGCACAGAATCAGAACTTGTAGAAGACTGCTCCGGTGAGGGACGACCCTGCCCGAAAGGTGCTCAGGCAGCAAAGCCGGGGTGGAATCTTAGGTGGGAGAGTGTGGTCTCAGGAACCTCGGGGTCCCAGGGGGACGGAGGGGGCCTGAGTGCAGCAGAGTTCCCATGCATGGGAGCAGGGAAGCTGGATGCAATCAGTGAGCCCAGGGAAGGTGTCTCAGCCCGGGGTTGCCACAAACCTTGAACCATGTCACAGTCTCCCCAAGCAGAGGCCAAGCAAGCGGAAGAACTGGTGAGACACCCCCGCTTTCTCCCGAGGGAGGAGCAGCACAGGTGTGGGCAGCAGGAGTCAGCAGGGTTTGGAGATGCCTAATGGGGTCAGGCGCCTGAGACAGAAATACTGGGCCACAGGCTGGGGGAGGACCGAGTGGGGATAGAGACCAGGGAGACAGGAGGGATTGACTTTTCCCTGAGGGTGCACTGAGGAGTGGGGCCCCAAGCTTTCTGCCAGGGGCTGGAGATGGGAGCCATTATCACTCTGAGCCTCTAAAATAGCTCAGACAGCCTTCAGGGAACAAAAGCCACAGGGAGCAATCCAGAGCAGATTACTGAGCCTGGCTAGGGTGGTGCAGTTCCACCTGGGCCAAGACACTTGAGAATCCAAGCAATAGGCCCCTGGCCTAGAAGATCTATGAGAATATCCAGCAAGACCAAGTTTACCAGTCACCGAGAACTGCAAAACTCCAGTGCTAGGGGAATATAGCACGTAGAATTCATGGGGTTTCCCCTCGTGGTTCTTTAGTCTTTCAATTTTAATTTTCCTCTCTTTCTTTTTTCAACCAATTTCTTGTTTTATCAATTTATTCATTTATTTATTTATTTTTAATCAACTTTTTAAAAAAGCATTTTTAATTTTCATTTTTAGTTACATTCTATTCTTTCATTGTATTTAATGTTATTTTTTGTGTATATATATGTATATGTATATATGTGTGTGTATATATATATGTTTTTCATTCTTTACAATTTTGGGATGCAGTTTATTATTTTCTTTCTGTTATTTTGTTAAATTCTTTTATGTTATTTTTTTGTATATATATATTTGTGTGTATATATATATATATTTAATTCTTTACAATTTTGGGATGCAGTTTCTTCTAATAGACCAAAATACAGCTAATATCTAATGTATGGTTCTGTTCTCTTCACCCGTCTGATCATATTCACTTCTTTTTTCTTTTTTCTTCCTCTTTTTTTCTGTTTGTTAAAGTCTTTTTAAAATTTTCATCTTTACAATTACATTTTATCCTTTCAATGTGTTTAATTTCAATTTTGTATATGTATATTTTTCTTTCTTTACAGTTTTTGAGATGTAGTTTTTTTCTAACAAACTGACCAAAATACACTCAGAATATAGTATATCAGGAGACCTGGGTGGCTCTTTGGTTGAGCATCTGCCTTTGGCTCAGAGCATGATCTTGGAGTTCCAGGATCAAGTCCCACATGGGGCTCCCTGCATGGAGCCTGCTTCTCCCTCTGCCTATGTCTCTGCCTCTCTCTCTCTGTGTCTCTCATGAATAAATAAATAAAGAATCTTTAAAAGAAAAATAGATGCATAAAAAGCATTTGACAATGTATGGCATCCTTTGTTTGATCAAAACTCTTCACAGTGTAGGGATAAAGGGAACATAACTCATTATTATAAAAGCCGTATATAAAAAGCCTACAGCAAGTATCATTCTCAATGGGAAAAAACTGAGAGCTCTTCCTCTAAGGTCAGGAACACAGCAGGGATGTCCACTATTACCACCATTGCTCAACATAGTACTAGAAGTCCTAGCTTCAGTAATAAGACAACAAAAAGAAATAAAAGGCATCCGAATCAGTAAAGAAGTCAAACTCTCACTCTTTGCAGATGACATGATACTCTATGTGAAAAACCCAAAATACTCCACACTAACATTGCCAGAAAACACAGAGGAATTCAGCAAAATGGCAGGATATAAAATCAATGCACAGAAATCAGTTGCATTTCTATACACTAATAATGAGACAGAAGAAAGAGACATTACAGTCAATCCCATTTACAGTTGTACCCCAAACCATGAGATATCTAGGAATAAACCTAACCATAGAGGCAATGGATCAGTACTCAGAAAACTGTAGAACACTCATGAAAGAAATTGAGGAAGACACAAAGAAATGGAAAAATGTTCCATGCTCATTGATTGGAAGAACAAATATTAGTAAAATGCCTATGCTACCTAGAGAAATCTATACATTCAATGCAAGGCCTATCAAAATACCATCAATTTATTTCACAGAGTTGGAACAAATAACCCTAAGATTTGTATGGAATCAGAAAAGACCCCAAACAGCCAAAGGAATGTTGAAAAAGAAAACCAAACCTAGTGGCACCACAATGCCAGATTTCAAGCTGTATTACAAAGCTGTAATCATCAAGACAGTGTTGTACTGGCACAAACAACATACACATAATGTCAATGGAACAAAATAGAGAACTGAGAAATGGACCCTCAACTCCATGGTCAACTAATCTTCAACAAAGCAGGAAAGAATATCCAGTGGAAAAAAAGACAGTCGCTTAAACAAATGGTGTTGGGAAAATTAGCCACATGCAGAAGAATGAAACAGGACCACTTCCTCACACCATACGCAACAATAGACTCAAAATGGATGAAAGACCTAAATGCAAGATAGGAATCCATCAGAATCCTAGAGGAGAAACAGGCAGCGACCTCTGTGATCTTGACCACAGCAACTTCTTACTAGACATGTCTCCAAAGGTAATGGAAACAAAAGCAAAAATGAACTATTGGGACTTCATCAAGATAAAAAAGCTTTTGCACAGCAAAGGAAGCAGTAAACAAAACCAAAAGACAACCAACAGAATGGGAGAAGATATTTCCAAATGACATATCCAATAAATGACTCGTATCCAAAATCCATAAAGAAGTTATCAAACTCAACACCCAAATAACAAATAATCAAGAAATGGAAAGAAGACATAAACAGACATTTCTCTAAAGAAGACATACAAATAGCTAATGGACACATGAAAAAAATACTATCACTTGGCACCAGGAAAATACAAATCAAAACCACAGTGAGATACCAACTCATACAAGTCAGTTGGCTAAAATTAATAAGTCAGGAAATGATAGATTTGTGCGAGGATGCAGAGAATGGGGAACCCTTGTACACTGTTGGTGGGAATACAAACTGGTGCAGCCACTCTGGAAAACAGTACAGAGGTTTCTCAAAAAGTTGAAAATAGAGCTACCCTACAACCCAACAATTGCACCACTGCATATTTACTGCAAAGATACAGGTGTAGTGATCTGAACCGGCACCTGCACCCCAATGTTTATAGCAGCAATGTCCACAATAGCCAAACTATGGAAATAGACCAGAAGTCCATCAACAGATGAATGGATAAAGAAGACACACACACACACACACACACACACACACACACACACACATATATATGTAGATGTGATATATGGACCCATAGCCATCCTTTGGCTGTTTGCTTTGGCCTTGCCCTGTCCCTGCCCCCACCTTGTTCCCTGGTGTGGGGGCCCTGCCCCATGACCCATAAGTCAGAGTAGCTTCCCATCAGGACAAAAGGTGGGAGGGGGGTGTTAGGGAAAGGTGAAGAAAATGGGAACCCCTCCCCTCTCCACTTAATACAATTTTTATTTTTCTACTGAAAAAAAAAAAAAAAAATCCCTGTACCCAGGCTTGCGGCTCCCGGCCCGGCCTGTGCACCCCCGGGCGGCCAGGACGCACTTGACGAGTCGGCTCTTGTGACTTCTCCGTCCACGTCCCTCGGGAGGCTCTGAGAAGTTGGGCTGGCGACAAGGTCCCCGCCAGGAAACGGGTCACACCCACACTTGAAAGCTTTGGCCGCATCTGAACACTGCAAACTGCTAGAATTTGCTACAAAACACGAAACACTTCCATGTAAAACAAAAACCCTCCGTGATTTAAAAGGCAAACGAGGAAAACGTGTGTCCCACTCCCTGCTTGTCCGGGTTATATATATATATATAGAGAGAGAGAGGCATGTTACTCAGCCATAAAAAAAAAAAAAAAAAAATGAAATCGCGGATGGCCCGGGGGTGGGGCTCAGCGGTTTAGCGCCGCCTTCAGCCCAGGGCGTGATCCTGGAGACCCGGATTGAGTCCCACGTCGGGCTCCCGGCATGGGGCCTGCTTCTCCCTCTGCCTGTGTCTCTGCCTCTCTCTCCCTGTGTCTCTCATGAATAAATAAATAAAATCTTTAAAAAAAAATGAAATAGCCATTTGCAATGACATGGATGGAACTAAAGGATATTATGCTAAGCAAAATAAGTCAGTTGAGAAAGACAATTATATGATCTCACTCATATGTGGAATTTAAGAAGGATCATAGGGGAAGAGAGGAAAAAATAAAACAAGACAAAATCAGAGAGGGAGGCAAACCATAAGAGACTTTTAAAAAAATGTTTATTTATTCATGAGAGACACACAGAGATAGATAGATGATAGATAGATAGATGATAGATAGATGATAGAGAAAGAGAGGCAGAGACACAGAGGGAGAAGCAGGCTCCATGCAGGGAGCCCCATGTGGGACTTGATCCTGGGACTCCAAGATCAGCCCTGGGTCCAAGGCAGGTATCAAACCGCTGAGCCACCCAGGGATCCCAAGAGACTCTTAATCATAGGAAACAAACTGAGGGTCACTGGAGAGGACAGGGTAGGGGATGGGGTAACTGGGCATTGGGCATTAAGGAAGGCATTTGATGTCATGAGCACTGGGTATTATATAAGACTGATAAATCACTGACTTCTACCTCTGAAATGAATAATACATTATTTAATTAATTGAATTTAAGTTAAAAAACGTGTATTTAAAAATGAGCATATATACAAAATATATGTACATAATTATTAGACTTTCATTCTTGGGAAACACCGGAACTGGTTTATCGTGGCAGTGGTAGACATTTTTTATTAATGTGTGGATATCCACCTAGAAAAACATCTCTAAATTTGTGCTTTAGTCTTGTTTCCCATTTTCTTGATTCTTGTATCAAAAATGTATAAAATATACTTATTAAATAGATAATAAAAAATATTTTAAAGAAAAGGAAAAGTGAGACACCTGAGTGGCTCAGTGGTTGAGCATCTGCCTTTGGCTCAGGGCGTGATCCTGGAATTCTGGGATCGAGTCCCACATAAGGCTCCCTGCATGGAACCCGGTTCTCCCTCTGCCTATGTCTTTGCCTCTCCCTGTGTCTCTCATGAATAAATAAATAAAATCTTTAAAAAAAAAGAAAAAGAAAAGAAAAAATTGCAAACAAGCTCAATTTCCAAAAACCAAAGATCTTTAGTAAATTTAGGTGTTGGTGGCACATTATGCAGCCATTAAAATAATAATGAAGATATATGGAGGAAATGACATGGAAACATGTTCATAATTTATTGGCAGGGCTTTCTTCTTTCAAAGTAATGTCTATACCCAATGTGAGGCACAAACACAAGTTCACATTTTATTATTTCATTAGTTCATTGAATGTGTTGTATACATATTATGTGTCAGGTTCTAAGTGCTTCAGTAGTAAATGCGATAGATCTGTTCTCTCGAAGCTTGCATTTTAGTAAGAGATTCAAAAAATCAAAGAGTAACTAGACAAATATATAATGTAGTTTCAAGAGTCATATTTGCTATGAAGAAATATAAAGCAAGGGAAGGAAGGGTGGGTGAAAATGACATCTGACTAGATACAGGGATAAGTTATGGAGCCAAGAATATTCCCAGAGGGGAAAATTAGTGTAAAATCTCTTAGTTGGAAATGAGAAGGCCAGACTTATGGTAGAGAAGACCAAGGCTAAAAGGAAAGCAAAATAAGAGGTTGGACAGCATAGAGAGAAATGCAGAAAGGTCTGCAGTGATTGCTGCAAATTAGAAATGCTCTAGCACCCTCACTGAGCTCTCCTTCCAGAGGATGATTCCACAAAGGGAGCATCATCTGCTGTGAACTGGAGTTGATTCTGGGTGTGGAAGGGCATCCCAGAATGGTGTGCTTTACACATGATAATACCCAGGGTGTCAGACATATTGTCTCACATCCAATGGAGAGCATACAGGTGTGCTGGCACTGTAATTATGTTTACTTAAAAATAATACATTATGTGAGCCAGTCAGTCACTTCTGTAGGTTCTATGTCACCTTTGAGGCTTGGAGGTTTTTTGTTTTTTGTTTTGTTTGTTTGTTTTAAGATGTATTTATTCTTTTGAGAAGGGGGCAGAGGTAGAGGGGCAGAAGAAGAGGGAGAGAGAATCTCCAACAGACTATCCGCTAAGCACAGAGCCCGATCTCACAACCCTGAGATCTAAAACAACAAAAACAAAAACAAAAAATTCCTAAGATATTGACCTGAGCCAAAATCAGGAGTCAGATGTTCAACTAAATGAGGCACCCAGGCACCCCTGAGGTTTTTAGCCTCCATTTTAAACCCAGTTAATAAGCATTACTGGACTGGCTAAGTTGGAGAAATAGGGAAAACATGCATTGCTTTTACAGGAAATTCCCTAAGGGGGAGACTTTCTTTTTTTTTTTTTTTTTTTAAAGATACTAGGTTTTATTTTTTTTTTAAAGATTTTATTTATTTATTCATGAGAGTACAGAGAGACAGAGAGGCAGAGACACAGGCAGAGGGAGAAACAGGCTCCATGCAGGAAGCCCGACGTGGGACTCTATCCCAGGTCTCCAGGATCACGCCCTGGGCTGAAGGCGGCACTAAACCGCTGAGCCACCTGGGCTGGGAAACTTTCTCTGGGGGCACTTCAGTGTTCCAATTCATCACTCTTTTCCTTCTTTTCTAGGGGTACCCCAGGACAGTTTGTCCAGTAACAGAAGCCCTCTGTAGATTTCACCACTTTGAACCTTGTCTCATAATGTGGTACTGGTAACCTTTATGGTCTGCCCCTGGTCAATACAGGGATTCTAATCTTTGACTCTCCAGTTGCAATGTTTTGGGGAAATCCCCAGAAAAACCATTCCACTTGAAGTCACAATTTCTTAGGCTACTAATAAGGAGAATAATATTTATCTTTCCCATAGGGTGGTGGGATGGTTGATTAATAAATCCTTAAAGGGTGTTTTGAAGATTACAAGTGTCAGCTATTATTGTGATTATTATTAGCTGAACCTACAATCCAGAATTAGAATGAGCATCAGGTTACAGCTGACTCTTTCATCTTCTGTACATATGTCCTATCCACTGGAGGAATTAAATTTAAGCCCAGCATAATTAATTGTTTATGAAGCATGTTGTGAGTCTCAACTGTTCAAGTGCCAAGTGCAGTTACGAGAAACATCATGGCTTTGGTTTGAATCTTGTAGTGATATTACATTCTGATGGGCTTCATTTACATTACAGATCAAGTAGTCAGGGTCTCATTTCTATATTCTGTGCAGTACCCGGTAGCCTGCTGGCATGTCACAACCATCCAATAAAAGCAGTAATAAAGCTGTAATCTCCTTCCCTTTACTCTTGATTTGCCTCCATATTAAAAAAGAAAGTAGACTAGACAGGAAGAAAGATGCTGTCTTATTTTTGGCAAAAAAATAATTCAAAATCATTGCTAATGAGACTATGGAATCTTCTTTCGCCTGCTTACCAATAAGGAAAATAAAAACTATTTACTCTGAAAAGTCTGGTTGTATCACTCTTAAATCATTTCTAGTCCACTAAGTGCTTTGAATAATGGAGGAGTTAGAAGGGCCCCTGATTTAATTTTGTCTCCTGTGTTTCTTTAGTATCTTTGAGCTCTCTTGCATTTAGGGGAATAGCACAGAAGAGAGAGTTAAGGATGATTTTTTTTTTCAAAAGAAAGCTATTAAAAGCTTTTACAAGGGACTTGAGCTTTAATAAAACCTCTCTGTATGCAGGAAGGCCAAATCTCCAGGGATTTGGAAAGAGGCAACCTCAAAGTTAAACATTTGAAGAGCAAACTAAATTCATGACTTCAACATTACTTCCTTTCTTCTCTCTCCCTTATCCTCCTTATAATAGATCCAACATTGGTTCAGCACATTCTTTCACCCCAAATCTCCAATAGATCACAGTATCAAATTCTAAGAGCACATGTTTGCCTGACATTTTAGTTTATAAAATGTTATATTACATATGTGTTAGTTTTCTATTGCTGCCATAATAAATGACCATAAATGTAGTGACTCAAAACAGCAGCTATTTAATATTTCACAGTTCTGTAGGTCAAAAGTACAGGCTCAGGTTAGACTAGCTGGTTCTCTGCTGTGGGTTTCACAAGGCTGAAATCAAGGTACCTGTGGGGCTATCATCCTTTCTAAAGGCTCTGGCAATGTATTCTCTTCCAAGCCCATTCACATTGTTGGCAAAATTGAATTCCATGTGTTATAGGACTGTAGCCCCGTTTCTTTGTGGCTGTTGGCTAGGGGTTATTCTTGATTTTTACAAGCTGCCCACATTCCTTCACTAATGGCCCTTTTTCTCCATCTGCAAAGCCAGCAATGGCGGATCAAGCGCTCTTCAAGCTTTGAACCTTTCTGGCCTCCCCTCTGCCTTACTCTCTGCTTTTCAGTTAAGAAAATTCTCTTGTAAGGGCTCATGTGGTTACACTAGGCCTAGCTGAATAATCCAAAATCTCACCATACCAAGGTCTATAACTCTCAATATATCTGCAAAGTCTCTTTTGCCTTGTAATATAACGTATTTGAAGGTTCTAGGGATTAAGGCATGAACATCGTTGGGGGAGGTTATTTTTCTGCTTATTATTCTATGGCATTATCATACTAGACAAGGAAGACACTATATCCCAGTTTTATAGATGAAGACTTGCAAGATCTCAGTAGCATATGTGATTTAACCCAGGTCACAGAACAAATAAGTGGCAAAGTTCAATGGTAATAACTGAAATCTTTTTGTTACTTGTTATTTTTGTTCCTTGATTTTAAGGAACATTTGAAGGGTTCTTATTAAGTGTGAGGTTCTGTACTAAGCTGGAATGCAAGAACGAAAGATGGAATTTCTGCATTCAAGGGGTTCACAATTTTGTAGGCTAACCTGACAAATATGCAAGCAATTTTAATATGGTTTGTGAAGGTTTGACAAAGATTCCAGAAGGAATATAATCTCAGGGAGGGAACGAGGGGGCATTAGGAAAGACTTCCCAAATGAGGTGATCTTTAAAAGGCTTTTTAAGAACAAGTAGGAGATCATCAGTTAGATATTCAGGATGTAGTGATAACATGTGCAAAGGCTTGGTGGCACAGAAAGCTAGGGCTCCTTCAAGAACCAGAAGATGGGATAAAATGTAGTGGTGGAGAAGAATGGACAGGGAAGCCATAAGACTGGATAGAGATATAATGTGAAAAAACTTTTTTTTTAACTTATCCACCTTCCAGGCAGCCCCAGTGGCCCAGCGGTTTAGCGCCACCTTCAGCCCAGGGCCTGATCCTGGAGACCCAGGATGGAGTCCTATGTCCGGCTCCCTGCATGGAGCCTGCTTCTCCCTCTGCCTGTGTCTCTGCCTCTCTCTCTCTCTCTCCCTCTCTCTCTCTCTGTGTCTGTCATGAATAAATAAATAAAATCTTAAAAAATAAAAAATATTAAAAAGCCATATCCACCTTCCTGTACTGGTTAAGATCAGTTGCCCCATTTGAGTCAGATTTGACATAACCAGTGAACATTCTAGAAAAGTATAGAATGAGGAGATTCAGTTAAATGAGGGCTGAGATGATGAATAACAATGACTATCCTATTCAAGGCACTTGCTAGATATTTTAAGGGTCACAAAAATATAAAGTATATACTTTGGCCTTACAGATTCTTTCATCTCATATCAGAACTCTTTTAGCTGCAAGAAGTAGAAAGCCAATTCAAGCTAACTTTGTCCAATGAAGCAGAATCTATCGATTCATATTTCTGAAAATCATGAGGATCTATGGCTTCAAGCAGAGCTAGATCCAGGGGCTCAAACAATGTCATTGAGGGTCTCTTCATCCCTGACTTCTGACCTCTTCTTTTAGAATCATTTCAGAGAGCTCTCCTTCGTGTTGCACCAAAACTGGCCAGCAATAATTTTAGGTTTACATTGACTTTATAGCTAACAATCCTAGTGAAAAGAGCATTTTCTTTCTCCCAGCATCCAGGTGTTTCTGAAAAAGGATTCTGATTGGTTTGGTTTACCCACACCAACCCATGGACCAATCACTATGTTCACAGAGCAGGAGTACTTGAAATAGCTTGCTTGAGTTGTACATCCAACTCTGTGGTAGGAAAAGTGGAGCCAACCTCATGTGTTGGAAATGGGGTATTTTTTAAAGTAGAGTAATGATAGATATTCTGAAATAAAGAATGAGAGGTGAATATACCAGGTCTCTACTACACCAGTGCATACAAATCACCTGTGGGTTTGGTTAAAATACAGATTGTGATTCAAGAATGCTAGGGTGAGATCTAAAATTCTGCATTTTTAACAAGCTCCCAGGTGATGCTAATGCTACTCGTCCATGGACCGGGTTTGTTGCAGCAAGGCACTGGACTATCTATTGAAGGAACCAAGCAGAGTATGTGGAAAGATAACCATAATGCAATCGGAATTGTCTGAATGTCTTCATGAGTGTTCATGATGTTTACCTCAAGGGAGAGACACTGGAATTTATCTCACTTTTTATCTCATTCCCTCATGTGTTGTTAGGATTTCTTTTTAAACATTGGACATCTCTTAATTTGATAATAAAGAAAAAAATCACCATTTGGGCAGATACAAAACAAGGAAATATGGTAGAGGTGACTGCAGAAATGTGGGCTGGTGCTCTTAGAGCCCAGAGGAGGCAACTCCTAACTCTAGAGGAGGAGATGGAGGGTTTTGCAGGACGGGTAGGAGGGTGCTCAATAGAAATGAGCAGAGAGATTTATTCCAGGAAGAAGGACTCCTTGGGTAGTTGCAAGTATCAGGGATGAAGAGTTTGCGTAATAAAAAAATGCAAATGTTAATTTGACATAATGACACAAGAGATAGGAAAAGTGAGAGTGTCAAACAAATTGTAAAGGCAATAGGCATATAGGAATTCAAAGACGAGAGAATTTCCTTAAGTGAGGTCAGTAGTTCTCCAACTCTGGTCTGTAGTTTGACCTTGAACCTTTTCAAGGGGTCTTTGAGGTCAAAACTGTTTTAGTAATAACGACCAAGAGGTCATTGGCTTTTTTTTTTCCTGTGTCCACATGTAGTGATGGTGCAAAAGCAATGATCAGTCAAAAAGCTGGCACCTAGCATGCATCAAGGCATGGGCATCAAACTGTACAGTGGTCATAGTGGTTATATTCATCATGACCAGCCCTCACAGGAAAAATAAAGGAACAGAAAATCCCAGTTTTACTTAATAATGCCCTTGATTAAGTGGTAGAAATGACTAATTTTATTAAGGCCCAACTCTGGATTTTGTTAAATCTTTTTAATATTCTATGTGGTTAAATGGGGATTATGTATAAAACATTTCTGCTGCATCTCGAAGCATAATGATCGTCAGGAAGGAAACCACTTGTATGATTGAGTTATAAGCCACACTGACAAACTACTGTTATTCTGACCTGAGTATTTGAACATTTTCTTAAAAATAAACAAGTGAGCCTCCTACTTCCAGGAACACAAATGACAGCATTCATTCTCAATGATACAATTTGAAGTCTCCAGGAAAAATGAGAATTTAAGAAAATGTTTATCTGTTACCGTGAGCTTCATAGTATTTCAATTCTGAAAGGTAAGATTGATGGCATATTAATAAATGTGACTTTTGACACTTCTGTGTCATCATTTGGATTGTTTACATAATTCAGTGAGTCAGATTTTCCACATGACCCAGCACAATGTCACAAAATTACACATGGGTAAGAAAATCCAATGAAAGTGCAAGACTTAGGGTGCCTGGGTAGCTCAGTCTGTTAAGCATCTCCCTTCGGCTCAGGTCATAATCCTGGGGTCTGGGAATGGAGCCCCACTTTGGGCTCCCTGCTCAGCAGGGAGTCTGCTTCTCCCTCTGCTTCTCCTCCTTGCCCATGCTTTCTCAAACAAATAAATTAAAAAAAAAATAAAACCTTAAGAAAAAAGAAAGTACAAGACAGCCCTATAGATATAACTCCAGTCTGTGCAAAAAGCTCATGGATATGGTTTCAGATTCCAGATTCCAACTATCCTTTAAGAAACTACCACCTTTCAGGTTGAGCAGAGTATCAAAAAAGAATATACAAAATTGTTTAGAAAGGCTGTTCAAATACTCTTCCTTTCCAAAATACATATCTGTGAGGGCCAGATTATCTTCATATACTTCAGCCAAGAACTATATTGCAGCAGATAAATGCAGTAGGTGATAGGAGGACTTTGCCATGTTCTCTGAAATCAGACATTAGAAGGATCTGCAAACAGTGCCACTCTTGCCCCTAATGGTTTTGCTTATTTATTTTTTACTTTGGCAAATACAGTTTTTTTTTTCATCAAAAGAAGTCATTTATTTTATTTTATTTTATTTTATTTTATTTTTGAAGTCATTTATTTTAAAATCCATTTGATTTAATGGTATTTTTAATGGGATTAAAATTGAAATTTAATTTTCTTTCTTTTTAAGTGTTCTAATTCTGTAAATATTTGTGGATATAATCCACATAAACAAAAGATCTTTGAGGTTTTTTAATAGTTTCTCAGAATATGAAGTGGTTCTGAGACCAGAAAGTTTGAGAAGTACCAGGCAAGGCTTATCAGAAACACTGGAGGTTGCTAGTTTTTTACTGCCAATGAATTATGAGTATATTATAATACAACAAACACATGGGTTCCTCCTCTTAGAATAAGCTTCTGTTATTTGGCTGAACATAGATAAGCTTTTGAGTATGATATCTGGACTAGAACCTATGCCTTTAGAATCTTAGAAAAACTGAAACAACTCACCACCCCCAGCAAATACCTAAAAGTAAAAATATCGTTGGTCTTTATTTCAATGCCCCTGAATAGAATAGAGCATTAAATATTTGACCTTATATTTAAAATGTGATTTTTCAAAGTAAAATTTAGAGATCAAGTCTCTCACATTCCTAAACTATTTGGGCAGAGCTTCCTTTTGTTCTAGTTTTTTATTGCTTTGGGGGATGTCAAAACACACTTAACAAGTTTTTGGAGTTAGAAGGTCTATTTCATGGCACTTTGATTTCTCTTCTAATGCTGCTGAAGTTTGGGTCACTGGAGAGTTGCCTGATAGATTCCACCCACGGCTACCACTTCAGGATAAGGGGATGAAACCCCTTCTATGAATAGCCATTTTCTTTGTTTAAAGTGGAGATTATTTTTAAAATAACATTTCAAATTAAGAGTTGCTTAGTTTTTGTGGGAATGATTTGAATTAGGATTTGCTTGTGCTTTGGACACATATTCTATGCTTATAAGACTTCCAAGAAGAGATTCAAGAGAGGCTGAGGCCACAGGAAATAGAAGCTGAAATGATTTGGAGTTGGCAGAAATCTGTCATGCTCCTCAAACTCTGCCAACAAAATTACCACCAAAGGCAGAAATATGCAAACCTGGTTCTCTGTTACTAGTGACAAATGGCTTTATCTTTCGTGCTTTATCTTGTAAATGTTCTTGAATTCTGCATAATATAATTCTTTGTTTTAGTATAATAATCATTTTTAAAAATGACTTATCACTGAATAAAAGTGATTCTCCAAGAAAATCCAGTACTACAGTTCTTCATGTCTTGAGGAGGCTCCTATTACACCACCCCAATCTTAGAGAAGCCTGGTCCCATAGACTATGTTTGGAAGACCAGGGAGAATTATCTCTTTAGTACATCCTCTTCGTGCACTATTGCTCAAGGACTCTGTACTAGTACTAACTTGGCTGCAGGGCTCTAAATAAATTGATAGCAAGAGGGAACGCCAGGGGGGCGTGGGGGCAACTCTGCAGGCTAGCTAGGGTTGGCAAAGTCAATGAATGTTTCCCCTTTCACTGCTCCTTTTAACTTAACACCCACTCAACACCCATAGAGTTGAACAAGAAGGAGAGAAATTGGCCAGGTATGACTGCTATAGGGGGGCCTTGGGCTCACTGGAGGGAGCATCACATAGACTATTGGATGTGGGCTCCACTACGTATCTTCATCCCAGTAAGAATGGGCACCAGGTCTGCCCATTATTCTGATTTTTTTTAAATTAGAGAAATAAGAGACTTATGACATAAAAAATGTTATTACATTATAATATATATTTATATATATTTATATTATATACATTTAAAGATATATATTTTTTAATTTTGGTAAATAATTCAATTCTATAAAATATGTGGCCAATCAATAGTTTTGGACCTCTGGCCTATGCTGTATGTTCTCCCAGAGAATGAGGCAACATTTATGTTGCATATGGTTATGTCTTTGGTTGATATCTAGATAGGTATTCTCAGGCTGTATGGGTCAGGAAAGCTGTGAGAAGAGAAACTTATATCCTCCAACCATATTACAGTTTTTATTTCTGCTTACTTACAAGTACCAAGAGGGAGAATTAAGATGACTCTACTTAAATAGGATATCATTTTTATGGTGTTACCATCTGGGGAGTATACATTTCTTTTTGTTCTCTCTTTCTGGCAAAAAGGGGACAACTGTTTCCCATCTTCTGAAAATTCTTTTTGTATTTTGAAATAGTTATGAAGGCTATCCATGCTCATATTTTTGTTCTCAGACAAAATAGCCCCAAATCCTCAAATATTTCCTCAAGGATATTCCTTTTTACATTTTAATTATCTTCATTATAGACCTCTGAACTCTCTCCAAGTTTCCCATATCTTTGGACACACTGGCACAACTTGTTCTTATAAAAGCCCAGCCAATGCTAAATACAGATGGAGGATTTTTCAGTTACGACAGTTAAATCTTTGTGTTATTTTTGAACAGCATTGTATTTCTGACTGACACCTTCACTTGTAATCAATCTGCTACAAGCCTCATATAACTTCCACTATTTTTGTGCACAGCTAGGCCTTTCGCAATCTTATGCCATAATTTGTGACCTGCACCTCCTTATAGTTCATCCTATATAATATCCTTTATGTTTAATTTTTATCTCTATATCTGGAATGCCAGAACTTTCATGCCAATATCTAAATAGTGTCCAATACACAATAGGTACTTAAGGTATGTTTACTGAGTGAAATAACTCAAATATGATTGAGGCAATATGTCCCACCAAAAGAAAAAAAAAAGTGAATTTGGTAGAAGCTTCTGGTATATTTTTTCCAAAGTTGACTATAGGTTTAAATTCTACTTAGAGGAAGATTCGTGTCTAAGTCGTGGCTTTCACTTCTTAGCTATTTGATTTGGACAAGGTAGTCAAATTCTCTAAGCCTTTGTTTCTAATCTATAAAATATACATAATAATATCTCTTTAGATTTATTGTAGCATTTATATGAGATATTGCATATAAAATGCTTGGACACATTCTTGGTATATAATGAACCTCTCTCTCTGGCCAAAAAAAAAAAAAGCTAGATTAAGAAGAAAATATAATGACCAAAACATGGAGCTCAATATCTGAGTATGTTAAAGAAGGGAGATATTTTCTCATCTCATGTTTACCTTCTGAAAATCCTTGTGCAGAAAATTATTTCTGGACTCTTTAAGAATTTGTGGTCATGGTATTCCCTCTCGATGCTTCACTTTCTCATCTTTCTGCTCAAATTAAATTAAATGCATGGCATAAATGTTTATCCCAGAAAAATGCTCACTATACAATATTAGCATTTCAAAATCATCAGTATCATCAGTTTCATCCTTTTCCTATATCTTTATGCGATCAAAATCTAAATGGAAAATATAGCCGAATATTGCAAAAAAGAAATGTACAACTGCTACTAAAATGCTTTAAGGAAGAATATTTGCAAAGGCAAAGAGGGATGGTCTCTTTGCAAGGAAAGAAGCAGGCCTTACCCAGACTGTGCTCCAGAGGAGGTGTGAGGCAAGTGTTTCTTGATTGATGATGGTGGTGGTGATGGAGGCATGCATGCGTTCCCATGTCACAGAAAAAAAGGGTTTGGCCACTACAGAAACAACAGAATATTAAGTATTCCAGTGAGTATCAGGCTGTGGCAAAGCTTTAGGAATGACAGGAAAAGTAAAAGGAAATGACAGTTAGGAAGTGATTCACAGCAACATGAAAATAACAAACTGGCAGACTTCACGGATGCTAAAATTCACAATTCTAAAATGGTCACCAATTTAACTCCTGAAGTATGTGTCTCAGCAGAAATTGCTGTGTAAAGTGAAGATTTACAGTTTCTTTAGCAGGAGGTGAGTTGCTCAGGAACAAAACTTTTATAAGGCTTATTAATTGTCATCGAATGATAGTATTTAGGGATGATGTCTGTTAGCACAAGTTACTATAAGGTGATAACTCACATAAAGTTTATATTAAGCTTAGGATTCATTAGAATAATTTTTGAAAGCCAGATGACCCTGCAGCAATTTTCATTTTCAGCCACTATAGTAGATCATTTTCTACTTAGAACTACCTCAAAATGATAATGTGTCCCAAGGACACACTGAATTTCGTTTTTATACCTTTCCAGCTTTACCTTCTCTGGGAAAAAGGTCATTGACAATGACACAAATAAAATCAGAATATCCTATAGTCATCACTATTCTATTAGGCTTATGGACTAGAATAAATCAGTTACATAATTAAAAATTATTAGATTAAAATTTTAATATTGAGAAATATAGCACACTTGAATTTATAATATACTAGCCCAAATATTTGTTGTGTGTATTGACTTAGGATGACTAAATATGAAAGTTCATATTTAGAAATGATGAAACTAGAAAAATGGTGAAACAGGTCTAGGAATAAAATGACAGAATTTTGTATTAGTTCCAAAATTTGTTACGCAAAAACCCTGAGCCTCATTTTTCCCTTTAATTAAATGGGAATGATTTCATGATGACATCGCAGTGTTGTTTATTAAGACAAAGAAGATAAAGAAGGTCACAAAAATCCACAAGGCTGAATGGACACATGTAAAGTTCTACTACTATTACCATGGCTCCTACCTTACTTCTGCTACAATTATTGATATTACAACTGCTACTACCTCACTAACAGCATTACTCTTCTCGTTGTGCTTGCTTCAAGCAGCTATTTCTCATCCTGGATTTGAATATGATCAATATACAGATAAATTGCATATATACGTTCTTTGAACATTCAACTCTTATATAATTAAAAATAATGAAAAAAAACCATAAAACATAGTAATACACTTTTATATATGCATTTTAATAAAATCCATGAGTATCAATCATTTAAATTGTCAAAAAATAACCATATGAAGTATTTGAATGAACAGGAGAATGACTGTCTTCCATTATCCTCTCAATCTCATTAACCAGAGATGACTCAGTCTGCACTGTCTCAGCCTACTGCTCTCAGGGCTAGCTGTTTCAGGAATAGAATAAATACATTTTGAATGTAAACTGTTCAATACTATACAAGTTTCTAAATAAGTAAGTTATCAGGTAAAGACCTTCAAATACATTGCCTTCCAGTGGGGAAGACGAAACTAACTTCAGTCAATGCCATTAACAGATTTGGAGTGTGTGTTAGGCACAGGGCAGAGTACTGGATACACTTAAAAATATCAATTCTCAGTTCTCCTTTCTGTTAAGCTTCTTTTAGGCCCTGTTCTCTTCTATCTACATTGACCATTATAACATCCCTCTTTTGTTTTTTAGCATCCCTCCTTTCATTTTTAATAGATTTTCAGATTATCTCACAGTTTAACCTTTATAATGTATTTCTCTTAGAATGTGTTTGTTACTTCATGTATAAAATCATTTTGATTACAGCAATCAAATGTATCTGAATCCTGTTGTAGATTTCTTGCAGACAGCAAATGTCATCCACCTTAGATGGAGTGGCTGGAGATCAGAGGGATGTAACTGGGCCTACCAAGGATTGCCCAAGATTGACATCGAGTAGCTGCATTGTGGTAAAATCTTGTTGCTGCTCTCGGGAGGACTAAGGCTATGTTTAGTCTGCATAGGCAGGGGTCATAAAAGGGTAATGCATCAAGCAGACATAAAAATATGTTTTCATCTAAAATTATAGCTTATGTATTCCTCCATGTAAAATTTAAATGACTATATGATACTCACAGATGTGCCATTCCACCGTTGTTGTGCATTATATTGTTTCTAATGTCGTATCATGAATAATGGCTACAGAGAACACATTAAGATCTCTTTATGTTTGTGTTATTTCATTAGAATAGAGTCCCTGAGGTAAGAGTTCAAGTCAAAGGATATGAAAATTGTAATAACACATATACAGAATGCCACCTTCCAGACTCACAACAATTTAACTTACAACATTGATGCTTAAGATGGTCCATCTCACAGCTTCCTCCACCTCTCCTCTGACTCTTTAGTCCTAGATTTATTAGTATCCAAAATACATAAAAAAAACTCATGCAAATCAATAGCAAAAAATTCAAACAATGTGATTTAAAAATGGGCAGAGGATTTGAATAGACATTTTCCAAAGAAGATATACAAACAGCAGGTAAATGAAATGATACTCAACAGTACTAATCATCAAGGAAATTCAAATCAAAACCACAATGATATATATCATGTCACTCCTGTTAGAATGGCTATTATAAAAAAGACAAGAAATTATAAGTGTTGGTTAGGATGTGATGGAAATGTAAATTGGTACAACCACTATGGAAAATAATATGGAGGTTCTTCAAAAAATTAAAAAGAGAACTACCATGTGATCCAGTAATTCAACTTCTAGAGTATATATCCAAAGGAAAATGAAAATAGGATATCAAAAAGATATCTGCACTCCCATGTTCACTATAGAATTTTAAAAATAGCCAAGATATGGAAACAACATAAGCACTCATAAGTGGATGGATGGACAAAGAAGTTGTGATATAGCTATACAATGGAATGCTATTCAGACATGAGAAAAAACAATCTGCCATTTGCCACAACATGAATGGAGCTTATGGGGCTTGTACTAAGTGAGATAAGTCAGATAGAGAAAGACAGACACTATATGACATTACTCCTATGTAGATTCTAAAAAAGTCTAACCAGAATGGTGATTACTAGGGGCTGGGGGTTTGGGGAAAAGGGGAGAATGTTGGACAGAAAGTACAAACTCCAGTTATAAGATGAGTAAGTTCTGGGGATCTAATGTAAAACATGGTGACTAAAGTTAATAATATTGTAACATATACTTTAAAGTCACTAAAAAAGTAGGTTTTAAATGTTCTCATCACACACACACACACAAAAAGGAATGGTAATAGGGGCACCTGAGTGGCTTAGTTGGTCAAGCATCTGACTCTTGATCTCAACTCAGGTCTTGATCTCAGGGTCCTGAGTTCAAGCCTTATGAATATATATTTTTTTAAATGGTAATTATGTAATGTGATGCAGGTGTTTGCTAACTCTGTGGTGGTAATAATTTTGCAATATGTGTATCAAGTAAACCTTAAGCTTACCTTAATAACTTAAACTCACACAATATTATGTCAATTTTATCTCACTAAAGCTAGAAAAAATATTTCTGTTCTTTCATGAATTACTGATTAGTATGGAAAATATACAGACTTTAATAACTTGTCTGACCTTTCTATATGGAATTTATCTCAACCCACTGTCAGACTTGTAGTAATATTGCTTTCAGCTTTATTCTTTGCCTTTTAATATGAATCACGTTATCTTTCATTTTTAGAATAAAAATTATTTCATGAAATCAAATTAATTATTTTCTTATTATTTTCTTTATTTCCATTAAATAAGGCAATTAATCACAGGTAATGCAAGGTCATTTAAATAACTTGAAACTACTCCTACAACCATCATGACCACCATCACTACCATTTTAGTTTAGAATATACAAATTAGAAAGTGAAAATCTGCTTCACTTCTTCCCCCTCATCCAAACCCAAAGCAGAGATAACAGCTAGCACTTTCATGCACATCTTCCAAAGCTCTCCTTTTACGTGAATTTACACTCTCCATCTGACCCAGCCTTCTCATCCTTTCCGTCATCGAGCTCAGTAGGTACACTTTCAAATTACATTTTGAATTCTCTACTCCTTTTTGTTTCCCAGTCACTTTTCTGGTCCAAATCATCATCAGTTCTTGCAATAGCCTAATTAGTAGTCTAGCAACTTCCACTCTGTCTTCCCTACAGCCCATTGTCTTCACAGTGGTCCACAATGATCATTTCAACTTGTATTTTCTTTTAAAACCATTGAGTGGCTTCCCATTACAATTAAGTTTAAATATGCATCTTAAACCAGTTTATAATGCCAGGCAGGATTGGCTACTGTTTCTGCTGCCTTCTGCCTTGACTTTTCGGCTTACCAACACTACTTTTATTTTTCAGACCCTGGAAGCTCTTTCCCAACTCAGAACACATTCTGTGCCCTTTTCTTGAGATTTTCTTCTGTCTCCTCTTTCCTTGCCTGGCTAACTCCTCCTCATCCTCCATGTTAAATACCACTTCTGCTTTGTCTTTCCTCACTTTCCTCAATCTAAATGGTATATCTCTTTTCTCACTTTTAACTTTCCACTCAAATATTGATATAAGTGGTTTATAACCACTTGTGTGATTATTTACTTAATATTTGTCTCCCCCAGTAGACCATAAGCTCCATGACAGAGCATGGTCTTACTTATTGAAAAGGGAATATTATCCAGGATACAACACCAGGGAGACTTCTAAAGCATTGAAATGAAAACATTTCAGTTTTGATTTGGTTGGTGGTTATGTAATTGTACATATTTACTTTCCCATGAGTACAAGTGAGTAAATTCATACAAACTCTTAAGCTTTGTAAAGTTTATCACATATACATATGCTATCCCTAATATTTATCTTTTTCTCCAATTTAAAAGTTTAATAAATTAAATCAAAGATAAAGATTTTGAAAGTTTTCATAGTAAATATCAGATTGCCCTTGAAAAGCTGTAGCAATTTACATTTCCACTAACTGTATATAAGGGTACTCTTTTACCTGTATGTTCTCATCAATATGCTCTTTCCATCAATATGACAAGTCAAAGATAATATCCCATTGATGTTTAAATTTGTTTCCTTGATTATTAATGAAATCAAACTAACATCTTTAATCCATCTGGATTTATTGAAATACAGAATGTAGGAATTAAACTTATGGGGTGCCTCGATGGCTCAGTCAAACATCTGTCTTACACCCAGATGATGACCCAGGTGGAGTCCCACGTGGAACTCCTTGCTCAGCCCTAAGCCTACTTCTCCCTTTCCTTCCCACTACTCCTCTCTCTCACTATCTCCTTTGCTATCTCTGTTTCTCTCTCAAATAAATAAATAATATCTTTAAAAAAAAAAGAATTAAACTTATTTTTCCTATCCAGTTGTTCTGGTACCATTTAGTGAATAATCTTTCCTTTCCTCTTTAAATGTTATGCCATTAATCTTTATCATATTTTTGTGATGTCAATGACCTTGATAATATAATAAATTTTTATATAGAGTAGAATCTGTTTCTGAGATATCTCTTCTCATCTATTCATTTGTCTCCATATTGTTGCACCAGTGCCATGCTGATTAAATTAACATAACTTTAAAAAAATCATCCTCATTAATCTTCTTTTTCAAATGTAGAAAGAATCCTGATACTTCAAATCATATCTAAAATGGTTTTATCAGATAAAAAATGCCGAGATTTTGATCTACAGTCCATCTTGGGTGGGGTTCCTCGGGGAAACAGGCATTGAGACTGAGATTTTTGCACGTGGGTAGTTTATGCAGGAGTGCTTGTGGTAGTAATGCCTGTGAGACACTGGATAAGAGATGTAAAGGACAGGGTGAACTGCCAGGAAATAGCAGCACAGGTGTCCACTGATTCCTGGGGGGGACCTAAGGACTGAGATAATTCTTCCAATTGACCAGAATTGAAACAAAAGGGCTATATCAACCAGCCAATTGTTACTGGCTGCCTCCAAGGAAGAAGTGTAATGGGCAAGGCCAAGGGTAGTTCCTGGAAAAAAGCACAGCTATGAGTTACCAGTAGCCAATGCTCTGTCTCTGGAAATGAGAGTCTTGATCCCCAGTGGGGTTACAGGCAGTGAAGCACAGCATCCACTACGCAATTTTCACAATACTGCTTCCTTTCCCAGGAAAGTGATTAGCTTTTCCTTTTATTCAGTCATTTTATATCTTAAAATAACCCTCTCAGGCTCAAAATACAAAAGCAGAAAGCTGGAAAAATGGAGTAACTTTTCTGTGTAATAACTGGTAGTCAAAAAAATAAAAGTAGCTTGGAATAATGAGCCAAATCAACAAGGGAATTTAATAGGACTCAATGGCCATCTTTTACCCAATGTTAGCTAAAAGCATAATGTGGTTCTCAACAAAAGAAAAGTTAACCAATTCCTTTTCTTCACATTAATTTTTCCATACCAACTCCAAACTCTTCATCCTCCTTGAGCTAAAGTAAACTTCAAGAGCCCACTCTCATTCTTCTCACTCACACTGCATCTTCTGACACAGCTGACCACCAACATCTGGCATTTGTCCATCCAATGGTCTGCTGAACACGTCTTTCACATACATGTATCTTTCACCCCCAAGCTCCATCCTTCCTTAGTTTCTTGGGTCCATCTCTGACTCTTCTCTCACGGTCATCTTTCAGGTTGTGGTCAGAACCTACCACATCTATCTATTAGATATGTCGGAACCTGCCTCTTGTTTTTATTCTCAGTGCTATAGACAAAGTTCACATCAACATAATTTGTTACATGGACTAGTGTTGTAAACTTCTGGTTTCTATGTCTAATTATTTCTTATTTATAATCAATTATGTCACTAACAAAACAGCAGTAGCCACCTGAGCTCAAAAACTTTGAAGACTACCTATTCCTCATAGAATAAAATTTAAGTGTGTTTAATATGGAATTCAAAGCTCTGTGTGTTTTCTGTCTCACTGGGAATTTTGTTCTATGGTTTTATTGCGTCACTTGCGTTCTCCTTCTGTTTTTTTCCCCATGTTTCAGCACTACCTATAAATGTAATTCTCTCTCAGCACCCCCTAAAGATACTGTTTTCATCTTCAAGACTCAACTCAAATGCTACCTCAGTGAAGTATTCTTGGATTTCCATAGCAGAAATTCATCGTGCCTCCTTTCATTTCCCATGGTGCTTTGTTTATACTATGCTTGCAAAATGTATCCTGCTTTTATATATTTATATGTTAGTGTGTTTCCCTGACTGGCTTGGGTTTTGGAAAGCAGAAGCTGCTTATTTCATTCATTTTTGTATTCTTCACGATGTATTAATATTCACTTCTTGGTTTTGGAGTAGGGTGAGGGAGGGTGCCTTTCTTGAGCATACCACACTTTAATATCCGAACAAAATAGGCCTCTGCTGGCAAAGAGAAAGGGCAATTCTAGTTGAGATGTGTAGCTAGGCAAGAGTCTGTCACAGGTATAGCTACCACATTTTGAAGATATAAACAGGGCCTAAAAACTGCATCCTATTTTGAATAAATAACAGAACCAGGCACAATCCAGAGCTCTGATGTCTTTAGACAACTGGATGAACCAATCCTTAAATTTCCTAATATATAGAATACAAACTTGAAGGATATCATAATAATTATCATTTAATATTTGAAGAAATACCATTAGGTAGTAGATTAAATCTAATTCTGATGCACCAGGGGATATAGCTAAGCCCAGTGTAGGAATTAGACTTTTCCCCACATATATTAGACAGACATTTCCCTTTAACAATTCATAAATAATGTGATAAAGTAAGTAATATCTTCACCAAAGAAAATTCAAGTGACAGCTGAATGATACTAACAATTTACATTCCTATAGCACTTTATGTATAAAAAAGGATAAATGTATACTTTTATATATTTATAGTTATAATTTCAAAGTATAATTACATTTGACTACTCTTAAAACCTTATAAGGTGGGGGTTGCCTGGGTGGTTCAGTTGGTTTAGCGTCCGACTGGATTTCAGCTCAGGTCATGATCTCAGGGTCGTGAGATTGACCTCTGGGTCAAGCTCCATGCTGGGGGTAGATATTGTTTCAGATTCATTCTCTCCTTCTCCTTCTGCCTCTCAACTCTCTGTCTCCCTCTCTAAAACAAAACAAAACAAAACAAAACAAAACCTATAAGATAGTAATGCCGCCATGATGCTTGTTTGTTTCTTAATGTTCACTTTGATCTGCTATTTCCTACTAACCTGTGTTTTATTTTGGAGTAACAATAACAAAAATATAGTAAACAACAATATCTAATAGTTATTAAGAGTTTACTATTCCAACACAGACTAATAAGCATTTTATACATTTTACACAACAACCTTGAAGACAGAGTACTATTGTTATTCTCATTTTACATATTTGATCTGAGGCACAGGGAGGTTAAGTAAATTATCCAAAGTCATACAGCTATAAAGCAGCGAAGCCAAGATTACTTGCCCGCCAATCTAGCTAAAGAACCCTCACGCTTAATCACTATGCTTTTATTATAATTATTATCATTAATTGTGCTCACCAAGTTGAAATTTTTAGTGGGCTGGCAGGGAGGCATAAATGAAGACTCATCTCTTAGAATGCATTACTGCATTTCTTTCTTCCCTTCAAACAAATTCCTGAGGTTTTAACTTGCATTTAGTGTTGGCCATCTCTAAACATTTCCTTTTTACCTATTTCTACTCTTTGTATCTATGTAAAGAATACATATAATATATATGTATATTGTATTATATTAATCATTTGTATATAATAAATTGTTAAAATAGGTATTCCGAGTAAACTCTCTGTTCAGACCTCTAAAATTTTCAAGGTTAGAGACTGTGCCTTGAGAATTTTCTGAAGAGCTGACTTGAACTTTCTTTGAAGGAAGTCCAAACTAAGAAGTAAACATGACTAAGACGAACACAACTAACCAAAACGATGATGTGAGGGATTCTCAGTAGTTGTAAGGACAATAAAAGACATGTGAATAAAAGAGAAAAAAAAGTTTAAATCACAAGTCCTGAAGGAGAAAAGCAGTTGAAATAGTATAAATATTCTTGGATGGGGAGTAAAATATTAGGAATGTTTAGAGATAAAAGTTAATCCATAAGATGAGAAATTTCAGATTAATTTTTATAAATCAGAAGAACAAAGGAATTTCTACAAAGAGGTACAGATACACACAAGAAAGAAACTGAAATTATTATTGCAGAGGCTCCAAAAAATGAAGGAAAAATAGAAGCAAAAAATCAAGATGGATAGGGAAAAAGTGTGGCAAAGTAATAAAGAAAAACAAGAAAGAAAAATTGAGGGAGCAATATTCACAGAGAAATTCCTATGGTTTTTAATGACACAGATACATAAAATGTGAGAGAAAGGCAGAGCTGAGTCATTCCCACAGCTGGCTGCTGAAGTAAAGGCTGCAATGTTTCTCTATTATGACAATTGACCGGCCAGATAAATTATGATTCAGTAAGTTACAGGTGTGGGAAATGGAGTGGAAATGTACAAGGGACTCAGCAAACTGTGAAGCGGCATTGGCTTTATCAGTGGACTCCTGTTGAGTCCATCTAGTCGATGAACATCTTTATCAGCCAGCAAATATAAATGACTTATGGGAATAATATTTCAAGGCATAATGACACAGCTATATCTAGTATTCTTCTAAGATCTGGGTTATTAAATATTAAATATCAAAGCTGTAAATTATAGTAGCAGCTTTATATAACTAAATTAAATTCAAACAAAACCTAATTTCCTTAATCATTGGCTGTAATCCTCCAGGAACATATGCTATTAACTCAACTACAAATGGCACAGAATTGTATGACTTCAGTTAAGTTATTTGATATCAAATTCTAATCCAGGGCAGACTTCTCTGTAAATCTCCTACAGGGATTTTAATACTTCTGCAATCATATTGGCTTTTTCACAGAGTAACTAATCTTTTCGTACTCTTATTTCTCACTCCTTTATCCAATTTCTTTTTATTTTTTTCTTTCAGAGCATATTCTAGGTCAATTTTTTAAAACAAACGTCTTGTGGATTTTAAAAAATATTATTCAAAATTATCACCACGGCTATCATAACCTTAGATTCTATACAGAGAACTAATTAAACTTAACTAGGAGTATTTATAGATCCAATTAACTATCTATGGCCATGTATGTCAGTGAAAACCCAAAATAGTAAAGAAATGATCAGTATAATTTGGCTCATTGTCCTCATTGACCAAATGTTTATCATGGAGTTTGTTCAATGATGAAGTACATTGTGTCTATTGTAATTATGAACAAATGGTTTAAGTGAATTTATTTTGTGCTCTTCTTGGACAATTGTTAGTCATTTTTTGAATAGTCTATAATGGCATAGACTAGATAAATATATGATTAAGAATTTATTTATTTATTTATTTATTTATTTATTTATTTATTTATTATGATTAAGAATTTAAAATTGATTAAAGTAAAAAAGTTTGAAGGGGAAGGAAGAATTAGTTCATATTATGGGGATTTACACAGCAGTAAGGAGATGAGAGTTTTGTACAAAATGAATGCCTGAGAAGTCTGGCCTTCTGTTCATAATCAAGGTAAGAAGGAGGAAGGAAATCAAGGAAGAAGAAGGAAAGTAGTTAGTTTAGGCTTTAATCCTAGATGTCAGGCTTCCTGAATGTGAGGATGGGGCAGTCCAAGACTGCCTTGAATTCAACAAGATGATAATTCAAGATGGTGGGCAGTTCAGCCAAAGGGGAGGGTTGTTTTCTTGACAAGCAAAAGGTCATAAGGATTCCCTTCTGCATCTGTATGCTGAGGATTCTTAAATGTTATTTCCCTGAGCCCAAATTCTTCCACCCAAAGGTTTCTCCAGATTCCTTTTTGCTTGCCTGTCTATATCTTCACTTGGATGTCTTGTAGGAAAATCAACAAGGACATGGCTTCTATCACATCAGGGTCTCCTCATGGGGCACCTTCAAAAAGTTAATGGAGACAAATTTAATGAGAAGCAGTTCATAAAGGTGTTGGTAATATTAAAGAAGCCAATACAGAATGGAGCATGCAGGGATGGGTAACATTGGAAATCTATTATCTCCTTCAAGCCTGCATGTAGGAACATGGGCAAGGATCCCAGACAGACTTTGATCCATGGAACAGAGTCCATCAGATTGAAGAAGTAATCCCAGAAAGCAGTCTCTGGTGGGACTGGAAGGAATTAGAAGGAATAAATTCTTCTACTTTTATTTTCTCCTGCTTCCTGCTGTTACCTCACATATATGCATCTATGATATACATACATGTATAGATACATCTATTGATTGATCTATGTATAGATTAATATAGAGAAATTCTTCATTCATATGTATACGCATGTATATATGTACACATAAGTCAACTTTCTTCTGTATTCAAAGTACACACAGGCGTCAATATTTTTACTTGTTACTGTAGACATCTGGGCTGGTTGATCTTTGCATGGGGCAACTGGCTTTGAGGTATTATTTCTCCTAGGCTCCCTCCAATGCCTAACTGGAAGCATCCCCAAAGTCTGAGTCTTCAAACCTCTACTCTTTCTCCTTACATTCTATCCCCAGCATTCAACTATTGTCTTTATGCTATTGTGAGTTCTGACTTCAAGGCATAAGTCTTAATTCATGTGGACACTATTTGATTAGGGGTATAGAATTTAAAACAAGGTCTATCATTTGCTATGAAAAGATGTGGAATTAAAAATTAAATAGACTCACTTCTGCCCTTTCTTGACTAAAAATGAAGCAACCCAAATGAAAAACAAAAGATAATCGGAGCAGGTGGCCCATTAAAGTAGCAATAAATAACATTTAAGAAGTATATAAAGTAATATATATTTTTAAACTAGCCATGGTTTGCTCTATAATCATAAACAAGTGTTGCTATAATGTGGTTTAAGATATAAGCAACTCAAATGTTCCCTGGTCTCTCCAGATTGTGGTTCTCCAGCTTGTAGATGAAGTCACCAAAATGGTTGCCCTGCATATAATTGATACTCTGTTGAGTATCAGTGCCCTTTGGACAGATCATCTCTGAAAATACCAGACTAGAGCTCCTGCTCTGGCTACTCATGTGTTGGTGTTGATCACCCATGGTTGCTCCCCTCTGGAACATCATCCAAAGCAAGCAGGTGACTCAAGGCTGGAGGAGTTATAGAACGACCTCACAGAGCATGCAGGACTACTCTTTCCTCACCTGCTCAGTCTACTTACTTGAGTCTGACTCACAGAGCCAGAAGGATGGAAAATCCTTCATCAACTTTGGTGAGTGATCTCTCAGGGGCCCTCCTTGTAATGGCTCTCCTACAATCTGTCTCCCATTTTACATTCATCCTCCATTAGACTATATCCTTGCTGTGGATGGAATTCAAGTTCTTTGAGACTTATGGGTCCCACAGAGGCCTGTGGCATGGCTAGGTCTACTAGTGTGGAATGGGCAGAATGGGAGTGGGGTAGTAAAAGAAGAATAAAAAGACTTTCTGAAAGCAGGAGAGCGAGTTTCCTTAGCTCCATTTGGGGCAAGACTGGGAGTTGGCGGCAGGGGGCAGGTAGTAAATGGTAGAGAGGGAGTCTGAAGTGTGGGGCAGATGGACTCCCCTCAT